>NC_056076.1:30536495-31740245 GCF_016772045.2 Ovis aries
GCTAAGACTAAAAATCAAGCAGTCACTGGATGTGTTCATTGGCACTCAGCATGCCAGTTCTAAGATGGGACAGCCACAGACCTAGAAATCTCCTGCCAAGGAAATGCATCTTCATCAGGGTACTCCTGGAAGAAACTCACACCCTCCCAGAAGGGCCGGTTGGGTGCTTCAATTCATTAAGTCATAGATCTTCTGAGCTGCCGTGGCCTTCCAGATCATTTAGTTTAGGCCCCTCATTTTACAAATGAGAAAGCTGAGCCTTGGGCGCTTCAAGTCCTCACCCCTAAGCCACAAGCTAATAGAGGCACAACCCCATTCTCTCCTGCCTCCTGCCTGGGGCTCTTCTTACCCAACACACTGCTTATCTAGAGTCATCTCTTATTTGTAGAAATTCTGAGCCCAAGATGGCCAAAATACATCCGTCCTAACACCTGCATCAAACCCAACCCTCTCTCAACCGCAGTACCCCAGACATGAAATTTCATTCATTTAGAGCTTGTTTGCAGGTTCAAACAGAGTAGGACTCTGATTATATGAAAGCCAAGAAAAAGCAAGTCTCATCACTTAAGAGAAAATAAAGTGAAAGTGAAGTCGCTCAGTCGTGTCCGACTCTAAGCGACCCCATGGACTACAGCCTACCAGGCTCCTCCATCCATGGGATTTTCCAGGCAAGAGTACTGGAGTGGGGTGCCATTGCCTTCTCTGAAAATAGCCTCTGGGTATATTAAAAAAATTTTTTTTTCACTGTCATATCGTAAATGCTGCCCATAAAATCTTAATTTCGAGAGTCTTAATCCTTGAAAGTATTCCTCTCATCATAGCATCTGTTTCATGGGTTAAGCCTGTTCTTAAAAAAAAAAAATACTGTGAGTGGGACTTCCCTAGGGGTCCAGTGCTAAGGCTCTGTGCTCCCAATGCAGGAGGCCCCAGGTTCAATCTCTGGTCAGGAAACTAGATCCTGCATGCCACAAAAAAGATCCTGCATGTTGCAACTAAGATTGAGGATCCCACATGCCACAAGTAAGACCCAGTGCAGCTGAATAAATGAATAAATATTTTTTTAAATGCTATGACTCTTAGAAGTCTTAACTGAATGTGAAAAAATCCCACCTCAAACTTGCTTATGAAAAAAAGAACACTTATTAGTGCACAGAGGTAGCCTTTAGGCAAGGTTTGATCCAGGCTTCCAAAATGTCCCCAAAGATCCCACATCCCTTTCTCTAGTTCCTGACTCTGCCTTCTTCCATCTTGGCTCCATCCTCATGGAACCTCATCCCATTCCAGAACTTATTCACTCTATGTTCAAGACCAGTCTGCTTAGTGGGGCTTCCCCTATGGCTGCAATGCAGGAGACGCAGGTTTGATCCCTGAGTTGGGAAGATCCCCCGGAGGGCATTCACACTACATTCAAGACCAGTATGGAAGAGTAGACATTCATTTCCCCGAGTGCTCCAGCAAACTGAGTCTCACTGCCTCCAAATGGCCCGAAAGATGATTTTTCTGCTTGCATAGAAATATTGCCTTATTTTCTCTCTCTGTGATTGTTGTTGTTCTTTAGTAGCTAAGTCATGTCCAACTCTTTTGCAACCCCATGGAGTGTAGCCTGCCAGGCTCTTCTGTCCATGGGATTCTCCAGGCAGAAATACTGAAGTAGGTTGTGATTTTTCTTCTCCAGGGGCTCTTCCCTCTCATACAATGAGAGGGCTCAAACCTGTGTCTCCTGCCCTGGTAGACGAGTTCTTTACCATCTGAGCCATCAGGGAAGCCCCATCTCTGTAATACTGCAGACTAATTAATAAAGGACCATTAAACAGGGAAAAGAATTCTGCTACCATTTAGCCTATATTTGTTGATAACTCTTCAGACTGAAGCTTCTCAAGAGTGACTTCCTCACTCACCTTGGACACCAAAAAACTAGTTAAAGAAAAAAGGAGAAGAAGACGCTCACGAGAATCCTCTATAAGGTCCACGCAATATTTTCTTTAGACTCAGAGATGATTCTCTGGAGGTTTGCGTCGCTAATTATAATACACAGTTTGAGACCTTGGAACTGATCTAGTATGAAAGCAAACTAAAGCCTCCTGCTATCTGGATGATTCATCAAAGCCAGAGAGTGTGCTGTGTCACCCCTGACAAGAGGAAATTGCTGGAAAACACATTATTTTTATAGTCATTTGGCTCAGCAAATACATTCGTGTTAGTCAGGATCAGCCCCAGGGAAAATGAAGTGGGATCTTCACTATTAGCAACACTTTTTACCCCAATCTCCTTTTGAGCAAATTTTCTCACCTTTCAATAGCCTTGACCATTCCATACCCAAACTGGTGACCCCATGTTGCCCCCTGGATGCCCGGAATTCTCCTCCTTGGAGCCCATGTATCCCATCTCCTGGAAACATTTCATCATCATCGTCAATAGACATTGGTAGAATACCCATCATGTGAACATACTTATGTGGCGAGCTGGACATCTGTCACTTCTTTGGCTACCCTGCATCAGTTTCTTTGGGGACTAGGTCTTGGACTGGTTGAGTAGCTAGACTTGCCATCCACAAATTGGCTCATTCTCCACTGATCTGATTCTCTCAGAGTCTCAATCAGGCCAGAACCTGATACCTTGTGTTCTGACAGAACCAGAACCTATCTTTTTATGACCAAGGAACAGAGCTATAGTGACTCCCAGAGTGGTACCTTTATCTGTTGCACAGACCTGCCTATCAGAACAAAGGCACAATAACCCCACCTGCCAGAATGGCCCAGCAATGATTCAGGGCTTGATGGATAACAAGTTATATGACTTGTTATCTCTCAAATCGAGAGATTGAAGACTGTCTAGACAATGAAAGCAAAACCAAAGCCAGGGAGTCATCATACTAAAGGGGAGAAGCAAAGGACAGAATCCAGAGAATCCACGTAAAAGTGTCACAGCAGAAGCTGGGGTGCTGCATGGACCGGTAGCACCTGCTGCTTCTCACCCACCCCCAGCCAAAACAGCCTCTCTCTTCCTCTGGGTCACTAACCTGGCTTCTGAGCACAGCTGACACCAAAGTTGGTAAATGAGATGTGTATAAATACACTTCCCTGGTGGTCCAGTGGTTAAGAATCTGCCTGCTGAGGCAGGGGACACGGGTTCAGTCCCTGGACCAGGAAGATCCCACATGCCACAGGGCATCTACTGAGCCTGCGTGCCTAGAACCTGTGCCCTGGTAACAAGAGAAGCCACCACAGTGAGAAGCCCACACACCACCACGAGAGTAGCTCCTGCCCGCCATAACTAGAGAAAGCAACAAAGATCCACTGCAGCCATAAATAAATTTAAAATGTTTTATTTTAGAAAAAAAAGATGTGCATAGATGAGAAAAAATAATTACAACAGAGGCAAGACTAGATAAATAAATGATACAGGTCATGAATATTGGGAATTCAGATAGGAAGAGTTCACCTCTTCCCAGGTAGCCCAGAAAGTCCTGCAGGAAAACGATAAGCATTGAAGTGGACAGTGAGATAGAGTTGAATGTCAATGGTAGTGAGGGCACATTTAAAGCAATAGAACATACCTTCACAAAGTCACACAGTCAAGACAGCAGAGGGCCTATTGAAAATACTTTTCTCTAGCCCCCTTTTCAATCAAACTAGGCCTCCTATCTCCCATTCCTTGGGGCCTTAATCTCTTTCTTCTGATCTGATAAGCTAATCCTTGCTAAGGTACAAATGGATTGATGAGTTGCATATTTGCATTTTAATAAGGACCTTCTGGACACAGGGCCTTAAACCAGAGAAATGGCTACAAAGACTGGCCATTTCTGGTGCTATGATGAATTGGTAGGGAAGAAAATATAGGGCAGGTAAGTAATTTTCCTTCAAATCACTCTTTTACATGTACAGTGGGTGCTCATTTCAGCATTTAGAGTTTAATAAAATCCACTTTGACTGGTAAGTCACATTTCTCATGGGAATAGCAGTGTTCATGTACCAGGCACCTGAAGTATAGCCATGTAAGTAGAGTTCACTCACAAACCCCTGGTATTTTCCTGAACATTCCATAGGACAAATGAAAACTTTGTAACAGCCAGAATTGTGCTTTGTGCCATGGACTTGTCATCCTTGTGACAAGATGAGAAAGTCCCTTGATTACTTGGGAATGCTATAAATATAACATGTTGCTTTGAAAGTTCTTGATTCTAAATCCTCTTAAGTTTGGGAAATCTTGTGGAGCAGTGACTAAGTAATAAATATAAATCACAAAGGAAATCTTTTTAATAATTAAATGTATAAATGGCTAAAAGTTTTTTACTTTAACTTTCTTTTTCTTTCTGGTTTTTTTTTTTTTTTTAAGTAATAGTAGTAACATCTCTCTGAAAAGACTGTTTTAGAAGATAAAATGAAAGGTAACTATGATTGTAATGTTCTTACTAGCTCACATTTGTTTCTTTTAAAACACAGGTCCTTGTCATCAAACCAGAATTAAACATTAAGATATCACTGATACTAAACTAAATACACTGATGACCCACAAAACACACAGGACTCTCAGAGCTCATGACAGAAGAACGCATGAATTGATTTTTAAGACAAGAGAAAACAGTTGGTTTGGACTCTGTCTCAACTTCTTTTGTGACATAAGGAAGTTCTTAATGGTTCTGGACTTTACTATTTCCCTTAGCAATACGGAAAATGTAGATAAGTCTTGGTCAACCACAGAGTACTATTATAATGACTTCTTTTTTGAAAACCAAACTAAACACAGTGTTGAAAGTATCAATTATTTCATATTATTTCACTCATTACAATTCAGCTTTAAAATATAAGGGACTATATACAAGGTTACTTTTGTAGGCACTCTATAAGGACTTCAAAACCAGAGGATATACTTAAGTATATAATTAACTTTTACCACATCCATAGGATAAAAAAATTAGCCTCCTCCAGTGACCTTTATTGGGACATTGATTAAAGTCAAGCCCCAAATGGCTATTGTTGGCTACAGAGCATCACCTGACATTTTATCAAGGGTCCCTGGTTCTCAACACGGTGATGCCTTTAAAGAATTTTCTTGTTTTGTTTTTTTTTAGTTCCCAGAAGAGCCAGTGTCAGCTTCTTACTTTCTCTAGTGTTTAACATATGTACAATTTCAGACCAAACACATTTCTTCTAAAAACCCACACATCAAAATTGTGCACTGCATCTTAATGCCGTCTGTGCCCCAGTATGTAATTTGTTTGGGGTTTGCTGTTGCTTTTTTGTTCTTGTTGCCTTACTTTGAATAAAGAAATTAACCAATGGATGCCTGAGGACACACAGCACATGTTCAGGGTTTGTGACACAGGAGGGCATAAAAGCGAGGATGGTAATATCAGCTAATAGAACTCCCCATCCCATCGGGGGTTTTCATTTCTTTTGTTTGCACAATTTAAGTCAGCAAAGCTACCCCTTTAAATGACATGAACCTTTTGTCCCGATGAGATTTCAGTTATCTGGCCACAGTCTGTCAGTTTGAAACCATTTCCTTCCCAATTAGCTTGCAGTTGGGTGGTGTGTCCTGCTGTTTTGTGGTTTCTCTACCTTCAGTTGACCTTCAGCATCATCTGCGGTGCTCTCTGCTACAGTACCAAAAATCTCAACCAATGCACAGAGACACCTGGTGTGTTTGCTCAAGAATTGGGGGCTTTGAAACCTTACAGCAAGAGAGAATTGGGGGACTGCGGTGTGTCTGTAGTTGAAGTTTCCCTCGGTGACCAGGATCCTTTCTCTTCCTGAGCCTCTGGGGAATGAACACCCAGGAAAACCTCCCAGCCCTTTCAGGCAGTAACGGCAGCCAAGAAAAAACACCTTTATCGGCAGATTCTATCTCTTCGACCCTTATCTTGTTTAAACTGAAATTCAGGCTGCCAATTTCCCCTGAAGCCAATCCTCTCTAGATATTCTCCTCTCTCTTCCTTCCTGTTCCAAAATGATTGCCTGCAGACAGAACATGACCCAAACATCCTCCTCACACTCTCTTCACCACCACCACCACCACCACCACCCAATTCCAAAATACAACTGAGAAAGTTGCTGAGAGAGTCAATCTTAAAAGTTCTCACAAGAAAAAAAATTTTTTTATAACTTTGGTGACAGACAGGTGGGAACTAGACTTATTATGGTGATCATTTTGCAGTGGTTCCCTGGTGGCTCAGTGGTAAAAAATCTGCCTGCAATGCAGGAGCTGCAAGAGACACGAGTTCGATTCCTGGGTTGGGAAGATTTCCCTGGAGGAGAGCATGGAAACCCACTTCAGAATTCTTGCCTGGAGAATCCCATGGACAGAGAGGAGCCTGGCAGGCAGGTTACAGTCCATGGGGTCATAGTCAGACACAATTAGAGTGATTTAGCAGGCACGCACAGATATATTGAATCATTAAGTTGCACACTTGAAACTAACATAATGTTGTATGTCAACTGTACTTTGATAAAATAGAATAAAACTAGACAGGGACCTCCCTGGTGGTGCAGTGCTTCCAATGCAGAGAGTGTGGGTTTAATCCCTGGACCAGGAACTAAGATCCCACATGCAGCCCGGTCAGAAAATTAAAATTTAAAAATTTAAAAAAGAATAATACTGAACAGTACAGAATAACAAAAGTTGGGGGGAAATCAACAAATCCACCTCAAACACCCCTTCTATTGAAAAAGATCCCAGAGCCAGTATTAAATAAATACCAGCTCACCCAGCACTTGTATAGTTTTAGGTAGAATCCTTCTAGCAGTGTCAGCTGCTACATCTGGTAAGAGTCCACGGAATCATTCAGGAAATCTTTAAGTCAAAATATAAAAGAGAGACCTGCTTCCATGAATGTATATGGGTATCATTAAGGTGCGGGAAGGGATGTAGGAAATAGTATTCGATCTCTTAAAAAAATGTTTAAGCGGCATCTTTACCTTAAAATTTTAACATTTCTTAATGTTTAAATAAAAGAGAAATTTGTTCAGAACCAATATGTCTTTTTGAAATTTCAAAAAGAAGTAAGATCTTCAATATCATTTGTTTCAGCCAGGTCCTTCTACACGGGAGGAAATCAAGCCCCTCCCCCAAAAGTCCAGGAAACCAAGGGCCCCCAGAAGTCCAGGCAGCCAATCAAGATGAGTGAAATGACCCCCCACAGCCCAGCCCCAAAGATGAGCGCAAAGGGCAGCTCTCCTCATGCCCGGCTTGTTTTTTGCTCTTTTTGTTGTTTTTGCTTCTTTTGTTTGTTTTTTTTCCGTATTGTTCTGAGAGATTCAGGAAGGTTGGAGACATAACCATAACGGAAAAGAGAGGTCTAGGTCTTCAAAACTGTTTTCTCTGCATTTTATTGAAAGCCTGCCTCTTTTGACATTCAAACCATCAACTTTTCTCTGAGTGAAAACTCTGTAAAGGAAGAGAAATTGCAATCCAGCCTGAGAAGTTTGACAAAGAAATAAAGCTAAGAAATGTCACACGGGTTAAAGCTGAGCATCCAGATTATACAAAGAAGCCTTAAGTGAGCTTATTGTCCTGGGAGCACGACCCTAAAATCGGTACTGCCCCAGCTCTTCCATATGTCAATCAGAAAACAGGCTGGCGGGAACTTAGAGAGCTGAAGCGATGAGTTTCTAAGTGAACCCTAAGGAGATTCTACTGTTATTTGTGCTAGCGTGTGATCCATCACTCCATCATAACCGTCATCCTTGCTTCAAAGTCACTGTTCTCCCCAACACCCACCAGAATGAATGGTTACATTTAAAAAGACAGACACCACCAAACACTAGAAAGAAAATGGAGCAACCAGAATTATCATGCCTTGTTGGTGAAATGACCAAAATCATTGTGCGTTGTTGGTGAAACGGTAAAAAGAGGCAACCACTTTGAAAAAAGATCTTATGTACATCAACCCTGTGGCCCAGGAACGCCTCTCCTAAGCATTTACCTGAGAGCAACAAAAACATTTATTAAAAGACCTGTATAAGAATCTTCAGAGCAGCTTTCTTCATGAAATCTGGAAACTGAGAAAAAGCCACCCATGGAAAAATGGATAAACAATAGTCGTACAAGGAACACCACTCAACTATAAAAAAGAACAAACTACTGACATGCATGACAACATGCACGTGTGCTAAGTCTTTTCAGTCATTTCCGACTCTTTGCAATATTTTGGACTGTAGCCTGCCAAACTCCTCTGTCCATGGGAGTCTCCAGGCAAGAATGCTGGAATGGGTGGCCATGCCCTCCTCCCTTCCCAACCCAGGGATCGAATCCGTGTCTCCTGTGGATCCTGTATTGTAGCCAGATTCTTTACCACTGATCCACTGGGAAAGCCCCAAGACAACATGGATGAATGACTTTCAAATACATTATACTAAGTGAAAAAAGCCTCACACAAGAGTACACTGGTGGGAAAATCTAAATAGGGGTTGTCTCTGGGAGTGGGGGTGAGGGGGACAGGAAATGGTATGAAGGAACTTTTTGAGGTGGTGGTAATATTTCATATCTTGAGGGGAGGTTGACTTACACAGATATCTCTATTTATCAAAATGCAGCAAATGGATACTTAGGATCCAGGCGATTAATGGCATGTAAAGCTTACATCAAAAGGAAAGAGATGTAAACAAATACTAAACTTTAGTTAAATATGAAGTGTCATGAAGTATTTAGGGAGGAGTATACTGATGTCTGGGCTTCCTGGGTGGCGCTAGTGGTAAAGAAGTCGCCTGCCAATACAGGAGATGTAAGAGGCACAGGTTCAATCCCTGGGTGGGGAAGATCCCCTGAGGAGGACATGGAAACCCACTCCAGCATTCTTGCCTGGAGAATCCCATGGATAGAGGAGCCTGGTGGGTTACAGCCCATAAAGTCACACAGAGTCGGACATGACTGAAGGGACGTAACGCGTGCGTGCGTGCACACACACACACACACACACACACACACACGCTTACTGAGGTCTACAGTTTACTTTGAAATGCCTCAGATTCAGATACTCATAGACAACAGAAGGATGGACAGATGATAGATAGATAGATAATAAAACAAATATAATAAAATACTAATGGCAGGATGTAGGTGATAAGCATACAAGTGATTGCTATAAAATTCTTTCAAGTTCCCTGTGATAAAGAAAACCTCATAATAAAACATGGGAGGCAAATCTTTTGAGAATGCCCAATCCGTATTAGCAAATCTTGCCTTCTCTTTCACACACAAAGTATCTTGTGTTCTAGGATTCTCCAAACCCAGGGGTAAAAGTCACTAATTTGGAACTCCGAGGATCCTGTGAGCTTGCACAGGAGGAAGTAGGGTGGTCCCAGCAGCAGGGTGGTGCCATCTGACCAGCTTGATCTTGTGTCCTGGAAATACTACTTTGAAGAAGTCATCAGAGTTCTCTTCCTGTCTATAAAATGGCTCATCATCACCCAGCTGTGCAAGTTGGGATGAGGGTCAAAGAGGACCATGTACAGCATCAACCGGCCCCTAGCCCCTACAAAGTGCTCAGCATATGGACCTCTCATGTGGCTGGCTGCTTAACAGCAATGTTCAAGTTAGTTTGATGACAGGTTCAGTTCAGTCCAGTTCAGTCACTCAGTTGTGTCCAAATCTTTGCGACCCCAAGGACTGCAACACACCAGGCTTCCCTGTCCTTCATCAACTCCCAGATCTTGCTCAAACTCATGTCCATTGAGCCAGTGATACCATCCAACCATCTCATCCAGTCATCCCCTTCTCCTCCTGCCTTCAACCTTTCCCAGCATCAGAGTCTTTTCCAAAGAGTCAGTTCTTCCCATCAGGTGGCCAAAGTATTGGAGCTTCAGTTTCAGCCTCAGTCCTTCCACTGAATATTCAGGACTGATTTCCTTTAGGATAGACTGGTTGGATCTCCTTGCAGTCCAAGGGACTCTCAACAGCCTTCTCCAACACCAGAGTTCAAAAGCATTAATTCTTCAGCGTTCAGCTTTCTTTATGGTCCAACACGCACATCCATACATGACTACTGGAAAAGCTATAGATTTGATTAGATGGACCTTTGTTGACAAAGTAATGTCTCTGCTTTTGAATATGCTGCCTAGGTTGGTCATAGTTTTTCTTTCAAGGAGCAAGTGTCTTTTAATTTCATGGCTGCAGTCACCATCTGCAGTGATTTGGGACCCCAAGAAAATAGTCTATCATTGTTTTCATTGTTTCCTACCTATTTGCCATGAAGTGATGGGATCAGATGCCATGATCTTCATTTTTTGAATGCTGAGTTTTAAGCCAGCTTTTTCAGTCTCCTCTTTTACTTTCATCAAGAGGCTCTTTAGTTCCTCTTCACTATCTGCCATAAGGATGGTGTCATCTGTGTATCTGAGGTTATTGATATTTCTCCTGGCAATCTTGATTCTAGCTTATGCTTCATCCAGCCCAGCATTTTGCATGATATACTCTGCATATAAGTTAAATAAGCAGGGTGACAGTATACAGGCTTGTCATACTCCTTTTCCAATGGAACCAGTCCATTACCTTCAGTATGTTAGATAGGACATCACTGGCGGTCCAGTGGTTGGGAATCGACCTGCCAATGCTCTGTGAATTCACCAATTCCCTGCTCTGTGAAGATTCCACATAGCTCGGGGCAACTAAGCCTGTGTGCCACAGCTAATGAAGCCCACACACTCTAGGGCCCACGCTCTGCAACATGAGAAGGCACCGCAAGGAGAAGCCTGTGCACTGCATCTAAAGAAAGACCAGGTGCCACAACGAAGACCAGCACAGCCAAAAAATAATACATTAATTAATTTTTTAAAAACATGCTAGAGAGATCTTCAGGTAGAGAGAACAATTCTTGAGAAATACCCTATTTGGAAGCACACTGTTTTAACATCTGAACTTCCTTCAGAGCATTCCAGGTGCAGCAGTCTGGCGGCGGTGTGGGACTCAGATGAGAAGGAATGTCCGTGTGCCTTGTACATAGCACAGCACTATAGAAATCAAAGCAGATAGAACAATACCATCAAGCCGGGAGCGGCTGGGGCACTGGTGTTCCTTGTTGGTTTTGCAGCGTTTCCAATTTTAAGCACACACACAGGCACATGCATGCCATTGCCTTCAACTGTTGGAAGGATGTCTTGAAGGGCAGGCTAAGCACAGCACGGTTATCCATTCGCTCTCTTCTTTTCATCTGAAGACCCTCCACCCCTCACCCCTCCAGAGTAACTACTTCATCAGCATTTCCTTGGCCAACACACGGCCCTGACTGGCTAAACAATAAGTGCTCTGTTTCTTACAACTGTGCTCCTGCCAAAAAAAGAAAAGCCCTTTATACCATGCCAAGGTTAAACCTTCTTCTCGTTTTACTCGAATGCCTATGTTTCAACATAATGAATTCTTGGAGGAAACCATAATCAAGGTAGTCCAAACTGTATATAGTCATCATATATATATTACATTTTTTGAGGAACTATATTGAGAAAAATGCTGTCCCTGGAGACTGTTGCCATCCTTCCTTCTGCAGAGCCCCACCTCTCCCACCGCCCCCACCCCTGCCAGGCAAGAAATTCTGTCATATACTGGCAATCGTACATAAAGCCACCAGCAAGCTCTGATTAATCCTCCTTGCCTGGTAGGAACATTCCCTTGGCAGTTTCATAAATAGTACACATTGCTTTCAGACCACTGCCTCTGATTGAAGGATTCTGATTATGGTTTCAAAGGGCAGCCCATAATAAGGGAGTCTGAGAACTGAGAATGAGGTAGCTTGAGGTTGCCAACCAGATAGGTGACTTGCAGGCTGAACATAATGCTGCATGTTAATGATGGTGTCATGGGCCCTCTCTAGTGGAGACCCTGTATATTATGGGCCAAGTTCAATGGTTGGAGAAGGCAATGGCACCCCACTCCAGTACTCTTGCCTGGAAAATCCCATGGACGGAGGAGCCTGGTAGGCTGCAGTCCAAGGGGTTGCTAAGAGTCGGACTCGACTGAGCGACTTCACTTTCACTTTTCACTTTCATGCATTGGAGAGGGAAATGGCAACCCACTCCAGTGTTCTTGTCTGGAGAATCCCAGGGATGGGGGAGCCTGGTGGGCTTCCATCTATGGGGTCACACAGAGTCGGACATGACTGAAGCAGCAGCAGCAGCAGTTCAATGGTGGGCCTGAGTGATCCTCTCTGAACCGTAAGCAGACACCGTACTTGACTTCACTGTACCCAACCCACCTCCCAGCACCTGGAAAGCCCTTGATAAAAGAGGATTCAATGAAATGATGAGGCTGCAGGGTGAAGACAGGATGGTGCCCTGTTTGCATGCACAGAATCTGGGCTCCTAGGTTCAAATCTTGACTGCTACTTACCAGCTATGGAAACTGAGACAAGTTACTTAACCTTTTGGTTCCTACAAGTATGTAGCCAGGGAGCAAGCCCAATATCTGGACCAGTGTCTAGAACACTGAGGTGCTGATCTATTGACCTGACTCTGAACTATGGCTCTGTAAGCTGGATCTTGATGTCAGCCTTTACCCTTCCTGCTTCCCAGGTGGCGCTAATGCTAAAGACCCCACCTGCCAATGCAAGAGATGAAAGAGGCACAGGTTCAATCCCTGGGTCAGGAAGATCCCCTGGAGGAGGGCATGATAACTCACTCTACTATTTTTGCTTGGAGAACCCCATGGACAGAGGAGCTACAGTCCATACGGTCGCACAGAGTAGGACATGACTGAAGCGGCTTAGCTCTCACACGTGTGTGTCATCCTTGTGTAGCAGGCCTTAGATTTCTCTAGACTGCACATGAACTGGCTCTTTATCTTTCAGCTCCTCCACTGCCCAGTAGAAATTCCCTGATTATGGCTGATCTCTCAGAAGCAGCAACTAGTACATAAGTAGCACGGTAACGAGCGTCACAGAGAAGGCACTCAGTATCTCTGGAGGGAACGTGTTTGGGAGTAACACTTAGACCTCTATCCTCAGCTTCCACCCATGCAGAGAGGGCTACACGGGCACTAACACACTTCACCTTCCTGCTTGTACACTCTCATCCTCACCAGGAAAAGTGAAAATATTAGTGACTATTGTGTCTGACTCTTTGTGACCTCATGGACGGCGGCTCGCCAGGGCTCATTCCAGGCAAGAATACTGGAGTGGGCAGCCATTCCCTTTTCCAGGGGGGTCTTGCCGGCCCAGGGATCGAACTCGGGTCTCCTGCATTGCAGGCAGATTCTTTACCATCCGAGCCACCACGGAAGTCCCCATCTTCACTGGGAAATAATGACTAAAGCATCTCACTGGGAAACTCAGGGGAAATTGCTTGGCGATGGTGACTCAGCCCCTCACTCTCTGGCATCTGGTGAAACGGTCTACCCGTGGAAGCAGGGCCTGCTTTCTTCCGGAGATGCCTGTGCTGAGTATGTACGTTTGGAAAACCCTGGGTTTCAGGATTTGCAAGCCCATTTGCCTGTAGAGTAAGGCCATGCCCTCCAAAGTCAGCTTCATCTGCATCCCAACGTACTCAGCAGTCAAGAGAAGGAGGAATTCACCAGCTTCACACTGAAAACTATAGCGGCCAGGAATGCACAGACATACAAAGGGAGCTCTTTTTCTTTATATTAATAACGTCATGGCAGAATGACTACTATTATTCATTTTTAAGGGATGACTTCATCTGCTAATTACATTAGCTACGTTCTTCCCGAAGTCAGTTGGAGGTCCAAAACATCAGTCTCTCGGCTTTCATTTCTTGATTAAGCCTCTGGACCAAGCACACGGCCTCCCTGTTTATATAGTACAATGGAATGGAGTGCTTCATGTAGATGGCAAGAGGGGAAGGAAGACAAGAGGAAAGTAGTGCCACTGTATTCAAGTCAATAAGGAAGAATGTGATGGGATCAAACAGGGCTACAAAACAGGAAAGTAAGCTACTTGTAACAAGTTTTTGTTGTTCAGTCACTAAATCGAGTCCGACTCTTTGCAACCCACATGGACTGTGGCACTTCAGGCTTCCCTGTCCTCCACTATCTCCCAGGATTTGCTCAAACTCATGACCATTGAGTTGGTGATGCTATCTAACCATCTCATCCTCTGTTGCCCCCTTCTCCTCCTGCCCTCAGTGTTTGCCAGCATCAGGGTCTTTTCTTATGAGTCAGCTCTTCACATCAGGTGGCCAAAGTATTGGAGCTTCAGTATTGAAAATAGTATTGGAGGTACCTGTAACAAGTACCTCTTGCAGTTTACCTGGGACACTTGTGTTTGGCAGTAAAATCATGGTGTTGGTTTAGAAAAGGACTGATCTTTCTATTAATAAACTTAATATGTCCCTGACATGTATTGGCCATCTCTAAGGATCACTGCCCCTGCAGTAATCCCACTTCCTAAAAAAGTAGTTCTCAGACTCTTTGGTCTTAGAGTTCCTTTCCATTCTTCACAATAAGAACTCCAAAGACCTTTGGCTTCTGTAAGTGATATCCAGCTATTCAGACTATATTAGAAATTAAGACAGAAAATTTATAAATATTCATGTAGTCATTTATTTAAAAAAAACAATAAGCCTACAACATGTTAATATAAACTAAACTAAATAAAATGTTATTTTAAAGAATATGTTTTCCAAAACAAAAACTAATAAGAAGATACTTCTGTTTTACATTTTTACAAATCTCTTTAATGTCTGTCTGAAGAAAAGCAAACTAGATTCTGGTATCTGTTTCAGCATTCAATTTGTTGCATGCATATTCAGTCTTCCAGTCCTGTCCACCCCTTTGTGACCCTATGGACTGTAGCCTGCCAGGATCCTCTGTCCATGGGCTATTCCAGGCAAGAATAACTGGGACGGGCTGCCATTTCCTACTCCAGGGGATCTTCCCAATCTGGGGATTGAACTTGCATCTCGTGCATTGGTGGCAGATTTTTTTTAAACCACTGCAACACCTGGGAAGCCCCCAGTTTGATGCAATATGTTGTTTTAATGTATTTGAAGAAAATCCATCCTCACACAGGTCGATGTAAAAGGTAGGTCCCTCATAGATCCCTTGGGGACCTTCAGAGTCTCCAGACCACACTTGAGAACCCTGAAACCAGCAGACTTTTGAAGTCATGAAGAAAGGACTGAGGCAGGGTTTTCTCTCTCTCATTATCTCTCCTCTGCACTATACTCTTTGAGCTCCATCCTCTTCTCCTTTGCCTTCTTCCTTCTCAAGTGTAGGTAATGAGGTAAAGTCACATCTGACAGTGTTTTCCACTTTGAGATCCTCCTAACCCACCCACTGCTGGACTGCCAAGCAGAGCATGGGTAAAACTATACCAGGACTTTGCCTGAAATTTTTTCTGCCTTGAACATCTCCTGGGAACCAAGGAGATGTTATTGCATATCCACTCACAGTTTTTGTCTTTCCACCAAAAATGCCATTTCTAGGACTTCCTTGGTGGTCCAGTGGTTAAGACTCCGCACTTCCACCACAAGGGACATGGGTTCAATCCCTGGTCAGGGAACTAAGATCCCTGCTCTGTGTGGCTAAAAAGAAAAATGTCATTTCTTTCTTCATTTGCTTTTCAGTTCTTAGTATCACCCAACAGTCTCCCTAGATGTGCCCATGGAACATGTGATTTCACAACATCTAAGAACCTCTGGAGGAGACTCATCTGAAGAGGTCCAGAAAGAGATACAGAAATCATCCTATGAGATGTTAAACAGAGGCAAAAATCAAGGATCCAGGAGAAGTAATAAAGGAAAGAAGCCCTTTGTATGTGTGTAAATTTTTCATGCATTCCATTATAATTTCAAAGGAGTTGTTTTGAAAATACTAATTCTATAAAAGGAAACATATTGGGCCCAGAATAGGAATAAGATTTCACTTGAGAATTATATTTTCCACAGCAGTGGTCATTTCGTCTTATAAATAAGCAATCTGTATTTGCTTTCCAGATAACAGTTACCAAAAGTGAGCCAATGGACAACCAAGTCATGTGGCTTCTTCGCAGGCATCTCCTAACACTACAATGGGTGTCTATGTCTGTGGGAGGTTATTACTAATTTCCATAGACCTGAAAAAATGTTAATCACTTAGTCTTGTCTGACTATTTGCAACCCCATGGACTGTATCCCGCCAGGCTCCTCTGTCCTTGGGATTCTCCAGGCAAGAATACTGGAATGGGTTGCCATGACCTTTTCCAGGGGATCTTCCCAACCCAGGGATCGAACCCAGAATCTCCAGCATTGCCAGCAGATTCTTTACCATCTGAGCCACCAGGGAAGCTTCCAAACACCTGAGGATACTTGGTTTCCCCTTTTCATAGAATGACTAAAAGATACTTGTTCATATGTCTCGAACAAAGCCATCAGCCTTTGCCTCAAATTCTCAAGTTCCCTATACAGTATTGATACGATGTAGAACTAGCAGAAGGACACGTGCACCAGCCTGTAGTGATGGTTTTAATGATGCAGCCTCTCACCGCAATCAAACTTTGAAGTATGTGTGCCCACCTAGACTTCCAGCCCCGCATACCCTTGCTCTCTCCAAAGAAGAGGAAGAGTAGCTTTTCCCCGCCTGCACCCATTCATCCCAATCCTGCTCAGATGTCTCGCATTTGCTTCCTTTTTTTTAGAACCAGGAAACTTGAATCTTACAAGGAATTGCTTAGGGACAGCTTCCCCAGTGTCTGCCCCAGAAAGAAGCATCTAAACTTTCAGTAAATTGTGAAGAGGCCATGCATAGGAGATTGGAGCTAATTCTGTCACTTTTCTCCTTTCGCCACTGGCCAAGCTCAATCACTGAAGAGAACATTATTAACCCCACTTCCTCCCTCTCTCTCTCCCTCTCTCTTTCATCCCCTCCCTTTTCAGCTCTAGCTGCAAGTCATCAGAATTAAACCCTTCTTCATCCTGGTTTGTGGGTGAGGGATGTACATTCCCCAAACCTGGGTGCAGGTATAAATATACAAGTCTTTTTTCCATTACATCCTACTCAAATGCTGGGAGCCCCAGAGTCTCTATGCCTCTGGGAAGCCCTCAATAGCCAGCCCCATAACCTCCAGGAGAGAATGGTCCCTTCTGCAACCCTGCCCCACCCCACCCCCCACATCAGTAGGGCACTCAAGGAAGAGCATTAGCTGACAGGGTTCTTGGAAGAGTGTTTTCCATTCCCATAAGAGCATCTTCCCAAAGGGAGATTCCGATCACTGCTCTGGTTTACACTTTCACTTTAGTTTGCATTTACCCCTCTGCAGGAAATCAATCAACAAATATTTAATCAGCACCTACTATGTATCTATCACTTAGAGAGGCTCCAGAGTGAGAAACTAGAAGGGCAAAAGCATAATCTTTGCCCCCAAGGAGATCGTGACCTATTTAGGAAGAAAAAGCTAACACAGAACAATTAAATGCTACACCGCGTGAGTCTAAATAAGGGAGAGAGTAGGAAACTATATCTTAGAGGAGATAAAATTTGTTTTAGGACTTGAAAGATATCCAGGATTTAAACAAGGAGAGGAGAGAGATCACCAAAAGCAAGAAGAGATGGTATAATTAGGGGTGCTAAGGAGCTTGCACCAATTAGGAACAAGATAACACCCCAGGAAGTCCTAGGAAATAGAGTGATTAGAGACTAGAGTGTGGAAAGTCAGAGACTTCAGTCCAACTGAACACAAACTTGGTGCTTTCGGCACTTCATAATTTTAAATTTTCCCTTAGATTCTTTCCCTGGAAAACCAGGGATATTATCACTGCGTTGCTGTGGCTGAGATTTCTGAAACGATGCGATAAACACTTTACCTGAGATTCCGTTTAGAACTATAAACACAGCCCTTTAAAAAAAGAAAAGCATTATTAAAACAATCAAACTGAAAAGCATAAAGACATTCATTTTGATGATTCTTTAGGGCAATTGTTTTCACCCTGGCTCCTCTGAGTCCTGGATTCCACAGGGAGGCCCCCTCTAGGACAGCCCTGGGAGATGAGACAGAGATAAGGCAATTGGGGCCTGGGGGCCTGAGAGCAATCGGGCTTTGATCTACTTGTTATCTGGTTTCTATTTAGAATTTTCAAACAAACACATAAATAAATCCCTGCAAAGAAATCTTTGATTACCAGACATTTGTGTGTCATCAGAAGTACTTATCAATGTATTGGGGTTAAGTTATTTTAAGAAAACTCATGCTGTAATTATGATACTACTGATGGATTTATTATCTTGTTTCTCAAGAACTTGAGTACCTACTGTGTACTTGGCACCTACGACTGGTCAACATCACACAAGGGATGAAGCCAGATCAGTGGAATGAAAGGATAAGGACACGGATATGAGAAGGCTTATGGGGCTTCCCTTATAGCTCAGTTGGTAAAGAATCTCCTGCAATGCAGGATACCCAGGTTCTGTTCCTGGGTCTGGAAGATCCCCTGGAGAGGGATAGGCTACTCTCTCTAGTATTTTTGGGCTTCCCTTGGGGCACAGCTGGTAAAGAATCCCTGCAATGCGGGAGACCTGAGTTTGATCCCAGGGTCAGGAAAATCCCCTGGAAAAGGGAGAGGCTACCCAATCCAGTATTCTGACTTGGAGAATTCCATGGACTATATAGTCCATGGGGTCCCAAAGAGTTGGACTCAACTGAGCGACTTTCACTTTCACTTTCTAGAGTAGTCTGATTCATGAAGATAATGGTGACGTCCATGACAATGGTGATGATGCCACTAAGCACTTTCTATGTCCCAAGCACTGTGTACGGTGTAATTGCTGCTGCTGCTGCTGCTGCTAAGTCGCTTCTGTCGTGTCCGACTCTGTGCAACCCCAGAGATGGCAGCCTACCAGGCTCTTCTGTCAGTCCTCATCAAAGTGAAAGTGAAAGTAAAGTCACTCAGTCGTGTCCGACTGTTTGCGACCCGTGGACTGTAGCCCACCAAGCCTCTCTGTCCATGGGATTCTCTAGGCAAGAACACTGGAGTGGGTTGCCATTTCCTTCTCCAGGGGATCTTCTCGACCCAGGGATCGAACCCAGGTCTCCCACATTGCAGGCAGACACTTTAACCTGGGCTCCACCAAGGAAGCCCTTAAATACAAGAATACAGTCTCTCAGAAAACCTCCTATAGAGACACAGAACTTCAGATCTAAGTTCAATTCAGTTCAGTTCAATTCAGTTGCTCAATCGTGTCCAACTCTTTTCGACCCCATGAATTGCAGCACCCCAAGCCTCCCGGTCCATCACCAACTCCCGGAGTTCACTCAGGCTCACATCAATCAAGTCAGTGATGCCATCCAGCCATCTCATCCTCAGTCGTCCCCTTCTCTTCCTGCCCCCAATCCCTCCCAGCATCAGAGTCTTTTCCAATGAGTCAACTCTTCGCATGAGGTGGCCAAAGTACAGGAGTTTCAGCTTTAGCATCATTCCTTCCAGAGAAATCCCAGGGTTGATCTCCTTCAGAACGGACTGGTTGGATCTCCTTGCAGCCCAAGGGACACTCAAGAATCTTCTCCAACACCACAGTTCAAAAGCATCAGTTCTTCGGTGCTCAGCCTTCTTCACAGTCCAACTCTCACATCCATACATGACCACAGGAAAAACCATTGCCTTGACTAGATGGACCTTAGTCGGCAAAGTAATGTCTCTGCTTTTGAATATACTATCTAGGTTGGTCCTAACTTTTCTTCCAAGGAGTAAGCGTCTTTTAATTTCATGGCTGCAGTCACCTTCTACAGTGATTTTGGAGCCCAAAAAAATAAAGTCTAACACTGTTTCCACTGTTTCCCCATCTATTTCCCATGAAGTGATGGGACTGGATGCCATGATCTTCATTTTCTGAATGTTGAGCTTTAAGCCAACTTTTTCACTCTCAACTTTCACTTTCATCAAGAGGCTTTTTAGTTCCTCTTCACTTTCTGCCATAAGGGTGGTGTCATCTGCATATCTGAGGTTATTGATATTTCTCCTGGCAATCTTGATTCCAGCTTGTGTTTCTTCCAGTCCAGCGTTTCTCATGATATACTCTGCATATAAGTTAAATAAGCAGGATGACAATATACAGCCTTGTCGTACTCCTTTTCCTATTTGGAACCAGTCTGTTGTTCCATGTCCAGTTCTAACTGCTGCTTCCTGACCTGCATACAGATTTCTCAAGAGGCAGGTCAGGTGGTCTGGTATTCCCTTCTCTTGAAGAATTTTCCACAGTTTATTGTGATCAACACAGTCAAAGGCTTTGGCATAGTCAAGAAAGCAGAAATAGATGTTTTTCTGGAAAACTTAGATCTAAGTACTAACATCAAAGGTTTCAAGGGAGGAAAGAAAGCCAGGTTGAAAGAAGAAAGGGGAGGAAGCGGGAGAGAGGGGGCAAAAGGGGTGTCCTTACAGACGTCTGGGGCAAAAGGGGTGTCCTTACAGACGTCTCCTGCCACCTACAGATACCCAGGCGTTATGGGACTTTTCCCTGGGCCTCCAGGGAAGGGAGGACTGGAACTCGGCCCTACCAGAAATCAGACCAGACCAGAACTAGGGTTCGAGTTCTCTGCCAAGAGGAGGTGATCAGTCTCCAATCCTCAGCTCAGGCTGAGGGCCCTTCGACCAGATTCCTGCTTCCAGGACCGGGGGACTAGAAAAACAGGAAAGGATAGGAAGGGTTAAGGAGAGGAAAGAGAGAGAGAAGGGGAGAGAGGTCAATAAAGTCTCTTGTTCCTTGCCGGTTGGGGCACTCTGGCCAGTTGTCCACGTCAGGAGGAGACCAGCGACAAAAGGGTCCCAGTTGTAGCTGCTGGATCTGGTCCATTGGCAGACGAGCTGGCCCCTGAGTACCCTGAGTGGTCAGGATGTCAGTCTCAGTGAAGAAGAGTCCCCTCCAGAGTCGCCATTTGTTGCAGGAAGAGGGACCCCTTCCAGGGCCTGAAACTGGGCTCTTGTCTAATACTCGGAAATGAATTGTCCGAGGAGACACATGTGCTGACAAAGCAAGAGATTTTATTGGGAAAGGGCACCAGGGTGGAGAGCAGTAGGGTAAGGAAACCCAGGAATCACAATGTTATGAGATACTATTACACTAAGCCTGATAGAGGTATAAGATATCTGCCCACTGTCATCCAGCTAGAGAGAGGCAGAAACTAATCTCAAAAGTCACGAGTCACAAGGAATAATTGACAAGTGTGTGCTCAGTTGTTCAGTTGAGTCTGACTCTTTGTGACCCCATGGACTAGAGCCTCTGTCCATGGGATTCTCTAGGCAAGAATACTGGAGTGGGTTGCCATGCCCTCCACCAGGGGATTTTCCCTAACCCAGGGATGGAACCCAGGTCTCCCACATTGCAGGCCAATTCTTTACCCTATGAGCCACCAGCGAAGCCCAAGAATACTGGAGTGGGTAGCCTATCACTTCTCCAGGGGATCTTCCCAACTCAGGAATTGAACTGGGGTCTCCTGCATTGTAGGTGGATTCTTTATCAGCTGAGCTACCAGGGAAGCCCTACACACTGTCTTATACTTATAGGTTTAAATAACCAACCTCCGGGTCCCTAAGTCTCCGTGCCTTGGCTTCTCCTCCTATTCAAGCTCGAGATGACAAATTCAAATAAGAAAATGAAGACAAGATTGAAGACTGCTTTTAAAGAAAAAAGAAACTACTAGACCTGAATACTGGATATTTTTTAAAATATGTGACTATTAACTTCATCTCTAGTGGCACATACCCTGTAACATTGTTAGTCCAGAAGCCAAGTTCAGAAATCACATTATTGGCTAACAAGATTTGGATACTGGCTGTTGTCACACTGCAATAAAAAAAGAGGTGGGGGGGGGGGGAGAAAAGAAGCAACTCTAAATTGCTCTTGGAAGAGGGGGTATCTCACAAAATTACCCAGTTGCACCATACAGAACCATTACTCTTACAATCACTAGGAACAAAATCAGGCATACTCTGCAGAAGTCAGCAAAATTAACTGGGCCCTAAGCAACTGCTTATTTGTTCATTTCAGAAATACATGGTCAACTGAGGAAAGAGGAGGAAAATGAGATTGTAGAATGCCACCAAAATGTTCTCTTGCTGGAGTTATCTCAGTTCACTGTCAATTCCATCAAAGAGTTTTCAGAACATCTGCCTTTCTCCTCTTAATCAGGTGGTGGTGGTGGTTATTGTTTAGTCACTCAGCCACCTCTGATTCTTTTGCGACCCTATGGACTGCAGCCCACCAGGCTCCTCTGTCCAAGGGATTTTCCAGGCAAGAGTACTGGAGTGGGTTGCCATTTCCTTCTCCAGGGCATCTTCCCCACCCCAGGACTGAACCTGAGTCTCCAACATTGCAGGCAGATTCCTCATCACTGAGTCATCAAGTTGTGTAGCATTGAAACAGCACCAACCAAAAGTACATCATTAGCATAAAACAATATTAGCATAAATATGAAAGCAGGAGGACTGGGATTTTTAAGGGTGGGAGAAAGCAGCTCATGTAAGTGGCCTCCTCATTTCACTGTAGCCGATAAACTGTGAAATTTCCATAATAACAGAGAGTACAGAAAACAAACAGCAATTTTATTTGATAGGGAAATTGCATCCTGTTACTGGATATAAAATTCTACAGCATGTTCAGTGGTATTTTCAAAGCACTGAAAATGTAGACATATGTTTTTATTTTAAGTTCAGTTGTAATGTAAATAATAAATCCACCACAATTTGGCTGGTCCAGAGACTGCTGGCATTGTTAACTCAGGAACTCAGAGATACCAACGCTCTGCTTGTCTTGCTAGGCCCTCAGCCAGAAGACCCCTATAACTCTGCAGAAGTTAAGATATGCCCTTTGCATCATCTACGTTTCTGTCTTGCTTAAATTTCCTCTGGCATTCCCTGTTGTTATTTGTATCACGTTTTAACCATTCCTCGTTCTTTGATGCCCTTCTTTCTTTCTTACATGTATCCTTTTTAATTTCTTCCTACTTCTCTGCTCACTGGCTCAACAACAAATCAGGTCTATCTTCCCTCAGCTCCTCAGTACACTCCATTCTGGTAAGTTGATTGAGAAGGGGCCATGCTCCTTGCTCCCCTGTATTCTTGCATTTTGAAATGTGACCTTTGCAGCCTCTGCCATCAAACAGGCTAGCCTTGTCATCAACTAGAGCCAACAGCATCCAGTGCATGTAACAGAGGACTAGACCAAGATGGATCTCCAGGAGGCCCAGTGTGTTTCCACTTGCTCCTGAAACACTGCCATTGTTGCAGGAATCAGCTCACAATAACCTTCGAGGGGATGAGAGACCACATGGAGGAAGGAGAGTCATCCAACCTCCAGAAGACCAGCCTGGTCAATCCAGAGGTTGCAATAGACACACAAGGAAGAGTAAATCAAGACAATGAACACTTCAGTCAATTCAGTTCAGGTGCTCAGTCGTGTCCGACTTTTTGCACCCCATGGACTGCAGCACGCCAGGCCTCCCTGTCCATCATCATCTTCCAGAGTCTACCCAAACTCATGTTCATTGAGTCAGTGATGCCATCCAAACATCTCATCCGCTGTCATCCCCTTCTTTTCCTGCCTTCAATCTTTCCCAGCATCAGGGTCTTTTCAAATGAGTCAGCTCTTCACATCAGGTGGCCAAAGTAATGGAGTTTCAGCTTCAACATCAGTCCTTTCAGTGAACACTCAGGATTGATCTCTTTGCAGTCCAAGGGACTCTAGAGAGTCTTCTCTAACACCACAGTTCAAAAGCCTCAATTCTTTGGTGCTCAAGTTTCTCTATAGTCCAACTCTCACATCCATACATAACCAAAGGAAAAACCATAGCCTTGACTAGATGGACCTTTGTTGGCAAAGTAATGACTCCGCTTTTTAATATGCTATCTAGGTTGGTCATAACTTTCTTTCCAAGGAGTAAGTGTCTTTTAATTTCATGGCTGCAATCACCATCAGCAGTGATTTTGGAGCCCAGAAAAATAAAGTCTGACACTGTTTCCACTGTTTCCCATGTATTTCCCATGAACTGATGGGACTGGATGCCATGATCTTTGTTTTCTGAATGTTGAGCTTTAAGCCAACTTTTTCACTCTCCTCTTTCACTTTCATCAAGAGGCTGTTTAGTTCCTCTTCACTTTCTGCCATAAGGGTGGTGTCATTTGCATATCTGAGGTGATTGATATTTCTCCCGGCAATCTTGATTCCAGCTTGTGCTTCCTCCAGCCCAACATTTCGCATGATGTACTCTGCATATAAGTTAGATAAGCAGGGGGATAATATACAGCCTTGTCGTACTCCTTTTCCTATTTGGAACCAGTCTGTTGTTCTATGTCCAGTTCTAACTGTTGCTTCTTGACATACAGATTTCTCAAGAGGCAGGTCAGGTGGTCTGGTATTCCTATCTCTTGAAGAATTTTCCACAGTTTATTGTGATCCACACAGTCAAAGGCTTTGGCATAGTCAATAAAGCAGAAATAGATGTTTTTCTGGAACTCTCTTGCTTTTTTGATCCAGCAGATGTTGGCAATTTGATCTCTGATTCCTCTGCCTTTTCTAAAACCAGCTTGAACATCAGGAAGTTCACAGTTCACATATTGTTGAAGCCTGGCTTGGAGAATTTTGAGTATTACTTTACTAGTGTGTGAGATGAGTGCAATTGTGCTGTAGTTTGAACATTCTTTGGCATTGCCTTTCTTAGGGACTGGAATGAAAACTGACCTTTTCCAGTCCTGTGGCCACTTGCTGAGTTTTCCAAATTTGCTGGCATATTGAGTGCAGCACTTTCACAGCATCATCTTTCAGGATTTGAAATAGCTCAACTGGAATGCCATCACCTCCACTAGCTTTGTTCCTAAGGCCCACTTGACTTCGCATTCCAGGATGTCTGGCTCTAGGTAAGTGATCACTCCATCGTGATTATCTGGGTCATGAAGATCTTTTTTGTACAGTTCTTCTGTGTATTCTTGCCACCTCTTCTTAATATCTTTTGTTTCTGTTAGGTCCATACCATTTCTGTCCTTTATTGAGCCCATCTTTGCATGAAATGGTCCTTTGGTATCTCTAATTTTCTTGAAAAGATCTTTACTCTTTCCCATTCTATTGCTTTCCTCTATTTCTTTGCACTGATCACTGAGGAAGTCTTTCTTATCTCTCCTTGCTATTCTTTAGAACTCTGCATTCAAATGGGAATATCTTTCCTTTCCTCCTTTGCTTTTTACTTCTCTTCTTTTCACAGCTATTTGTAAGGCCTCCTCAGACAGCCATTTTGCTTTTTTGCATTTCCTTTTCTTGGGGATGGTCTTGATCTCTGTCTCCTGTACAATGTCACAAACCTCTGTCCATAATTCATCAGACACTGTATTAGATCTAATCCCTTAAATCTATTTGTCACTTCCACTGTGTAATCGTAAGGGATTTGATTTAGGTCATACTGAATGGTCTAGTGGTTTTCCCTACTTTCTTCAATTTAAGTCTGAATTTGGCAATAAGTGGTTCATGATCTGAGAAACAGTCAGCTCCCTGACTTGATTTTGCTGACTGTGTACAGCTTCTCCATCTTTGGCCGCAAAGAGTATAATCAATCTGATTTCGGTGTTGACCATCTGGTGATGTCCATGTGTAGAGTCTTCTCTTGTGTTGTCAGAAGAGTGTTTGTTATGACCAGTGCATTCTATTGGCAAAACTCTATTAGCCTTTGCCTTGTTACATTCTGTACTCTAAGGTTAAATATGCCTATTACTCCAGGTATTTCTTGACTTCCTATTTTTTCATTCCAGTCCCCTATAAAGAAAAGGACATCTTTTTTGGGTGCTAGTTCTAAAAGTTCTTGTAGGTCCATAGAACTGTTCAACTTCAGCTTCTTCAGCATTACTGGTTGGGGCATAGACTTCGATTATCGTGATATTGAATGGTTTGCCTTGGAAACAAACAGATCATTCTGTCATTTTTGAGATTGCATCTAAATACTGCATTTCGGACTCTTGTTGACTATGAGAGCTACTCCATTTCTTCTAAGGGATTCTTACCTGCAGTAGTAGATATTATGGTCATCTGAGTTAAATTCACCCATTCCAGTCCATTTTAGTTTGCTGAATCCTAAAATGTCAACGTTCACTCTTGCCATCTCCCGAATGGCCACTTCCAATTTGCCTTGAATCATGGACCTAACATTCCAGGTTCCTATGCAATATTGCTCTTTACTGCATCGGACCTTGCTTCCATCACCAGTGTTTCATAACAAACACAGTCCAGCCTAAATTACCAACTCCCAGAATCATATGCTAAATGGATGGTCATTGTTTTAACCCTCTGAGTTTTAGGCTGGTTTGTTATACAGCAATGGCAAATGGATATATCTATATTATGTTGTTTTCCTCTTATGTCTCTGCCTTACTCACACCTGACAGTATACATACCTAACACTTCCAGAAATTCCAACACACCTTGAAAAATGACACTCACCAACCAAACAAATCATACCCACCACTAACTCCCATTTATGAAGGTAATGTTGTTGTTCATTGTTCAGTTGCCCAGTCATGTGCAACTCTTCAGGACCCTGTGGGCTGCAGCACTCCAGGCCTCCCTGTCCCTCACCATCTTCCGAAAGTTGCCTAAGTTCAGGTCCATTGCATCGGTGATGCCATCCAGCCATCTCGTCCTCTGACACCCTCTTCTCCTCCTGCCCTCAATCTTTCCCAGCACCAGGGACTTTTCCAGTGAGTCAGCTGTTTGCTCAGCAGATGACCAAAATACTGGAGTTTCAACTTCAGATTCAGTCCTTCCAAAGAGTATTCAGGGTTGATTTTCCTTAAGATTGACTGGTTTGATCTCCTTGAAGGTGTAGTAGTCACCAATATGGTGGTCTCCAAGCTAAAAGGATACAGATGACATTCCCAAATTCTCCCACCACAAACCCCCATGGTCTTTTTCAATTTCCTTTTCTACCTCAGTATCCTTTAACATGGGACTTGAGATGTTAAGTACCTATTATGAAGAGATTACTAAAAAAAAAAAAACAAAAACTATTTTTTCAAAATTCTTCATAGATTACATGACATCCATTGAGCTTCCCAATTTCAAAGCCAAAAAATATTTCAGTTCAGTTCAGTTCAGTTGCTCAGTCGTGTCCAACTCTTTGCGACCCCATGAATTGCAGCATGCCAAGCCTCCCTGTCCATCACCAACTCCCGGAGTTCACTCAGACTCACGTCCATCAAGTCAGTGGTGCCATCCAGCCATCTCATCCTCTGTTGTCCCCTTCTCCTCCTGCCCCCAATACCTCCCAGCATCAGAGTCTTTTCCAATGAGTCAAAATATTTATTCTTGTTCAAATTCACCCAGCAATGTAAAGTACCTCTGTGAGGCAAATAGAATTGAATCCATTGATTTCTATGTAATTTATTAATTTCAGCCCTGACAAATACCTGCAGAATCTGAATCACAGCTATTATGAGGCAGGGGTTCTCAGATAGTGTTTATACCATTATAAACAACATTTATCCAAACTACAACGTGCGTAACACTTTGCTTCTCACTCCCTTCCTAAAATACTCCAAAATTTATCTTCAAACATGATTTAATTGGTTTGTGACTCTAAATTAAATGTGTGTGTTACATTCACAACTTTGTCATTGACAAATCCCATTAGCCTAGCATAGCACTGGGCAGGTAGGAAGAATTGAACCCTTTCGGCTTACATTGAGCTTAACCTAAATATTATTATAATTATTTACATAATCCGTATTGAAAGACTAAACCAACATCTTGTGAACTTTTCATACCTTGACTGTACTCATTTTCAGTTTCATGGATAATCAAAAAGAGATCGAAAAGGTAATTTACTTTCTTATAAAACACATTCTTAGAACTACCATCAGGGACTAATAGTTAAGAGTAGGCTTGACACTAATGGTAACTCAAATAAAACAGGTTTATTTCTTTTTCAAATAAAAATTCAGGTGTAGGCTAATGAGTTCTGTAAAATAACTTGCTTCCTGAAGGCATTAGGGACTCAGGCTCTTTTCAGCTCATAGCTCTGCTACTTGAGCCCTGACCTCATGGTACAAAGATGGTAGAGTTCCAGCTATCACATCACTTTCCAGGCAGTAGGATGAATATAGAAGAAAGAAAGGCAGAGGATACTTGCCAACTATCTTTTAAGAAAATTACCAGGAGGAGCTGCTGAAATTAAAACCCATTGGCCGGAACTTAGTCCCATTGGCCGGAACATAGCCACACTGAATCGCAAAGGCATCTCACAAAGTCTCTCTTAAAAAAATTGGTCATGTGCCAGCTACAGTCAGGATTTTAAGTGGCAAGAACAAATATCAGAGTAGGTGACTAGCAACTTCTCCAGAATGTGCTCGTTGGAGAGAGGGTCTTTAACTTTTCTCAAAGTATAAAATGGCCCATTATGTGCCAGTTTCTATTTTTGTCCTTGTTTTGCATAAAATCCTCTTAATGGACAAGTTCTGTCTATAATTCCCCTGGCATAGAAGGGTAGATAGAGATCCTTGCCTCATTAGAATGCTTTTCTGTTGAACATGAAAACACACTCCATGAAAACTGGCTTAAGTGATAAGGGAATTTATAGGCTCACTTAAGTAAGAAGTCCAGAATGGGACCCTCTTCCAGAATGTTTTGCTTTAGGCTCCATTGAGGTCATCAAGACCCATTTTTGCCGATCTCTCAGCTGGACTCTGCAGTCGTCCATTTCACTGGACTAATTCTTGATCTGCAAGTCGTAGCAAGGTAGCAGCAATAGCACCAGGCCAGATGTTTCCAGGTTCAAGTCCCTTAGAAAAGAACAACAGTCTCACTGTGCATTGCTGTGACTGGGTCACACAGACCATGGCTGAACCAATCAGTATAACCAAGAAGAAAGAAGCAGGTGGATCTCTTTAGACCAATCAACACTCATTTCTGCTGCTAGGGGTGGATTTGACACCTTTTGAAAGTGTGTAAGGATTTGAGAGTTGGACCATAAAGAAGACTGAGCGCCAAAGAGTTGATGCTCTGTGGTGCCAGAGAAGACTCTTGGGCTGAAAGGAGATCAAACCAGTTAATCCTAAAGGCAATCAATCCTGAATATTCATTGGAAGGACTGGTGCTAAAGCTGAAGCTTCAATACTTTGGCCACCTAATGCTAAGAACTGACTCATTGGAAGAGACCCTGATGCTGGAAAAGATTGAAGGCAGGAGAAGAAAGGGACAATAGAGGATGAGATGGTTGGATGGCGTCACCAACTCAATGGAAATGAGTTTGAGCAAACTCTGGAAGATAGTGAAGGACAGGGAGGCCTGGCATGCTGCTGCAGTCCATGAGGTCACAAAGAGTAGGACACAACTTAGTGACTGAACAACAAAAATATGTGACCTGAGAATGGTGGTTTCCCAAAGGGAATTTGGGATATCATTTTGCCATAAAAATAGTAAGTGGAGGGATGTCCCTGTAGTCCAGTGGCTAAGACTCCAAACTCCCAATGTAGGGGCCTAGTTTCTATCCCTAGTCAGGAAACTAGATTTCACATGCTGCAACTAAGACCTGGCACTGTCAAATAAATAAATATAAATTTTTTTTAAAAAGTGGATACTGGGCAAACAACAAATCTCTGTTGTGGAAACTCACTTCACACACAATGAAGCATTCAACTGATGTTGTCCATGTGTCAAAGATATAAAGAATCTGCCTGCAAAGCGGGAGACCTGGGTTCAATCCCTGGGTCAGGAAGATCCCCTGGGGAAGGGAATGGCTACCCACTCCAGTATTCTTGCCTGGAGAATTCCATGGCAGAGGAGCCTGTCGGGCTACAGTCCATGGGGTTGCACAGAGTCAGACAACGCTGAGAGACTAACACTTTTACTTCTTTCAAGGTATTCCTAAGGCCATGAAGCTAAAAATAAAACCAACTTCACAGGCATATGATAGTTAAATGATATAACACACTTGAAAATATATAATATAACATCTCTAAGCAGCAATAAAGACACTGTTTTGTGAGCACGCTTATTACCTGGTCTGCCCAGATTGGGCCACTAGAAAGTTGTCATCACCATTATTGTTACTGGTGTTCAGTGGTGCTCAATAAGAGAATTAGTGAAACCCTAAACCAAGTTATTTTCAGCTTTCCTTGTATTCGATTCTGACTTCATCCTTCAAAGTCTATTACATCTGCTGAGTCTTTTCTGTATCCTATTCTGTTACATCTCTTTTATGGAGACGTTATACTAAATATGGGAGAATTATCAGCCCCTCTGTCTTCATTGGCCCTAAGTTCTCATTTTGTCTACAAAATTTTCATTACATGACTTTCTAGGTAAGTTTGCTGTCTTCTAGCACATTCTCTGGGACAGTATTAGCTGTGGCAGTCATCTGGAATGGCTATGCATTCTTTCTTTGTCTTCATCCCGAAGGAACTCTGGGACTTTATAGGGCCCAGGTTTGAGCAGGAAGTGAGTAGTTTTCAGCAGTTTCCTGTGCACCCCAGGAATTCCCTAGTATTTCGTCAGCAGCCTCATCCCATCTCTCCACTGCTTCTCCTTTTCATGTCTACCTTTTGTGAAATCAACAGCTATTTGTAAATGGTGAATGATAATTACTATTATCTACCCCAAGCACTTCTTGCATATTGTTCATTTTTCTCTCCAACCCGGACTGTTTACAATCTAAGATTCCCACATCACAAGCAAAGAAAGAGTTCAGAGACATTCAAGTTTTGCCAAACATCCTATGAGGGTGAGCCATGAAACTGATTTGAAGCCAGAGTTGCCTGAATCCAAAGTCTCTGCTTTCTCCACTCTGACATGATGCTATCAAAAAGCTATTTCTTCAGCAGACTCACAAATACAGAGAACAAAGTAGAGAGGCAGGAGGGGTAACGTAGGAGTGGGAGAGTAAGAGGTACAAACTGTTGGGTGTAAGATAGGCTACACGGATGTATTGTACAAATGGGGGATATAGCCAATAATGGAGTACAACCTTTAAAAATTGTATTAAATTTTTTTTTAATGTTTGGGGCTTCCCTAGTGGTTCAGTTGGTAGAGAACCTGCCTGTAATGCAGGAGACCCCAGTTCAGTCCCTGGGTTGGGAAGATCCCCTGGAGAAGGAAATGACAACCCACTTCAGTACTCTTGCCTGGAGAATTCCATGGACAGAGGAGCCTGGCAGGCTACAATTCGTGGGACTCACAGAGTCGGACTAGACTGTGTGACTAACTTTCACTTTCAAAGCAATTTTTAAAAAATACCAATTGAGTGGAAAGCAATTTAGTTTTACACCTAATAAATTATTTCAAATAGAACTATAGTTAGGTGTGGTGATTTTTCATAGGCTTGCTGTCTCAGTACCAATCAGAATTTACCATGGAGTGAATAAGTATGCTCCAAAGATGCCCTTGACCAAGCAAAGCAGGGCAGGGACTAGGAGGTCTTATGACTGGGAGCGTGCTTTAATTTGGGCTGAGCTCCAGGGCACCATGAAATGTCGATGATGAAAGCATGTGAAGTAAAAGTGTAGACAGAACAATATGGTTGGCTTCCACATTAGACCCAGGAAAAAAAGTTCTCAAATGTTAGTTGATGTGCATCCCAGTCATGTGGACATTTATTACACAGTAGATTTGTCAGGAGAAGCACACTCACTGAAACCGTCCATCCTGGCCAGGCCCTTTAGTAGCCATTTTCATGAGCTGTTTTACGACAGGAGGTCCTGGTAAGGAACACGGAACTAATAAGCCACCACCAACCAGAAGAGTTCAGGAAAGGTCAAAAGGAGACACCACATATCTGACCACCTCCCAGAATCCTTCTCTCTGGCATCCATCTTGGCTGAACAAGGCGTGCACCACCAGGAAGGACTCTTGAGTCAGAATGATTGGCTAAAGACAACCTAGAAACTAATCCCATCACCATAAAACCTGAGACTGCGAGCCAAGTAGCACAGCAGTTCTCCTGGGTTCCCTTACCCTACTGCTCTCCACCTGGTGCCCTTTCCCAATAAAATCTCTTGTTTTGTCAGCATTTGTGTATCCTCAGACAATTCATTTCTGATGTTAGACATGAGCCCAGTTTCAGGCCCTGGTAGGGGCCTTCCTGCAACAGATTCTTGGGCTCCACAGCTGGGTGATACTATGGATGTGGATGACAGCCCACTGACCATATTTGGAAAACCACAGTCCAAGATCTCAAAGCAACATTTAAGATGCAAACAAAAGAACTGGGAGTTGGCTGAATGTGAAATTGATTCTCCTCTTGAACACACCGTTCATTCAAATCATTTGTTGAAAAAGATCTTTCTATATTAAAATCTTCTGACGCAGTGTTTCTAGAAGGAGTTTTGAGAAAGAAACACACACATTCTTGGAAAAGACTGAATTTAATCTTTTCAATTGAATTCAATTTACAATTTTTGTAAATAAATTTATCGCTGCAGAAATGGTCAAAATTCACAAGAAGCCTGCTATGGATGATCGTAACACAAAGAAGAACCTTTGGTAAAGCAAAAATTGCCTTCAATTTGTCTATTCTGAACCCTTGATATTCATTTAGATTGAATGTTCTCAAAGCAGAACACATCTGAAAACTGGTTTGTCTAAATACTTAGAAAGTCAAATTGTCTAATTATTAAGCTCTATCCTTATTTCCCAAACATGTATGAATGAGCTTTCAGGAAGGCATTCATAGTGATGCGCAGAGACAAAAAAAAGAAAAATAAAAAACCACAATCCTCCCCTCTCCAAAAAAAAAAATAACTTCCATTGTTCTTAAATGCATTTTCCGAAGGGTCTATGTTTAAACTTTTTTTTTCTAATAAAGGCAATAAAAATGTTTGGGACCAATATTGCCATATAACTTGACATTCCTTGTCTACTGAAACCCTAGCCAAAAGGCTTTCTTTAGTTTTATATTAAATTATCCCATTTGGTTGGCTGCCTTAATCAACTTAACTGATTATTTACCAGATCACCATTTCACAGCGTGCAGACACCCCATAAGGACTCTTGTGAACAATTTCTTGGGCTCCTTTTTCCTTTTTGTCTAAACATTAATACCATCTCCCACTATATTTAAAATGGATCACCAACAAGGACCTACCATATAGCACATGGAACTCTGCTCAATGTTATGAGGCAATATGGATGGGAAGGGGGTTTGGAGGAGAATGGATACATGTGTATGTATGGCTGAGTCCCTGCGCTGTTCACCTGAAAATATCACAACATTGCTAATTGGTTATACTCCAATACAAAATAAAAAGTAAAAAAACAAACAAACAAACAAACAAAAACCCAAAAGAGACTCTCTTCCATCTTACCTTCAGGTCCCTGCCCACAACCTCAGGTTCACAAGGCTTTGCAGCTCTGTTATTGGGTTCGTCTGAAAAAAACTTAGGAATTTCAGATTTTTCTTTCCTATTTGGGGGACAGATGACTGCGGGGGTAGGGGGGAGAATTGGTGAGGTGACTGAACAAAATGAGTTGAACAGTTAATGCTTTAACCTTGCGTATAATTTATACAATAAACAAAGTCACATGCTCCCCTAATAATTTAGATGTAAGCAAATGTTGATTTATTCAGGAAGGCTACTGCCTGAAGCCAAGCCTGCAGCACTAAAATTTGAATTAAACTAGGACAGAAGCAGGCTAGTCTATAATAACATTTGTATAATTTTATTTTTGCCCTTGGCTCAGTTCATTTCCTCGTACAGTAGATGCATGAAATTGGTTCTTCAGCCACCTTTAGCTGATGTTCACTGATATCCGGGCAGGCAGGGAGGCAGGAGAATGCACCTTTCTTAGCTTTGTGTTTTCAATCATAAGGCCTTGAATTCCTAGGTCATTTCTGACAATGATTATCTTTCTCTGAATTGTGTTTTCGGCAAAGATCTCTGAAGAGCCTCATTTCACCTAGAGATACGGTTTTCCCCTCTTCTCCCTGTGAGGGGGCTCTTAGAACTGAGATTGTTAAATAGATGCAAATGTTGTGCTGTTTTTATTCCTTTATTCAAGCCTGGGGGCATGAAATCTGAGTTCTCTTACTCTGCTTTCAGCAGTGAAATAAGGGCCGCAGGAAAGTCTTTAAACGACGGTGAAAAAAATAAATATTAACTTGAAACAGTGAAGGACCAAACCCCCTCATACTATTAACCTTTGACTTAAATAAAAATTAGGAACTACATCTTACCACTTAGCACTTTTGTGAGGGACCGAGCCTCCTCTGGAGGAATCAGGTTTAAGCCAGTAAATAATTTGTGAGATCTTCTGAAAAGTAGGCAAAGTTTTCCATCCAAACCAGGAGAAAACTTGTTTTTCTCATAGTATTTCCCTGCAGACCAACAGCCCAACAAGCACAGTGCACAAAAGAAAGCACTCACAAAACCCACAATCGCTTTACACGTCTAACCATTTTTATTCAGGCTTTCAAGCAAAAGTAAGAGCTCTTTGGGGGTCAAAAGTTCTGAAATAAAGAATTTCTTCCCTTAGGTCAGGAAATCAAATATGCTAAAAACTCTCCCTAACCTTTTGTTTAGAGGGAGCTCAGGGAGGGGGGGAAAATCCCCCAAATTAGAAATGAAAGAATTGGTATTTGCGCTTTATATGAAATCTGCATTTATCTCTCACTTCTTCCAGCTGAGAAGGTAAATAGCAGCCGTGGTGTTTTGGAGGCAAATATTGTTGTGTCCTATTCTTGGTAACGAAATCTGCTCCCAGGCCTGCTCCATCCCTGTCTGATTGTGCCCTGGGGCTGTCTCAGGCAGCCAAAGGAGCCTTTCAGAAAATCCAGGCCATGTTTTGACTTCATTACAAATTCCAAATAGAACAAGTTTTCGCCTGGCTTAGGCTTTGGTTATGAAAGTTTCCCACAGCTCTCGAAAATATACAGAATAATAAGTGGCCGGGCAGAGAGAGAGAGGAGGCAGTAATTCCATCAAAGGTTTTTGGTCACCTCCTAGAGCACAATCACAGAGCTCAGAGAGCTTATGTCACTAGGACCCAGAGATAAAATGTTTTGCCTTGGGCCCGAGGTCACACATTGGGTCAAGAACTCTGAGGTTCTGTCCTTTGTTCCCCTGTGAAGGGGAGAAAGCCTCCTCTCTACCCAAACCTGGCCCCCTAGCCTTCCCTGGAGACACATTGTGAAACGTTCTCACCCCCAAGGGGTGGCTGGGAAGCTTCAAATGTTTTTCGGGCATTTCCAGCATAATAGCAAAAATTGATGCGTTTCAGTGGGATAAGCCATGAGGCACAAAGGAAAAACCCCCACGGCGGTGGGTGTGAAGAGGAAACTTTTTATTGTCCTGCTGCGGATTTTTGTCTTTCATTTTTCTTCTCTTTTCCTTTTGCTAGTCTCTTTATTAAGTCAAGATGTTATAGGAAGGCACCAGTTAAATATGACATGCAAGCTTCTGAAGGCAAGCCTTTACTCCTAGTTACAAATGAGAACCCAGGTTGGCCATGTTCCTCATCTCCATCCTTCTTCCTCCCTTCTCCCTTGTTCCAGGTTCTTCTTCTCTCATCCTTTTTTTCTAGAAAAAACATGATGAAACACTTCAATGATAAATTCTAGAAGGCTATACCCTATCCTCCAAGAGCCCCGACTATTGGTCTCATCATCTTCACAGACATGCCCTTTCTTCCTGCACATCTCTATTTTAAAAAACATGAACAAAATACCTCAAATAAGGGGACCTCCTTTGTGGGCCAGTGGTTGAGACTCCATGCTTTCGATGCAAGGGGTGCAGGTCTGATCCCTGGTCAGGGAACTATGATCCCACATACTGTGTGACCAGAAAAACACATCTTTCAAGTGCAAAATACTTCATATAAGTCCAACAGTGGGGCACTTACATTAGATTTTTTGTTTTTCTTTTTTTCCAAAAGAAGCCTGTTCACGTCCCTCCCTAGAAGAAGAGTTCATTAGCTCCTTTAAAAAAAAATAATTTTGTTTATTTGTTTTTGGCTGTGCTGGGTCTTCATCACTGAGAGGGCTTTTCTCTAGCTGCAGAGAGCTGGGGCTACTCTCTAGTTGTGGTGGGCGGGCTTCTCATTGCAGAGGCTTCTCTTGTTTCAGAGCACGGCCTCCAGGGCAGGCAGGCTCCAGTAGTTGCGGCTCAGGGGCTCTAGAGCTTAGGCACAACAGCTATGAAGCTTCTCTGAAGCATGTGAGATTCTCCCAGACCAGGGATCTGCACCCGTCTCCTGCAGTGGCTAGAAGACTCTTTACCACTGAGCCACCAGGAAACCCTCATTACTAGCTCCTTATTTTTGAAAAGCCAATAACAATAGCCTGACAATTCCTCACCCATCATGCTGACATCATTGGATTGGTGGGCTGTGGCTTCTTGACATCAAAGCCACGGGTTATGGCTTTTCCATACATGGTTCACAATCCAGTCATTGCCCATCATCCACATACCTTCCACTGTCCTCTTGAAAGCCCTGAAGTGATGAAAGAGTCAGGCAGTGGTTGGTGACTAAAGGCTGGACCCTAAATTGCCCCCAAACTCATTTTTGAAGAGTCTTTGAATATGAACAAAACTTGATCGATGAGTTTTCACCGGGAAGAGCAAGCACTATTGTGTCTCTGTTTCCCACATTTAGTCAAACTTATAAACTCATCCTTCTGATGGCTTCTGTTGGTAGCTGGACCCAACAGAAGCATTCGATAGAATCCATAAGAAAATGATAATTCTGATAGACAATATATATATCTCAAATATAAAAAAAGGCATTAGTAAGTATTTGTGATTTAACCAGACTGGAATTAGAGTATGAAGAGAAATGGTTACTGGGAAATCTACCATTGGCAGGGGGCAGCAGGCCAGCAAGAGTGCCTTGGTGTGTGAAAGTGAAAGTGTAAGTTACTTAGTTGTGTGTTATTTTTTGAGACCCCGTGGACTATACTCCATCAACTTCTCTGTCCATGGAACTCTCTAGGCAAGAATACTGGAGTGGGTTGCCATTCCCTTCTCCAAGGGATCTTCCTGACCCAAGGATTGAACCTGTGTTTCCTGTATTGCAGATTCTTTACTGTCTGAGCCACCAGGAAAGCTCCAGGAATACTGGAATAGGTAACCATTTCCTTCTCCAGGAGATCTTCCTGACCCAGGGGTTGAACCCAGGTCTCCTACATTGCAGGCAGATTCTTTACATCTGACCCACCAGGAAAGCCACCAGGAAGGCTTGTGTGTCTATATTAAGATCAAGGAAGAAACACAGCCAAGAACAAGGTGAAAAGAAGTTCACTCATTGTCTCAAGGAAATAAAGACCTCAGACTTTTTAAGTGAAAATATACCACTGGCATCAGATACTAATCACAAGGTAATTATTTTTTAAAGAGTTTCCTGAGTAAGACACAGACACCCATGACACCCTTAGGCTAATATATGCACCTAGAGACTAATTCTGCCCTTGGTTGTATGTGCGTTAGTTGTCCTTGGAGTGAATAAAAGCTGCTTTCCATGTTACTCTAGCCTTCTTTTTTTTTTTTTCTTTTAATGCCACTTCAGAAGATAGGGATAAAAATGCATCAGATTAAAAAACACTCCTCAAGGGCAATTTGTATGAAAAGTTAAGCTGGGCAACATCAAACTAGGCCCCTTCTTGTAAAATACATCAAATTCAAAGAAGTACTTTTCTTTAAGTTACTAATCTTTCTAATGACTATCAGACTCCATCAGCCAAACTGCTTTTTTGGCAACAACAGTTTTTACCAATTTAAAAGACTGCAAGATGTATTAACAGAAAGTACCCAAAATATTGATCAATTGCTAAAATACTTTCCTATCCTTTGTCCAAGGAAAAATGCTTTGTTCAAGGAATTTCAAACTTTGTTCAAGGAATTCTGACACTGGAAAGGATGGTCCCTGTCAATCACGGTAATTTGGTATTGCAGGTCTTATTCCTGGGACACCCAGTCAGTGGGCACTCTGAGAGAACCCCCTCCCTGCACATTCCCTATAACAGCCCTGGAATGAATGTAATACCAGCTCATCTCCCCAACACCTCTGCATTAATCCACCTCCAATTGCTTAAAATATCAGATGCCATGCCTGATGCTGTAGGAATTTTTTTCAAGTATAAAGAAAATTCCTAAGAATTCCCTGGTAGTCCAGTGGTTAGGACTCAGTGCTTTCACTGTAGTGACCCAGGTTCAGTCCCTAGTCTGAGAACTAAGATTCTGCAAGCCATGTGGTGTGGGATTAAAAAAAAAAAAAAGGAAAAAAGAAAATTCCTGACCTCATTAGACTACATTTCAGATGTCATAAACAGCCATATCTTGCACCCAGCTCATGAGCCATCCAGTGTTCTATAACTCTTTTTGGAGTTATATTGTAGTCAGAATTCTGCTTTCATACATGCATTCATTCATTATTTATTGAAAACCTACAATGTACCAGTCACTGTTTCTAGGAGCTAGGGTAAAGTGATAAAGGAGACGGTTAACAACATCCCACTCTCAATGAGTTGATTTTCTACCAGGCAGAGGCATCAACAAACCAGCCAACAAATGAAGTCAATCATTTCAAACAACAATAAAAATAAAGGAAGATGATGACACAGAGTGGGCTCACAAGGAGGGGAAGGTTTCCTGGGGGAGGGGAAAACATTGAGCTGAAATCTGAATCCCAAGAAAGACTCAGCTGTTGTGAATCTAAAAAAATAAGATGAATTCTGTCTCTTTCAGAACATTTACTCATATTATTCTGCAGATTGTGTACCCTCACAACCAGAACACCTACATGATTCCAAGCAGAAATCGTAAAACCCAGGTATAAAGGCATACCTTTTACTTACCAGCAGGACAACTCCAGGCATTATTTCTCAGGTGAGGGCATATTTAATTACCAAACGTTCTGCAGATGTCTTCCAAGTTGTATAGATTGCTGACTTTCAAGAACATAGATGTCTTCCTTTATCACAGAAATACCACTGTCCTTGATGAATTTGCATCGCAATGATTCATCATTTTGTACTTTACAATTATTTAAGTTCTTCTAAACGACCAGGTACATGCAAAGCACGCTTGCTTTTATTTCATTAGATAACTAACCTCAGAGCTCCGTGAGCAATTTTAAACTTGAGGAAAAAAAAAAAAAATTCAGCTGTGCTGCTATTTCACTGTTCAGGCAACACACTCACCACGCCAGTCAGATTGAGAAATGATTGCCTTTGCTAGTGGCGTACAAGAAAAGACTTCAGGTCACATATTAATTTTTAAAACGTTTTTCTTAAGCCCCTTTTAGCCTTCATGGCACATTCAGAGGCCAGGTATAAAGGAATTCTTAAAATATGGTTTTATTCAATAGCATGCAAGTTTACCCCACCATGTCACATCTGGACACCTCCATTCTGGTTGCTTAGGTGTCTGATGGTTTGTCAGAAGGCTAGCCATAACTTAGGCGGAAAACTGGACTCCATTAAAAAAACATTAAAAGCTGAGAAGGAGGCAAGTTGATGTGGCATGGCTCCCAGCAATAAGGAAGCAAGAGTGCACACTGAAGCTTAGAAATAGAAAGTGATGTCCTCATAAAAACATGGCTCCAGGCTGGTGTGCCACTAGAAATTCTTCTGTCAGTTTAGAATATTTAGCTTGAAGGGATTTCGACTTTCAAATGTATCTCTGGATGCAAAATAGGCTGCACAGGAGGAGATAGCATTGAAGAAGGGAAAGACGAACTGCTCCCAATTATGATCGGTTTACGTGAAGCCGAAGATTCCTTTTTTTTCAGATAGCATATTTGATCAGAAAGCATGCAAGTGGAATGGATGAGCTATCTCGCTGACACCGAGTGATCCGCTGGCCTTCATAACTAGAAAATCGTGCTAAGAACTGATAGGCCAAAACAATATTAAAAGCTTCAGCACTACTGGTTATCAAGGGAAACTTTCAGCCTAATTGGAAAGCTCACAGCTTCAGGCATCTGAAAAGTTTTGGTTTGGGGCTCTTCCGCGGCATTCCAATGCAGTATTTCCAATCAATAATGGGATGCTATTCAGAGCTCCATCATGAGGCTTATGAAGTCCCCTGAGTTTTGTATTTGACTTGTTAAACTGTAAAAAGAGTTGGAGAAACAAACAGAAAAGAAATATCTCAGTCCCCAGCTGCCCAAATATAAAACAATCGAATAAACAAACTCCGGTGCTCAAAGAAAACGGGAAATGGCAAAATGGAAAAGACAGACTGACGCATTTTCATGCATAAACAGCGAGCATCTTGGGTGACCTTCCTGAGTGCGATCTGTCCTGCTGGGTGTTAGGCAAAGAGCTCATCTCTCCAGGCAGTTTGAATTATGTGTTAAGATTACGGTGGTGCAGATTGTTCCCTAAAACCCACAGACACGAGACTTTTCCTTCCCAACAGATGTGGCCTTCTCAGCCCCATTTAGCTATAAGCAGTAGGTTATGATTGGAGAAGGAAATGGCAACCCACTCCAGTGTTCTTGCCTGAAGAATCCCAGGGACGGGGGAGCCTGGTGGGCTGCTGTCTATGGGGTAGCACAGAGTCTGACACGACTGAAGTGACTTAGCAGCAGTAGCAGCAGTAGGTTATGAAAGCCAATAAAAGCATATCCCCAAAAGACTCAGAACAGTGCTTTCCTCAGAGCGATTGTCATCTGTACCTGGAAAACGTCACAATTTTCTTAGCCAACTGCCTTGCACAGAATGGAGCAACAGAATCTTCATCCCTTGGAGATGCCCATGTTTACGGAATGATGTGCTCCAGAGAACTTTCGCTGACATCTCCAAAGAGTGTTGAAAGGGAACAGGTCCAGAAAAAGTTCTGTACTGGGTTTTGATTTTTCTTTTCCCCCAAAGCTTCACCCAGTTGCCTTCATCAGAGGTTTGAAAGGGAACACAGGAGATCTGAACTGTTGAATGAGAGGTAAGGAGCTGAAAATACCAATTAATATAAATACTGATAAATACCAATAAATTAATATAAATACTGATTTAAATACTGATTCAACCCAGCACTTGCCCCTGCCCTTTGGTGTGAAATGGCAACTTCTGGAACCAAAGGACAAAAGCCTCCTTTGTGTCCAGGGTAAGAGAGAGACAGACCTCAGTGTGAACCTAAAGAGACATTTTGGGACTTCCCTGGTGGATCAGTGGTGGAGACTCCACCTGCAGCAGATATGTGTTCGATCCCTGGTCTGGGAAGATCCCACAGACCTCAAAGCAACTAAGCCCGTGTGCCAAAACTACCGTACCTATGCTCTAGAGCCTGGAAGGTGGGACTACTGAAACCCGGGCACCCTAGAGCCTGTGCTCTGCAACAAGAGAAGCCACCACAATGAGAAGCCCGCTCACCACAGTGAAGAGCAGCCGCCATTCGCCGCAACTAGAGAAGGCCCGTGCAGCAACAAAGACCCAGCATAGCCACAATTAAATAAAATTACTTTTCAAAGAGACACATCTTTACCCACATTTTAATATTTCTGAAATCAAAATACGTCTTACCATCACCGTTAGCCACCAGTAGTTGGCCACAGCTATCACTGCCTTTAGACCGGCATAAAACATGTGAAGTGACTCAGAAGGGAATCCTAGACACAGTGGCGGAAGAACATTTTAGGAAATGCTCCATCACCAATGCTTTTGATGGCACAGAGGACAAGCCTGCACAGCAAAAGGTGAAGATTACAGACTCCAAGTAGGAAACTAATTCATAAGAATCACATTCTGAAAATGAAGTTTTGTAAGTTCCTCAGCCAATGTATTTCATTTTTAGTTTGCCTTTTACATATGCACAAGAGATATATAGGGGCAAAATCAATGCCAAAACAAGTACAAGAACCTTTCCAGGGACTTCCCCTTCCCTTCCCTGGGGGTCCAGTGGTTAAGACTTCACCTTCCAATGCATGAGATGCAGGTTCAACCCCTGGATGGAGAGCTAAGATCCCACATGCCTTGGGGTCAAAGAAAGAAAAACAAAAAAACATAAAATAGAAGTAATATTGTAAGAAATTCACTACAGACTTTTAAAAATGGTGCACATCAAAGAAAACTTTTTAAAAAAATCCTTTCCAATAAAAATTCTAAGGCATTTAAAAAAAAATCATGGTGCTACAGTTGTGGGAGTAATTTTTGTTCTCTTGGTGGAACATAAAACCATAGTGGGTCTTACAACCTATGATACCTGAACTTCACTGAAATACAATAGTTTACTTAACAGCCCAGAACTTCACATCTCTCTTCTGAAAAAGGTTCTAAGAGAGATGGAGGCTGACCCCAGTAGCTGGCCCCCAGATGAATGCACAGAGGTCTATGTGACACACGGTCTATTCCCAGTCGATGGCAATATTACTCTCTAGCCATTTATCTGCTTCAACCACAATACAAATACCACAAACAAACTCATTTGCTCAGCCCAGCATGCTTTCTTTTTTCCGTTTAGCTTGTCAACTTTGTACCACGTGGACAAAACCCCATAGACATCAATAAAGCCTTGATGACAAGAGTACTTTTTGGTGATCATCTGTGAAGCAAATGAAATGAAATGATTACCTGATTCAGTGTTTTAATGATAGAATGACTGTCACATGAAATCCAATTGTTCTAAATGCCACTCCAGAAAAAAACAGAAAAAGATACATTAATCTCAAGGTGGGTTGTGTGTGTATTCAGGTGCTCAGTTGCTCGGCCATGCCTCACTCTTTGTGACCCCATGGTCTGTAGCCTGCCAGTCTCCTCTGTCCATGGGATTTTCCAGGCAAGAATACTAGATTGGGTTGCCTTTTCTTTCTCCAGAGGATCTTTCCTGATCCAGGGATTGAACCCTGGTCTCTTGCATTGGCAGGAAGATTCTTTACCACTGTGCTATCTGGGAAGCCCAAGGTGGGTAGAGGAAATTGCTTTAAACTATTTTTCACTAAAATAATTTTTTAAACTTTGACCATCAGATTATAAGCCAACTAAAACACTTAAATATCTTTAAGTTGAATGGCTGAGCAACTGTTATTTTTCTGATTCTAAATGTCTCTCAAAAAAAAAAAAGATCAGCAATCTTCAACAGAAACTAAACTTTTTAAAATTAACTTTTATTTTGACTTGATTCTTTTTTCCTTCTTGAAAATCCATTTTTAAATAGCCACTTCTTTCTCAGTGAATAAACAAAGAACCTACTGGCTTCCCCACTATTTTCTTTCTTTTCTTATTCATATTTTCCTGCCCAAATCCTCAAAATGATACTGTGGATATCGCTTTCTGCTTTGTTGAGGCCACCATTAACGGAGTCAGAATACAGAGGCAAAAAAAAAAAAAAAAACCTAGCCAATTTAAGCCTTAACAAATGTGCAACTTGCACTTTTAAACAGGTAAGTGGCTATTGAGAGAGAGAGAAACTTCAAAATAGAGCATGTCAAGATAAATCAGCAACAGTTAATGCAGTCTAAGATGCATGGCGATTATAATATTTTTAAAAGGGGCTTCTCAGGCGGCTCAGTGGTAAAGATTCAGTCAGTTCAGTTCCTCAATCGTGTCCAACTCTTTGTGACCCCATGGACTGCAGCATGCCAGGCTTCCCTGTCCATCACTAACTTTCGGAGCTTGCTCAGACTCATGTCCATCGGGTCGTTGATGCCATCCAACCATCTCATCCTCTGTTGTCCCCTTCTCCTCCTGCCTCCACCAATGGTAAAGAATCTGCCTGAAAATACAGAAGGTACAAGAGACCCGGGTTCGATCCCTGGATGGGGAAGATCCCCTGAAGGAAGAAATGGTAACCCACTTTAGTATTCTTGCCTCGAAAATGTGACAGACAGACAAGCCTAGTGGGCTATAGTCCATTGGATGGCAAAGAGTCAAACATGACTTAGCGACTGAGAATGCACACACACATACTCTTTATTAGCATTCAGATAAAAGGTGCTGACACTTATTGAGCCTTTATTATACCCAGCTACTAAGTGTTGTGTATGTAGACACTTATTTAATCCTTATCTATCCTTCTAAGTAGATACTATTATGATCATCCCAACAGGTGAAGAAACTGAGGCAAGGAGAAGTTAAGTGGCTTGCCCCAGGTCAGACATTAAACAGAGCTGAGATTCAGACCCTGTCAGGTTGACCTCAACATGCAACCAGTGTGCTACATATTTTATGATTCTAAGTTGTATATTTTCTTCCACATGATGGTCTTCCAATCAATGATTGTCATAGTTTAATTGGCTACATTCTTTTTTTGTGTGGGGGACATAAAATATGTCTTAAAATTGATGTCATCTTGGTTTCTATGAAATGGCGTATTGCTTCATTACAAGAGCGGAGAAGCTCTGGTTTCTACTGAAAGGTCTCAAACAAAAGGCCCTTCACAATCCAGAAGACTGATGCCAACAATAGGGACCAGAGTATGAAACTTTGCAAGGCCTGGAAACTTTCTTGTGTTGTCAGGAGGAAGGTGGCAGTAGGAAGCTAACCCTCCTGTATGCTGGGTAGCAAGGCAGCCTTGAGGGGTTGGGACTAGATCAAGGCAGCCCTGGAGGGCTGTTTGCCTTCCTTCTCACCTAGAAGGTGCGGATGTGTGAGACTCCTGAAATGCATTCTCACTGATAAAGCTGAAAGACTGGCCAACGTTCACAAAACAAAGGCTCAGAAGCAAATTAAAAGTCAGAATCCAGGTATATCCCTCAGAGAAAGTGTGTTAGTTGCTCATTTATGTCAGACTCTTTGTGACACCATGGACTGTAGTCTGCCAGGCTCCTCTGTCCATGGAAGTTTCCAGGCAAGAATATTGGAGCGGGTTGCCATGCCCTTCTCCATGGGATCTTCCTGACCCAAGGAATCAAACCCTCATCTCCTGCATTGGCAGGCAGATTCTTTACCATCTGAGCCACCAGGGAAGCTGGGGGCTTTGACAATTAAAATTGTTGAAGACGATGGTAGTTCAGTTCTCTTTGGGGCACTGATCACGATATAGGATGATAAGAACATGCTAACTCAGCACAGGGACTCCTCTGCACCGGGGCAGAGGCTGTCTAATAGGCCTGGCTGCAGGCAGCCACATCCCCACCAGAGACAAGTTTGATGCTGTCATTGAGGGTGACTCCCAAGAGAAAGTCTCGAACGGTGAACTTGAGGGAAAAGGGCAAAATCCAGGAATAAGAAGAAAATGGTGAATGGCAAGCTGAAGGGCAAAGAGAACCTCAACGTTCAGAATCGGCTGGAGGTGAGTTAAGACGCCACTGAGCACAAAACCGGAGTCTGCAAGAAAGACGGAGAGGGGAGGGCTGTCAGACGGAAAAGTGTGTGGATTTATGAAAGCAGCCTGGCCAAACCGCGGGCTTCATCAGGAACTAATGGAATAGAAGAATTCCTCTCCCCCCCACCTGCCATCCCTCCTGCCCTGCTCCGTTACCGTCCCTAATCAAAAGAACTGACGAATAAAATCAGAGATCTTGACAGTTTGAAGGAAAAAAACAGAAGACAGACGGGGAGGGTCTGGCAAGGGGAGAAACAGGATCGCACGTTTGAAGACAGACTCCTACAGGTAAGACTGGGGGCGAGAGTTTCCAATTACAGACAAGGGCGAAAATGGCAGAGAAGATATGAAATATCGTATTTGTGTTTGTTCTGTACAGAAAATCAGGCTCTTCCTACCTCAAGGACAATTTTCACAGAAAGTGAGATGGGCTGTGAGCAAGGATGGGGGTTCTCGCCACGTGGTGGTGCAACCCCTACCAGGCGGATCCGCTCGCGGTCATAGCGCCCCCGGAAGGCCGGACCCCGCACTGCAGCCACAAGGAGGCCCGGCCCTGATGCCCGCGGGTCCCTCACAGACTAACACACGCACCCAGGACCCACACACAGTGCACGCGTGCGCACACACACACACACGCACACACGTCTCCTCTTCTGTCAGAAACTACTCTAGAGTTCTCTGATTTTTCCCCCCTGCTCATTCCAGTCCATGCTACATTCTGATACATCTGAAAAATTCCATTTTTTCTGCCCTTCGTACCACCCCAAGGTGGCCTCAGATTGCATTGCAAGCTAGCACTGAACGTGATCTTCACCGACCTACCTTGACGCCCCATCCCCTCCCACAGTTCTCTCAAATCCTCGGTTCAGCTGCCTGGATCCCAAGGTCCCTGTCTGCTCTGCTCTGCTGGCTGGCTTCTCTCCACTTGTCCAAATGCCTCATGTCTTTTAACTCTGCTCAATGTTATGTGGCATATGGGATGGGAGAGGAGTATGGGGGAGAATGGATACATGTATATGTATGGCTGAGTCCCTTTGCTGTTCACCTGAAACCATCACAACATTGTTAATCAGCTATATGTATGTGTGTTTGTGCTAAGTCGCTTCAGTTGTGTCTGACTCTTTGTGACCCTATGGACCATGGCCTGCCAGGCTCCTCTGTCCACGGGATTCTCCAGCAAGAATACTGGAGTGGGTTGCCATGCCCTCCTCCAGGGATCTTCCTGACCCAGAGATTGAACCCATGTCTCTTACCACTGCTGCGTTGGCAGATGGGTTCTTTACCACTAGCACCACCTGGGAATCCCCAGTTGGCTATATCCCAATACAAAATAAAAAGAAAAAAAAATTCACTTTTTTTTTTTTTTACTGCCTTATTGAGATTTAGTTCACATGCTATCTACTTCGCTAGTTTAAAGCATCCAGTCATTTGGTACATTCACAATGTTGGGCAACCACCACCACTAATTCCAGGGTATTTTCATCATCCCCAAAAGGAAACTCAGATCCATTAGCAATTATTCTTTTTTCAATCACCACCCACACTGTCCCCTGGTAGCCACAAATCTACTTTGACTTCTATGGATGATCCACCTGTTCTGGACATTTCACACAAATAAAATCATAAATCACATAAATGGATCTTTTGTGCCTGGCTTCTTTCATCTGGATTTCAAGGTTCACCCATATTTTAGTGTGTATTAGTGCTTCATTTTTTTCCGTTACTGAATAATTTTTCATTGTGTGGATACACGACATTATCTTCATCCATTCATCATTGATGGACATTTCGTTGTTTCTAATTTGAAGCTGTTAAGAATAATGCTGTTCTGAATATTTGTGTATGTGTTTGTGCGTATATATGTTTTCATTTCTCTTGGAGTGGAATAGCTTGGTCCTATGGTAATTCTGTGCTTAATATTTTGGAAACCTGCCAGACTGTTTTCCAAAGTGGCTGCACTATTTTACATCCCCATGGGGCTTCCTGGTAGCTCAGCTGGTAAAGAATCTGCCTGCAATGCAGGAGACCATGGTTCAATTCCTGAGTCGGGAACATCTGCTGGACAGGAGATAGGCTACCCACTCCAGTATTCTTGGCTTCCCTGGTGGATCAGCTGGTAAAGAATCCACCTGCAATGCAGGAGACCTGGGTTTAATCCCTGGGTTGTGAGTTGAGAAGGGAATGGCTACCCACTCCAGTATTCTGGCCTGGAGAATTCCATAGACTGTATACATGACTGAGCGACTTTCACTCACTCATGAGCAGTGTATGAAGGTTCCAATTTCCCCACACCCTTGACAACACTTGTGATTATTTGAGATTCGCCTTTAACGAGAAATATATTATGACCAGTTTGCTGATATTTCTCACTATGTGGCAGAGTCTATGCTTAGTGATTTATATATATTATCTGCTTAATCTTCAAAATACCTGAGAAGCAAATATTTTCTTCTTTTTGAAAATGAGGTGATCAAGGATTAGAATTTAGTGAGCACACAAAACTATGGTAGTGGTTCAAGGACTCATGCCTCCAAAGCTCACTTTCAAATACAACTCCAGATAGCCCCTCAAGATGCCTTTACAAGTCAACTCCAGCCCCTGAGACCCATTCTTCTGAACACAGAGCGAGTTGGTAATGGTTTGCATACTACCTTGAATGGTTCTCTGGTTGTCTGCTGTATAAAATATTATTTTCCCAATTAGACAGTAAACACTGTTGGTTGGAATTACTTTCCTGCCATTTTGTGCTGGGGAAATAAAATGTTTAATAAACACTCTACGAGTTGACAGAATTTTCTGAGAATTTTTTGTTTGCTTTCTTTTTTTCTGAGAGGTGGGGGATACATTGAAGTCATACCGTTTCCCTTTTGGCTTGTTTCCATGATGTCTGAGTGAAGCAAGAAGGAATAGACGGTGACGATGCTCCCACTCATACCTCACACACTGCTAGAAACTGCAGAAATGTGTGTTATAGAGAGCATCACCTGTTTTCTTTAAAAAAAAAAAAGAAAGAAAGAAACAACACTTTTTAATAGAAAAACCTCAACTTTTCCTTTGGAATCCAATACACACACACATACACACACAAAAACACTCACCCCACTCCCTATATACAAATATACCATGCACATATATGTATCATATGTACATACATGTGAACATTTTTTGCATGAGTTGTACATACCAGGGACTTTATCTATGTCATCTTTTATCCATCTAACACAACCACAAGGTAAATATTAATTACTCTCATTTTATACATAAACAAATTGATGTACACAAGTTCATTTGCCCAAGGTTGCTGTTGTTTAGTCACTAAAACACGTCCAACTTTTTGTGACCCCATGGACTGTAGCCTGGCAGGCTCCTCTGTCCAAGGCATTTCCCAGGCAAGAATACTGGAGTGGGTTGCCATTTCCTTCTTCAGGGGATCTTTCCAACCCAGGGATCAAACCCATATCTCTTGCTTCGTAAGTGGATTCTTTATCACTGAGCCACCTGGGAAGCCCAAGGTTACACAGGTAGTAAATGACAGAATCGACTTTGACCATTAAACCGATAGTCTTTTCACCACACCACACTCCTCTCTCAGATGTTCCAGGAGGCACGTGGCTTGGTCATGGAGCTTCACTAATTCGTCCCCTTGTCTTCTCTTAGCACCTATCCTGTGGCCGCCACAACCTGTCCCACACAGTCCAGCTCAGTATAATCTCATCTGTGTTCCCGTCCCTGCACCCTCCACAACCAAACATCCTCATCAAACTCCGGAGATTTACATAAAAACATTCCAGGACAAGAAGCAGGTGCAGTTTGGGTTTATGGACCTGGGGCTTATGGTTTTGAAACGATGCACTGGGACTCGATGATGTTCAACTCTTCACATCATGCCCAGCTTCAATGGATTCCAAAGTGTTATCCAATAAACTCTGAAAGAAAAATAGTAAATTCCACATGTTAAAATGGGGTCCACCTGATCAAGATCTCATGAGTTACATTTAGACAAACGTGAATGAGGACCATCAAAAGAGCCTACAACTAATTCTAGATAGGTTGGTTTTAATCCAGTGAGACATTAATCACTTAATCTCCCTGAGCTTAAGTTTCTTCAACTATTAAAAAAAAAAAACTGATTGAATTACATGAACCTGAAGGTCCTCTTTAAATATGAAATTATGTGATTTTTTAATAATGAGGAAAGGCCTCTCGGGAGTAGGGGGGAAGAGAATGGAGAACAGGGTAATTTACCTGGAGTCAACAGATGTGCTTCAAGGGGACAAGAACTCCCCAAAGGAAATGAGGATTATTTTGTGACTTCACATTGGAAGAGAGAAGATTCATGGTTTCACTAGATTCACGATGGACTCAGCAACCTCCCATGTCTGCCAACTACCTGGTTGTAGGTTGGAGTTCAAAAGTGGTTATGGAAAATTGTTTCCCCCAGAAGACTGAATTCACGTTGAAGGCAACTTCAAAGTCCTTTTCTTACTGCTTACAAATAGTTTAAGACACAATATTTAGACAGGGCATTCCCTGGTGGTCCAGCGGTTAAGACTCAGTGCCTCCACAACTGTGAAAAGGGCTCAATCCCTGGTTGGGGAACTAAGATCCTGCAAACCATACAATGAAGCAAAAAAAAAAAAAAAAAAAAAAGACAAAGAACACATCCTTAGCTGAGCTCTCTAAATGTTCTACCTCTAAGGTGGCGAGTTAGACCAATGATGCTTGTGTGTGATGACAAGTAAATACGTCACAGGGTATAATATTCCCATAGGAAATATAGTCAATTATATTGTAACAGCTTTTTATGGTGACTGGTCTTACTGCTGTGATCATTTCATAATGCATAAAAATGCTGAAAAAATACTGAATATGTTGTACACCTGAAACAAATATAATATTGTCTGATAATTACAACTCATTTTTTTAAATGTCCAGAGATGGTGGTTTTGGACACAGATTTTCATCATCACTTGCCAAATTTTCTGGGTAAGCCTTTTCAGGACTGGGATTCTGGAAATCTACAGGGGGGGTTTATCCGCATCAGAGAGGATCTTTCTTCATTCACTACAATGTTAGAGATTAATATACCAGCTGTACTCTTTTGTGCGTGATCCTAATGAAAGTCTAAATTCGGCTTTAAACTCTCCATATTTCAGATTATCTCTATAGATAAATAACGGATTGGATGTGAGAGCCAATCAAATTTACAAATTCAGAGAGAGGATACAATTAAAGGCTGTATTGGTCTCTCCTAGAGATGTTTCTAATTGGTAAGTAGTGTGAAATGAAAGTTTGCATGTGGGCATGTTCAGTCATGTCCAACTCTTTGGGATTCCATGAACTGTAGCCCACCAGGCTCCTGCCTGTGTCCATGGAATTTTCCAGGCAAGAATACTGGAGTGGGCTGCCATCTCCAACTCCAGGGGATCTTCCAAACCCAGGGATCAAACCTGCCTCTTTTGCATCTCCTCATGCATTGGCAAGTGGATCCTTTATCACTGTGCCACCTTCAAGACCGATGTCTTGTGGAGGTACTCTATTTCTGCGTAACTCTACCATCAGAGGAGAAGGTACCTCTGTAGAAAAAGGCATGGATGCCCACACTGCATGACTACTGCTCCTACCCACCACTCAACATGAGGGCAAAGAGGAAGATCTGGACATTTTAAAAACAGAAATTACAAAACAAAGCGTAATAAGCAGGTGCATTTTAAACAGAATTATATACCTACAATGAATGGGCCTTCACTTTAAGCAAATGGATCTGAACTTGAGGGAATCTTAAGGGTATGTGTTTGTGTTTTCAACATTTCGTTGCTTTTTAACTATGGTAAAATATACATAGGCTCAAATGGTAAAGAATCTGCTAGAAATCCAGGAGACCTGGGTTGGATCCCTGGGTTGGGAAGATCTCCTGGAGAAGGGAAGGGCTACCCACTCCATTGTTCTTGCCTGGAGAATCCCATGGACAGGGGAGCCAGGGCGGGGGGGCCTCCATAGGATCGCAAAGAGTCGGACACGACTGAGCGACTAACAAAAAAGAAAAGAAATGCATACCATAGAATGGTTTTAACCATTTCTTAGTGTATAGCTCAGCGGTGTGAAGTATGTTCAAATTGCTACGTACCCATCACCACCATCCATCTCTGGAACACCTTCATCTTCCAAACTCCACACCCCTTAAACATTAACGCCTCCTTCCTTCCTTTTTCTTCTCCCACCCTCCATCAGCCCCTGGAAAGCACCATTTAACTTCCTATGTTCTCTGTGAATTTGACAACTCTAGATTCTTCATGTAAGTGGAAGTATACAATATGTATGCTTTTGTTTCCAGTTTATCTCACTTGGCATCTTCAAGCTTTATCCATGTTATAGCATGTGTCAGAATTTCATTTTTTTTAAGATGGAATAATATTCCATTGTGTACAGAGACCACATTTCGTGTATCTGTTCATCCATCAGTAGACATTTGGGCTGCATCCTCCTTTCTTTTGGCTATTGTGAATAATGCTGCCATGATCCTTGGAATACATATACTTGTGTCCCTGCTCTCAATTCTTTTGGGTAAGGGTGTTCGATTTTTAGGAAAAATTCTCTAGGACTTCAGAAACCTGTGTCAAAAAAACGTTGATTCCAAACTGATAAAATCACCAAATCCTGGGGGCAGTAATTCCTCTCCTTGTGTATTTACTCACTAACTCCCGTTTGACTCTTTGCAAAGAGTCATGGACACAGGCAGGAGCCTGGTGGGCTACAGTTCATGGAATCCCAAAGAGTTGGACATGACTGAACATGCCCACAGACCATAGCCTGCCAGACCACCTCTGTCCATGGGATTTTCCCTTACCTACTTGTTAACAATCTTGGTCTCTTTTTTTTTTTTCGTTTCAATTGTTTTTCTAATGTGTTCTTTCCTTTATATTCATTCGCTCACTCATTAACAAGTATTATTGGGCACAAATTGTATGCCAAGCTTTACATTAGGCCCTGAAAACACTAGTGAGAAAAGGCAGATACAGTTCTTACGTTGTAGAAGCAGATGGTAATCAAATAATAAACACAAAATTGCAAACTGGTTAGTATTCTAAAGGAAAAGGCCAATGAACTATGAGTGCTTTCCAGGTTGGAAACACCCTAACTACTGATCAAACTTCAGGACTGAGCTGTTCTAAGGGGAAGGCTTCCTGGAAGAAATATTTGAGCTAATGGATGAGCAAGAGTTCCTAGGCTAGAGGAGAGAAAGAGCCTCCTACATAAAGGAGGTTCCTTTTGTGCCATAAAGAAGGCTGAGCGCTGAAGAATTGACGCTCTCAAACTGCGGTGCTTGAGAAGACTCTTGAGAGTCCCCTGGACAGCAAGGAGACCAAACCAGTCAATCCTAAAAGAAATCAACCCTGAATATCCATTGGAAAGACTATGCTGAAGCTGAAGCTCCAAGACTTTGACCACCTGATGCGAAGAGCCGATTCACTGGAAAAGACCCTGATTCTGAGGAAGACTGAAGGCAGGCAGAGAAGGGGGTGACAGAGGATGAGATGGTTGGATGACATCATCAACTCAATGGACATGAGTCAGAGTAAACTCCAGGAGATGGTGAAGGACAGGGAAGCCTGGCGTGCTGCAGTCCATGGGATCGCAGAGTCAGACACAAGTTAGCGACTGAACAGCAACAAGTTGTGCAAAGGTCCTGGGGCAGAGAGCTGGGTGGAAGGAGCTAAATGGGACCCTAAGTACTCGGGGCAATCCAGAGTCAGGAAAGAGAAGCCTCCTGTGGATGCAGAGGGAGCTGGGCCAGAGCAATCAGGGCCTTGATAAAATCTGGAGAGCAGGGAGAAACCATTGAAAAAATCTGCCTGCATATTGACAGCCTCCTGAGGGGTAGGTTCCTTCTATCAACAAAAGAAGTCTGTAAACAGAAAGCGTAAGAAGAGGAGGGTCTCTGTCCTGAGGCTGCATCTTTCTGGAATGTGAAGGGGGAACCAGCCCTCTACTTAACGTGAAGGCTGTGGGAGCAGCGGTTAAGTGGCTGGTTATCAGTATTAGGAGCTGGTGGCTTGGAGAAATATACTTTTTTTTTCTTTTTAACTGGGGTATAATTGCTTTGGGCTTCCCTGGTAGTTCAGTGGTAAAGAATCCACCTGCCAACGTAGGAGACGCATTCGATCCCTGGGTCAGGAAGACTCCCTGGAGAAGGAAATGGCAACCCACTCCAGTATTCTTGTCTGGAAAATTCCATGGACAGAGGAGCCTGGTGGCTTACAGTCCATGGGGTCACAAAGAGTCAGACACATCTTGGCAACTAAAAACAACATAATTGCTTTACAATGCTGTGTGAGTTTCTGCTGTACAACAAAATGAATCAGCTATATGTATGCGTATATGCCCTCCCTCTCGGATCTCTCTCCCATCCCCCCTACCCCTGCCCCATCCCACCCCTCTAGATCATCACAGAGCACCAAGCTGAGCTCTCTGCATGACACAGCAGCTTCCCACTGGCTATCTATTGTCCACATGGCAGTGTTGAAACTCCTGTTGTTACTGTCCGGACAACTCCTGCTATAGCTATAGACGTGGAGTTTAGAATTCCACAGGAGCCAGGCCTTGTGTTGATTACCAAGGACACTTGAAATCAAGGCAGCCAAAGGTAGTCAATTCTGATGCTTAGGCTATTAGATCACCATGGGGCTTGAGAGCAATCTTCCCGCTCTATAGGAAATGCTTCCGTTGGCTTTGTGCATGAGGGCCCCCTTTCTTCCTTGCACTTTGTCAGTATCTCACCCTCTGTCTCGTACCTCTGCTGGAGACAAGGTACCTGACCACCCAGATCAGGGTCCTATTCAGTTTGCAAAATTTTAGGTTCATTAAAAAAAAAAAAAAAGTTATCTGTTTTTATGTGCATGAACAATTTCCTTTTCCTCCTTCAAAAGGAAATGTGAGGACCTCTGCCTGTAATTCATATGCAACTGCACATGGAGACACAGTCCAAGCAAAGAAAAGAAAACAGCAGGAATCTTACAACATTTAAGTGTTAAACTTGGACTGCTGCAAGACTGCTCTGTGATTTGATACACAACATAATAGCTGAGCAGAGGGTTCAAGGCCTTCATCTGAGAAAAGGTTCAACTGCAGCCGAAGTTGGGTAAAGTAATTACAAAGAGAAAAAGGCATAGCTCCCTCGGATGGTAGCTGTTCTGTGTACTCGGCTTGCCTGGGGGAGGCGGTGTCAGTGCTCCCATTTGGGTTTCCTAATTAGGAAACGTACACAGTCATGTTTCTCCAAAATTAAGAGCCTAAGAGCTAATTAGGCTGTGAAGATGTTCCTCTAGAACTTGCTTTGGTTGGAAAACACCTTCCCCCCGCCCCCCACCCCCTTTTTTTTGTCTCCAACAGAGGATTAGGGGAGGTGCTAAGAAAAAGAAGAAAGGCATGATGCAAATTGAAACGAAGTGGGTAGAATACAAGTGGGGTACCTAAAGAATGGAGAGTGGGCTTCCCTGCTGGCTCAGATAGTAAAGAATATGCCTGCAATGCAGGAGACCCAGGTTCCATCCCTAGGTCGGAAATATCCCCTGGAGAAGGGAATGGAAACCCACTCCAGTATTCTTGCCTGGAGAATTCCATGAACAGAGGAGCCTGGTGAGCTACGGTCAGGAATGGAGAACTTATGTTCTACCATTTCAAGTCCACCTATGCCCATTTAGCTTCCAGGCATCCCTGAGTTGAACTCTGTGACCTAAGAAGCCAAGTTATAAGAATTATGGCCCGGCACAGAGTTGCAGGGGTATTTATCAGCTTAGAAACATGAGGAAGAGAGTCTCTGTTACTTGCCTGCCTGCCTCCTTTCTTGTTTCCAAAATTGAAGGTGGCATTGGCATTTCAGGGATTCCCTGTGTGGCTCAGATGGTAAAGAATCCACCTACAATGCGGGAGACCTGGGTTTGATCCCTGGGTTGGGAAGATCCCCTGGAGAAGGGAACGGCCACCCACTCTAGTAGAACTGCCTGGAGAATTCCATGAACAGAAGAGATTGGCAGGCTATGGTCCATGGGATATGACTGAAAGACTTTCATTTTGGTATTACAAAGACTCAACCACTCTAGTAATAGTTACTCTTTACTCTAGACAAAGCCACCCCTTTCCTGCTCACTCCCAGGAGAGGAAGGTCTTACTGAGGTTTCCAAAGCCAGCTGCATCTCATTCAATGTCTCTGAATTGTGGGTTTGACTCCCCACCCACCAGCACATCAGGAAGCAGGCTCTGTCTATAGAGAAATCATCACAGAACCTCAGGAGACCTTAGAAGAGCGATGACAGCAGAGTAACCACAAGAGCCAAAGTCTTCATAGAAAAGAAGGAAAGAAGGGGGAGGGAGAAGAGGAAGAAGTCACTTTCCTATTTCATCGTACAGACTAGGAGCTTAGCCTATGGATAAAGAAACTGGTTGACTTTTTTTTCACTTGTTTTATTTACTGAATACTGTGGCATAGAACTGGAGAAGGCAATGGCACCCCACTCCAGTACTCTTGCCTGGAAAATTCCATGGACGGAGGAGCCTGGTACGCTGCAGTCCATGGGGTTTCGAAGAGTCGGACATGACTGAGCGACTTCACTTTCACTTTTCACTTTCCTGCATTGGAGAAGGAAATGGCAAACCACTCCAGTGTTCTTGCCTGGAGAATCCCAGGGACAGAGGAGCCTCGTGGGCTGCCGTCTATGGGGTCGCACAGAGTCGGACACGACTGAAGCGACTTCGCGGCAGCAGCAGCAGTAGCATAGAATGAATTATTTGAAAGGCTCATTCACTATTTCACTTTATATATGTTTCCTGCAAGAGCCAGTTTTGGGTCTAAGATGCCAAAGATGAGTACAAAATAGATGTGATTGAGAGCAAAATGCCTGGTCATGACTAAGGCAAATGCGAGTTCTCATCTGATGGAGGGAGTCTAGTCTTGGAGTCAGAGAAGGCTCTTCCTCTTACTACATGTCTTTCTCTTTCTTCATCTTCAGTACAACTGGGTTAACACTCCTGGTTGACAGGACCAAGTGAAGTAATGGAGGTGAAAGTGTTTGGTTAACTGTATAAACAAAACTTCTTATTGTCTCAGTTTGAATGAAGAAGGTTAGAAAGAAAGGAAAGGGAAACCAAAGACAGAAAGGAGAGGAACGGGAAACCAACAGGCTTAAGTGGAATAGTGGCAGAGTTAGTTAAGGCTAAATTTGTGGTATGAAGAAGGTTAGAAAGAAAGGAAAGGGAAACCAAAGAAAGAAAGGAACCGAAAGGGAAACCAACAGGCTTAAGTGGAACAGTGGCAGAGTTAGTTAAGGCTAAATTTGTGGTATATTAAAATATAGACTCAAAGTCAGAAAGAGAAAAACAAAATCTATCCATGCATATATATGTAATCTATACAAATGGTACTGATGTACCTAGTTGCAGGGAAGGAATGGAGATGCAGATATAGAAAATGGGCTTCACAGTGCAGGAAGGAAAGGGTGGGACGAATTGAGAAGTAGCCTTGACATATATACACGATCATGTGTAAAACAGCTAGCTAGAGGGAAGCTGCTATATAACACAGGAAGCCCGGCCTGGTGCTCTGTGATGACCTAGAAGGGGTGGGGATGGGGAAGAGGAGGGAGGCCCAAGAGGGAGGGGATATATATATAAAGTGATGACTGTTTCACTTTCTTGTATAGCAGAAACCAACACAACATTGTAAAGCAATTTTCTTCCCAAAAAAATTACTAAAATATAGACTAAAATCTGTATCAAGATGCTTTCAAATTCAACACATCCTAAAATGGAGATCCATATTTGTTTTTGTTGTTATTGTTCGGTCACTAAGTTATGTCCAACTCTTTTTGACACCATGGACTGCAACACGCCAGGATTCCCTGTCCTTCACTCTCTCCCTGAGTTTGTTCAAACTCATGTTCATGGAGTCAGTGAGTCTATTTAACTATCTCATCCTCTTCTGTCCTCTTCCCCTTTGCCCTCAATCTTTCTCAGCATCAGGGTCTTTTCCAATGAGTTAGCTCTTTGCATGAGGTGGTCAAAGTATTGGAGATTCACATTAACATCTTAATTTACTCCTTCTAGTTCTCCAGGGAATGGAAATGGGAACTTGTGACTTCTAAGAGATGAAAGAAGGGAAAGGAGAAGTAGGTTTATTCATTTTCCACCACCTAACCCCAGTCCTGCTCCCATAAATCTGCAGAGACACGGGCTCCTTGACTTGGGTCTGCCCCTTAATTTCTTCATTATCAATTAAATTTTTTTTTCTAGCATCTCTACCATAGGCTTCATTCCTTTTGGATCAGACATAAGGAAGAATCTTTTCTTCTGTTTAAGAGTCTCCCTTTTACTTCTGGAAGACATTTTTCTGGGAAACTCACAGCACGGCTGTGGGAGAAAGAATTGAATAATACCAATATCTCAAAAAGGCACTTCTCTAAATGTGATTTTGATAGGCCCTCTCTGCCATCAGCAACAGCATTCCTTACCAAGAAACCATAGGAAAGAGGAAAAGATGAACCACAGATGAAGATCAGTTTTTAGGTTGAGTAGATTTAAAAAACCAGTGAGTGACATACCTATATGAAGAAGGAAAAGAAGAAAACCGGAGAAAGCTGTGTTCTTACTCTTCAACATCTAACGATTTCTCTCGCTGCTGTTTCCAGAAACAAACAAACAAAAAATCCATTTCTGGGAAATAGAAGGGCACCAATAAAACTAATAACAAATTACCATGAGGCTAAAGGAAGTGGGTGTTGAAGCCGAGTGGACAGATCCACCAAGCATCTGTGGATGGCCACAAAGAATGAAGCAAGAAGACTAAGCCTGCAGTCTATGTGGTCGATCCAAACCAACCCAAACCCCAAGAGAAATGAAAAAGTAAAAACATAGACTTTTAGTTTCATAACTTCCCAAGACAAAACAAGGCAATCAGTTCCAGTTCCCTCAACTAGTGTTACATCCATGACACGAGGCAAAGGATTCCATTTAGTTAATTATTTCACTAATCTACAAACTGCTTTAGATTTTGCATTTTCAAGGTGCAAAGTACAAGGTCATGTCTACAGAATGACAGTCATAGAGGACACATCTAAAATATTGTCAAGGGATTTCTGTGGTGGTCCAGAGGCTAAGTAAGACTCCATGCTCCCAATGCAGGGCACTTTGGTTCAATCCCTGGTGGGGGAACTAGATCCCATATGCTGCAACTAAGATCTGGCACAGCCAAATAAATTAAAATATTGTTGAACAGAAGGCTGTTTTGCCTATGTAATTCCAAGGATCTAGACAGATGCCTTCTCCTCGATATTTCTCTTTACCACATAAAGATCAGTTTTAAATCATGTATTTGTTGCAGACCAAAGACTGAGCCCTTCCTACCTCCCCCCAAAACTCTAACTAGAATTTGTCAAAGGGAAAAAACCCAGGGAAGCTCAGTTATTTCCAGGGATTTGATCTGACTCAGATTTTATCTGACAAGTTTTTTATAACACAATGAAGGACTCTGCAATAAACTTGAGCTGAGTACAGAAGTGGTCTGAGCTCACATGTGAGTTGGTAAAGAGACGTTTGCAGTTTTTTCTTTCTTATTGAGGTGGTGGTGGTAAAACATAGGTAAGTTCCCATTTTAGTCTTTTTTAAGTGTACATTTCAGTAGCTTTAAGCATATTCATGTTGTTAACTCACCACTGTTCATCTTCAGATATTTTTCATCTTCCCAAATTGAAGCTCTGTACCCACTAAACAATAACCATAAACAATAACCCCTCTCTCCTCTTCCCCAGCACCTAGTAACTACTGATGTAGTCCTGTCTTTATGAATTTGATACTCTATCTAGGTACCCAATGCAGGTGAAATCAGACAATATTTTGTCCTATTATTCCCACGATATTTTGACATGACAGAGCATCAGAAAACTTTTAAACAACTAACCCTACGTGTAATAAATAAAAGGAAAAATATCTACTAATATTGCCATACCATTACTAACAATCCCAACCATGCTCCAGGTTCCGAGTTAGATGCCTCCTCTTTCTTGTTATTTCTCATTCCCACATAACATTGTTTTAAATCATGTATTGGTGGCAGACCAAAAATTTCATCCTTCTCACTCTGCCCCCCCAAATTTATTTCTGTAAGCTTTTTACTGTAGGAGGAAAACCTGGGGAAATTCTCACCCCCTACTTTGAGGAAATGAAAAGTCACAGGATGATCAGAACAATTACCAATCAAAAATCTTCGGAGGCAGACAAATAACATAAAATGATGAGTTACTGATGAGTTATTATCATTATCTTCTAAGGTCTTTCACAGAGCCTTTGTTTTTTGGGGACAACAACGATTAGGAAAGAAAGAGACACAGAGGCTTTGTTTTCTCAGCAGGAGCTGCTGTACATTTGGTACAATGGATATGAGAGTGTCTTTTTTTTTTTTCTTTTAAAAAAATTAAGATATCCATTATCTACAAAGCAACCTTAGAGGGACAGATTGAGGATTTTAGAATTTCATGTCTGACTCTCATAGCCAGATGGTCTTTACACAATTGAAGTTCCCTTCCATCATTCATAATTATTTCTTATCACTACTATCATTAATGTTATTAAGAATATTGAAATCATTTAAACCCCCATGCTGAATAGTCCTGTCAACTTGTTCCCCCACCTCCCAGCACCCAATTTAACTGTTCAGGCTTATGCTCAGTAAGACTCTAGAACTGCTTTCTCTCTTGAAAACTTTAAAGAAAAGTACAAAATTCTTGCTTCCCGTAGCAATTTATTTCTAGAGGCTCCTATGCATCTTGAACAGTAATACATTTGTTTCTTGTTTAATTATTATTTTTCACCAGATACTTTTTGTTGCTGTTCTTAGGTTTATTTTTAACTAAAGCCTATTCACGATTTTTTTTTTCTGTTAAATAAATGTGATACTTTTCATCACAGGATGATGGCCATTGGATAAGTTTTATAGGGTCATTTTCAGGAGTGGAATAGGGCAAGTGTTTTATTTTATTTTCTAGAACCAATCATTTGAGTAGACCTTCTTAACTAGGTTCTCATTGTCCTGAAATAGAACAAAGTCTGAGCATTTGTTTGGGCTTTTTTAAAGAAAATATTTGTTTCACTGTGCCAGGTCTTGGTTGCAGCATGCAGGATCTAGATACCTCACCAGGGATCGAACCCTGGCCCCCTGCATTGGGAGCGTGGAGTTTTACCCACTGGACCACCGGGGAAGTCCCAGGGAAAGATTTTTTAAAAATTGAAATATGACATCCAAATCATTATAGTTTTAAAGTTAGTAATGTGCTTAAGGCAGATTTTTTATGGTTAGCAAAGCTGAGAGGTTCTGACACCCAGAGGATGCATGAGAAGATAACTTTACATAAATGTATATGGTGCCCCTGAGGGGCCTCAGTTGTATTATGGGGTTTCTCATGAAGAGTCTTGGTTCAGACAGAAGAATAGTGAAGCAGAGCTAAGTAGTCCTCCACCAGATGAGCTGTGCATGAGACGTATCATGCTGCAAATAGAGGTACCTTTCAATGCCAGCCAGTTTACCATGGGATGAGAGAATATGCAATGGAACAAAACAGCTAATGAAATGTTTATCTTCTTTAAAATGTCTCCTTAAAAGAACCACTGCATAGCTTTGTACAGACTGTGGAACCGTCTGAAAATGATACTGTTTAAAGCTTGGGAAAGAATATACATAAACTGGAAGGTGTAGAAAATTGGGCAATATGACGCGACTCCCTGACTGGGCTATTTCTTGAAGATGTGAATCAAACCCTGAAGTTCATCTCTTCTGATTTTTCAAATGCTATTTTCTTTTCTTAAACTTTTGTTTTTAAAGCACTTGTTTGCGCTGATCCTATAATTCCTGAAAGGCGAAAAAGCAAATAATTAGGAAGAAAGTGGTTCATGGCAGAATTCTAGTTGAGTCCTGTTTTTTATATGAATACAAGCAATTATACAAAATGCTTAATTAATTGTTTTCTATGCATGAGACAGTCTTGTCAAAATCAAGGCTCCTCAAAGGAACAAAAAGAGCCTTCCCTCGTGAGGAACACCATTCATATAGGATGTTTCCTTGCTAATTTCCCCTGGAGACAATCTCATTTCCCCCATTACTTTACATGAAAAAGGGAGGTGTCTGTGTGGTTTCTAGATGAAACAGCAAAATGGAATTTAATAATCTTTAAAGATCAGCCGCTGAAATTCCAATAAATGAGATACCTCTCATTGCAAAAATGTCATTCTTCCTGTGCTACTCATGGAATATGTTATTTATTCAACAATAATACTACATATTCAACAGACACTACTATAAACCATAATGATCATAATTGCTATCACTCGAGAACTCACTGTTCTCCAAGGACAGTTATAAATACTTTCTATGTATTAGCCCATTCAACCTCAACATAAGGTTTCAAGTTGGGAATGTTCGTTCGAATTTTATGCCTAAAGAAACTAAGGATCAGGTTATACTGAAAGTTACAGAGCTGTGAGTGTAACTCCATTAATTAGGTTGGTAACACTTAGTAGTATTTATTTATTTGAAATATAGAATGTGACGGTCCAGCAAAGGATTTTAAATGCCGGGAAGAAATATAGGTGCTACCCAAGTCTTTTCTCTACACATCAACTTCCTTGCCAGCGAAGGAGTTTCTCTATCAAATAAGACTATTTAAAGGGTGGTAACGGTATTCCATGACACATTAGTTTTGTTTCTGCATTCATCTTCTGTGTTGTTTCATAATGTGCGATTATAAGCAATAAGCTTTGATAAAAGATCAGACTGATTTAAGGGCCTCAGTACAAGGATTTGATACCTGTTTCTATTCAAAATCATGGTTGAGATGAAACTGATGCCCATTAGCAGGTCTGCCACGGGTATAAGGTCTGCCTTTTCAGAAACTGAGATATACAAACTCTTAACATGGACAGTGATACAGAAAACTAGTCTATTTTCCAGAGGCTAATTATAAACAGGTGGTGGTGGAGCCAAACCTCCAGGAATCACTAACCCATTCTGTCTGAGCTCATTAATGCTTCTATTCAACTCTAGGAAAATGTACACATTCCACAGAGTTATGAGGAGTTTCAGGTTGGCTGATAAAAAACAGGTGGTTTCCTCCCCAAAACTGACTGGAAGTTAAAAATAACACAACCTAATTTGCTTCCTGGGTTAAAGGGCCTGTCAGCGTAGTTTTAGGTAGATCTCTTTGGAGCAATGATAGAAAATTGTCATTTCATTACATAAAGAAAAGGGTGATGATACCCAGGTCTGTTCAGGCTGAATCCAAGCACTGAAGTTCCTTCCTTCTTCTTAATGGAAAGTGCAATGGAATTTTTAGCTTTGGCTTGGGTGTCTGGCTGCTTCAGTGGAGGGCCCTTCAATTTCACATTTCATCTCAGCAACTAATGTCCACGTCTTGTCAAATTGCCGCCAAGACTGTCCCGCAGGGCTTCCCCTGGACAAAACCACGATTTCTGTGCAAACTTGTGATTTGAGGGTTCGGTGACTCAGAAACAGCCAAATGAGCTCTCTCCACGTTCATATTAGAAGGGGCTGCCGCTCCCCTTAAACAAGATCTTTTTCTCTTCCTCAAAGGTCCCAGTGCTAAACTTTTTTCCACAAAGCTCCTGGCTTCGACTGAAAAAATTCTATCATTCTTTTTCTGCCTTTAAAAATTGGTGGAACTCATTTGGAGAGAGAGAGACACCGGAAGATGGAAACAGGCCTGTGTATTCTTTTTGATTGTTTTCTTGCTGACAATTTTATTGCCATCTTTTTCCATGTTGCTGGTGGTTTTTAGGCTGCTGGTCTCACTTCAACTATTTATTGAAAAAGAAGGTTGGAAGGATTTTTAATATACTTTTTCCCAGTTCCTTAATGATTGGGGTTGGGGGGGGGAGCACTGCAGAAACCACAAAATATAGAAATTCACTTGTGCAGGTATTAATTAGATAAAAAGTACGTTAGTTATGATTACAAGATTGACTGAAATAAAATCAGTAAGTTCATATCTTGTACTTAGCAAGATATGGACCCTGCTTTTCACATGACATTTCATTAAATATCTATTTTAAAATTTGAAATGTTTACATAGTCCTACATTTGAAGGTTGTGACATTGGTTCATCTCTTTAAATTGCACAGGACAAAATAACTTTTCAATCTCTATCCCCACCATCTGAATTTTGAGTCTCCTTCAAAATATGAGAACATTAAGGTCCTCACCACAGTAAAATAAGGCCTTATCCGCAGTCTATTTGCCACTGGATTACCACAAATTCAGGGATCAACTGAACAGGTTGGATCACTTAAAAATGTCACTGACCTAATGTCCAAGAAGTGCATCTTTTTGTAAGTGATGTCATTCTGAAGTAAGAAAACATCTTAAAAATGAATGCTTCAGAACTTAATTTGCTCTAATGAATATTATTCCTTTCCAAGTAGCTATCCTGGAAAACAAAAGCCCCAGTAATTCCACTGCTGAAAACATTTTGAGAATTGTCTTTAATCCATTTAAGTGCTAATAAGAAAACTGGCCTCATTGTTTACTGTTTTGGGTCATTCTTTTTTGACTAAATAGCATAAACTGTCTTTCATCATTCACTTATTCCCCAGACCTGGTACTAATTTTTCTTTTTTTTTGTCGGGGTGCGGGGAGGGGGGGATTGTTTTCAAAAGTTAAACATCAAAGAACAAAGATTTGTGGACCTCAGAGATGTTAAAAAGAATGTGCTAATAGGCTTTCCCCTATGGCTCAGCCAGGGAAGAATCCACCTGCAGTGCAGGAGACACAGGAGGCGTGGGTTTGATCCCTGGGTGAGGAGGATCCCCCGGAGGAGGAAATGGCAACCCACTCCAGTGTTCTTGTCCGGAAAACCCCAAGGACAGAGGCGCCTGATGGGCTACCATCCACAGCGTCACAGAGAGTCAGACACGACTGAAGTGACCAAGCTCAACAGGCTTTTAGGTCAATTCCAGAAAGGGAATTCCAAAAATACTGTTTAAGCCATGTCACCATGCTGTATGGCTTCTCCAGGTGGGTGCCTTTGAGGAGTGAGGGGGCACCATTCACCTTTCTTTTGGCCTGGCTCTGTGGCCTAGCCTTGGCCCTGTTGTAAGGCTGGACCCCCAGGGCCATGATGGGCTGCCTCTCCTCTCCCTCCCGCCGGCAGGGGAGGTCTCTAACGAAAGGAGCCTCCCAGATCCCGGGGACCAAGGACAGCACACTTCACCAGCTAAAGCCGTCCCACCCCCGGCACGTAGAAGGACCTGTCAGCCCGCGACGCCTCGGCCTGGCAACCTATCCAAACTCCCATCCATCTGGCCTGACCATCCCTCGAAATGAACGTATAAAAGCCACCCCCAACACGGTCCCGGCGCAGACTTCCTCGACCTGCCTCGTTCGGGTCCAGGAACCCTGCCCGGGAGCGCTTCACCATTAAAAAGCCTGTTAGACACTTTTTTGGTGTCCTGGTCTTTTACCTAACACCTGTCAGTGGCTGGCTTATGACCTTGGGCCAGCAGCTTTCACCTCATCTGGAAAATAATGGGAAGAACGAGATGCTCTCCCACAAATGGTATTCCTGGCTCTCACATTCCATGATGATGATGATACACAGTTTTCCAGACTTGGATGAAGTCACTTTAAGACCACACCTTTAATGTATTAAGTCATTTCAATGAATTGAGGCTGGTTCTTCCATGGTGTCTTTTCTGCTCATGTTCCCCTATACTAACATTTAGTGCCATTTAGGGGCAAGAATGGGGCTTCCCAGGTGGTGCTACTGGTAAAGAAACCATCTGCCAATACAAGGGACATAAGAGATGTGGGATCAGTCTCTGAGTAGGGAAGATCCCCTGGAGAAGGAAATGGCAACCCACTCCAGTATTCTTGCCTGGAGAATCCCCATGGGCAGAAGAGCCTGGCAAGCTACAGTCCACGGGGTTGCAAAGTCAGATACAATTGAAGTGACTCTGCACACACACACACGGGGACAAGAACAAAGTTTTTATTCAATTGTATTTGGGGTTTTGTAGACATTAAAAGTTTTTTTTAATAGCAGATTAGAGACTATATCATACCTTGTGTGTGTGTGTGTGTGTTTAGGGGGAGATTGAAAGAGAACAAGCACAGAATTTTGAGTTGTTTTGGAAGCTACTCTCTTCTTTTTATAGGGTCCTGATATTCTCAAACCAGATTTCTATGTCATAGAAAATTATGTTTTAAAAAAATCTACCAACATCTCTGATTCTCATGATGACATTCATCTCATGTCACAGTAGAACCAATCTAATCAACTGTGTTTTTTTAAAGCTTGGACCTTCCCATTTTTGCTGGTATTTCGGGAGGGGGTTGCTTACCTTCTAGGTAAAATGATGGTGAAAAAATACTTCCGGTGAAATGCTTCCAATTGCAGGTATTCAGGACATGTCTGGTTCTATTTAGTGCTCCCCCCCCTTTCTTTTTTTAGTATCCTTGGCCTTACAGCCTGGTCTTTTTCATAAGAAATGTCAGCAAAGTCTTTGAATTAATGAACTGTGAAAAGCTCAAAAAAAAAAAAAAAACAAAACTCAAAAAGTATCCTGCATGGCTCTAACACTAATGGGAGGTGATCCTTGAGTTACAACCAAATATCCCAAGTTAACTAAAAAGAATTAAGGTAAGGAAGGGCTTGAGCACAGTCTCTTTGAACAAAGACTCAGAGAGGAAGGAGAAGTGATGGGGAGTGGGGGAGGTCAGAATCAGAGTAGCAATCTGGGCAAATGTGTTTATGTTAAGAGTCTCTTTAGCTCTGGTGAGCAAATAATGGAATTATACAAACCCCCCTATAAAAGAGACCAGGTGGAGGGAAGGAAAGAGAAGGGAGCAGGGGAGGTATGTTTACAAGGTTGATCAAATAAACCTTAATGGTAGGTCCCTGGCTACACCTAATGTAGGTTTTGTTTTCTTTTAATTTTGCTATTAAAAAAAAAATGCGGTGTAACTCCTTCAATCTTTTTGCAATTCTGCATGGTTGAACATTTGAAATGAGTTTGTGTATCACCCCCAGGCGCTGATTCAGACTTGATTGGGGCAAAGCACACTGCATGTGCTTATTTTTATCCACGTCATTTGGGACGTTTTGTCGCCAAAGGAACCAAAAACGCGCTGCTCGATTGCCAAATTATCACCTATCCTTTGATCAGACAGGGCGGTGATCTTCATCAACAAGTTGTGCGACCTTAGTGTAACAGCGATGTCAGGTCAACTTGAGAAAGTGAAGAGAAAGCCCTAAACACAAATAAAAAGAAACAACCAACAATCCTTATAATTATCATCATCTGCTGCTTTTCCCTCTTTTGGCAAAGAAACACTCCATCCATTTGCAGAAATCGCCCGCGGAAACGTTACATCAAAACTAATCACAACGATTAAAATCAGCTTTTCTGTGCAAGAGGAGGGTAAAAAGCAAGTTGGAGGCTGGAATAAGACTGTTTTTCCACCAAAAAAAAAAAAATCTGGAAAAAAATTTTCCTATATGTATATTTTTCTATACGTCTATGTAGAGCTTTATTTTTTGAAGGAGATCAATTGTCTGCCCTGTGATGTTAATTTGATTTAAGTTTTATTTTGGAGATTGATTTAGACTGGAGGTAGAGGCATGAGCTAATTGTATCCTGATCCTTGCCTTGAGGGGTTTCAAAGCCCTGGAGCAACTCTTCTCTGTATTTTGTTCTGTCTACCTTAGCCAAGCTATTGCATTTCTCTCTGGTGTGGCGAGCCGAGCAGATCGCTGGGAGAGAAATCGGAAAAGGGGGGAGAGGAAAAGGAAAAGGGGACTTGGAGAGAGACTTTGTGCTTCAATGTTTCAGGTAAGATCTGACGGTTTGGGTTTGTTATTATTTGCTAAGGAGGGTATGGCTGGGACTTTGGGCGCAACTCGCTTTTACGCATGTGCCAGGCATGGGGCGAGAGCGCGGCACACTCGCACACACACAGCCCGCCGCTGCGGCTCGGGAGCCGCTCGGACCGGCTGCGGGGCAGCGGCCGCCCCCTCCTCCGGGGCTGCTACCACCGCTCCTCGGCGTGCCTCTCCGAGAGGGAGCGGGGCGGAGCGGACGCGGCCTCGGGGACCGGGGCGGCCGGGGGCCGGCGCGCCAGGGCCGGGCTTCCGGATCTGGGGGCCCGGTTCCGGCTCTCGGATCGGAGCGGCCGTGGCTCTCGGAGCCGGTGCCAGCGCCGCCCGCCTGCCCGCCCGCCCGCCGGCCGCTCGCGCGCCAGCCTCCCCGGCGGCCACTCGGCCGCCGCGCTGCCCCCGCCCTCCGTCCCCCGCCCTCCCCGGCGAACCGCGCGCGTCTCTTTCTTCCCGGGCGCCGAGCTCCGCGAACCGGCCCCGCCGAGAGCTTCCCAGCGCCGCGGGCCCCCTACCCGCCGCCGCCGGCAGGAGCGCCCTCGGCCGAGAGACCGGCGCCGCGGGGCGCGCGGGGGGCGACGGCGCCCGGGGCTCCGCTCCCGTCCGGGGGTGGGGGGAGCACCGCCGCCCCCTCTGCCCGCAGCAGCCTCGGCGGGACGCCCCGCGAACGACGCCATTGTGGCGGCCGAGCGGAGAGGGCCCCGGGGCGATTTTTTCCTTCCCCTCCCCGGTGCCCGGGCCGGACCGCCCCGCTCCCCTTTGTGAGCGGCGCCCGGTGCCCAGCGCTGTCCGCCGTCTGTCTCGGGCCGGGCTGATCCGGATCCGCCGCCTCCGCCCACCCGGGTGCCTTTAAAGCCCCCTCCCACCACCACCCCCGCCCTCCTCCAGCCTCTCCCCACCCCCCCAACCCGGCGCTTTGGATGCGAACGTTTCATTTATTTTTAAAAAGCTCTCATTCCGCTTCCTCCCCACCGCCTCCCCTGATAAAGGGCACGGCACGTGCTCTGGATTAGAAGTCTCCCCGGGAGGCGGGGACCGGGGAGGGGGCTCCGGGTGGGGGAAGGACGGGAGCGCGGCAGGTAATGGCTGGGGCTCTGCGGCGCCCGCCTCGACCCGCGGTGCCTGCGGCCGGAGCCCCGCATCCTTCCCTCCCCTGCTGGCGGCCGGGGCTCCCTTAAAGGGACAGGGTTTCCCGGCCGCCTCCGCCGTCTGAACTGGCGCTGGGGGCGCCGAGGTGGGGGGCGGGGGGAGGGATGCAGTTTGGCTCCTTTTTGACCTCTTTCCACTTCTCCCCCCGCCCCCTCCCTCGCCGCCCCTCTTTATGGAAATACGATGTGTGCTTCCTCTCCCGCCCCCCAGAGGGACTGGGCTGGAAAATAAGAGTCCGCGCTTCCTGGAGGAAAAAAAAAAAAAAAAAAGAGCCAGGGTGGGGGGGCGCATCCTGGTGAATTCGCGTGAAAAGTGAGGTCGGACTCGCAGAACACCCAGGAAGAGGAGACGGGAGCCGCGATGCAGGAATCCCTTACCTGGACGCGGGCCCCGCGCCGCCGCCCCGGAGTACCGCAACTTGCTAGCTAGCGCGCGGGTCGACAGTGTGTCTGCCTTTGTGCTTTCGAACCCTTGCACCGCCTTGGAAATTGAGTTTCTGGTATCAACATGTTTTCACCGTGACGGTGCTGCGGGGGCCGGCTGGGCGGGAGCCGACTAAGTTAGCAAAGTTGGATGTCGGCTTTGTGCGTGGAGAGAGGCACGCGAGAACGGCCCGGTGTCCCCGCGCCACCGGCTTCCTCGCTAAGAGGTGCACCGCAGTGGGCAGAAGTAATTTAGTACAAATGCTGCGTTACCTCTCTGATCGTAGAACTAACAGGCTGCTTTCAAGCAAATCCTTGATGGATATGTGTGTGTGTATGTCTCCCCGTGTGCGTGTGTGTCCCCGTGGTGGAGCTGGGAGAGACGTAACAGTTTAACATACTCATTCTTTAAGAAACGTTTGCCTTCTGTTTTCAATCAACGAAGCTGGCAGCTAGAGATACAAGTTTATTTGAGAATACCCTCTGGGTACCAAGCATGCTTGGATTGTTTTAGCAAATTAAAAATGAGCAAAATGCTTTTACCTTCTCAGCAGTAGACTCCTTAAGAGACCTCCTGTTTTGTGTGTATGTGTGTGTTTTAGAGAAACATTTCCTGTGTCTCACAAATGTGTTTTTAATGTGAAAAAGGGGGGAATAAAAGTTTGAAAGGCTGAGGCTGATGCCATCGAATGCTGTATTAAATCCGCTTTTACAATAAGGAATTTACCTGCCTAGATGGGAATCCGTGGAAACTAATCGCTAATCTACTTGGTGAATTTGAAATAGAAGTGGGTCTATTTGTCTCCCGGATAATGGGCAATATGCCGATCGCTTCCTCGTGTTTATATTTGTGTGGCAGTTGGCTTACTATGAGGGGCTGGTGTTCAGAAGGCTGCCCACTGACTACAACAATTTGGCTCAGGAGTCCTGCTGCTGCTGCTCATTGGAAAGAACTGTTAGCAATTGTTTCGATAACAGTAGGTTTCCTGTTTACTAATTAGGTTGCAAAGGTGATCATTGAATTTTAAAACTTTGCATCCCAGAGAAAACTTCACAAGTTTAGGCGATGTGCTTATGAAAAGAAAGCCACTCATTAGACAAAAATGTCATACAATGGCTGGGAAGAAATTTTGAAATGAATCGGGCATGAATGAGAGTTGGCAAAAAAAATCTCCCACCACAGTATTCAAAATGACTGCAGTGATTTTGCTGTATTAATTATGCCTGAAGCCCAATATAAGGTTCTCCAACACACACTAGAGGTCTCTCTTCTAGCTATAAGATTTTCCTGTTTGTAATTCTTTGCCAGGGCGTGCATCCTGGAGTGGGAAATGACAGGTTGATTCAGACTTACTTAGTAATAGTGATTTACTGGCCATTTATATTACTCTAATGTGAGGTATTTATTTCGGAGAATATTCAGTAATTATTGTACAAATTATACTAGCTAACTACTAAGAAAGAAACTGTAAAAGACTTCTACTACATGATGATGAAAACAGATTATTCAATTTGTTGAATAGCATTATGGACCTTTTGGCAGACAATTATTTATCCAGAGCAATTGGTTTTAAAATGTAAAAGTAATTAGTGAAAGATGTATCATATCAGAGAACTTTCTGAAAATTAAACTTTATGTCTAAGTTCAACACTAAAGTTGATTGCATAAATGCTTTCTTGTCTTGCTATTTCTAAAATCAGAATGATTATTTTCTAATCCTGAAATGTGATGTTTTCTGCTATTTTCCCATTTACATTGCTTTTGAGTCATTCAAAGGATGTTTGTGAATCGTCAGTTCACCAAAGCTTTTATTTAGTTGAATCTGAAGCTGCATTTCTGAACTTTCTTTGGAAGTGCAATTTATAATTTCCCAAACAAGTGAAACTTTTATTTTCTTTATCTTTAGGATAAACCATCTTGGGGGGAAAAAAGGAAATTTTTGGATGCAAGCATATATGCTTATTTTAATAGTTCATGAAAGAAGTGAGAAAAAATGTTTTAAAAAATTAATACAGAAGTGTGAAATACTTCAGTTTTCCTAGGCACTATAATAGTACTGTGGTTTTTCTTAAAAACATACTAAATGTTAATTGCATTTTACTTGATGATTTTTGTTTAAGATCATTCACTGCAGAGAATGAAACAGAGATTGTCCTTTAAGAACAACAAGCCAGGATTCATTCATTAAGTTCATTCATTGAACAAATATTTATTTGCGGCTTCTGTACACGAGACCCTGTGCTAGATGCCAGAGACATGATGGTGAAAAAAATTATGCAGAGTCCCCAGTCCCCTGGAATTTGTGTTTCAGATAGACAGACGTTAATCAAACAGTTGAACAATGGACAGAGAATAGTGCTTTTGAAAGAAAAGAAACTAACCGAAAGGGCAAAGTGGCCAAGACTGGGTTTTGGAGGAAGTGTTACAAACAGATCTAAGCAGGTAATGAAGAGGCAGGAGAAGCAGAGTGAGAACAGGAAGTAAGTTCCAGGCAAAGGGAAGAGGGAATGGCATTTGCCAAACAGGGAAAGGCATGGCTAAGGGAGAGGAGCTCAGAGATGCACGAGCTGGAGCTGAGAGAGAGAGGAGGCGATGATGAGAGAGCAGGTTGTGGGGACAAGCCTCTAGTCCTAACTCTAAGAGCAGAGTGAAGGGGCTTGGCCAGGAGGATTGGGAGGAGGGCAGCAGTAACATAATCAGGTTCGTGTTTTGCAAGGATAATTCTGATGTCACTGTGGGCAGTGAATAGAGCCCAGAGTAGATGAAGTAGAGCCCTTGGAAGGCTATTAAAGTCATCCAAGCAGGAGAAGATGCAGCTGGGGTTAGGGCAGTGGCGGGGGAACAGAAGGATGGAAGATCTAGTCACAAGGTGAAATTGACAGAATGTAGTAAGGACTGGTGATGGGTAATCAAGGACAGAAAGGGATGTCAAGTGGACTCCTAGGTTTCGGACACTAAGCGGACACTGGGATTCTGAAGACTGTAGATTTTGTGCTTTTCACTTCAATTTGTAGTAGCCAGAATGAGGAGCAATGACAAGCCTCATTCACATCCTGTGTAAGTGAATTCAGGCAGGAATTTGTTCCCCAATCTCATGGAGTACCTAGTGTGTCAGGCACTGATTGCTCTGCTCTTGTCTTTTATCTAAGATGTCTTTTCCTTTATAAACTGCACCTTGAAGTTTCTTTCCTCCAACTCCAAGTTGGAATTGTCATTTGAATAGGCCTGTGTTTAACCTTCTGAAACAAAAATCAAGTCTGTGCCTTATAGTGCAAATTAATTGTGCTTAAAAATATTATGAACTTGAATTAAATGACTATAAAAATGAGCTGCTCAATCATGCTTTCTAAAAGCCCATTTACATACAAATAACTGGCACAATTCTTGTGAATCACTCATTGAAAAAAACTTAAGGACCTTATTAACATGGTAAAATTTGTTTGGTCTGATTTGAGTTTGCTCTGCTCTGCTTTCTCCCAATTAGTTAGATTCTAGTATGTTTGACTTTCCTGTGTCTCTGACTTTTTGTACTGATCCTTGGCTAATCTTGTTTCAATGCAACATTTTCATACTTTTCTTAAGTGAACACTGTTTTTGGTATTTCTAATATCCTATCCATCCTTTCCATGTGTTCTTACTTCTCTAAAACTCCCTCACATCTGGCTTCACAAGCATGCATAACAATAGGGGAATGGTCTTTGGGTGGTTATTCAACAGTAAAAGAGCATCAGTTGATGAACAATTAATTTTAAAATCTAAAATGAGGCATTCAGTTTTTCTTTCAACATCAAAACTCATCAGAAAAATTCCAGGAAAAAGAAATCTGCCATGAATGTTTTGTAATCGCTTTTCCCCTTTCTGGCTGTCCTCCTTTTAGACAAGTCCAGGTAGAAGCTCCTTCCAAGAGATTTGGTACTTAGTATTTCCAGGAAACAATTTGAATGATCACTCTGTTCACTGGGGCTCGAGATACATCTGCAGTTCTATAAGATCCTTTTCTTGGTGGTTATCTATCGTGTGGGTGGCTTGGAGGGTAGGCCCTGGTTGGAAAACACAATGTCATTTTAGCCAAGTCACCTGGGGATCCATTTCTTCTGTGTACACAGGATTGATTAATATCTCACCAACCTGCTGTATAGGATTGTTGAGAGGAAAAATGAGTATGTACGGTGGGATTTCCCTGGTGGTCCAATGCAATGGCTAAGACTTCACGCTCCCAATGCAGGGGACCCATGTTCGATCCTTTGTTGGGGAACAGAATCCCATATGCCTCAACTAAGAGTTTCCTTTCCGCATGGAAAAGATCCCACGTGCCACAACTAAGACCCCTTGGCACAGCCAAATTAGTAAATAAATATGAAAAAAAAAAAAGATACTGCATAGAACAATGCATTCAGGTTCATTCATTCTTTTAAAAAAAAGTGGGTAGATGTGGCAAACTGATATGCAATAAATAGCCTCAAGCAACCCTAATAGGCAGTTTTTCCGGAAGGACCCTCCCACCTTGGTTCCCCAGATTCTGGCCTCTTACTGCAAGTAGCAAAGGCCAGTCTGGACCACCTCACTGAACCCCTAAAACAACACTGTGGGGCAACTGCATCTCACAGGTGAAAGAACTAAGGATTTGAAAGACCACATGACTCGGCTTGCCTGGGGTTAAAATCTGTGTGTGCTAAGTTGCCTCAGTGGTGTCTGACTCTTTGCGACCCTATGGGCTGTAGCCTGCCAGACTCTTCTGTCCATGCGATTCTCCAGGCAAGGATACTGGAGTGGGTTGCCATGCCCTCCTCCAGGAGATCTTCCCAGCCCAGGGACTGAACCCACGTCTCTTGTCTTCTGCATTAGCAGGAGGGCTCTTTACCACTAGCACCCCCTGGGAAGCCTGGTCAAAGTCTAGGCTGGTGGCAAAGAGCAGAGATTCTAGTCCAGCATGCTGACCACAAACCTCTACCCTGCCATTAGGCACTTTTCTGGCCCCTGTCAGACTCCTGGTTCTTTCTGTCCAGTAAATGGCATCTGAGTACTATCACAGGTACTTTCTTTTCTGCCATCGGCTTCTATTCATCACCATTCGCCTCCCCGACAGCACCCCTCCTCTGACACCAAGAGAGAAAAAAATAAAAAGCAGTTTGGGATTGGTACTGTCAGACACCTGAATTGCTCCCTAGCTCACGCAGAGCAGATCCAGCACTCTGACATCCTCTGTCATGCTGACCAAAATACAGATTTGTTTTCCATCCAATGAGAAGTGACGACTGCACGTCTTGCTGCCAAGACCAAGGCTGCTCTTAAGAAGAAGAGTTATGAACTGAAAAGAATGTTAACTAGATAGATTTCAGATGCTTGCTAGAGGAAGGGATATTCTTCCTGATAAATCTTCCCAAAGCATCTATTGCTATCGTCACTTACTGTTTTGTAGCACTTTCACTTCGCTGGAAATCTGTAGCTAATAGAATAGAACAGAAAATGTGTGTGAAACTAAAGATCCAAACTGGTCCATGTTATGAACATTTGTCTCTACCTACATGCGTGCGTGCGTGCTTAGTTGCTTCAGTCGTGTCCGACTCTCTGCGACCCCATGGACCGTGCTCCAGTATTCAAATTCCACTCAAACTCTTCTCAACTCTGCTGTCTGAGTAAACTAATTAAATCTCTCTAAGTTTCAGTTTCTTGAACTGTAACTGAGACATCAGTAGTCACTATCAATGAGACAATAATATGAGATGGTTACAAGTGAGATAATAGATTCTAAGGTTGTTCTGAGGGTTGAATGTGATTTTATGGAATGTACATGCCTGGCACATAGTAAGCACTCAGAAATTATCCATATCATATTGTTAACATCAGGGACTATGTTTATTTGTCTTTGCTTCCTCAATTCCTGATACAGTGCCTGGCACACAGGGTAAGTACTCAATAAATAATTGTTGGGTACATGAACACAATTTCAGAGAATACAAGAATAAAGCCAGCTGTGATTTCACTTCCCTGTAATTTTTGCCCCTGACAAGAGGGTCCAAGTTCTGCCAGATGTCCTCGCCTGAGAGTTATGGGCTTTTCTTAACTAATTGGATCAACCATTTGGAACAGATCAAATTTGACCTGGAGAAGTATTCATGCTAAATAGGGTGTTGCCTTAAAGATGCCATAATTTACCTTTTAATGACTCATGTGAAGGTCCTTCTGTGTGCAGTTCTCTTGAGATTTCCACAATATGCAGACATTTAGGAATGATGCTATGAAATAATGAAAGTTCTGAACCCACAAAAGGTATCAGTGACTTCGTTTATTACGCAACAAAGAAACATCAGAACTGGTCTGATACCCATTCCATCCAGCAGATGGCATTGCTACGCATTTACAAGCCATTTTTCGGAATAGCCTCTGGTTGCTCTCCTGGTTTCTCACCATTGCCCCACCCTCAGTGGAAAAGGAGTTCTGAACCAACTCTGAAAACCTCCCTTGACTCCTTTGCAGGAATAACTGAGGCTCAAGAGGGAGCTGGAAGAATTTCTCACCTTGGAGTCACACATTTCCCCCTGTGCTGTGGGCCAGGCAAGGGGGAGCAAACAGGTACCGTGGGCTGTTAGAATCCACTCACTCCCAGACACAAGTAGGGAGTCTGTTTTGTTTGCTTAAAGCAAATCAACAGAAGAAAGTGCTGTCAACCTCCAGCGTCTACGATGCTACCACATGCTGTGGGTTGAGAGCGTCTGGGATGCCTGTTAGTAATCTGGAATACTAGTAAAGATGATAGTCCATTTTAGGTAGGTTTGTGCCTCCAGGGAATGGAAGTGTTGTATGCAAGTCAAAACCCACCTGTAACCCTCTTATGTAGGGTCGTGAAATGAGCTTTGGTCTCCAAGTCACTTAAAACTGTGGACCCACTGTTAGCTGTGTGACCCTAAACCTTGGCTTTATTACATGTACAAATAAGGATGCTGACAACCACCTCAGAGGATTGTAAGAATTAAATATGTAGCACTAGTACAATCCTATGTGGTAGGCTTCTTTCCAAGGACTTTACAATGTATTATCCCATTGGATCCTCATCCATCATTCTAGAGGGGATACTCTTAGTATCCCCATTTTTGAGATGAGAAAATCAAGGCACAGAGAGATTAACTTGCCCAGGGTCACATATTGGTGAGTGGAAGAGCTAGAATTTGAATGAGGCATTCAGGCTTCAGGGTCTATATGCTCTTAGCTCCCTGGCACTGTCTCTTAATAATTATTAAGCACTTTCCTTGTGCTAGGAACTTCATGGATATTAACTCATCTCAGCCACCCTAGAAGCTGGATGCTATTCTATTACTTTCTTTATCTTAGCAAATGAAGGCAAAATGTGCCCCACTCTGTAAGACACAGGAAGACAAATTAATGGAGAGGCTGTACTATATTAAAGCACTAAATGGTGAGTCCCATTGTAACTGCCACAGTGATTTAGAGATAAGAGAAATTAACAATGAAAGTGTATGGGGTTATGTTCTTATTGTATAAGATTAGGCAGGTGGAAAAATGTTAAATGCCTTATCCTTTAAATTTTCCATCAGGATCCTTGCATATTTATAACCTCAGAACCATTTTCAGAAATGGTGGGTGGCCATCGAAGATTGCGGTTGGTCCCACTCATGAAAGATGTGGCTCATTATTTTATGAGGGAGTAGGTAGATCCCCTGGAGTAGGAAATGACAGTTTGCTCCAGTGTTCTTGCCTGGAAAATCCCATGGACAGAGGAGCCTGGTGGGCTGCAGCGCAGGGAGGCTCAAAGAGTTGGACACGACTGAGCAACAGAGCACGCACGCACGCACATACGGGAAGATCCAGGTGCTTTGCTAAATGACCATTGCCTTCCTCCCATACATGAGGGCCAGCTCTTAGCACAGCTCTTTTGCCAGTGAGTTCCAAGAACTCACAACAGTGAAAGAAAATCACCTGTGATATGAACTGTGTTTCACAAATCTAAAGTATCTGAGAAGTGGGCCAGTCTAAGTTTGCACAAGTCAAATCAGCTATATAAGAACTGCCAGGGGACTTCCCTGGTGGTCCAGGGGTTAAGAATCCGCCTTGCAGTGCAAGGGAGGTGGGTTAGATCCCTGGTCAGAGAACTAAGATCCCACACACCCTGGAGCAACTAAGCCCATGCCGCTGCAAGGAAGATCCTGAATGAAGCAGTGAAGATCCCGAATGCTGCAACTAAGACCAGACACAGCCAAATAAATACATATTTAAAAAAAGAAGAAGAATTACAGGTTCTAGACCTGCCTCCAGGGGCGGTCACCCATAAAAGCAGTCACAGAGTTCATGATCATTGAAGTCACAGGGACCCCACCAGTGATGTGTTTGTTGTTGTTCATTTGCTAAGACATGTCTGACTCTGCAACCCCATGCATTGCAGCATACCAGGTTTCCCTGTCCTTCACCATCTCCCAGAGTTTGCTCAAACTCGTGTCCATTGAGTCATCCAACCATCTCATTCTCTGTCACCCACTTCTTCTCCTGCCTTCTGTCTTCCCCAGTATCAGAGTCTTTTCTAATGAGTTGGCTCTTCGCATCAGATGGGCAAAGTATTGGAGCTTCAGCATCAGTCCTTCCAATGAATATTCAGGGTTGATTTCCTTTAGGGCTGACTGGTTTGATCTTGCAGTCCGAGGCAATGAACCAGGGCTGAGTAAGTGAGACAGAATAGGAGTTCTACAAACTTCCACCTTAAGAAATCAGGGACATTTCTCATCACTCTTTTTCTTCCAAATAACTCTTTGTGCTCATGCAAATCTTTGCACAATTTATCCTTTCATTTCTGATTTGTCTTTATGTCTACATGCATCAGAAATAAGAATATTTCTAGCTAAAGCATTCTTAAAAGCTCAGTCATTCAAGTCTGCATAATTGTTGAAGGGGTCTTCTTTGTTTCTTTTTCTTGCTTAAAAAATTGAGTCAGATGCACTTTTAGACTTTGCAAATTTTTCTTTTGAATAAATACCCCAAATTCCTTTTATAGTCAAAGGTTTTTTTTTTTCATTGTACAGTTAAGCATTCATATATCTGAGTTATTTTTGACAGCCCTTCTGCAAGCTTTAAGTGTATGGTAAACACATTTCCAAATTATTCTGCTAAGGAATAGGGCTGATACATTTTTTAATCACTTGAAAATTATACCTTTTGATAAATTTCTGGGTTAACACAATAACCATTTATTATGGAAGTGCACAGTTTTTCTGAGCTGATTGATTTGCTAAAGCTCTTTGCAAATAATTGCTTTTAAAATTAGTTTTCTTTTTTTCAATTAAAAAAATTTTTAATTGAAGGATAATTGCTTTACAATGTTGTATTGGTTTCTGTCATATAACAACGTGAATTAGCCATAAGTGTATATATATTCTCTCCTTCTTGAGCCTCCTTCGCCCCCCACGCCTCATCCTACCCCTCTAGGTTGTCGCAGAGCGCCGGGCTGAGCTCGCTCTGTTTTATGGTAGCTTCCCACTAGCTATCTATTTTATTCATAGTAATGTGCATACGTCAATGCTACTCTCAATTTGTCCCACCTTCGCCTTCCCCCGCTGTGTCCACAAGTCCGCTCTCTACTAAAATAAGTTTTAAAATGAATTTATATAGCCACACATACTTGAGCTCACTTGTGGAGTGATTTAATAGTTGATGACCTAGTTTCCATATGATCTATCTTCTCTTTTTCCTTTTCATTGCTGTCTACCTTTTGGCCTCATAATTACTTTTTTCGGTTATCTCTGGAGAAGAGGGGAAAAGGGAAATAAATTTCAAATTTGTTTCCCTTTCTTTCCCTCTGCCCCTCACCGACTGACAATTTGACAAAGCGTGTTGGAGAGGAATCTGCTCTTGATTCTTGCTAACAGAAAGACATAACAGAACAAATAATTCAAAGGAATAGGTGATCCAAAGTCATTTTTATTGCCATTTTATTTTGTTGTGACTTAGGCTAGGATTAAATTCTGCAATCTTTGTATGCACATTGTCTTCTCCATTGCAACTTCTGCACTCTTATTATATAATTTCAGCACTAATGTAGATGACTGAAGGCACCCCGAACAAGGAGTCTTCCCCAATTATGAACGTGAATCAGTCTTTTCCAAAGTATTTTCTAGGTCTGTGGTTCTGGACTTCAGTTTGCATTAGAAGCGCCTGGAGAACTTGTTAATACACAGATTCCTGGCTCCACCCTGAGTTACTGATTAGGCAGGTGATGTGGAGCCTGCATAGTTGCATTCCTAACAGGTTCCCAAAGGATGTTGATGCTGCTGTTCTAGGGACCACACTTGATGATCTGATCTCCTTGCACTCCAAGGGACTCTCAGCACCACAGTTCGAAAGCATCAATTCATCTGCACTCAGCCTTCTTTATGGTCCAGCTCTCACATCCATACATGGCTACTGGAAAAACCATAGCTTTAATTGTATGGACCTTTGTTGGCAAAGTGATGTCTGCTTTGACCATAGAACCTTTCCTTCTATGGGTACCAATCAGCTCAGATTTACTATCCCGGAACATGGTGGAAGATACTACCCTTCCTCCTGGTGCCTTGATGGCTAAACTTCAGCACCTCCCACCTTCCACTTCCTGTTGACAACCACCTGCCTTGGACACAGACTGGACAGTTTCACCACTCGGCACCTCTTCAGCTTGGCAGTCTCCCACTCAGCTTTCTTCTTTCGACCAGAGCATCTCATCCTCCTACTCACACCCACTCAACCTGCTTCATGACGCTCCCCTGCTTCCTCTTTCTTCTCTGCCTGTCTGATCTCTCTTTGATCATCCCTGCCTGTCTTCCTCGTCATCTCTCCCTCCTTCTCCAGCCAAAGCTCAATGACACCCTTAATTTCTCCCGCGTCTTGCCCTCTTCTGTCCTTCCTGCGTTGCCAATACTCAGTCCTGGAAAACCTTTCTTTCCCCACGCTTTTGACCCTGGGAGCCTGAGTGATGATGATAGAATGGCAAATAATAATTCTCAGTGTTTCCAAAATCATTCAGCCAGCAGAGGCTTCTTTGGGTTTTACTGTGCCAGGCACTACCCTAAGTTTTAGAAATGAAACAACAGACAAAACTGAAAGTTTCAGGGTCTTAAAGGAGTTCACATCCTATTAGGGTGGAGTAAGAACTGAATCAGATACAATTAAGTGCTATGCATAAAATTACTAATAAAACAGGGTGGTCAGGGGAGACCTCCATAAGGGTGACATTAGAGCTGATATCTGATGACAGTTGTGTTATCGCAGTGTGGCTGGCCCTTTCATATTGCATGACAGTCCCCAGTTCACTTTTTTGGCGGGGAGGGACTATGCTGGGTCTTCCTTGCAATGCCCAGACCTTCTCTAGTTTCACCCCAACAGCTTAGTTGCTCCTTGACATGTGGGATCTTAGTTCCCCAAGCAGGGATCAAACCTGTGTCCCCTGCATTGGAAGGCAGCTTCTTACTCACTGGACCACCAGGGAAGTCCCTTCCAGTTCACTTCTTATCTCATTTCCCATGGAGGCTCTTCTGGGTCTCTTTTACTCTTTTTAAATTACAAACCCATCCCTACTTATCAGATAAACTCGCCTCATGAATTTCTGAGAAGTTGCCCACTCCCTGACACCACAAACCCCATCCATGGCTCCATGAATCCTCTCTTCCATTCTTGCTGTCCTTTCCTTGGTGTTTGATTTTTCCTCTATCCATTGGCCTTTAGCCTTTAATCATTAAACATCTGTCTGTGTCCCCCTCAAAATTCACATGTTCAAGCCTAACTCCCAGTGTGACTGTATTTGGAGGTAGGGCCAAGGAGATCAGAAGGTAGGTCCCTGATTGATAAGGTTAGTTTCCTGGGACTTTCTTGGTGGTCCAGTGGTTGAGAATCCGTCTACCAATGCAGGAGAAGTGGGTTCGATCCCTGGTCCGGGAACTAAGATCCCACATGCCCCAGAGCAGCCAAGCCCACAGGACACAACCGCTGAGCTCCTGCACCGCAACTAGAGAATCCGTGCGCCGCCATGAAAGATCCCGTATGACCCAGACCTGACGCAGCCAAATAAATTTAAAAGAAGAAAGATTAGTTTCCTTATAAGAAGAGACACCGGAGAGCTCACTCTCTCCTTTAGAGCACAAAGAAGTCACGTGAGCAACAGCTAGAAGGCGGCCGTCTACCAGCCGGTAACAGAGCCCTCTTCAAAAGCCACATCAGTCAGCACCTTGATCTTGGGCTTCCAGCCTCCAGAACTAAGAGAGATAAATTTCTGCTGTTTAAGCCACCCTGTCTATACAGTGTTTTGTTATAGCAGCCTGAGCTGACTAAGACACCACCCTTCACCACAAAACAGAGACCTCCCTGCTTTGCACTCTCCTTCCCTCGCCTCCCCTCACAGCCAGCACACAGCCTCTTCTGTGCACACCCCGCCCACCACAATCTGGCTGCTCACACTTCCTTCCTTCCTCTCCTCCCTCGCAGGTTGTACTTTTCAAACCACCTTTTATTTTAGTGTGTGCGCCTGTTTCTTTTCAAAATGGAACAGCGTTGCAAAGCTTAGGCTGTTCTAAAAGACTTTATTTTTAACCTCTGTTGAGATCAGAACCTCTGTAGTCATCCAGTGCTTCTTGCCACTTGTTGTTTTTTTTTTTCCCTTAAGAATCACATTTATGGAAAGATATATATTTATTTATTTGTCTGTGCCGGGTCTTAGTTGTGGCATGTGGGATGTGGGATCTCGTTCCCTGACCAGGGATCGAACCCAGGTCTCCTACATTTGGGAGCGCAGAGTTTTAGCCACTGGACTACCAGGGAAGTACTGCCACTTAACTCTTCTTAAACACCAGATTTAATCTCTGCTTGTCTCCCAGATCTAATTGTATTTCTCAGTGAAGTTCCCTTTTTAGAATTTCTTCACCTGAACGTTGTCACAATTTAAGGAAATAGGGAGTTGTTATTGCTCGACTTTGTGTTTTTCTACATCGAGACTATTGGTTTTCTGCCACTTTCCAATTGAAATGGTAATAGCCCTAAGCAAGACTGGAAGTTTAAAAGTCAAGATTGGGAAGATGGTTTCTTCTTTTTAAGGAAACTTTCCCTGAATGCCGTCTTTGCTTTTAAATTTAATTAGAATTCCATCGCGCATTGCTTATCTAGTGGAATACTGTCACCGCCACATGCCCCACGGCACTGGGTCTCTGGGGGAAGGTCAAATGTCACTGCTTCCCCAAGTCGATCTGTGGCTTCCAGGCCCTGGTCACTGTCTCCGAGGGAGGGGTGATAAGAGGTAGAGATGAGGCAGGATCAGGTTATCTTACTTCACAGCTGCCATGGATTTCTTCTGCACTGGTCTTCTCCCATCACACCCCCAAAGGGAAAGCCAAAAATTCGTATCTCACATTGCAGTGATTAAGAGCCATCCCGAGATTCCACCGGGCATGGGAGAGCAGCAGGGAAGGAGGATTAAGTGAAACAATTTCTATAAGGCACTTTGCACAGTGCCCGCCATGTGGTAAGTGCTCAGAAAATGGTAGTTATTATTATCAATGCCATTGTCATCCTCAGGATCACTGCTGCTCATCATATACACATCCACACCAAGAGACATATACACATGTGTATATGAGTGAGGAGTCTGTCTGGCTCACATGGAACCTACAAGTCTTTTTTTTAAATTAATTTTTATTGGAGTTTAATTGCTTTACAATGTGGTGTTAGTTTCTACTGTACAACAAAAAGAATCAGCCATACATATCCATATATCCTCTCCCTTTTTGGACTTCCTTCCCAGTCAGGTCACCACAGAGCATTAAGCAGAGTTCCCTGGGAACCCAGAAGTCTGGAAGGAACGCAACAAGTTTGAAGGGCTTGGTGGAGATCTGTTACCTGCCGCCCGTAATAGTTTTAGAGGGCTGGTGGAGTATTGCAGTTCTGTGCCAGAAGAAGGGGCCACAGAGCAGACAGACCCCTTCTTAACCTCATGAGAGTGATGAGGTTGCAAAGAGTCCAGGGGTTAGGCAAACCTGGCTCACAGGAAAGGATACACTGTGAGTTCTAGGATGAGGGGAATGTCAGAAGTTGGGGGTGAGGAAGATTGAAGTGTGACTGTGATACAGATCAACGGGGGAATGGGAAAAGGACCGTGAACAGAAGTTATCTCAAGGTCATGTAGACACTGCCCTGTTTAAAATGGATAAGCAACAAAAACCTACTGTATAGTCCAGGGAACGCTGCTCAATGTTATGTGCCAGCCTGGATGGGAAGGGGGTTTGGGGGAGAATGGATACGTGTATATATGTGGCTGAGTCCCTTCACTGTTCACCTGAAACCATCACAACATTGTTCATCAGCTATACCCCAATACTAAATGGTTTTGGTGTTTAAAAAAATAATAATTTTTTTTTAAGTTATCTCAGCTCCAAGACTGCCTGTGAGCGTTTGAGTAGCAAAATGGCAAACCAGTGGGGGAGAATATGCCATGGGAAGAATCCACAGAGCTAGGACTGATCTAAAAAGGGTAGAGGAGCTTCTGGTGCAGAGAAAGTGTATTTTCAAAAATCCAAAGCTATACAAGTAAAATAATATGCTCTCTGCTGTGGATTATAAACAGCCAGCTAATCAGCACTTTGTTGTCAGGCCGCTGAGGAAGAAAGAGCTCCTGCCCCAGCTGCTTAGAATCGGGGGGGTAAACAGGATCTGTGGCAGTGAGGGGGGATGTTGTGGGAGGGCATGTAAACCGAGAGCTAGAGGCTCTGGCGCGGGCTGGGAGGGCTTGCTGGAGGAGGTGAGAGTGTAATTAGGCCTTAGAGATGCAGAGGCATGGCGTGGCAAGCTGGGACAGTAAAGTGAACTGGAGATGGATATGCAAAAATCATTTTGAAAGCTAAGGAGGGATTAACACAAACCTGGGGTTTGGGGAGGAAATCGCTGACTCCATCAGCCTCTTCCTGTTGCCCTCCCACCCTGCTCTGTGGTCTCTGCGTGTTGGCTGCTCTAGGATCTGAGCATCCGACTCCACTGTCCTCTCTGGCCCTGTCCACAAACTTCCTCTGCAGATGTCTCCTTTATATTCTGTCCTTCCCAGCAACCCTCACGTCCCTTGACTTTGGTACAAAAGTGCAGCGACTCCCCTCTGTTTTGCCACATGTAGGTCTCTGTGTGTGTTAGTTGCTCCATCGTGTTCAACTCTTTGCGACCCCATGGGCTGTAACCCACCAGGCTCCTCTGTCCATGGAATTCTCCGGGCAAGAATACTGGAGTGGGTTGCCATGCCCTCCTCCAGGGGATCTTCCTGACCCAGGGGTTGAACCCAGGTCTCTCGCAATGGCAGGTAGATTCTTTACCATCTGAGCCACTAGGGAAGCCCTGCCAGTGAACACATCCACCTGGTGGCCAGCACCCTCTCAGGGGGTCTCACGGAACTCAACAGCTTCCTGGTCTTCCAAACACTCTTCCCTCTCACTCAGGTGCTCAGTAAAGAATCTTCATGATTTTTCTTCATGTCTTCCTTTCCCTCAACTCCCACTTAGACACACACACCATGAATCATCCATTTCTGTTATTTCTACTCTTATAGTCTCTGTGGACTTCCTTCGTGGTCCAGTGGTTCGGAATCTGCCTGCTAATGCAGGGGACACAGGTTTGATCCCTGGTCTGGGAAGATTCCACATGCTGTGGGGCAGCTAAGCTCAGTGCTGCAACTACTGAAACTATGCTCTAGAGCCTGCGAACTGCAACTACTGAGCCCACGTGCCGCAACTACTGAAGACCTTGCACCCTAGAGTCGGTGCTCTGCAGTAAGAGAGGCCAGCACAGCGCAACTAGAGAGTAGCCCCAGCTCGCCACACCTAGAGAAAGCCCACATGCAGCAACAAAGACCCAGCGCAGCCAAAAATCAGCAAAAACAGAAGTCTCCAGGTGCATCCTCTCCCCTGCCCCCACCCTGGCTGCATCACCACCCCCCTCATCATCTTTCACATGACCTTTGCAGCCCCATCCAACCATCACCCTCCCACACCACACGTTCTGAACTGCTCCCCACCTACACAGCTCCTTCAGGCTCTCATCAAAATTACTTTTAAAACCCCAATCCAGAAAATTAGGGTGCCAAGCTGTGTTTTAAAGAAAGCGTTACATCTCTCTATGTATATTATGTGTGTGTATACATGTTGATTGTATGATCACCAAAAAGCCTAGGGGTTCAGAACTCAGAGGCTGGAGTCCCATTATTGGTCTGAAACCCAAGTCTGCTACTTACTGAGTTAATAAGTTGGCCTACAGTATAGAGTTTTTATGAGAGTTACATAATGCCTGGTAAAAATACCTGGCACATCGTAAGCACTCCTTACGTAGTAGCCACAATGAGAGAAAGGAATAGCAAGAAGATGATAATGTTATCAATGTTTATCATTGGATTTTTATTAATTAATTTTTTTCTATATTTTTCCAACTCTCTGATAACCATGAAATCCTTTTATGACCGTTAATCTGATCTTTTCTTTGGTAATTACACAATGTTACACCCTTGCTTAAGATTGTTCAGTGTCCTCCCACCTCCCACAGGTTACAACCCAAGGCCCCCCGGTGGCCTGTGGAGTCTGTGCCGCCTGTCATGGTTCCATTTACCAGCGTCACCTCCCACCACCCCCATCACCCTGCTTCAGCTTCTCCAGGCTTCTGTGCCTCCAAATGTGGTGTCCTGCCATCAGCCTCTTTTTATTGTCCTTTCTTCCCAGGGACTCTCATCTCTGACTCAGACATGACCAGCTAGCCCCCTGTTCACAGGCAGAGACCCAGTTCAGACCTCAGCTCACCTGGGGGTGTCCGTCCCTCCCTCTGGGCTCCCCTGGGACTCTCCCTAAGTCTGAGGACTGGGTCTCAGTTGGCACCTCTAGATTTTTTGCAGAATCCCCAGATGTTGGAAAACAGGTGGAGGGAGGCAATTGTGAGGTAACTCCAGGCAGGACTCTCCATGCAACACTAATCAAGAGGGAACTTTTGAAGATTTTTTGAGTCAAAGGATACCATGCTAAAAGTCCCATTTTAGGAAAAGAAGTTGGCAATAGTATGCACAGAGGGTCATGTGGGGCAGCCAGAAAGATGAGGCTTTGCTCTCAGGTGGACTGGTCAGGCGGCTCCTGGTCCTGGGCTCCTTCTGTGGGCGCCCCTCAGCCTTGCCCTTCCTCCTGCGGGCACATGGACCCCACCAGCCTTGGGCAGGTACTAACATCAAGCCACCTTAGAAACAGGATTTGGTCACAAGGCTGACTGCTAAGAAGGAGAAATATGATTCAAACCTAGATACATCTGATGCCCAAATGAGAGCTACAAACTGAGCTTCTCAGACACTAAGCAGCCCACAAAACACTTTCAGAACAGAAACACCAAGAGTGAGAAAGAAAATTGGAAGGTGTGCTCAGCCCCAAAATATTCTTGCAGGTATACTTTAAGGAAGTCTGAAAGTCACCAGAACAAGTGAAATGAGAGATAAATAAAATATTTAAAGAGGGAAAAGAAGATGTTTAAGTGTCTAGGAAATGATGAAGGTTAGGAAGACAGGGGCTTCCCAGGTGGCACTAGTGGTAAAGGACCTGCCTGCAAATGCAGGAGACATTGAGTTCCATCCCTGGGTCAGGGCGCTGCCCTGGAGGAGGGCACGGCAACCTGCTCCAGTATTCTTGACTGGAGAATCCCATGGACAGAGGAGCCTGGTGGGCTACAGTCCATAGGATCCCGAAGAGTCAGACATGACTGAAGCAACTTAGCAGGAAGACAGTGAACTTGGACCCATTCACCGTTGAGCTGTGAGAGTGAGAGCTTTTGGGAAGTAAAACAAGCCTCTGTTTTACACAGCAGGCTGCAGAGCTTTTAAACTTCATTATCACAGGGGTGATAAAGATTGGAAATAGAAAGAGTGCAAAAGGTTTGGCTCTATCGATGGATGATTGATTTGCAACTGGTTTTTCAAAACTGACTACATATATACACATATACATGGGAGGTATTCCCCCAGCTTTTTGAAATGACACCATGGAGAGCCAGTCCATGATCTCAGACTGTCCTCTATGAGACCACATAAGACTGGACTTCCCTAGTGGTTCAGTGGCTAAGATTCCAAGCTTCCAATGCAGGGAGTGCGAGTTCAATCCCTGGTTGGGGAACTAAGATCCCACATACTGAAGGGTAGCTAAAGCCAGCACACTGCAAGGAATACCCAGTGCAGCCACATTAAATAAATAAAAGAAAATTAAAATAAAGTGTTGGTGGATATCTTAAAAAAAATTTTTAATTAAAAAAGAATAAAAACAAAGATAAAACAACTCAACAACAATAATAATAGCTTCAGTGTCCCCTGTACTAGACAGTCCCAGCATCATTTATTATTTTTTTTATTTTAAAGTTGCTCAGTCGTGTCCAACTTTTTGAGACCCCGTGGACTATACAGTCCATGGAATTCTCCAGGCCAGAATGCTGGAGTGGGTAACCTTTCCCTTCTCCAGGGGATCTTCCCAACTCAGGGATCGAACCCAGGTCTCTCGCATTGCAGGCGGATTCTTTACCAGCTGAGCCACACGGGAAGCCCCCAGCATCATCTTATGTAATCCTTACAACAATCATTTGATGAAGGAATTTTATCCCCACTTTTCAGATGAGAAGACTGAGGCACAGAAGGTTTGTGTAACTTCACAGGGTCACACAGCAGGTATACTAGCAAAGCTGGAGTTCTGGGGGAGCCTTCCTAATATTCTTGTGTTCTGGAATCTTCCCATGGCAGAAGACAAGCCTGACCCCACAGAAGCGACAGGACTCCCTCCTTCTGCTGGAAGAACACAGAGCCTCTTAGTCATGCATCACCTCCCCTCTGCTTCTGGTTGTTGAAACCAGCAGTGGGGAGTGTGACCATCCTAGATGGGCCCAACCCCATAATAGAAGACAACGCGCCTCTCTTTCCTTCCCACTCTCGGGCACCTCCTCCTCACAGCCAACCTCAGCACCACCCCCAGCAATCTGGATAGTCCCCGTGCCATTTGAGGGAACATCCTGAGTTTTTCACAGTCTCTGCTGTTCACAGGAAGCCCAAGTTAATGCGCTTAAGTGTTTCCATCGTCCTGGGACGAACCTGGACTAGGGCTCAGAAGGAGCAAGTGGGGCCCCTTAACAGTATCTGTCCAAAGATATGGGCTGGGGAGGAGAAAGGAGCAGAAGAACCAAATGTGGAGGATGCAAGGAGATTTCCAAGTACCATGCGGAAGAAAAAAATTTTGTAAGCTATTTAAGCAATTTTAAAAGCAGAAATTACAATTACTTTGTGTAATTTCCAAAGGAAAGATCAGATTAATGGTCTAAAAAGGATTTCATAGTTATCATAGAGAGTTGGAAAAATACAGAAAATATAGAAAAGCAAAAATTAATTAGATAATAAAAAGTCAATGATAACATTGATAACATTATTGTATTTACTTCTCACTCTTTCTCTTTCTCTCATGATGGCCATGTGGCTACCAGGTAATGAGTGCCTCCGGATCTGTTTATTTTTGTTTTTATTTTCATCACTCTCATAGGTGGATCCAAAAAGATCTTGCTGTGATTTATTTCAGAGAGTGTTCTGTTTTCCTCTGAGTTTTATAGTAGAAGGCGATGGCACCCCGCTCCAGTACTCTGGCCTGGAAAATCCCATGGGCGGAGGAACCTGGTGGGCTGCAGTCCATGGGGTCGCTAGGAGTCAGACACGACTGGGCGACTTCATTTTCACTTTTCACTTTCATGCATTGGAGAAGGAAGTGGCAACCCACTCCAGTGTTCTTGCCTGGAGAGTCCCATGACCCGGGAAGCCTGGTGGGCTGCCGTCTATGGGGTCACACAGAGTCGGACACGACTGAAGCGACTTAGCAGCAGCAGCAGCAGCAGTCACAGCAGCAGTCTTACATTTAGGTCTTTAATCCCTTTTGAGTTTGTTTTGTGTATGGTATTAGAGAGTGTTCTCATTTCATTCTTTTCCATGGAGCTGACCAGTTTTCCCAGCACGACTTTTTAGAGTGTCTTTTCTCCACTGTATATTCTTGCCTCCTTTGTCACAGATTAGGTGACCACAGGTGCGTGGGAGTGTTCTAGACGTCAGCACAGTCACTGGGGCGGAACATATCCAAGGCATCCTTAGTTAGTTGATGGGTGGGCAAGGGAGAGTGTGGATTTGAGCAGCTGCTAAGAGCAGGCTCACCAGAGTCCACTGCCGCATCACCAGCTGGGGATTCACCAGGGAGTTGATATGAACCTCAGTTTCCTCTTCTTTGTAAGGGAGATGATAACAATTTAAACAGTGAAAAATGGCCTTAGGCAACTGCCACCTAGGCTGTGACAGGTCCAATACTTAGATGTGTGGGACCCCAGGCAAATATATTTTGTGGGACTCTGTCTATATAAGCAATTTGAGTGGAATCTAAAAAAAAAAAAAAAAGTCAAACTCAGAGAAATAGAGTAGAAAAGTGGTTTTGGAGGTGGCAGGCTAGGGGGATAGAGTGCGGAAAATACCTAAAGTTTGGTAAAAGGGCATAAAATTTCAGCTACAAGATAAATACGGTCTGAAGATCTGATATATATCATGGTGACTGTCATTGATAACACTTACTGTGTGATGACATTTGCTGAGAGAGTAGAACTTAAACGTTCTCACACACAAGGAGATAAATATGTGAGCTGACTAGGTAGGGGAGGGCACCCTTAGTCAGGGGCGGCGGCGGGGAGGAGCTACCCCACACCGGAGGTCACAGTGGCTACATGTGTCAAACCATCGCAATGTACGTTTTAAATATCTTCTGTCAGTTTTAGCGCAGTAGAACTGAAAATTTTTAAATTAAAATATGCATTAAAAATAAAGAAAGCACCGAGTGTTAAAAAGGTTGCTCCAAATCAGCACCAATCTGACAGTTCAGTTTCACGTGCTTGAGTGCTGAATTGTGTCCGACCCTTTGCGACCCTGTGGACTGCAGCCCACCAGTCTCCTCTGTCCATGGGATTCTCCAGGCTAGAATACTGGAGTGGGTTGCCATGCCCCGCTCCAGGGAATCTTCCCGACCCAGGGATCAAACCTGCGTCTCTTACCTTTCCTGAATAGGCAGGCAGGTTCTTTACCACTGGCGCCACCCGGGAAGCCCAGTGTAGCTCCACACATTTCTGCTGAAGGAATGTTCTGCCTAGTCCCTGGGGATCATCTGCTCGCAAGGCTGCCCTCCTGAGACAGGTGGCCACACACAGGCCACAGATGACCACATGGGCACGAGTCCTCAAGCATCTCAGGGCCTCAGGATGACCCCTGAGCAAGGTCCATTCACAGGGTAGTCCTCTGAAGGAGAGAGACGTGAGTACCAGGCCAGGCTTAGGGCAGCCCAGCGTGATGGCACTGCAGCCCTGGCCGGGGTCAGGCGCCGTGAGGGCCTCAGAAAATCTCAAGGAGGTTGCCCTCTGTGGCTTGGAGCCCGAGTCACTGACCCAGCTCAGATAGGTCTGGACAGCAGTAGCTGCAATGTTCCTAAAGAAACATAAACATCACTCAGAAGAGACACAATAGTCACGACAGGTCTCTCCATGGCTGTGTCGGAACAAACCAGCAACAGGGTCATTTGTGACACAGAGAGAAGGACACTCTGCAGCCACAAACAGAATTAACATCCACCCCTTCTGACCAACGGCTCCTCTCGAATGGCAGTTCTACCCAAGTTAACCCTCCATCTTCCTGGGCTGGAAAAAAACGTATAAGGAGCCCAGTCATCAAGCTGCCCGGTGCCTGGAGGGCACCCATGCCACTGGCCCCCCAGCCCTTAACCCTCCCAAGACGCCCCCAGCTTAAGGCCAAATCCCATACTAAACCCCTCCAACTCCCTTGTCCAGTCCCTGGGGGTGTGTCCAGCCTGCAGCAAGCTGAATAAATCTTTCTGCAACTAGCAATGTGTTTGTGGTGGTCTTTGGCTGGTGGGTGTCAACATAACAGAATCTACTTTACAGGGCTGCCGTGAGGATTAAAATGTTCATAATGATGCCGATGTGTGGTGCCCTTTAATTTATTGTTGTTCAGTCCCTTAGTCATGTTGGACTCTGCGACCCCGTGGACTGCAGCATACCAGGCTTCCCTGTCCTTCATCGTCTCCCAGAATTTGCTCAAACTCACGTCCATTGAATCAATGATACCATTCAACCATCTCATCCTCTGTCACCTCCTTCTCCTCCTGCCCTCAGTCTTTCCTAGCATCAGGGTCTTTTCCAATGAGTCGGCTCTTCACATCAGGTGGTCAAGGTATTGGAGCTTCAGCTTCAGCATCAGTCAATGAATATTTATAGTTGATTTCCTTTAGGATTGACTGGTTTGATCTTGCTCTCCAAGGGACTGTCATGAGTCTTCTCCAGCACCACAGTTCGAAAGCATCAATTCTTTGGTGCTCAGCCTTCTTTATGGTTCAACTCTCATTATTCTGGTGCATTTTCATCTTTCTGACCCACTCACCACGTGCCCTGACCGACATCTCCTTACACCCAGCAGGTAAGAGCCATGTACCAGTAACACAGCCATCACCTGGGGGCTCATTAAAAATTCAGCATCTTGTGCCCCACCCCAGACTGACCGGAGTCCAAATATGGTTTTGAACAAGTTAGGAAAGTGCTGCTCCGGCTTAAAAGATACATATGCAGACTGGGGGCAGCATGATTGAGACACTTACCTCTGGTGTAACATTTAAGGAGTCACCAAGAACCTTTCAGGCACCAGAAACTAACACAACTTTGTAAGTCAACTCTACTCCGATGTAATCGCTCAGTCGTGTCCAACTCTTTGCAACCCCATGGACAGAGAAGCCTGACAGGCAAGGATTCTCTAGGCAAGAATACTGGAGTGGGTTGCTATTCCCTTTTCCAGGGAATCTTCCCCACCCAGGGATTGACCCAGGTCTCCTGCATTACAGGCAGATTCTTTACTGCCTGAGCCACCAGGGAAACCCAAAATTAAAAATTGAAAAAATAATAAATATTTTAAAAGTTTAAAAAAATAATAAACAAGTACCAAGAAAACCCTCAATAATTGAGATTTTCCTGGTGGTCCAGTGGCTAAGACTCTGCCCTCCCAATGCAGGAGGCCTAGGTTCGATCCCTGGTCAGGGAACTAGATCTCAAATACTGCAACTCAAGATTCTGCATGCTGCAGCTAAGACCCAGAGCAACCAAATAAATAAATATTTTTTAAAAACCTTAATAATCAAGATAAGTAATATCCTAATGCAATACTACAAGAGAAGACTCTACACATGGACATCACCAGATGGTCAATCAGGTTGATTACATTCTTTGTAGCCAAAGATGGAAAAGTTCTATACAGTCAGCAAAAACAAGACCAGGAGCTGACTGTGGCACAGACCATGAACTCCTTATTGCCAAATTCAGACTTAAGTTGAAGAAAGTAGGGGAAAACCACTAGACCATTCAGGTATGACGTAAATCAAATCCCTTACGATTATACAGTAGAAGTGACAAATAGATTCAAGGGATTAGATCTGAAAGAGTGCCTGAAGAACTACAGATGGAGGTTTGTGATATTGTACAAGAGGCAGGGATCAAGACCATCTCCAAGGAAAAGAAATGCAAAAAGGCAAAATGGTTGTGTGAGGGGGCCTTACAAATAGCTGTGAACAGAAGAGAAGTGAAAGGCAAAGGAGAAAAGAAAAGATATACCCATTTGAATGCAGAGTTCCAAAGAAGAGCAAGGAGAGATAAGATTGTTAAGATTAATCTTCCTCCAGGATCAATGCAAAGAAATAGAGGAAAACAATAGAATGGGAAAGCCTAGAGATCTCTTCAGGAAAATTAGAAAGACCAAGGGAACATTTCATGCAAAGATGGACACAATAAAGGACAGAAACGGTATGGACCTAACAGAAGCAGAATATATTAAAAAGAGGTGGCAAGAATACACAGAAGAACTGTACAAAAAAGATCTTCATGACCCGGATAATCACAATGGCGTGATCATCAACCTAGAGCCAGACATCCTGGAATGTGAAGTCAAGTGGGCCTTAGAAAGTATCACTATGAACTAAGCTAGTGGAGGTGATGGAATTCCAGTTGAGCTAAAATCCTAAAAGATGATGCTGTGAAAGTGCTGCAGTCAATATGCCAGCAAATTTGGAAAACTCAGCAGTGGCCACAGGACTGGAAAAGGTCAGTTTTCATTCCAATCCCAAAGAAAGGCAATGCCAAAGAATGCTCAAACTACCACACAATTGCAGTCATCTCACACACCAGTAAAGTCATGCTCAAAATTCTCCAAGCCAGGCTTCAATAGTATATGAACTGTGAACTTCCAGATGTTCAAGGTGGATTTTAAAAAGGCAGAGGAACCAGAGTCAAATTCCTAACATCCATTGGATCACTGAAAAAGCAAGAGAGTTTTAGAAAAACATCTACTTCTGTTTTATTGACTATGCCAAATAGTCTGGGCCATAACAAACTGTGGAAAACTCTTTAAGAGATGGGAATACCAGATCATCTGACCTACCTCTTGAGAAATCTGTATGCAGGTCAGGAAGCAACTGTTAGAACTGGGCGTGGAACAAGAGACTGGTTCCAAACTGGGAAAGGAGTATGTCAAGGCTGTGTATTGTCACCCTGCATATTTAACTTATATGCAGAGTACATCATGAGAAACGCTGAGCTGGATGAAGCACAAGGTGGAATCAAGACTGCCTGGAGAAATATCAGTAACCTCAGATATGCAGATGACACCACCCTTATGGCAGAAAGTGAAGAAGAACTAAAGAGCCTGTTGATGAAAGTGAAAGAGGAGAGTGAAAAAGTTGGCTTAAAGCTCAACATTCAGGAAACTAAGATCATGGCATCTGGTCCCATCACTTCATGGCAAATAGATGGGGAAACTGTGGAAACAGTGAGAGACTTTATTTTGGGGGGCTCCCAAATCACTGCAGATATTGACTGCAGCCATGAAATTAAAAGATGCTTGCTTCTCGGAAGAAAAGTTATGACCAACCTTGACAGCTTATTAAAAAGCAGAGACATTACTTTGCCAACAAAAGTCCATCTAGGCAAAGCTATGGTTTTTCCAGTAGTCATGTATGGATGTGAGAGTTGGACTATAAAGGAAGCTGAGTGCTGAAGATTTGACGCTTTTGAACTGTGGTGTTGGAGAAGACTCTTGAGAGTCCCTTGGACAGCAAGGAGATTCAACCAGTCAATCCCTAAGGGAATCAGTCCTGAATATTCATTGGAAGGACTGATGCTGAAGCTGAAACTTCAATACTTTGGGCACCTGATGGGAAGAATTGACTCATTTGAAAAGACCCTGATGCTGGGAAAGATTGAAGGCAGGAGAAGGGGATGACAGAGGATGAGATGGTTGGGTGGCATCTCTGACTCAATGGACATGAGTTTAAGTAAACTCTAGGAGTTAGTGATGGACAGGGAGGCTTGGCATGCTGCAGTCCGTGGGGTCGCAAAGAGTTGGACACGACTGAGCAACTGAACTGAACCGAAAGCAATACTAATGTAATTGGCCCAAATCCCTGTAAGAATAAAGCAAAGTATCAAAATTTTCAGTAAAGGCAAGATCCCAATGGAACTGGGAGTAGAGTGAGGTGAGCAAAGCTGTGAGAGGCAAGTGCAGGGTGGGACCCTGTCTTTACAGAAAAATTTGATATTTTTGTTCAGTGTGAATTATTTTTCAAATATTATTTCTCTTGCTTTCTGAATTTCTCAGCATCTCTTTAAATTGTTCCCCAAGACATGTTGCCTCACTCACTTCTGCTAAACTCTCAGAAAACAATTAACAAGTGCTGAGAACTGTGTGTGTGGCTTGTGGAGTTAGTCTGCATGGGTTCAAACACACTGTTGCCACTTTCTCCCTGTGTTCATTTGGTCAAGTCAGTGAAACTTTACAGCTTTATTTTCTTCCCTGTAAAATAGAGAGGACCAAAGTTCAATCTACTTTATTTTGAAGTGAAAATAAAGAAGGACCAGTATGATGTAGTTCAAATATATAGTTCCAAAGGTCTAGTTCAATCCAGTGGTCAAATTTAAAACATCAATATGTACAAAACGGGCAGCATTTTCTTTGAGTAGTCCTCTATGAATATAAATTTTAAATACACAAGTGCACAACTTTAGACATATCATTAGCTTCCCTGGTGACTCAGCGGTAAAGAATCCACTTGCACTGTAGGAGACTCAGGTTCGATCCTTGGGTCAGGAAGATCCCCTGGAGAAGAAAATGGCAACGTACTCCCAAATTCTTGCCTGGGAAATCCCATGGACCGAGGAGTCTGGCAGGCTACTGTCCATGGGGTTGCAGATAGTCGAACACAATTGAACACCATACACAAATATGGTAAATTCAAGCAGCTTTTTGTACGTTTGTTACCTATCTGGATTTGTGCTTCTGTAAATTGCTTTTTCATATTTTTTGACCAGTTTTCTATTGAGTTGCCAATTTATAAAATATTTCCATATTATATAAATTAAATTAATCCCTATATAATTTGTCATTAATTTCCACACAATTAGTTTCTATACTATATGAAGTAATAAAAATATAAATTGATTTGTCATTACAAGTATTTTTTTCACAAATCAATCATTTGAGTTTTGAGTTTGTTTATGTCTTTTACCATAAACATTTTTAATGTGGTCAGATAGATCTTTTCTTTTATGATCTCTTGGTTTTCCAATCTTGTTACAGTTTCCTTCTCCCTAGACTGCACACAAAGCCGCCTAGATATTAAGGTAATATTTTGTTTTGTTTTGCTGTTTACTATGAAGATTAATCTCTGGGGAATGTATTTTAGTATATGGTGTACAGTAAGAATTTATTTTATTTCTGATAGACAGCAGTTATAGTGGTATCCTTTTAAAAATAATTTATTTTCCCAATAAATTGAGCTACCACATTTGATGTATAATATGTATTAAATTCTCATATTCAAGATTATTTCTGGATTCTCTTTTCTACTGAACTATCTCTCATTTCACACCAATACCATGTTTATTTCATAATAACTAATAATATACTCTGATATCTGGTAAGGCAATTCCCTTGTCACTGTTCTTTTTTATACACTTGAACATTTATTCTTTCATATAAAGTTTTAAACTGTTTATCCTGTCTCTTCCTCAACTCAAACAAAAACCATGCAACTGTAATGATAATGGCATTATATACATGGGGGAGAATTAATTTTGTGATATTTCACCTCATTAAGAAAGCAGTATATATTTTCATTTGTTCAGCTTTATTTTATAACCCTTAACGAGATTAGTACTTTTATTATTAACTGTATTCCTTGATATTTTTACTTACTATTTAATGAATAAAATATTTTCCCTTTTTCATTTCTACATGTTTATTGTTAGAATAAATGAAAGCTAATATTTTGTGTGTATTTATTTAATATCCTCTCTTTCTTAAATTCTCTTATTAATTTTAGTGCTTTAAAAAATAGGATGTGTTGGAAATTCATATTGTCAGCAAAAATATCTAGTATTCATTTCCTTTCAAGTATTTACTTGTAATTCATTTTTAAAATTTTCATTCACTAGATCTCCCAAGACAAACTGTCATAACAGACTTTCCTGTCTAGATCTTGATTTTAAATGAAATAATTTTAATGTTGCCATTAAGATATTTGGAGGAGAGTTTTTTGGAGTTTTTTTTTTATTATAGTTAAGCAGTTTCCTGTAATCATATTTTAGTTAGAATTTTATTAGGAATATCTTCTATGTTGAATCAAATGCCTCTTAAGTATATGTTGAGAAAGTTATATTAAATTTTCCCTTGATTTTTTAAGGAAAGATATGTTAACCAATTTTGTGATATTAAAATACTTTTTCCATTCCTGGAATAAATGCTAACTGACTTATTGACATAGTGTTTGCTTCTATTCTAATTAGAATTTTTGTATCTGTGTTTATAAACATAATACGTTTTCCACAGAGGAGGTTTTGATAAATCTGAGGAAGCATTAAAGATTATATTGTCTGAGACCTACCTGAAATATTATCACCATCCATCTTATCAGAAAGTATTTATGGGGAATTCTCAGTGGTTGGGACTTCACGCTTCCACTTCAAGGAGCAAGGTTTCCCTCCTTGGTAGAGGAACTAAGATCCCACATGCCGCAACACAGCCAAAAAGTAGAAAGGAAAAATAAGAAAATAAAGTAATTGTAAGTATTGAGAAGATATCAAGATCACAGTAGCAGATAGGAGTCTTCCGAAATTCTACACTTTTCACATGAAAGCTTGAATTTTATCACTGGCAACAAGTACATATGTTGCTTTCTGTGAAGTGACAGGCATCCTTCATTCACTTTTAAGCAAATGGCTGCCGGTTCCCACGTCTTTCCATACCATGGTTGGCCTGCCAGTTGTTTTTTCAACTGAAAGTGCTTTTGCTTGAAAAAGTCGCAAGTGCATCTCACAGCTCAATTGCATAGGTGCTTTGTCTTGAGACAACCTTCATACTTGGGTCCTCAGCAAGAGTGCTCTCTGTGCCTTTTCCAGTTGACAACACAGAATAATAAAAAGATTTGTATTCAAGGGTCAAGATTTAATACAAATAATGATTTTTATTGCTGCACCAAGGACATTCTTAAGCAAACAGGTGTTTTTTTAAACCGAATGTGTGACAGTGAAACCCAGTGATTGTGGGTACTGTTTGCTGTCCTTTATTATTGAAAAAGGGAAAGTGTTAGTCCCTCAGTTGTGTCTGACTCTTTGCAACCTCATGGACTGTAGCCCACCAGCCTCCTCTGTCCGTGGAATTCTCCAGGCAAAATTACTGAAATGGGTAGCCATTCCCTTCTCCACATTATCTTCCCAACCCAGGGATCGAACCTGGGTCTCCTGCCTTGCAGGCAGATTCTTTACCATCTGAGCCACCAGGGAAGCCCTGTAACTGCTAAGGCACCAGCAATTTGACCCACCTTTGCTTTCACATCATTCCTATAAATGTCAACACAGCAAAAGAAAGCAAATAGCAAATATCTCAGTGTCATGATGAACACAATTTTGACCTTGCCAACTTCCTGATGCTTCTCAGGAACCCCATGGACCTCCCTTTGGGCACCACAGCTCTTAGACACCATGGGCTCATTTTGGTTCCTTGCAAGGGTCAAGCTCTTCCTCCCCACAGGAACTTTGCCCACACCATGCTGTTTCTTCTAATTGGAATGCTAATCCCATGACACTTTGCCTGGTCAACTTTCCTCCTCATCCTTGAGATGTCTATTTAAATTACTCTTTTAAAAGACAGGTTTCCTTGGGCCCAGCTAGACTGCTCAGCTAGACTCAGTCCCCACGTTCCGTTCTCTCAAGAAACCTTGAGATTTCTATCATAGTTCTTACTACACTTTTAATTAACATATTACTTGTAATAGTGGAAAGGTTTGTACTCAAGGGTCAAACTTTAATACAACTAATGATTTTTATTGCCTCATCAAGGGCATTCTTAAGCAAACAGGCATTTTTTAAACCAAGTCTATGGCAGTGAAAAACAGTGACTGTGGGTACTGTTTGGTGCCCTTGATTATTGGTAAGTGAAAATGCTGCACTCAATATGCCAGCAAATCTGGAAAACTCAGCAGTGGCCACAGGACTGGAAAAGGTCAGTTTTCATTCCAATCCCAAAGAAAGGCAATGCCAAAGAATGCTCAAACTACCGCACAATTGCACTCATCTCGCACATTAGCAAACTAATGCTCGAAATTCTCCAAGCCAGGCTTCAACAGTATGTGAACCGAGAACTTCCAGATGTTCAAGCTGGATTTAGAAGAGGCAGAGGAAACAGAGATCAAATTGCCAACATCCATTGGATCATTGAAAAAGTGAGAGAGTTCCAGGAAAACATCTACTTCTGCTCTATTGATTACACCAGAGCATTTGATTGTGTGGACCATAACAAACTGTGGAAAATTCTTCAAAAGATGGGAATACCAGACCACTTTACTTGCCTCCTGAGAAATCTATGCAGGTTAAGAAGCAACAGTTAGACATGGAACAAGAGACTGGCTCCAAATTGGGAAAGGAGTACATTGAGGCTGTATATTGTCACCCTGCTTATTTAACTTATATGCAGAGTACATCATGTGAAATGCTGGACTGGATGAAGCACAAGATGGAATCAAGATTGCTGGGAGAAATATCAATAACCTCAGAAACGCAGATGACACCACCCTTATGGCAGAAAGTGAAGAAGAACTAAAGAGCCTCTTGATGAAAGTGAAAGAGGAGAGTGAAAAAATTGGCTTAAAACTAAACATTCAGAAAACTGAGATCATGGCATCCGGTCCCATCACTTCATGGCAAATAGATGGGGAAACAGTGAGAGACTTTATTTTCTGGGCTCCAAAATCACTGCAGATGGTGACTGCAGCCATGCAATTAAAAGACACTTGCTTCTTGGAAGAAAAGCTGTGACCAACCTGCTGCTGCTAAGTCGCTTCAGTCGTGTCCGACTCTGTGCGACCCCATAGACGGCAGCCCACCAGGCTCCCCCGTCCCTGGGATTCTCCAGGCAAGAACACTGGAGTGGGTTGCCATTTCCTTCTCCAGTGCATGACAATGAAAAGTAAAAGTGAAGCCGCTCAGTTGTTTGCGACCCTTAATGACCCCATGGACTGCAGCCCACCAGGCTCCTCCATCCGTGGGATTTTCCAGGCAAGAGTACTGGAGTGGGGTGCCATTGCCTTCTTCTTGACCAACTTGGACAGCATATTAAAAATCAGAGACATTACTTTGCTGACAAAGTCTGTCTAGGCAAAACTATGGTTTTTCCAGGAGTTATATATGGATATGAGAGTTGAACTATAAAGAAAGCTGAGTGCTGAAGATTTGATGCTTTTGAACTGTGGTGTTGGAGAAGACTCTTGAGAGTCCCTTGGACTGCAAGGAGATCCAACCAGTCAATCCTCTAGGAAATCAGTCCTGAATATTCATTGGAAGGACTGATGCTGAAGCTGAAACTCCAATACTTTGGCCACCTGATGGGAAGAACTGACTCATTGGAAAAGACCCTGATGCTGGGAAAGATTGAAGGCGGGAGGAGAAGGGGATGACAGGGATGAGACAGTTGGATGTCATCACCAACTCTATAGACATGAATTTGAGCAAGCTCCAGGAGTTGGTGGTGGACAGGGAGGCCTGGCGTGCTGCAGTCCATGGGGTTGCAAAGAGTCGGACACGACTGAGCTACTGAACTGAACTGAAAGTTTAGTCGCTCATTTGTGTCGGACTCTTTGCAACCCATGAGCTGTAGTCTGCCAGGCTCCTCTGTCCGTGGAATTCTCCAGCAAGAATACTGGAGTGGGTTGCCATTTCCTTCTCCAGGGGATCCTGTATTGCAGATGAATTCTTTACCCACTGAGCCACCAGGGAAGTCCTATTACTTGTATTTTTATCCATTAATGTCTGCTTGCCAAGAATGTAAGCCTTTTGATCCTGTGCACCTTTTCTGCCTCAGTACCCCCTTCATCTAGTTACAATCAATCAAGATAGTTGAATGTATGATATTTTTTGCTGGTGACTGCTCAGCTCCGTGGGTTCAGCTGAAAGCCTGAGGCCAGTGTTGTGGGTTGAACCTACCTTATCCTTTTCCCCTTTACCTCTCCAGTAATCAGCTTTTACTTCCCAAGCCCACACTGAAGATGAACTGGGATGAAGGATGCAGGTGAATAAGGGCAAATCCATCACCATTAGTAGGAAAAGGACTCAAAACTTCCTCACTAATAATGTGTTGTGGATTTGTTGTCATCTGCAAAGCCAGAAAGACAAGGACAGCACTTCCCAATCATCTTCCTGATCTCATCTCATCTGAGACCTACTTAAACTTCCTGAGACTGAAATCTACCTTATTTATTTGTTTGCTGCAAGTCCCCTGGTCCCCCAGCAAATACACATGCCTCGCAGAACCGTGGAAAGTCATCGGAAACTCTCCAGCAGTTATGAACCATAGTTTTAAAAAACCTCTGAACTAACAAAATTATCATTCCGTCCCAGATTTAAACTGAATTGTGGTGATTATAGCGTATACTCTGCAGTTCTGGTTGAGAGGGCAATTTAATTAGAAGCCTCTATCTTGAGGCTCTTATAACTTCACCCTTTCCCTCCCCCTTCCAAAAAAAAAATAATTCTTTAGGATGAAATTTCTTATGCTGTCTCTCAGCCCTAAGGTATGTTTTCTTGTAGAAAGTTGAGTAAGATTCCATTTAGGCTATTTTTAAAACTCAAGGAAAAGGGCAAAAAGGGAGATTTTACCACTTAAGAAATCACTGAGGTACTTTTTTATGATTTTTTTTCCTCAAATGCAAACTGCTTCCTTTAGAACTTTTAAGTTGCCCTTCTTAGTGCCTTTGGCATGTTTGAAGAAATTTGGTTGATCTGTAATGAAGTTGTTCACAGAACATGTGTTGCTCATATGAAGATTTATTTCCACTCTTTGAAAGAAATTTGCAAGGAGATGCCACATGGGGAATTGTGATTCAAACCAGGTCTGTGAATAAATGTGTGTGTGTGTGTGTGTGTGTGTGTGTATAAAACAGGTGTATTCACACTTAACCAATAAAACGTTACTGGTCGACCAAAGAGTATTTGCTAAAAATAAACTTTGAATCAGAGTGTGATAAAGCTGTACAAAAAATATATATGAAGATTTATTTCCACTCTTCAAAAGAAACTTCATGGAGAGGTCTCATAGAGATTTACAGTTAAAATCAGGTCTAGGATTAAATGTGAAAGGATGTAAGAGATAGGAAAGATGTAAAAAAACAAAGATTAACCAGACTTGATGACTGATTGGACATAGATGATGAATAAGAGGATTAAATGAAAGATGACCTGCCATGTCCTTTAGAACAAAGCTGTCTGTGGTTGGCCTGGAGGGTTCTGTGGGCCTGTTCCACCTAGTTCTCACCCCTTTCTTGCTCACTCACTACCCCATATCACCCAGGCTTTCTTCTGACTCTGAATGCTCCTTGTGCAGCTTCTCTCTAGCCCCAGGGCCCGTGCAGCCCTCGTCCAGCTGCTTTAGGTCTCATATTAAATATCATCTTCTCAGAGAAACCTCTCCTAGCCATCCAAAGTTGGTACCTCTCTCTCACAGGCACACTTGTGTGTGCACACGCTCACACAGACACACACACATGCTGGCGTTGTTTTCAATTAAGAATCTACGACCCTTTATAATGGCCTGTGTATTTGTTTGGAGAAGGAAATGGCAACTCACTCCAGTGTTCTTGCCTGGGAAATCCCATGGACAGAGGAGCCTGGCGGGCTACAGTCCATGGGGTCGCAAGGTCGGACACGACTGAGCGGCTAAACCACCACCACCCCCATCACGTATTTGTTAACTCCATGCCCTCCCTCACCAGACTTTAGTTCTAGGATTAGTAGCTGGCAAGGATGCCTGGGTTTGGGTCTAGGTGAGGAGTAGGGAACTTAAGAGAGAGATCGCCAAGCAAGGATGATGGGAATGACAGATGGTTTATGGGAGAAGATGGTGGCTTTGATGTGAGGCTGTTGAGTCTCTGGCAGAGATTTAAGTGAAAGTATAAAGTAGGAAGTAGTAGAACATCAGAAGGAGAGCTTGAAGAGACTTTGGTCCAAGGTTTTCCCCAAATGCACAGCTTTCTCAGCCTAGGTCCGCTCACCTCCTCTGCCCTTCCCAATAGCTCATTGTGACTTGGCTCCTCTTCCCTTCCTCACCTCTTTCTCCTTACTTCTGTGGGCTTGGTAGAGAATTTAGATAGCTTGCAACCCAGAGTTTTATTGGATTGGGAATTGTTGGCCCTACTGAGTCCTTTTATTTTGCAAATAAGAAAAATATGCCCCAGAAATGCTAGATGCCTTACTCAAAGCCACACAGCTAGTTAGAGAACCTGGACTAGAATCTTTTTTTTTTTTTTTTTAATTACAGTTCACTGCCCTGTCATTAGCCCACGCTCAGTACAGAAGTTCAGGTCAAGCCTTGGTAACCGATTGCCTGAAAATAATCCATGAACTTCTTGGTTCCTTTCTGGAACTAATTTATTTCTCCTACGATGAACCACAGAAAGCAAATGAGGAACCCTAAATGCGTATTTTCTTCCTATTTAACATAGATTAAATGTGCTTTCTGGAATGCACGATGACACTATTAAAGAAAGATTTGGCTGTTCCACTGGCTTTTAATAAAAGAAGGTATATTTGCAACCACCTGTATATTAACAGATATTATTAAAAAGTAACATTACCAAGGATCACACTGTTCAACAAGTTGGCCTTCACCACAGCTCGGAGCTGCCCTCTTGTGCATAGCTCATATTAGTGCATTTCATTAGAACAGCTGAGTGGGTGGGGGTGAAAGTGGAATTCCTTCTTTGCCTAGAAGTCCCCCTCTTTTCTCCCAGCATCCCTCCAACTCCTGTTTCTCCATTTATAGTCTGAATTACAGAATCAGTTCATGGACAACTTGGATTTCTGTGTGATCCTGATTTCCCGCCTCACTTTTTAGCCATCATTCAACAAATTGTGGGAAAATTTTGAAGTGCTGAGTTCAGGGGTTGAGGGCAAACGCGGTCCCTGACTTCACAGAACGTGCAGTCAGTCTTACAGGGAAAATACGCATGGAGTAAGAGGTCACTGGCAAGGTCACATTGCTGCTCAGAGAGGAAAAGGACAAAGGGCGAGGAGAAGGGTTATTAGGGGGCCCTTCCACATTCATCCAAACTAGTAGTCAGCACCCTTATATTTTTTAAAAAAATGAATTTTTAGACACAGCTTTGTGAAGAATTCTTTTTTCGATGAGGCATGGGCATACGGATGAGTGCCATCCAACCCGGGGTTTTACCACAACCTTTTTCTCTTCTTTTGACATTGCTAAATATCCCATTTTCAGTTTTGAGCCCAATCGTCAGTTTTCAGGCTAAAATGTTATAGTTTTTCCCTAAGATTTACCTTCAGCAAACACAGGCTCAGGGCGACTTTGGTAAGTCCAGCTTTCTATAGAATGACTAAGTCCTGTATGTTTATGCTCAATGATTGTCACCTATAGTCTGGTGGCGTTTTGGTCGTCAGTTTCCTCATTCCACCAATTTCACCAGTTTCAGTGGCTGCATTGTGCCAGATATTGTCCTAGGGTCTGAGTATGAGGGCAAATGGAGTAGGAAATGGCAACCCACTCCAGGATTCTTGCCTGGAGAATGCCAGGGACAGAGGAGCCTGGCCACCTACAGTCCATGGGCTCTCAAAGAGTCAGACACAACTGAAGTGAGTTAGCATGCGTGCAAGAGGGCAAAAACCAAAAATCTCACAAAACAAAAAACAACAAAACCTCCGATCTTTGCACTCAAAAAGCTCAAAGTCCTGTGAAAAAGAAGCCAACCAGTCATCCCAATTTTGCAGTGTCTGCTTTTGAAGACTGTTTTACGACAAGGAAAGTGCACACAATACACTATTGAGAGAGTGAATGCATGGTGAATAGGATTGCTTCGGCTATCAGTAACAGACGCACAACTGAAAGGGACTTAAACAAGGCAGCCACTTGTTATCTCACAAAACAGGAAGTCCAGCAGTGTCATTCAGGAGCCCGTGAATTCGGTGGCCCATCAAGAAGGGAGGTGTCCTTCCTTCCTCCGCTCTGCCACTGGCAGGGCTGGCATTGTCCTCCCTGATGATCCAAAGATGCAGAGAGTGCCCGGGTCAGTGCCGAAGGGGCATCCCTCCCGTGCTTCCATTTCCAAGCCCCCACACATCCCCTGCTGTCTCCTCTCATCTTAAGGCATCGTTGGCCCAGCAACAGGAGACTCGAGAGTGACTCCAGCCAGCCTCCCTCAAGCATGTGGCTCTAAAAAGCTGAACACAACTAGGTTCCAATCAATGAAAATGGGGAGAAATGGCTGTCCTTGGACAACCTGTAGTGTCAACCACAGCACATCTGCATCACCCCGACCAACAGGCAGATAGCATGAACCAAAATGTTATCAGAGGCATTGCTGGGAGGTTATTACTCTGGCAGCTTTTCATTTTCTTTTTTTTTTACTTTCCTATTTCTAAATTTCCAAGAGCAAGCATATACTTTTTTTTTATAATCAGAAGTAAAATCTATTTTTAAAATCAAGTAAAGAAATAAGCAATGCTAAGTCGCTTCAGTCGTGTCCGACTCTGTGCGACCCCATAGACGGCAGCCTACCAGGCTCCCCCGTCCCTGGGATTCTCCAGGCAAGAACACTGGAGTGGGTTGCCATTTCCTTCTCCAATGCATGAAAGTGAAAAGAGAAAGTGAAGTCGCTCAGTCGTGTCCAACTCTTAGTGACCCCATGGACTGCAGCCCACCAGGCTCCTCCGCCCATGGGATTTTCCAGGCAAGAATACTGGAGTGGGGTGCCATTGCCTTCTCCAAAAGAAATAAGCAATACCTTGGGACAGTTGTTAAGGAAACAGTCTTAACAGGAAGAATGGAGCAGGGACACAAGTAGCATAGGATATATTTCTTATCCTAAAGGAATGTGGTTGTTTATAAACAGCTAGAAGGTTCTGCATTCAAGTCCAATGTAGGGAATTTGGGGGTTTCCTGACACCAACAAGCAACTCTCAGACACCAGCTAAGTGTCCTGTAATTCAACTCAGCTCTACTGGGAGACAGCATCGGATCCCACAGGTAACAGGCTCCATCCTGCAAGATTGTCCCCCACCCCCCACCCCTGTTCAGACGCCAGTCACAATCTAGGTTGTCAGCCTCCTCCTGGGGTTGGAGTAATTTGTTAGAGTGGCTCACAAAACTCAGATAAGCATTATACTCACCAGGTCATCAATTTATTTTAAAAGGATATAACTCAGGAAGGTCTTCCCCAGATGGCTCAGTGGTAAAGAATCTGCCTGCCAATGAAGGAGATGCTGGTTTGATCCCTGGAGACAGAAATGGCAACCCACTCTAGTATTCTTGCCTGAGAAATTCCATAGACAGAGGAGCCTGATGGACTACAGTCCTTGAGGTTGCAAAGAGTCAGACAAGACTTAGCAACTAAACAACAATAGCCAAGATGGAGTGAGAGGTGGTAGGTGGAAAGAACGCAGTCCCTGGAGCACGAACTCCAGTCCACCAGGCAGTGTCCTCCGAAATCACGTAGACATCGTGATTTATCATAAAGGAGTACTGACCAAGTAGGCGCTTCATCTCCCTAATCCATTCAGTTAACTTTCTTGAAGGTATATCTCCTTTTGAACCTGGGAGAATCCCTCAAACTTGTATAACACTTAAAAATTTCCCAGCGTACCCTCTTGATCTGCACAATCCCTTGTAAGATAGCTGTCCCACCGATTATACCAATGAGAAAAAAAATACGACTTAGTAAAAAAAATAATTTGCTGAGCATCGCATGGCTTTGAGTGCAGAGCCTATTTTTCTTTGTATTTATTTATTTGATTTTGGCTGCTCTGGGTCCTCAGTGCTGCACGGCTTTTCTCTAGTTGCAGCGAGTGTAGTTGCGGTGCGGTGGCTTCTCTTGTTGCAGAACATGAGCTCTGGACCACACAGGCGTCGGTAGTTGCGGCTCCTGGGCTCTAGAGCACAGGCTCAGTAGCTGTGGCACACAGGCTTAGTTGCTCCCAGGCATGTGCGATCTTCCAGGACCAGGGATCGAACCTACGTCTCCTGCATTGGCGGGAGGATTCTTTACCTCTGAGCCATCAGGGAAACCCAAGTATGTTTTTCTTAACTGCGGTCTTCTTGTTCATCCGTGTTTCAGGGTTTGTTCCCTCATTAATATAGTCTTGATACTCAGACCTAGGGAATCAGTCCACAAGGAAGCACTTGGTACTTGGATCATGTGAAGATTATACTTCAAAAGTTCACATAGATTTTCTTCCTTTCTACCTTTTATTGTTTCTTTCTTTTTTCTTTTTTCTTCTATCCCTTCCTCCTAGTCTGTCTGTCGTTGTTTGATTCCAAGCTCACAGCCTCAGTGTTTGGGATAAAAGAAAATACATTAAGCTAAGTTGTCTTTTCCACCCACTCCTTATTGCCTCTTCCAACTTTTTTTAAAAATTGATTTATTTAATCTTTGGCTGTCCTGGGTTTTCATTGCTGCACACAGGCTTTCTTTAGTTGCTGCAAGCAGGGGCAACTCTCTAGCTGTGGTGTGTGGGCTTCTCATTGTGGTGGCTTCTCTTGTTGCAGAGCACGGACTCTAGGGAGCACAGGCTCAGTAGTTGCCGCTTAGTAGTTGCTGCTCAGCGTCTGGAGCTGTGGCACACGGGCTTAGTTGCCCCAAGGCACATAGAATCTTCCTGGACCAGGGGTTGAACCCATGTGTCCTGCATTAGCTGGTGGATTCTTAACCACTGAACCACCAGGGAAGGCCACCTCATCCAACTTTTGATTCAATTACAACCAACACATGGGAGACTTGGATACCACATTCTAAAGGCCAAAACCATTCTCTACCACACGGAGACTGTGGCATAGTTTGAAAAATTAAATGCATTAAAATTATATTGTTGGTTCCTTAAAATACCTCTCATCATTTATAAAACATTATCCCCTTTGGTTTCTCATATTTTTAGCTCTGTAAGTATCCAGTGGACCAAAAGACACTTACTTATTTATCCTGAATTTCCCATACTGTATTTCAAAAACTAAATTGTCAGTTACCCTGACTATTGCAACACTTTACTCCCTGGACAAAGCATGGGAGAGAATTATGTCGAGAAGGTTCAGCTATGATAGGCATCTCTGTACAGTGGCTGACAACGTACATTCCTCCTGGCTAAACTAGCTCTGTGGGTTATCGCAATGTCTGTTCCTTGACCCTGAATTAACAGTACTCCAGACATAATCTATGTCTTGAGCAGTGGTTTTGAATGGACTCAGCCTGGAGAAATGACCTTGAAAGAGTACCATGGAATGGCCAGTTTGTTTAAAATGTATGGGTCTACCACTCAAAGGTGTTAAATGAGCAGAGAAAGACAAACTCAGCAATTCTCATCTTTTTCCCTTTCCTTCCTGCACCAAGTCAAGGTCAGACAAGGTACACATAACAGTCTAATAATAGCAGGACAAGTTTTGGTTGTTTTCCACATTGGCGAAATACAAAGAATTGAACTTCTATAAAACCCTACTGGAGTGGATTGAGCTCTCTCACCAGGCAATCTCTAGCTCATGACTGGGAGAATGGATAAGGAAAACTCGGTGGAGTTCTAGGTTGTTTTAGAAGTAATGGATTAGATGTAGACGTCTGGCAAGAGGTGTACAACAACAACAACAACAACAAAAGCTCATCTTAAACCCCCTGGGGAAGGTGGTGTGTGGTGGGAGGAGGGATGAAGTGGAGGATGGAGATAAAAGTGCTTGATCACTCAATTGAGAGAAGACCTGGCACAGACCCATGAGGATGAGTCAAGAGCGGAGGAACATGATCAACTTCAGCTCAGCCCCTGAGGTCCAAGTAGGAGAAGAAGAGGAAGAAAGAAAGAAAAAATTGTTAAATTATTGTCTTCCATGACAATTAAAAACATGTGCTAAGTCACTTCAGTCGTGTCCATCTCGTGGGTGATTTCAGTTTCTACTGCTATAGGCTACGCTGTAATGTTTTCTTTTCTTTTTTGGCTGGTGGGATCTTAGCTCCCTCATCAGGGATCGAATCTGGGCCTCCGGCAGTGAAAGCGTGGAGTCCTAACCTCTGGGCTGCCAGGAAAGTCCCCGTAAGGTTTTCTTTAGAGTCCAGGGGGTATCCTGGGAATTTCCTTTTGTTTCCATCCAGCAAAAACATTTCCATTTAAAAATAGGAAGATGAATGGTTGCCAGGGGGAAAGAGACAGTTTAGGACTTTGGGAACATCATGAACACACTGGTATGTTTAAAATGGATAACCAACAAAAACCTATTCTATAGCACAGGGGACTCTGCTCAGTGTTGTGTGCCAGCCTGGATGGGAGTGGGGTTCGGGGGAGAATGGTTGCATGTATATGTACAGCTGAGTCCCTTCATTGTTCACCTGAAGCTATCACAACATTGTTAATTAGCTATACCCCCAATACAAAAGGTTTTTGATGTTTAAAAATAAATAAATAAATAATAGGAAGATGAGTACTGAATTCCAATCACAGTGGGGTAGAATACTGTATCTCAAACTTTTTCAGTAACTAGTACCTGTACCAGGGGACAGAGTAACCAGCCTGGAAAAACCCACCTAATGCGATTTTCTGTGACATTTCGTGTTTCAGATTTAAAACCTAAGTAGATTTTGCACTCCTCAGTCGTGTCCAACTCTTTGCAATCCCATGGACTGTAGCCTGTTAGGCTCTTCCATCCTTGGAATTTTCCAGCCAAGGATACTTGAATGGGTAGCCATTTCCTCTCCAGGAGATCTTCTTGACCGAGGTATTGAAACTGGGTCTCCCACACTGCAGGCAGACTCTTTACTGTCTGAGCCACCAGGGAAGCCTCTAATAGGTCCTTATTTGAACATTAAAATGTGCAATACTACTAATTTCTGAAATTATTTAACTCTTCTCTCTCCTCCTCCTCTAACTACCCCTTTCCTAAAACTGTTAAGTAAAGCTGACAGACTGGAAAAGTGGTCGCATTGATGCTATGGTTTCCAGTAGCCCTGACATAACCCGCTTCAGCCGCAGAGATGAGGTTAGATTCTGACCTGACTCAGGTTTGAGTCAGATGCTGAGCAGCTAGGAGCCATTGGCTCTGCCATTCCAACTGGCTGAAGCTTAGGTTCTTGGTGGGACTGGTTTGAGCTGGATGGAGTGGGAAGCGCTGGGAAGTTGTTTACAAAGTTCTGATAGTCTATAAGTTTTCCATCGGCCGGTAACACTTCCCTGCTCAGGTGGGGAGGATATAATGATTTAGGTCCCCCTTCAGTGTTCTGTCCTTCCTGCACTGATTGCATTGAATTCACTGGGATGCAACCAGATCTGGTGGCTTCTTCAAGAAAATGCTGGGTTCATTTTTATACCAAAACGTAAATGAAGAGCCCATGTAAGGTAAGTATATTATTTAAAAAAAAAAACTAAATAAATCAATGAGCAAAGTGATGTGAAAGCCCTTAATTATGCTTACAGTGGGGCCACATTTTCATGGTACATTGTTGCTGATGAAAAATCTATAAGTTTAAGGGGTCAAGATAAGCATAATCACCAAATCAGTGAGCTCAGGTTCAGTGGTACCCTGATAAACACCCAGGTTTCCTGGACAGGAGATAGACCAGCTAAAGGTAGTTTTAAAATCCTGCCTTACTTAATGATGCCTTTAAGATAAAATTCAAAAGCCTTTGCTGGCTTTCCATGATCAAGCCTCCAAACCTCCATTCTCACCTCATCTCCTGCTACATCTTCCCAAACTCAACCAAAACAGGCCTGCCACGGCCAGGACTCCAAATGCCACTTGCCTTCAGGGTGGACTTCTCAACCCTCCCCTCTGCCCATCACACTGTGCTGAAGGGTCATCTCAAAAGCCACTCTCCCTCCTTCCTTTGTGCTTCCAAAATATACTATTTAATCCGTTCTCCTGCTTTGTAGCATCGTCCTGGATTTTTGTGCTTGTCTTCCTTTTCTGCGAAAATAGGGGTTGGGGCAATTCATACCATACTCCCTCCAGTGCTTTTGCACAAATATGTGTGTTAGTCTCTCAGTGGTGTCTGACTCTTTGCGACTTCCTGGACCATAGCCCACCAGGCTCCTCTGTGCATGGGATTCTCCAGGCAAGAATATTGGAGTGGGTTGTCATGCCCTTCTCCAGGGGATCTTTCCGACCCAGTGATCAAACCCATATCACCTACATTGACAGGAGGATTCTGTACTGTCTGAGCCACACGGGGAGCACAGAGTAGGAAAGCAGCAAATATTTGTTCATTTATTCAACAAATATTTATTGATTGCACACTGTGCATAGGACACTGTTCTAAACGCTAAGACGATAGCAGAAGAAACTTCTATTCTTGTGGAGTCTATAGTCTTAGCCAGGGAGGGGTAGTCAATAAACAGATTCATATGGTGGAATAAACATATATGTGTATTCAGATATACTTTTGCCTGTCAGATGGTGAGTGATAAATGGAATGAAGAAAATAAAGCAGTGTGTGTGGGCGGGAGGGAATGTCATATGGCATAGGAGTGAGGGGGTGAAGTGCTCTTTTTGAAAAAATTATTTGATTAATTCATTGTTTTTCGGCTGTGGGGAGTCTTCACTGCTCCTCTTGGGCTTTCTCCAGTTGCAGCGAGCAGGGGCTACTCTCTGGTTGCGGTGCATGGGCTTCTCATTGCGGTGGCTCCTCTGGTTGCCGAGCGCAGGCTCTAGAGTCTGAGAGCTTCCACAGGTGCGGCACATGGGCTCAGCAGTTGTGGCGTGCAGGTTCAGTTGCTTTGCAGCACGTAGGATCTTCCTGGATCGAACCCATGTCCCCTGCATTGACAGATGGATTCTCAACCACTGGACCACCAAGAATGTCCCTGAAATGCTCTTTTGGATAGAATCATCAAGGAAGGGCTTGCTGAGAACACAGGCTCAAATGAAGTGGAGGAGGGAGCCTTGCAGATAGATACCTGGGAGAAGAGCAATCCAGAGGGAACAGTAAGTGCAAAGGCCCTGAGGTTGGGACCTGATTGCTGATTCTTAAATAAGTGTATAAAGTGAAAGTCACTCAGTCGTGTCTGACTCCTCTGCAACCCCTTGGACTGTAGCCTGCCAGGCTCCTCTGTCCATGGGATTCTCCAGGCAAGAATACTGGAGTGGGGTGTCATGTCCTCCTTCAGGGGATATTCTCTCCCAGTTCGAACCCAAGTTGCCCACACTGCAGGCAGATTCTTTACATCTGAGCTACCACAGAGAACTAAATGTATAAAATTATGTTACTAGCACATTCTGTCAGCAGTCCGGTCATGTAAAAGTGGCTCTTTTCTCTGTTGAAAGTGAAACAAAAATTCCTGCCTGCCTTGTAAATATATGAAAGCCGTGAATCTAAAGCTATGGGATTCAAACAGCTTATACTTGGAAAATCTAGGACTGGAGTTTCTTGCATATCTTTAGCTCTCAGTGGACCCCTTCTTTGAGCATTACAACAAAAGCTGAGTAATTTTGAATCTCCAGAATGAAACCAAAAAATCTAATTCTCTGTTCTTCCTTTCATGGCTTTGTCAACGAAAGCCTGGATACCCGACAGTGTTCTATCCTTCTCTGAAAAAAGCTGAGAGACAAACAGAAATGACAGACTGGAAATCCAGATGAGCAGTGACAGGCTGTTCACTTCGCTTCACAGTCTGTGTGGTTTGGGCCCAAGCATTTCTCCCACAGCTCTGTGCTGTAATGTATGTGGCTGTTAATTTTTAAAAGAAATAGTCAAAGCGTCAGTTCTTCGAAGACAAGATAGGAACAAAGATGTTTTCGTTTCAGGCTATTTTTTCACATGCTAAAAGTAGCAAGTTGAATAAGAAATGTCACATCCATTGGTTTTCCATCATGAGTCAATCCTCAGTATGCTGAGTTCCAGGAACTGAAAATGTAATGGTCAACTCAGAGGTGTGTTGCACTCTTAACTGTGTGCACAATACTAGCCCAGGCGTTGTGGTCAGTTCAAAGAAGTGTTAGAAACGGCCTCTCCTCTCAAGGGTTATAATCCCGTTGGCAGGGATAGGATCACAAGAATATTAAAAGTGATAGAGGGCACGATGCAATCAATCTAATAAGGGACTTCCCTGGTGGGCTAGTGGTTAAGAATCCATTCTTCTGTGGGCATGGGTTTGATCCCTGGTCAGAGAACTAAGATCCTGCATGACCTCTAGAATGGCCAAAAAAAAAGAGAATCAAATGACTGAGGACTTCTGCTTTCCATGAATCAATAGCAGGGAACAGAGTTCCCCTTCTATTTGGAAAAAAAATCACAGATGCTAGTTTTTAAGACACCGGCTATCAGACCAACAAGGACTGTGATCCCTGAGGTGGGAAATTTACCCTGTGATTGTTTCGGCATCCTGACTCGAAACAGTTCTGAAAGCAGAGTGCAGGGAGAAGGGCTGCCTTAGCAAAGTGTCACAGACAGCTGCCTTCACCCACACAAACGTATGCGCCTCAGTTCTAAAGGCGAAAAGTCATGAGGCAGGGTTGCGAGGACCATCCAAGATGGCTCCCTCGCATGGCAGAAAGCTCAGCTAGGGCTGGCTACTGGCGTGAGCTTCTTACAGCATAGCAGCTGAGTTCTGAGAAGGAGCATCCTCCCCGCAAAAAAAAAAAAAAAAAAAGAAATGCAGGTGGAAACAGTAAGACTTCTTGATCTAGCTTCAGAAGTCCTACAGTTTCTGCAGCAGCATACTTTCGGCTGAAGCAGGTTAGAGGCTAAGACCAGCTTCAAAGGAAGGAAAACAGATCCCACCTCTCACTGGGAAGAATATTCAGAACTCCTCGTCATCTCTGATCCACCACACCCTCCCTTCCCACTATACACTCACCCATGTGTATTTATATTTATCTGTGGTGTTGGAGAAGACTCTTGAGAGTCCCTTGGACTGCAAGGAGATCCAACCAGTCCATTCTGGAGGAGATCAACCCTGGGATTTCTTTGGAAGGAATGATGCTAAAGCTGAAACTCCAGTACTTTGGCCCCCTCATGCGAAGAGTTGACTCATTGGAAAAGACTCTGATGCTGGGAGGGATTGGGGGCAGGAGGAGAAGGGAATGACAGAGGATGAGATAGCTGGATGGCATCACTGACTCGATGGACATGAGTCTGAATGAACTCCGGGATTTGGTGATGGACAGGGAGGCCTGGCGTGCTGCGATTCATGGGGTCGCAAAGAGTCAGACACAACTGAGCGACTGAACTGAACTGAACTGATAAGGAAATGGCAACCCACTCCATCATTCCTGCCTGGGAAATCCCATGGACAGAGGAGCCTGGCAGGCTACCATCCATGGGGTCGAAAAAGAGATGGACACGACTGAGCGACAGACTACACGACGACAATACGCAGGGTTACAGGCAGATATAGACAGGGACCATGCACGTCTTACGCCATGCCTCATTCACTTGGCTTCTCAAAATAAAGTTTTCAGTGAAGCCCTTTTAATGAGTTGTTCGACATTTAGTATTAATAGATAAAATACTCATGAGCTGTGTATAATGCAGATATCCCCATTTTGCAGATTACAGACCAAAGTCAGCAAGTTGACCCACTATATGTATTTTAGTGAGAAAATTTAACTCACTTTTAGCAACACCATTTTTTAAGTTTTATCATTTTATCACTTTACCATTTTATCATTTTACAAGTTTCTATCATTGGAGCCTCTGGAATTTGAATGAACTATCCCAAATGAAATACAACTGGTTTTATGCTTGTAAAAGTCACATTTTGAAGGCTTTTTTTTCTAGAATTTGAACATTTTCATTTCAACCACTGAGAGAACAGAAACTCCTGTTGGTGGTTAAATTGGCAGGCATGCCAAGTTTAAGCCCTGGAGTTGATCCAAACTACTCCATTTACAGCTCAAAAACAAGGCTTCCTTACCACTCTTAGAAATAATCTTAATGAAAAGAAAATCAGTCCATGGGGACTTCTCTGGTGGTCCTGTGGCTAAGACTCTGAGCTCTGAATGCAGGGGGCCTGGGTTTGATCCCTGGCCAGGGAACTAGATTCCACACGCCGCAACTAAAAAGAACCAGCCTGCCACAACTAAGACCATTGCAGCCAGAATAAATACTTTTTTGAAAAGTCACTCAGTCATGTCAAGCTCTTTGTGATCCCATGGACTACCCACCAGGCTTCTCTGTCCATGAAATTCTCCAGGCAAGAATACTGGAGTGGGTTGCCATTACATTCTCCAGGGGATCTTCCTGATCCAGGGATTGAACCTGGGTCTCCTGCATTGCAGGCAGATTCTTTACCATCTGAGCCACTGGAGAAGCCCCTTTTAAGAAAAGAAAAAACGTCAGTCCATGATTTTAAAAGTAAATTTTATCCAGAATTTTAACGAGCCAAGAATTTTATGTACAGTGAGGCATCACCATTCCTTTCAACTGTTGGTGAGATCACATGTTTAGATCAGGCAGTCTATCACCAGGAAATATGGCCCCAGTAACCCTCCTGAGGATGGGCTTCTCTGATGGCTCAGATGGTAAAGAATCTGCCTGCAATACAGGAGATCCAGGTTCAATCCTTGGATCAGGAAGATCCTCTGGAGAAGGGAATGGCAACCCACTCCAATTCTTGCCTGGAGAATTCCATGGACAGAGGGGCCTGGCGGGCTATAGTCCACAGGGTAACAAAGAGTTGGACATGGCTGAGTGACTAACACAACCTCTTGGTTGAAAGTGAAAGTTGCTCAGTTGTGTGTGACTCTTTGCAACCCCATGGACTATACAGTTCCTGGAATTCTCCAGGCCAGAATACTGGAGTGGGTAGCCTTTCCCTTCTCCAAGGGATCTTCTCAACCCAGGGATCGAACCCAGGTCTCCCACATCGCAGACAGATTCTTTATTGAAAGATGCTTGCTCCTTGGAAGGAAAGCTTTTAATATGATAAGCCTAGACAGCAATTCAAAAGCAGAGCCAGCACTTTGCCGACAAAGGTCCATGTAGTCAAAGCTATGGTTTTTCCAGTAGTCATGTACAGATGTGAGAGTTGGATCATAAAGTCTGAGAGCTGGAGAAATGATGCTTTCAAAATGTGGTGCTGAAGAAGACTCTTGAGAGTCCTGTGGACTGCAAAGAGATCAAAACAGTCAATCCTAAAGGAAATCAACCCTGAATACTCATTGAAAGGATTGTTGCTGAAGTTGAAGCTCCAATACTTTGGCCACCTGATTGAAAGAGCCAGCTCATTGGAAAAGACCCTGATACTGGGAAAGATTGATGGCAAAAGGAGAGGGAAGTGGCAGAGAAGGGGATGGTTAGATAGCATCACTGACATAATGGACATGAATTTGAGCAAACTCTAGGAGATAGTGGAGGACAGAGGAGCCTGGCATGCTGTAATCTATGGGATCCCAAAGAGTCAGACATGACTTAACGACTGAAAAACAGCCTTCTGAGGGCTGAACTTGTGCTTGAGCAAGAAGCCTTTTGCCTTAATGCAGTTGACTTGGTCTGCCCAGCATGGTGATATACTGTGCCAGGGATGCAAGAGCTGAATTCATTTTGAACTCACAGCTCTTTAGGGAGAATGAGGCTATGATGTACTAGTGTCAGGCACTTGAGATGTTTCCTCTTGTCATTAGGTTTTTATCTTCTTAAATATTTAATGCTTAGAAATTTTTATTTAAATGTATCAGACAAAAATGCAGCAGCTGATATGGCAGGACTTTTTCATTGCATTAGATGAGATCTTGGTACTATTTTAAAAATTTATGCTCTGAGTCCAGAGAGGTCTAGTGGACAGGGCACAAGGGTGATCACCTCAATTTTGACATTGTCTTCTCAGCCTTGGGCAAGGCACTTGTTTCTTGTCTGTGCTTCAGTATCAATAAAACAAGCATCATTACTGCACCCCACCAGAATGCAATAGAATATAACTAATTAGTGTTTCCAATCTGGTTTGATGAAAGGCGTTAAATGCTATTGTTGTATTATCATGTAAATGAGAGTTCACTTTGACATCAGAAATGATTGGCTGTGACAGCAAAGCTTTCTGGTGAAATCAGATCTTACAAGAGGCACACAGCACACTTCTGGCCAGTAGGTTTCCTTCTTCAAAATAATTAAATATACTATATTCAATATAAAGTCGATGAGGCTTTTCTGCATAATAAGACATAGTGAAATTGTTGAGTTGCTCAGTTGTGTCCAACACTTTGCAATCCTATGGACTGTAGCCCACCGGGTTCCTCTGTCCATGGGATTTCCTGGGAAAGGATACTGGAGTGGGTTGGCATTCCCTTCTCCAGAGGATCTCCCTGACCCAGGAATCAGACCCCTGTTTCCCACATTGCAGGTGGAGTCTTCTCCACCTGAGTCACCAGGGAAGCACTAATAAGACATAGAGTGAAATTAATTATAGTTTCAGACATCTGGGGACTGACACATAAAATAGAGTCAAGAATAATGAAGAGGGCTGTTGTTTGGACTGGCAGTACAGAGGATGGAGAACAGCCCAGGAAAGTCTTTAATGAGCGTGGACTGGTATCTTCTCCCAGGCTCCTTCCAGGAAGCTGACAGAGATGAGCAGGATCATTGTCATGCCTTTCTTCAGGTCCATCCTGTCACAGCTTGATCATTTTGCACTGAGGACTGACAACTAAGTCATATCCAACTGGCATATAACAAGTGAAGCTCTGAATGAATGGGGTGAAATCTAAAGAACTGAAAAACCACAGGTCACAAAATCCTATCTCCTTGCCTGTATATCTGTGGCTAGAACAATTTACTCAGTTATCTCTACTCTCACTTAGAAACAGAAAATTAGTGAGGCAAAAAGCTGACAAAGCACACAGGGTGACTTTTAATCACATTTTGGAAAAGGCTCACGATAGCATGTTATTAGTGCATGCATCAGAGAAGGCAATGGCACCCCACTCCAGGACTCTTGCCTGGAAAATCCCATGGACAGAGGAGCCTGGTAGGCTGCAGTCCATGGGGTCTCGAAGAGTTGGACACAACTGAGCGACTTCACTTTCACTTTTCACTTTCATGCATTGGAGACGGAAATGGCAACCCACTCCAGTGTTCTTGCCTGGCGAATCCCAGGGATGGGGGAGCCTGGTGGGCTGCCGTCTATGGGGTTGCACAGAGTTGGACACGACTGAAGCGACTGAGCAGCAGCAGCAGCAGCAGCACATGCATACATTTTTAGTCTGTTTATGAGGATTGTGGTGCATATGATTGACAGTTGAATCAAATAGTTGAGAGACTTTAAGGATTTGAAGCCACCAGCAATGCAGTAGACCCAGGTTCCCTCCCTGGGTCGGGAAGATCCCCTGGAGAAGGGAATGGCAACCCACTCCAGTATTCTTGCCTGGAGAAGTCAATGGACAGAGAAGCCTGGTTGACTACAGTCCATGGGGTTGCAAGAGTCGGACTTGACTGAGCAACTAAACCACCACCACCAAGGATTTGACATTTTCAGAGAGTATTTCAACTAACATGACTGTCCAATTTAGGAAATTACCAATCAAGGAAAATACGGCACTGCATAGTCTTTAAAGCCACACATGGACAGGAAAAAAGGTATAAACATACCAGCCAGCCTGTGATAAATGACTGAAATTTGGGGAAAGCACAGAAGAAAGGACCTGGGTGGGAAAGAAGGATGGAGAAAGGGAGAAAGAGGGAGAAAGAGAGGCTGATAAATCGGCTCATGTGATCATGAGGGTCTGGCAGACAGACTGGAATTTCTAACAAGAACTGACATTGCAGTCTTGAGTACAAAGGCAGTCTGGAGGTTGAATGCCTCCTTCTAGTCTTTACATTTAAGGAACTAATTGAAGACTCAGCCAGGTTATGGAGGATAAGCGGCTTTACTGAAAGTTCACTGATTTAAATGTTCAGCTCAGTTCAGTTCAGTCCCTCAGTCGTGTCCGACTCTCTTGACCCCATGAATTGTAGCACCCCAGCCTCCCTGTCCATCAACAACTCTTGGAGTCTACTCAAACTCATGTCCATCGAGTCGGTGATGCCATCCAGCTATCTCATCCTCGGTCGTCCCTCTCTCCTGCTGCCCCCAATCCTCCCTGCATCAGGGTCTTACCAATGAGTCAACTCTTCGCATGAGGTGGCCAAAGTATTGAAGTTTCAGCTTCAGCATCAGTCCTTCCAATGAACACCCAGGACTGATCTCCTTTAGGATGGACTGGTTGGATCTCCAACACCACAGTTCAAAAACATCAATTCTTCGGCACTCAGCTTTCTTCACAGTCCAACTCTCACATCCATACATGACCAATGGAAAAACCATAGCCTTGACTAGATGGACCTTTGTTGGCAAAGTAATGTCTCTGCTTTTTAATATGCTGTCTATGTTGGTCATAACTTTCTTTCCAAGCAGTAAGTGTCTTTTAATTTCACGGCTGCAATCACCATCTGCAGTGATTTTGGAGCTCCCAAAAAGAAAGTCTGACACTGTTTCCACTGTTTCCCCATCTATTTCCCATGAAGTGATGGGACCAGATGCCATGATCTTCGTTTTCTGAATGTTGAGCTTTAAGCCAACTTTTTCACTCTCCTCTTTCACTTTCATCCAGAGGCTCTTTAGTGCTTCTTCACTTTCTGCCGTAAGGGTGGTGTCATCTGCGTATCTGAGGTTACTGATATTTCTCCCGGCAATCTTGATTCCAGCGTGTGCTTCTTCCAGCCCAGCGTTTCTCATGATGTACTCTGCATATAAGTTAAATAAGCAGGGTGACAATATACAGCCTTGACGTACTCCTTTTCCTATTTGGAACCAGTCTGTTGTTCCATGTTCAGTTCTAACTGTTGCTTCCTAACCTGCACATAGGTTTCTCAAGAGGCAGGTCAGGTGATCTGGTATTCCCTTCTCTTTCAGAATTTTCCACAGTTTATTGTGATCCACACAGTCAAAGGCTTTGGCATGCTCAATAAAGCAGAAATAGATGTTTTTCTGGAACTCTCTTGCTTTCTCAATGATCCAGCTGATGTTGGCAATTTGATATCTGGGTCCTCTCCCTTTTCTAAAACCACCAGCTTGAACATCTGGAAGTTCACAGTTCATGTACTATTGAAGCCTGGCTTGGAGAATTTTGAGCATTACTTTACTAGCGTGTGAGATGAGTGCAATTGTGCGGTAGTTTGAGCATTCTTTGGCATTGCCTTTCTTTGGGACTGCAGTGAAAACTGACCTTTTCCAGTCCTGTGGACACTACTGCGTCTTCCAAATTTTCTGGCATGAGTGCAGCACTTTCACAGTGTCATCTTTCAAGATTTGAAATAGCACAACTGGAATTCCATCACCTCCACTAGCTTTGTTCATAGTGATGCTTCCTAAGGCCCACTTGACTTCACATTCCAGGATGTCTGGCTCTAGGTGAGTGATCACACCATCGTGATTATCTGGGTTGTGAAGCTCTTTTTTGTACAGTTCTGTGTATTCTTGTCACCTCTTCTTAATATCTTCTGCTTCTGTTGCTGCTGCTGCTAAGTCACTTCGGTCGTGTCCAACTCTGTGCGACCCCATAGATAGCAGCCCACCAGGCTCCCCCGTCCCTGGGATTCTCCAAGCAAGAATACTGGAGTGGGCTGCCATTTCCTTCTCCAATGTATGAAAGTGAAAAGTGACAGTGAAGTCGCTCAGTCGTGTCTGACTCTTGGCGACCCCATGGACTGCAGCCTACCAGGCTCCTCCGTCCATGGGATTTTCCAGGCAAGAGTACTGGAGTGGGGTGCCACTGCTTCTGTTAGGTCCATATAATTTCTGTCCTTTATTGACCCCATCTTTACATGAAATGTTCCCTTTGTATCTCTAATTTTCTTGAAGAGATCTCTAGTCTTTCCCATTCTGTTGTTTTCCTCTATTTCTTTGCATTGATCACTGAGGAAAGCTTTCTTATCTCTTCTTGTTATTCTTTGGAACTCTGCATAATCTTTCCATTTCTCCTTTGCTTTTCACTTCCCTTCTTTTCACAGCTATTTGTAAGGCCTCCTCAGACAGCCATTTTGCTTTTTTGTATTTCTTTTCCGTGGAGATGGTCTTGATTTAAATGTTAATCACATCTTAAAAATATCTTCACAGTATCTAGATTAGTGTTTGACCAAACAGGTGAGCCCCACACCCCAACCAAGTGACCAAAACAATGAATCACCCCCAGGTCAAACTGTTATCCCGACAGGATTAAAATACTCACTGGACAGTGTTTTGTGCAGCAGTCTTCAAGATCAGACTACCTAGAGAACCTAGAGTACACAGCGATTTTTGTTTCAATTTCTCTAGCACATGGATAGCACAGTCATAATGCACTATATGTATATATTTGAGAGGGTGCCAGTGTTTTGTATTTTTTTCCCCTTCCAGTTTTATTGAGATATAATTGGCTCACCAGTAAAGAACCCACCTCCCAATGCGGGAGATGCAGGTTGGATCCCTGGGTGGGGAAGATCCCCTGGAGAAGGGAATGGCAATCCACCCCAGTATTCTTGCCTGGAGAATCCCATGGACAGAGGAGTCTAATGGGCTATAGTCCATGCAGTCACAAGAGAGTCGGACACGACTGAGTGACTAAGCAACAATTGACATACAGCAGGATATCTGAGTAATATATGTCATGAAATGATTGCCAAAAGTTTAGTGAACATCCACCATCTCATATAGATAAACTTTTTTAAAAAGAGAAAAAAATGTTTTTTCTGCAGATGAGAAATCCTGGAAAACCTGGAAAAAACATGGTTTTTCTAGGAGTTATGTATGGATGTGAGAGTTGGACTGCAAAGAAAGCTGAATGGTGAAGAATTAATGCTTTTGACCTGTGGTGTTGGAGAAGACTCTTGAGAGTCCCTTAGACTGCAAGGAGATCCAACCAGTCCATCCTAAAGGAAATCAGTCCTGAATATTCATTGAAAAGACTGATTCTGAAGCTGAAGCTCCAATAGTTTGGCCACCTGATGCGAAGAACTGACTCATTTGAAAAGACCCTGATGCTAGGAAAGACTGAGGGCAGGAGGAGAAGAGGGCAAGAGAGGATGAGATGGTTGGATGATATCACTGACTTAGTGGACATGGGTTTGAGCAAGCTTCAGGAGTTGGTGATGGACAGGGAAGCCTGGTGTGCTGAGCGATTGAACTGAACTGAGAAATCCTGGTATTTACTCTCTTAACTACTTTGATATATAACTTATAACGTATGGCTGTGCTTAGCTGCCCAGCCGTGTCCGGCTCTTTGCGACCCCATGGACTGTAGCTCACCGGGCTCCCAGGCAAGAATACCGGAATGGGTTGCCACTTTCCAGTGTCAATTATATTAGTCATGTTGTACAGTACTTGTTTATTGCGTAACTGGGAGGTTGTATGTACCTTCATCAAATTCCCCCACCCTCTTCTTATAAGTTTGTTTGACATATAATTGACGCACAACACTATGCTAGTTACTAGTGCACAGCTTAGCGATTTGCTATTTCTATACATTACAAAATGATCACCACATAATGCACTGTTTGTTCTATTAAAAAGTTAATTTGTTATAATAAATACAAACTTCAGAATTTTTAAGGGAACCAAGAAGACTTCACCTGCCGTCTAAGCATCAGTTAAGAAATGAGTCAGCATATGGATGCTAAAATGATACCTTTACCTCTAAATAAGCTTCTATAGAGGCTTCCCTCATAGCTCAGTTGGTAAAGAATCTGCCTGCAATGGAGGAGACCCGGATTCAATTCCTGGGTGGGGAAGATCCTCTGGAGAAGGAAATGGCAACCCACTCCAGTATTCTTGCCTGGAGAATCCCATGGACAGAGGAGCGTGGTGGGCTACAGTCCATGGGATTGCAAGAGTCAGACATGACATAGCAACTAAACGACCACAAGCTTCTATCAGGGAATGCAGCAGACAGCCTCAGCCTCCTGAAGTCTTTTAGACAAAGTTACTCGCGCTGTCACTGGCAGCACTTGACGTAGAGCCCAGGGAAATGCCCGGAAGACAGAAAAGGAGGAACTGCTTCCAAACTCTCCTAGGCGATAACTGGCCACTTATTATGTTAATGGAGTTTCTGGAGGAAGTATTTCCCCCAAATGCAAACCTTTAAATAGTCCACAATTAGAACTTTTCGGTCTCCTCCTCCTATTCCCCTTTCCTCCTCCCCTCCCCCTCCTTCTCCCCCCTCCCGCTTCCTTTATAAATACACTGCCAAGTCGCTTCAGTCATGTCTGACTCTGTGCGACGCCATGGACGGCAGCCCACCAGGCTCCCCCGTCCCTGGGAGTCTCCAGGCAAGAGTACTGGAATGGGGTGCCATTGCCTGCTGCTGCTGCTGCTGCTGCTAAGTCGCTTCAGTCGTGTCCAACTCTGTGCGACCCCATAGACGGCAGCCCACCAGGCTCCCCCGTCCCTGGGATTCTCCAGGCAAGAACACTGGTGTGGGTTGCCATCGCCTTCTCCAATGCATGAAAGTGAAAAGTGAAAGTGAAGTCGCTAAGTTGTGTCCTAGAAGCTTCAAAAACAGAAATGCCTAGGACTTCCTGGTCAATCTGAAAGCCCTAAGCCGCCTGGAAGCAAGAATGAACCACGGAAGTGTGGCGTTTCCCCAGGAGTGAGTGCTCACCAGGACCAGGTGGTGAGATGTCAGAGGGAGGAGTTAATAAAGGGACTTGGAAGCCCAGGGAGGGATGAGAGACTGGAACGGTCCCTGGACCTGGCTTCTCTTTGAGCTCTAAGAACACAGTTGTAGGTGTGAGAACTAAAGAGAATGGAGGAGAGGGGAGAAACCAGCTTTTCTGAGCATCAGCTCAGTGTCTTGCGAGGGCCTTTTAGTCCCAGGATCATAACCCACATTACAATCCTGCAAAATCGGATTTTTCCCCTTTCATACATGAGAAATGTGAGGCTCAGAAATAAAAAGTCATTCGCCTGAGGCTACACAGCTAGCAAGTGGTAGAGCCAATATTTAAACCCAGTTCTCTCTGGTTCCCAAACCTGTGTTTTGTTTGCCCATTATATCAGCTGCCTCCAGGGATAGGAGACAACTAGAGAGTAGAAAGTTGCAGAGAAAAGAGGATTAGAATGTTTAAGCTCCTGAAACTGGAGTAGTTCTGAGAAAAGACCAATTCAAGGATATGGCCTTGGGTTAGGTTGCTGAAGTGGACTGGAGGTCAAGGTCAAGTTCCTTGGAGTAGAGAAGGTCACCATGGTGGCTTGTGTTGAATGGGCTGTTGCAAGTCAAACTAGGAGGTTTGTCCCAGATTGGTAAACAGGAAATGGGACTTTCCTGGTGGCTCAGTAGTAAAAAATCTGCCTGCCAATGCAATAGAAGCCAGTTTGATCCCTGGATCAGGGAGATCCCCTTGAGAAGGAAATGGCAACCCACTCCAGCATTCTCACCTGGAGAATCCCACGGACAGAGGAGCCTGGTGGGCTGCAGTCCGTGAGGTCACAAAGAGTTGGACACAACTTGGAGACTAAACAACAACAAGAAGCACAGAATGATGTGCACAAAACTGTCACAGCTTGGTGATATGGTGGCCATGGGAATGTAAGTGAACACTCCTGAGTAAACACAGAATTCTGAGTTTTTATCCTTTTCATGGTTTTCTCTGAAGAGGAACTGTTTCAGTCTCATGGGACCATGGGCATCTTCATTTACTTCATGGCAGACGAACGAGGTAGTTTTGAAGAATTATTTAAATTATTTTTCTGACCAAGACTGGGGGAGCCCTGTTTCCAAGTGTTTGTTATATGAGAATTTTTTCAGTTCAGTCCAGTCACTCAGTCATGTCCAACTCTTTGCGACCCCGTGGACTGCACCACACCAGGCCTCCCTGTCCATCACCAACTCCTGGAGCTTGCTGAAACTCATGTCCATCGAGTTGGTGATGCCATCCAACCATCTCATCCTCTGTCGTCCGCTTCTCCTCCTGCCTTCAATCTTTCCCAGCATCAGGGTCTTTTCAAATTAGTCAGTTCTTCACATCAATTGGCCAAACTATTGGAGTTTCAGCTTCAACATCAGTCCTTCCAATGAATATTCAGGACTGATTTCCTTTAGGACGGACTGGTTGGATCTCCTTGCAGTCCAAGGGACTCTCAAGAGTCTTCTCCAACACCACAGTTCAAAAGCATCAATTCTTCAGGACTCAGCTTTCTTTATGGTCCAACCCAACATCCATACATGACTACTGGAAAAACCATAACTTTGGCTAGACAGGCTTTGTTGGCAAAGTAATGTCTCTGCTTTTTAATGTGCTTTCTAGGTTGGTCATAGCTTTTCTTCTGAGGAGCAAGCATCTTTTAATTTCATGGCTGCCTGCAGTCACCATCTGCAATGATTTGGGAACCCCCAAAAATAAAGTCTGTCACTGTTTCCATTGTTTCCCATCTTTTGCCATGAAGTGATGGGACCAGATGCCATGATCTTAGTTTTCTGAATGTTGAGTTTTAAGCCAGGTTTTCACTCTCCTCTTTCACTTTCATCAAGAGGCTCTTTAGTTCTTCTTTGCTTTCTGCCATAAGGGTGGTGTCATCTGCATATCTGAGGTTATTGATATCTCTCCTAGCCATCTTGATTCCAGCTTGTGCTTTTTTAAAGGATGGTATACTAATGAAGATAACTCCACTCTTAATAGACCGAAACTGAGAGCTTAATCCTTTGCTACTCAAGTAACAGAGTGATCAGTAGTTATGGTTACTGTGTAAGTGTGGGATTTTAGGCTCTCATGTTAAAAATAATCCACTGTCCCAGGATCTTCAATTGCTTTTGATAAGATGTAAGTGTAACTTCCCTGGTAGTTCAGACGGTAAAGAATGTGCCTGCAATGCAGGAGACCAGGGTTTGATCCCTGGGTTGGGAGGATCCCCTGGAGAAGGGTGACAACTCACTCCAGTATTCTTGCCTGGGAAATCTGAACCACCAGGGAAGTCCCAGAATGCTTGATCTTTATATTCCCTTAGCACAGATATCAACAGTTAACTTTCTTGGTCTTTCAAATAAACCAGCAATAACCTGGAGTTTACCATCAGGACAATTAGATGTAAAAAACAAAAACAAAAAACTTTCAATCATTAGTTAGATGGTTTTCTTTTAAAATTAGTCTCTGTAAAAGGGACAGTGTGAGCCCTGGTCAAAATCGAACACATGATAAAATGTTATGCTTGGCGTGTGTAATAGACCCAGATTTCTGAAGTTAGAACTACCAAAAATGCATAAAGGCACTTTTCACCCATTAAGGAACATAAATGGTAACTAAATAACTGAATATTTGCAGCTACATCATGTAACCTTTTAATATAGATCTGCAAATAGCTATACATTTTTCTGCAGGTACAAGGGTACCAGATAACCAGAAAAGAAAGCCTAACTAAGTTTATATTTTCTAAGAGAAGCCTTGCTAAAAACAAAAGGATTGTTTTTAAACTATTTTTAAGATATTGCTTGATCAGCTACCATTCTATATAAATAGGGCAATATAACTGACAATGTTGTTTAGGATGCTTTGAGAGGCAAATAATAAAAGACTCAAAAATGATTTAATACACTTCTAAGTAAGAAAAATGTATCATCACTTACGGACAGAGGTTGGGTTGTTCCAGCGTTCAAAAATTAGGCAGCTCAGTAACAAAAGCTTTAGGACTTCCCTGGTGCCCCAGTGCCTAAGACTCCCTGCTCCCAAAGCTCGGGACTCAGGTTCGATCCCTGATCAGGGAACTGGATCCCACAAGCAGCATCTAAGGATTCCTTGTGCTGCAACTAAGACCTGATGCAATAAAAAGTAAAAGAGAAATAAAAAGCTTTGCTTTCTTTCAGTTCTGCCACCTCAGATCAGCTCTCCTCATGGTCACAAGATGGCTGCCACAGATCCCAGTATCACCTGTAGAGTGACTCCATGGAACGGGGAAAAAGGGCTGGTTCTACCCATGCAACCTATCAGCAGGAGCATATAACAGTCCCCCACAAAACTTATCATATCTCACTGTTCAGAATTGCCTTGTCCACCAGTGTCTGAACTATCAAGTGGATGGAATCACTCTGCTCGGCTTAAACCCATTAAGAGTGGCCCTTTATGGTCCCTTGATTCACATGGCCACCAGATATAGGAATAAAATTGGAGTTTTGTTAGCAAGAAATAAATGAAATGGTCAAAACGTAACCCATTAATAGAGACTACTGCAGTGACTAAAGTACTTTTAAAGCATTGTTGCCATGTCTTTGATAACCTGTTTCAAGTTTATTTAAAGTCTTTCAGATTTTACATGACTAGTTTTCCTTAAGGATTTCAGAAACTTGGTGCTAATAATATGTGAGCATTTTTTTTTTAAGAATATACAATACCAGGACAACACTTAAATGGCTTTCCTAGGGCTTTCTTTAATTACTCATCACTTCAGAATTTTTTTTCAGCTTTATTGAGGTATAATTGACAGATAAAATTGTTACATATTCAAAGTGTGATTAATGCGACAGTTTGATATTTTGATGCACATATATGTTATGAAAGAATCTCCACTGTCAAGTTAACACATCTGTCATGTCACATATTTGCCTGTTTTGTTTTTTTTTTAATTTTTATTTTGGTGAGAATGCTTTTCCCTCTTCAGTTCAGTTCAGTTCAGTTCAGTCGCTCAGTCGTGTTCGACTCTTTGTGACCCCATGAATTGCAGCATGCCAGGCCTTCCTGTCTATCACCAACTCCTGGAGTTCACTCAGACTCACGTCCATCGAGTCCGTGATGCCATCCAGCCATCTCATCCTCGATCGTCCCCTTCTCCTCCTGCCCTCAATCCCTCCCAGCATCAGAGTCTTTTCCCAATGAGTCAACTCTTCGCATGAAGTGGCCAAAGTACTGGAGTTTCAGCTTTAGCATCATTCCTTCCAAAGAAATCCCAGGGCTGATCTCCTTTAGAATGGATGGGTTGGGTCTCCTTGCAGTCCAAGGGACTCTCAAGAGTCTTCTCCAACACCACCGTTCAAAAGCATCAGTTCTTCGGCGCTCAGCCTTCTTCACAGTCCAACTCTCACATCCATACATGACTACTGGAAAACCATAGCCTTGACTAGACGGAGCTTAGTCAGCAAAGTAATGTCTCTGCTTTTGAATATGCTATCTAGGTTGGTCATAACTTTTCTTCCAAGGAGCAAGCGTCTTTTAATTTCATGGCTGCAGTCACCATCTACAGTGATTTTGGAGCCCCCAAAAATAAAGTCTAACACTGTTTCCCCATCTATTTCCCATGAAGTGATGGGACCAGATGCCATGATCTTCGTTTTCTGAATGTTGAGGTTTAAGCCAACTTTTTCACTCTCCACTTTCACTTTCATCAAGAGGCTCTTAACAGATTTCAATTGTACAATACAGTGTTATCAACTATATCATCATGTTGTAAATTAGATGCTCAGACTATTAGATCTTAGAGCTGAAAATTTGTCCTCTTTTACCAACCTGGCACTTGACAACCACTTTTCTATTCTTTGTTTCTATGAGTTTGACTTTTTTAGATTCCACATATAAATAATGTGCGTGTGCTTACCATGCAGTATTTGTTTTAAAATCATCTTCTACTGTCTGAGCTACAGCCTAGCTACATTTCCAAAGCAGTGTCTCCAGCTCAGACTCTATTCTGCTGTCAGTGCTGACTCAGGATACCTCCAGGGAGATGTCCTGTAAACACTAAAGATTAGATATTGAGAACTAAGCTCCCTGAGGACAGGGACCATGTCCACTGCTCTGTGTCCTGCAAGATATTAGTAGGTGCGTCACAAATTGTTGCTTTATTTTTTTAATAATTTTTTAAAATTTTAGCTGTGTTGAGTCTTCATTGCTGAATGGTCTTTTCTCTAGTTGCAGGGAGTGGGGGCCACTCTCTAGTTGTGGTGTGCAGGCTTCCCATTGCGGTGGCTTCATGTTGCGGAGCACAGGTTCTAGGCTCTCAGGCTTCAGTAGTTGTGGTGCCTGGGCTCAGTAGTTGCGGTTCCCAGGCTCTAGAGCACAGGCTCAGTAGGTGCGGTGCACGGGCTTAGCTGCTCAACGGCATGTGGGATCTTTCCAGACCAGGGATCAAACCCATGTCCCCCACACTGGCAGGCTGACTCTCACCATTGAGCCACCAGGGAAGCCCACAAATTATTGCTGAATGGGTGATTGGAGGAATGGTAGAAACAGTGAGCTCATCACTGTTCTTCTTAAACCAGGACAACTTCATTTTAAAGGACAAGGGCTCCAGGATCATATATCCAACTTCGAAGCCTGGCTCCACGGCTCACACCTGTGACCCCTTTGTGCCAGTTATTTCTTTCGAGCTTCAGTTTCTATAAAACATAGAAGGTAGCAAAACCTCATAAAGGTTTTGTGAGGATTAAACAAAATGTCCTTGAAATGTGCTTAACACAATGCCTGGTATGGGACTGTCTTGGTGGTTCAGTAGCTAAGACTCCTCGTTCCCAAAGGAGGGGGTCCAGGTTCGATCCCTGGTCAGGGAGCTAGATCCCACACGCAACAGCTAAGAGTTTGTGTGCAGCAATTAAGACCTGGCCTAGCCTAATAAATACACAATCTATTTTTAATGCCTGGTATATAGGGCTGCTTTCAGTGCTAACTGTTATTAACCCTTCACTCTTCACAGTGTCCTTATGTGGCCAGTTGGCTGGCCTAGGAGGCAAGATTCAAAACGCTGAACCCGTCGCTCTGTTGCAATTCTCTCCCATCTCTAATCCCACATCCAAGGTTCTAGTCAGAGCCTTTAATTATGACATAGCCTCCTATAGATGTGCCTCCCTTCCAAGCTTTCCTGTCCCTGTCTATCCCCCACGCGTGGGCTCAGGCGAGGGGAGCCTTGGACAGTGTGTTTGCTGGTTCTGCTGATGGTTTGCAGTTAGATAGAAGCCTCAACTGTGTTGAGAATATAACACACTTTCTTGCCCTACTCCTTACGTGCTTCAGAGGAAGACAATCCTAGGCCACCTTTCAAGTTTTTAAGTCCTGATGAATTTAAAACAATCAGAGTTATTCCCTTTGTCAGTGGTTAGTTTGCAGGTTGACACGTGACTCTGTTCTGGCTAATGAGATGAGAGGGCAGGAAGAGACGGAGTTGACATTCTGAGAAGGCTTTCATTTGAGCTCCTTAAAGGGACACTGGAAAAGACAGAATCTCTGGATTTGATGTTTCCTGGGTGTGATGCCTGGAATAACTACATCATTCTGTGACTGAAATAAGATGGACGGACTGAAGAACCAGGGCTGGTGATGACACGATTGAGCCACTGAATTCACTCACCTCAAAGTTACCCTACCTCCAGACTTGTGTGCTTACTTGCTCGGTTGTGTCCAACTATTTGCGACCTCATGGACTGTAGCCTGCCAGACTCCTCTGTCCATGGGATTCTCTAGGCAAGAACACTAGAGTGAGTAGCCATTCCCTTCTCCAGGGGATCTTTCCTGACCCAGGGATTGAACCTGGTTCTCGTGCGTTGCAGGAGGATTCTTTACTCTCTGAAACTCAGATTTCATCCCAGGTCTGGCTCTGAAGCCTGGATTCTTTCCACTTTATTCCACTAATTTTCAGAATTTGAAACTGTGAAAAATAAGAGCTAGAAACTTGAGTCCTGTCAGGAACCAGCCAATGGCCATTGTTCTAAGCCACTCAGCTGTCTACTCTAGCATATTCTTCATACATTTAACAGTAGATTTAGCCACTGCACAGGTTGCTGTTGTTCAGTCATTAAGTTGTGTCCGACTCTCTGTGACCTCATGAACTGCAGCACGCCAGGCTTCCCTGTCCTTCTTTATCTCCCAGAGTTTGCTCAAACTCATGAGTTGATGATGCCATCCAACCATCTCATCCTCTGTCGTCCCCTTCTCCTCCTGCCTTCAGTCTTTCCCAGTATCAGGGTCTTTTCCAGTGAGTCAGTTCTTCTCATCAGGTGGCCAAAGTATTGGAGCTTCAGCTTCAGCATCAGTTCTTCCAATGAATATTCAGGATTGATTTCCTTTAGGATTGTCTTGTTTGATCTTCTTGCTGTCTAAGGGATTCTTAAGAGTCTTCTCCAGCACCACAGTTCGAAAGCATCAATTCTTTGGCACTCAACCTTCTTAATGGTCCAATTCTCACATTCGTACATAACTACTAGAAAAACCATCGCTTTGACTGTGTGGACCTTTGTCAGCAAAGTGATATCTCTGCTTTTTTACTACACTGTCTAGGTTTGTTATAGCTTTTCTTCCAAGGAACAAGTGTCTTTTAATTTGATGGCTGTGGTTACCATAGACATGCAGTGAGTACAAGGTAATGCTTAAGTATATTTTGTATTTTCTTCTGTAATTGTCCTTATCTTCCCATATGGATCATAGGTTTTCTGAGGACAGCACCCATGTCTTGTTTTTTCATAAATTTATCTACCCTTGTCAATTTTCTTTTCATTGCAAGTGACAGAAACACATAGTGAATTAACTCAAAAGGTGAAAAGTGAAGCTCTGGCTCTGGTAACCAAATCACAGTAATGGTGAAGCTGACCTCATGGATGAATGTGCCCAGGATGGACTGGTGACTCATACACAGTCAGGCTTCTGCAACTCAGAAGGCTTTCCATGGAACTTTATGCCTTCACGTTTCCCTATTTGGGTGGGAACATGGCTGCTGGCCGCTTCCAAGTCACAGTTGCTTCTAACAAGTGAGAAGTGATAAGGGTTTCTTCAGCTTCTGCAGAAACATCCTGGAGAAGGCTCCTGTGCCCATCCCTGAAGCAGTCCCTGTGGGTAGGGTACCATGATTGGCCCATCCCAATGTCTGTGTCCACTTCGAATTTCACAAAGATGAGTATATTAAAGGAAAGAATTCCAGGCGGATAAGGAAAAGGGATGCCCTCTTCAACACCACCACCCCATCCCATCCCACCCCAGGCTTCTGAGGTGGGTATTAACTATTAACTGAGTGGTGGGTAAAAAATGGTGATTCTGCAAATACCAAGAGAGCTGATGAACACAAGTTTGTCCCTCACTGGTTATTAATGAACACACACAGTGCACCCTCACCAAGTTTTTTCCGAGCTTCAGAACTCCACGCAGACACCACGGGAAGAGTCCTAGCTCTTCCCATATGGGTGTATTCATATGTGCTGTGCTTAGTTATTCAGTCGTGTCTGACTCTTTGTGACCCCCATGGACTGTAGCGTACCAGGCTTCTCTGTCCATGGGGATTCTCCAGGCAAGTATATTGGAGTGGGTTGCCATAACTTCCTCCAGAGGATCTTCCCAACCCAGGGATCAAACCCAGGTCTCCCTTGTTGCTGGGATTCTTTACCATCTGTGTCACCAGGGGAGCCCTCCCATATGGGTGCTGGGGTTCTTTTAAAAAAATTTTTTTTGGTCTTAAGTCTTCAAAATCCCATGTGCATCTTAGAGTTACAGCACAATTCCGTCTCCGCTAGCCATATTTCAAAGCTGCTGCTGCTAAGTCGTGTCAGTCGTGTCCGACTCTGTGCGACCCCATAGACAGCAGCCTACCAGGCTCCCCCATCCCTGAGATTCTCCAGGCAAGAATGCTGGAGTGGGTTTCCATTTTCTTCTCCAGTGCATGAAAGGGAAAAGTGAAAGGGAAGTTGCTCAGTCGTGTCCGACTCTTAGCGACCCCATGGACTGCAGCCCACCAAGCTCCTCCGTCCATGGGATTTTCCCGGCAAGAGTGCTGGCGTGGGCTGCCATCGCCTTCTCCGATTTCAAAGCTAGTGGCTACTTTATTGGACAACATAGGTAGACCCAATAAACGCCAAGAAACTTATTGCCAGGACACTGATGGCTCCTCACAGCTCACGCACCAATCCCACTATTGCTTGGAATCCTGGAATGATCTCAACCTTTTGGGTCAGCACCAAACCCACATGGCATCTGGAAAATACAGAGGCCACTGTGTAGGATTTGCCCCTTGACCTTTGGATTGATGTCCTGGAGGATGTAAGACAACGAGCTAAACTCAGCAGTGAGTAAAGCCTGGCGTTCATTTGGAGGGAAACTGGGTGGCTGGCTGTACTGTGCAGTGAGAAAATGGATACCATTACTGAAATCATTGTCATCTTCCCCCAGGGTCCTGAGGAGTTGATTTTGTATTTTTGACTGAAAAGTCTGACAGCTTTTCTTAAACAGAGAAGATATTTCTAAATTTTCTAAAACAACTGTTAAGAAAATGTCATGTAATCAGAACGGTAACCGACATGAAGGACAAGTGACCTCACTGTATCTTTGTTGTGCCAAGGATTGAGACGGTAACAGAATCAAATGAAAGAAACTGTTATCCGTTTTAATTCAATTTATCTATAGCTGAGTTCTTGTGCATTCCTATAAGGTAAAGTAGACTGCATTCGATAGTACCTACTTGCATAGAATAAAGTCACATGGAGCTAAAATACATTTTTAGATGACTTGGTGGGTGTAGTAGCTGTCATAGTAAGTCCTATTCTCTGATTAAATAAATAGAAGCTTACGCTCACTTTTGCTTTTCTCTATCTTCATTATGACTTCTAAAATTACTGTCTATCCACTATTAAACATTATAGAAATATATAATTCAAGAATGAAAGTTCCATATGATGTTAATTATATATATTCTTTCAGATTTTCCTGTTATTGTTTTCAAAGTTAAGTTCATACAATTCATATTCCAATGTTAATTACATTCATTAAATATGATAATAAAGAATCAAAAGGTATTAAGTAGGAGTAAGGCTTCCTTCCTCCCTGTTTCCCATCCAAACAGTTCCCCTTTCCAAAGACAACCACTGTTAACCACTTCTGTATTTGCCTAGAAATAGTCTATGCCAGGAACTCCATATAAATCCTTTTTTTTTTTCTTTTTTTTAAACAAATGGTATCATTCTATCCAGGGACTTCCCAGGTGGCCCAGTGGTAAAAAATCAGATTACCCATGCAGGAGATGAAGGTTCAATCCCTGGGTTGGGAAGATCCCCTAGAGGAGGAAATTGCAACCCACTCCAGTATTCTTCCCTTGATAATCCCATGGACAGAGAAGCCTGGCAGTCTGTAGTCCATAGGGTCACAAAGAGTCAGGCATGAGTGAGTGACTAACACACACACACAGGAACAATCATTGTAATAATAAAATAGTAACAAATCGCATCAACTGCAGAAAACAAAAGGCCTATTCCCCGCGACTGCATGTGCTGCAGTGTTCGTTATCACAGCGCGTGGAGTCCTTACGAAAATGTTGTTTAGTTGCTAAGTTGTGACAGACTCTTTGCAACCTCATGGACTGTAGCCTTAGCCACCACGCTCCTCTGTCCATGGGATTTTCCAGCCAAGAATACTGGAGTGGATTGCCATTTCCTTCCCCACGGATCTTCCCCACTCAGGGATTGAACCCATGTCTCCTGGAATAAGAGAGAGATTCTTTACCACTGAGCCACCAGGGAGCCATTAATATGTAGATCTGGTTAACTGTGCCAGGTTCATTCTGTAATCACTGCTCACTGAGACCTGGGGCCGGGGGCATCCCAGTCTCCTTCCTTCACAGCAGCAAGCCCCGCCCACCCCCAGCCGGTTCCCCTTATCTCTATGCACCAAACTTGCTTTGTTTTTTACTGGTTGTGCTGACTGCAATTGATATCTGACAATACATTATACATTCATGTGTTTCTTGTTCCTCTCCCCGACCAGAAAGGGGGCAGAACTTTGCCCTACTCACTATTGATTTCAAGTACCTAGAACCCGGCTTGGCATAGGGTAGGTGCTCAATACTAATTTGTTGAGTAAATGAATCACCTCTCTCCGCAGTCACCTTCTTAACATTGACCAGGTGGAGCCTGAACTCTCATAAACGATGGAAAGTCTTAGTAAAAATGGAACTTATCTGCTTCAGAGAGAATCGGTAGGGATCAAGTTACTGTTGGCCAGTGTGTCCAGACAGTTGGATAGAGGAGGAAAATGGGGGCAGCTCAGGTTTTCTTCATTGTCCTATACTTCCTCTGTGAATCAGAGGATAAACAATGCTCCTTGGCTTGTCCCAAGACCTAAGCACCAATGATGAAATAGTCCAGAAATGGCCAAACGAGAGCCTGAGAACAATAGACAGGCATCGAAATGCTTTGTTTTTTATTCTTAAGCTGGAAGGGGACGATCAAAAGAATTTCGCTGGTTGGACACTTGCTTATAATAATATCCGAATTATTTAATATATATATGGACTTCCCAGCTGGCACAGTGATAAAGAATCCTCCTGCCAATGCAGGAGACACGGGAGACGCAGGTTCGATCCCTGGGTGAGAAAGGTCTCCTGGAGAAGGGAATGGCTACCCACTCCAGTATTCTTGCCTGGAGAATTCCATGGACAGAGGAGCCTTGTGGGCTACAGTCCAGGGGGTTGCAAAGAGTCAGACACAACCAGGCAACTAATGCTTTCACTTCTCTGTGCTATACAGTGGGTGCTTGTTGTTTATTTCATATTTAGTAAGAGTTGGACACAACTGAGTGACTAAGCACAGCACAGTGTGTATCTGTTCGTCTCAAACTCCTAGTTTATCCCTCTCCCTACTGCCATTTCCCCTTGGATAAGTTTGTTTTCTCTGTCTGTGAGTCTGCTTTTAAGTGTAAATAAGTTCATTTGTATCATTGAGAATATGAAATTTTGGTGATGGACAATAATTTCTTCAAGTAATCTATGGGAAAATCAGACTTTTTTCCCCAAAGTATTTTAATTATATATATGTATATATTTTAAGTAGAACACAACTAAATTTGAGGAAGAAAATTTAGCCTTCTAGAGGAAGAAGTACAGAAAACTCTAAGTAAATTTTATGCAAATCAGGTTGAACACTCCACACAACAGTTATTAAAAACAAATGTAGGGTTTGGTTTTCTCTATAGTCATTTGAAAATGGTTGTCCAATTTAATTAGTTCCTAAGGTCATGCGAAAAAAACAAAAACAAAAACAAAGAATAAGTAAGTAAAACAATTAACAATTATCAAATAGCTTGTGACTGCCAAATGTGTAAGCCATTTTCAGGCACTGTTGGTCGTTCAGTCATACCCAACTCTTTGTCCGGACTTGTGTCTGACTGTAGCCTGCCAGGCTCCTTTGTCCATGGGATTCTTCAGGCAAGAATACTGGAGTGAGTAGCCATTACCTTCTCCAGGGGATCAGACTTGAACCCGGGTCTCCTGCACTGCAGGCAGATTATTTACCATCTAAGCCACCAGGGAACTGGGGAGAGGTTCAGGGCAGATACAAGGGTAATATCTGATGAGCTCTTTGCCTACAGGGTGATTATAGCCAAGTGGAGAGAGTAGAGCATAAACCACAAAAGGGGCTTTTTGACCTTGTGATAACATCATCAAATTTAGCCTTATCTGTATCCACTGTGCAACTAATGTTGGAGGGAGAGGGGGGAATAGATTGTTAATCACTAAAGTAATTTCCAGCTCCAAAACTTTTATAAACTGAAATGCCACTTTGGCAACTCAACATTCAGAAAACTAAGATATGGCATATGGTCCCATCACTTCATGGGAAATAGATGGGGAAACAGTGAAAACAGTGACAGACTTTATTTTAGGGGGCTCCAAAATCACTGCAGATGGTGATTGCAGCCATGAAATTAAAAGACGCTTGCTCCTTGGAAGAAAGCTATGACCAAACTAGACACCTTATTAAAAAGCAGAGACCTTACTTTGCCAACAAAGGTCCATCTAGTCAAGGCTATGGTTTTTCCAGTGGTCATGTGTGGATGTGAGAGTTGGACTGTGAAGAAAGCTGAGTGCTGGAGAATTGATGCTTTTGAACTGTGGTGTTGGAGAAGACTCTTGAAGTCCCTTGGATTGCAAGGAGGTCCAAGCAGTTAATCCTCAAGGAAATCAGTCCTGAATACTCATTGGAAGGACTGATAATGAAGCTGAAACCGAAACTGTAGTACTTTAGCCACCTGATTCGAGACTCGATGGACAGGAGTTTGAATAAACTCTGGGAGTTGGTGATGGACAGGGAGGCCGGTGGTGCTGCAGTCCATGGGGTCGCAAAGAGTCAGATATGACTCAGTGACTGACTGAACTGAACTGGCACATTCAAGCCTTTGGAAGTTTTTGTGTGAGTATGTGTGATGGTAAGAAAAAGCTCACACTGTAAAGAATAACTTCCTTTCTACTATAAGTATTTAAAAGCTCCAGGGACTTCCCTGGTGGTCCAGTGGTTAAGACTTCGCCTTCCAATGCAGGGGGTGCAGGTTTGATCCTTGGTTGGGGAGCAAAGATCCCATGTGCCTCGTGGCCAAAAAAACATAAAACAGAAATAATATTGTAACAAATTCAATAAAGACTTTAAATGGTCTGCATTAAAAAAAAAAAAAAAAGCTCCAATAGTACATTCAAAGCACTTATAGCATACATAGCTTGGTGCTGGAGATATATTGGAAGAACACACGCAAGGAGTTTGTGGTCTAGTGTGTTTCCTATTTCTTAAGCCTTTGTCTTCTACATGTATTCAGTATTTAGCGGAGTTTTAAAAAAAGCAGGTAAGAACAGATCCTGCGGTAGCTATATGGGACACATAAAATAAGCCTCGCTTTGTTGAAAAGCATTCTTATTTCCTATGCAATTGGCATGTGGTAATTATATTTGCTTTCTAATTCCTAATGAGCACTTCTTGAGTAATTGGCACCCTGTTCACGCTCCCCAGTACTAAGAATTAGACTGGATAACCTCCACGGAAGTGGTGTGTGTATAATTTGATGAATTGGAAGGGTAAGGCATCCACTATAATTGAAATCAGTTTCCCTGTTGCATTTCATGTTGGGGAAGAGAAGTCATGTATAATTATGATTAAAAGGGAATTTCTCAGGCATTTTAAGGACTCCTTCGTGCTGTGACCTAAGGAACAAATGGGTGAAGTCTTGCTATTTGTGTGGTATAGAGTCCAGAAGTCTCTGGGGCAGGGAGGAGGGCGCACGGGAATCTACTGGATCAGTTCAATTAAGTTCCACAGACTTGGTTGAACATCAACTATAGGCATGCACTTTGCTAGGTTCACATTTAAAACAAGAAAAAATTGGGAATTCCCTGGCAGTTCAGTGATTAGGATTTTCACTGCTGGGCCCAGGTTTTACCCCTGGTTGGGGAGCTAAGATCCTGCATGTCCTGTGGCATAGCCCCCTATTCCCCCCGAAATTAATAAGATGCAGTTTCAGCAGTTTTTGAAGGGATCAGAGGAGAGATAAATTAGGAAGCTGAGATCAATATATACACACTGCTGCTGCTGCTGCTAAGTTGCTTTAGTCATGTCCAACTCTGTGCGACCCCATAGATGGCAGCCCACCAAGCTCTGACGTCCCTGGGATTCTCCAGGCAAGAACACTGGAGTTGGTTGCCATTGCCAGTCAGTCAGTTCAGTTGCTCAGTCATGTCCAACTCTGCAACGCCAGGAACCACAGCACACCAGGCCTCCCTGTCCATCACCAACTCCCGGAGTTTACCCAAACTCATGTCCAGCGAGTCGGTGATGCCATCCAGCCATCTCATCCTCTGTCGTCCCCTTCTCCTCCTGCCCCCAATCCCTCCTACCATCAGGGTATTTTCCGATGAGTCAACTCTTCGCCTCAGGTGGCCAAAGTACTGGAGTTTCAGCTTCAGCATCAGTCCTTCCAATGAACACCCAGGACTGATCTGCCTTAGAATGGACTGGTTGGACCTCCTTGCAGTCCAGGGGACTCTCAAGAGTCTTCTCCAACACCACAGTTCAAAAGCATCAATTCTTCAGTGCTCAACTTTCTTCACAGTCCAATTCTCACATCCATACATGACCACTGGAAAACCATAGCCTTGACTAGAAGGACCTTTGTTGGCAAAGTAATCTTTCTGCTTTTGAATATGCTATCTAGGTTGGTCATAACTTTCCTTCCAAGGAGTGTCTTCTAATTTCATGGCTGTAGTCACCATCTGCAGTGATTTTAGAGCCCCCCCCAAATAAAGTCTGACACTGTTTCCACTGTTTCCCCATCTATTTCCCATGAAGTGATGGGACCAGATGCCATTTCCAGCACTATGCATCAAATGGGCCTCCCTGGTGGCTCAGTAGTAAAGAATCTGCTTGCAATGCAGGAGACAAAGTAGACTCAGGTTTGATCCCTGGGTCTGGAAGATCCCCTGGAAAAGGGAATGTCCAGTATTCTTTCCTGGAGAAGCCCATGGACAGAGGAGCCCGGTGGGCTACAGCCCATAGGTTCACAAGGAGTTGGTCACAACTGAAGTGACTTAGCACACATATATCAAATAGTTAACCAACAAGGACCTATTTTTTCACACAGGGAACTATACTCAGTATTTTACAGTAACTCATGAGGGAAAAGGGAGAAGGCAGTGGCACCCCACTCCAGTACTCTTGCCTGGAAAATCCCTTGGACGGAGGAGCCTGGTGGGCTGCAGTCCATGGGGGTCGCTAACAGTTGGGCACGACTGAGCGACTTCACTTTCACTTTTCACTTTCATGCATTGGAGAAGGAAATGGCAACCCGCTCCAGTGTTCTTGCCTGGAGAATCCCAGGGACGGGGGAGCCTGGTGGGCTGCCGTCTGTGGGGTCGCACAGAGTTGGACACAACTGAAGTGACTTAGCAGCAGCAGCATGAGGGAAAAGAATCTGAAAAGAGATAGACCCACACACATATATTGTATAACTGAATTACTGTGCTGTACACTTGAAACTAACACAATAGTAGATCAACTATGCTTCAATTAAAAAATAAAGCAACAGCAGTTAAAAAAAAAAAAGAAGTTCTTTGTGATTCTTCAGAGTTTACTACCTACTTGGGAAGATAGGCCATAACAAATGGTGACAATGGTTTGTGACATAAGCCATTTCAATTCTTTGATAGAACTTGTTTTCTGTTTGTTTTGGTTTTTGGCTGTGCCAGGTGGCATGTGGGATCTTAACTCCCCAACCAGGGATTGAACCTGTGCCCCACGAAGTGGAAGACTGGACTCTTAACCACTGGACAGTCTGGAAATTCTCAATAGAGTTTTTGGGTTTTTTTTTTTTCTGTCCTATTGGTTTCTGCCATACGTCGACATGAATCAGTCATAGGTGTACATATGTCCCCTCCCTCTTGAAACTCTCCTTTCTCCCACCACATCCCTCAATAGATTTTAATTTTAGTGTAACTATACTTTCATTAAAGTCAGTTCAGGTCTTTTATAAACAGCATGAAGCTACCAAAGTTTGTTAAAGTGATTTATAGAAGAGCAAAAATGTATCATTATTTATAGAAGAACATTGCTATTATTGTTTATTAGGAAGCAAAGTAGGGATTCCCAGGTGGTGCTAGTAGGAAAGAACCCACTTGCTAATATAAGACACATAAGAGATGTAGGTTTGATCCCTGGATCGGGAAGATTCCCTGGAGGAGAGCATGGCAACACACTCCAGTATTCTTGCCTGGAGAATCCCATGAACAGAGGAGCCTGATGGGCTCCATAGGATTGCAAAGAGTCGGACACAACTGAAGTGACTTAGCACACACGCAGAAAGCAGAGATAGATCAACAGGAAAAACTGTGGTGAGCACAGTAATGGCATGTAAATAATAACCTTTACTGACATCTTTCCAAATCCTTTTATTCTTTCTAACACAATTCAAGTCACATACACAATTGTACTTGTGGGCAATTAGAGTTAAGAGATGCTAATGAATTTACCTGAAAGAAATAACATTCAGCAGAAGAGCCCAGTTCAAGATGGCAGGCTAAGTATTTACCTCTACCACCTCCCTCAGTTCAGTTCAGTTCAGTTCAGTCGCTCAGTCGTGTCCGACGCTTTGTGACCCCGTGAACCACAGCACACCAGGCCTCCCTGTCCATCACCAACTCCCACAGTCTACCCAAACCCATGTCCATCAAGTCGGTGATGCCATCCAACCATCTCATCCTCTGTCGTCCACTTCTCCTCCTGCCCTCAATCTTTCCCAGCATCGGGATCTTTTCAAATGAGTCAGCTCTTCGCATCAAGTGGCCAAAGTATTGGAGTTTCAGCTTCAACATCAGTCCTTCCAATGAACATTCAGGACTGATCTCCTTTAGGATGGACTGGTTGGATTTTCTTGCAGTCCAAGAGACTCTCAGGAGTCTTCTCCAACACCACAGTTAAAAAGTATCAATTCTTCAGCGCTCAGCTTTCTTTATAGTCCAACTCTCACATCCACACATGACCACTGGAAAAACCATAGCCTTGACTAGACGGACCTTTGTTGGCAAAGTAAGGTCTCTGCTTTTGAATATGCTGTCTAGGTTGGTCATAACTTTCCTTCCAAGGAGTAAGCGTCTTTTAATTTCACGGCTGCAATCACCATCTGCAGCAGTCTTGGAGCCCAGAAAAATAAAGTCAACCACTGTTTCACCATCTATTTGCCATGAAGTGATGGGACCAGATGCCATGATCTTAGTTTTCTGAATCTTAAGCTTTAAGCCAACTTTTTCACTCTCCTCTTTCACTTTCATCAAGAGGCTTTTAGTTCTTCACTTTCTGCCATAAGGGTGGTGTCATCTGCATATTTGAAGTCATTGATATTTCTCCCAGCAATCTTGATTCCACCTTGTGCTTCTTCCAGCCCAGCGTTTCTCATGATGTACTCTGCATAGAAGTTAAATAAGCAGGGTGACAATATACAGCCTTGACGTACTCCTTTTCCTATTTGGAACCAGTCTGTTGTTCCCTGTCCAGTTCTAACTGTTGCTTCCTGACCTGCATACAGATTTCTCAAGAGGCAGGTCAGGTGGTCTGTATTCCCATCTCTTTCAGAATTTTCCACAGTTTATTGTGATCCACAGTAAAAGGCTTTGGCATAGTCAATAAAGCAGAAATAGATGTTTTTCTGGAACTCTCTTGCTTTTTCCATGATCCAGAGGATGTTGGCAATTTGGTTTCTGGTTCCTCTGCCTTTTCTAAAACCAGCTTGAACATCTGGAAGTTCACGGTTCACGTATTGCTGAAGCCTGGCTTGGAGAATTTTGAGCATTACTTTACTAGTGTGTGAGATGAGTGCAATTGTGCAGTAGTTTGAGCATTCTTTGGCATTGCCTTTCTTTGGGATTGGAATGAAAACTGACCTTTTCCAGTCCTGTGGCCACTGCTGAGTGTTCCAAATTTGCTGGCATATTGAGTGTAGCACTTTCACAGCATCATCTTTCAGGATTTCAAATAGCTCAACTGGAATTCCATCACCTCCATTAGCTTAGTTCGTAGTGATGCTTTCTAAGGCCCAATTGACTCACATTCCAGGATGTCTGGCTCTAGGTGAGTGATCACATCATTGTGATTATCTTGGTTGTGAAGCTCTTTTTGTACAGTTCGTCTGTGTATTCTTGCCACCTCTTCTTAATATCTTCTGTTTCTGTTAGGTCCCTACCATTTCTGTCCTTTATCGAGCCCATCTTTGCATGAAATGTTCCCTTGTTATCTCTAATTTTCTTGAAGAGATCTCTAGTCTTTCCCATTCTGTTGTTTTCCTCTATTTCTTTGCATTGATCGCTGAGGAAGGCTTTCTTATCTCTCCTTGCTATTCTTTGGAACTCTGCATTCAAATAGGTATGTGTTTCCTTTTCTCCTTTGCTTTTCACTTCCCTTCTTTTTACAGCTATTTGTAAGGCCTCCTCAGACAGCCATTTTGCTTTTTTGCATTTCTTTTTCTTGGGGATAGTCTTAATTCCTGTCTCCTGTACAACGTCACGTACCTCCATCCATAGTTCATCAGGCACTCTGTCTATCAGATCTAGTCCCTTAAATCTATTTCTCACTTCCACTGTATAGTCATAAGGGATTTGATTTAGGTCATACCTGAATGGGCTAGTGGTTTTCTCCACTTTCTTCAATTTAAGTCTGAATTTGGCAGTAAGGAGTTCATGATCCGAGCCACAGTCAGCTCCCGGTCTTATTTTTGCTGACTGTATAGAGCTTATCCATCTTTGGCTGGAAAGAATATAATCAATCTGATTTTGGTGTTGACCATCTGGTGATGTCCATGGGTAGAGTCTTCTCTTGTATTGTTGGAAGAGGGTGTTTGCTATGACCAGTGCGTTCTCTTGGCAAAACTCTATTAGCCTTTGCCCTGCTTTCTTCTGTACTCCAAGGCCAAATTTGCCTGTTACTCCTGGTGTTTCTTGACTTCCTACTATTGCATTCCAGTCCCCTATAATGAAAAGGACATCTAAGCCCCATCAGATAATAATAATAAAAGATATCCTAAAAAGAATTGGTTTATAACATCTCTAACAACAAGAGAGGTGTTATTAACAGACAAGAAATCTCATCTAATTTCTGGATGCCAAAAGCAGAACACAGGAGAAATGGAAACGTTAAAGCCTGGATATAAATGTCAGAGACCTTGACAGCAATGGTGTAGAGGAAAGAAATTTGAAGGAGTGGTGGAAGAGGAAAGCGCAGAGGATGTAGCCTCTGCAAAGCATCAGCAAAATACCAGTACTTTCTGGCTATAGTTCAAGCGGAAGACAGAATTTTCAGGACTTTATATGAAGTAATCAATATAACCACTAAAATTATTAAACACAGAAAGAAAATCAGGAGGTGGAAGGGTTATGGGAAGGAGAGAAAGCCCTAAATTCCTCAACTTTCTTATCAAGAAGTTGATAGATACTATCTAATGTTGAGACATCAAGAAGTAATTGTAGTTGTTGGGATAACTACCAAAAGTAGTAAAACTAGATATGATTGCAAGTGTTTGCCTCTAAGGTATAGAGCTTCCCTGGTGGCTCAGACAGTGAAGAATCTGCCTGCAGTGCAGGGGACCCAGGTTCAATCCCTGGTTTGGGAAGATCTGCTAGAGAAGGGAATGGCTACCCACTCCAGTATTCTTGCCTGAAGAATTCCATGGACACAGAAGCCTGGCAGGCTATCCATCCATGGGGTTGCAAAGAGTCAGGCATGACAAAACACAGTTACTTATGGTGTGTCCAAAAGAGGAGCAATGGACAAAGACGATTTTAGTTTACATTTCTTACTTTCTGGACTGTTGGGTTTTTCAAGCAAGTGTATTGAACATTTTTATAATGAATGAATACGAAGATAGATAATTGAACAAAGAAATATTCTGAGTTTAAACATAAACAAGAATGAGATATTTTATATATTAGGTAGAAAAAGAAACTATACACAGAACAATACCTAAAATATAATCCTGTTGTGTTTCTTAAAAATTTTTGTTGATATATTAAATCTATGTTTATAAATGCAAAGAAAAGGCTTTACCAATGGTTTCCCATCAAAGAATGGAGTGGGATTGATGAGAAGAGTTGAAAGGAGAATCATTTTTGCCTCTTAATGTACTTCTGAATTATTTGAAATGGTTCCAAGGAGCTTCTGTAACTCTTGAAAGCTTATAAAAACAATTTATTAAAATGAATACATTCAGGATTTTTTATGGAACACTAGAGAGGCTGCTATTTATCACAGAAATGTGGGAGATGCATTCAGAGATCTATTTTTAAATAATAGGCAGGAGGAGTTACGTTTTCTGCTGTAACCAGTAAATACCACAATTCTCCACTGCACTGAACTTTTCACTCCCCATTTCTACCTCCTTTTGTTCTTTCATTGTTTCACAGACACACACAAAAAAAACCAAAACAAAATAAAGAAAGGAACAAAAGTAAAACACCATCAAATAATCTCTCCATGTTTCCTCAATGCTCATGTTTCCTCTTTGCTCAGTGGCATATATTCTAGCAGGAGAGCAGAGACAAAACTGAATAGCTTCATATTTATGAACCAACCTTTGGTTTACACAAACTCAATGGTTTTAGTGGAAAAATATTCAAGAACTATGTTTGTTTATACAAAAAAGCAAAATGAATACATTAATTAGGAAAATGGCAAAAAAAACATTAAAATCTGCACACATGTATGTCCATTCATCCATTTAACAATTGTAGATTGAATTCCCACCATGGGCTATGCATTGTACTAATCACAGGTGAAAGGAAATAGATCATACTATCTCTTGCCTCCAAGGAATCCATAGTCACGTGGCTCAAAGGACAACAAACACACAATTACAATACGTGGTGATAAGTGCATTGATTGATAAAGGCAGAATGCTCAAGAAAACTTTATCTACCCTAATTTGTTGATTATGCCAAAGCCTTTGACTGTGCAGATCACAACAAACTGAAAAATTCTTCAAGAGATGGGAATACCATATCACCTTACCTGCCTCCTAAGAAATCTGTATGCAGGTCAAGAAGCAACGGTTAGACCAGACATAGAACAACAGACTGGTTCCAAATTAGGAAAGGAGTATGTCAAGGCTGTATATTGTCACCCTGCTTTTTAACTTATATGCAGAGTGAAAGTGAAAGCAAAGTCGCTCAGTCGTGTCCGACTCTTTGCAACCCCATGGACTATAGCCTATTAGGCTCCTCCGTCCATGGAATTTTCCAGGCAAGAGTACTGGAGTGGGTTGCCATTTTCCTTCTCCAGGGGATCTTCCTGAACCTGGATCTCCTACATTGCAGCCAGACACTTTACCTTCTGAGCCACCTGGGAAGCCCATATGCAGAATATATCATGTGAAATGCCAAGCTGGATGAAGCACAAGTTGGAATCAAGATTGCCGGGAGAAATATCAATAACCTTAGATATGCAACTGATAACACCCTTATGGCAGAAAGTGAAGAGGAACTAAAGAGCCTCTTGATGAAAGTGAAAGAGGAGACTGAAAAAGCTGGCTTAAAAGTCAACATTCAGAAAACGAAGATCATGGCATCTGGTCCCATCACTTCATGGCAAATAGATGGGGAAACAATGGAAACAGTGAGAGACTTCATTTTCTTGGGTTCCAAAATCACTGCAAATGGTGACTGCAGCCATGAAATTAAAAGGTGCTTGCTCCTTGGAAGAAAAGCTATGACCAACCTGGATAGCATATTAAAAAGCAGAGACATTACTTTGCCAACAAAAGTCCGTCTAGTCAAAGGTATGGTTTTTCCAGTGGTCATGTGAGAGTTGGACTGTGAAGAAGGCTGAGCGCCAAAGAACTGATGCTTTTGAACTGTGGTGTTGGAGAAGGCTCTTGAGAGTCCTTTGGACTGCAAGGAGATCCAATCAGTCAATCCTTAAGGAAATCAGTCCTGAATAGTCATTGGAAGGACTGATGCTGAAGGTGAAACTCCAATACTTTGGCCACCTGATGCGAAGAACTGACTCATTGGAGAAGACCCTGATGCTGGAAAATGTTGAAGACAGGAGGAAAAGGGGATGACAGAGGACGAGATGGTTGGATGGCATCACCAACTCGATGGACATGAGTTTGAGCAAGCTCCAGAAGTTGGTGATGGACAGGAAAGCCTGGCGTGCTGCAGTTCATAGGGTCACAAAGAGTCGGACATAACTGAGTAACTGAACTGAACTGAGCTGAATGATAGATGGGGAGAGGGGCAGTGTTAGTAAGCCTTCCTGAAATGATGACATCCAAAGGGAGCACAGCTGTGTCAGTGTCAAGCACGTGCGGAGGGTGCACTTCTGTAGGTATTTTATGCATAGGTGTTTGTATGAAGTGAAAGCAAGCAAGCCATGCGAAGCAATATCATACCTCGCCGTGACTGACATTACAGCCTCCACCTTGGCTTTGTTTCAGGAGCTCCAATGTCCATCCCCACCCCTCACCCTACCCCCGCTCCAAATAGTGTGTTACATGAGGCTCTGGGGAGAGTCGAAAGGAGAGAAGATAAATTCTCAGATTTCCAAGTGATCCAAACTCCCTGAGAAATCCAGGGGGTACAATAAGGTATGACCAGCATAACCTAAAAGACCAACAAATATTTGCCTAATGGTTGATCTTCCCTTTGAAGATCCTGAAGCACTTTTGCAAATAAAGACTCTCTTCGACATCTGGCGAGCCTGAAGCTAAGAACGTCATTTCCCCAAGTCACACAGACAGGCACTTGGAGAAACAGACCACACCATTTCTGGCTTCCCTCTTGGTTCTGCTGTTGAGATCAGGTCTCTCTTCCCACCAGTGAAGACACGAAGTTACAAGTGGTTCTGCTCAGGGGGGTTGATGAATTTGGTGTTCACTGGCACTGTTCCCTAAGCCTGGTTCGCAGGCACACCTAGTTCTTCAGGACACGCTGCGTGTGGTTTCTGAGGAAGGCAGGCCTTGGCAAAACACTTAGCATTTCAAGTCTGCACGCGTATCCAGGGTGCCACGATCGGCAAGGGTTTTCTGGCAGGTTAGTTATGCCCTGAAGTATTTTTGGTTCATTTTTATGGTCTTTAAAGCCACCGAGAAAGTCAGTGGGCTTGGAACTCAAACTTCTGAAATCTTTGACTCTGTTGCTGAGATTTCAGTGTTCAAACCTGTTTCTTTTTGCAATAGAAGTTTCAGCATTTAAGACCAGATAAACGTGATAAGACAATTGCAGAGGAAATTGTGGGTTTATGTCTCCAGGTGGGCTAATTTCCAAATTACACTAGAGAAAATTGCTCAGGATAATTTCACAGGTTTCCTCTATGGTTCGCGGTGGCAGGATTGTTGCACCTGCAAAATTTAATTACACGTTTATTTTTTTTTTCCACAGTGAAGATATCACTATAATTGGGAGTTGCTTGCCTTAGCCAAACGTATTTCTTGTAGGGACCAGGAGAAATAGTTTTATCCTGGGAATGAAAAAGTGATGACGTGAGGCTATCTGACATAATTGCCCTGCAGATTTCAGGTTAGTTCATTTTATCTGCCATAAAATCACTGGAAGAATACCTTCGTGAAGAGTTTTGATCTCCATCACTACTGACTCATATTTGTTTTCACTGACTGTGAGATGATGACATACTTGAAAGTGAATCGTACATTAAAGTTTCATCTGTCAGGAGGGATTGAAGCTAGGGTGTTTTATTAATTTAATATTGATAGTGACTGCAAATATCTTATTGTTCAGTCACTCAGCCATGTTCAACTCCTTGAGACCCCATGGACTGTAGCCCACCAGGCTCCTCTGCCTATGGAATTCTCCAGGCAAGAATACTGGAGTGGGTTGCCATTTCCTCCTCCAGGGGATCTTCCCAACTCAGGGATCAAACCTGTATCTCCTGCACTGCTGAAAGATTCTTTACTGCTGAGCCACCAAGGAAGCCATAAATATCTTACATGGGCAAATTTGAATCATTTTCATGAATATTTATTGAGTGCTTTCTAGGTTCAAGGCCAGAGGGGAGACACTGTGAGAAACAAGATAATGGAGAAGGACTACTCTCGGGGTATTTGCATTCTTGAAAATAATGATTTTTTTTCCTTTTAAAATTTTTGTTTTGTCTTGGGATATAGCCAATTAACAATGTTATGACGGTTTCAGGTGAACAGTGAAGTGACTTGGCCATACATATACATGTATCCATTCTTCCCCAGACTCTTCTCCTGTCCTGGCATTGGACATGACATTGAACAGAGTACCATGTGCTAAACAGTAGGTCCTTATTGGTTATCCATTTAAAATATAAAAATGTGGACATGTCCATCCCCAAATCCCTAACTATCCCTTTCCCTAGCCTGCCTCCCTGGCAACCATAAGTTTTTTCTCTAAGTCTGTGATTTTTTTTTTTTTTTTTTTTGAGTCAAGAGACTACAGTAAAAGTATGTGTTAACTCGGATCCATTTCGAATTTCAGTTAGTCTTCTTTAAATCACTGGAAGTATTTCAGGTCACTGCACTTGCTTGAAGGCCAGTGGTGAGGGATCCCTCGGCAACATACACAAATTAATTTTTAGAACCAATATCTGACATCAGCTTGTTTGTCAGGCTTTGTAAAAGTAGAAAGGAGAACATGTTGATTTAAGATCCTTTGTCATTTGGTTTTCAGCTAAGTGGGCAACACTGTTAAAGGCCATTGTATTATGAATGATCAATAAAAGACAAGCTAACTATGAGTTCCAAGAAGGAGGAAATCATGGTGGAATGAGAAATCTTGATGCAGCATCGGTGAGAGAGTGACTGGATCTGGGGCACTAAGTAGGGTCAGCATTTGTCAATGGCTGTCAAGAAAGGGCATGAATAAATCGTTAGGGGGGACTTTTGGTTGTCACAATGATTGTGGGATACTACAGGTATTTGGTGGGCAAGACCCAGGGGTGGGAGATGCCCTGCAGTGCTAGGAACAGTCTCAAACCACAAAGACTTATCTTATGTCCTTCTCAACCCAGCATGTAAGTGAAAAATCTGCTCATAGTTACCGAAGGATCCAACTTATTTTACATAGGAACACAGTGTATCTTTGCATGATTCTAAATATGTTGAATTTAGCCCAAATGCAATACCATGTGCATCGAGACAAAATGGTGTTTTGTTTTGTGAACTTCCCAAGAGTCTTTCACCACTTGGTAAATGCTGTCTTCAGCATCGCTGCTCTGGACACATATGTATTAGACCACTCACATCATGGCGACTCCATGGAGAGCCAGTTTCTTTTTGTTCTGTTTTGTTTGTTTTTGTTGTTGTTGCTTTGGCTGTATTGCATAGCTTATGGGATCTTAGTTCCCCCACCAAGGATCAAACCCGGGCCCCCTGCAGCTCAGAGTCCTAACTACTGGACCATCAGGCAATTCCGTAACCAGCTTCTAATCAACTCGTGTTTTCATAGTTGTGGCCAGGCATTAACATTTTGTTAACTGAATTATTTCAAAATAAATTATTCTCTTTTATATTACATATAGGTCAATATAATGGTTTTTTTAAAATTGCAGTAAATACATTTAACATTTTGGTATGTTGAACCTGGGTCTCCTGCATTGCAGGCAGATTCTTTACTGTCTGAGCCACCAGGGGAAGTAAACAGTTCAGTGATATTAAATACACTCATGTTGTGCAACCATCACCACCATCCATCCATATGACTCCTTTCATTTGCAAAACTGAAACTCTAGACCCATTAAATAACTCTCCCTCCTTCCTCTACCCACTGGCAACCACCATGCTACTTTCTACCTTTATAAATTTGACTACTTCTACTAACGATATGATGATTTTTGAGAATCTGTGTGTAGATAAGTTATAGTATCTATGACTTGTGTTGCAGGACAGTAAGGAAGAGTTATAAGATATTTGTCATGAAAAGGAGGCCTTGACTCTAATAGGGTTAAAACTACCAGTATCTATGAATCAGCTAACAGTACATTTGCATGGTCTGTGTCTTAGAAAATCAGCCTTTAACTTAACAACAGTTTAACATTTCCTGGGAATCTGAGCCATTTAGAGGAGGGCCTTTGTGTCTTTGAGCTTTTCCAGCATTGTTTCAATTTCCACACTAGCTTGATCTGATCTGACAACCATCTTGAAATTGAATTTAATCCACAAAAGTAGGAGATCCTTGTCTAGACCGTAGTCTACTGTACTTGGTATCTCTGGGTTCTCCAGCATGCCCGGCCATTCCTGAATAAACAGTTGCAGTGTGTTTGACTGAAGGACATTTTAAAGGGAAGTATATGTGCATACTAAGTCACTTTGGTCATGTATGACTCTTTCTGACCCCACCAGACTCCTCTGTCCATGGGGATTCTCCAGGAAAGAATACTGGAGTAGATTGCCATGCCCTCCTCCAGGGGATCTTCCCAACCCAGGGATCGACCCTGCACGTCTTGTCTCCTGCGTTGGCAGGCAGGTTCTTTACCACTCGCGCCACTTGGAAAGTCCGCACTGGAGTATTTGGCAGCTCCAGCCCAGGAGGCTCATCGATATCCATCCGTATTCCACTTTGCAAGTCCCACCTTTCCCATCTGTCTCGGGATCCCCAGCGCTGAGCAGTTTTACCAGAAGCTCTGTACTGTCAGTCACCCTGACATGACACCCGCTCGGTTCAGTGCAGTCACTCAGCCGTGTCTGACTCTGCGACTCCATGCCACAGCGCGCCGGGCCTCCCTGTCCATCACCAACTCCCGGAGTTAACTCAGACTCATATTCGTTGAGTCGATGGTCCCATCCAACCATCTCATCCTCTGTCATCCCCTTTTCCCACCTTCAGTCTTTCCCAGCATCAGGGTCTTTTCCAACGAGTCAGCTCTTCACATCAGGTGACCAAAGTATTGGAGTTTCAGCTTCTACTTCAGTCCTTCCAATGAACATTCAGGACTGATTTCCTTTAGGATGGACTGGTTGGATCTCCTTGCAGTCCAAGGGACCCTCAAGAGTCTTCTCCAACACCACGGTTCAAAAGCATCAATTCTTAGGCTCTCTGCTTTCTTTATAGTCCAACTCTCACATCCGTACGTGACTACTGGGAAAACCATAGCCTCGGCTAGAAGGACCTTAGTTGGTAAAGTGATCCACTAGCCCTCTGATAACTCTGGCTCTAATAAATTACCACCCCGAACCGGTGACTCAGTGCAATGCAGGAGGTGCGCAGGAGACATGGGTTTGATCCCAGGGTCGGGAAGATCCTCTGGAGAAGGAAATGGCAACCCACTCCAGTATTCTTGCTTGGGAAATCCCACTGACAGAGGATTCTGGTGGGCCACAGTCCATGGGGTCTCAAAGAGTTGGACGAAATGAAGCGACTCAGCACGAGAACCAATAAAAAGAACTGGTAGTCTGACTCATGCACTGGCTTGTAGCATGCCTGTGACTTCACTCTCTTTGAATTACCGGAGGTAATTTTCTCACTTGGAGAGAAATCTCATTTGTCATTCTTTAATAGTGCCATCTAAGAATAAAAAAAACCTTACCACTAGCATGAGGTTCGATTTCTTTAAATGGGTGCAGAATTAAGTACCATCTACTATTTTGCATTCAGTGTAAACTCACTCAGTGAGTTAATTTGTTCTTGGAGACTGCACCAAACACTTCCTGCCCATTAAAAAAAAGAAATGATTTGTTGTTGTTTAGTCACTAAGTTGTGTCTGACTCCTTTGTGACCCCATGGACACAGGCTCCTCTGTCCATGGGATTCTCCAGGCAAGAATACTGCAGTGGGTTGCCATTTCCTTCTCGAGGAGATCTTCTCAGCCCAGGGATTGAACCCGAGTCTCATACATTGCAGGCAGTTTCTTTGCCACTGAGCCACCAGAGAAGCCCTTAAAAGACAATATGGCATATTATGGCATCCCACTCCAGTATTCTTGCCTGGAAAATCCCATGGATGGAGGAGCCTGGTAGGCTGCAGTCCATGGGGTCTCACGACTGAGCGACTTCACTTTCCCTTTCCCCTTTCATTCATTGGAGAAGGAAATGGCAACCCACTCCAGTGTTCTTGCCTGGAGAATCCCAGGGACGGGGGAGCCTGGTGGGCTGCCTTCTATGGGGTTGCACAGAGTCAGACATGACTGAAGTGACTTAGCAGCAGCAGCAGCAGCAGCAGGGATGTTTTAGCAAAGCTTACATTTGCTACCCTGTGATTTTTTTCCCCAAGAAATGTCTGTTTGAAACGGGTTATATTATGACTGCCAGTTAATATGCAAAATCACGTAAATGATTCCAGAATACCAATAAATACAACACTAACTTTTTCATTCCAATATGGGTATTTTTATGATTTATTTATTTGTTAATTGGAGTATAATTACAATGTTGTGTCAGTTTCTGCTCTACAACGACATGAATCAGTTATATGTATGCATATGTTCCCTCCCTCTTGAGCCTTCCTCCCACCACCCCTCCGCCATCCCACGCCTCTAGGTCATCAGCGCACCAGGCTGAGCTCCCTGTGCTAAACAACAGCTTTCCCCTAGCTATCTATTGTATACACTGTAATGTGTGTGTGTGTGTGTGTGTGTGCGCGCGCGCGTGCATGCGCACGTGTGTGTGGCAATGCTACTCTCTCCGTTTGTCCCTCCCTCCCCTTCTCTGGTGCTAAGTGGTAAAGAATCCGCCTGCCAATGGAGGACACGCAGGTTCAATGCCTGACTTGGGAAGATCCCCCCGGGGGTAGGAAGTGACAACTGGCCCTAGTATTCTTGTCTGGGAAATCCCGTGGACAGAGGAGCCTAGCTGGCTGCAGTTCCTGGGGTCACAAAGAGTCAGTCGGACACAACTGAGTGACTGAACAACAACAGTGAAATCTACAAAGGCCTTAACAAACACTTCCCAATGGGTACACAAAACTCCCTCCACCCTCTCCCAGAGGCCCTCCTGGGTTGTTCCAAAGTGTATTTAGCTCACTCTATTTGGAACTTAGTTGCTCTACTCCTTAGCACATGAATAGTGCCTGATAGGTATTGTGGGCCAGTGATTTTACTAATAGGTCTTTCCTCAATATTGTTGTCAAGGAGCTTTGGTTTCAGAGAAGTTAAATTCTTACTGCACACAGATCATCTGTTCTTACTCATGGGCTCTTGGCTTCTTCCAGAATTTTAACTTGCACATGACTTTGGCTGGCCTCGGTGCCAAATCCCTGTGATCTTTTCGTTAACTGACTGCCAATGTCTAATTAATTTAGTTTCTCAGTATATTACTCAATTATCTGTGAGTGAATAACTTTATAAGCAATGTGTCTTTCTAAGTTCCAAACTAGGTTCCTAAGTTCCGATCTAAATTCCAAACTAAGTTTCCATCTGTGATATTGGATCTGAGTCAGGAGAGGGTTAAGATCAAGTTAGAGGAATTATTTCATAACCAGAGGTGAGTCGGGAATTTTCTGTTCCTTGTGAATAATCTGTGTGCCGACTTCCCCCTCAACAATGATGTTAAGAGTTTAGTTGTCATTGCCATGAGAATCAGGGCAAAGTGCCCCCTCCTCCCCGATCCGAGTCCCAAATGCTTTGCAAGAGGAATCTGACAGCCTGAATGGAATGGAAGAGTGTTGTCGGGGGCGGGAGAAAGGCGAGAGGGGTAGGAAGTGTTTCTTTTCCCTGACATTTGAGCTGTGAATTGTCAGGAAGGGAGAGATCTTGAGTGGGTTTTATCAGTTACTGAGTGGAGCTCTGCTCCAAGCACTAAGCTTATTTCTCAGAACCCCCGGGATACTGTAATTTTTTAGGTGGCATCTGGAATAGTGAAGAAATACAGGATTTGGGGTCCAGGTATTGCGGTTACTGCATCTTAATACATGGGTTGAATAGTTGGGTGCAAACGATTTAAATGCTCTCTGCCTCCGTTTTCTCCTGCGTCAAGTGGGGAATACCAATAGCACTCCTTCATGCTTTGTTGTGAAGTTGGGATGAGATAAAACATGAAAGTGCTTTGTAGACACTAGTACATCAGACTAAGGTCAATTACACAGTATTAAAGGTGCCTGCTCCGTCTGGTCCGAATAATAAAACGACGTTTATGCACTGGAGGTAGGATCCATGAACAGGCTATGCTAATTGACCTTTTAAAATGTTAAATAGTAGTACGTGTCTCTTCCCCTCAACCCAAAGCAAATTTTTATGTTAAAAAGGAAAAAAGAAGAAAAGAAAAATAACCCTGCTTATTGTCACAAAGAAGAAACATTTTAAATGCAACTTCTGATTTTTTAACAGTACCAACAAAGCACAAGAAGATACTAGGGATATTTGCTGGGCTTTCAGGGTTCAGCTTCTATTCTATTGAGCCCAGTCTCAAAAGTCTATCAGTAGCAGCAAATTAGTTACAAATTAACAGGGAGAAACCCAGCACTGACCTTGGTTAAGCTCTCAATAAATCCTGTTAATTACCTTATTTTTTACTTGTATTATTCTATGGTGTAATGGTTTTAGATGCAATCATACAAATGAACTGCCTTTACACCCTACCTACCTCTTTTTTTGTTTCTTTTTTTATGTTGAAGAAAAAGAATATTTAAAATTGCATGAGCTAGTCCCTTTATATTGTTAACTTCTCCACTCTTTCCCCCTTGATAATTCCACTTATATTACTTTTGCTGTTTTGGGGGTTTCATTTAACATCACCTTATGGAATCTGTTAATCATGCATTATTAAGTAGAGAGGAAATTGATAGAGAATGAATTTTCAAGTGGCCAGAGAAGAAAACAATCTAAAATGTCCTAATTTAAAGTCCTACAGATGTTTAAGAAAGTAAGGCCTTGGTTATCTCGATACTAATTTCATAAACAATATTTATCGGAAAAGAGATCATTTCACTGATGGTTTTCTTCTCATGGGGTCACACCACACACACACACACAATCAAAGACATCTATTTCTTTACATAGAAAATCATCATCTTCAGTGTGTATTCAATTCTAATTTGCTGTGGATTTTTAAAAATTGCAATCAACAGACAATGTTCTATTTGTTTTAGGTGTACAATATAGTAATTCGGTATTTTCATTTCATACAAAATGATCACCATGAGACGTTGTTACCATCTGTCACCATGCAAAGCTATTACATTATTGACCATATATTCCTTACACTATACAATTACATCCCCGTGACATTTATTTTATAACTGGAGGTTTGTACCTCTTAATCCCCTTCCCCTATGTTGCCCAATATGGCGGGAATTATAAAAGAAGTACTAGATCTGTGTCTCTATAACAACAGCAGTTCCCTCTCATTACCCCTAAGATGAATCTTTCTTTGGAGTTATGACAATTCCTCTACCCCCTTACTCTCAAGAAAGCATGTTAGAATTGCAAATAGATTCCAGGGTGGTAGTTATATAATTTGTATGTAAATAATTTTCCAATTTCAACATTTTAGAATTAGTAACACATTTCTTGAAACAATGAGAAATGCCTGGACGTTTCTTATCCTTACATAAATATTAGCAGAAACCCTCCAACTCTAGAGACACTGATGTTTAGATGTTGTTTAGTCGCTCAGTCTAAACAACAGCTTAGACTCTTTGCAATTCCATGGACTATAGCCCACCAGATTCCTCTGTCCGTAGGATTTCCCAGGCAAGAATACTGGAGTGCGTTGCCATTTCTTCCTCCAGGGGATCTTCCGAGAGCATGGATTGAACCTGCATCTCCTGCATTGGCAGGTGGATTCTTTACCACTGAGCCACCAGGGAAGCTGATATTTGGATACATCTTTTAAAAAAAAAAATAGTGGACAACTAGGCAACTACTGTCAAGGGAAACCTCAGGAGCATTTCAACTCTACTGGGAGAGGGTTTGCAGGAGACCTTCAGAGTCATTTCCCTTCGACCCTGGATCCCAGAGGGTCTCCTGCTGCAGGGAAAATGTTCCCTTGTATTGTCTCAGGAAGTGGCTCCTTGTGGAATCAGCTTCAGAGATGATGCCTAATTAGCCTGAGGACACAGGGGCACAGATTCCTGGGCAGAAAGGAACACATAGCTTCATCACAGCCCTCCCATCTCCCCTTCAACCTTGCTTCCAAAACAGAGCTTGAGTATTATCATCTAAGATTCTCCAAGCCACCAGGGGAAATGCCAGTTGTGTGGGCTGTGACTTTGGGATCAAACCACAGAGCCTGTGGAGTCAAGCCCAACCTCCAAATGCCAGCACACAGGCTGCTCCAGCACAACGTTCCTACAGTCGCTCCACGAACAAGCTCCCTCCCCCAAATGCAAATTCAGATCTCCCCCAGCAGATTCGTCAAGCTGGAAGTCTCTATATATACCCACTCTCACTCTCTGTAGGCAGGAGCAATTTCAGAGCTGTCTTTCTCGGTGAATTGTTAACCAACTCCGAGTCTGGCAGCGAACCTAGAGTGGCAAGCTTTTGTTGGTTTGTTTTAGGACAGCCAGAAGGAGCTCGGTGGAACTGGTCTGATGCCTCTGCGGTGCAGGTGTGAACCTGGGGGTGGGTAAGAAGTGCAGCCAGGGAAAACAGAGGGCAGGAGCCCAGGCAGACCCAGGTGCCCCAGTGGAATCGGGCTTCCTGTTTCCCTACCCAGGTCACTGACACCTCGCGGGAATCCTCGGACAGATATGAAGGCTTGCAGACTGGGATTTCAGGAAGAAAAATTGTTTATAATGCCAACATTCTGAGTTGATTTAATGCAAGAGGAAATAATATTGAATGACAGCTGTTTGATGACATTTTGAAATGGCAAGCCATTAGATTCAGTTCAGTTCAACACATGATCATAGGTGCACCGACTATGTGCTTGGTTTTATGTTAGGCATTCAGGAGGAAAACAAGACACAGATTATATCCCATGGGATTCATACTCTACTAAGATAAACATCTATTTGGGGTACAAAATGCTAAGAATACTTGTGAAAGAAACACATTTTTCCTAAATAGAACTGAAGATGTCAGAAATCCAGAGAGAAAATTATTCAATAATAAAATAATCTTCTAATGACAAATTCCCACAATAATAACAAAAACAACAATGACATGTATACTTAGTGCAGATCTAATTCTGCTTTCATCTAATGATTTCAAAGAGTTTAGCAACCACTGCTGAGTTAATCCTCAGTGCTAAACCTGACTCTTCCAACTTCTTTTGGAAAAAAAAAAATTGGCACTAACAGTTAACATCCCACAGGGAAGAAGTTCTGGAAAAACAAAGCATGCTCACCCCCACAGAAGCATCGAGCAGCAAAATAAAGATAGTCTAATTTATTCAAAAAAGTAAGCTGGGACTCAGAAGAATCAACCAATGCCCACAAAATAAAAGTCAACAGGAGGAGTGTACATTTATTTCTTGCAGATAGAAATGACAAACTTTAATGTACCTTAGACATTCTTGTAGGGCTTTATGTATTTCTCAGGGATCTAAGGTCCTGAGTATATCCTGAGAAGTCTTGCTCCATATTCAAAGAGGGAATTGCTTCCTCCTATTTTAAAAACAGAATGGAGGATAAAGATTTCATTTCCATCATATAATATATAGAAGCAAGTTGATTCAGTGATGAACTCCAAACCCTTTGATGGGTCCCCTTAGAACCAACCGACCATCTCTGTATGAAGGGAAAGGTTATGAATGAAAGAATTCAATTGTTTGCAGGAAAAAAAGTGCGTCTGCCAGAGATGGAGGTGATCTGGAACAGATCTGATACCTAATTACAAAGTAATCCGATACTTAGCAGTCTCACCTGGCAGTCTTCGACTTCAAAGGATCAGACCTTTAAATGTTAATGAATTCTTCACCTCCTTTCCTCTCATCTACTCCCCAAATAGCTACTTTTTCAAGAAAAGTTGGTCTAATTTCTTAGCAGACCTCTCATTATCCTATCATTCTAGGATACAGTTACAAGAATCTTTTTCCTTTTGATGTTCAGTGATATTGCCTTTAGGCTTGTTTTGAATCGATATTGTATATTGTATGACCCTTAAAAAATACACACACAGACACACTGGAGCTTCTACGTGGAGATACTATTATTATAATAAAATAATATGGAAGTATTAGCATAGGACAAAGATCAGAGATGGCCTGATAAAAGCCTCTAAGACATGAGTTGGGTCAGATAAGTACAGATATGTGGAAATGTGTCAAATATGGAGGTGGATTCCCAGGTGGCTCAGTAGTAAAGAATCCACCTGCAATGCAGGACACTCGAGTTGGATCCCTGGGTCAGGAAGATCCCCTAGAGGAGGAAATGGCAACCCACTCCAGTAATTCTTGCCTGGGAAATCTCATGAACAGAGGAACCTGGTGGGCTATGGTCCACCAGGTCGCAAAGAGTCAGTCATGATTTGGTGATTCAGCAACAACAGTGGAAGGTACGGTGGATGTCGGGAAGTGGTGGGTGGCTCACATTTGTTGGTTTTCAAGGATGAAAAGCTTACACAGATGGCCAAACTAAAGGCTATAAAGGCATCCCGTGGACATCTAAGGACAAGACGCTAATCCCAGCCTGGACTCGGGAGGAGGCTGCCCCCTCCTCCGTGCTTGGTACAGCCTCAGTCTTGGCTTTTTCTCTGTTTCCTGAGTCACAGAACAGTGGAGGATGCCTGGATTAGGGCGATGGCATTGGAACTGCAGAGCATGAGCCGAATGAAATAGCTCTGACGTGAACGCGGGGGAACAGTTATGGTGTCTGCCAGCTTCCTAGCCTGGGTGCCCTGCAGAGACAGGAGGTATGAGGAAGAGCAGGTTTGGAAGGTGTTATGGACAGAGTTTGTGCCCCCAAATCCATATGCTGAAGACCTAACTCCCAGTGTGGCTGTATTTGGAGATAAGGGCGATAAGGAGGTAATTAAGTTGAATGAAGTCATAAAAGGTGGGGGAGGGAGGCCCTAACCCAATAGGACTGATGTCCCTATAAGAAGAGATATCAGAGATCTCCACCTCTATCTCTGTCTCCACACACACAGAGAAACGCAGGCAGGTGAGGATGCAGGGAGAAGACAGCCATCTTCAAGCCAGGAGGAGAGATCTCACCAGAAACCAGCCCTGATGGCATCTTGATCTTAGACTTCCAGCCTCCAGGACTGTGAGGGACTGCATCTCTGTCTAATCCACACCCGGTCTGTGGTATTTTGTTACAGCAGCCGGAACTGACTGATACAGAGGGAAACACAATTAATCCACATTTGGATGAAGATGGATTTAAAGCAAACGGTGACTTAGAATTGGCAGGTCTTGATGGTTCAATGGAAGTGGAAGGTGAGAAAGAGCAGGAAGGAAGCAGGAGGAAGGGATGCGGTCCAGGTTGCAGTCTTGGGTAGAGGATGAACTGTGGTAACTTGCCTTGAGTCTGATGTTCCGGAGCCGGACTGGGCAGAGGGTGAATGTGTAGATAAGCTTTTGGTCGTAAGCAAGATAAATTAACTGTACGGAGGTAGTGGGATTGTAACGGAAATGAAACCTCACGGAAACCCAAGGTCAGGATTTCAGTAGCGTCATTCCCCTGGAGTCCAGATACAGAGCAGCCCCAGGGCTCTCAGCAGATGCTCACTCCAAGAGCAGGACCAGGCTGTCTCGATGGCCTGTCTTCTCCCTATTACCTGACTTACTTTCATCGTAATTCCTAGAGAGAGAGATTGTTTGGTTCAGGAGTTTTGATACAGGCTTCTAGGTAGCTTAGGGGTTGGTTGTGTAAGGACCTATCCTTGATCCAGTCCGTTAAGGTGTTGGTCATGTGATAGAATGACTACCTGGCTTGACAAATCTGTCCCTTCAGCAGTGGCTGTGAGCAAGGCAGCATCCTCTAGAAAGATCTGGGGTGTGCCAACCAGTGTCACTGAAACATCTAGAACAGAAGGTGGGGTTGGTAAGAAGATCTTTTTTGTGTGTGGTTTTAGGCTTGTTAGGTAGATTCACAAAATGTTCATATATCACTTTGGTTCTGTTTTTTCAACAAATGAACTCATGTGCACGCATGCTCAGTTGCTTCAGGCGTGTCCAACTCTTTGCAACCCCAGGGACTGTAGCCCGCCAGGCTCCTCTGTCCATGGGATTCTCCAGACAAGAATACTGGACTCAGTAGCCATGCCTTCTACCAGGGGATCTTCCCAACCCAGGAGTCAAACCCACATCTTCTGTGTCTCCTGCATTGCAAGCATATTCTTTACCACTGAGCCACCGGGGAAGCCCAAAATGAACTCCTACCTTACATTAAAGTGGTGGTGGTAGTGGTAAGTACCAGCCTGCCAATATTGGAGACCTAAGAGAAAAGGGTTTGATCCCTGGTTCAGGAAGATCCCCTGGAGGAGGGCATGGCAACCCACTCCAGTATTCTTGCCTGGAGAATCCCATGGGCAGAGGAACCTGGTGGGCTACAGTCCATAGGGTCGAAAAGAGTCAGACACGACTGAAGCGACCTGGCACACACACATGCACTCAAATAATAAAACATCTTGGAAATCCTTCCACTCATCGCCTACAAATCTACTATATTCATTATATCTACGGCTAGATATCTACATCTATTCTGTTGAATATATAAATTTGAGATACAAATTTATTTATTCACCATCCACTGCTAGAGTTAGATTATATCTGATGAGCCTTTATTACAAACAGTGCTTCAAGAACATCCTTGTACATTTTTCTTTGTGTGCTCCTAGATTCCTAGAAATGAACTGCTGGGTTGAAAGGGATGTGCATTTTGCGTGCTGATAGCTACTGCCAAATTGTCCTCAAAAAACACTGTACCAGTTTATACTTCTAGCAACAGAGCATGCATGTGCTTATTTCTCCACATCCATATGAATGTTTCTTCAACTATTTTGAATCATAAACCCCTTTAGAGTCTGTTAAAAGCTATGAATCCTTGTTGTAGGAAAATACACAGATGTACAAACACAGAACATTTTCCACATAATTTCTACGAGTTCACAGATCACATAAAGACTACCCAAGACTCTCAAGACTTCATATTAAGGGTCCTCCAAATAGACATGTGTGAATGGGTCTCCCAGTCTAGGAAAGTGGATCTCAGTCCTAGCTGAGCATTTGTTATGTATTTAGTTATCTATTTGTGCATTTGTTTGGCTGTGCTGGGTCTTCGTTGCTACTCGGGGGCTTTCTCTAGTTGCGGTAACCAGGGGCTACTCTGCGTCTGTGTGTGTGTCTCATTGCAGGTGGCTTCTCTTGTTGTGGAGCACAGGCTCTAGGCTTGGGGGGCTCAGTAGTTGCAGCTCATAGGCTTAGTTGCTCAATGGCATGTACGATCCTCTAGGACCAGGAATGGACCCCATGTCCCCTGTCTTGGCAGATGGATTCTTAACCACGACCACCAGGGAAGTCCTTAGCTGCATATTGGATCACCTTGAAAAGGTCTGGCCATGCCCAGGCCACTTCCCAAACCAAGTCAGTCAAACTGTCTTGAAAAAGATCTAGGTAATAGAATGTTTTTGGCAAGTTTTCCATGTGATTCTAAGATGCGTTCAATTGCAAGAACCACCTCAGTTTAGCAGAGGCTTAGAGAAGGGTAAAAAGTCATTTGAAGACAGAAAGCCAGAGTGTACAGGGACTCTAAGGACCTCAGACATGGCTGCAAACTTTTTTATTTTCATGAGTCACTGGGGGGTGGATAGGAGGGACGAGGACCTGGCACTGATACGTATGTTTTCACTGAGAAAATGTTTCACAGACACAAAAGTAGAGACCCTGAGCACCCACATGACCTATGAAAAAAGTGAAAGTGTAGTCACTCAGTCGTATCCTACTCCTTGTGACCCCAAGGACTGTAGCAACCCCAAGGACTGTAGCGACCCCATGAACTGTAGCCCTCCAGGCTCCTCTGTCCATGGAATTCTCTAGCCAAGAATACTGGAGTAGATTGCCATTTCCTTCTCCAGGGGATCTTCCCAACCCAGGGATCGAACCTGGGTCTCCCGCATTGCAGGCAGATTCTTTACTGTCTGAGCCACAATACTTATTAGAATTTTTGCCACATTTGCTCTGTTCTTGTGAGGGGGGCAACGGGTGAGGGCTGAGATCTCTCCCTCAAATAATTCAGTGGCATTGTTATTTTTTAAAAGTTGCCCCTGGTGATTCTAAGGTATAGCCAACAGTGATAATCATTGTGCATTGTGAAGGTTCCCAAAGAGAAGGAACCTCGAGAAATGAGTAGAAGGAAGAAATGATAGGGAATTCCATGGTGGTCCAGGTTCCATCCCAGGTCGAGGAACTAAGATCCTGCATGCCAAGGAGTAACTAAGCCCTTGAGCTGTACCTACTGAAGCCTGGAGGCCACAACCAGAGTCTGTGTTCTGCAATGAAGATCGCATGTGCTATAATCAAGACTTGATGCAGCCAAATAAATCTAAATAAATCTTTTTTAAAAAGAAGGAAGAAAAACCAAATGCAACCCTGAGAGCCTGCAACTGGGACCAATGAGCAGAGCAAGTCCCCAGTGGGTGGCCTGACCAAAGGGCCTGGCCATGAAGGTCAAGAGCAGTGACAGTCTGATTCAGGCTGCAAGGATGAAAGAAGGCTTCATGGGGAAGTAGAATTTGGAGCTGGGCCTTAAAGAATCCAGACAGTTTAGATCAGCAGAAAGGAGGGGAGGAAGGATTTTCCAATCAGAAAGGAAGCTGGTAGTCAGGGCTGGTTCAAGCCTTCTGAATGTTCCTCCCATTATAGACTCAACCACAGGAGTCATCGGAGAGATTTCCTTCCCCCTGGTCCTGCTGAATTAACTCAGGGAGGCTCTCCAGGCTCCACACCCCCTCATCTCTAACCTCATCTTTCCTCCTTCCTGTGCTGATTCTTCCCTTTAGAAATGTTTATCTACCTTCTTCTAGGCCAGCAGTTCTCAAAAGTGGGGTCTGGGAGCTGGCAGCATCTGGGAACCTGGGAGAGAACCTGGACTGCTGCTTTAGACACATGGTGGGTGAGTCCAGCATCTGTTTTGACAGCCCTCCAGGGGATTCGGTGCACACTCAACCCTGAGGATTAATGTCACGGGGACTTCCAGCCGTGTCTGATCCCTCCCCAACACTGTTCTGCTGGGGTTCTTCCTCACAAAGAGCTGGACTCCTGGTAGGAGACACAAGGAAAAACCGTTGAGAAATCAGCCTGGGGCAAGGCTATGGGGAGTCTGGACTTGAAACTGAAGTAAGAAAGGAGCCATGAAGATGTTTGATCAGGGGAGTAAAAGTACTCAGATGATGTTGGAGACTACAGAACAGCGTGTTAAGAATGCAGGTGGCCCCCAACCTCATGTGTGTGCCTGCTAAGTCACTTCAGTCCTGTCTCTTTGCAACCCTATGGACTATAGCCTGCCAGCCTCCTCTGTCCATTGGATTCTCCAGGCAAGAATACTGGAGTGGGCTGCCATGCCCTCCTCTAGGGGATCTTCCTGACCCAGGGATCAAACCTGATTCTCTTATGAGGGTTCTTTACCTCTAGTGCCACCTGGGAGGGAAGCCCCCCAACCACACCCCACCCCCTGAAATGGTAGGCAGAGTTCATTGTGAATGTGCGTCTTATGAAGAAGTGGTTTCATAACTTCTATTCAATTTTCAAATGAATTATAGCCTCCAAATGACTTAGTGATCATTGCTATAAAGAGGAAATTATTGTATTATTTGCTAAATTATATTAGTTTTTGAGGTCATGTTTCTCACAGCATGGTCAGGCTAGTATTAGAATTTATCTGAGCTGTATGTTAGAAAATGTACCTTCTTAGGCTGTACCCTGGACTTAATGAATCAGAATCTCTGCACTTGGCACCAGGAATCTACATTTTGAAAGAAGTTCTCTAGGTGATTCTGGTTGGTTCTGACGCATTCTGAGGTTCATGAACTGCTTTAGCCTTTAAATTCAAAAAGCCAATACTTCTAGGAAAGCTAAATTAGTTGTGAGTTTGGAAAGAATGTGGGTCATTAAAGCATGGTGCTAAGGCACACAGTCCTACGATGCGAACTGGGAATAATAGCCAGAGAACAGATTTTCCTGGGCTGTTCAGTGATCATTTAAAGCTAGGTTTTCTTGGGAGTTTGATAATGATATATGCACATGCATGCTAAGTTGCTTCAGTTATGTCCCACTCTTTGTGACCCCATGGATCCTAGCCCACCAGGATCCTCTGTCCATGGGATTCTCCAAGCAAGAATACTGGAGTGGGTTGCCATGTTCTCCTCCAGGGGATCTTCCCAACCCAGGGATTGAACGCGGGTCTCTTACGTCTCCTGCTTTGGCAGGCAGGTTCTTTACCACTAGGACCACCTGGGAAGCCCCAGGAATGACATATACACATTGCTATATTTAAAATAGATAACTAACAAGGACCTACTGTATAGCACAGGGAATTCTGCGCAATCCTCTCTAATCACCTAAGTGGGAAAAGAATTTGAAAAAGAATAGATACATGTACATGTATAAGTGAATCATTTTGCTACCCCTGAAACTAACACAACATTGTTAATTATATAAAGTAAAAATTTTAAAATAAACTTGAAATAAAAACAAAAACAACAACAAAAAAACAGGGCTTCCCCGGTGTATCCATCTGTAAGCAACCCACCTGCCAATGCAGGAGACACAGGTTCAATCCCTAGTCTGGGAAGATCCCACAAGCCACAGAGCAGCTAAGCCGGTGCACCACAACTACTGAACCTGAGCTCTCGAGCCCACGCGCTGCAACTGCTGAAGCGCATGTGCCCTGGAGCCCACGCTCTGAAACGAGAAGCCACCGCGGTGAGAAGCCTGTGCACTGCAACCACAGAAGAGCCTGCACAGCACTGAAGACCCAGCACAGCCAAAAATAAACAAATGAAATTTAAAAACATAAAAATAAAATAAAGCTCGTTCCTATGTGTATTACCATCTGGATGGCAAAAACAGACTTGAAATGAGTTCATCCTCAAGTTGTGATAGTCCAACTCAACTTCCCAGAGTTGGATAAAGAATAAGTTAACCTGTTTTCTTATGTCGGATGGAAATAAGATAACTAACAGAAAGGCAGAAGTAAAAGTCCTGACCACATGAACCTACTGAAGGTTCACCCCTCCCTGGAGTCAGGCCAGCTGTGTTCCTGGAGAGAATCTTCTGTTTGATTTGCCTCGTAGCATATACTTGGCACTTTGCCCAAAATCCACTGACTACATACTTTGAATTACAGATTTTGAAATATATCGGATTTAAACAGCAAATCACCTGAGATCAAATTCATGGAAATATACTCGAATCAAAGAGTGGTTTTTATTTTTGGTGGGGGGGCAGTGCTGTGGAAAACAGAACCGAAGGACCTGTTTTGGTGGATTAAGTGCGTGTGTGCCCAAGTTCCACCCTCATTAGCTGTGTGATGCTGACAAGTTATTTAAGCTCTCTGGGTTTCTACTCATCTGGAAATTAGGAACAATGCTCACATATATTTTCGAGAACGACTTGAGAGTGTTAATATAAAAAACAAGACTCACAGCGAGCACTCTCTAAACCTTAATAAGAACAAAATATGGTACATATATGTTTTTCCAGATTTCTACACTTTCTGAATCTGAAAAACCACTGCTTTTATAATCAGAAAAGAATGATAAACCAGTTTTGCTTTGTTGCTGTTTTTTACTTTAAAGTAAAAATGAGCTGAAAAGATAGCGAAACAAACAGATGTCATCTGTTTTTAGAGGAGCCTGTTTTTATTTGGAGTAGCAACAACGTGTAACCCCTTGGGGTATCTAACCACAGACTGTAGGAACACATAGAATGGTGAGTTCTGTACTGGTATCTCCTGCTACCCTGGCTCTACAAACTTAGATCCCAAAATAGAGGAGTTAGGTCACACTGCTTCCAGTTTTCCCGCCCCTCTCCAAAGCAGTCTTCTTCATCAAGTGCAAAAGCCTGGATCTCCAGCAACAAATTAAAGAAATAGAACAAGCCCATCCCAGGGCTTCTTTAAATATTCAGATAAACCCATGTGCCCCTATCAGTTAAATTAAGCTTTCCTAAGAAAAAGTAAGTCAATTAGTTCAAAATGTGGGTTAGTGCTTCTGGGTATTTAAAAGGGGATTTTTTTTTTCTTTCTTTCTTTTTTAGTTCATTTAGAAACAGCCACGGGGCAGGCACATACCTACTCCTCTGCACGTCCTGTGAATTGCCACCACATACCTAGATACTAGGCTATCTAGACCTTCAAAATCTGGTCCTTAAACTTTCCCCAAGTCCTGAAGATATTGCAATACCAGCTTTAAAATGTATCTTGCTTTGCCTTTTTAGTTCATATACTTTATCTTCACCTTCTGACAAATTACTGATATTTGTCAAAGGGTGCTTGGCATTGCTGTAGAACATGAGAAGACAGGATTCTAGCCTAACTGAACTTCTTCCTTCTTTCATTCAACTAATATTCTCTAAATGTCTGTAAACAAAGGGCAAGTGTCCAAGTCACAATGAAATGTAGTTCCGGAGCACACTTGGTGACATATCTTACAAAACTCATTTGTCCAAATGGTTCAGATGAAATAAACCAAACTTTACCAAAACACAAATACAATTAGATATTTCTCATGAAGATGAATTTCTGGAAGCAGTTTCTGGGTCATAGAATATGAACATTTTCGTGGCTTTTGAGAGGTTGCCTACTTGCTTTCTTAAAAGGCTATCTTAATTGATATTGACAATAAAATACATGAGAATAACATTTTCATACCAACATTTGGGGATAAAGTGATGACATTTTTGTTGTTTGTTTTGTTTTGCTTTTACTAATTTAATAAGTTATTTTTTTGGCATATAGCTAATAGTTTCATGAATATCTTATCTTCTGAGACAACTGTAATAACTCTTCCATTATATAAGATATGGAGGAGGGCATGGCAATCCACTCCAGTATTCTTGTCTGGAGAATCTCATAGACAGAGGAGCCTGGCAGGCTACAGTCCATGGGGTCACAAAGAGTGCAACCCAACTGAAGTGACTTAGCACATGTAAGATATATACATTAGTTATGTGACATTAACACATATCTTAATTTCCTTTTCCACTTTAATTAGTATTGTAATGGTATTGAAATAAGTGTTATTTAATAATAGGACTAACATCCACTTCGATCCTACAAGCTCTTTAAATATAAATGACTAGAAGAGAAATTACTATCATTATTAATTTTATGTTTGACTTAACTTTGACAGCCTTTACATTTGACTTCATTATTAGCCAAGAGGAGTTTCATTATCAGAATATTATAACAAAGAGAAATAGCATGCTCTTAGGCTCTACAAAAACATTATTCTCTTATGGAAAACTACATTCCTTTAAGATATTATTTGTTTTACAAACAGCCTAGGAGACTGGTAGGTGATTATTAGGTAGAAAGATCAAGAATTATAGTTACCAGGTGGCAATTAGAAACAAAAAATTCTACTCCTGTGAATCACTGTGGTAAATTCACTCTGACCTATTTTTTTTTTTTTTTTTTTTTTTTTTTTACAAAACATCAAAGATAAAAATAGGTAAAATCCTTCTTACTCCCTAGAGAGTAATGTGGGACAACCTAGGATTTCAACAGAAAACACCTAATTCTGGTCTGATTGGGTTTGTGGGCATTCCTTTTGTCTCTAAAATCTTCACCATCATTTCTTCTAAGACACGAATGGGTCTCTACTTACAACAGCCCTGGAAAATCATCCCAGTATTTTAGGTGCCATGTGATAAAGGTGACAGCTTCTTAGGCTACTCTGCTCACAGTCCAAGGTCTTGGTGTAGTCCTATTCTAACTCTCCAAGATTCCCAAATCGGATGACACAGAGAAGTATTTTAGTGATAGGGAATTGTTCCCTTGAAGATTTGTATTTTTTATTTTCATTCTTTGGTTCCTAGAAGCTGATTGTGGCAAGCCACTTAAGATTGGGCTACAGAGCCAAAGTTTCCTGACCTACAGAGGTCTCAGAGAGCTTGGCAAGCGGCTTAATCTTTGGGAGCCCTTCTGGCTCTGGTTTTCTTATTTATATTCAAGCCTGGAAATACTAGAGTCTTAGTAACTAAGAGCTAACAGTTGAATGTTTTCATTTCAAAACGAATCACTTTGCCGACAATGGTCTGTATAATCAAAGCTATGATTTTTCCAGTAGTCATGTACAGATGTGAGTTGGACCATTAAGAAGGCTTAGCACCTAAGAACTGATGCTTTCAAACTATGGTGCTGGAGGAGACTTTTGAGAGTCCCTTGGACAGCAAGGAGATCAAACCAGACAATCCTAAAGGAAATGAACCGTGAATATTCATTGGAAGGACTGATGATGAAGTTCCAATACTTTGGCTACCTGATGTGAAGAGCTGACTCATCAGAAATGACCCTGATGCTGGGAAAGATTGAGGGCAGGAGGAGAAGGGGATGGCAGAGAATGAGATGGTTAGATGGCATCACCGACTTGATCCACAGGAGTTTGAGCAAACCGTTGGAGATGGTGAAGGACAGAGAAGCCTGGTGTGCTGTAGGCTATGGGGTCACAAAGAATCAGACATGCCTTAGCAATTGAACAACTGCTCTATGAACTTTTGTGGTGGTTAGCTCTCACCCCACACATAAATATTTGCATGTTTATTGAGTGTCTACTGGTACCAGCCACTCTGCTAAAATACACTAAGGAACTGTACTGGAAATGAACCAGAGATGAGGTGATATAGGACACAGTTTCTGCTCTTACAGAGTTTTCTTCCACATCATACAGTTAGATTACATGGATTCTATTTTCATCTGAGTTCGAAAAAACATTATTCAAGATGATTTTCAATTAAATTCAGCAGAATTTAGTAGTAAAACTCTGAAACAAAATAAGTGAAAATAGTTTTGATTTGAATTCACATTTAACCTTCAGACTGCTTTATAAATCTTTTAGTAATCAAATCCAGAAAGCATGACTTTAAAAGGAGAAACTAAAAACAGTGATGAAATAAAAGTTCAGTTCAGTTGCTCGGTAGTCACCAACTCTTTGCAACCCTATGAACTGTAGCACACCAGGCTTCCCTGTTCATCACCAACTCCTGGAGCTTGCTCAAACTCAAGTCCATCGCGTCAGTGATGCCATCCAACCATCTCATCCTCTGTTGTCCCCTTCTTCTCCTGCCTTCAATCTTTCCCAACAGTGATGAACTGATTTCTTTTTATGACCTCCGCCCTCAAGAACACACAACATTTCTTGAATTTACCCACTTAAATCCTCCCCAGCTCATATCTCTTGTAGCTACCTGCATTCCCCGGTCCCTTACTCCTGCAAATAACTTCCTACAATGTGGTCCACTAGAGCGGGAATCAATTGCAAGGAAATATTAAACCAAAGCAGTCATTATGTTCACTTTAACTTGTAAATATTACTGCAGACAGTAATGTTGTCATATAGTTACTTTTCATCCTACAAAAATTTTTTAATATAGAAATTCAGACTCATGGTATTTCAGATGTTTCCCCAAAATGTTTATTCCTTTACACAGGGGCTAACTAAACACATATCCTATTCATTCATTCATGGTGAACAACTGGAGTGTCCCGAGCACTAACCTAAACGACAAAGATATACTGATGTAGGAGAGGAAACATATAAAAAGCAACTACATTATTATATAACAGATAAGGTCAGAAGACTGCAATCAGAGTTGAATATGTTTCTTTATGGCACAAACTCAGAAAGTATGGACTGAATGGGAGTAAGTAGGTGGGTTAGAAAATGAAGAGAAAACATTTGTAATTTTTCCTTCCAAAACAACCGTGCCACTACTTTCAAGTAATCTAAGAAATGGAGAAGCACAAATATATATGTGATACTTTATAATAATAATAAAGAGACAGAAAATGTGGAGTTGAATCTTGTGAATCTTGTTGAAGTTGTAAACCTCTTAGGGTAGCTGACAGTTAAATAATTGCAATAAATGCTCTATAGAGTGCTGGAATTGTCTTTTATATGAAGAAGCTGTATGTTTTCTATGTACAGAAGCTATCCTGCACAAGAAATAACCATCTTTACAAGGAAGGAGAGGCAGCTGTCAGTTTCAAGTGGTGAGCTAAATGGAATTCATGGTAGGGCAAAATCAAAGTGGAGGAAGGGAGGCTGGGCTCATAGGCAGAAGATAACCAATATTGCTTCCCCAGCAAAATAATAAGAAGAAAGGTCTTCTGATCCTCTCAATTTGGAATTGTGTGTGAACCACAGGATGTTTTTAAGGGATCATTTATTAAAGCTAGAATTGAACTCCTTTATGAACTCAGATGTAATTCTGTGTTATTGGGTTTTAAAAATCAAGCAACATTTGGGGAAGGAGTCGGTGTGTATGTGTTTGGGGTGGGTGGGGGAGGGTGTCGTTGGTGAACAGATTTATAACTGCTTGGTTTTCCTGGGTGCTCTTCCTGGTAAATACTCTTAAGTATTATCCTGAAGAGGTCTTTCCCAATATTTGATGAAGTATCATTATGGGCAAAGAATTCTGGTAGCGTTTCAGGAGCCGATGCCACGAAGCCGATTCCCAGTCGCCAGATAATCAGACCAACGCGTACTTTCCAAGGTGCGTTTTTTCGTATCCAGTATTAGCTGGGGTCCTGACCGTTGTTTGCAAAATATCCAGGCAGCCTCAAAAGCTGCTGTTTTCCCAACTCCGTTAAAAAGTTATTTGCACTTGGGGTTTTTTTGGTTCTGCTCTTCCCCACCCCCGCCCCCTGGTTTTTGCCAGTAGAGACCTGCCCTGGGGGCGATTTTGTCCTGGGAGCACAAAACTATTTTCTTTTCTGGAAATAAGTTGACGTCAACTGGGAGCTGTTTTTGGTTGCTTTGTTTCCCGGAGCGTCCAACCCAGCACATCGCCTTCGGCAAATTGCGAGCAATTCAAAGCAGCTCGCCCAGCGGGGAGGGGAGCCGGGGCGGAGGGAGTGGGGGGCACCCCTGCCGCCCGCAGAAGTGGGGGACCTTGGGAAGCTGCTCCGCCCCTGGAGTGTGGGTCCGAGTCCCCGGAGCGCAGCCAACACGGCCCCTGGGCCCCTGGGCTCACTGAATCTGCGGTGAGGACCGCCGAGCGGGGAGTAGCCCCTGGCGGGGAACTTGCCGGGCGCCCATTTGAATTCTCCGCAGGGGCTGAAATGCCGGGCCGGAGGGCTCCGGAGGCCCCCAAACCTGGGAGCATCCCGGGACAAAGGGCCAGCCCTCCGGAAGTAGCCGGTGCGGATGATGTGTGCCAGGTCGTATGCGCGGGACCGCGGGTGCGACTAGCTTCTCTGCCTACTGCCTTGGGCTCCCTTCTATACATCCCCAGCACAGTGGCGTTTGGACACAGCCCACCGCACCTCGGGGAAGATTCCCGAGGAGTGCTATCTCCGGATCCCAGTCCTCCCCGCACTCCCCAGAAGGTTCTCTGCAGAGAGGAGGACTGATGAGAGTGTGTGGTGTGTGTTTCACCGAGAAGCGGGAGAGTGGGGTGTGTGTATGTGTGTGTGTGTTTCCCCGAGGAGCGGGAGGGGGCCCGCGAGGCAGTGACTTGCTCTAACTCGTTCACACCTGGCGCGGTTTCCCCAGAGCTCGGCGGCAGCGTCCAGGGCCGAGGCGGCGCGCGGAGGGCGAGACTGGTCGCTGGGGAGACACTGTCCACTCCCATTTTAGACGCCCACGCGGCCCAGAGACCTAGTCTTCCTTCCTTCCTCTTTTCTTCTTCTTCTTCTTTTTTAAAATTACAAATTGACCCATGGGTTACTTTTCATGCGCTAGATTATAAACTGCCCTGAAAGCAAGACAGAGGGCCTGGTGTGTGTGTTTGTGTGTGTGTGTTGGGGGCGGGGGCGGGGGGATTGTCGCAGGGAACTAGCAATTGAGTAGACCCTCCCAGCCCAGGTGCTGAGAATTCGGACTGAGATCCGAGGACGCACACGAAGGGCTGGAGAGGCAGCCTCATTCGCGGGCCGGCCTGGGACTCGGAGTTGACCAGCGCTCTAGGGGGACACACTCGGGCTCCCCGAGGAGGAGCGAGTTAGAAGGCGTTACAAAATCCGGAGATGGCCGCGGCTGTGCCTCCAAAGAAATGAGCCGAGGTCTCGGTGGGTCTGGGGGCGCTGCCCCCGGGCCCGGAGTCCTGGAGGCGGTGACAAGGACGTGCCCGGAGCCTGGGCGCTCCGTGGGCGGGCGTTTGGCTGGAAATGGGACAGTGTCTCCGATGGGAAAGCGGGACCCGGCGAGCTCTCTGGCCGCCTTTCCAGTTTCGGAGGTGCCCGCCCCCGCGCGCCGAAGGCAGCACAGCCCCGAGGGCGAACGAATGGCGGTTGGCAAACTTGGAACCAGAGCGCGCCCAGGATCCGAATTGCCGGAATCGTGGCGGCGGCGGGGGCGGCTGAGACCCAAGTTTACTCTTTCCCGCCCACCGGCCCCCAGGGTCTTAGGGACTGGCGTTGCCCGCTCCGACCAGGCGGAGCGCCTCGCCGTCGGGAGTTGTGTTAGTTTGCTTCGAGGCAGGAGGGCGGTGGCCTGGGCGGGTGGGGAGGGGTCCCTGGGGTCCCGAGCGCCTCTCCCCCGCGTCTCCCCTCCCACTCGCCCCTCCCAGTCTTTCTGCCTTCGCTCCTTCCCCAGGCTGACTGGACCGGCGCGGACTTGCCCCAGACCTACGGGGAGCGCCCCAGGTCTTTAATGACAGCTTAAAAGTAGCTGTTGGAAAAGTCGAAAGGGATGAGGCTGACGTGGGGCGTGTTTCGCTCCTTTGCAAGAGTCGGAAAGAGAGCTGGGAGCCTTGCGGCTGGCCCCAGGCCCCCGCGCCTCGCCCCCAGCAAGTAGGTGGGGGAGCCGCCGCTGCCGCCAGCCCCATCCCGCTCCCAAGCCTCGCCCGCTGCGCCCTGGCCGCGGGCGCAGAGAGGGTGCGGGGCCTCGCTGTGCCTCCTCCACCCTGCTCATTAACCTGCCTGCTCCGCTCCGTTCCGGGAGGCCCCAGACACGGGCTTCTCGAAGCAGCATCCGCGGCGCGCCCGGTGCAGCCGCCTCCCCGAACCCCCGGCTCCGGGGGGCAATGAGGGGGCGGTGGAAGGGGCACTGCTCCTCGGGCATTACTTAGAGAAGCGAGACCGCCCCGCCCTCCCAGCCGGCCCTCCCTCGCTCCCGCCCGGGCCCGCGCGCCACTCAGCCAGAGGGTAAGTTGGGAGTGTTTCAGCCCCATCGACAGCTCTCCCTCCCCTTCCTTCCCCCACCCCCCCTTCAAAGTTTTCTTCGGAGTGGGGAGAGGGGTGGGGGAGGAAGAGGGTCCAGCCAGCCTCGGTCCTTACGCGCTGCCTGTCTAACGTACCCCCGCCTCCCTACCCCTCCATCCCCCGCGCGCCGCTACCCCTCCGGAGCCGCGCTCCGAACTGACAATTGGCGCGCGGCTCCTTTAAGAGCCCGGCTTTGCCTCCCGGTAGCTGAAGGTCATTAAACACAAAAGCTCTCAGCGCTGCGGTCCAATATAGCGCATGCGCCCTGCCCGAGGACTGGCAGAGAGACGGCAATATGGCGAGAATGCCTGGCAGCGGGGACTGTAACACCAGCGCAGGCGGCAGCGCCGCCGCCGCCGCCGCCGAGAACAATGGGGAGCGGGGCGAGGGCGAGCGCGGGGTGGGGGGCCGCGGCCGCCGCCACGGCCGCCCGCACTACTGCAGCGCGGGCGAGGAGGAGGAGGAAGACGAGGAGGAGGACGAGATCCAGGAGGTGCAGATAACGGGGGACGAGGAGGAGGAGGACGGAGGTGGGGGGCTGGAGGAGGACGAGGAGGAGGAGGAGGAGATGGGGCTGGACTGGGACGAGCCCCTAGAGCCCGAGGACTCGGCCGGGGAGGAGCTGGAGCCCGAGCCGGTCCATAGGATCAATATGGACCAGAGCGCCGCGCTGGAGCCTGAGGCGCCGCCGCGACTGTTGGCGCCCCGGGCCCGCGGCGGGCCGCCCGGGGCTGGCGCCGAGCTGGACCCCGACGTGCTGCAGCGCCCCGAGCGGGCCCGGCTGAGCGAGAACACCCGGCTGGCCACCCGCTATGCCGTGCGCATCTTCCGGGAATACCTGAGTGAGAAGGCGCAGAGCCCGGACTTCGAGACCATGGACAAGGGGGCGCTGTGCCGCGTGCTGCGCTCCTTCTACGCCGAGGCCCGCTCCAAGAGCGGCCAGCTCTACAGCAAGTCGTCGCTTATCAGCATCCGCAGCTCCCTCAACCGCTACCTCAACGAGCCCCCGTACTGCCGCACGCTCGACCTCACCAAGGACCCCGAGCTGCGCAGCGCCAACCTGACGCTGGCTGCGGTCATCCGCAAGCTCGAGGAGCAGGGCGCGGGGCCGGTGGTGCAGAAGCAAGCCATCACGCGCGCCGACCTGCGCAAGCTCTACACCTCCAGCGTCTTCAGCACCAACACGCCCTTCGGGCTGCTCAACAAGGTCTGGTTCGAGACGTGCATGTACTTCTGCACGCGCGGCCGCGAGAACCAGCGCGAGCTGGAGGAGGACTCCTTCGGGCTGGCCATGGACGAGGATGGCCGCAAGTTCGTCTACTTCAAGTCCCTCGGGCCCTACCACAAGTCGCGCTCGTCGTCGTGGAGCAAGAAGCGCGCCGAGAGCAGCGACGAGGAGAACTTGCCGCGCATGTACGAGACGGGCACCGAGTTCTGCCCCTATGCCAGCTTCGTCAAGTACTTGTCGAAGCGCAACCCCCTGTGCAAGGCTTTCTTCCAGCGGCCCCGGGACCACTGCAGCGAGGGCGATGTGACCTGGTACGAGAACAAAGCCATCGGCAAGAACTTGCTGGGCACGAGGATGCAGATGCTCTCCAAGGCAGCCAAACTCTCCAAGACCTACACCAACCACTGCATCGGCGCCGTCTCCATCGCCACGCTCAACAGCATCGCCGGCATCGGTACCAAACTGGGCTCGCCCGCCCCGCAGGGCTGCTACGCCGAGGCTCTCAACGGGGCGGCTCGCCACCACTCCCACCAGCCCCCCACCCATCCCTCCCACCACCACCGCCCCCAGCCGCCCTCGCTGGGGAACACCTATATCCTCCCCAGAGACAGCCAGGTCGGGCCCGACGTGAAATCGGAGGCTGCGCCCAAGCGCGCCCTGTACGAGTCGGTATTCGGGTCGGGGGAGATGTGCGGTCCCTCTTCCCCTAAAAGACTTTGTATCCGCCCCTCGGAGCCTGTGGACGCGGTGGTGGTGGTTTCGGTGAAACACGACCCCCTGCCTCTTCTTCCAGAAGCCAATGGGCACAGAAGCAGCAATTCTCCCACAATAGTTTCACCTGCTATTGTTTCCCCCACCCAGGTAACCAAACCAAAGTCTATGCATGAAGTGTTTCTCTGGTACCACTGGAGACTACCGTGGGCTCACGCGGGCCTGGGTTGGTGGGGGGCGGGGGAAGTTTTCCAAAGTAGCCGATAAGCTGAATCGGATGCGATTTCACTTTTAAAAGCTTAACTCTCTTGACGCTTTTCAGGAAAGTTTCCACCTAACCGTAAAGGCTTGGACAGGGCCAGCTAGCTAACACTCCCTCCTGCGCAGTAACGCTGAAAACTTCAGAGTTCACAGAACAAAAGGGTCGGCTCAACCCTCCATTGAATGTCTGGGTTTTAGACGGCAAAGCGTGCAGGAATACTGTGCCTGTAAATGAAGCAGTTACTTAAACTATCTTTGAATAAAGCAACGATTAAAATACTCTAGTACATATTCACACTAACTTATGAAGGTAAAAAAGCAGTTATAAATGATTATTTATAACTCAGACATGCCATTCCCACTTCCTGTAAGGGGCGGATTTTGGAGAGTGGTGGGTGAGTGCCAGTTTATATTGTGAGGTGTAGTTGAATGTAAAGCAACCGTTTGGAATGTCGTTTTCATCAATTAAGTCACTTGTTGATGGTTTGGAAAGGTAGTGTCTGTACTCCCAGCCAGTCTCCCAGTTGGAGCATGCTTTCTGTGCTGGGCTGTGTGGGCACTGGAACTTTGCTGTCTTTCCTAGCACCATGGAGCTGTTGGTCTAGGGCACAGTTAAGTGATGGCAAGATAGACCGTTGAGCTAACAGCAGATTAGAGTGGAAAGAACTCTGAAGTAAGCTAGCTCAGAAGCTGAGCCACCTCGGGTAAATCACTTCACCTCTCTGGGCTTCAGGATCCTTAACAAAGATAAGGGAGCTGTTTAATTCAAAGTGGTTAGACTTCTGGGTTGAGATTAGACGTTCAACTGGGTATTTGTCTTACTGTTTTTCCTAGAAGAATATATTCATATTCTTTTAAAGCTAGGTTCATCTTTTGGATACTGTGCTGTAGGAGCCAAAAAGCAGAGGTCCTTGGGGACCCTCCTCTCTTCTTCAGACAGGAGTAGCCCCTGGGTTTTTACAGCTTGGCCCTGAGTTTGGGGGTGTAGGGCAGGCCTTTCAAGGCACAGATGTCAGGTACCTCTATGCTTTTTCCAAAGTGGAAATTCCAGTTCTGGATAAACTGACCCTTTCAGATGTTTACTGGCTAATCAGCAAGCCTCAAGGCCAGCTGAGAAAGGGTTTGTGAATGGTGTTATAAACACCAGAGTTCTCTAAGCTACATGAGCCCCGGAGGCTGTGTGTCTTTCTGTGCTTGTAGTGCAGTTTCTGACAGACCACGAGGTGGTTTAGGGAGTTGGAAGGATGGAGACTTTGGATTTGCTTTTTCTTTGAAAGCAGAAGTAAATGATCAGATTCTTCTGATAAAACCCTTAAAATGTCCTGATTTCAAGTAGCGCCTAATTAATTAAGAGTTAAAAGCCTAAGAGAGTTTATTAAAGTACCTATCTGCTTGAAATAACAATGAAGCAGTTGGTCCCCTGGCGTCTTGTCTACTGATTTTTTGACTCTAGTGTCACATGGAATCCTGACTTAAGATCCACAAAAGATGAGGGACCTTTGTTTCGTTGGTTTGGTTTTGTTCTAAGAATTACAGCACTCTGTCACAGTCTTTTATTTTAACTGAGTGAGATCAGTCATTTCTATAAACCTGGACACTAATGCTTTTATTCTTGAGTTCTTGTTAGGTAGCTCCCAAGTTAAATATAGTTTGGAGTGTCCATATGTCCATATGTCGGTTATGTTATCACTATGCCTTTTAAACAGTATCTTAGCTAAGTCCTTTGCAGTTAAAACACTACAGAAAGTTTCTTTGCTTTCACTAATGTTAAAGTAAAAATCTTTTTCATCAGCATTAAGAAGTTTAAGGGAACTATTTAGTAACTTCTGTAGAAGCCCCTTCAAAAGTCTGAGCATTCTAAGTATGAGATGCATGTTCAATGTAAGTACAAAGCTGATATTAAACTTTTTCCTCCTGTATTTACTAAAATCAGTATTGAGGTTCAGGGCATTTCCTGGGGTTTAATGACTGGCTGGGGTTCCTGGCCTAAGGCATCACTTTAGTCAGCAGCTCCTCTGGCTGGTCATTAATCCACAGGAAATACCCTGTGTACCTCGAGCTTCAGTCATTATTACTTAATTATAAAACATAGGCTGTCTAACCTTAGTACAGGCTAGACCTTATCAAGTGGAGTCACACTGAATTCCACTAAGGGCTACTTGATGACACAGTGACACCCTGTTTGAGTCTTTCATCAAATCTGAAGTTTCTCAGCAAATGAAGAGCCTGTTACTGTAAATGCATTTACTCTTTTACTTCTTGAGGGTGTTGATAAGTGTATCACTTATGGGACTGGTTGACAAATGAATGCACATAAGGATTAATGAAGATTATGGAATTTGTGATTCTTTCACTCATGTGAAGTTCCTGGCTTTATTTAGTTTTGAAGAGGTTGGAGGCTTGGTGGTTGTGATGGTTACCTTAACTGATTCACTCTTTAATCTCTTGAATGTCTGTGTTCAAAGTAAGAGATAGTCTTAGTTCTTTCCTCTCTTCCACCCAAGGCTGTTGTGTCTAAGATGATCTCCTTACTGGTACAACTTCCTAACTCCTAGGTGGAGATTACATGGTATATATTTAAAGGCTTAGCACGTCTCCTATTCGACCTCTTCATAGCTATTCTCTTTGCATGAAAATGCGGCATTTTTCTTGCCTCATCAACACTTGGCAGCATTTGTAAACTTGTGAGAAAGGTGTCCTCAGTTGAAGTTTCTTGACCCTAACCCAGATTACCTCCAGAAATACTTTCAAGGAATTCTGTAAGTAGGAAACCTATCAGTGGTGAGATTCTAGGGTTGGTGGTACACATCCAGTGTTTTCTGTTTCGTTGACTTCACTAGGGACCAGAGTCTGTCCTTCGAATCTCTAAGCTGAAAATTAGAGCAGCTTCCCTGTGGGGCATACCCAATGGTTCATGACCTTGCCTTTGAAGAGGCTGGATGCTGACAGCACTTGGAAATCCAGTCTTCATTCAGGTGCTGTCATGCGGGAAGAGAGAAGGAATATTCGTTCTACTTACTTGAAAAAAACATGCATTTTACGTGTCATTGAAATAATCGCCAAAGTCTTATTTTGAATTTGGAGACTAGGCAGGTGGGATACTCTTTTTTTTTTTTCTCCTTAAAGATGGAATCAAACTTCTGTAAATGTGACAGGTACGTTCATGCTCAGTCATGTCCAGCTCTTTGCAACCCCACAGACTGTAGCCTGCCAGGTTCCTCTGTCCATGGGATTATCCCGGTAAGAATTCTGGAGTGGGTTGCCATTTCCTCTTCCAGGAAAGGATCTTCTTGACCCAGGGATCTAACCCACATCTCCTGCTTTGCAAAGCCGGTTCTTGACCACTGAGCCATCTGGGAAGCCCCTCAGTTGAGACAGAAGGGTGTGTTTAACAGTTATGTCAACTGTAGGTTATCTGGAGCGGTTAGGATTAACCACCTTGTGTAAAATGGATATTTTCCTGATTTTTAATAATACTTTGTGGCTGTATTCTTTTTTCTCATGCAGGAATGTTTACTCTCCTTTATAGAAAGTTCAAATTGGTAAAGGAACTAAGTGGCATTAGCCTAAGTATGGAAGTTTCTTTGTTCTTTTAGGAAACAATTGCTGAACACTTACTATTTTGGCTTTGGTACCAGAAATCTTTATAAATTAATCATTTTCCACTTGGCAAATAGTCTCACTGGCAAGATTTTGGCCTCATTAAATATTAAAGGAGATTAAAATAAAGACAGTTAAAAGGTAAAACACTCAATGTTTTGAAAGTCTGTTTTTGCAAGTCATTTGGGAAAGAAATCTGTATTTTACTCTTTAGTATTAATATTGCCATGAGTACTCAGGTGTATTATTTTAAATTGATACAAACCCACATATATGTCATGGGCACCTCACTCCAGTATTCCTGCCTGGAAAATCACAAGGACAGAGGAGCCTGGCAAGCTACAGTCCATGGGGCCACAAAGCGTCGGACACGACGAGTGACTGAGTGTGCGTGTGTGCACACACATCAGCTCACTATCAAATCTAATCCAGAAAAGGGAGAAAAACTATTTGCTGCCAAAGGGAAAGTGGATGCCAGTCATCTAAATGTAAATCTTTGGATCACCTTGATTTAAAATCTGGCTCCCCTGACAAATGTTACATAAAAGGCCATCCTCTCATCATTGCAGACAGATTTCAAGCAAGAAGAGTTTCTTCAAATGGGACTGCATGTTGTATATGAGACCTCTTACATTTTCACCTTGATTTAGGCCAAAGCTCCATTTCAGTGATTTATGAAAAGTTCACTTTCAAGTTATCATTTGGTGTCTGCATCGCTATTTCAAAAGCAAAGTTGATACAGAAGTTGCTTTGTGGTTACCTATGTTGAAAATCTTAGGACCAGACATATAGACTAGGTATATAGAACTTTTCTTTCTTCTTTTTTTTTTTTTAACTTCTCTTTGATCATTCAGTCATTCACTGCATCATTAGTTAGGATGCCATTTGAAAGACTTCTCTGGATAATGTTTTTGCTGCCCCCACCCCCATACCCTGAGGGATGTGGGATCTTAGTTCCCTGAACCAGGAGCAAACCTGTGCTCCCTGCATTGGAAACGCAGAGTCTTAACCACCGGACTGCCAGGGAAGTTGTCCTTTGGAGAATTTAGATACGGGGTAGAGAGGTGGGAAGTGATTGGTCTAAGAAGGGAAATTAATTGCCTTTGATAAACGGAAATGAAAGAAAACATAGCTTTAAGAATTTGAAACATTGTGCTGATGTTTTTACTTAACACTAGTGGTTTTCTATACTCCACCCAAGTATACACTTTGAAAATCATCTTTGTAAGGCAAGCCTTCCTGGGAACATCTAGACTGCTTCACTCCCTGAATTACTGCTTTCCCCTGATCACCTGGCCGTGAACCCTGGCAGATGGGTGGTTTGATTCAGTCTATAAGGAGAGAAAGTGGACGTGAAAGTGTTAGTCACTCAGTCATATCCGATTCTTTGTGACCCCCATGGACTGTAGCACTCCATGCTCTTCTGTCCATGGAATTGTCCAGGCAAGAATACTGGAGTGAGTGGCCATTCCCTTCTCCAGGGGATCGTTCCAGCCCAGGGATTGAACCTAGGTCTCCCCCATTGCATTCTTTACCACCTGAGCCACCGGGGAAGCTCTAGGCACATAACGGAAGGAGGCAAAAATATGCTACCTGTAAAGGGCTGACAGATTGATGAGACCATCCGGCTGTAGGCTTCTGGGAAGAAAGGAGAGGAATTCGGAAAGGAATGTGGGAGAATGGCAGAGATAAGTGTTGCTTCCTTTGTGAATACTTCGGTTCCCGAATGTCAAGACTAGTTTGGAAGCTTATAATTATCTATTTCTAGTTTTATTACGTGTCCCCCATCCAGCTTAACTCACCTAGTTCAGTCCAGGCTCTCATCATGCATCCCCATCCCTCCTCTCTTAACACAAGACAAAGGACACTATGATTTATAGCGCTGGGTCCCATGTGGGCTCTTGAGCTTGTGGATTAGTTCTGATACCTAAACTTGCTGTGGGTTTTTGGCATGTAGTTTTTAAGGAAGTTACAGACGTTGAGCTGGTTCACCATCCTGGCTTCTTTGCCATTCTGGGTGGACTGTTGGACCAGATCGAGGCAGAAGTGAAGGGAGGGGGCGTGAGGCTGCAAGGCTGTCATGTCGCTGGGCCGCAGTCCAGACACAAACGTGATTCCCTCCTTGCAGAGTCTGATGCCAACTGTCTCAACCTCTGACTGACTCTGTAGTCAGGAAGTGGAGTGTAATCATTAGTATTCATAATAACCAAGATGAACCGAGAGCTTTAAACTGGCCCCCCAACCAGCAGCCTCTGCATCACTTGGGAGCAATGGGCTGCTTGGTCTAATTTAATCCTCACACAGTCCTTCAAGGAGTTGTGGTTATTATTTCCACTTTACGAAGGAGGAATCCAGGGTTAATAGATGCTGACTTAATTCCCTGAAGGTCTAAAAACTGGTAGTGACTATGCTGGGATTTGAATCCAGGACTGTCAGATTCTGAAGTCTGTTTTTAAAATCCATAGGCTGTTGATTCCACAACCCTTAGCTCTTCGTATGAAATAATCCAGTAAAGAGAGGATGATATAACATTAGATTCATATCACTGCCTTAAGTGCTTTGCTAGAGCAATGTAAGAACTTAATAAAATACAGCAAGAAAAAAAAAAAAAAAAGGCGGGAACACAGACTATTTCCAGTACTTACCATGCTTCCATTTGGCTGCATGTGGTCCCAGCCTCTGCCGAATTTGGGGACAGTATCAGCCAGACTCTTTGAGACGCCCCATCACAGAGCACGTTAAGAGCAGACTTGGGCCAGACTGCCAGCGACAAATCTCAGCTCTGCCCAGAACCAGCCTGGACTTTGGTTTCCTCCTGAATTATGTGGGGACAGTGGTCATTCTCACCTCCTGGGTCATCAGTGTTAAACGAATTCCTGTTTGAAAATCGCTTAACTCTGGAGCGTTTGATGAACACATGAAAAATGGCTGATCTTGCTGATGAAAGCCCAGTCTTCAGTGTTTCTCTTGTGAATTGCTCATCCAGATGCCACACAGGCCCTTCTGCCTCCTGGGGCGTCCATTGCCTCCAGCCAGTAGCACACCCTCTGGTCTCCTAGGAGGTGGGCAATCTCCGGAGGCTTCTGGCACTGTGGCTCTCCCAGACCCCCTCCCTCTTGTTCACCTCCAGCTGTCCATTCAGGTGTCCTTTATACCAAAGCCATTTTTTCTACACTTTTCTTCTGAGTTTGTTCTGCAGACCCTTCCCATTGCTAGAGGGGGTAGGAGGCACCCTCTGAAGGCGTAATTGCCACCCAGACTCTAGGGGATTCACAAAAGTTGGCTTAGATGGAGATCAACAGCTTTTCACAAGAAAGTTTATTTGGAATGGTTTGGGATTAGGGGAAGCAGTCATAATACATAGTCTTAAAACATTTTGAAGGTTGTTTTGGCAATAGCTTTCATAAATTTTAATTCCAGTGTTTTAGAAGTAGGGCCTGTATTTGTCTACATCTGTTATATTGTTGTGTTTCCCTCCTGGCGTAATTGGATTATCATTTTCTAATTCTTGACTTTGGTCTTGGAGACTATATAAAATCAACAGAAATTTTACTTAAAGTTGATGTGTACTAGTACTAACACATGTTTTGAATAGACTGCAGAATCAGGGTAATTGCTTGGTGTTTGGATGCAGCATTTCTGACTAATTAGTGACCTCTTCTGCCTTGTTTTAATTTGACAGAGTGAGCGCTGTTATAAAATAGAAAGGATTGCTGTGATGATACAGGATCTGCTACCTCTAGTTTGCTCTTCAAATAATCACAGTATTGTAGTCCCAATAATATGTTTGTGGGTTTTAGAATTATATTAATTATTAATAACTTTAATACTTCCATTAATTTCAATAAGCCAGCTCATCTGGAGTGTTGGTTTCTATCTTGTGATTTTTTCCTGACAAAATTATATATAAATAGACGTTAGCTATTTTCTTTCCATCTTGAACAAATATTTCACTGTTTTTTACTCCAGGAAAAAAATGAGAGACTGGCAGTATGTTTATTTTTCAGTGGAAAACATGTTGCTGCGGAAACATGGGGACCTAGATAAAAGTGTAACAAGAATATTAGAAAATGGATTATGCTAGCCTCATTTTCTTTTCTTCTCAACATGATGTTCCTTTACACATTGCCTTTTTTTTTTTTTTAAACTAATAGTAGGATGTTCATAGTGCTGGTGATTTCACTAGTTTCAGGATTATTTTTTAAGGAGGAAGGATGGTGAATTTCCAGGTACGTCTCTCAAGTTTTTTTTTTTTTTTTTTTAACTTACGAAGAGGATCATGGAGTCCTAGACCCTTTTTGTGCATTTAACTACTATCTCGAGTGATGGGTTTTAGAACCACCCCTTGGGATGTGAGTGGTGATCTAGGCAGAGTCAAGATGTTATACAAAATAACTGTGAAAGTAGGATTCATTTATTGAGCACTTACTGTGTGCAAGGGCAGGAATTTGAAGGTAAAAAATAGCTTAGAAATAGTTAAAGGAAGACACTGGAGAAGCTACAGGGGGAATACCTACAGTGTAAACTGTAGTGGGCAAGTCAGGAGGAGGACCTGATGGAGAGGGAGGGGATGGGGGTCTTGGCCCAGCTACTGACTGCTCACCAGAAGAGCCTGGGGAGTCAACAGCGTGTGCATTGCTTTCTAAGAAATGGGACCAAAGGTGGCCTGACCAAACTGAAAGACTAGACATTTAAACCTTAAAAGTGTGTGGGGAGAAAATGTAAAATCTCAGAAGAAAAAAAAAACTTGCCTTGTCAAAATGTAAGCCTTCTCACTGCTGTGACCTTTTGTGGGAAAGCCTTAGTTCACGGCTGTCTTGGCTGTCCCAGCATGAAGTAGGCTGTCGCGTCTGAGGTTCATGAGAATAGTGCTTTACAGGTTGCAAAGGGCTTTTTAATATGTGATTTCATTCTAAGGACGCTTTGCAGGGCCCTTCCTAGTGTCAGTTACTGGGTTGGATAGACTGTGGGGACACAGATAAACTCCTTGACCTGGGAGGACTCAGCTTTGTGGAGGAGGCAGACAAGTGACCCGAAGTGTAATAACTCCTGTGATATCTCGAGTGATGGGTTTTAGAACCACCCCTTGGGATGTGAGTGGTGATTTAGGCAGAGTCAAGATGTTATACAAAAAAACATGAAGGGGAAGGGTGGGAACTGGAATTATACCCATCCTCCACATGAGGAAAGCTGACCCTTAGAGAGGTTAGGCAGTTTCTCAAGTTCACCTCGTTCCCGAGGAATTAAGTTCCAAGTCTAGGTTTAGGCCCTTTTACAGTGCTACTTTTGGCGCTGTCATGTATAGCTGAAGGTTGTTTTGTTTTGTTTGTGGTTTTTAGCTACACTTCATGGCTTGCAGGATCTTAGTTCCCCGACCAGGGATTGAACCTGTGCCTTTGGCAGTGAGGGCACAGAGTCCTAACCACTGGACCACCAGGGAATTCCCTAGCTGAAGTTACAAAAGCATTGCTGTCAGGCACTGAGGAAAGAAAGAAAAAAGTACACTGAAGCACAAGTATGCGGATGGATGTATCTTTTAAAAACTGAGAGTCTTAATGTGATTTTCGTGCTTTTGGTGTTTTAGGACAGTCCAAGAGAACATTCTGGATCAGGGTGAAGTAGAATGGTCCAACAGTGCTCCAGATGTCAGTGGCTGACAGCTCCAGCCAGACTGACGGCGGGGGGGTGGGGGTGGGGAATCTTTCCTCACAGTGAAGCCCAGCTCCTGGAGCCCCCCTGCAGTGGCTGAGGACTGACCCCCACGGAGAGCTGTATAGTTCTGTCTTTTCCCACTTGAGCCAGAGCACTTAGTTGAAAGAGTGTACACAGTTCTAATGCAGTTATGACTAGTAAAAAGAGCCAATAAAAATGACAATAAAGTGCCTGACAAATAGAAAATGTTTAATAATGCTGAGGTACTTTATGGGGCAAGGCTTTACCTCTTGGCATGGGATGACAGGCTTCCCACCGAGGCTTTTCCTGGCGGCTGCCCTTGGCCGCCAGCTCCCGCCCAGACCGTACAGGCGAAGTGCCCAGGCACTGCAGTCCTAGAATCACCCAACTTTTTCCTGCAGGAACTTCTCTGGAAAGTGACCGCCACAGACGTGTAGCCATTTTAATTGTGACAATGGGTAACACAAGGTTTACAGGACGCTTCAGTGAGAAGGGAAAAGGCACAGTAGCAAAAAAGTAAAGGGAAGGCAAGCAGTTAAAGTGCCTCCGATCCTACTGGACATTTGGAGCAAAACCAACATTCTCCATCAGTTCTGATTAGACCTCCCAAAGGAGAGACCAAATTAAAGTTAAGCTGAATTACCCTTGGGCAGGTTACTTAGTTTCCCTTCTCTTAGGTGGCAGTCCAGTTGTTCCTCGGTATCCTCAGAGAATGGGTTCCAGGACCCCCTGGGATGCTCAGGTCCCTTATATAAAGTGAAGTGAAGACACTCAGTCATGTCCAACTCTTTGCAACCCCATGGACTGTAGCCTACCAGGCTTCTCAGTCCTGAGATTTTCCAGGCAAGAGTACTGGAGTGGGTTGCCAATTCCCTTCTCCAGATGATCTTCCCTACCCAGGGATTGAACCCGGGTCTCCTGCATTGTAGGCAGACACTTTACCCTCTGAGCCACCAGGGAAGCAAGTGGTGTCGTATTTGTATATAAGTGGTAAATGTCCTGCCTAAACATTGCATCATCTTTAGATTACTTATAATGCCTGATGCCGTGTAAATGCCATGTAAGTAGTTATAAATACAATGTAGATGTTCTTAAACAGTTGCTGCTGCTGCTGCTGCTAAATCGCTTCAGTCATGTCCGACTCTGTGCGACCCCATAGACGGAAGCCCAAATTCAAGTTTCTGGAGTGATTTTTGCAATATTTTTAAATACTTTTGATCTGCAGTTGATTGAAACTCTGGGTGCCCATAGACACAGAGGATTGACTGCACTCCTGCTGTGAGTGGTGAAAGCCCATAGTAAGTGCTCAGTAACTAATAGATTTTAAAAATTTCAGTTGATTAGAGATTACTGACAGGGTACAGGAAACGTAGAGGGGCAGTATACAATTTCCAGTTGATCCTCAGTATTCTCTTTTTGAGCTAAAACAGAGGATCCCCCCGCCCCCGTAAACCCACAAAATATTTATAAACACAGGTGAAAGAATGGAGGTATGCAAATAAACCAGCTGGAGATCCCCCATCTGTGGTAATGACAAAATAATGAAAAACAAAAGGCAAAGAATAACTTTAAAATTTATATAGAAAAATGCATGTTAAATTCTAGATATCCCTGTTGAGCCAGTGTGTAACTCATTAAAATATAAAAATAAAATTAAATCCACACGCTTTTATTCTCTCCTTTATACCATGAAGAGGATAATTTAATAATTAAAGGATAAATTTTGGACTGTCTTTTAAGTAGATCTTGAAAAAGTTGAAATGACTTATAAGTATTGACAACATGTCTACAGTGTTCAATACAATTATCCATTTCATTAAAAATACACAATTTGATTTATTTTATTTTTTTAATATAAATTTATTTGTTTTAATTGGAGGCGAATTACTTTACAATATTGTATTGGTTTTGCCATACATTAACATGAATCTGCCATGGATGTGTACGTGTTCCCCATCCTGAACCCCCCTCCCACGTCCCTCCCCGTACCATCCCTCTGGGTCATCCCAATGCACCAGCCCTGAGCATCCTGTATCATGCACCGAACCTGGACTGGCGATTCGTTTCACATATGATATTATACATGTTTCAATGCCATTCTCCCAGATCATCCCACCCTCGCCCTCTCCCACAGAGTCCAAAAGACTGTTCTATACATCTGTGTCTCTTTTGCTGTCTCGCATACAGGGTTATCGTTACCATCTTTCTAAATTCCATATATATGTGTTAGTATACTGTATTGGTGTTTTTCTTTTTGCTTACTTCACTCTGTATAATCGGCTCCAGTTTCATCCACCTCATTAGAACTGATTCAAATGTATTCTTTTTAATGGCTGAGTAATACTCCATTGTGTATATGTACCACAGCTTTCTTATCCATTTGTCTGCTGATGGACATCTAGGTTGCTTCTGTGTCCTGGCTATTATAAACAGTGATGCGATGAACATTGGGATGCATGTGTCTCTTTCAATTCTGGTTTCCTCAGTGTGTATGCTCAGCAGTGGGATTGCTGGGTCATAAGGCAATTCTGTTTCCAGTTTTTTAAGGAGTCTCCACACTGTTCCCCATAGTGGCTGTACTAGTTTGCGTTCCCACCAACAGTATAAGAGGGTTCCCTTTTCTCTACACCCTCTCCAGCATTTATTGCTTGTACACTTTTGAATAGCAGCCATTCTGACTGGCGTGAAATGGTACCTCATTGTGGTTTTGATTTGCATTTCTCTGATAATGAGTGATGTTGAGCATCTTTTCATGTGTTTGTTAGCCATCTGTATGTCTTCTTTGGAGAAATGTCTGTTTAGTTCTTTCGCCCATTTTTTGGTTGGGTCGTTTATTTTTCCGGAATTGATCTGCAGGAGTTGCTTGTATATTTTTGAGATTAATTCTTTGTCAGTTACTTCATTTGCTGTTATTTTCTCCCATTCTGAAGGCTGTCTTTTCACCTTGCTTATAGTTTCCTTTGTTGTGCAGAAGCTTTTAATTTTAATTAGGTCCCATTTGTTTATTTTTGCTTTTATTTCCAATATTCTGGGAGGTGGGTCATAGAGGATCATGCTGTGATTTATGTCGGAGAGTGTTTTGCCTATGTTCTCCTCTAGGAGTTTTATAGTTTCTGTATACATTTAGATCTTTAATCCACTTTGAGTTTATTTTTGTGTATGGTGTTAGAAAGTGTTCTAATTTCATTCTTTTACAAGTGGTTGACCAGTTTTCCCAGCACCACTTGTTAAAGAGATTATCTCTTCTCCATTGTATATTCTTGCCTCCTTTGTCAAAGATAAAATGCCCATAGGTGCATGGGTTTATCTCTGGGCTTTCTATTTTGTTCCATTGATCTGTATTTCTGTCTTTGTGCCAGTACCATACTGTCTTGATGACTGTGGCTTTGTAGTAGAGCCTGAAGTCAGGCAGGTTGATTCCTCCAGTTCCATTCTTCTTTCTCAAGATTGCTTTGGCTATTCGAGGTTTTTTGTATTTCCATACAAATTGTGAAATTATTTGTTCTAGCTCTGTGAAAAATACCGTTGGTAGCTTGATAGGGATTGCATTGAATCTATAGATTGCTTTGGGTAGTATACTCATTTTCACTAAATTGATTCTTCTGATCTATGAGCATGGTATATTTCTCCATCCATTAGTGTCGTCTTTGATTTCTTTCACCAGTGTTTTATATTTATAGTTTTCTATATATAGGTCTTTAGTTTCTTTAGGTAGATATATTCCTAAGTATTTTATTCTTTTCGTTGCAATGGTGAATGGAATTGTTTCCTTAAGTTCTCTATTTTCTCATTATTAGTGTATAGGAATGCAAGGGATTTCTGTGTGTTGATTTTATATCCTGCAGCTTTACTATATTCATTGATTAGCTCTAGTCATTTTCTGGTGGAGTCTTTAGGGTTTTCTATGTAGAGGATCATGTCATCTGCAAACAGTGAGAGTTTTACTTCTTTTCCAATGTGGATTCCTTTTATTTCTTTTTCTGCTCTGATTGCTGTGGCCAAAACTTCCAAAACTGTGTTGAATAGTAGTGGTGAGAATGGGCATCCTTGTCTTGTTCCTGACTTTAAGGGAAATGCTTTCAATTTTTCACCATTGAGGATAATGTTTGCTGTGGGTTTGTCATAGATAACTTTTATTATGTTGAGGAATGTTCATCCTATTCCTGCTTTCTGGAGAGTTTTTATCATAAATGGATGTTGAATTTTGTCAAAGGCTTTCTCTGCATCTATTGAGATAATCATATGGCTTTTATTTTTCAATTTGTTAATGTGGTGTATTACATTGATTGATTTGCGGATATTGAAGAATCCTTGAATCCCGGGATAAACCCCACTTGGTCATGATGTATGATCTTTTTAATGTGTTGTTGGATTCTCACTGCTAGAATTTTGTTAAGGATTTTTGCATCTATGTTCATCAGTGATATTGGCCTGTAGTTTTCTTTTTTTGTGGCATCTTTGTCAGGTTTTGGTATTTTAGGGTGATGTTGGCCTCATAGAATGAGTTTGGAAGTTTCCCTTCCTCTGCAATTTTCTGGAAGAGTTTGAGTAGGATAGGTGTTAGCTCTTCTCTAAACTTTTGGTAGAATTCAGCTGTGAAGCTGTCTAGACCTGGGCTTTTGTTTGCTGGAAGATTTCTGATTACAGTTTGAATTTCCGTGGTTGTGATGGATCTGTTAAGATTTTCCATTTCTTCCTAGTTCAGTTTTGGAAAGTTGTACTTTTCTAAGGATTATCCATTTCTTCCAAGTTGTCCATTTTATTGGCATATAGTTGCTGATAGTAGTCTCTTATGATCCTTTGTATTTCTGTGTTGTCTGTTGTGATCTCTCCATTTTCATTTCTAATTTTATTGATTTGATTTTTCTCCCTTTGTTTCTTGATGTGTTTGGCTAATGGTTTGTCAATTTTATTTATCCTTTCAAAGAGCCAGCTTTTGGCTTTGTTGATTTTTGCTATGGTCTCTTTTGTTACTTTTGCATTTATTTCTGCCCTGATTTTTAAGATTTCTTTCCTTCTACTAACCCTGGGGTTTTTCATTTCTTCCTTTTCTAGTTGCTTTAGGTGTAGAGTTAGGTTATTTATTTGACTTTTTTCATGTTTCTTGAGGTATGCCTGTATTGCTATGAACTTTCCCCTTAGCACTGCTTTTACAGTGTCCCACAGGTTTTGGGTTGTTGTGTTTTCATTTTCATTTGTTTCTATGCATATTTTGATTCCTTTTTTGATTTCTTCTGTGATCTGTTGGTTATTCAGCAGCATGTTTTTCAGCCTCCATATGTTGGGATTTTTAATAGTTTTTCTCCTGTAATTTAGATCTAATCTTACTGCATTGTGGTCAGAAAAGATGCTTGGAATGATTTCAATTTTTTTGAATTTACCAAGGCTAGATTTATGGCCCAGGAGGTGATCTATCCTGGAGAAGTTTCTGTGTGTGCTTGAAAAAAAGGTGAAATTCATTGTTTTGGGGTGAAATGTCCTATAGATATCAATTAGGTCTTACTGGTCTATTGTATCACTTAAAGTTTGTGTTTCCTTGTTAATTTTCTGTTTAGTTGATCTATCCATAGGTGTGAGTGGGTTATTAAAGTCTCCCACTATTATTGTGTTGTTATTAATTTCCCCTTTCATACTTGTTAGCATTTGTCTTACATATTGCAGTGCTCCTATGTTGGGTGCGTATATATTTATAATTGTTATGTCTTCTTCTTGGATTGATCCTTTGATCATTATGTAGTGTCCGTCTTTGTCTGTTTTCACCACCTTTGTTTTAAAGTCTATTTTATCTGATCTGAGTTTTGCTACTCCTGCTTTCTGATTTCTCTTAATTATAAACAATAAATTTTTGGAAATTGATCTCTAATTTTCATTAGAATGTGGTAAGTCTGGTAAAATATATTCTAAATTTATTTGAATAAATAAAATATCTTAATCATATAGAATATGGAATTAAGGTCTTTTAAACTTTTATCATTAAAAACAGTATATGTGACCAGATGATTAATTTCATTTTTTTTTAATAATAGTTTTGAAAACATTCTCACAGCCACTTTACAACCAGAAAAGATCTCATCCAAATACTAAAGAATATTAAACTTTTTGGCAATGTATTACATAGAACAATGGCACTCTTTGTGTCAAAGTGCTAATTTGAGAGAGAGTATGTCATGCTTTTAACTCTTTTCCAAATAAAGTACTTGTTTAACTGAGATAAATCATCAAATATTTCACATTTTAGTTGTAATTTAGTTTATACCAACATGTTGTCTTTAGTGCACTGCCTGGTAGCAAGGATACACATCTAATTCCTAAAATACTCATCCCCATGATCCATCCAGTAGCTGACACATAGGCATGTAACATGTTACAGTAAGTACTCAGCCTATGTGATTCCATCTGCGTAACAGTCTTGATTCCATGATTCCAATCCACATAACCGTCTTGTAGTCCGGAGACATGAAGTAGCCTGCCCCAGAAAGTTCAGTTAGTAAATGGCAAAACCAAGGCTCTCACTTGAACTGTTCATTCAACAAATATTAATTGAGCGCCTACTGTGTGCCAGTCACTGATGACCCTATAAAGACTGAGGTGGAAGGTCTCATTTCTCATAAACTTTGCATTTAAATAGGAGAGACAGACGTTAGAACTAACAAAACTGTCACTGAAATAGACCAAAGTGACCGGGCAGCTACTGCCTCCCCATCACTTGGGTCCCACCCACACCGGAGCAGGTCCCACACAATAAGCACGTGTGCTCATCTAGCCCCAGAGAGGGCTCTGTGCGAGCCCAGAGCAGATGGACCTGTGACTGGCCTCGTCCACTCCCCTAGGTACAGGTGGGCGCTTTGAAATCAGACTTACAGTTTCCCCAATTAAAATATTAGGGGGGACTTCCCTGGTTCTCCAGTGGCTACGATTCTGTGTTCCCCATAATGGGGGCCCCGGTTCAATCCCTGGTCCAGGAACTAGATTCCACATAAAGTAACTAAAGATCCCACATGCTGCAACAAAGACCCAGCACAGCCAAAGAAATATTTTTAAAAAATATTAGGGGAAGGACTGTAACCTGCATAGAACAGATGTTAGCACTGTTCCTTTCTTAAGAACTCAGGGTGGACAACACATCTTTCCACCTCAGCTTGAGGGCAGATTGAAGATACAGAAGCCCAGGAAATGATCTGGATTCGAGGCTCAGAATCTATTTCCTGGACAACAAAGCCCCGCCTCCTCATTTGCTGAAGTGTTAGTGTCTCAGTCGTGTCCGATTCTTGCAACCCCATGGACTGCAGCCTGCCAGGCTCCTCTGTCCATGGGAATCTCCAGGCAAGAATATTGGAGTGGGTAGCCATTCCCTTCTGCAGAGGATCTTCCCAGCCCAGGGATTTAACCCAGTTCTCCTACATTGCAGGCAGATTCTTGACTGTCTGAGCCACCAGGGAAGCCCTCTTGCTAGGTTATGTGTAACCCTTACGACGTGATAGCTTCAGAGTTTATCCAGTTGATTCTAGGAAAGGTTCTCCCAATGCCTTCAAAGAACTGGGGTCTTTTTCTCAGGGACACGCTTCCCCAAACTATGTCACTGAGGACATTTGTCAGAGGATCTGTGCTTTTCTCCCCACTCCTGTGCAAGAAAGCAGCTAAGATATTATTGCTGGAAGCAGGAGAAAATATCAACATCGGTGGGCACTGGCTCCTCCATATTTGTGATGCTGAAGGATCGTGGGATTAGCGTTTAAGCGTGAGGTCACCTGGCATGGCTGCTGGTTACTGCCCTCACCTCTCTGGGTGTTAATCAGGCCAGGTCACCTAAACCAATTTATGAGAAGCTCTTGATGAGACAGGCATTAACTGGAATACCTGGTCAGGTGACTTCAATAATCCTTTCTGCCCTAAGAACCTATGATTTCACCCTGGACCAAAAAAAAAAAAAAAAATGTCTACAGATCAGAATTGTACAAAAGTTTGTAAATTAGATCGCAGTTGAAAGACATGAAGGAATTCTGTTTTGGAATCCTCATTTTTTCTTGATGTGAACTCCAGTATCTGGTCAGGCTATTTAATGTTAAAGATACCTTGCTGTACTTTCTAGTGTCTGTTGCCATTTTGGGTTGGATTTAAGTTTCGAGGATGTGTGTCTTTTTTTTTCCCCCATAATATTTGAGTTACTATGATGTATAAAGTAGTGTATCTGATTTAATGATCTCCGCCTGTGGTTGAAAATTTCTAACCGATTTAGGGTTGTTTTCTCCTTAATTTGCTGTATGCAGAGTGGGTAGCCCTTCAAGAACTAATGGTTGAATGTTTTTTAAAGTGAGTTGATATTTTCATCAGACCCCTTTGTATAAGGATCATTCCTGGAATGTTGCTTCCTTTTCTTGCCGCTCTATCCCCAGCATCTGGCACAGTGATTGGGCACATTTTAGGTGCATACTAGTAAAGTAATGCTCAAAATTCTCCAAGCCAGGCTTCAGCAATACGTGAACCATAAACTCCCTGATGTTCAAGCTGGTTTTAGAAAAGGGAGAGGACCCAGATATCAAATTGCCAACATCTGCTGGATCATGGAAAAAGCAGGAGAGTTTCAGAAAAACATCTATTTCTCCTTTCTTGACTATGCCAAAGCCTTTGACTGTGTGGATCACAATAAACTGTGGAAAATTCTGAAAGAGATGGGAATACCAGACCACCTGACCTACCTCTTGAGAAATCTGTACGCAGGTCAGGAACAACAGTTAGAACTGGACATGGAATAACAGACTGGTTCCAAATAGGAAAAGGAGTACATCAAGGCTGTATATTGTCACCCTGCTTATTTAACTTATATGCAGAGTACATCATGAGAAACACTGGACTGGAAGAAACACAAGCTGGAATCAAGATTGCTGGGAGAAATATCAATCACCTCAGATATGCAGATGATAACACCCTTATGGGAGAAAATGAGGAGGAGCTAAAAAGCCTCTTGATGAAAGTGAAAGAGGAGAGCGAAAAAGTTGGCTTAAAGCTCAACATTCAGAAAACAAAGATCATGGCATCTGGTCCTATCACTTCATGGGAAATAGATGGGAAACAGTGGAAACAGTGTCAGACTTTATTTTTGGGGGCTCCAAAATCACTGCAGATGGTGACTGTAGCCATGAACTTTAAAAGACGCTTACTCCTTGGAAGAAAAGTTATGACCAACTTAGATAATATATTCAAAAGCAGAGACATTACTTTGCTGACTAAGCTCTGTCTAGTCAAGGCTATGGTTTTTCCTGTGGGCATGTATGGATGTGAGAGTTGGACTGTGAAGAAGACTGAGCGCCGAAGCATTGATGCTTTTGAACTGTGATGTTGGAAAAGACTCTTGAGAGTCCCTTGGACTGCAAGGAGATCCAACCAGTCCGTTCTGAAGGAGATCAACCCTGGGATTTCTTTGGAAGGAATGATGCTAAAGCTGAAACTCCAGTACTTTGGCCACCTCATGCGGAGAGGTGACTCATTGGAAAAGACTCTGATGCTGGGAGGGAATGGGGGCAGGAGGAGAAGGGGACGACAGAGGATGAGATGGCTGGATGGCATCACGGACTCGATGAATGTGAGTCTGAGTGAACTCCGGGAGATGGTGATGGACAGGGAGGCCTGGCGTGCTGCGATTCATGGGGTCGCAAAGAGTCAGACACGACTGAGCGACTGAACTGAACTGAACTGAAAGTATTTGTAGAAGAAAATAAAAATATTTTGTAATAACAGTAAAGGTTAATGTATAACCTCTGCCCTCCTAGCCTTGAGCAGAATGGATCTAAATATTTTACTCTCATCTGAAAAAATGAAAACGAATTCTTTCGCTGTGGAGGTTGGAAATAAAATACTCCTTCAACAGTATATAAGGGGAAAAAATAAAACACATTTCCGTAAATATTTGTGGCACACCTACAGTGTACCTAGCACCGTTCTCTGCTCCGAAGGTCAGACGATTAAGACAGTGCCCCAAAGACTAAACCCAGCCCTGTCCTGTGTATGTTGCAGATGTAATTTGTTCTCTTCTGCTGATTTCCTAGCACGTGACAGGGATCACAGACAGTCAGATAAACGAGCCGCCAGGTTAAATACGGTGATGGTAGCCATGCTGGCCTAGTAGAACAAATACTTGAAAAGTTTTTCAAGAAGCTTCTCAGGTAATAGACATCAGTGGTGGTGGGGCAGCAGAGGGTTGCAAACTAGGTGGAAGATTATGGAAGATACTGCAATCTAACTGCAGCTGACAGTCTGTACCAGCTATGCAGGTCTGTGGTGGTGCCCTCCAGGGATGAGAGATGAGGTGGGCAGGACAAGGGTGGCCTTGCCTGGAGGTCCCCACACCTGGACTTCCGCCCGTTCTGTGCTTCATATCTGGACAGTGTTCACCTCTCCACCTCCAGCCTACTCAGATTTTTCCTTTCTTTTTCCCCTTCCCCAGAGCCCTCATTTCTTCTCCTCCTTTCCCTGGCTCCACCTCCAACCTCATAACAACAAAGAGAAACCCTTTTGCAAAGAAATCCATTTGATTTCATAGAATCATCCAGAATGTAGTGTTTGCTCCAACTACAGAGTTGCCAGGGCACAACTGCGAATTTCTTAGCTACGGAACTCCGACTTTAGGGAGGTCAGTGTTAGATAACTTGGGTTTAGGGGAAAGAGTTCCTTTTGCTTGTCTGTCTGTCTGCCTGCATCTGTCTCTCCAGTTGTCTGCATTGGGCTTTTGTGGTAATCTGGCCTCTTGTTTCTCTCCTGTGTCAATTTTATCAATGTTAGGACATAGCATGCTATATTAGAAGATATCAATGACTGTTGTCACTAATCCCATTTCTCTGAAGTTTGATCATAGACTAGATAGATACATAGATAAATAAATCTTCATCTGCCAACAATCAAAGAGGTGTCTGGTAGCCCTGGTAGCTTAGCTGGTAAAGAATCTACCTGGTAAAGAATCCACCTGCAATGCAGGTCTCCACCCCAGTTCCATCCCCGGATTGGGAAGATCCCCTGGAGAAGAGAATGGCTGCCCACTCCAGTATTCTTGGGCTTCCCTGGTGGTGCAGACAGCAGAGAATCCGCCTACAATGCGGGAGACCTGGGTTTGATCCCAGTATTGGGAAGATACCCTGGAGAAGGGAGTGGCTGTCCGCTCCAGTGTTCTTGCCTGGAGAAATCCGTGGACAGAGGAGCCTGGCAGGCTATAGACCATGGGGTCACAAAGAGTAGGATATGGCTGATGGTCTGGTCTGTTGTGCACGGGCTCTAAGCAGAGGAGGACAGGATTCAACTTGTTTGCCTTTGTGTGTGTGTGCTTTTGTTGTTAACAAGTTCTGTTCTGTTGAGAGATGTGGACCTTGGATTCCAGAGGAATTGGAGCAAGGGAGAGGTGATGGTGTCCAAGGACTAAGATAGTAGCAGATGGTTCCCAGAGATATTTGGGAGGTGGACTCCTCAGGGCATGGAGGTCGGTGTTGTGGGGACAGGAGTTCAGGCGATGGACAGACAGATGAAGGGTGATGCTACTTATTGCAACCCCACCCCTGAGGGGTGGTGGGGGGGGGTGAAGGCGGGGGAAAGCCCTGGGGGCAGATGTTGAGCTCTGCTTAGGGATTTGATAGGCTCAGGGACACCCGAGGGGCATGTCAGATAAGCAGGCAGATAAACAGGTCTGACAGAAGTCGTCTGGAGGATAAAACTTGGAAGTTCACCAGTTTGTGGATGATAATGGAAGCCACTTGGGGTGGATTGTTTTGCTTAGAAAGAAATCCTAGCTGGAGAATAAAAGAGAGCCTGAAGAAACTTGAATATTGGGGGAAGAACAGAGAAGGGGGTGGCCGGGCATACAGCCGGAGTTGGGGATGCCTAGGGCACTAGGGGGTAGGGGTGTAGTGTAGTGGTGGGTTTTGTTAATGGGTTTGAGATTGCCATAAGATGAGACCTTGGGGTACGCCCTCTGGCTTCTCCACAGAGCAGTTCCCTGGCGGGCAGCAGGGTGGCGGGCAGCAGGCAGAAACCATACGTAGGGAGGGAGCCGAAGGAGGGAAGAGAGGTGAGGACCCAGGAACAGCTGAGCTACTTCCAGACTTGACCATCCAAGAGAAAGGGAGCTAGAGGGAGCTGGGGCCGAGACAAGTTGGCAGGGGATTTCATGTATTTTTAACATGGGAGACACGTGAACATGTTTACATGCTGATGGGGAGGAGGTGATGGACAGCAGGTTGGAAGGAATGGGGGTGAGAGTGGGGGCATACCAAGGACAGATGGGGTGGCTGGTTTGAGGCGGTCTTGTTTACATTTGATGTACTTTTTGAAACTCACAGAAGGAAAATGCTGACCCAGGTTAGACTCAGATGACACTGAGACCTCGCCTCCTCTGCCAGCCCTCCGTATCCCATCCCCCTCCATCAGCGCTCCCCAGGGAGTCTGGGATCCTGGTGGTAAAAGATCCCCACTTCAAGTGCCTTCCTCATTCATTGAGGACACAATGAGAACATCCATTGTGTTTCAATTGAGTCAGTGACAGAGGGGAGGATCCCTTTCAAGGTAGGGGCCCATTTAATCCAAAGGGAAGCTAAGTAAAATAGGAACGAACATTATCTGAAACTGTTTCTCGGGGAGGGAATGAACGGGTTACAGGAGAACTGCTGGGTCTCGAGTTTCTTAGAATGAAGATGGACACTTGTTGGCATCACTTTAACTGATGCTGAGTATCGTGCATGTGTGCAGAGAGAAACAGTTTCTAACTTTCAGGCTTCTGGCTTTTTCTGGGAGGAAAAAAATTACTGTAATTTGTAAAAAGTATGATTAAAAAAATTTTTTTCTCAATTGATAAACTTTATATTTTAGAGCAGTTTGAGGTTCCCAGGAAAACGGAGCAGAAAATTCAGAGTGCCCATAGATACCATGTCCCCAAACAGTACGGCCTTCCCAGGTGGCACCAGTGGTAAAGAACCTGCCTGCCAATGCAGATGTGGGTTCGATCCCTGGGTCAGGAAGATCCCCTGGAGTAGGGCATGGTAACCTACTCTCCCACTCTATTCTTGCCTAGGGAATCCCATGGACAGAGGAGCCTGGGGGGCTACAGCCCACAGGGTTGAAAAGAGTCAGACATGACTATAGCGACTTAGCACACACGCATACAGTTCAGCCTGCTCCACTATCGGTGGTCCACTGTTACAGTTGGGCACCCTCCACTGACACCTCCGAGCACCCAAACTCCATAGTGTACATTAGGGCTCATCCCTGTTGGACGTTCTATAGGATTTGACAAATTACCGGTGATGTGCATCCACCGATGTATCGCCGTACAGAGTACTTTCACTGCCCTAAAACATCGTCTGCGCTCTGCCCGTTCACCCCCCCCCCCCCCCCCGTTTCTTTCTATGTGTGTCTGTTGGCTTTTTTGGCAGTTATCTTCTGTGTAAACATAAAAATTAGTTTTTCAGTATCTCCTTCGGAAGATCTTGATAGAACCTTAATAACAGCTTTGAGTTTTGAGTACTTTGGTACATAACAGAAAAATTCAGTCCCTGGTCTGGAATTATGACTTTAAAGCAATAATAGTAATTATTTAGTCTTTATCCTCCTCTCCCTGCCCCACTTTGTAAGCCCCCTTTAGTTAACATTTCAGGGCTTCTGTGGTGGCTCAATAGTAAAGAACGCGCCTGCAGTGCAGGAGGCCCGGGTCCAATCCTTAGGTCGGGAAGATCCCCTGGAGAAGGAAGTGGCAACCCACTCCAATATCCTTGCCTGGAAAATCCCATGGATTTAGGAGCCTATTGGGCTACAGTCCTTGGGGTCGTAAAAGAGTCAGACATGACTGAGCGACTAAACAACAACAGTTAGCATTTCAAGGAAGGACTTTTCCCTCTCCTCCTTTCGTAGTGGGGGGTGGGGGTGGCCGGAAGGGCAGAGATATTTGCTCTTGACCCTACTAAACTACTAAACCACCACGGGGCAACTCGCTAAGGAAGGGTCCTGGGCCTCTCCAGAGTCTTGAGTTCTGTTCCTAAAAGGCCAGAAGAGAATCAAAGAAGCTTCTTAAAGGTACAGGCAGCAGTGTTGGCTGCAGGGGCCTTAAAAGATGAAGAAAGGTCATGTGGGGATTAAGGGGTTAAAGCATTAGTGTTCAAGGCTCTGCTTTTTACTCTTCGCTACTTGTACAGAAAGGATGCTGCCTGTGGAAACTGGTCATTGTAAATTCTGCGGTTTGAAAATCATTGGGGGAAAAAAAAAAATCCCAAAATGTGCAGGGAGAATTGGACTGCAAATACCAGTTCAGAGAAGAGCCTCCAAGTGTTCAAGCTTCTTGATTATGGGTTGTGTTTCCATAACCAAGGCTTTACCCAGGTCACCTGGGTTTCCAGCATCCCTGAGGATGCGTCGGAGGAGATGGGGTAAGGTGGGAATCACTTCCCTGATGTCACTTTGCAAGGATGTCGTGACTTTTGATGTTTCTCATTTCCCCGGGGTTCATATTTGCCTAGTATTTTTCTAATGACTATTTCACACTCATCCCAAGTGACAGTAGCCAGGAAGTCATAGCTTTGATATGCTGGCTGTATTTTCTAAAAGACACAGAACTATTTATTTATTAACGAGAACTATTAATGTATGCATTAATTTATTAAAGCAAGAAGATGCACTGGTCCCCTGTGTGGGAATGTCCATCTACACCATAGTCTCCCAGAGGAGGAGGACCCCTGATAGCCTGAAACCCATGAATCAAGGCCCCAGGAGGTTCATGGAGCACACGAGGCGCAGTCGGTCTCCTCCAGTTGCTCCCTGGTCCCCAGAAGTGTCAAGAAAGGACTGCTTCCTTGCTGGTCTCTCCTCACATTCGACTAAATCACAGTTTTGTACATTCTTGGATTTTATGTTCTTCGCACCCAGATGAAAATGCTCATAAAGACGGGTCTCCTGGGACTTGCCAGGCAGTCCAGTGGTTAGTTGTTTGTCTTCCAATGCAGGGGGTGTAGGTTCCATTCCCTGGTCGGGGAGCGAAGATTCCACATCCCTCCCGGCCAGAAAAACAAAGTGTAAAACAGAAGCAGTATTGTAACAAATTCATTTCAGACTTTAAAAATGGTCCACTTTAAAAAAACTGGTCTCTGGCCTGCAGGATTGTGTGACTGCATGGCCTCCACCCTAGGGGGTGGAGCTTAGAGATACTTAAATCCTTTCCATATTTCTCAGTTGGGCTTCCCTGGTGGTTCAGATGGTAAAGAATCTGCCTGCAGTGCAGAAGACCTGGGTTCAGTCCTTGGGTCGAGAAGATCCCTTGGAGAAGGGAACTCCAGTATTCTTGCCTGGAGAATTCCACGGATAGAGGAGCCTGGTGAGCTACAGTCCACGGGCTGGCAGTGAGTCGGACACTGACTCAGCGACTAACACGCTCAGTTACTATTAAACTGAGTAACTCAGTTAACTTAGTAACAAACTCAGTTACTATCAGCAGGTGCTGTGTGGGGTCTGGAAAGGACAACTGTTGTCAGAATGACTAGGGCCTCCCCTGATCTTACATCTTCTAAAGGGACAAAAGGGGGACTAGGTAACAGCAAGAAAGTAGCACCATACTATATAGTAGGCTGTGTTCTACAGAAGAGAAAATCCCAGGGACATGACAGGTGGTTATGGGGATGTGGGGCCGCTTAGAAGGGACATCAAGAGGCCCACCCTGGGAAGAGTGCTTCAGGCAGAGGAAACAGTATGTGTAAAAGTTTTGGAAAATCTTTGGAAAGTGTCAAGATAGTTCAGTTTAATGCTGGGGTGCAAAAAAAGGCAATGAAGTAGACAGCTGGTTGGATCTTCCTGGAGGTGATGGGGAGACAGGGACCCCAGCTTACACCAACTTAACATGTCCTAGAATTGAACACTGAACAAAAGCAGATTGCTAAACGCAACACGTGCATGTTGATGTAGTTTGAAGCTTGAAGCAGGTTCGTCATGGTGGTTTATTGGTCAAGTCGTGTCTGACACCATTCATGGACCATAGCCCACCAGGCTCCTCTGTCCATGGGATTTCCTACGCAAGAATACTGGAGTGGTTTGCCGTTTCCTCCTCCGGGCAGATCTTCCTGACCCAGGGATCAGAAACCTCGTCTCCTGCATTTCAGGCAGATTCTTTACTGACTCAGCCGCCAGGAAGGCAGGTTACTGCACCTCTTAACTACATCTGATCTGTCAAGGAGCCTTACTAGCGTCTCTGTCTCCTGCAGGGGGATCGCTTGGCAAAAGACCTGGCAAGCACCTGGTGAAGGTTTTGCTAGCCGAATCTTCCTGTTAACCCCTGAGGCCTCCTGGAAAGTCTTATTGGTAGAAAGAGATGCATTGTGAGAAATAAACCAAGATTTGCAAAGTTGTTTGGGTAATTCTGCTTTTTGCCAGCCTCATCAAAGGAAGACTGTTGAGACTAGTGTCTGGTATTGGCTGCGTTTTCTAGGAGAGGGATTTTTTTTTTTTTTTTAAGGAAAATGAACTCTCTTGATTTTCAGCATTCTTTCCAGCGAGGCTATTTGGGCAGAATTTATCCAGGCAGTACAAGGCATTTTGTTAGGTGAAGAGTAAAAGTCGTGTCTCTAACAAATAACTCCAGAAGGGTATATGTGGCTTTGTGCCTTTAGAGTCTTTTCTTAATGTTTTCTTAAAGAAATGTTTTATAATTTAACACATGCCCGTAGTAAATTTTTAAAATATGCTATGAAAAATGACTTTGCCGCCCACTCCTGACCTCTGGTTCCCCACTAGAGATAGCCACTGTTACATTTTCTTACAAATTGTTAGGATTCAGCCATTTAATATGCATGTTGAAAATGTTGTCTGCATCCCCTATGAGTTTTGAAAGGTAGTACTTTCTTAAATATTTGGATGTATGGCAGCTATTCAAAGGTCTGGGGGAAAAAAACCAGACAATATAGAAAGAAGGTGGAATAATGTCATTGGGATACTGATTTCCTGAGCATGAGTGAATTGGGGGGTTCACATAAGTAAAACAAAAAAGTTAAAATCGTGTGTACAGGGACTTCCCTGGTGGTGAGATTCTGTGTTCCCAATGCTGGGGAACCGGGTTTGATCCCTGGTCAGGGAACTAGATCCCACATGCTGCAACTAAGACCTGGCACAGTCAAATAAATATTTTTAAAAAGAGAGAGAGAGATGGTTACATATTTAGTTGTGAAATTTTGTACTTAACTTTTTTTTCCCCCTTAGATCTGCTTTTTTTCAATTACTTTTATTAAGGTGGGATTGTTGTTTAGTCGCCAAATAGTGTCTGACTCTTTGTGACTCCATGGACTGTAGCCCGCCAGGCTCCTCTGTCCATGGGATTTCCCAGGCAAGAATACTAGAGTGGGTGGCCATTTCCTCCTCCAGGGGATCTGCTGACTCCCAAGGATCGAACTCATGTCTCTTGCATTGGCAGGCAGATTCTTTACTACTGAGACACAAGGGAAGCCCTAAGGTAGGATTACATAGAACAAAATGTCCAGTTTAAGTTCAGTGAATTTTGACAAGCGTATATACCTGTGTAACTACCATCCCAGTCAATACACAAGATCATTGTCATCATCCTAGAAAGCTTCCCCTGGTCCCTCCTCAGTCAGCCCCCTGCCCTTGCCCAGCCCCTTGGCAATCCATCACTGATCTGCTTCCTGCCACTGTGGCAGGAAAAGAGGCATTTTCTCAGCACATTTGGTGGTGGAGGTTGGGGTGGGGGCAGAGCGCGGTCTTTGATTACTGCTACTGGTAAATGTGTTTCGTTGAGGGAAGTGGAACATCAGCTTATCAGAATATAGCTGATATGGCATTTTGAGTGAAGTATCACAAGGTTGATCTAAAGATTAAATGAGATAGTGTGTGTCGAGCATTGTGTATAGTTGCTTCGCACACAGCGAGGGGCCCCCAAGTGCTCCTTGTCACTGTGGTGGGCTCTGGGTGTCACAGCTGGAGCCCCTCTGTGATAACCCAGGCCCAAGCTTCTCACCCTTCAGGGACCTGGAGGGTTCACCCCCCTCCGGGGAGGGGTGGGTGTGATGGGGGGAGGGTGGGCCTGTCTCCCCTGCCCCCTCCTCCCCCGACTCCCACCACCCCGTTCCAGCAGCGCAGCCTTATTTTGCTTTTCAACTGTGACTCAAGTGTAAGCTTTCTGGGACTTCCTGTGCCCGTCCAGTGGTTAAGACTTCACCTTCCAATGCATGGGGGTGCAGGTTCCACCATGGGTCAGAGAGCTAAAATCCCACATGCTTCATGGCCAAAAAACCAAGAACATGAAACAGAAGTAATACTGTAACACATTCAATAAAGACTTTGAAAATGGTCCACATTTAAAAAAAAATAAACTTTCTTCTGAAAAGTAAGGGTTCCCCATGAACAAACATGGGCGCCCTCCTGAAGTCCAATCTCCTCATTTAATGGCAGGAGAAGGTTTATTACCTTTGGGCAGCAGGAGCGCTGGAACCCAGCCCTCCAAATTTCTAGCCTTTAGAAAATTAAAACAGGGGTGATGCATTGATAGGCATAGACATTGTAAGTTCCCTTACAGCTTCTAGTTTGGAACATATTAGTTTGGGACATTTTAAGAGGTAAAATGTGGAATTGGCTGACACCATCTTTTTAGCAGTCATTTTCCCTTTTTTAATTTTAACTCTAATTTGTCATTTTCCTCGTCCCTTACCCCTTCATATCACTTTTGAAATACGTGTGAATTGAGGTCAATTAGCGTGTGTGTTGACATCCACCTCCAACTAAATTTTTGAATTATCTTCCTATCCATCTTGAGGAGGTAGTAATTTCAGCTTAAGTGGCAATTAAAAAGCAAAGAATTACACTTAATAACCTCCACCAGCATACCCAAGATCTTCTGTTGTGGCATCTGAACAAATACTGTTCGTCATCAATAATTTAGGTGGGATAGCACGTGACTTCCATTTAGTTTTACAGGGTTACCAAGGGCTCTGGTTCTCTCTGGGGAGATGGCAGAGCAAAAGGAGCTGGCCTGAGAGCCTGCTTACCAGGCACCTCTCAGCTGTGGGCCGGGAGCAAGACTCCTTGAGCCTCGGTTTCCCTTTTTGGAGAACACTCAAAATATACCTAACTCTTTTCTAGCCCTGAGTTCATTTGGTATTTATTATCAAAACAGTAATGTGCAAATTCTGTTTTAGACCTGCTACCTCAAATGTGATCCCATGTTACAGGAATAACAGTAATTTAGTTAAGCATATTGTCAGAGTTGACAATGAGGATATATTCATGCTAATTAGAACAGGTACAGTGAATAGGCTCCTGCTTGAGCTGTCTCATTAAGACTGAATTGAATTGATTTTGATGCTTTTTTACAGATTTTTAAATTAACAGTAACAAGTGGCAGCGATTGGCTCTGAGTGTATAGACTTTTACCTAAAACAGCCATATTCTTTCTCCATGATGGTTATTCTTTTACCTTTTAAGTACAGTATGCTAATTTCTTACCTCCTCCTACATCCTTCTTTCTTATTATCCAACTAAATGTATTAGCACAACTGAATATAGATTTAGAGAGAGATGTGGTAATCACTGCTTAACTTAATGTTTTAATTTCTGTAGTCCAACTACCTGAAACAGGATGTATCAGGTACATTATTAGCAGGTAAAGTAATTCCAGTGATGAAATTTATTGAGTCTTTATATAAATGGTTGGCTGAATATTAGTACTGAGATTAATACTGAGCTCCTGCCCATTACTACTAACTTCATTTGATTACCTTTTAGTTTAAGATTTCTAATAGAAGGGCAGCACATCTTTAAATGTAAAGATTTAGAATATTTATTTGTTTCAACAAAACACTTTCCCATACAAAACTAGACTGACTTATAAACAAGCAGTTAACGATTTTAGCATCGCTGTTTTTTTCTTTTAAAATTTTTTAAACTTTTAGTTGGAGGATAATTGCTTTACAATGTTGTGTTGGTTTTTGCTCTACAACAGCTCAAACCAGCCATAAGCATACAAATATCCTGTCCCTCTTGGGCCTTCCTCCCAGGCCACTCTCCATCCCATCCCTCTAGGTCATCACAGAGCTGAGCTGAGTTCCCTGTGCTGTGCAGCAGCTTCCTGCCAGCTCTCTGTTTTACATATGGTAATGTACATGTGTGGTGCTTCTCTCTCAATTCGTCCCACCCTCTCCTTCCCCTGCTGTGTCCACAAGTCTGTTCTCAAATGTCTGTGTCTCTATGCCTGCCCTATAGATCGGTTTATTGGTACCATTTTTCTAGATTCCATATATGTGCATTAATATTACACCACACTTGCTGAAGAGTTACTGAAGGAGGCATGTTTTCTAGTTCTGAGGGCACTTCTAGTCTCAGGGGAATTCTCTAGGCAGTGGCCAAGGCCCTCATCAGAAGTAGCAGGTTCTGAAGACCCATGAAGAATGATACTTGTGAGATTTAACATAATTGTGAAAGTCGGGCAAGTTTTCATTCACCAAATGTCTTCACTGAGCTAGAGTTGTCCTTAAACAGACTCGAGAACAAAGTAATAAAAATAAACTCAAAACATGAAAAAAAATTAATGTACTGCTAATTATTCTTGGCAGTGTAATATCAGAAGTTCATCAATATATACTATATGTATCAGATAGTATATATTCTCTTTTCTCAGCAAAAAAATAAAATAATACTTGTAAAGTTTAAGTTTCTGGTTGTTTGTATAGTACTGCATACCGCGTAGTGTAATGTAAGCTAGGACTTCACAACAAGTTCAGAACCACTGGAAAACAGAGGGAATGAAAAGGTTGTGTGAGTGACGTACATGTAGGTATTTTGTAAGTATCTCTTAAAATAACCATTAAGTCCTTTAGAAGTAAAATAATAATTTATAAAATTAAGGCCATCATTAAAAATAATAGCTTTACTTGGGGACAGCAGTGGTTCAGCAGTTAAGACTCTGAGCTTCCACAGCAGGGGGCACAGGTTCAATCCCTGGTCGGGGAACTAAGATCCCATATGCTGCAAGGTGTGCTGCCCAAAAAAAGAAGGCAAACAATAGCTTATTATTAAAGATTATATTCCAGGTACTAGGTAAGTGCTTTTCGTAACTGCCTACTCCATAACATGAATTATTGATTTTTCTCCATAATCACAAAAAAGGCGTTATTTTGACCTTGTTTAAAGAATGGGCTAAAGCTGAAACTCCAGTACTTTGGCCACCTCATGCGAAGAGTTGACTCACTGGAAAAGACTCTGATGCTGGGAGGGATTGGGGGCAGGAGGAGAAGGGGACTACAGAGGATGAGATGGCTGGATGGCATCACTGACTCAATGGATGTGAGTTTGAGTGAACTTCGGGAGATGGTGATGGACAGGGAGGCCTGGCGTGCTGCGATTCATGGGGTCGCAAAGAGTCGGACACGACTGAGCGACTGAACTGAACTGAACTGAACTGAACTGAAAGAATGGGCTTCCTTTGTGGCTCAAATGGTAAAGAATATGCCCTCAATGCAGGAGACCAGGGTTTGATCCCTGGGCTGGAAAGATCCCCTGGAGGAGGGCATGGCAACCCACTCTGATATTCTTGGCCTGGAAAATCCCATGGACAGAGGAGCCTGGTGGCTACAGTCCATGGGGTCGCAAAGAGTTGGACACGATTGAAGTGACTTAGCACACAGCAGCATGCAAAGGTGGGGAAACTGAGGCAGAGAGCTGTTAAATCAAGCCCAGCAAGCTTGTGATGAAACTAGTGTATGGAAGCCCAGCACTCTGGCCCTGGAGCCCTCAGTTCGATTCTGCCTCTGTGCACTGCTGCTGATGTGTTAGTAGTATTTTTTCAAATAGAGCTTAGAAAGAATAACTGTCAATTCATCAGATTATACCATAAAATATTTTACTTCATTTGAAAATGTTATTACTTTTATTACTGAATAAATGTCCACCTAAGTTATTCATAACATTTCTCATAGTGTCTGTTTAAATCACGTGCTGCTCTCTGTTGCTCTGTTATGTTGCTGGAAGCATTCTGCCTGTTCCAGCCTCGGGTTCATTTTTTTGTTTCCCCTTCTGGTCCTTTTCTCTCTACTGAAGCGGTTTTGAGCACCTTCTGTGGTTAGTGCAGAGACGAGAAAGCAGCTAGTGGTACACCCACCTTTCACAGCCCCTCCTGGAATTAAGTATCAAGTTATTCAATCAGTTGGTTATTAGGCTTCCCTGGTGGATCAGTTGTAAAGAATCCACCTGCAATGCAGGAGTGAAAGAAAAAAAGTGAGGTCACTCAGTTGTGTCCGACTCTTTGCTACCCCATGGACTGTAACCTACCAGGCTCCTCCGTCCATGGGATTTTCCAGGCAAGAGTACTGGAGTGGGTCGCCATTTCCTTCTCCAGAGGATCTTCCTGACCCAGGGATCTGTCAGTCCCTGGGTGGGGAAGATCCCCTGGAGAAGGGAATGGCAACCCATTCCAGAATTCTTGCCTGGAGAAGTCTATGGACAGAGGAGCCTGGAAGTCTGCAGTCCATGGGGTGGCAAAGAGTCGGACACTACTGAGTGACTAACACTTGCGCTTTCAGCTGGTTATTAGTGCCTGTCAAGTGCCCGGCTCTGTGCTGGAGACTGAACAAAGCGTTGCTGCGGCCCCTGCGGAGGTGCGGTCTAGTTGATTTCCAGGAGTGACGCTGTGTGTGTGTGCTTGGTCTCTCAGTCGTAGTTGCGACCCCACTGACTGTAGCTCGCCAGGCTCCTTTGTGCACGGGGATTCTCCAGGCAAGAATACTGGCTGACTCTGAGTACCTCTCATTTATGAAATGCTTCAGCCCGGACTGGGACGAAGTGGCGTTCGACTCTCTTCTCTTGTCCAGCCTTACCGCACCCACCCTGAGTCTGCACCTGAGATCTACAGGGACCCAGAGTCAGCCCCACCGAGCGGGCCCCTTGTCATTCTCTGTAAAGCTCAGCAACGCCAAGACGCCTCACACCCTGCTTCTCGGAGTGTGGACTGCTAACCCCCGAGTGCTGGTCTTTCTGTTGTGCAGTCTGACAGCATTAGATTCTGTCATGGGAAGTACGCGTTTATTTTATTTCCACAAAATCCCTTTCGCCTCGTTAGTGTTTGATTTTTCCTTAATTGACATTCGTGCCTATTAACACAGTGAGTTGGTGGGTTTTGTCTTGTCTTTTTCCCTTGACTGATGGAAGGGGTGGATAACAATCAAAAAGCATTTGAGGGCCATTGCCCGAAGGAAGAAATCACTGAAGTCGTTTACTGGAAGGCGATCAGAGCCCTCAGTTATGGAGCCTTATAGACTTGCTTTATCATCATCAGTACTGTGTATTCATTTTCCACTGTGTGCAAAAATAAAAATGTATTTCATTAAGTACTGTGGGGAACTGGTAGGAAAAATAACCCGGCAGTGCTCGCCACACCCTGGTTTCACACTGATGATGGCTGTAAGCTTTCACTGGATCCCTGTGATCTTCCATCCTGCTGGTTGGTGTCATTGATCTGTGAGCTCATTTATGGGGCCAGCTTTGCATGAGGGTCACGGATCTATCTACCTGGTTCTCTGAAAGTTTGGCTTCTTCCTCCTGATAATCTTCAGAAGGAAGCAGTACCTAGAGGGATCTTTCAGATTCATTATAAAGGAGACCTTGCAAATTGTAGGACCTAGAGAACCCTTCAGACCTTCCCCACAAACCTCTGTCTTGACTGTCCGCTTAGAGTAGTGGTCCCCAACCTTTTTGGCACCGGGGACCAGTTTCGTGGTAGATGATTTTTCCATGGATTGGGTGGGGGAGGGGGATGGTTTGGGGGTGACTCAAGCGCATTCTGTTTGTTATGCTGCTGGTGATCTGACAGGAGGTGGGGCTCAGGTGGTAATGAGAGTGATGGGGGTCAGCTGTAAATTCAGGTGAAGCTTCTACCGGTATGCACCTCCTGCTGTATGGCCCAGTTCCTAACAGTCCACAGGCCAGGGCTGGGGACCCCTGACTCAGAGGGATCAAGTGAGATCCACCCTGGAATAAAAGGAGGACCTGGGGGCCAGCAGCCAGGCATTAGAAACTGACCTCCTGAATAGAGGAGCTGACAGGCTGGTTGGGAAACAAGATGAAACTAGTCTGATCCTCCCCACTTTCCCAACACATCTGCGTTTCTTCCTGTCTCTCCTGCGCTTCCCTCTCCATCAGTTTCTCTTCCTGTCCCCCTCCCACATCACTGGCCTCTTCTCCCTTCCTAAACCTCTTTTGCCGGAGAAGACAATGGCACCCCACTCCAGTACTCTTGCCTGGAAAATCCCATGGACGGAGTAGCCTGGAAGGCTGCAGTCCATGGGGTCGCTGAGGGTTGGACACGACTGAGTGACTTCACTTTCACTTTTCACTTTCCTGCATTGGAGAAGGAAATGGCAACCCACTCCAGTGTTCTTGCCTGGAGAATCCCAGGGACAGGGGAGCCTGATGGGCTGCTGTCTATGGGGTCGCACAGAGTCGGACATGACTAAAGCGACTTAGCAAACCTCTCTTGCATCCCTTCTTGTCTCATTTCTTCTTGGTCCTAGTTCTTGGGCTGTTTTCTCTTCTGATGCTGCTGTTCTAACAGCAACTGTTTTTCCTCATAGATGGAATTTTGCGATCCGCCTCCTCACTATACCACCACTGCCGTTGTTGTGGCATTATATACTGTATCTCGTGGTTAAATAACCATCTAATAAGATTAAACTGGGACTTTTAAGACTACCAAAGACACTTTCCTGCACGGTTCACTGCCTTAAGTGGAAATGCTCCGGTGAAGTCCTGTCTGCTGTTGCAGGTAAACCAAATGACTGCTTTCAGAGTCTAAGTCCTGGTGGGTTAGATGCTACCAGATTGCCCCAGGCCAAGGCGGCACATTTCAGGAGGAAAAATGCAGGCTTAGATCCCAGGATATTTTGCTTCTGACTTTCTTAATCAGCTAACTTTCAATGACTTTGGGCTACCATTGGACAGTTTGAATATTCCTGCTTCAGTTTCCCTTCTTTGCAAAAGACAGTATTGGCCTTACCCTCCTCCTTCTCTGGACCTTTTAGAAGGCTTATGGGTTGTTATTACTCACAACGACTTGGATTTCATAGATTAACTGCTTCATATACATAAGGCACTATGTAAATTCCAGGTATGATTTTTTTTTTTTCTAATTTGTTTCCTTTTTTGTACCATAGTTTTCTGGCCAGTCAGGTTGATCTTTAAAAAGTTCGGGTTTTTTTTTTTTTTTTTTTTTTAACTCTTGTTAGTGTTTATTTTAAGATACTTCTCCAAGAACACAGATGTCTCCTCCTTTACAGCATGAAAACTGTAAGGAACGGCTCATTGCAGTAAAATCGGAGGAGGGAGACGGGCTCAATGCTGCCTTTCCTGCTTATTCACTTTCTTTCTAAGCTGTGCTTTCAGTGTTATCTCTTCATCCATCTGCTCCCAAGCAGGACGTTTCATCAGTCAACGTCCCCTCTAAAATTTCCAAAGAAACGTGTCTCACACTGGGACCAATAGTTCAGCTACAAGCGCTGTCACCTCTCCAGTGGCCACTGACCACAGCTGACTGCTGCCAGACCTGAGTTCCACCACATCATCGGAAGCCGACGCGGAGCATGGACTCACCTCCACTCTTGCTTCATATCACCAGCGGCTCAGATGGGACCCTTGTAATAACTAAAAACCAGGGTGACCCAAACAGCCAGAATCAGCCTCCATCTTCTGAGAACAAAGATTTACCTGGCAGGAGATGTCCCCTGAGTGAGCAAGTGAAAGTCGCTCAGTCGTGTCCAACTTTTTGCGACCCCATGGACTAGTCCATGGCATTCTCCAGGCCAGAATACTGGAGTGGGTAGCCTTTCCCTTCTCCAGGGGATCTTCCCAACCCAGGTCTCTCGCACTGCTGCAGATTCTTTACCAGCTGAGCCACAAGGAAAGCCCAAGAATACTGAAGTGGGTAGCCTATCCCTTCTCCAGTGCATCTTCCCGACCCAGGAACCAAATCGGGGTCTCCTGCATTGCAGGCAGATTCTTTAGCAACTGAGCTATCAGCGAAGCCTGAGATGTCCCCTAGGAGAAGCATTTTTGGCAAGCCATTCACCCTCTGGCATGCCTGTCAATACGACACAATACCCATTGGTTCTGGTGCGGAAACATCGGGATGGTAACTCTCACTTGCCCTGATTTTTTTCTTCTATATTACTCAATATTTCTTTCTGAAGAGATGACACTGATGTGGCTTACACGGGATTCTTACTTTATTAAAAAGCATTTGTTTTCTGTCACCAGAATAAATGTTTTCTATTCTGCAAGGGAATCTCAAGTAAGCTACTTTCAGACCACTCCAGTATCGTAGAATAGTGCAAGTGAAAGAGCACTATGGAAAAAAAAATCTCTCTGAAGTAGGCATTCTAGTCATTAAGCACCATATTTTGTTGGCTGTTTCATCCTTTCAGTAAAGCACCAGTGATTAAAATTTAATCTTCCCTAATCAGCTAGAGAAAATGCTGTGATTATTAAGAAATCTCTCTGTGTTGACTTCTTTTTTTCTGCTTTTGCACTCATAGTTTTGAAATGCCTTTCATTTCATGACCAGTTCTTCTTTCTTTCGAAATAATTTTGAATTCTGACCTCCTAAAATGCTAACTTTCTTAAAGCATTTGAATCTCTTACAGTTTATGTTTTTAACAATCACATAATTATTTTTAAAAATGAGGACTGAGAAAAGCATTATACATCAGCTGGGTCAGCTGCATCTATTATAAATGGGAAAAATGAAGTGAGAAATGACATGCTTTGCCACGGCCACATAACTCATCAGTGACATGACATGGCTCAGACTAAAACTTGGGCCTCTATTCTGTCACATCCTCAGGAAAAAGTCTCTGAATTTAGAAACTTAAATCGATGTCAGCACTGTTAGAAACACTGCTGCTGGTATTCTTTGCAAAGGTAAATGGGAAAATCAGGAGTATGATCCTGGTAATGTGAAATTACTAAATACAGACATATCTTATTTTAAAATAATGTACTCTAGAGTCACAAAACTGAGAGTGATTATTTTCTGACTCTACCAAATTATTGTTTGCTTAAGATTGTCCATAACTAGTTCTCAGGACATTTCAAGCATAATTTGATTCATTTTCTTTATTTCCATGGGGCTCTTTTGTCATCAGGAATTCCCTGTGCATGCATGTGGCTTCTTCCCAAGGCAGACTCTCACTCCTTGAATTGTTCACATCCACAGTGCCCCCAGTAAAAATGAAAGGGAAAGCTGCTCAGTCTGACTCTTTGTGACCCCATGAACTATGCAGTCCATGGAATTCTTCAGGCCAGAATACTGGAGTGGGTAGCCTATCTCTTCTCCAGGGGATCTTCCTGATCCAGGAATTGAACCGGGGTCTCCTGCAAAGCAGGCGGATTCTTTACCAACTGAGCTATCAGGGAAGCCTGCAGTGCCCTAGCCCCGAACCAAATAGTGAGCCATGATTTCTCACTGAATTAACAAGTGATCAAATGAACTTTTGAACACCCCTATTATGTAAATGAGAGTAAGTCAATATACTTAAAAACTTGCGTATATTAATTTTTCATTTTTTAAAGTGCAAAAAGGTAAGCAGAAAGGCATCTAAGAATCTTAAGAGGAGCTTCCAAGGGACTCAGTTAAGTCCTTGAGAGGAACCTATTTAGCTTTTGACACTGTTGGACAATGAATTTTTATGACCACATCCAAGAAAACAGTGAGTCAAGTTTATTGTTTATTTAGAGGCAGATGTGCCCTGTAGTTAGCAACAAGGACTAAGGAGGAGTAAATGAAATGCCAGTTCATTTGTTTCATTTTGGGAAACAGAGATGGGGGCTGGGGAGAGGTGTCTGCTTCCTGGACCAGCTGTCTCTTGTCTTCTGCATGACCACTGACCATCCATCCTTCAAACTCTCAAGCCCATTGTCTTCATCCCAAAACAGACTGAGAGGAAGAAGGTGGATGGAGCAAGGCAAATCTGTCCTTTCTCTTGAGAAAGCCAGGGTATGGATCACCTAGCAGTGAAGAGTGGTAACGTTACACTGGTACACAATGGCAAGCGTGTAAAATATCACAGTAAATTCATTACTAGATAATTATAGACTAAGACACTTGACCTCGGTGTCAACTTCCTTCTCTGTGAAACAGTGATAATACTTAACATTGTGCAGGGGGTTCTGGTTTCAGACTCGAAGACCCTCCCTGAGCATGAGAGAGTGCTTCACTGCCAACCTTTTTGCTACCACCTGCATCTTCTTGCAAGAAAGCAGGTGCCAAACTGACTTCTGGAAAAGCAGGCGGTATTCACGTGTGGCTTTTATCAGCTTGCTGTTGCTGGGTTTTAGATCTGGGAATTGAGGGGACCCCAGGGCAGGGACAGATGACCAGATAGTTCCCAAGAGTGTAGAAACCATAGGCTTCTGCCCCTTTCTTTCAGGATCAAACTAAACAGACTTCCATGTCAGCTAAATATGAGCTTACCATGACCTGAGGCCCATTTAATTTTTTGTTCTGCACATTTCCTTCCTGGCAAGAAAATAAAAGGAAAGGAAGCTTCTCTCCTAAGTTCTGTTCCATTTCTGTATTTCTTCATTCTGTTCTTCATTTTAAAATGTCCACAAAATTCTGATGATGAAAGTAAAATATAATGGCATGCCAAGACTGTGTGCTAATTGATTCAATTGGGCAATATAGTGCTGGGTGTTTTTTTCCTGTTTTTTTTTTTAATAGATTTTTTTTTTTAATTTCAGTGTTCAACATCATAAAGTACAAGAGAAAAAACAAAAACAAAACTTGCCTGTAACATCATTACCCAGTCCTATACCCTACTGATACGTGGGTGCATTTAATTTCAGATATTTTCGTTGTACCTACATCTATTTTTGCAAAGAAAAAAAAAGACTTTCCCCTATAGAACTGTGACAGAGACTGCTTTCACTTTTATGCTATGTTTTAATTTTAAAAAAAAACAGTAACATCCACAGTTGAGCTATAGTGTCTATTTAAAAATACTAGTCTGTGATTTTTTAAGTATATTTGAAACTGTCCAAGAAATCTAATTCAAAAATTAATCCAACTATAATAAACACAGCAAAATTCTATCAAAATGTTACCTTTTTATAAATTCACTTTGATTTTTGAGGGGAAAAAAAAAGGCAGAGAAATCTTGGCAAATAGTTTTCTTTTCATGGTCCCAGCTTGATAATCTAATAAGGGAACTTCTTGGATACATATTTCACTATTGGAGGGAAGAAGGCACATTGAGTACACTCTATATCTGGTAAATATTGTGCATTAAAATAAACAGTAGTAAGCCATCCTGACCCGAGGCAAGAAGAGTAACATTTTGCTATTTCAGATTAGGAAGTAATTACAGATTAATTTAACACAGTTGCTGGTCATTTTGAAACAACTTTGAAGCCTCCTATTTTTTATTTCCTTTTTTTAATCTGTGAAATTAAGATTTGATCTGAAAACAAAATCAATACAGCTCACGTGTTATTTCATTTTATGAACCTACTGTGATGATCTCATTCTCTACTTCTTTTCGTAGGCTTTGTCCAGCTCTCATCTTGTGATGTTCCATCCTATTTTTTTTAATTACAATTTTTTTTCTTGAGGTAGACCATTATTTTTAAAGTCTTTACTGACTCTGTTACAATTTTGCTTCTGTTGTATGTTTTGGTGTTACTGCTGTGAGGCCTGTGGGATCCTAGCTCACGGACCAGGGATAGAACCTACAGCCCCTGCATTGGAAGGCAAAGTCCTAACCACTGTTAGGCAGGTTCCTGTCCTATTCTGTTCTTCTTTATCTGTACCCCGTTATGTAATATTTTATCGGTGTAAAATGCGGTCTTTCTCAACCATGAGTCTTTACTCCTCAGCTGCTTTAAACGTTTTCTGTATGTCTTGCTGGATCCATAGACATCTCCTCTGTACATGGAGTGTATGGATGTATTAAATTTCATGTGTAGAAGGAAAGAATTCCTTCTGCAGAAATTCCTCTGTCTTTCCTCTGTGCAACATCCTGTATTGTAAGCCATCACCAACATTTTACCCTCTGCCGGCTTTACCTCTCTGTAGAGTGGGAAGATTCATCCTGTCTTAGAGATGAGAAAGCTGGAGTCCCGTAGGTTTGGTAACTTCTCCAAGATGACCTAAAGACTGAGCCTGAACTCAAACCAGGTCTTCAGATTCCAAAAACCAGGGTTCTTTCTCCTGCACACTTGAGGTGTTCTGTTTTGGTTTATTTTTTCCAGCTATGTGAAGTTTTCAAAATTGTTTTACCTTAGAAAGAAGTTTTTTTTAAAAAATCATATTTGTGCAGAAGTTTTTCTTCATTTTACTATATATTTTACAATCTAAGTTAATATGGGGCTTGATCTGGGGATGAATTAATTTGCATGATTCTTATATAGGCTAGAAAACCAATGACCACACTTGTTATGGATCTCTGAGTCAGGAGTAAGCAGGTTCTGTGAGTTTGAAGGGAGTACCTGTGAATAAAATGAATGGAAGATCTGATATCAAATTTGGATGCTCTGAAGACTTGTTAGCCTACTTCTCCACTGACTTCAGAGACTGACAAAAACAGTCTTCAATTTTGAAAGATTCCTCGGGCTTGGTTTTTTTTGGTTTTTGTTTAACCTATGTGAAATTATAAGAAGTGATTTATTTCTCTCTCTCTCTCCAGTGTCACTCTGCTATTAAAGTTTGACATGTAGTAGGAGCTCTGGAGAAGGCAATGGCACCCCACTCCAGTACTCTTGCCTGGAAAATCCCATGGACGGAGAAGCCTGGTAGGCTGCAGTCCGTGGGGTCGCTAAGAGTTGGACACGACTGAGCGACTTCACTTTCACTTTTCACTTTCATGCAATGGAGAAGGAAATGGCAACCCACTCCAGTGTTCTTGCCTGGAGAATCCCAGGGACAGGGGAGCCTGATGGGCTGCCGTCTGTGGGGTCACACAGAGTCGGACACGACTGAAGTGACTTAGCAACTTAGCGAGCGAGGAGCTCAATCAGGCTTCCCTGGTGGCTCAGATGGTAAAGACTCTGCCTGCAGTGTAAGAGACCAGAGTTCAATCCCTGGGTGGGGAAGATCCTCAGGAGAAGGCACTGGCTACCCACTCAAGAACCCAGTCGATATTATTTGAATGAAGAAACAGTGAGGGCCCTTACAAAATATGCTGGTTTTACGGTTGAGAGTCTCAGCACACAACTTAGGTGATGTTTCTCTATAAGAACCTTTACTGTGAGTCCAGCAAGATGGTGTCAGCTTTAAACTAACCCTCCCAAGGCAACGCCAGATTTCTACGCGAGGAAGCAAGATCCTCGCCTAAGACACTTTGGTTACAAGCTGCATGGCTGAAATGGGTGGCCAAGTACCAGAAAACAGAATTAATCAGAACACCCCACTCTCCATGCATTCCATATAATTGAGATGCTACTTGGGTACATGTGAGAGTACAGGTGATATAAGTATATGTATTTTAAACCCAGGCTGCATTTTGTGGGAAAAGTTAGGGTTTGTGTTAAATTCCATCACTGCCCTATTGCCTGTATCAAATAATAAGGTAAATACTTTACTATTGACATGCTTTTCTGGAAGTATCCCTGAGAAACCTGTTTCTTTTCCCAGTGAAAGAGATAACATAGTCCAGCCTGATAGTGGAACGTGACATGAGGCAGGGGCATACGTTCTTAACAAATAAAGTCATTAAAACTTTCAGTTTAAACTTCAGCTCATTTGTTCCAGGCGGTGCCCCTGGGGCTCCTGTTTGAACAGCGCACAGCAAGGTTAGATTTAGGAGGCACATTTTTCATTAGCTTCTTTTGAAAGATGCCTGCAGTCAAATCCCTTGAAGGACTCTCCACGCCCAGAATCATTGCTGCTCTGTTGGGTAGGTGAGATGGATGATTAAGGTACAAGGAAGCCGCAGACTGAAAGCAGCTGAGAAATGGAAATTTTAAAGATAAACCGATCAACATGCCTGAAAAATCTATACAGGATAGAAATGAGGGGATGGAGAATTAGAAATAGAATTTCAGGCACCATTTCATGTCCGGGTATTAGAGTCAGATTTGGGGAATCGGATGCAAGGAAATAATAAGTGTCTTTTTGGCTTTTAAAAGAAGTATTTCACAGCAATTTAAATGAGTATCTGAACAGAAAAGTGTTTGGATTGGAGGGGTTTCTTCCCAGATTATTTTCTGGTTTATTTTCTTTTTAAGTAGAACTTTAAAGTCAAGTGAATAAATCTTAGGTGCACATATATATAGGATTCCACGCCAGCAGTTAAAGAATCCACCTGCCAGTGCGGGAGATTCAGGTTCAGTCGCTGGGTTGGGAAGATCCCCTGGAGAAGGAAATGGCAACCCACACTAGTATTCTTCCCTGGCGAAGCCTCATGGACAGAGGAGCTTGGCGGGCCACAGTCCATGGGGTCTCAAAGAGTCGGACACGACTGAACACACACACGTGCACATACGTATGTATATAGCTGTTTAACTTCCCAGATCAAGATTCAGGACTTTTCTAGCTCTCCAGAAGATTCATTCTTATCCCCCCCTAGCGAGCCACCCGCCCTGCCAAAAAAAAGGTGGCCAGTGTTCTGAGCTCTGTCATCACAGATTCCTTTTGCTACCTGTAACGTCTTGGGAATGGAGTCATTCGGGATGTGCCTTTATGTCTCAGCTGCTTCTCTGAGACCCAGAGATGAAGTGTGTGCAGCATCCTCACTGCATGGTTACTCATTTCTTTCATTTTCATAAAATCAGTAAAGAAGGCAGAAGTACAGTTAGAAGGGGAGAGGGAAATGAATGTGTTGGAGGGTACAGGGTCATAAACCATTTGTATTCACTTTAAAATGCCCCTGCTTCTCCCTGAGTGATTAAAGTTCATCATGATTTGGGCCTCCAAATATCGAGAAAAATTCAAACACGTTTTACTGCGTTGTCCTGTCCAACATGACAGCCACTAGTCACACTTAACCTTAGAGTTAGTTGTTCATTTGTGTCTGACTTCTGTGACCCCATGGGCTGCAGCCCACCAGACTCCTCTGTCTGTGGAATTCTCCAGACAAGAATACTAGAGTGGGTTGCCTCCAGTGTTGCCTCCAACACTTGACCTACCTACATTACATTTAAACTAGTTAAAATGCATTAAGATTACAAATTCGGGTCCTCAGTCGCACTAGCCACATTTCAGGTCCTCGAGTGGCCACATGTGGCTCATGGCCGCCCTACTAAATGGTGCAGATATGGAACATTGTCTCCATTCTTGCAGAAAGTTCTGTTGGACAGCTGCTTAGAAAACTGGCTGTGAGTTTCCTTCCTCCGCTTCTTCCCCCTTTTCCCATCATAATAATATTCTGGTGGGTTTGTTTATATTTTCATTGTAAATTGCCATTTAATTCTGTGGTCCTCAGACCATCATCTTCAAGCTTCCATTTCCTGTACTTTCCCTCCATACTTGGAAAGAAAACAAGTAGGAGAATTCTCACAGTGTACTGAAATTTCACTATGAATTTTAATTTCTAGAATGTACTGTGTGGTCTCCTTCCTGCATCCCACAGTAAGCTGACTTCTCACCCATCAGATTTCAGCTTAGACTGTCTCCAGGGAGTCTTTCCCACCTCTCCTCCTAGCCCCCAAGCCTGGATTACATGTCCTTGTAGTTAAAAGTGCCACAGTAACCTGGCTTCCCCCTGCCTGTTGCAGTTGATTGTTTCTTGTCTCCTCTCTTCCACTGAACCAGCTTGCTGAGGCCAGGGTCCAGCCTGTCCTGTTCCCCGGGGTATGTGCATCCTTAGGGACACTGCCTAAGCCTGGAAGGAGGGAACAGTGGGCTACATGAGGAGGGGACCATAACCAAGTAACTTAACATTAGGATGGGGTTCCGTCCACCAGCCCACCGCCTGGGTGAGGAGTCTGTTCCAGAGGGGGGATGATCAGAAACACCACCATTCTGTCTGGCCACTTTTCCAAGTACACCTCAATGCCCTGAGCTGTTTCTCCAGCAGCGATGTTGGCACATTCAAAACACTTGCGCTCTCTTCTGGTTAAAGTTCATGGTTTTCATCTCATCAGAAATGATGTTGAAAGACACACACAAACTAATGAGATGATGCTGGGAAAGTGACTCAAGATGGGAAAGTGGAGCTGAAGCGTGGTGATAATAGGATAGAAAGTTCTGCTGCGTCTGTCTGCAGGCAGCTTTTAAGTCTCACCAACCCAAACAACCTCATGGGGAGGTGGCTGTATCCAGGAAAGGTAGGAAGCAGGGTAGGAAATAGAAGTCCCAGCTCAGTCTAGCTTTAAAGATGAATTTACCTGCCCGAGTATCAGGAAACATAGAGACTGGAGGCTCAGAGTTGGTGGATTCTGTGTCTCAACAGTGTCAGGGAGGATCCAGCGCAGCCAGCCTGGGTGCTGGCTTCATCCTTAGGCTGGTAGGGAAGTGGCTGCTGCAGGCAGGTGCAGACATCCTGTCTGAGACCTCAGTGTCCAGTTAAAGAAGAGATAGTGCCAGTTCTGGTGACTGGCGAGGGGAGGAGATGGCCACGGCTGAGCCAACTGAAGCACCTGGAATCAGTGCAACAGATCTGAGTGTCTCCTATAAGCGCTAAGACCACCCGGCCCCAAACACGCCCTCCTACCCCCCAGCCTGTGGGTTTAAAAAGTCCTTTTAGCCTGCACCAATGTGGAAAATACTGAGTGAAAACCCTTTATTCCATTAGCTGCTGCTGCTGCTGCTGCTGCTGCTAAGTCGCTTCAGTCATGTCTGACTCTGTGCGACCCCATGGACGGCAGCCCACCAGGCTCCCCCATCCCTGGGATTCTCCAGGCAAGAACACTGGAGTGGGTTGCCATTTCCTTCTCCAATGCATGAAAGTGAAAAGTGAAAGTGAAGTCGCCCAGTCGTGTCCGACTCTTAGCTACCCCATGGACTGCAGCCCACCAGGCTCCTCCATCCAAGGGATTTTCCAGGCAAGAGTACTGGAGTGGGGTGCCATCGCCATAGCAGTTAATACCTTAGAAATGATCTAACTAAGGGGACAAATACAGAATACAGAAAGCTCCCAGGATGAGAAGACAGAGCCTCAGAGAAGAGTTAGAAGGGCTCACCAAAGACTAATTGTAACACTTCAAGTCTTACTGGAACCAACAGGAACCTACTGTATAGCACAGGAAATTAGATTCAGTATTTTATAATAGCCTATAAGGGAAAAGAATCTGAAAAGATAGATGTGTGTGTGTGTGTGTGCACGTTTGTGTGCTCAGTCGTGTCCGACTCTTTGTGACCCCGTGAACTGTAGCCTGCCAGGCGCCTCTATACATGAAATTTTCCAGGGAAGAATATTGGAATGGGTTGCCATTTCCTTCTCCAAGGGATCTTCCAGACCCAAGAATCTAACTGGTGTCTCCTACAGCTTGTGCATTGGCAGGCAGATTCTTTATCACTGTGGCACCTGAGAAGACCAGATATATATACATATACATATATGTGTGTGTGTGCGTGTGTATGTGAAATGAAAGTGTTAGTTGCTCAGCTGGTGTCCGACTTTTGGTGACTCTGTGGACTATAACCCGCCAGGCTCCTCTGTCCATGGGGATTCTTCAGGCAGGAACACTGGAGTGGGTGTCCATTCCCTTCTCTAGGGGATCTTCCAGACCCAGGGATAGACCCTAGGTCTCCAGTATTGCAGAGATTCCTTACCGTCGGAGCCCCCAGGGAAGCGCTATAGACATGTACGGCTGAATCATTTTGCTCTGCACCTGAAACTACCACAGCGTTGTTACATCCACTGTATTTCAGTTAAAACATCAAAGTCGGGGGACTTCTGCGATGGTCCAGTGGCTAAGAGTCTGTGCTCCTGATGCAGGGGCACAGGTTTGATCCTTGGTCGGGAAACTAGGAGAAGGGGACGACGGAGGACGAGATGGTTGAATGGCATCACCCACTCAATGGACGTGAGTTTGAGCATGTCTGGGAGGGGGTGAAGGACAGGGAATCCTGGCGTGCTGCAGTCACAAAGTCACGGGGTTGCAAAGAGTCGGACACAACTGAGCGACTAAGGGAACTAGATCCTGAAGCCGCCACAGAAAGAGAAGATCTGGCAGAGACAAATCAATTAAAAAAGTCGACAAATTGATTACTAGTCTGCCTGAGCCCACCCATTAGGAAACTTCGTCCTTGTCCTAAAGGGTTAATCCCCCACTTCCCAGCCTCCCCCCACAAGGAAACACTGGTTTAATTTTAAATTTAGCAATATCCATACATATATGATTTTCAGTGTACACGGTATATATTCTGAGAAATCTGGATTCCTTCAACTGATCAGTTACGCTTTCTTTTATCCTCCTTCTCCGTAGACCTGGCGTGTTTGAGCTGTGCTGAGTGAGGTCACAGTCTAACTACAGTATTAACCCTGCAAATCTGTTCATTTTCACCCCAGCACCCTGAGGCAGGGTATAGAATGTGTCCAATTGAAAAACTATTACAGACGCTGCAGTGCTGTGATGGACTGAATTGTAACAGAGACCGGGGGGTGGGGGGTGGGAGATGGGGGTGGTGTGTGTGTGTGTGTGTGTGTGTGTGTGTGTGTCTTTAGCCAAGAAATCATTTTCTAAAAGGAAGTCAGGTAGTATGTAGCTCTTAAAAGTGGATAATATGGTTGTACTTTTAAAGGAAAAAACCCATTTTCTGACACCCAGATTTTAAAATGCTGTTGAATATTTCAGCCTTCACTGCTTTACATTTCCTACTGATGTGTGTCCTTGTTTTTCAGTTCTTTTCCCCATCCAGTACCTCTTTCACTTTTCTCTGTGTTGCAATCATCACTTGTGTTTTTTAATATCTATTTTGCTTTGTTAAAAATATACAGGAATATACAAAGAATAACACAGTAACATCTACAAACCCACTTCCCTCAGTTTAAGAAATAAAGCATGAGCTCTTGCTATGACTGTTCCTGGGCTCTGTTTAATACAGCACGGAGAAAAGCACCACACAGATGGTCAACATTTTGAGTGAAAGCTCAATCACCACCCCGTTCACAGTAGATGTGGAGTTTCGGAAGAAACGTGCATTCCCAGTCTTGCCTGGACATGTGGTTAATGCTAACTAGTCCAACAGTTGTGCCCCAGGTAACTCCTGAAGCTGTTTTGGATCATAAAATCTAGGATGTCTTGCAAATTTATATTTCATCATGCTGGGCTTTATGCACAAAAACTAGATGACTTCCCATTTATAATCTCCATCAAAGGCATTTCTCAAAATCCCTTTATTATGCCTTATCACTGACTCTGCTGCACATTGTTTGCAAACAATCTCTGGCTAAATTGTAAAGCTACAAGCACCCTCATGGCGATCGCCTGGCAGAATTCAGACATGAGTGCTGTTTGAGCTTTTTCCTAATTGTAGATTCTAAATGTTTGACCCCCTTCTTTGAGTGCCAGAGACCTGACTTGACTTGTCTGTGGCTTGGGCTCTAATTTGAAAGCGATTGACCATGTGTGGATGGTGTTTGAAATATTTATATTGTGTCCATGGAAAGGATGGCAGGTTTTATTTTCTCAAGAGTGCAGTTTCTTCAGCACGTCCTCGTGCCATCATGCGATGTCCTCCTCCTGCTTCGTTTACTTCCAGGATACCTCTGCCTGTGGGGCAGCACATTGTACCCGGACACGTGCCTCAGCCCCACCTTGGAAAATGATCCCTTCTACAAGCTCAGCACACACAAGAGCGGCTGGCTCATGGCTCCCAAGCACATACCTAACCACTGGAGGGGACACGCTTTTCAAAGTGTGCCCAGTTCCATAGTCTTCTAGTGAAAGAAGCAGGAACCCAGTGGGTAGATGTGGGGTTATCTTTTTGTTTGTTTCATCTGTTGACTGATGAATGTCTGGTACCTGTTTACAAGGTTGCTTTGAGTGTGTGAACTGATGGTTAGATCAGTCATGCCCCCTTTTTCCTGATTTGGAAAATAGAAATTGAAGAGACCATTCTGCAGAACCCAAGTGCTGAAGGTCTGTATTTATCCCCGGCCCATAGCAGTAAGGTAGTTTTCCAAGAGAAGGATAAAGCATACGTATTTTATCTGGATGGAGACCATTTCAAGTATTGATTATCTTTTTATTTGTAATGAATAGTAGTTCTCCACAAGCCATTAAATGCAATAATTCATTAGTAAAATAAGCCATCACAGTGCGTGGTTCTATGCGAAATGAACATTAGTTCAGCTCCTTGATTCCAAGCACTGGAAGTTTTCCTTTGTCACATATCTCAGAGTTTTTTCATATGCGTGACAGTGAAAGCGAGAGCTTGTTGATTTTCCAGATTTTATTAGTGAACAAATATCAGTGCTAGTCACTGGCTTATTCTGTAGGAGGTATGCATTTCCTTTCTCTCCACTGAGTAAAGCAAACATGTCTAAACTTGCTTCTCTCTCTGTAGGACAGTCGGCCCAATATGTCAAGACCTCTGATCACTAGATCTCCTGCATCTCCACTGAACAATCAAGGCATTCCCACTCCAGCACAGCTCACAAAATCCAACGCGCCCGTCCACATTGACGTGGGCGGCCACATGTACACCAGCAGCTTGGCCACCCTCACCAAATACCCCGAGTCAAGGTAATCCGAAAGTGCATGTGTTTGATGAGCTAACTGTTCTTCCTTTGACCAGCTTTGCAGCGTGGCCTCACCGCGGCGAGGAGTAGAACGTGAAGACATCGCGTACCCCCCAGCCCCCGCCCCACACACTGCCCTGGGACATGAATGTAAGTCTGTGAGTCAGAGTTTGATCCAGAGCTTAGCTGAGTACGCGTGAGAGTGTCACCAAGGACGGAGGTCTGCGATATTTCACTCCTCTGAGATCTTCACATTTCTCAGCCTAGTAAACAAAGGATGGTGATTTCTCCCCCTGACCTTTCTTCTGTCCTCTTCTGCTAAAACACACTTTCTTATCAAGTCTTAGAATTTTATAAGGGATCACTTGGCCCACCAACTTGTGAACTGGAAAAAAATCAAGACTCTTATCAGTAGGGCAGTATATTTAGAACAGCTGGCAAAAGTCCAGAAAGATAGTCTTGCTTGAAAAAAATGAAGGGTAAGAGATAAGCAAATATAAAAAGGATGTGAAGCGGGGAGGCTGTTCTACAGACAGGCTGTGTACACCACTCTGAGGAGAGCTCCCCTCCTAAGTCCCTGTCCACCCATTTCTAAAGGAGTTCCAAGGAACCAATTTACTTTGCACCCCTGGACCTCACTGCCCCCCACCCCCCACCTCAGCCCATCTGGATCTGGGGGCTGTGGCAGAACCTATTAAGGAGTTTATCTCAGGCAGTTGTTGAGTAGAGAAAGAGGCATGAGCTCACATGGGCTGATGTCAGGATAAAGAGTTTTGCGTACCTGTTTCTGCTCAAATGACATGGAAGCAGAGCACTTGGGCTTCAGAAGAGCACTCATTGCATTTTTTGAGCACCTCCTATAATGTCACAGATATCAGGTAACTTACAGCCTAAGGAGAGAGCTCTCATGAAATCACTGTCATAACTGCACGAAGCCTGCTCTTTTGTTTTCCGTTAATCTCACTTCACTATCTGATATTTTATGAAGGAGTATGAGTGTGTGCCAAGTCGCTTCAGTTGTGTCTGACTCTTTGTGACCTTATGGACTGCAGCCCACCAGGCTCCTCAGTCCACGGGGTTCTCCAGGCAAGAATACTGGAGTGGTTGCCATGCCCTCCTCCAGGAGATCTTTCCGACCCAGGGATCGAACCTGTGTATCCTGTGGCTCTTGCACTGTAGGTGGATTACCACTGAGCCACCAGAGAAGCCCCAGTAGGATAATATATTGAGTCATAAGTAATAATTGAGTTAAATAAAATATATCAAAATTGATTTCACCTGTTCCTTTTTACTCTTAATGTGGCTACCAGAAAGTACAAAATTACACATGTGCCTCGCTCTTTATTTCTGTTGGACAGCCCTGAACTATATATACAGATTTAAAACGCATATATGTAATTAAACCTCTCCCACCCCAAACCTCCTGATACTTAACATATATCATAAATTGAATATCTCTTTCTCCAACTTAATTAGACAAGATACAGTGTTCATCTTTTTTCTCAATCTTTCTCTGTGCTTCCTTGTCACATACAGTGAGCCATGGTATCCTGGGAGCAACATCAAAAATAATTTGTGGTTCATTGTTCCCAGGTTTGAATGTTGACGCTCCCGGTTAATAGTTATTTGGCCATGGATAGGTTGAATTTGTAAACCGCCTATCTTCTATCTTGTGAAATAGACGCAAATACATATTCTTCCACGGTTATTGGGAGGATTATATGTGATTACAGAAAGCACGCCGTGGCTCTGTGCCCAACACATAGTATTGCCTTTATACTTAATCCTCTGCCAAACCCAGCAATTGTTTCTTCTCAAACAGCCTTCCAAATTCCAAATATATCCCATTCCTTCATTTCCTAGACCACAGTAACAGCCTCACTTCTGGATTCTTGCCTGGATTCTTACAGGCTCAAAGGCCTCCTTGCCTGCATCTTCTGGTCCTTTATCTTTAATGTCCCCACCTGTTGTAGAACTGCTGAGCCATTCCAAGGAGATATTTTTAACCATATGTCCAGACTTTTGGAAACAAGCCTTACAAGTAGCTTCTGTTTCTGTTGCTTACACCTACAGCAGATGACCCTGGTCAGAAGACAATGGTGTGGATGCTGAATTGGTCACTGTGTGTTGCTTTGCTTCCTCTTGGATTTGGGGCAGAGGGGCTTGGAAAGCAATTAAATGGTCATTTCAAAGCAGCAGTCAGTTTAATGGGGCCGATCCCAGGAGGTGCTGGTGGTAAAGAATCTGCCTGCCCATGCAAGAGATGTAAAAGATTCAGATTTGATCCCTGGGTTGGGAAGATCCCCTAGAGGAGGAAATGGCAACCCACCCCAGTATTCCTGCCTGGGAAATCCCATGGACAGAGGAGCCTGGAGGGTTACAGTCCATGGGGTTGGAAAGAGTCATACATGACTGAACTTCTGAACACAAAACCACAAGTTTTAGTAGCCAAAGACGTAGGGAAGAAATAGTTCTTCGTGCTTTTTTCCATAGAGGTCAGATGTTCCTTCCAAATTCTAGGAAAATCTCATCTTGTTTGGGGGATACATTTGAGGATATTAGGTTGGCCGTGGCCATGGAATGACAAATAATAATTCCAAGCCAAGTTCTCTAGATTCTAGGGTGTCTTGAACCCTTCTCAGCCTGTGGGACCTTTCCCAGTCCCCTGGTTCCTCTCTTATCCATCTTTTCCTTGGCGTAGCCCAGAGGGGAAGGGGTTTTTCCTTAGTTTTCTTTTCAAGGATTTCAGGAGGAGACCTGTAGTATAAAAGTACAAAGCTGTTTGTAACAAGTGATCTTAAAAGAAGTGATGTCTTTCTATAAATTCAAAGGTCCTGCAAGAGTTTTTACTTCATTTTGAAATATTGTAGGTGATTTTTTATTCTATTCCTATTTACTGTCTTCTAGACTAAAGATTACCGTTAGAACAGTGGTCCCCAACCTTTTTGGCACCAAGGACAGGTATCATGGAAAATAATTTAAACACAGACCAGGATGGAGAGGCTTTGGGGTGATTAAAGCACATTACATTTATTCTGCACTTTATTATTATTATTATATCTGCTCCATCTCAGATCATTGGGCATTAGATTCCAGAGGTTGGGGACCCCTGCTTTAGAACATTGTCCCCAGAAAGTGGTAAATTGGACACAGGTAAACATGAGAAGCACCTGGGAAGCATTAAAAGACCATGCGAGACCCCAGACCAATGAAACAAGAACCTCTGCACTTTTCCTAAGAGATCCTGACTTTCACCATATGGCTCTATATGGTCCCTCCAAGTGAATATAGGTCTTTTACTCAATGAATATTTTGATATTTTGTGCTATATCATTATGGCCATTCCGCCATTGAAAATACATCTTCCTCTTCATTTCTTTAATTAGCAAGGTTCCCTGGTTCCGCGGTATGCACCCATGTGCCCTGTTCTTTCTTTTGGGTTTACAAACCCTAAGTAAGGATTCAGGAAGCGAGTTGACTTTTACATTTTACAACAAGCTTAATCTCACATTGTTATTCACTTTTATTATCAGGTGGTTTTTAGCTAACAGGACTGGATGTAAGGGTTCAAATTAACTGTAGTACTGCAGTTATCTGTGATGTGGTCTGTCTTTACTAGTGTTTCATGTAAGATGCAAAACAGGTCTTTGGAGGTGTTTATGAGACAGAGGCTGATCCATACCACCTCAGTGATTTAACACTGTTCCCTTTCAGGGGAGCCTCGCATGTGTCGTTTCAATTGTATCTGACTCTTTGTGACCCAATGGACTATAGCCCACCAGACTCCTCTGTCCATGGGATTCTCCAGGCAAGAATACTGGCATGGGTTGCCTATGCCTTCCTTCAGGGATCTTCCCACCCCGGGGATCAAACCTGAATCTCCTGTGATTCCTGCACTGCGGGTGGATTCTTTATTGTCTGAGCCACCTGGGAAGCCCTCATGGGAGCCTACAAGTCTCCAATTCTGGCTGCTTTTTGGAATTGGAATCACCAGGAAAACCACACAGTTCAGATCTGTAATAATTTTACATCAAATAAGTGAAACCAAAAATTAAAAAGACTCAAGAAAAAATATTATCAGCATTGAAATATTGTAAACAGATATACAAAGGAGATAGAACACATTTAACAGTTTGTTAGCTTGACTTCTAAGCTGTAAATATTTAGACAAATGGGAGGTGGACCTCGCTTAATAATCTTGCCTTGTGCCCTGCACAGTTGAAGAACAGACCTGATTGTATCTAACTCAAAAATCCAAGGCCCCCACTAACATCATTGGTAACAAAAATCTAGGTATCTAATTTGTCCTAAGTAAGTAATATTGGTAACAAATTACATGGCCTTTTTAAAACCTCCTAACGCACTCATCCAGAGAAGGCAATGGCACCCCACTCCAGTACTCTTGCTTGGAAAATCCCATGGACGGAGGAGCCTGGTGGGCTGCAGTATGGGATCACAAGAGTCAGACACGACTGAGCGACTTCACTTTCACTTTTCACTCTCATGCATTGGAGAAGGAAATGGCAACCCACTCCAGTGTTCTTGCCTGGAGAATCCCAGGGACAGAAGAGCCTGGTTGGCTGCCGTCTGTGGGGTCGCACAGAGTCAACTGAAGCGACTTAGCAGCAGCAGCAGCAGCAGTAATGCACTCATCTACACGCTAGTAAAGTAATGCTCAAAATTCTCCAAGCCAGGCTTCAACAATACGTGAACCGTGAACTTCCAGATCTTCAAGCTGGTTTTAGAAAAGGCAGAGGAACCAGAGATCAAATTGCCATCATCCGATGGAGCATCGAAAAAGCAAGAGAGTTCCAGAAAAACATCTATTTCTGTTTTATTGACTATGCCAAAGCCTTTGACTGTGTGGATCACAATAAACTGTGGAAAATTCTGAAAGAGATGGGAATACCAGACCACCTGACCTGCCTCTTGAGAAACCTATATACAGGTCAGGAATCAACAGTTAGAACTGGACATGGAACAAAAGACTGGTTCCAAAGAGGAAAAGGAGTACATTAAGGCTGTATATTGTCACTCTGCTTACTTAACTTATATGCAGAGTACATCATGAGAAACACTGGACTGGAAGAAGCACAAGCTGGAATCGAGATTGCTGGGAGAAATATCAATAACCTCAGATATGCAGATGACACCACCCTTATGGCAGAAAGTGAAGAGGAACTAAAAAGCCTCTTGATGAAAGTGAAAGAGGAGAGTGAAAAAGTTGGCTTAAAGCTCAACATTCAGAAAACGAAGATCATGGCATCTGGTCCCATCACTTCATGGGAAATAGATGGGAAACAGTGGAAACAGTGTCAGACTTTATTTTTTTGGGCTCCAAAATCACTGCAAATGGTGACTGCAGCCATGAAATTAAAAGATACTTACTCCTTGAAAGGAAAGTTATGATCAACCTAGATAGCATATTCAAAAGCAGAAACATTACTTTGCCAACAAAGGTCCATTGAGTCAAGGCTATGGTTTTTCCAGTGGTCATGTATAGATGTGAGAGTTGGACTGTGAAGAAAGCTGAGTGCTGAAGAATTGATGCGTTTGAACTGTGGTGTTGGAGAAGACTCTTGAGAGTCCCTTGGACTGCAAGGAGATCCAACCAGTCCATCCTAAAGGAGATCAGCCCTGGGTGTTCATTGGAAGGACTGATGCTGAACCTGAAACTCCAATATTTTGGCCGCCTCATGTGAAGGGTTGACTCATTGGAAAAGACCCTGATGCTGGGAGGGATTGGGGGCAGGAGGAGAAGGGGACGACAGAGGATGAGATGGCTGGATGGCATCACCGACTCGATGCATATGAGTTTGGGTGAACTCCTGGAGCTGGTGACGGACAGGGAGGCTTGGTATGCTGCTGTTCATGGGGTCGCAAAGAGTCGGACACGACTGAGTGACTGAACTGAACTGAACTGAATGTTGACACTGAAATGTCTACCTAGTCACACATATCTGTGATACTAAATAAATGTTCTAGGCTAGAATACTGGAGTGGGTTGCCATTTCCTTTCCCAGGGGATCTTCCTGGCCCAGGGATCAAACCCAGCTCTCCTGCATTGCAGGCAGATTCTTTACCATCTGAGCCACCAGGGAAGCCCATGCTTTAAAACAGTGGGCCTCAATCTTTTTATCACCAAGGACCAGTTTTATGGAAGAAAATTTTTCCATGAACCGGGCTGGGGGTGGGGGACAGTGGTTTCAAGATGCTTCAAACACATTACATTTATTGTGTACTTTATTTCTATTATTACATCAGCTCCATCTCAGATCATCAGGCATTATTAGATCCTGGAGGCTGGAGATCCCCGCTTTAAAAGAAAACATAAATCTGAGTTCAGAGTTAGGTCTATTTCAGCCTAATGGTCACCTCGATCAAAAATAATATTAACAGCAGTTGTTATATGATGGCTATTCTGATGTGGACTTCTTAAAACCAGGAAGTGAGCTGATACAACTGATTAACCAAACCTATCAGGTGGCAGTGAGGCAATGCCTAGCTAAAAGAGCTGCTAACCTGGAAGTGAAAGACAAGATCAAATGTTACAGTCCCCTGAGCTATCCTATCTGTGTGCTTCACAGAGCTTTTGTATCTTTTAAACCACGTATATGAGTTAACTCCCACATAAGGAGGTTATGCTGAGTTGGTCTCTTCTAAATAGCAGCAGAGTTATTAAGCACACTGGCACGTGTAGCTAATTGCAAAACCCAAGAGACTCAGCTTTTAGCCTTGCGGTCGACACCCATGGCCACCCAAGGGGTGTGTGCATCTGGTGCTTTAGGATGGCAGTGCCAGGCATGTGTGCCTTGCCAGCAGCGAGCTGGCTCTGGCAGGCTTCACCCCCAACGTGCTGGCCATTCCACGGCACTTCACCTGGAGCTGCACTGAAGGGAGGGCTTCCCGATAACTTGCATTTAATCCCTTGGTCGGGCAGATCCTCTGGAGAAGGAAGTGGCAACCCACTCCGGTATTCTTGCCTGGAGAATCCCATGGACAGAGGAGCCTGGCGGGCTATGCTATGGTCCACGGGGTGGCTAAGGGTCGGACACGACTGAGAGACTAAAACAACAACAGCAACACTGAGGGAAAGCTGGGCACCTGCAGCAGGAAGAGGTTGGTCTGCAGTGTCAGGACAATTGAATTCTCATGTGTGGATTTCCGAGTAACTTCTGTGTGCCAGCCGCGGGAGTTGTCTGTAATCCTGTGTCAGGGCTGGGAGTTCTGTGCTCTGACTGTGACGTCAACAGTTCCAGTTCACACTACAGTCCCTAGACACACACAGTGTGTCCTCAGGTGTCATCTCACAGGCTCACACTTCAGGATCTCAACAAAAATGCCCCCAAATTAATGTACCCTGTTTCTCAAACTGTTCCCTAAACGTTCATTTGGAATTACTGCATGGCACTGAATATAACTCAGCTGGTTAAGAATCTGCCTGCAATGTGGGAGACCCAGATTCGATCCCTGGGTGGGGAATATCCCCTGGAAAAGGGAAAGGCTACCCACTCCAGTATTCTGGCCTGGAGAATTCCATGGACTATATAGTCCATGGGGTCGCAAAGAGTCGGACACGACTGAGTGACTCTCACTTCACTTCACTTCAAATGGAAAGAGACAGCTGCTGGGGAAATGCCCGTGGACCTTCACACAGTGAGGACAGTCTAATGGTGAGCAGTTCTGATTGGCAAGATTGGTTGATCGTTTAAAAGAAGGGACTTCCCCAGTGGTCCCCGTTCCAATGAGAATCCTCCTTGCAGTGCAGCAGACTAGGGTCTGATCCCTGGTTGGGGAACTAGGATCCTGCCTGCCTTGGAGAAAAAACCCTCATACTTAGGCAACTGCTGAGACCATGTGCAGCAGCTAAGACCTGATACAGTAAAAAATAAATAAATACACTTAAAAAAAAAGAAAAAATTAGTTTATGGGGTGACTCAAAAGGAGGAAAAGCACCTGGTCAATGAACAGTGGAAAGTCTCTCCAGGATAATAAGGGAAATTTTTCCTCTTCTCTGCTGCTTCTTTTCATCTTACAATATTGCTTTTCCAAAACTGCTCCTCAGTTATATAGGCAAAGAGTAAATAAAACCAGCTTCAAAAGACTGTTTGTTTTTTATTTGTTTTTCAAAAACGATGAAGCTGGATTTTCTGTTCAGGGCTGAAAACCCAGCTTCAGTATCTTAGACTAGCAGATTCAGCCAAGTTGCTTTGCCACTGGGAGCAACATAGGCCTGAGTTTTAAAGTAATCTAGCTCATCAAGTCTTACCTTAGAGCATTATTCAAAGAGAAGTGCAGCCAAATTACAGGCACTGGCCTGTAGTTTTTTCCCTGTCATATTCTTTTATTCATTCCACAGAGGTAGTCTGTGTTCTCTGTCAACTGTGGCATACACTAGCAACAAAACTCCTTGCTCTCTTGTCGTTTACATGGGAGTGGGGTGGAAGACAGACAGTAAACAAGTACACAATCAAATAATATTTGAGGTGGTAGCAAGTGAAGTAGGAAGGAAAATAAAACAGGGTAAATAGCCTTGGGATGTAGCTTGCTTCCTATGCTAAGTCTGCAGATAATTGTATTCTGTGGTCTCTTTCTTCAGGATGCATCTTTATTTGTTCATCTACATTTTTCAAGACAAAATCTAGGTTACATTTCAGGGTCAATGCAGAAGCAGATTGTTGTGACTTTGGTATCACAGATCACCTGTTGATCTGTGATCAACAGCCTGTCCTTTTTTTTTTTAAGTTTAAGTAATTAATTTTATTTTTTATTTATTAATTTCTTTGACTACACTAAGTCTTCAGTGTTGCACACAGGCTTTCTCTAGTGCAGTGAGCAGGGGCTACGCCCTAGCTGTGGTGCACGGGCATGTTAACCATAATGCTGTTTCTGGTACATTTTCTATATTTTTGCATCTGGTGGTGACTGAAGTTTTATTTGGTGTTAACCGAAGTAGAGAGTTAACAGATGTTCAAAATAAACGTGGGCAGAAGGCCCTTGCAGGCAAATAATAACAAGGCTGGGATCCCTTAGCCCAATCCTTAGACACAGAAGAAGCACCGGAGCCTTTGATGGCAGAGCAGTGACAATGGGCAGGGAGTAACACCGGGTGTTTAGAGTGAAACAACTCAGGACAGGACTGTAAGCCCCATCTCAATTTTTAATAACTTCTCACTTGGCAAGCACTCAGCCTCGACTTAGATGGAAACCTCCTCGAAAGCTCCTTCTGACTTAGTTCTCACGCTTGAATCCTTGGTGCCTAGTATCAGGCGAGGCACAGTGGACATTCAAGAGTTTACTTAATATGTGAATTAATTATTGGGTAAAATACTATACCCAGAGGCCAGAGCTTCAAAACAGTGAAGGTCGAATAATCAAGTGAAGCTTTTCAAAATAGAAAATTACATTTAAAGCTGGCCTGGGTTCATCACCTCCACCATTCCATGTGCTGCCATAACATTATAGGAGGGCTTGTTATTGACCTCATTTAAGAGATAAGAACACACAGCTCCACAAGGCTCAGCAATGCGTTCACCCTTATTTAGCAAATGGGGGAAGGACCAGGATTCCAGCTCCCTCTGGCTCCAGGACCTTGGTTTTTTATTCTTTTATTTATTTATTTATTTATTTATTTATTTATTTATTTTTGCTGACAAAGCAAGGAAAGGGCACCCAGGCTGAGAGCAGGAGGGTAAGGGAACCCAGAAGAACAGCTTTGTCACATGGCTTGCAGTCTCGGGTTTTATGGTGATGGGATTAGTTTCCAGGTTGTCTTTTATTCTTTTAAAGTCATGGCTGAAGAATTGATGATTTTGAATTGCTGTGCTGGAGAAGACTCTTGAGAGTCCCTTGGACTGCAAGGAGTTCAAACCAGACAATCCTAAAGGAAATCTACCCTGAATGTTCATTGGAAGGACTGATGCCGGAGCTCCAATACTTTGGCTACCTGTTGCAAAGAGCTGACTCACTGGAAAAGTCCCAAGACCCAGGCTGAAAAAAGCCTGGCGTGCTGTAGTCCATGGGGTCACAAAGAGTTGGACATGACTTAGCAACTGAATAACAATAACAACACAACAGAGCCATGCTTCTCAACCTTAGTGGCATGTTAGAATCAGCTGAGGCTTGCAAAAGAAAACCTGGTCTTGCCCACACAGATTCTGATTGCATTGGCCTTGAGCAGGGCCTGGGCATGGGATTTGCTAATGCTTCCCACCTTCAGCCACGCAGTCCATCTTTCCACCTTCTGGAACTGTGTTCTAAAGGTGGGCTTTGGCCAAGGGAACAGGTCATCTACAATATCTCAAGCTCCTTTATTCTCAAGTGGCCTTCACCCAGCATCAGCTGGGGCATAGGGGACCCCTGGGTGCTGGAGCTCCCATGCGGGTCTCCTGCCATGAGCATGTGGCCCAGGGTTGTCCAAATACCATGCCATCCATTTCTGTGTGTCATGACTTGAAGAAGCCTGAAAAGCACCACCTTAGATGGGATAGTGGGATAAATGAGTCTTGTTCTTCTTTGCTGCTGGGTTTCAGGAGGCTCTTTTTTCCATGCCCCATGTCCAGCATACACACCCTTCCCACAGCAAGGGGCAAAATTGGCCTTGGACCAGTGACCTTGCCACCTGCTGATGGCTGCTGGGTTGCACCTGTGAAGAGAAATCCATTAGGAAAACTTTCAGGGACCAGCTTTGGCCCTGGCATGCTGTGCCCAGGGGGAGGAATGGTCTAGGGGATGCCAAGACAGGTAAGACTGCTCATCAGGTTAGGGGTCTCTAAGCCCACTGATGCATTACTCACCACCTCTGCTGATCTCCTCCTTGTCTGTTAAAGCAGTGAACCCAAGTACAAGATGCTATAGACTATCTCACATTCACAGCCCTGTGCAAAACACACGTGCATGCACCCATCAGAAACATCATTTTAAAGATTTTTAAAATGTGTTTCTAGAACATGCCCCCTAAGCTTACACTTCAGGTTTTAAGTCAAATAATGGATCTACCAGTAGTCTTCAGCTACTTGCACTGTGCCTGGCAATGCTGGGTAAATATTTGTTGAATGAGTTTTGCTTTGTTGAGTGGCATGAGTTTTGCTCTGAGCTGGAGCAGCTTAACCACCTCAGGGCTGCTTCAGCTCAACCACATTTTGAATCATCAGATGCTACTGTGATGTCAGATCTTAATAGCAGGCCTAGTCCAATCTGGGCAGCAAAGATTAACATCCCATTCTCTTCAAAGCAGAGCCTAGAGAGGGATTTTCTAGTCTAATTAACCTGAATCGAAAAAGTAAGAAGAAGGAGAAGGGAATCCATCAGTCTGTTCATAACCCAGACACCCATGAACCAGATGAACAGAAGGGTAACACCTGCCTTCAGAATGTTTTCCTCCCACTGGTAACTTCCTCCCTGAACCTCTCAGATCAGGGTCATCTCCAGATGCTTGGGGAAAAAACGGTGCAGGTTCCTCTGCTCCACCCATGTGTATCCCGGGATGTGAGGGAAATGAGCAGTTTCCATTGACATCCAGGTGATCCACCTACATCTCAGAGTTTGGGCCCCAGATCTGCAGAGAACTGTAAAACATGAACACATCCACCTGCAGCCTGGTGGAAATGGTGGTGGCGTGGCCAGGGACACGTTGTTAGCACGATGCTTCTCTTATTGAGTCTTTCTTGATTCTCAGCACTTGGGACTATTACACAGACTGTGCTCATTTTGATCTGTCACAATGAATAATGTCCTTGAGCAACACCAAGGTCGATTTTGCTCTGTGTTTATAATCATATTTTCATATTTCCTGAAGAAAGTACTTTTATAATAAACTATATGTTCTATTTACTTACTTGAAAAAGTTAATTTGTAGGTATTTCACAGGAGATTCCAGTCATCTCATCCGAGGTTAACATGTGACAAATATGCTCCGCTTTACTGTGTTATTGAGAACAATTCCATTAAAAGGGCTTAAAATTACCAACATTATTTTACACAACCCAGCTCACAAATCTCCCACGACTTTGGTTCCCCAAACCCTTTAGTTTCTGTTGGTTGCATAATTCTGATTCTGGTTGACTGCTTCGAGAGCTTTTTCATGGCAGAGGAGAACCAACATTAATTTTAGGTGAATTTCCAAAAGACAGACTACATTTTGGCTCCATAGGAAGCTTTGTGAGTAGAATATTACACCCCATTCCCTGTGTCTACCATATCGGTCTTGATACCATCTTCCGAAATTGCTGTGGTCTACAGAGAAACTCTCTGTATCTCCCTGTATCAGAACACAGCAAGATGTGTATGCTATATGTATTCTTGGTTGGAATAAACAATGTATAAGTCATTCTAAAGTTGAAGGATCTTTTTTTATGAAGCCAATGCAGAAACTAAACTTTTCTCCCCTTCCAAAGAGAAGCATTTATTCACAACAAAAGCACATGGTGTTACAATTTGCATGTAAATTCTGAGGACTTAAAAACAAAAAAAAAATTTGAAAGTCACAGTGAAGGATCCCTTATGGGTCCACTGGACACCCACATGTCCTCGGCCGAAGCTTGAGCTGTGGTGCGAGATGTGTCCGTTTCCGTGTCTGGCAGTTCTTTCTATTATTGATATATAAATAACCGATATTAAAATGCCATTTCTTTTCATTAGAAATGCAGGATTCATTGTCTCAAATCGATGAATTATTAATATTCTGCTTCCAAATGGTAACTCTCAAGGTGCCTGGAGATAGAAAGTTGGGACAATCTGTCTGCAAAGCAGCAAGCTGAAGTGGGTACATAAGGCTTTACGTGTGGCTTCCGGTTGTGCCCAGGGTGGTCCTGGTGGAAGGATGAAGGATGTGAGAGGTGGCGGGGGTGAGAAGTCAGCTGTGCTCTTATGGCATATGCTTTTCTCATAGTCTTATTCCCAAGGCAGACACCTACGAGTTCCAACTGGGTGGCAATTCCGTTTGCCACAAAAACATTAAAAAAAAAAAAAAAATTGGTCCCACAGATGTAACAGGGTTTTGCTGGACTGTCCGAGTCTAATCAAGACACAGAGTCAGTAGAAATGACACCATCACTTGGATAACGTTCTGCCGCCACATGGACACCGTGTGCCGGTTTGCTTACTCATGACCTCACTGTGTATCTTTTTCGGTGGTAATGATTATTTTTACTCCTGCGCAACGTCTCTTACTGTGTCCCGTATTCAGAAGATAAATGACCACTGTGCACATCAGCTAACCGCCACTTTCAAACAGTAGCCTTCCTCACCCGGCTCAGACGGCTTCGTAACTAGAGGTGAATCTCAACTCGCCCAAACTTGTTTCAGTGATTGGAACCAAATGTGCTTCAGAGCTCCCACCTGGCCTTGTGAGGGCTTGGCTAGGCCCTGGCCACCCCTCCGAAAACTGACTTTAAAAAAACACAGCTTAGGAGGCCCTGAGGGCTTCTAGTCTCGAAGCGGTACAGAACAGTCAGTGTCAAAGAAAAAAAGGATTTTTTTTCCCCCTTCTATTCACTGTGAAATAATACTTATTCATTTAGCCTAGTGACAGTAAAAGATTTCAAAGGCAAATACAGACTACTTAAAAGGTAAAGAAATTTTATAATCTGTTATAAAAAGCAGATCGCTAATACAGCATTGTAAATCAACTATACTTCAATAAAAAGGGGAAAAAAATCAGATCAATAGTCCAAGAAAATGTTGTCCTCTTGACAGAGAGAAAACCAAATTCTAACTTTGTTCCACTTTACATATTAAAATGTGTTCCAATCTTAACCAGTTCTGACAACATATAAAGCTCCTTTATCAAGGGTTTTTTTTTTTTTCCATAAAACTTCTACAGATTCTCTTCACCTTCAGATTTCTTCCTTTTCTCATTTTCCCTTTTTTTAACCTGGGGGGAAAAAAAGGAAGGATATACATTTAAGTGTATCTGGCTAACCCATAATCTTAGGGACCCTGAGACGGGTACTTCATCACAACATAATCATTTTGATGATACATTGCAAAAGGAATAAGGTGGCGTAAAGGATGGAATTCGGAGAAGATTGCTGGACATGTTAAGTGAAAACGTTAGTCGCTCAGTCATATCTGACTCTTTGAGACCCCATGGACTGTAGCCGCCAGGCTCCTCTATCCATGGACTTTCCCAGGCTAGAATATTGGAATGGATAGCCATTTCCTTCTCCAGGGGATCTTCCCAACTCAGGGATGGAACCCAGGTCTCCTGCATTACAGGCAGATTCTTTACTGTCTAATCCATGTTAAAATGAACTAGAACAAGGTTATAACAGCCTAATGAACTTAGGGAGCTGTGAGCAGTGCAATTGGAGTTCTGGTCTCCACTGTAGCAAACAATCTATGTTGATTACAAAAACCCGACAGTCGAAATACAGTTTGTATTTCCAAGTACATAACCTGCCAGGCTCTTAAAGAACACGTTTGTGATACTTCATGTAGGTTTTTTGAACTTTGAGAAAGTAGTTATTTGTAAAAAGCAACTTTGGTTTTAGTGCCCTTTCCCTTAAGACTCGAAAGTAAAAAATTACAGGAGCAACAGATATGGGAAACAGTGGTATCAAGTGACTTCTGCAGTTTGTCCCATTTATATGATCATGGTAAGGAAGAGGAAACATGAGAAAATCTTGTCATTAGCAGGGAGACTTTTTTTTTCTTTAGATGTGTTGTAGGTCAGGACTTGGTTCTGGTTTGTGTTGGAAGGGATGAGGAGAAACATTGGTAGATACACCTACCGCCCAGTGAGTCTATGGACCGGCTTGGTGCCTTTGGGTAAATTCTTAAACTGTGATAAACCAAGCCTGAGTCCCAGAAGGGCGTAGCCAGTTGCACAAGACACACACACCTATGACAATGCATTGTTGACCCTGGTGCAGCCAAAGGCAGGTGCTGTCAGTAAGCACCCTCCTGATTTCTCAACCCCCCACACCCGAGAATGTTGTCTTTGAATCATGAGCTGATAAAAACTTCATACTTTTCACATGTCACTTTTGATTTAGTGACTGTGTAAATAATCTTGCAACATAAATTCAAAATCTTAAGCCTCTCAGAGTACAAAGCTAACCAGGCACCTCATCCTTCATGATTTGAAGAGATAATTGAACGGTGTTTTCAACAAAAGGGTGGTATGGATATTTTATATATTCTTTAAAACGTTTAGATGCTTTTGAAGCTGTGTAAATATGACTTTTGTCCGGTTAGCAGCTTTCTTTCCTTCTTAGCTTCTGAGGTGGTATAGCTCACAGTCCTGGGGCTAAATCTCCTCCCTTTTGGCTTTGTCATCCCAAAGCCTAGTTTGTGAAAGTGTTTTTAAGCCTCCTAGTCACTCTGAAGTCATACAGTAACAGAATAATTCATTTTCATTCATCTAACCACCTTTCAATCCTCCTGAGTTTTTGAATGATGCTGTAAGACCTTTGAACAGTGTCAGTAATGGCCCTGTGTGTGGGGGGGGGGGGGGGGTGGGGGTGGTGGTGGTGTGTGTGTGTGTGTAGGAGCAGGAAAGGAATACAAAGGAGTCAGTATAGATTCACTTACTTTCTTCCATACATCTCCTTTTAAGTTTTCACGAAGCATTTACATAGAAAATTGTATTTTTCTTCTTTATTTTCTGTTCTATCAAGCACTGTGAGAAGCCTCTGGTTTTTCCACATTTAGGTACTATGCAAAATATGTAAATACTTTGTTGTAAACTGCTGTTTTGCTGGCCCCATTACAAGTAGGAAAACACTGTTAAATTGAATTTAAAAAAAAACAGCTGGCTTCACCATCGCCCTCTCATAGTGTCATGTCATTAATAAGATGCTTTTATTTGAAAGGACTGCTGTGATATACTATGAGCCAGTTCCAACAGGCTGGGGTAGTAAGACAGCAGAGGAAATGGGAAGAGGCTCCAGTCCACATCCTGTTGCTGATAGTCTCCAAGTACGCTGGAGAGAATGGGGGGCCACTGGGGGACCACAGTCACAGGGTGCTGGGCTGAGTCCCTTCCCCATATGAGGGAGATTGATGACACAGATGGAGGAGTCAGTCACAGAGGAAGGCACTCCTTCAGTAGTTGGGGCTGCTGATACTCAGAATCCTGGGAAATAAGATCACTCAAAAAAATGTTAGGAATTTCCATGATGGTCCGGTGGTTAAGACTCCACGCTTCCATTGCACAGTGTATGGGTGGGATCCCTGGTCGGGGAACTAAGATCCTGCATGCTGTATGGCACAGCCAAAAATTATTATTATTTTAAAATAAATGTTAAAACAATAGGTTAAGTTCAGCAGGAACATATGCAAGGGTTTGCTTATGTGACAAGAAACCAGAAACGAGAAAACTGGAGTGGAGCAAGATGCAGACGGGTTGGCAGGAGGTGCTGGAGCTGGAGTTCTGGAACAGATGAACACTGAGAGTTGGGGACAGCGACGAGAGTGGGCTGGCCCTCACTCTTCCAGGATGGGAGGCTGCACAGTTCAGCCACCCTCAGCTAGCGATCTGGTGGCTCCACGCCTCAGCATCTCCACTACTCACATCACAATATCACCTGTACATGCTCTCGAGTTGTGGTGAGGATTAAATCAGCTAATCCACAGAGTTTTTAGCAGCATTCCTAACATAAACTTGGGCTTCCCTGGTGGCTCAGATGGTAAAGAATCTGCCTGCAATGCAGGAGCCCAGATTTGATCTCTGAGTCAGGAAGATCCCCCTGGAGAAGGGAATGGCAACCCACTCCAGTATTCTTGCCTGGAGAATTCCATGGACAGAGGAGCCTGGTGGGCTACGGTCCGGTCCATAGGGTTGCAAAGAGTCAGACATAAGCGACTGACATTTTCACACTTAACAGAAACTCAAATAATGTTAGCTATTATAACATTTTTTTTCTCTGAATAGTAATTATATTGTAAACTGAAAAACATATTCTAGAGTCTTAAATCAAGAGAAAACAGGAGTATGTCACAAATACCTCTAAATATAGAACAGCCAGTGGGGAGGAGGGTTGGAGTGGGCTGGGAGAGACCTCTGCACAGGTGTGGGCTTGCCTGCCCCCAGAGAAAGCAAGGGGAAGATGAAGCAGAAACCACTGGAGCCGAAAATACCAAAGTGGGCTCCCATGAGACACAGTGATGCTCTAATCCAGGCCTGGTCTTAAAAAGTAGTGGTAAACCCCAGAAACCATTTGAAAACAGACACTTGTTCAAACCAAAGAGCAGGTGATCTAAAACATTGTCTTCCAAATCAAGGTGCTCAACAGGATTTTCTGTGCAGTTGGATTCTGTTTTGGCATTTGCACATCTTGTCCAAAGTATGAAAATCTGTCAGCACTGACTGAGCCCAGGCTTGGCCGAGAAGCAGAAGAATCACTGGGCAGTAAGAGAGCCGCTCCGAGCGAGACCCTGTAGCCCTGCTGCCTCCACGCTGGTTAACTGACTGCATAGTCCTCACTTGTAAGATGCAAGTGATGGTATCTACCTGGCAGAGCTGGCGCCCTGTGGGTAGTGGACACTCAGTAAATGTAGCTCATGTCAGACATCCATTTCTTCCTCATAAAAATTCTTTGGATGGGCTATTATCCCCTTCCTCAGATGAAGAAATCGAAACTCAAACCAATTTGGTCTTGAAGAGGGTAAAGCCAGGATTCCAGCAGGTCTGTTGAGTCAGAGCTGAACTTCCAGGGGCTCCTGAGAGATGACTGAAAGCGCAGCGCCCAAGCTGTTGTGCCATCACTTGCTCCACTCAGGCCGACGCTTTGCGAGAGGCGCTCTTCACGCTGTTTCTCGCCTGAAATCCCTCCTCCAAGCCCTTGTGCCCTTCTCCTTATGCCTGGCGGTCCTAAAGACCCAGTACTAGCATTGCTTCCTACAGGAAGCCCTCCCTGCCTGCCCCAGGCTGGCTAGTCCCTGTCCTTTGTCCTTCTGTAGCACCCAGCTGGCCCGAATCATGCTCATCTGAGTAGGCTCTAGGACTTCCCTGGTGGTCCAGGAGTAAATTCACCTTCCAATGAAAGGGGTGTAGGTTCTATCCCTGGTCAGGGAGCTAAGATCCTGAATGACTAGGGGCCAAAAAAATAAAACACAAAACAAAAGCAGTCTTAAAACAAATTCAATGAAGACTTTAAAAGGGTTCCACATCAAAAAAATCAAATCTTTAAAAAAATTAAATTAAAAAATAAGAGATTCAGCAGAGTACCCAGGAACATGACAAGCATTCAATTAATGTAGGAATAGAAAGCCTACTTTGGTAAATTCCAGTGGTGTTTTTTCAAAACAATCAAGTTAATTATAATACATTTTTTATAGTAAGCAAATAAAGTAACTCTCTAATTTAAAAAATTTTCCCTGTGCATCATGAAAAGGACTAGCTCCCCCTCCCCCACAGTGGCCCTGGGCTCCCCCTGAAGCCATCAGTATTGCTGTCAACTAGCAATTCTCCAAAACGCTGAGTGCCAAAATTGCTGGCATGCTCATATTTTTTTTTTATATATTTTAAACTTGCCTTTCTTTTCTCCCCTGCTTTCTTCAGCTCTGTGAATCATTTAAGAAAATGATGCTGCCACAGGGAACAGGTACTGGAAACATTACTTCCTCATAAGTAGATATAATTTGTTTTGTTTGCTTTTCCTTAGAAGGTATTTTCTCTCTTCTCTTAAATTACTTCTGTCCATTTCTGTAACAAGCTCTGAATTCATTTTTATCTGTGTTCCTGAAATATCAAAGAAACTTCCCAAGTGTGGAAACTCTACACAACTATTTCTCAAATTTTGTAAACAATTATATGCAAATTAAATGCTGTTTAATAAGTAAGGATTCTCTAACAGTGAGTTGACTGGTGTTTTTCGTTTTGGGGGATTTTTTACATTATAATAATACCCAGCACAGCATCGCCTCTCCCCATTTTAAGAAAAACTTTTTATTATGGATATTCTTTTTTTTGACCATATGACTTGTGGGACTTTAATTCCCCAACCAAGGATTGAATCGAGGTCCTTGGTAGTGAGACAGCAGAGTCCACTGGATTGCCAGGAAATTCCCTATTATGGACATTTTAAAATATATGCAAAGCAACTATACTATAATAAAAACTAATTTTAAAAATATGCAAAAATAGAATATGAAAGGAAGACCCCTGCATTTCGAAAGGTTTCTGGTATCAACCCAGCATTTCTCTCCCCTTCCACCTGTTCTGTTTCCCTGCTCTCCCATCCCAGCAGAAAGGAGGGAAGGGGATCCTTTGGTTGCAGTGCTGATTTTTCTTTAAAAAACACACACACACACACACACAAAACTTTTAAAATTTATTTGGCTCTGCAGGGTCTTAAGTTTTGGCATGAAGGATCTTCAGTATTTGTTGTGGAATGGGAACACTTAGTTGCTACACATGGGATCTAGTTCCCTGACCAGGGATCGAACCTGGGCCCCCTGCACTGGCAGCTCAGAGACTTAGCCACTGGCCCACCAGGGAAGTCCCAGTGCTGATTTTTCTCTGCTTTTCTTTCCTTCCCTACTGTTCCAAGTCTAGGTTCCACTGCAGGGACAGCTTCCTATACACCTCTCGTTCATGTACCCACACCTACAAATACAGACACTCACTCCCACCCACACACTTACACATCTGCACAAACACACACCTTCCCCCAGCCCTCTGTCTCATCTGCTGTCTTCCTTAGGTATCAACTATTAGGACAGAAGCTTGGTTGAACCCAGGTCTCTTGCATTGCAGGCAGATTCTTTACCAGATGAGCCACAAGGGAAGCCCAGGAATACTGGAGTGGGTAGTCTATCCCTTCTCCAGCGGATCTTCCCGACCCAGGTATCAAAACATGGCCTCCTGCGTTGCAGGTGGATTCCGTACCAAATGAGCTATCAGGGAACTTGGGTTAGTAGGCTCGAAAAAGTATGAAGCCACAGTGCTTCTGAAAACAAAATTATTCAGTAGAAAGAGGCTGTAAATCAGATTTTTAAAAAAAGTAATATCCTACTGATTGGTGAACTCGTCACAGATTGTTTTTCTATTTTGCTGCTTCTTCATCCTCTGTGCTTTTCTAGTTTTTAACAATGAGTAATTATTGCTTTTATAATTTAAAAATATCCACCAAAAGTAATGCTCAAGAGGTCACTTGGATATTGCCTCTGAAACGGTTCACCAGCAAAATAAATCTGGACTGAAAACTAAAGGAAACCTTTTCCTAAAGTTCAAACCATATATTCCATGGCTTGGAAGCCCAGAGGTGGAGAAGAAAAGGCTTTTCTTGGCAAAGGAGAGCTGAGTGGGTGAAAGGTTCCACAACCCGTGTCCTGCCTTTTCTCACCGTCTTTATCCCTTGGTGTGTCTTTGGCACTTAGCTCTCAACCCCACCCCTGGGCAGGGTCTTCTCCACCCTCTCTGAGCAAGTTAATCCTAGCATGGGCACTGCCCACAGGCCCTTGTCCTACCGCCTCCCTCCCCTGTAATTACCATGTGTGCACCAGCTCCTCCGAAGAGTTGAAAGGATTAACCTGCTTGCCTCTGGTAAAGTAGGGCCAGGTGCTATGTTGCCTGCCATGGTGCTTTATGTGGCGTGGGGTTCACCAGACAGCACAAGGACCACTGGGTGGATGGAGCTCAGAAGAGTTGGAAGCATCTCCAAGCTAAATTTCTTTAGCTGTAAAGTGACTGTTCCCACAGGGGTTGGCAGAATTAAATGTAGGGGCACTGCACGTAATGGGACGCAAGCTCAAGGTAAATGGAGTTGAAATACGCCATTTCAGGTATACGCCTCAACCCAGAAGAAGTTTTCGTTGTCCTAAGAATCTTGACTTTCCCATCTATTCTTATGCCCCTATTATGTCATAGTTGTACCAACAGTTTGAAAGTAACCTCTGAAGTCTTGGGGTGTTTTGGTTTGGTCTGGTTTGGTTCAATTTCCCTGAGCTTCAACTTTTTCTCAGCTGTTAAGTAAATGATAGCTTCCCCACAAAGCTGGTAATAATCAAGCTTTCTTGAGATAACATGCAACACTAGCAAAATCTTATTGAATTATATAAAAACTGTGCATTTCCCAAGGGATGTTGTTCATTTGTTGTCTTCTTGCTTTTTTAGGGTTTTGGTTTTTTTTTTAATTAGAAATGAAAAGGAGGTATACTTAGGGGTCAAAAACACAGGCTTTCGAATGAGACCTAGGTTGGAGCCTGAGCCAAGTGATGGCCATTGTGGGCTTAGTGTTCTCATCTGTGAAATGGGAATAATATGGTCACCTTATAGGATCATTGTAAGAATGAAATGAAATGAAGCCCATAAAGCAGGCAGCTCCTTCTTTGGCACGTAATAATATTCAATCGATAGTAACTAGCATTAGAGCAGGTGTCCTCATAGACTTGAATGTGACCATCCTCTGTCCATCCCCCCCCTCCAGGGGCAGCATGGTGGGTCTGCCAACTCTGTCTAGCCAGCTGTGCATCCTTGAGTCATTTCTCCATATGTAAAATGGGAGGTTGATCTAGGTCATGCTGGTGATCCTTAACCTCTAAAAATGTGGCTGGCTGATTAAGAAAACGTGCTGTGACAGTTCAGGGTGACAGAATGACCAACTTGAGATTATTTCAAATTGACGACATTGACTTGCTCCTCTTTATTCTCTCTGCTCATCTGCCTTTGCACTGGTTCCCAACTCAGCAGTTCATTAAACTTCCTTGGGGAGCGTTTTAAGAGATGCAGATGCTTGGGGTCTAAACCCTGAGCAATAGTTACATCAGAATATCTGGCACTGGGCATCTGTATTTTTTAAAAGGTCCCTAGGTAATTCTACTGTGCAACCAGGGTTAAGAAGCACTGCTCTATACAAATGACATAGTCAGAAACAAGGGAAAGGAGACAGGACTTGGATAAACTGCAAGCTGCCTCTGTGGGGAGATGTGATCTCAGATAGTGTTTTGATTTTCTCACTTCTAAATTTGCTCTTTTCCTAAACATTGCTGAGAGCATAGCCTGACATCAGTCCCCGTCGCCCTCCAAACCAAACCCCAAGTCCTTGACCTGCTTACACAGCTCTTCATGGTCTGATTTCTGCTGCCCGTCTCATTTTTCAGTTGGCCTGTCTCTGTGCTCTAGTGGAGAGTAATCATATGGCAGTGTTTTTTTCCACCTTCAAGCCTTTGAGTCTTCCCTACACCTGTCTTTTCTTATCTAACCTTAGCTCCCACCTCTGTACCAGCTTCTGCTGATCATTCAGGCTCTCCTATGAACTTTCTTTTTCTTCCCTGAGTACTCCCACAGCCCACTCTGCATACCCACTGCACACTCAGTCACACCACTTGATCTGCATTCCTAGCCCCATAGACTGTTGAATTCCATGAAAGTCAAGAGTGTGGTTTACTCACCACTGCATTCCCTGTATTTCACATGATCAGGTTGAGTGAGTATTGGTGGAAAGAATGAGCAAATAACTGAGTGACTATACAATTGAAAAAAAAAAAGAAATTTTTTTTTTTTGGACCATGCAGCATGGCATGTGGGATGTATAGTTTCTTAACCAAGGATTGAACCCATGCTGCCTGCAGGGCAAGTGGGAAGTCTTAACTTACTGGACCGCCAGGGAATTCCCAGGAAAGCAAATTCTTAAGGAACTGAGTCACAGTTACATCAGAGAACCTAAGTCCTATAAATGATTGAATACACAAGAAAAAATAAATTCTTAGTGACTAATATTCACACTAAGCTAGGTCTCTTTCATTTAAGACCATTCTTTAATGCTGGGGAGAAGGGGAGCCACAGTGAGGAAGCAGACTAACTTTTCACCAAAAGAAACTTAATTTCCTTGGTGGTTGGGCTGCATTATTTGCAGCATAATCAACAGACTTCTAACTCTAAAAAGCAAGAAAGAGGAGCACATTTGAATGTCTATTAATGTGTATTTTAAGTGAACCTTTATAATCCTCTACTCTTTGTGACCTGTAACCTCTGTTCATGGAATTCTCCAGACAAGTATACTGGAGTGGGTTGCCATTTCCTCCTCCAGGGACTCTTCCTGACCCAGAAATTGAACCCAGGCCTCCTGCATTGCAGGCAGATTCTTTATCATCTGAGCCACCAGGGAAGCCCAATCCTCTAGTTAATGAATTATTTGCACATAAAAATGATAGGATGCTTACAATTTACTTTAAAAATCCCAGAGCGGGGAGAGGGATCCAGAGAGGTACAGGTGAAATAAGACTGAACAAGAATTGATAGCTTTAGAAGCTGGATGGACACATGGGAGTTCATTATCCTATTTTCCCTGCTTTGGCATACAGGGAAACTGTCCAAAATAGAATGTTAAAAAATAAATGTCAAAAGAATAAAACTGTGGGAGGAAGTTTTTCTCAGTACTGCCACTTGGTTCAGTGAGTGGTTTTTTGTTTTTTTTGTTTTTTTTTTTTTTTTTTTAAAAAAGGCAGTCATACATCATCTGGAGCCAGCCTGGTCTTGGTCAGTTGAAAAACAGGAATGTTCTCCAAGGTTAGTAAACTGTAATCAGGTCCACAGAGTTTTCAGGCACCAGAGTTTACAAGTCACAACAGTTGATTTGTAACTCCATTCATGTGTCCACAAGAAATATAGCCTGTGTCGATGTTCCTCTCTATTTGCTTAGCCAAACAATGCTTTTCCACAGCACATTCAACCTTGAAACCGACCCAGGACCCCAGTTTACGATCGCTGGCACCACCCTGCCCTTCCGCATTGTTTTCACAAATTTAAAACCTCCCTCCTTTTAAAGGTAGCAAAAATCAGCCCAGTGTCTCCTTTTTTTACTTGTAACATTTGTTGACTCAAACGCAGGGACTCTCTTTTCCGAGGGGCTTTTCACTGCAGCCAGGAATGTGCATGCATTGACGCGGCCAGGAGCTCTTCCCTGCCTCTCGGCTCCCACGTCAACCATGCTGCTTCGCCTTTGGTACAGGAGGCACCAACGGCGGGGAGGGTTTTCCCACCAATTTCAGGCCACGCCCTCCGTGCAGAGTGCGCCCTCCCTTGCCTGGAGCAAGCTGGAAGTGAAGGTTCCGGGCCGTGCAGGTTCCGGGCCTTGCTGACCGGTACTCCAGACAGCTCCATGGTGGGGTTTCTAATCTGTCAAGTAGCATCCTGTTCTTCCTCCCAGCTTCTCTTCTCCCACTGCCCCACCCAAGGGCCACAGCCACCTTCCTGTCCCCTTGCTGAGTCTCCTTTCAGACTTCCCCTCCTCTTGCCTTTGCATTTTTGCTATTTCAGCTAAATCAGATGTAAAGGCGCTTCTTACTGCAACTGTGCAGTTTCTTGTTATCTGCTGGTGGTGGGGTTTTTGTTTTGATAGTATCCTAAAAACCACTTCAGTTCAGTTCAGTCGCTCAGTCTTGTCCGACTCTTTGCGATCCCATGAACAGCAGCACGCCAGGCCTCCCTGTCCATCACCATCTCCCGGAGTTCACTTATATAAAACTCACGTCCATCGAGTTGGTGATGCCATGCAGCCATCTCATCCTCTGTCGTCCCCTTCTCCTCCTGCCCCCAATCCTTCCCAGCATCAGAGTCTTTTCCAGTGAGTCAACTCTTCACATGAGGTGGCCAAAGTACTGAAGTTTCAGCTTTAGCATCAGTCCTTCCAAAGAACACCCAAGACTGATCTCCTTTAGAATGGACTGGTTGGATCTCCTTGCCACTTAACATGACACTTTTCTCCTATCTTGGAAAGGTCTGTAACAATACACCTCAGCCATGATTGTTCCTTTTACTCCTTTAAACCCTGTACCCTAAACTGCCCTCAGGCTTCAAAGAGCTGTTTTCCTAGAAATTTTTATTTGCTATTTTGGGGTGCCTTCTTTTGCTGTCTTTTTGAGCATGCCATGACCCCTTTTGATTTTTCATCAACCCTGAGAAAAGGGGTAATTTTATAAAAGAATAGAGATGCAGAGAAGTTGATTCGCTCAGATTACAGCTCGTAAATGGCCAAGCCTCATTCCTCTGCTCTTTCAGCCACTCCTTTACTCATTCACTCCGTGAAGATTTATTTGATCACTTTCTGTGCTGGCTCACTTCCAAGCCTAGATTTTGAAAATGAGCTTTTAAAAATTAAAAGCCTGGGATTTATTTAAGAATAAAATATTTACTTTTCATCTCATTAGTAAAGTGACTTGTAATCATTGATATTAATTTATCTCAGGCCACAAAAATAATCAGGGTACACGTTTGGATTTCATTGTAAAACTCTTGCCAAACAAATCTAAGATAGACACGAAATCTCTAGACCTAAAGTGTTCATTCAGTAGTGGTAATTCTTTTCATTCCAGTCATTGTGGGGAGGCCCCTGTAAGATCAAACAGACTGTACCCAACTCCCCCAGGTGCTACTTAACTAGTTGGGCAAGTTACTCATCATTTTGAGCCTATTTCTTCATCTTTAAAAGGAGGATAATGGATTTGTTACATAAAGTGCTTAGATGAGGGCAAGGTGTATAGAAAGCAGTTAATAAATATAGCTCCCTTTTCTTCCACTGTCAACTGTAAATTTATCATTAACGGTGAAGAGTAAAATGTTTTAATAACAGGCACACAAGTCTCATTCTTTACCATCTGGCACCAAACTGTCCTGGAAACACTACAAATAAGTGACTAAGAGTGTTTCAGTTTTACTGCCTCTTCTTTACCTAGTCTACCATTTGATTGATGTGTTTATAAGAAATGAATGACAAGGTAGCATGCAAAGAATCCTTGGATGATTGTAATCTACACCCTGCATGATCACCCTCAATTCACGGAAAGTTGGATGAAAACAGTAGTTGAGAAAAATGTATTGGGTTTTAAGGATATGATCTGACTGACTAGTTGCTTTCTTCTTTGCACCTACTACCTTCAGGTAGGACAGGAGTTTTCTAATTATCCTTAAAAGATTGTTATTGAAGCACATTCACTCACAAGTCATTCTTTCCTGGGAAAGAGGGGAGCAGCGTTCCTATTTGTTGGTTTGTTTGCTGTATTTTAAGAGGGATGGAATTATCAATTTAGCATTATATCTGTCCCATTTCAAAAATAAGACTAGGAAATGAATGATTTCAAAATCATCATCAGAGCAATAAAATGGTGTTCCAAATTGGAGAGAGACTTGTTATGAGTTCCACAAAAATCTTTTCTTTAAAAATGGAACCATTTTCCTGCCTACACTTTTAATGAAAGTCAAATGTACCTCTTGGCAAAGGAAGAGATTTCAAGTGTGTAAATTCTATTTTCTGATACAGGATATTTATTTTTCGTTAGCCAGCCCTCTAGTTGTTCATAGTATAGATGTGACCACTTTCTATTAACTGAGTGTATGCTAAAGTGTATGGGTTCAGCCTGCCTTAAAGAGATGAATGATATTGGATACAAAATGCTTTAACTATAGCACCCTTTTCAAATGTTAACTGTAAACAGGAAACACATATTATGGATTCCTGTTTTTAAAAATTACCCATTGCCACTTATGTTCCAGAACTAGGTCATATTTTTTGGGTGGTCAAATGTTTATATTTTATAATGATTCCTGGCTGTTACAAATGATTTTTGCTGAGACCTAGGAAACTAGACTGCATATTGTTAATGAAAAACATATACTCTTAGATGAGTGATATTCTCAGTGATTCATTTTTATAATTAAATGTAGATGTTAGCATATAGACATTGCTTTACTTTTAGAAAATATGGGACTTATGGGTAGGGAAATCTCAGAAAACAGATTTCTTAAAAACAAAAATGCACTTTTTTTTTGTAGACTCTGTTTAAAAGATACTTGGGAGCAATCACACTTTTTTTTTTAATGGCAGAGAAGGTTGTTTTAAGTAACACAGAGGGAAAGACATGATCTTCCATTAAAGTGACAGCACTTAGCCATAATCACCATGTCAGGAACATCTTCTTTACAGGTAAAAGACACTGAATAATAGGATTTACTTGAGAAAGCCTGTGACTAGTTTGAATTGTCTGGTCTTGAGATATTTATCAAGCAGGGGCCAGTACTTCTCAGGGAACCATAACTACGTAGCGGGTGATTTTCCCTGACTGCCATCTTCAAAAGTGCTGCCTTTGACAGTGACACAAAACAGTAGCTTTCAGTCTTAGTGGCCGAACGATTGATTCTAATTGTCTTCACTGTTCCCTCTTTCCTATCACAGAATCGGAAGACTTTTTGATGGTACAGAGCCCATTGTTTTGGACAGTCTCAAACAGCACTATTTCATTGACAGAGATGGACAGATGTTCAGATATATCTTGAATTTTCTACGAACATCAAAACTCCTCATTCCTGATGATTTCAAGGTGAGGGATTCATATTAAATTAACAACAGCCTAAATATGTGCTTTTTTTTTTAATGTGCTCCCCAAAATATTTCTAGCTTTACATTTTTAACATACACCAACTTTAATGGCATCAGAGGTTTCTGATGGCTATACCATCTATGTGGAAGAAAGTATATGGTCATTGACGTTTACAGCCAAAAGAGGGTGGCTTTTATGTGAAGAATAGAATTACAGTCTATTTTAATACATTGAAAATGAATTGATTATATTCAAAGGTTATCTCTGATAAGTCTTAGGTAGAGAATAAAAGGAAACCTCTTTAGCTTAATAAAGACTTTTTCTCCCAGAAATTTAAAGCAAGCATTATGCTTACCAGTAAAATTTTAGAGTTGTCCCTTTCAAAATTACTAACAAGTGTTAGACTTAGTCCTACAAGGTGCTGGAAACTCTAAGCAGTGAAATTAGACAACAAAAAGAAATAGAGTTAATATTAGAAGGGAATATATAAAAATGTTATCTTTGCAGCTCCTTAATACTTCTCTGAATAGAAGATTCTAAAGAATCAACTAAATATCATTAAAACGAATAAAGAACTCATTAAAGCATCCATATTCAAGGTCCCAATATACTGCAGTTAATAGCTTACTACCAAAGCCAATCATAAAATGTAATGGAAAAATATACCACTTACAGTAGCAACAAAAATTATAACACCCAGGAATAAACTTAAGAAATATGCAAAGTCTGATTAAGAAAACTATAAATCGCTACATGCAAGTTTAAAACAAGAATAAATGAAGGGACATTCGTGTTCTTGGATGAGAAGCCTCAATATTGCTGAGATGTCAGCTATGCTCAGACTATCTTATACATTCAGTGCAAACCCACTTAAGTCATAGATTTTTTTCAATGAAATTTGACCCATTTATAAAATTTGTATAGGAGCAAAAAAAAGGCTTAAGAATAGCTTAAAAAGTGATATTGTACAGCAGAAACCAACACAACATTTTAAAGCAGTTATGCTCCAATTTTAAAAAAAGAATAGCTAAAAAATATTTGGTGGTAATAGAAATGGTGGACAACGGTGGATGTTTCATATCAGACATCACAACATACTACAGTGATACAGTGATAAGAAAGTGTGATCCTAATAGATGCTAAAATACGCATGTAGATCAATGGAAAAAAACAGGATTGGGAGAGAGATGTGTGTGTATATTGGAATTTGATATATCATCAATGTGGTATTTCTAATTGGTGGGAAATGATAAGAATAGTCAGTAATTGGCACTGAGACAGCTGAAACCAAGACCTTTGGAAAAAATGTAAAGCCAGAGCCCTGTCTGTATCATAAGTTAGTAGAAATTCCAGGGATAAACATAAAACGTAAAGCTATAGAAGTATTAGAAGAAAATAAAAAGAAATTCCACAAAAGTATAATTGTTAGGCAGAGAAGACCTACTTGAGCAAAACTTAACTACCCAGAAGGCATCCTTAAAAAAAGAAAAAAACTTGCTGATTTAAAGACACTATATACAAATAAAACACAAGTGTCAGATGAGGAGAAATATTTACAGTGAAAAATTAATATCCATCATAAAAGAGCTCCTAAACATCTACAATATTCTGGCCACCTGATGTGAAGAACTGACTCTATGGAAAAGACCCTGTTGCTAGGAAAGATTGAAGGCAGGAGAAGGGGACGACAGAGGATGGGATGGTTGGATGGCATCACTGACTCAAAAGACATGAGTTTGAGCCAACTCTAGGAGTTGATGATGGACAGGGAGGCCTAGAGTCCATGGGGTCGCAGAGAGTCAGACACGACTGAGCAAGTGAACTGAACTGAAACATCTACAAGAAACATGGAAACAACCCAATGGAAAACATTTAAAAATATATACAAGTTTCTCAAAAGAATAGAAATTGCCACTAAATGTTTGAAAATATATTCAATCTCTTTAGTATCAAAGAAGCAGTACTTAAATATATATCAGATTGGCCAGTCTGGCAAAACTTTATATCAGGTTGGCAAAAATTTAAAACATTGGTAATACATAGTATTGAGGAACAGTGTGGTTGGGAGTGAAAACTATTAAATGTTTTTGGAAGACCATTTAGTGGTAGTGCTGTGTGCTTATTCACTCAGTCGTATCCGACTCATTGCAACCCCATGGACTAAAGCCTGCCAAGCTCCTCTGTTTATGGTGATTCTCCAGGCAAGAGTACTGGAGTGGGTTGCCATGCCCTCCTCCAGGGGAATGTTCCCAATGCAAGGGTCAAACTCAAGTCTGTCTCATTGCAGGTGGATTCTTGCAATCCAGGGAAGCCTAAGATATCGTATTGAGGAACAGTGTGGTTTGGAGTGAAAACTATTAAATACTTTTAGAGGACAATTTAGTGGTAGTTTCAAAATTTTTAAATTATAGCAATTTCATGTCTATTCATTTCTAGAAGTAACATATAAATATTCAGATATATGTACTTGGAATGTTTAACAATTCCATGTCTTTTCATTTATTTCTAGAAATAACATAAATATTCAAAGATACATGTACATAGAACATTTACTATAGTTATATTTGTTATAGAAAAACTGGACACAATTAAAAATGCTTAACAATGGCAGATGGTTACAAAATATTATAGAATATTCATACTATGGATTAGTTGATGTATGGGGAAAAAAGCAAGATTTTATTCAATGAAAATATTAAGTTGTAGAATATGTATAGTATGTTTCTATTCATGTAAAAATTATGCATGCTGCTGCTGGTGCTAAATCACTTCAGTTGTGTCCGATTCTGTGTGACCCCATAGACAGCAGCCCACCAAGCTCCCCCGTCCCTGGGAGTCTCCAGGCAAGAACACTGGAGTGGGTTGCCATTTCCTTCTCCAATGCATGAAAGTGAAAAGTGAAAGTGAAGTCGCTCAGTCGTGTCTGACTCTTAGCGACCCCATGGACTGCAGCCTACCAGGCTCCTCCATCCAAGGGATTTTCCAGGCAAGAGTACTGGAGTGGGTTGCCAAAATTATGCATATATGTGTATAAATAGATAGAAAATGATATAGAAATGCCAAGTCATGTCCAACTCTGTGCAGTCCCAAGGACTGTATCCCTCCAGGCTCCTCTGTCCATGGGATTCTTCAGGCAAGAATACTGGAGTGGGTTGCCATTTCCTCCTCAGGGGATCTTTCTGATCCAGGGATCAAACCCGGATCTCTTTCATCTCCTGTACTGGTAGGTGGGTTCTTTACCACTGCACCAAGAGAAGAATAGATCTTAAAATTAACAGGGATCTGAAGGGCCTCTCATCCACCCTCTCCTTCAGGACTTTGAACAGTGGGGACTGTGCCAGGCATGATTAGCCACATGGAAAAGAGTATAGAAGAGTCATGTCATGTACACATGTCGCTTCCATGAGAACAATATACACTTGGCAGAAAACTAAGAGTAATAACTGCAGTGAGCGTGTGGAGCTCCCTGCAGCCCTGGAATGAGTTGGAGGAATTCTCCTGGCCCTGCTGCTCCCCAGTCAGTGGCAGTTCCTGGGAACCTTCCAGATCCAGCCTCTCTTGGTGTTGAGCCCAGTTCCAGCGTTTACAGATGTGGGAAGTTGGTTTGTGCAACGTGGCTCCTAAGTGAAAGTTGGCAGCTTTATCAGTGATGGTCTTTTCCAACTCGGAAAGGAAACTGTCTTGCGGGTCTGTAATATGGCGCCTTGCTAGGCGGTTTTCAAGGGTGCTCTTCACTGTATGCATGCTTCTCTCCACGTGCCCTTTCCTGCCAGCCCGCGAGTCTTCTTTTTTCTTGGTGGGGCCCGGGGGATAGTTGGCCATGAGTCATGCAGGATCTTACCTCCCCAACCAGAAATTGAACCCACAGCCCCTGCATTGGAATGTGAAGTCTTAACCACTGGACCACCAGGGAGGTCTCCAGAGGGCAAGTCTTCTGTCTCCAGCCCTCAGCCTAGAGCTGGGGACACACCTGCTCAGCCAAGCAGAGCCAGCCAGTAGATGGTAGACAGCAGGCCTCATGTTTCCGGGCCCACCGGCTGCAGAGTTGAGCATCTCCACCCGCTTCCCACACCAGCTGCCATGGAAGAAGGTGAAAGAAAGAGGAAGAAAGTGAGGGCTGCTGCTAGAAAGCAGGCAGAGGCCCCCTGTGGAGATACACAGACGTAAAGGGAGGAGTGGGGGAGGGGAGAGGTGGCTGCACGAGGGCGGGGGGCTTTGGGGGGGACCCCAGCCTCCCTGCAGACCCAGAGCCCCAGGTGGCAGGCATTAGGTCTGGTAGAGCAAGTCGGGCCAGTAGAGAAAGGACGCCAAGTGTGATACCCGGGCAGCCACCGGACCAAAGGTGCTTACCCTCTGATGTTTTCCTAGAAGGAAGGCACTGGGACTTGGGAAGGGGGTAGAGGAGAAATGTCACCTTTATTTCTCTTTTTCAGAACCTTTACCTAGATCGTTCATGGCCTCTTTAACCTGAGCTGCCCACCCAGGAGCTGGCCAGGCCCGCCTCCTCATCCCCACTACCAAACCAGCTCCTCTTCCTTTGTGTCCTATCTCAGGAAAATGCCAGAATCTGCCTTTCTGCTCCAGTCCCGCCCCTCCCACATCCATCCATCCGTCAGCCCATAGAACGCTCCAGATACTTCTGGAATCAATCCACACCTCTTATCCCCGCTCCCTGGTCCAAGGTCCGGCAGCTCAGATGACTCATCACTGGTCTCCTCTCTTCCACCCTTACTCCTTCTCCTCCACTCTCCATGTTGAAACCAGGAGACACTTCTTTTCATTAAACTTTCTGGGATCATTGTAGATCCTCATGAAGTTGTCAGAAACAGTAGAGGAATCCCAGTTCCCCCTGGTGTAACTTCTTGCTGAATCTTACCGCAGCCTCGCAGCGGGATGTCAACCCTGATGCGGTCAAGGTCAAAACACTTCCATCATGGCCAGGTCCCCTCCTGTTGCCCTTCTAATGGCCATGCCTTTGTCCCTGTTCCCTCCCTATATCTCCCACCCCACCTCTCACCTAGGGACACTTATAAAAAACAAACTGCATTGTGACTTGCTCCTGCTTCAGACTCACTCTGCAGGGGCTTCCCATTCATTGTTCATGGAGCAAAGCAGCGCAGCCCTGTCAGAGACCCCCCGAGACCCCTGCCCATTTGGCTCTTACACCTGTGCCCCACCATCTTCTTGTCCCCCTTCAGAGCAGACTACTCCATCTGTCTGATGCTCTTTCCCTGACCTTGATTTATCACTTCTGGTTGTTTAGTCCCTAAGTCTTGTCCGACTTTTTTGCGACTCCATGGACAGCAGCCCGCTAGGCTCCTCTGTCCATGAGATTTCCCAGGCAAGAATACTGGAGTGGGTTGACATTTCCTTCTCCAGGGGATTTTCCCGATCCAGGGATCAAACCCACATCTCTTGCTTGGCAGGTGGACTCTTTATCACTGAACCACCTAGGAAGCCCTATTTATCACTTGCTGCTGCTGCTGCTGAGTCACTTCAGTCGTGTCCAACTCTGTGCGACCCCATAGATGGCAGCCCACCAGGCTCCTCCGTCCCTGGGATTCTCCAGGCAAGAACACTGGAGTGGGTTGCCATTTCCTTCTGCAATGCATGAAAGTGAAGTCTCTCAGTCGTGTCCGACTCTTAGCGACCCTGTGGACTGCAGCCTACCAGGCTTCTCTGTCCATGGGATTTTCCAGGCAAGAGGACTGGAGTGGGGTGCCATCGCCTTCTCCGAGCCCCTACTCATCCGCAACTAGTGAATCTAGTGCAGGGATCATCATATTCATCACTAAGCCATCCTGTGCCTAGTCTAGCTTAGATTTGCCTGTATCCCCGATTTTCCATGGTCACACACAGTGTATTTGTAATTATTTTTCTCTCTTGTTTATCACTATGTACCCAGCTATATGGGCTTCCCAGGTGGTGGTGCTGCTGCTGCTAAGTCGCTTCAGTCGTGTCCGACTCTGTGACCCCATAGACGGCAGCCCACCAGGCTCCCCCGTCCCTGGGATTCTCCAGGCGAGAACACTGGAGTGGGTTGCCATTGCCTTCTCCAGGTGGTGCTAGTGGTAGAGAACTTACCTGCCAATGCAGGAGACTTAAGAGATGTGAGTGCTCTGACAGTCACCTTGTGACCCTGAGGTGACAAGCATGAGGCCAGAACGTCAACACTGAAGATGACGAAACAGAAAGACAGCGTCCTGTCCCTGATAACATCACTGGGCAGATACCACTGCCAACAGCCAGGGACCTCTGACTTCTCAGTGAGAAAAACAAGTCTCCCTTAGTTTAAGGTGCCGTTGACTGGCTATTTCGACGCTTGTGGCTGATGTTTAATATCACAGTTGTGTGCACACGCGTGTGCTTAGTGACTTCAGTCGTGTTCGACTCTTTGTGACCCAATGGGCTGCAGCCTACCAGGCTCCTCTGTCCATGGGATTTCCCAGGCAAGCCAGTGTGCCTCAGGTTGGCTAGGCCCTCATGCCACAACTGCCGAGCCCAGTCACCTCACCCAGAGATCCTGTGTGCTGCAGCTAAGACCCAATACAGCCAAAAATAAAATAAATAAAAATATTTTAAAACCTTATAGGACTAAATGGAAAATATAAAGCCTGTACGTATGTAACATCATCCTAAGCTACTTGTGTGGCTAATATATTAATTTATAATTTCCATTATTAAAAGAGATACAGATGCCAGGGAACATAAAGCAATTTATGGTGAATCACAGTGAGAACCTGGTAATAGCCATGAGTTTCTAGTTGCATTCTGTTCCAAAAACAGAAGAGCTAGGCATTTTAAACACATTTAAATGTCGCAGGCATTATTTTTTCCTCCAAGAACATTCAAGTTAGACCTTCAGAAAGACTGCATGGGAGTTAAGCTGTGACCTATTCCAGACAGTTCCTTGAGGACTCAACCTGTCACCTCCCTGGTGAGGATGGGATGGGTGCTTCTTTGCACCGTGGTGCTCCCTTGGGATTCTAGAGCCCTGGAATACCTGTCGTTCATCAAGGCTAAGCACAGAACACACCCTTTAATTGCCTATGGATTCAACTGTAGCCCACGCTTGGGGGAAGACAAAAAGTACTTCAGATGAACCTCACGTGTCCCAGAGTTCTGAAATGTTTCCCGCGGAACCTCTGGGTGACAGGCTGTAAAATACAGGGAGTCGGGAACCTGGTGGAGCAGAAGGAGAACGGGAGCTGTACTGGCTGATGATGGGAGCGCGTGTACGGCAGATCGTGTGAATCACAAGCGTGGGCACACGCAGACGGCTCATCCTGCCCCTTCCTGAGCAGTACCATAGTGCTTTCTTCCTCGGCAGAGTTTATTTCCTGACCTTGGGAAAGGGACACAGCATCCATCTCTCTTCCTGGTTTTGCAGGGAACACATTCCTTGATTACCTGCCCCCCTACCACCTCCCCACCCCCCTACCCCCCACCCCACCCCATCTCCAGCTGTTTGATGCTGGCTTGAGCACATTCCTGTGATCTCGAAATCACAGCATCCTCAGCCCCTGAAAATCTCATTCTGCAAATGTGCTGTCTGAGCCAGATACCCATTTAACAATTTAGATAATTTCATACTTCAGAACACCGCTTAAGTGGCAGCTGCTTGTGCCTTGCTCCCACTGAAAGATGTTGGAATCTCTTCTCTAGATAAGTGATTGTACAACTCTCTGCTGGGTTTTATTGTGAAGACTGTCCGTCTTCCCTTCATTTCCCGCCCCCCACCTCCATTACACTGACTCATTCATCGTTGTTGTCTTTTCTGCTCACACCCATGCATGCCTAGGCGTGTGTGGGCACACACGTGCGTGTACACGCATGCGTGCATGTACATAAGCACACGTTTGTGATTCCCACTTCATCAGGAGTCCAGAGCTCTAGTTCCTTTTTTTAATGGAGAACCACAAAATTATCCCTCTCTAGGCTTCTATTTTGAACATCTTTGGTAAGTGTCCGCCATGTTGCTGACATCTCTTTTGGTATCTGATGAATGTCTAGCCTTCCTTAGATAAAGAAAAATTTGCCAGCTTAAGTAAAGAAAAATTTGCCAGCTTAAATCCCCAACTTACCTCTTCCTGGCTTAAGTTCAAAAGTCTATTAGTTATTTCTAATAGCTATTTAATATTGTAGAAAAAGCATATGTACATTGTAGACAATTTCAAAATATAGATAAGCAAAAAAAAAAGTTTTAACAGTATATCCCACTCAGAGATTGCTGATGTTATTGATAAAACCTGAGTGCATAGACTTCTGGGTCTTTTTCTATGCTTATTTCAGATAATATCTCTATCTTTCCATTTTAGTAAATTTTATTTCCTCTAATTATGCAACCGTATTCACATTTCCATGGTTGACCCCAAAAATGTCCTTTCTATTTGGTTTTCCTGAGTTGATATCTCATCCAAGACTTCACTGAATCTAGTTATGTCCGTACCTTTTTATTATCTCGTATAAAACCATTTTGGGGGCTTCCCTGGTGGCTCAGCAGTAAAGAATCCACCTCCCAAGCAGGAGACATGGATTCAATCCCTAGGTCAGGAAGATCCCCTGAGGAGGAAATGGCAACCCATTCCAGTATTCTTGCCTGGAGAATCCCATGGACAGAGGAGCCCGGTGGGCTACAGTCTACGGGTTGCAAAGAGTTGGACGCAACTACGCGATTGAGCATGCACGCACATAGTTGCGTTTTTATATGATGCTGACTTGCTAAAGAGACTGGCCAGTTGCCCTATGGGATGCCCACCATCTGAATTTGCCTGGTTGCCTGATTATGGGAGCTCATTACTCTAGCTTCTCATTTCTCGTAAACTGCTACGTGTATCTAAAGATTTGATAGGTTTAAGTGTACACTTTAGGCTTCCTTTTGGAAAGTTAGAGAGTTGAGAGTGGAGATAGTGGCAGGGAGAGAAGGGACTTCGCCACCGCCTGTGTTTCCTTTACTGGCCATCATTTAAATCATAGGCTGGGCATTCTTGCCCCAGGAAAACAAGAGTGGTCAGGAGGAGCCGGAAGCCAATGGCACTGAACAGGGAGGAAACCTCCTGGCAAGAAGTCCCAAGTAGCAAGGGAAATGCAGTAAGTGGACCAGTCCTTCCAGGCTTTGAGGAAAAGAAAGGCGTATGGGGGTGGGGACAGGAATAGGCAAGGCACAGAGGGGTTTTAGGGCAGTGAAACTGCCTTGTATGATATTATAATGGTGGATACATGTCATCAGACATTTGTTTAAACTAACACAATGGCAAACAGCAAGAGTGAACCCTAATGAGGACTTTGAGTGGGTATGTGGGTCAGTGTAGGTCCATAGATTGTGACACATGGTCCCCTCATGAGGGGACATCCCTCGATGTCGAAGTTGGGGGAGGCTGTTCATGTGTAGGGTTAAGGGGACATGTGGGAAATCTCTATACTTTGTGCTGTATTTTGCCCTGAACAAAACTGCTCTAAAAAATCAACATGGGGAGGAAGGGAGGGAGGGTTGCAGAGCCAGGGAAATTAAGAATTTTAGAAGTCCCAAACCTCCAACACTGAAAAAACTGTGGTGGCCCACGCTCTCAAAAAAAATTTTTTTAAGGAAAGTTTTATGGGGATCTGTTTTTTGTTTATGATAACTACTGCATGAATGCTCTTGATGAAATGTAATATAAAAAATACTTTCATCTCCCCTCATTTTCTTGGCACCTCCTCTCGGCAAGTGCCCTGATACATACATGCCCTGCCATCTTGGGAAGCAAGCCGAGGGATCCCATGGCCCAGGAGCAGGATCCCATGTCCCGAGCGTGGGTAGGAGGAGGGCTTCTAGATCTCTGTGGGGGGAGCTGGGTGCAATTCCCACCAAAAAGCCTTTGCAATGCCCACAGTGCCTAGCTTGGCAGCTTCACATAGACAAGTCTTAAAATGCATGAATGAGTGGCTGAGTTGCCTTTTGAGTGGAAGGACCCATAAAACTTCAGGTACCTTAGGAGTGAAATAAGCCTTTGAGCTTTTTTGTGGAACTGGAAGCTGCGTGTTGAGGCTGAGTAATGGCCCCCAAAGGCGTCTGCATTCTAATCCCCAGAACCTGTGAGTGTCACCTTACCTGCCATAAAGAGACCATGCAGATGTGATTAAGTTTAAGAGCCAGTGAGCTGGGGAGATTATCCATGATAATCCAGGCGGGCCCAGTGGAACCACAGGAGTTTTCAGAAGTCAAAGAGGAAGGCAGGAGGTCAGAGTCAGAGAAGATGTGAGGAAGGAAGTGGTGTGATGGCTGGACAGGAGCCAGGGGGACAGGGCTGCCTCTGGAAGCTGGAAAATATTTTCCCCTCGCCTCCGGAAGGAAAGTGGCCCTGCCAACACCCCGACTTTAGCCCCAGGAGACCCATTTCAGATTTGTGACCTCCAGAACTCTTAAGAGAATAAATCTGCTGTTTCCAACCAGCAAATTTGTGGTAATAATCTCTGACGGCAGCAGTAGGAAAGCAGTGCACTGCGTATATCACTTTCCTCCCCGTAGGAAAAATGTCTTCTGAATTCAAATATTTAATCAAGGAATAAACTTTTGAAACATGGTCCATATGCCTCTTAGAGTCTGCTCACATTTACTTTCCTGTTCTGTGTACGTCTCTCCGGGGGTCTCAGGGAAGCTCAGTGGAGTCACCTGTAAAATGAGATCTTGATCTTTCTGCTTCTCAAAACTATTGCAAATCTCAGAAAATTTTTTTAATTTAAAAAATGTGTGTTCTAGGACTTTAAAATTATTTCAGCATGAAAAGGTCTGTGAATAACCTCTCTTTTACTGAGAGATATGAGAGATACTGAGAGGCTGAGAGATATGGTTGATGCTGTCTTAATGAGAAAAGGTAACATCGGCCTGGGAGTGGAGAAGGTGATGGCATCTAGAACATTTTGGACTCACTTTGCCGAAAGCAGAGGCGATGCTTTGGATTCGCTTCCTTCATAAGAAGAACTGGGGCCAAACCTGCTGTGGTTCCGTAAACACCTCACCTGCCCATCTCCAGGAGGCTGAGTCGTCCAGAGTTTGCAAGAGTTGACAAAAGGAAGGCAGACATCATCAGATAGGAACTGAGACTTCAGGGAAAATGACTTCAAAAGAGCCTGAGAGACCAAAGAGATAACCACAAGGCCAGAAAGCCTAAAAGGAAACAGGATAATCTCTAAAAAATGTGAAATTGAGACAGTATAATTGTGTGATTGCTATTGAGGAAAGACAGGAGAGTGGCGGTGGAGGCGGGCTGTTTTGCAGGGAGTTCTCTGATGAGATGGGAGGCAGCGTTAGGAAGCAAAGAGAAGTGAAAGTCGCTCAGTTGTGTCCAACTCTTTGCAACCCCATGGACTGTAGCGTTCATGGAATTCTCCAGGCCAGAATACTGGAATGGGTAGCCTTTCCCTTCTCCAGGGGATCTTTCGAACCCAGGTCTCCTGCATTGCAGGCAGATTCTTTACCAGCTGAGCCACAAGGGAAACCCAGGAAGCAGAGGACTGATACAAAGGAGCCTGCCTAGAAAAAGATGGCAAGCGTGAGCTTAGCCATGCAGGAGATGGTGACAACAGAAGCGACCTTTTTGGTTCCAGGGCTGACGGAGGACCATACTGGGAGGCAAGCTGGCATGGGGAGCTGGTAGCTGCACCAAGTGCGTGTGCTCAGCCCTTCTCCAGCCTTCGCTCCCCCAGCGCGAAAGGTGGCTCCGCCCTGCAGATCAGCGGAAAAGGAGGAAATGGGGCCGAGGTAGTCAAGAGAGACTAAAAGAACAGCAGGCGGCTTGAGGTGGTTCAAGGCTAGGTCCATGAGATGACGTCCCGTCTGCCGGTTGACCTTCAGAGGAACCCTTTTAATCCTTCACTTGAATGACCCCTAGCAGGATCCTTGAGACATCACTGAGCAGGGCCAGAACCCTGATAAGGGCCAGTGTTTCCCTAATTTTCCCAGAGCAGATAATGGTAACTGAGCAATGGCACCCCACTCCAGTACTCGTGCCTGGAAAATCTCATGGACAGAGAAGCCTGGTAAGCTGCAGTCCATGGGGTCACTACAAGTCGGACACAACTGAGTGACTTCACTTTCTCTTTTCACTTTCATGCATTGGAGCAGGAAATTGCAACCCACTCCAGCATTCTTGCCTGGAGAATCCCAGGGACGAGGAAGCCTAGTGGGCTGCCGTCTATGGGGTCGCGCAGAATTGGACACGACTGAAGCAACTCAGCAGCAGTGAGCAACTTAGGTAGAAAGGGGCTGTCAGTCGTTGGGCAGATTTCAGAATGGATTACTACACACCTGGCTTGTGAATTCAGAGATAAAAAAAGAGGCAGTCCAAGTCAGTGTAGGGGACTTGTAACCCAAGCCCTTTAGTCTCATTACTTTAGGGTTATGGTAGACAAACTTGCAGGTCTGGGCTTTGTCATGGAGACAGACTCATAGTTTAGCAGGGTCAGAAGCAACTTGAATGCAATTGATCCCCCTCAATTGACAGATAAGTAGCCTGGAGCCCTAAACAGTTACAGGGAGTCTCTGGCAATATGGCAGCTTGGAGCCCCTTGCACACCTCCAGCCTTCCCCACGAAGTCCCACCCAAATGCACAGTATTTCCAAAAGGTGTCTAACAGATGTCACAGTTATGAGCTGGATTATAGGTTGTATAACCACTTGGCATTCTGAATCTAGAGACTAAATTTATGACCCAAGAGTCAGCTTGAACAAAGGCCTGTAGGTAGCCCTGTCCTCTCTGTGCTTTAAAAAATGATTCACACATAGAAACAAAACACCCAGTTCAAAATGACACCAAAAAATGAGAGGGAAACCAAGAACGTTGGGTAAAAGAATCTGAATTTTCTTGTTACACTGGAACAAGTCCAGAATCTCCAGTATGTAATTTAAAGAGGGATAAGTAATAGAGGATTTAAAATTGTTCACAAATGCTGAATGAGGGAGATGTAGCTGTGCAAAAAAAGGTGTAGGAATTTCACTCTGAGGAAATGTGAATAGAGTCATGGGACTTTGGGGCTTCCAGGAAAACTAATAGGACCTTATGCTGTGTGGAGGGCAGAATAAGGCCTCCCAAAGGCATCCGTGGGGACCTCCCAGTGGTCCAGTCTTAACAACTTCGCCTTCCAAAGCAGGGGGTATGGGTTCCATACTGGTTGGGAAGCTAAGATTGGTCAGGAAGCTAAGATTCCACATGCCAAGAAACCAAAACGTAAAAGAGAAGCAGTATTGTAACAAATTCAGTAAAGACTTTTAAAATGGCCCACATCAAAAAAATCTTTTAAAAAGATTAAAAAAAAAAAGACATCCATGTCCTCATTCCTGGAAGCTATGAGGATGTCACCTCACATGGTAATAGGTCCTTTGCAGGTGTGATTAGATTAAGGATCTTGAGATGGGAATATTATCTTGGATAATCCAGGTGAAGCCAGCGTACTTAAAGGTCCTTACAAGTGAAAGAAGGAGGTGAAGGGTCAGAGTAAGAGGAGGAGATGGGACAATGGAAGCAGAGGGGGCCGTGGTGCTGGACCGGAAGCCGAGGGTTGCAGGCCACCTCTGGAAGCCGGAAAAGCCAAGGAAATGGATTCTCCCATAGAGCCTCCAGGATAAACACAGCTGTGATGACCCAACTTGGACTTCTGACTTCCGGAACAGGAGAATAAACAAGTGCTGCTTTAAACTACTAAACAGGTGCTAATCGTTACCACAGCAACTGAGAACTAATGCAGACTGAATTCACGGTGGCTTCAGTGTCCAGCCAGGTTGTGTGAAAGTTGATGATGTGCTCTTTAGAGCGTGTCTGAAATGTTAGGTTCTGTTCTGGTCTGGGTGTTAGGAAGGCTGTTGGCAAGTTCAAGTGCAAGTGAGCCTTGAACAATGTGAGGATTAGGAGCGCCAACCCTGCATGCAGCTGGCCCCCTCCCTGTGTCTGTAGTTTCGCCTCCACAGATTCAACCAAACCACAGATCATGTAGCATCATGGTACATAGTTAGTGGGAGAATCCCATCTGTAAGTGGGCCCCATGTAGTTCAAAGCTGTATTAAGGGCCAGCTGTAGCTACCAGACGTTGAAGAACTTTGAAGTCCTAACAAATGATTAGGAGCTGAAACAATTGGGTGTTTTCAGCCTGAATAATATTAGGACATAACAGTTATCTTCAAATGTTTGAAGGGTTAACTTGTCAAAGATTAAGATGGCTGAAACTCCAGAGGGTGGAATTAAGAACAAGTAAGTTGAAGTTAACAGGAAATTCAGGTCATTCTAACGAAGACATTTACAACAATCAGAGCTGCAAACAAAATAAATACTGTGCCTTATTAGGTGATAAGCATCAAACATTCAGTCAGGGGTTGAGTGGTCATAACTCAGTGATGTTAGAAAGGATTCCTGCGCAGGTCAAGGCTGGTCAAGAAGACTGCTGTGAGCACCTTTGGCCTTTCCTGGTGGCTCGGTGGTAAAGAATCCGCCTTCCAGTGCAGGAGACGTGGGTTCGATCCCTGATCCGGGAAGATCCCACTTGCCACAGAGCAACAAGCCCTGTGCACCACAACTGTTGAGTCTGTGCTCTAGAGTCTGGGAACCACAACTACTGAGCCCACACGCAACTGCTGAAGCCTCTGTACCCTAGAGCCCATGCTCTGCAAGAAGAGAAGCCACTGCAACGCGAAGGCCCTGCACCGCAACTAGGGAGTAGGCCCCCCTGCTCGCCGCAACTACAGAAATGCCCACACAGCAGTGAAGACTCACAGCCAAAAATAAATAGAAGTATTTAAAGGAAACAAAGATTTAAAGACTTGATGGCACCCTTTCAGAAGTCCAGATTCTTTCTTGTGTTAAAACTTGTAATTAAATCTCACAGGGAAATAAAAAGCAGTAGCAGAAGTTCTCACTTCTATCGCTTGTGTAACTAACTCTCAATAATGTTCTTAAATTTCCTTGAGAGCCGTCATCTTGATGAGTAAGTAAAGTACTAAGGTTGGTATCTTGCAGTTGGTGGCCTTCAAAGACGGCCAGGGCGTGGTAGTGGAGACGCCGGGTGGACTGGGAGGAACCTGCAGACCCCACTCCTACCCTCAGGCTGGGCTGGGCTGAGGGGCTCGGCTCTGCCCTAAGAGCGGCCATGCCTCAGCTTGGTTCTCAACACCAAACTAAACAGCAGCTCCTGTGAGTCAGGAGGCAGAGCAGGTGAAATGAGATGATGGGAGACAAGGGTGGCTCCCCTGCAGGGAGCCAGGGCTCCCATAGTGATGGGGTTGCCAGGAGACGACAGTAGAGCAGCAGCCCCTTCTGGTGACCTGCGTCCGCGGTTGCAGTTTCTACGCGGCCCGAGTTTCTCTCTTCCAAAGGCAGTGATCCAGCAGGGGCTCACTTGTTCTTTTCCTGCTCCTCCAAACTGTTTTCTCTGGAAGGCTTGAATAATGTCACTGCTGCTATTTGCAAAAAAGAGCAAAGTGCCAAATAAAGCAGTCCCCTGTGGTTACCCTCCCTCCTGCCCCATCCCGTCTCGAGGCCTCTGGTGGCACTCAGGCCCTGGGCTCAGGCATTGGCTCTCCATGCAAGGCCCCGGGCACCGCCTGCCAGCTCCAGCCTGTTGGAAGGAAGGCAGCATGCCTGTCAGTGATTAAAATGTTCTCAGCCAGCGTGTCTGGACAAGCATCCATGTATCTTACAGCCAGAGATGATTGTGGCCATAGTTACGTTTAGACATAATATTGACCTGCTTGATAACATTGTTCCTAAGCTTCTGCCTCCTGCTCGGCCTCTCTTGTCCTCCCGTTCCATGGCTTGTGTGTATTTTAATAGAGTTTTTAAGACAAGAGGAAAGAAACCACTCCCGAAGACTGGGTGCCTGCGCTTTCAGAAGTAGGTTAGTTTCCTTTCCTGCACTGCTATCTTTTTTCTTTTTTTTAACTTTTTATTTTACTCTGGAGTATAGCCTATTAACAGCACTGTGATAGTTTCAGGTGGACAGCAAAAGGATTCAGCCATACATAGACATGTATCCATTCTTTCCCAAGGGCTTCCCAGGTGGCCTTAGTGGTAAAGAATCCACCCGCCAGTGTAGGAGACTGAAGAGACTCAGGTTCGATCGCTGGGTCAGGAAGATCCCCTGGAGAAGAGAATGGCAACCCACTCCAGTATTCTTGCCTGGTGAATCCCATAGAGAAGAGCCTGGTGGGCTACAGTCCATGGGGTTGCAAAGAGTTGGACATGACTGAGCATGCACATTCTCCCCTAAACACTCCTCCCATCCAGGCTGCAACATAACATTAAGCAGAGTTTCTGTGGTATACAGTCGGTCCTTGTTATTCATCTATTTTAAATATAGCAGTGTGTACGTGTCCATCCCAAACTCCCTAACTATCCCTGTGCCCCATTCTTCCCCCCAGCAGCTGTAAGTTCGTTCTCTTAAGTCTGTGAGTCTGTTTCTGTTTTGTAAATGAGTTCATTTGTGCCATTTCTTTTTTAGATTTCCTCATATAAGGGATGTCAGTTGATATTTCTCCTCTGTCTGACTTAACTTCCCTCAGTATGACAATCTCTGGGTCTCTCCGCGTGGCTGCAGATGGCACTAGTCCATGCTTTTTAATGGCTGAGTAATGTTCCATTGAATGTATGTGCCACAGCTTCTTTATCCATTCCTCTGTCGATGGACATTGAGGTCGCTTCCATGTCTCGGCTGCTGTAAACAGTGCTGCAGGGAACACTGGGGCCTGCACCGCCGTCTTGCAGGAGCCCAGGCCGGAGGTTGTCTGCCTCTCTCGCTTTGTGATGGGGGCACGGAGAGCTGGCCCCATCGTCCACCAGCCTCTCTCAAACCCTCGCCCATCCATAAGTAGAAGCAGGCGCCCATTCCCTAGCTCTCCACCCCTGCTTGTGCTGTGGCCCTGCCCTCCCCCTCCTCGAGAAGTTCTAGAGCTGCCACTGCGGGTGACGAGGAGCGTAGACTCAGGGTGAACAGGGCACAGCTATGCCTCTGTCCCCCCAACGCATATGCACGCCCCATCCAGAGGCTATAACGTGGGGTCTCAACAACACAAACTCTAAATGCTCAAAGGCATTTTCCTACAAAAAGACAAAAGTCTTGGTGAATCCTTTCACACACTAGTTTTCTCATCAGCAAAATGGGAATAAAAATGATTCCCAAATCACTGGGTAGCTATGGGGATGGTAGGACTTAATTCATGGGACATGTCCCACCTAACCCGTGTTACCCTTGTGTGCTAAGTCACTCGGTCATGTCCAACTCTTTGTAACCCATGGACTGTGGCCCACCAGGCTCCTCTGTCCATGGGATTCTCCTGTCATGAATACTGGAGTGGGTTGCTATTCCCTCTTCCAGGGCATCTTCCCAACACAGGGATCGAACCCTCGTCTCTTATGTCTCCTGCATTGGCAGGCGGGTTCTCTACCACTAGTGCCACTTGGGAAGCCCAGTTATTACTCTTAACTCCTGTTATCATCACTGAATTAATGAGTGAATGCAAATTGTCTCTACAAATAAAAAATGTACACCCAGATTTGAATATCAAAATAACGGAGGTAAGAAATTCACCCCCCTATGTGTGGACATACTCAGTACCTTATGTTGGCATTTTTAAGTATGAGCTACCTTTTTTTTTCCTTTTAAGGACTACACTTTGTTATATGAAGAGGCAAAATATTTCCAGCTCCAGCCCATGCTGTTGGAGATGGAAAGATGGAAGCAGGACCGAGAAAGTGGCCGCTTGTCAAGGCCCTGCGAGTGCCTCGTGGTGCGCGTGGCCCCAGACCTCGGAGAGAGGATCACGCTCAGCGGAGACAAGTCCTTGATAGAAGAAGTGTTCCCGGAGATCGGCGACGTGATGTGCAACTCCGTCAACGCGGGCTGGAATCACGACTCAACGCACGTCATCAGGTTTCCGCTGAATGGCTACTGTCACCTCAACTCAGTCCAGGTACCGCGTCATCACGCGCCATGTGGCTGCCAGGGTCCCTCTCGGTGCTGGTTACTCACCCTTGTCTTCATGGCGTGCGTTTCCTCCAAGGTGCTGGAGACCCCTCACGTGGTAACACTTCTGCCGGGCCGGTGAACTCTTCACCCCTCTACAGCAGGGGTCCCCAGCCTCCAGGATCTGAGGTGGAGCAGATGTGAGAATAGGAGGGAAAAAGTGCCCAGTGAATGTAATGCGCTTGAATCCTCCTGAAACCGTCTGCTCCCCCGTTGAGGGGAAACCTCTCTTCCACAAAAACAGTCCGTGGTGCCGAAAAGGTCAGGACTGCTGCTCTGTGGCCTTCATTCAGTCATGCCACAAACATTTACTGAGCGCCTGCTGTGTGCCGGGTGCTGGTATGAACACTGGAGATACAGAGGGAAGGAAACAGGCCACAGCTGTCTTTTCATGGTGGCCGGGCAAACAGTCACCCTCCTAAGTGTTGAGCAGGTAGTGAGAAGAGGATGCTGGGGCTGAGTATCCTGGAGGGGTGGGGGGCATCTAGTCCTGAGGCTCCCCAGGTAGGGGCACGTGCTTGATGTATTGAGGAACATCGGGAAAACCAGTGAGGCTTGAAGGCAGTGAAGGTGGGGTGGGGGAGTGCCGAGACCCCCAGTGCAGACCGTGGAGGGCCTCACAGAGGGTAGGAAGCACTCTGGGATTCTTCGTGTTGGTTTTTTGGGGGCTTGATTCCCTCGCTTGTGTGAATCAAATGGAAAGTCGTTTGAGGATTTGAGCAAGTCGACATGTTGTAACTCGTATTTGAAAATGAATACTCCAGCGGCAGGTAGAAACCAGGGTGAGCAGGGGAACCAGTTAGAAAGTGGGTCCAAGCAATAACTGAGAAGTGTCCGACTCTGAATATCTTTTTTTTTCAGCTGTGCCATGCAGGTGTTCCAACGCGTGTTCCCAAACTAGTCCACTCTTTAGCAAAATCAAGCAGGCACACACTTGCCATCCCACATACATGTTCACAAGTGCCAGTATAGCTTGATGAACAGAATACTGAATGATGTCTTAAAATGGTTGTGTGGGAGGGCTTCCCTGGTGGTCCAGCATTTAGGAATTTGCCTTGCAGTGTGGGGAACTCAGGTTCAGTCTCTGGTCAGGAAACGAAGATCCCACGTGTGGCAGGGCAACTAAGACGAGATGCAGCCAAATCAGTAAATAAATCTTTTTTAAAAAATTGTCCCATGGCCTTGAACAGATTTCAGCTTCTGTTTTCATTTTTATTTTTAAGATGTTTTTGGCCTTGCTGCAGGCTTGTGGGATCTCTGTGTCCCCACCTGGGACTTCCCCATTCAATGGACGCACAGAGTCTTAACCACTGGACTGACACGGAATTCCCACAGTAATTTTTGTTTGTTTGTTTGTTTGTTTGTTTTGTTTGAGGGGCAATCCTCCCACTGCTTAGGGGAATCTTAGTTCCCTGACTAGGACTTGAACCCAAGCCCTCAGCACTGAGAGAGCGCAGTCCTGACCACTGGACCACCCTGAATATCTTGAACGTAGAGCTGGCAAGGTTTTCTGATAATGGCTTCGAGCTACAGGCTAGAAGCCAAGGATGACTATGATTTTTGATGGAGAAAGGGGATGAATGGAATTAGCATCTTTTGAGGTAGAGATGTTTATGGGAGGAGAAGACGACTTAAGGGCAGAATTCAGAAGTTGGGTTTCACAGTGTGAGGGGCCATGTGCCTGAGACACTGGTGGGTGTGATCACTGTCGTAACTGATGTGTGCCAGCCCTGGGCTAAGTGCTCTGTCTTTTTACACCAACCCTAACAGGTTGGCACTATTAATTCTGTGTCTTGCTGATGAGAAAACAAAGCACACCTAGGTCTTGACTCCAGGTCTGTGTAACTCAGTGGAAATCCATGGGGTGACTTCATTGGAGTGGACCCATGACTTTATTCAGTATTGAGCCAACAAAAACTCCCCCCAGACTCCAAGACTAGAAGTACCCAATACCATTCTGCCTCTTGAGGATGGTTTCCCAGCTGTTGATAGTTTTTGAATTTTGTGAATAGATGGCTGAGAGCAGAGCAGCAGGAGACTGCCGACCCTGAGCGCTGGGCGTGCAGGAGGAAGGTACACACCCCAGACGCAGCCCTGGGCTGCGCAGGTGCAGAGGCGCAGCTGAGCTGCCCGGTGCCGCTCCTGAGCGGGGCCTCCAGAGCCTGAAGTCTCTCCCACCCGTGCCCTGCCCCCGGCCCTCTCTAGGCAGCATTTCATCACTTCTCCAGGGCCCCGCCCCAGAATAACTATCAGACATTCACAAGCTTGACCTGTTGCCCCGTCATTCGAGTCTGATCAGAGGTGGGTTTTTATCTGTGTTAACGTCGTCATACGACATGGCCATACTAGCTCCTGCCCCATCTAGAGGACAGGCCCAGTCCTCTAGGTGCTCAGAGGCTTCGGGCTAAGGCACAGGAGCAATGTATCTACTGGAGCGATTTCAATATTCCCAAATGATCACTGACTTTAAGGAATTTTGCTGTTAACAAGTTGATACTTAAAGAAGAATGGCCAAGAAGCATAAGCTGTCTGCATTACATGGGAATAAGTTTTACCACCTCCAAGGTAACCTTGGATTGATCATATTGCATAATTACCATATTATGCATATTAGATCCTCTGGGGAGGCAGCTTAGGAATCTCCTTATAAGAGCAATCCAACAACCTAACAACACTGAGAGACAAATGATATCCGAGATAAGTTCTTTATTGCTCAACTTCCTCTACCTTCCTAATTCCTCCCTTATCAAGATGAATCCTTTCCAGGGCGGTGATTTGGCCGAGCAAACTAGTGTGTTTCTTGCTGACAAGCTACATTCCTGCCTTTACTGGGGAGATCTTAGAGTGAGCTGTTCTTCACCTTTTTATTCACCTGCCACCAAAACACATCTTCATGTGCTTACTTTTGAACTTAGAGATTGTTTTCTTTATTGTGTCCTTTTGCTGCCTGGTAGGCATATGCATTGTAAATTTATGTACAGAAGTAGATGCTGCAGGGAAGAGTGTTCATTTTGTTCTCATAAGGACTTGCTTGGGTTTTTTTTAATTTGCCAGCATTTGAAGTTTTAATTTTTAGAAAGTATATTCTTGCCTTCCAAACATATCTAATTAGCTGTTTTGCAAAATAGCAGATTATATTCCATGTAAAAGTAGGCACCCCAAAAAGTAATAGTTAAAAAAAAGACGTAGTAAGGGATCCATGGTATATCACATTTTGAAAGTTATTTGATAGTATTTCACTTAACTCCAAAAAAAAAAAAATTTGAGCCAAGCATTTTTTTAAAGTTATGATTGAATCATCTTGCCTTTAGAGTGGTATAGAAATAATTTAACTATATCCAGAATTCTGGCAGGGAACATTTGCAAGTCTAATATTTGTTAGATTCCCAAAGAAGCATACTGCTGTAGATCAGTTTCCTGCATTTTTGTGTATGTAAGAGTTGCAAGAACTCTTCCCTGCATTCAAGAGTGTCAGACAAGTAATGACAAACCCAGGGATCTTTCTGGCATTAGGTATTTGGTTTCAAAATCAGATTCCATTATAAATACCTACTGACTATATGAGAAATTTTTAGGTGTTTTCTAATGTAGGACATATATAAAGAACCATCACATTTATTCTTGCCTCTCTGGATACACACTAGGCAATAAATCTGTTTCAAATGCCACAACTTGAAAAGCTGTAGATAAACCTTGACTGTCTTTAATAGTCCATTTCTTCTGCTGTTGAAATTGTATCGGTCGTCCAGGCTGAAATATATAAACTCAGTGTCAGGCAGTTAGAACAGTAGCTGAATCAAGAGTGGATGAGTTGAGGCTGAATCACTGATGAAGTACATTCAGATAATATCACTGTCTCTCCATAGTCTTTATCATCTCATCGAACATGTTAGTGGTAAATGAGCTTTGAAATGTGAACTCTCTTTCTGCAGACAAGATGGCATTACAAAAAACATGGGATTTCAGGCCAAAGAGACCTGAGATGGAAACCCAGTTCCATCACTTACTAGGTGTAAGCCTCAGTTTTCTCATCTGTCAAGTGGACCAACTCCACCCGTTATGCCAGGTGGTTGTAATGAGTGAATAACTTGGCACATGTGGAGCTAGCTTATGAAGGCACATTGTAGGTATTAGAAACGTTTGCTCGCTCCCTCCTGCCTTTGAATCCAGAGTCTTGGAAAACAGAAGCTCAGAGAGACTCAGGGCTTGGATAAGATGGATTCAAGCTGCACATGTCAAACCATGGGACAGTCTTTGGGCTATTTACGTGGCCAAAGGACCTAACTGGCCCCTAACCAGATGCTTGTCTCGACCCCTCACAGGTCCTCGAGAGGTTGCAGCAAAGAGGATTTGAAGTCGTGGGCTCCTGTGGGGGAGGCGTGGACTCATCTCAGTTCAGCGAATACGTCCTGCGGCGGGAACTGAGGCGGACGCCCCGTGGACCCTCTGTCATCCGGATAAAGCAAGAGCCTCTGGACTAGATGGACGTATTTCTTCTGCCAAAAGGAGGAAAACATACACCACAAATAACGCAAACACAAAAAGGGACATTCATGTGCAGTTGGGACAGCAAACCGAATCTTGGACCTAAAGTTGAATAAAAGACACATTTATATCCAGTAGAGACCACACCTGTATTCATATGGGAACAATTGGAATAGTGATATCCTCAAGGTGTAAAAAATATATAAATATATATATATATGTCAAAAGGTAGGAAATGCAAAAAGAAAAAAGGTGGTAGCTACAGTTGGTGCTGTGATGGCCGTGAAGTGTCCTGGGCCTCCCGAGGCCTCTGACCAATAAACAAGCCATGAGCAATGAGGACGAATCTCCCTACGGTTTCCATTGCCAACAGCCATCCATTGTTTCTTTTTCCTTTGTCTTTCTTTTTCCTTTGAAAACAAAAACACCTAGAATCGCATTTCTTTGCATATGGAAGTTTCATGTCTCTCTTTAGATGGGGGACCGAGCAGAACTTAAAAAAAAAAACAAAAAACTCTCATGAGCACACTGCATTTGAAAGACGTGAGACATGAAATTTTAAATGTAGTTTGTACAGAAGTCACACCTTTTTGTCCGCCTCACCGATGTGAACATTACTTTGTTTTTAAACTGATCAGTTTTGCAAAGGGGCCAGAATTATTCCTTGTTAGAGTTGCTCCAGTTTGAGTCTGCTGCTTTCCTACAATTTTTCAAATTTTATAATGTATTAAATACAATAAACTCTGTTTAAAAAATAAGGTCTGTGTGAGATACACATGTTGGGGTGAGGCTGTAGTCAAATGAAATTTTTCTATTTTAAAATTTTCTGTGTGGAGTGTCAAAAAGAGACCTAAAAGCTGAAGCCAGTGTCGAGATCAAAACCCACTCGAGAATAAGGATGTTGACCCTTGTTCTGAATGGTTCTGTTCCCACTAGTAAGGTTTGGGTCCCATGCTTCTGCATTGGTGAGCAAGATAAACCTTTCTTGTGAGTTTACCAATTCCAGTCAACTCCCAGAGCAAACTGCGCCCAAACATAGCAGCTGACAGCACCGTTTTATTCTCTCTCCAGATTCTGGGCTCCTCTTGTGTGGACTGGCCTGGCCTGGGCTTCTTGGGCTGCACATGATGTCGTCTGGGGCATGGATAGCTGTGGATGGCACCTTTGGGGCTGCCAATCCCTGCTGGCTGGCCATGGGCCTCCCCGAGTGGCTTGGGCCCCAGCCAGCCTGGGAGCTGGGTTCTAAGAGGAGGGAAGGAAGCCATGGTCCCCTGGAAGGCCAGGCCTGCAGCTGCCTGATGCACTTCTGCAGGGATGTGTTAATTTAGCAGATACGGAGCCAGCCCCGATTCAAGGAAGGGAGGGGAATGAAACCCACCTTTGGTCACTGGGGAGGCGACCAAGAATTTGTAGCCAACCTGAATCTACCATAACACCTGTCCAAAAAAATCCTCAAAGTAGGGCATTAATGGCTTTGGAAGAAGTAGGGAAAATCTCAGGTTCAGAATGATCATTTCTTATCAGCCAGGGAGGTGAGAAACCCGAGATGTTGATACCACTTCGGAATTGAGCCCTCAGCTTTTCCAACGTAGTAGTGATTCTGGAGGCTCCTCTGTCAGCCCTGCCATCACCTCCTCCTCACTTCCTCCTCCTCATTCCAGACCCTCAAAAATAAACCTGGCATGATGGATGATAAGATTGACAGGTAAACTATAATGTGTTTCTGCTGCAGAGATGTTCCTGTGGTGATGGGCTATTTCCATCCTGAACTTTACTTCTTTTTTTAAATTAAAAAGTCTATGCCTGAGGACACTAGTAATGAAAATATCTGTGGCTTCTGAAACTAAAAGTAAGCTGTTAATGGCTCCAATCACCAACCCCCCACCCCACCCGAAAACACAGAGGCAGCCCAAACACGGAATTACTCTAATGACTGCCAGCCAGGCTTTCACATGGTTGTTTCATTTCTCCTTATTTGAGACTAATACACCACTGTCTCAGATGGAGACAGCCAGGGTTGCTCCCACTGGTTGCTTGGTCATCCACGTCTGCTGAAAGGAGAATGAAATTGCTCTATGATTTTTACTGGTAATCCACTCTCCATGGGTAAAATTTCCTAAAAGCAATAAAGCAAAGGCTCCGCTTTGGGACTTTCTGCTGGTTATTGTCATCACTTAACATTTACCCAGCACTCTCTCCGGGCAGTTAGTATTGTCCCAACCAAACCCCGCATGCAATTCTGTGCCCTTTTGTTTTTTTCTGAGCTCTTAGGCCCATTTATACAACTCCAACCCAATTGCACATTTTTTTCTACAGAAACTCTGATCCATTTCAACAGAGGAAACACATCACATGTTATGTTCACAATTTTAGGTCTTACAGTGAAATAGATTCCTGGATACCAAACTACTTCAGCAGAGAGCTGGTCAATCAAAATGTAATGGAGTTACAATCTTATTTTTTCTCTGCATTTAATTATACAATATATGTAGTTATCCATATTTCACCTGTTGTCCCAATAAGGATGTTTATGGTGGTGGTGTTTAGTCACTCAGTCGTGTCTGACTCTCTTGCAACCCCTTGGACTGTAGCCTGCCAGGCTCCTCTGTCCATGGGATTTCTCAGGCAAGAATACTGGAGTAAGCAGCCATTCCCTTTTCCAGGGGATCTTCCCAACACAGGAATCTGCATCTCCTGCATTGGCAGGCGGATTCTTTCCCACTGAGCCACTGGAGGCAGGGTGGGGGGCGGTTAAGCAAGGGTCTTTATAGCTATGTTTCTTTTCTCCATAGAGGGTGAGATCAAGGCTCAGTACTGCTTTGATTACTAATGTCTTGTAGACTCTAATTTAGAAAGGTTTCCCCATCTTTTCTTTCTTTCTTTTCCAGTGTTCCATGAGATTGACTTTGAAGAGAGTAAGTCAGTTGTTCTGGAGTTGGTTGCATAATCTGGATTTGTCTGCTTGGTTCTTCACTGGTAGAGTCAGATTAATTCTTTTGCAAGAAGACTATGTAGCTGATGTTACTTCCTCAGTATATCACATCACAAGGGTCTGTCTGGCCCATGATGGTGATGATAATTTTATTTCTATTTTTTGTTTTTATTTTTTGCTATTATAGATCATATTGCATGTCAGTTGTGGTTTCCCTTTGTTGATGGTAATTCTGAACACTCAGTTGAGGTCACAGGCACCAGATTTCTCCAATGTAAAAGCGTCTCTTCCCTGTGTAATCAACAACTAGTCTATGGGATGAAATTGTGAGATTGGAAATGCCCTGTACTTCATTCACACTTTCACATAATGGTTTTAACATTCATTGGTAATCTTTTCCTGAACCAGTCATTACCTTGGTGATTATAAAACTGTACTTCTCAAAAAGCTACTAGCCAGGCAAAGAGCTGAGTCCAAAGATGTACAAGAAAATAAGACATCACTTTGGGTGTCAGGGTGACAAACTCAGATGCCTACAAGGGCCAAGTGAGTCATAGGAATCAAGAGGCAGACAGGCACCAGCGTGTGTGACCGATTCAAAGGGACAGCCCCTCCTCCACTCCGGCAGGTTCTCCAGCAGAACAAGAGGCCTGTATCCTTAAACCTCTCATTTTCCTAGAAAAACCTGGAAATCTAGATTTTTATGTGCAATCTCTAAATGTATATGTTAGAACAAACTGATTTTTCCCCCAAAATGTACAGACCATGCAAGACATCTGTGCAGTTTGTCACTCTGAATATTATGAAAATAATGAAACGATTTGAGATATTCTAGAAAAATTCCATTTAGGTTGCATCATAAGTGATGGCACCAGAACTAAATTGTGTGAGAACATGACTTTTATAAAATCTGGATGTTTAAGGCAAGCTTTTAGTCATAATATCATTTGACCATAAAGATTTAAATCCTGATGTGTAAATGACAATTGTGATTAAATCTACCTCCATTCCAGCCTACTATATGCCAGGCACTGTGCTCAGGGTTTTATCGATGTTATTCAGTCCCTGTGGAAACTCAGTGGAGTCAGCATTATTATCCCAGTTTTACAGATAAGAACATTGGTATGTTAAAAAAAAGCCAAATGGCATAAGATACTTGTAACAACACGAACACACACACACACACGCATTTGATGAGTACCTCAGACTCAACATTTTCTGGTTTTCTAATTTATGCCAAAAAATTACTTTGGGGCTACCCTGGTGGTTCAGTGGTTAAGAATCTGCCTACAATGCAGGGGGCATGGGTTCGACCCCTGGTCTAGGCACTAAGATCCCACGTGCCTTGGGGCAGCTCAGCCCGTGTACTACAACTTCAGAAGCCCACACAGCCTAGAACCTACGCTCTGCAACAAGGGAGGCCGCTGTAATGAGAAGCCGGCGTCCTGCAACCAGAGAGTGGCCCCCGCTCACCACAATTAGAGAAAGCCTGTGCGCGCAGCGATAAACAGCCTGTGTGTCACGACAAAGGGCCCGTGACAATTAGTTGACTAACTCAATTAATTGATTAAAAAACCTTTGCTCTGTCATTGGCAACTTCAGTAAGTTCATTATAAAGGCACTAGACAAAAATATGGCTGCAGTAACTTCCTGTGTGTGCCGTTCAGTCGTGTCTGACTCTTTGGGACCCCATGGGCTATAGCCTGCCAGGCTCCTCTGTCCATGGGATTCTCCAAGCAAGAATAGTGGAGTGAGTTGCTTTGCCCTCCTCCACAGAATCTTCCCAACCCAGGGACTGAACCCACGTCTCTTACATTTCCTGCAGTGCAGGCAGATTGATTCTTTACCACTGAGCCCCTGGGGAAGCCCTATTTACTGGCTGTAGGGTAGAAATTACTAAGCCCCGAGAAGACGCTGTCTCTGACTTTGTAACCATCAGGGAACAGTTCTCAGAAGTTTACATGGGTTCCAGGTACCCCAAACTTGCCCATTCTTAAGACACAAAAAAAGACATTTATTAAAGCTACTGTATCCAGCCCCCCACCCCCAGCAGTCCCCGACTCCCCTTCTCCTCACCAATGTGCTGAATCTCAGTCTCTAAGTGATGAGCCTGGGAATCTGTATTTTAAGAATGCCCATCACAGGCAACTCTCCAATCAGCAAGTTTAGAAAATACTGGGTGAAATTACTGTGTCTGTCAGCTTAGATTGAGAATAGTAGATGAGAACTTTCTGGGGGCACTTTTTGACTTGCCTTTTTATGGCTTCATTGGTGTTGATTAAACAATAGTTGGCTTCTCCTGTTTGCTTGAAGATTGAATACTCCCAATAGAGTTACTGGGGGTGGGGAAGTACTTAACTGAAATTTAACTGGAGGGTGCTCATCCTTTCCGAATTTGGGAGAGAACTGCCTAACCCTGTGGAATTAGTCTACCAGCTACAGAATCCTTTCACTGCCTCTTAACAAGTTATCAGAAACTTGAATGAACCTTACAGCAGAGAATTACTGTAGCATCTGCCACTTGTAACAGTAGCTGATGACAGGTGTGCAGGAATCCAACATTTCCCATCTATTTTAATTTGTGTGAGTTTCTTTGAAATGTAAATGAAGCTTTGACCTTCAGAATCTGAAGAAGTATGTACGTCTATAACTCTAACCATTTTAACACAAAACTCCTTGGCATATGTTTTAAAAATGCCAGATTCAGAGAGCTCAGTCTGACTCTGTTTCACATGACTACAGGTTCATTCTCTCTCTCCCTACCCCCCTCCCCGTTCCCCTTTCTCCCTCACTCTCAATGTGAAGCAGAGTATTTCACACTTCCCAATGTGTCGATCAGATCCTGCTTGTCAGAATTAGGAACAACAGTACAGGTATTAAATTATACTGTTGGCTAACAGGACTAGGCTTCCCAGGTGGCTCAGTGGTAAAGAATCCACCTGCCAAGGCAAGAGACACAAGAAACGTGGGTTCGATCCCTGGGTCAGGAAGATCCCCTGGAGTAGGAAATGCAACCCACTCCAGTATTCTTGCTTGGAGAATTCCATGGACAAACGGGCCTAGCAGGCCACAGTCCATGGGGAGGCTCTACAGTCCACAGGGAGTCAGACACGACTGAGTGAGCACACACACAAAAGGAGGTAAAAGCCAGAGGAACCCTTACTGTGCATTCCACTCAAACTCTGAAACTTGACTCAGAAAGCCTGTTCTGGAAGCTGAAGACCAAATCTTTGTCAGGAAGCCTTACCTTAGTTGGAAAAGAAGCAAGATCAGTAGGGACAATTTATTACATCAAATGAGGATGTTCAAAAGGATCATTTGAAGATCTGCAGATTAAACCATCTATTTGATGGCACTGGTTTTTTGGGGGCCACACTGCATGGTTTGCAGGACTTCAGTTCCCCAACCAAGGATTGAACCTTGGGCCCTCGGCAGTGAAAGAGCAGAGTCCTAACCACTGGACTGCCAGGGAATTTTCTCCACTGGTTTTCCTATTAGGCAGCAGTAATGGACAGCTGGATTGGCAACAGGAAATGGTGGGAGATGGATTGCCTATGGGCCATAACATTTAAGTTTTGCATCCATTGAAAGTGAAAATGAAAGTCGCTCAGTGGTGTCCAACTCTTTGCCACCCCACGGACTATACAGTCTATGGAATTCTTCAGGCCAGAATACTGGAGTGGGTAGCCTTTCCTTTTCCAAGGGATCTTCCCAACCCAGGGATCGAACCCAGGTCTCCCACCTTGCAGGTGGATTCTTTACCAGCTGAGCCACAAGGGAAGCCCAAGCATACTGGAATGGGTAGACTATCCCTTTTCCAGCAGATCTTCCTGACCCAGAAATCGAACTGGGATCTCCCGCATTGCAGGTGGATTCTTTACCAACTGAGCTATCAGGGAAGCCATATATTTGAAATGGTATTATATGATTTAAAATATTGTTCTATAGTCATGTTCTCAAATATATGGTCTCTTAATGTACACAAATGGGCTTTCCAGGTGGCACTAGTGGCACTGATGGCACTGCACCCCTGCCAGTGCAGAAGACATAAGAGATGTGGGTTCAATCCCTGGGTCAGGAAGATCCCCTGGAGGAAGGCATGGCAACCCACAAGTATTCTTGCCTGGAGAATCCCATGGAAAGAGGAGCCTGGAGGACTGTAGTCCACAGGGTCACAAAGAGTTGGACATGACTAAAGTGACTTAGGACACAGTATATATAAATACCAGAAAATTTGGAATTTTGTTCAGTAGGTTGTGAATTCACAAAAATAATTCAGTTATAGGTCTTACTTTAAGCATAGTAGATGTATTTCTACAACAGAACATTGACCTAGATAGTCTTTTCCTTAATACCATCATAAGTGCAAAGTCAGGGCTAGTTCCTACAGCTCTGGAGTCGGGGGAACTACATACACACCCCCCAAATCCTTCCTTCCCATAGGTTTTTGCCTCTCTCCAGTCTGCATTAACCGTCTCCACCCCCAAGTCTGCTCCTTGGATCTTTTCATCCAAGCAAAGAGAGTCAAGTGAAAGATCAAAATACTTCTATACAATCACTAGAAGCTTTTGTATTAATCTACAAAGAAAATGACTTACTTAAACCAAAAACACTGACAAAGCAGCTGGTATTTCTTGGGGTCCGTGGGAAAGCTCCGTGGCAGTGTGAAGCCAGGTCACTCATTTCTCAGTTTCTCACCCCAAGGTGTGAACATCTTTTTTGGGGGTGTCAGTGCTCCTCTTGGCCTCCTCTTTCTCCCTGGATGATCTCAGCCATAGATGGGTTCCCCATCACCTGTGCTTCAGGCTCAACTTATCCCAGAGCTTCAGGCAGGGTAGCCAGCTGTGAGGATACAGTGACAAGTAAGATATGGTCCTGCCATTCGACTTCAGTTAGGCAAGTGAATAGCATGTAATCAGATCACTTTAATGTATTCTGTGATAAGCTGTGACAAATGTAGGGTCTGTACAATGTTTCCGTTTTACGATCTAGAACTGATCTTGTTTTTAGCCATAGCCCTGTCCTTTCTTCCTTTAAATTTCTTATCTCAATTCAGATGCTTTCTTCCATCCAAGCCAGGAATCAATTTCCTGTCCTCCCCACATTAGCCGGTCACCAAGTTCTACAGAAAGCATCTCCTAAGCATTTCTCAAATCAGTCTCTTCCTCTCCATCCCTTTTACCACTTCTCAGTGTCATATTATCAACTCCTCTTCTTGGGCTTGTGCTTAGGCGCTTGGTCATGTCCGACTCTGCGACCCCATGGACTGTAGCCCTCCAGGCACCTCTGTCCATGGGGATTCTCCAGGCAAGAATACTGAAGTGGGTAGCCTTTCCCTTCTCCAGGGGATCTTCCCAACCCAGGGATCAAACCGAGGTCTCCCGCATTGCAGGCATGTTCTTTACCAGCTGAGCCACAAGGGAAGCCCAAGAATACTGGAGTGGGTAGCCTATCCCTTCTCCAGCAGATCTTCCCAACCCAGGAATCGAACCAGGGTCCCCTGCATTGCAGGCAGATTCTTCACTGTCTAAGCTACCAGAGAAGCATCAGCTCCTCTTATGTGGACAATTTCCATAAGGTCTTTTTTTTTAGAATTTTTTTGATGTGGACCATTTTCAATGTCTTTATTGAATTTGTTACAATATTGCTTCTCTTGTTTATCCTGGGTTCTTTTGGCCACAATACATTTGGGAGCTTAGCTCCCCAGCCAGGGATCGAACCCCTACCCCCTGCATTGGAAGGTCAAGTCCTAACCACTGGACTGCCAGGGAAGTGCCTCAATAAGATCTTAATAGGTTTTTCTGGCCAGGAATTGGGTGTGTCATTCCTAAAATGCTTCTTCCACATTGCGGCTTCTCACTCCCCTGATAAAAGCTCGAACATTGCTTCCTCATTGCTTTCAGAGTTCTCTTGTTTCCTTAGCATGGTATACAAGGCTGCCCTCCATCTAACTCTCAGCCTTATCTCCTACAGAAGTACAGGAGATTTTCGCTCTCCCCTGTGTCATAGTGGATGGGTTTCCCAGGTGGTGTTAGTGGTAAAGAACACACCTGTCAATGCAGGAGAGATAAGAGGTGCGGGTTCGATCCCTGGGTTAGGAAGATCCCCTGGAGGAAGGCATGGCAACTCACTCCAGTATTCTTGCCTGGAAAATCCCACGGACAGAAGAGCTTGGCGGGCTATAGTCCATAGGGTCACACAGATTTGGACACAACTGAAGCAACTTAGCACACACACATGTGTTGTATTGTTTGAAGTCCCCCCGCTTTGGAATACATATATCCTCTTACCTGCTTAATCACCTTCCCCTCATCCTTGAAGATTCCCTTTACACATGCCCATGTGTCCCTCAGCTGGGCAACCCCTCTAAAGCATCCTATCTGTATTTTATTATGACACTTATATCACATAAAATTGAAATATTTATTTATATTTCTATATCTAATGGCCAAACTTAAGGTCATCAGTGGGAGAAATCTGACTTATTTATGTTTATGTCACACCTAGCGGGTGCTAAAGAAATTATTTGTTGATGACAGATGAAATAAGTGATGTCTATTATGCCTAGAAAAGGCAGAGTCTGTGTCTCATATTACTGACTGCATCACTTGGAGAGATTGTTAATCCTCATAAACACTAGATTAAATGAAAAGTAGATGTAAAGTAATGGACATACAACAGGGCACCCATTATTAGTAAGATTAAATTCTTCAAGCACTGTAGATTTTTTTTGAATATTTATCTATTTGGCTGGGTTGGGTCTTAGCTGAGGAATGTGGGCTCTTTGTTGTGGTATGCGATCTTCCCTCCAGTTGCAGTGCTCAGGTTTATTTGCCCCACGGCATGTGAAATCTTAGTGCCCCCACCAGGAATCAAACCCAAATCCCCTGCACTGGAAAGTGGATTCTTAACCACTGGACCACCAGGGAAGTCCTCCCACTATTGGTGTTTAAATGTGTACTTTGGATTTTGCCCAATTAAAAGTCTTGGAGGACTTCCACATTTGACCAAGACGGAGGAACAAATTTACTCTCCCACCTGAAACAGCTGAAAAGTCAAACCAAATACACGAAACAGAGGTTTTCAAGACACTAGATATCAGGCAATAGAGGACAGTGACGGCTGAGAGGTGGAAAGCAAACAAGGTGAGCCCTACAGTCGCCCAGGCTAACCAACAGGCATAGTACAGGGAAGGGTAGCCCAGGCAGAAGCCAGTGGTCTCCTTGAGTTGAGAGTGGGAAGCCAAGAAATCTAGACTTTATAGAGCAGAGTAATGGAAAGGAGAGAGCTATACACACACAGACAGAAAACCAAAGAACTGAAGAGGGTCTTCAGCTGAGTACTGATCGGAGCATGTGGCTGAGGAAACTGCCCGAGGCTAAGCACAGGCCATGTAGAAGGATCAGAAAAACTATTGCAGACGCAGAGTCAACGAAAGTTCCTATTCCCACCAGTCAGTGTGGAAAACCTCATAATTAACGGCGTATTGGCTAGAATATTAGAATGCCTTAGTGGTAGGAAAAAATCAGCCATAAACTAAACATAGCTCTGATCTCACCTAGCAAAGCTTAAAACCAGATCCCAAAGGGATCAAACTATTTCCGAGTAACTCAACCTCAATGCTAAAACAAGTTCAAGAATATTTATAGGAATACAAATATATCCAGCACCCAACAAGGTAAAATTCACAATGTCTGGCATCTAATAAAAAATTACCAGGCATGCAAAGAAGCACGAAAATTCAAGTTATAGTAAGAAGAGAAATCAATCTATCTAAACCAACCAAGAAATGATGAAGATGATAGAATTAGTTGACAAAGACATTGTTGTTCGGTCACTAAGTTGTGTCTGACTTTTTTTGACCCCATGAACTGTAGCCTGCCAGATTCCTCTGTCCATGGGATTTCCCAGGCAAGACTACTGAAGTAGATTGCTATTTCCTTCTCTGACAAGGACATTAAACTATATTCCATATGTCCAAGAAACTAAAGTGAAAACAGAACATGTTAACTGGTGACATGGGACACATACAAAAGAACAAAGTTAAATTTCCAGAAATAAATGTTATCGTGCCTGAAAAACAGACCTGATAGAATTAATAGCAGATTACACACTAGAGAAGAAAAAATTAGTGAACTTGAAGATAGAGCAATAGAAACTATCTAAAATGAAACATGGTTTTCTGAAAGAAAGTGAAGTCGCCCAGTTGTGTCCGACTCTGTGCGACCCCGTGGACTGCAGCCCACCAGGCTCCTCCATCCATGGGATTCTCCAGGCAAGAATACCGGAGTGAGTTGCCATTTCCTTCTCTAGGGGATCTTCCCAACCCAGGGATCAAACCCAGGTCTCCCACATTGCAGGCAGACGCTTTAACCTCTGAGCCACCAGGGAAGCCCCAACAGGGCATTGCTGAGCGGTGGGGCAACTTCAGTCAGTCCACTAGAAATGCAATTGGAGTCTCTATTAAGGAGTATGGGGAGAGAAACAGAAAAATATTTGAAGTAACAATGGTTAAATATTTTCCAAGTCTGAAGATGACTGTCAACCCACAGACCTAAGAAGCTCAGTGAACTCCGAGGAAAAGAAAGTCGAGCCAGATAGTCGGTACCAGGGATGAGCCAAAGAGTAAATGGATGAAGGAAGGAGCCCACATTCCAGCCAGGTCTGGCCACCCATCACACCCAGGTTCCACAGACTCTATGGGGTTCTGGGAGGCTCACCAGATTGACAAACAGGTTGGACGAGGCTTGTGTGAAAATTTCCTGGGCCCCTGAAAGTATCTCTAACAGGTTGAATTACCCTCCAAATTACACGTTTGCAACCCAAACACTTCTCAGCAGTACTTTTAGGTTAAAAAATAAATTATATTTTGTTCCTCTCTAAGTGAATTATAATAAATTTTTTAAAAAACACTCCTTTTTTGACAAACCATCTGACTTTCAAAATTAACTTTTTAAAATAGATTGTTAAATTCTGTATTTCTTTTAAACTAAGAGCATTTGCCAGAAAGTCGAAAATAATTAGGGCTTGTATTTCAAAGATGCTTTATGTGTGGCAACATGCTGGAACACTGGCTGTATTAGCTCGAGGTCGGGCTGCTTTCTCTTCTTTTAAGTATCAGGAAGTAACTATAGGGTTAAACAGAGCGATGCAATAGGGGTGGGGGAAAGAGACTAAACAGTCTGATCTTTCCCTCTGTCTCTCCAGTCTGAATGCACTGATAAATGAGTTCATCTCCCACACAAAATAGCCTTTGTTTTATTCGGTAGCTTACTGGCTTTCCACGGCTAAAGAGAGAGGTAATAATGGTTTGCCTTAACTTGCCTACTCACCACTGGAGCTTTTCATTTTCAGGCTCATAGTACAGCAAAAACAGTTCTTGAAATTAGCCTTTATTTCAGTGTTAACCCACCCTCGCCTCAGCTTTCATCTGAAAATATTCAAACCTACAGAAAAGTTGAAGCAATAGCACACATAATACCCCACACCCTTCAGTTAGATTCATCAGTTGTTAACACCACGTCTGCCCTTCCCACTTGTCTCACTGTGTGTGTGGTTTCTGATGAACCATTTGAAGATAAATTGCGACCATCAGGACAATTCACCCCTAAGTACTTCAGCATGGTATCTCCTAAGAAAAAGAACATACTCCTACATAGCTCTCAAGAAACGTAACAGTGATGTGATATCTCACATGCAGACACAGATGCCCACTCCGATCTTGACCTCCAACAGGAGGGGAATCCTGTAACCAAATGAAGAATTTGCCATTAATCCCAGTGAAACTGCATGGGATTGGTGTCGCTCTTTCATCCCCACCCTGCAGGTGCCTTGGCAATCCTTTGTCTGTCTCCAGGAAACTCTTTGCCCTCTTTCTAGCCTTAGTTGGGAGAATTCTGTAAGTGTGGCTATTGCCAAAATCATGACTCCCCATCTACTGATGCCCACCCAATGGAAGTATGGACACAGAGTTTGTTTTTTTGTCAGGCAAAAGGGAAATGCAGCAGGCTAGCACCTCAAGAACTGTGCCCCACTTTCTCAGGAATAGGGGCGGGGGCTTATATCCTCTTGAAGGTCTTGCTGTTTTGTTTTTCTCCTGCCAGTTTTCAAAATAGCCACAGCTGGCACAGGCAACTCAGCAATCGGGTCTGGTGTCCCTGAAGTTATCGGCCCATGACCTTCTTTCTGAAATGCAGGATGCTACAAGAGAGTGTAGGGGGAGAAGAAGGCCAGGTGCTGAGTATAATCTATATGGAGTCAGAGAGTAATTAGCCTGGTGAAGGACAAGTCCAGCTCCAGGTGTATGTTAGTGCGTGCATGCGTGTTTATTTGCTCAGTCGTGTCTGATTCTGCGATCCCATGGCCTGCAGCCCACCAAGCTCCACTGTCCATGGGGATTCTCTAGGCAAGAATACTGGAGTGGTTTGCCGTGCCCTCCTCCAGGGGATCTTCCCAACCCAGGAATCGAACTGGGGTCTCCTGCATGGCAGCTGGATTTTTTACCATCTGAACTACCAGGGAAGCCCGTTTGTTTGTTAGTAGTAACAGCTAAAGAATAACCAAGATTGTTTAACTCTTGGAAGCCTGTTTGGCTGACATGTGCCAAAGGCTGTTCACTCATTTCTGTTTGGCTGCAACATGGCCTGTCCGTTTTCCTTCAAGTCACAAATGTCCTTGTCCCACTGAAGCACCATCTAAGTTTTCTCTCCAGGAGGACACCCATCTACTAATCGGTGTTCTGCGGATCAGCTATCTTTCCCTAGACGTCACCCTAGATGTCACCGAGCAGGACGCGGACCCAGCTGCTGCTCCTGCTTTCCCCAGGCCACAGAAAGCAATGCCCTGTTGGCCACAGAAATAAATTTTACCTCCCAGGAACCGTGGAAGCTGCCTCAGCAGGGCTTTTCAGACAGTTAAGGTGGTTCTTACCAGTGAAATCCTGGGGGAGGGGAGTGCCTCACAATATCCAAGTCCAACAACCTTGGTGGGCGGCAGACTTGAGAAGCCTCACGTGGGAGGTTCTGCAGTCTCTTTCCTGTTGCTCCTCCTCAATCTCTCCTTAATTTTCTGCTGCTGAAAGAAAAGTAAGAAGTGAAATAAAATGTACCAAAGTGGACTCGAGAAACTGGGAGTCCTAACCAGAGCAACATTTACAGACTCACTGGGCTTTTTCTAACTATTAGCACTGCCGATGGCATCATCTGACAAGCAGAGGTTGAAATATTCTTATATTTAAGAATAATTTAAGGAGGAGGAGGTTCCTTCTCTTACTTGATGGACACCAAGTCAGAGCAGGGACCGCTGTGCCAGGCACGGGGTGAGGCGCCAAGGACGCAGGCAGAAGGAGACAGTGTCCTGCCTTTCAGGAGATGCGCCCAGCAAGACAGGCAGGAGCCTGATCACACAGCAGCAGAGTTAATAGATGCCCTGATGGGGGCGCGTGCAGACTGTCCTGGGGGACACAGAGAAGGGGACAACTCATTCACCCCAGGGAAGCCTGAGAAGACTTTGCGGCAGCTTGGTGATCCCACCAGGAAGACAAGGGGAGAGGGAGTGGGAAGCAGAGAGTCTCCCAGGCAGTGACAGAGTGTGCAAAGCACAGAGGCTCGAACAAGCAAGATGCCAGTGTACTAAGAATAGCATTTCCCGGGGGGCAGAAGCAGGGGCAGGAAAGGGAGCTTCTAGAGCGGCCTGGGGAAGCTAGGATCAGAGCACATTTCACTGCAGATAGCCAGGCCCCACCTAATGACTCAGAATTCCTGGGGTGGGGCCCCAGGAATCTACCTCCAGGTGACCTTGGGGCCCGGTGCCCTGTGTGGGAACCAGCCATAGGCAACAAGGAATCAGTGACATTTTAAATCCTAAGAGTGATGCAACTAGACTTGTTTTTAAGAAATACTTTTTTTTTTTTTCTTTTGGTGGCAGAATGGAGAAGGAAGTGGATCAGACAGAGACCGAGAAATAAATCAGGAGATTATTCCAGCTGTCTCGTGGAGCTCTGATAAATGAAAGCAATTGGAAGGTAGAACAGGGGGTAAATTCAGGAGATATTTCCAAGGCAGAAACAACAGAACTTGATGAGCAATTAGATGTGGGTGGTGAAGGAGAGAAAAGAATCAAGGATAATTCCGAAGTTTCTAACTCAGGTTCTTAAGGGTTGGGGAGCCCTGAAGAGAAAGATGGAATGGAGGCCAAGCAGAAGCTTGTATTCGTAGGGCAGGTAAAGGGAACTAAACAGGGTTTGGTTTTGAGCATGTGATGGGGTGGTGCCTGTGGGCAATGGGAGGTCCAGACTCGGGGTAAGGGGGTCAGTCCTGGGGGGAAGAGCTGAGCTTAAACACGTGGCTTTGGAGAGGTGACTCACAAGAAACTGCTCACAAAGCCCAGGGAGGGCCTGTAGATGGGATGTGGTCACCACATTATAGAGAGGCGACCAACATTTAGGGGTATTTGGAGACTCAGAAGGAAAGCTGTAGGAATAGAGACCCGGATGTCGAGACCTGTGGACACAATGGGGGAAGGAGAGGGCGGGATGCATTGAGAGAGTCGCATTCATATATATACAGCACCATGTGTAAGACAGAAAGCTAGCGGGAAGCTGTTACAGAGCGCAGGGAACTCAACTCAGTGTTGTGTGATGACCTAGAGGGGTGAGATGGGGGGGTGGGGTGGGAAGCAGGCTCAAGAGGTAGGGGATGTTTGTACACATGCAGCTGATTCGCATTGTTGTACAGCAGAAACCAACACGACGTTGTAAAGCAATTCTCCTCCAATTAAAAATAAAAAATAAAAAAAAGAAACAGCCAAGAGGGAGAATGAGAAACAGTGTGAGATGGGGTGGGAAACTGGGGTGAAGAAAGAGTTTCAAAGAAAAGAATGATGTGTCCAGTGTCGGAGCAGGATCCAGCAGGTATGGTAACTGCAAGACCACGGCTGACCCTAGAGAAATCCATCGTGAAGTTCTGGACCCTGAAACTAGACCACAGCAGGCTGAGAGAGGACTCAGAGGCAAGGAGGGAAAGACAGTGATTGTCCATTCTTCTTTTTAAGAACTTGTGAAGGAAAAGAGAGCCCAAGGAGCAACCAGAAGGAAATGGCAGAGTGATGCCCAGAGATCTTTTTCTTTTTGGAACTTTTTACTGTGTTAACATGGCATGCCGGAACGTGAACCATTTGATACAGTTATCGTTTTCTACATTCTGTAGACCAAGAATGACGAGAAATGTTTTCTATCCCAGCAATTCCTAAGGTACGGACAGGCCCAGCGAGTGAGAGTGATGCTGTTTTTTCAGTTGGAATACTTGAGAACCGTATCTATTCACATCACTTCGTATTCTCGCAGTGAAAAAAAATTAATACCAGGGTTACAAGTGAGCTTACTTAGGGAAAGGGGTGTAAATGATAAAGATGAGGCTCAAAATCCATGTTCTTTGCATAAATCTTGCATCACAAATGTGTTGTTCTGCGCAGAATATGACCCATTTAATCCTCACAACAGTTCAATAATAATGTAAAGAACAGCAAACACTTATACAGTGTTTATTACATTCCTGGCAATATCCTAAGTGCCTCAATATATAAACCTAATCATTGTAACTTGGGTGTATATTCATATGAATATATGAAATATATTTTCCTTGGTTTTGCTGTTTTGGTAATATGAACTGAAAGAAGAAATATTAATACCACAAAGGAAGACCCCCTAACCGATGAAATCTGAAATATATAGTAAGTGCTTTTCCCTCCTGTCTTCTTCATCTTAGATGCTGGTACTAAACTTCCCAGCGTAATGACTGTAATAAACTTTATGCCCTTCTTATTTGTTTCTAGGATGAGGGGAGGATAACATCTTTTCCTTTCTTATGTGACTTTCTTTGAAAATATGCATATGAAGTTCCTCAAAGTAAAAATTTTACCCTTGAAAGAAAAAAAAAATCATGTCTGACTCTTTGCAACCCTATGGACTGTAGCCGGCCAGGCTCCCCTGTCCATGGAATTCTCCAGGCAAGAATACTGGAGTGGGTTGCCATTCCTTTTCCAGGGAATCTTCCTGACCAAGGGATAGAACCTGGGTTTCCTGAATTGCAGGCAGATTCTTTTTTTTTTTTTTTGCAGGCAGCTTCTTTACCATCTGAGCCACCTGAGAAGCCCTATGAAAAAAATACTATTGCCCAAGACAATACCTGAAAAAATATTTTTAAAAGATACTATTATTATCCCATTTTATACATAAGGAAACTATAGCTAAGAGAACCTAAGAAACCCACTCAAGTTCACAAGGTTAGTTAGTGATGGTGAATTTTTTTAAACGATTTTATCATATTGAGAAATTAAGGGAAACTGCTAAACATGAAAGTTAAAAACACAAAAGGGCCAGGGCCAGAAACAATGCAAATGTCTTCTAATGAGAAAGTTGGTAAACAAATTTTAGCTTATTCAAACAACAAAATACAGTAATCAGAAAGAACGAGCTACAGGTACATGCAAGAGCACAAATGGATCGCAAAAAAGTTATGCTGAGTGACAAACTGAGCAACCAAAGGAATCTGTACTGTATGGATCCATGTATGTGAAGCCCCAAAACTGGCTAAACTAGTTTCCAGTGATAGAAGTTAGAATAGTAATGACTCTAGCTAGGGTGGAGGCAAGGGGATGGGGGCTCAAAGAACTTTCTGGGGTAATGAAAATGTTTCCTTTGAAGGTGGTCATCCCAAATGTAGTCATATATAAATAAATTTTACTTTTTATCATTTTTATTATTTTGAAGTCTACAGTACAGCACCTGATAGTCCCAGGTGATCTCCCATCCAAGTTCTAACCAGGCCTGACTTTGCTTAGCTTCTGAGATCAGGCTAGATCAGGTGCATAAGGGGTGGTAAGAAGGCCAATAGGAAAATGTCCAGAGCTAATTGATGAACCAAAGCCAGGGAGCAGGCTGAAGGGCTTGGTTTGAAGCCAGAGATGCAGGCTTAGCTCTAGACAAGCCTCTAAGTCTTGAGAAGGAGGACCAGTGGGCTCAGGGCCTGGGCAAGGGCCAGCTGGGGGGCTGGCATCCGAGGCTCATGTGTCATTTCAGCTGGAGGGTTGAGCAGGGGAGAATTCCTTTCCAAGCTCAGAGGTTCCTGGGCTTAAGAATCTCCTCTTTATAGATAAGGACCCTGTGAGTTTTATTCATGGTTCCACAGCTGATTACCCACACGGCTGGGATTAGCACTTAGTACTTTCAGCATCAATAGGATAAGGCAACTGGAGGAGTATTGTCGATCTCGTCTCCACGGCTAATGAGGGCTCTGACCCCGGCTTACACGAAGCAAGGATTTCTGATCGTTTCCTTCATTTAGTAGACATTAATTAATCACCTCCCATTGACCAAGTGCTTTTAGGTGCTGAAGATCCAAAAATAAAAAGCCACTGCCGCATCCTCAGGTAACGCAAGGTTGGTTAGGGGAGGCCCACGGAAACAGACGTCACACAGTAGTGTGAAAAGCATCAAGAGGAGAGAGGGGATAAGAGTGACTAGTCGAAAAATTCTGCTGAAGTTCTGGGTTGCAAAGTCCTCACGTGTGCTCCGTCGCTCAGTCGGGTGCAGCTCTTGCAACTCCATGGACTGTTGCCCGCCAGGCTCCTCTGTCCAAGGGGATTTCCCAGGCAAGAATACTGGAGTGGGCTGCCGTTTCTTTAAGCTTCTGAGAGGATGGGGCAGGCTGAGGATAGGGAAACCAAGGGAGGAGTTTCAGAATAAAATTATGGGCCTTCCCTAGTGGTCCAGTGGTTAAGAATCCATCTTGCAATACAGAAGATGCCAGTTTGATACCTGGTGGAGGAACTAAGATCCCACTTCTCACAGGGCTACTAAGCCCACGCATCTGGAACCCACGCAACACAACTGGAGAGCCCTGGTACCACCACAAAAAAGCCTGCATGATGCAATTAAGACGTGATGCAGACAAATAAATAAATATTAAAAAAATAAAGCTGCCTATCACTATTTTTTAAAAAAAGAATAAAATCGGGGAAGCCCATGTGCAAAGACCTGAGACCCTTGACCTGCCCCCTCTTCCTCCCCACCCAAGACTCCAGGCCCCAAAGGCAGCCCTTAGCCAAATGCACCAGCCAAATGGACCCATCACATCCATTAATGCCAAAAGTACCCACCAAGAGACTGATTTATATACACCCCACCCCCCCAAAGAAATACAACAGAATCAGGACCTTATTCTATAGTTAGCATGTCCATGATGGAGTTAAGACTGAGTTTTGGTGAGTGGAAACCTGCTATTTTTAAGCACGTTGCAACCAGCAAAATGGTCTTAGAACAGTCACCTAAACCAGTTCCACAGGCAGCAATCCCGGCAGGAACCTGCAGGTTTTATCAACCACTATCTCCTGAATCCAAGAAACATGCACACTGGCTGAAAGGCAGGCTACGGCTCCACCAGTGATGGATAACAAAGCGAAGGCCGCGCTAATGAAAAATTAATGAAAGCAGTTACTTCCATAAGAAAAATGATCTGTTCTCTTCCACCTTTTGTATTGATTTTTGACCAGTCCTGTAATTGGAACTGTATAATTTTATCCTAAGGTAAAGGCAGGCAGAAGGGCAGAGCGTGGGAGGCTTTCAGCCACCTGGCCAAGCTTCGCCCTGGGAGAATAGTCCACGTGTGAATTCCCGTCTCTGTAATGGGAACCTGATCCTCCCCAGCCCTGGCTAAGTTGCCTTAGCCCCAAGTCATTTGAAGGTTACTGACAATAAAAGACACACTAATGTTCCCATGTCCACCAGCCTTCTGGGATCACCTTTTCTACGTCATTCGATTAAAATAAATACAGCCTCAACCTACATAATGCAGGAAGCCCCACCTCTCTCTCAATTTTTAAGAAATTCCTTGAGAAGGTATTTTTCCTTTATCAGATGGTCACCAGTCACATCTCACTCAATTCTGTCTTCACCTCTCCCACCTCTTCTGAGCTCACCTGCCCTACCACTCTAGGCCACGTACGTGGATACACCCTCTCCTTGCCACACCAAAGACACTGACCAAAGGCGGTACCAGGTTAGATTAGTTAAGGAAGACGTTACGGGAGGTTGGAGGGTGGAAACCTGGTTTGCTTTGCTCACCACTGACTCCTAGATGCCAAATCACCCCCCTGAGTCATCATAGGAGCTTAAAAATAATGATTGACCTATGGTAGTCAGTTCATGGAGGCAGAAAGTAGAATGGTGGGTACCAGAAAGTAGAATGCCCGGGTACCAGGCAGAAAGTAGAATGGTGGGTACCCTGGGGGATGGGAAGTTACTGTTTAATGGGCACGGAGTTTCACTTTGGGGAGATGAGAATGTTCTAGAGGTAGATGGGGGTAACGGTTGCACAATGGGGTGAATGTGCTTCATGCTACCAAACTGTACACTTAAAAATGGTTAAGATGGTGAATTTTATGTTATATATATTTTGCCACAGCTTTTTAAAAAGTTGAATGGAATACTGATATTATGAGAGAGGGTTGCAACTCGATAAAAAAATACCTAAAACAACATTTAACCTCAGAATGCCTAACTTTCCCAGCTTGTAGGGTGGCTGGTTCAGAATTCTCCAATGAGTGTTTTGAGTCTATTTCTAATACAATCCAACTGGAAAGAGGCCCCAAAATATTAAAACTTCTGTGTTTATATTTAAATTCATTCTTTACATTTTTCTATTTGGTGGTAGATTTACATACACATGGGGCTTCCCTGTGGCTCGGGTGGTAAAGCGTCTGTCTGCAATGTGGGACACCCGAGTTTGGACACGAATGAGGGACTTCACTTTCTTCAATATACATAATATAGAATAGCATAGCTAAGTTGGTTCAGTCATATCCGACTCTTTGCGACCCTATGGACTGTAGCCCACCAGGCTCCTCTGTCCAGGGGATTCTCCAGGCAAGAATACTGCAGAGGTTGCCATGCCCTCCTCCAGAGGATCCACATGTGTGGCCCAGGGTGGTAGGGGTCAAATCCTCATCTCTTATGTCTCCTGCATTGCTGGGTGGGTTCTTAACCTCTAGGGCCACCTGGGAAGCCCATAGACTAGTGTAGAAGCACATGTATACAATTTATAAATAAATATAATTATAGTGTAGGAACCATATCAAAGGCTTTGTACTCCTGGGTTGTTCAACAAACTCTGAAGACCACCATTAGGATGACTTTGTAGTGTCTGGCTCACCCACTGGGCTGTGAGCTCCAGGAGGGCAGAGGTCCTTGTTTCATTCAGGTGTGTATCCTGTACCCCGTGCCAGGTATGTGGTAAGTTCCCATTCAGTAGTTGGATGAAAGGGCCATGACTGCTGTTACTGACCCACTCCTTACATGCAGGTGCTTTTAGCCTGTGTTGCTGGGGGCTCCAGTTTCCCTGGACCATCTTCTCTTCTCCTGCTCCTCCTCCTCTTCCTTCTTTGCCACTCCATCTCCCTGGTTTTTAAAAATGATTCACTTTTTGTGTTGTGTGTGTGTGCTCATTTGGCGGCGCTGGGTCTTTGTTGCTGCGTGTGGGCTTTCTCTAGTTGCGGCCGGTGGGGGCTACTTTCTAGATGCAGTGCACAGGCTTCTCACTGGAACGGCTTCTCTTGTTGCAGAGCGTGGACTCGGGGCTATGGGCTTTAGCAGTTGTGGTTAACCAGCTTAGCTGCCCCTCAGCACGTGGGATCTTCCCTGAGCTGGGGTGGAACCTGTGTCCCTTGCATTGGCAAGAGGATTCTGAACCACTGGGCCCACAGGGAAGTACCCATTTCCCAGTTTTTAAGTCTGTAAAATGAGGACATCAGAGCAGAGTCTTCCAGAGTGCTTAATCTTCTATAATGCCTAGTTCCTTGCACAAATGCCAACTGCCAGACAGAAGTCATTCTAAGTGACAATGTGCTTCTGTGTCAGGGATGGAGGCACCTCACCCTCTGCTGCCCCAGCTTCAGGGTGACTTTTGGAACTTGGTCTGACTTTCATCTCAGCCACTGACAAACTGCCAACACCTCCCCTAGAACACCGAATGCCACATACCCTATCTAAGGTCACCGGTCAGTGTGTTTCCAGTGTTCAAAGTAGGTATCATGAAGGTCGGCCCTTTTAAGGGTGGAAAACAAATCTACATCAAGTCTCCTTTAAGGTCTTATTCCTCTAGAGTCTGGGTCTAGTGAGAAATCTGTGTTTTTGAGGACTTGGCCCAATGTTGGCTTTGCAGTGAGACAGTCCTGGACAGAAGTCTCTTGTCCTCTAAGCAAGCTGCCTGTCTAACTGTCCTGGGTCTCAGCTTCCTGGGGCCTGTCACGTGGGACCATTGGGAGAATAAAAAGATGAGTACACAATAATATATAAATAAAGTTAAATATAAGCACAATTACCACTGTTATATTCAGTTTCCCCTGTAAGTGAAGTGAGAAATTAAATCAGTTTTCAGAGGAATTCAAGAATTTTGAAGGGCTACCAGAACTATTCAAGGATGGAGCTCGAGGTAACTCACTCTCCAAGATGTTTCTGTTTTTAAAATATTTATTTATTTTATTTTTATTATTTATTTGGCTGCATCAAGTCTTAGATGTGGGCTGGGGGAACTCTTGGTTGCTACATGCGGGATCTAGTTTTCCAGCCAGGATTGAACCTGGGCCTCCTGAATTGGCAGCGTGGAGTCTTCACCACTGGACCCCCAGGGAAGTTCCCAAGGTGGTCCTTTTTTCCAGCTCTGTTTTTCTTGGGTGTATGAATTCTTATTTATTTGGAGGAAAAAGAATTCTAAAGCTTTTTTTTTTTTTTAAAGCGCTTTAAAAATTCTGGACTAAGAAAGAAAAACACCAATACAGTATACTAACACATATATATGGAATTTAGAAAGATGGCAATGACGACCCTGTATGCAAGACAGGAAAAAAGACACAGATGTGTATAACGGACTTTTGGACTCAGAGGGAGAGGGAGAGGGTGGGATGATTTGGGAGAATGGCATTCTAACATGTATACTATCATGTAAGAATCGAATCGCCAGTCTCTGTCTGACGCAGGATACAGCATGCTTGGGGCTGGTGCATGGGGATGACCCAGAGAGATGTTATGGGGAGGGAGGTGGGGGGGGGGTTCATGTTTGGGAACGCATGTAAGAATTAAAGATTTTAAAATTAAAAAAATTAAAAACTAAAAAAAAAAAGTAAAAATAAATAAATAAATAAAAATTCTGGACTAATCAGATAATTTTTAATCTTATAAATCTAATTAAAAGACAGTAAGACATGGGAGCGCCAATCAGACATAAGGTGAGGGATCTTGCCTGGCAGGGAGAGTGTGACAGCCTGGCCCCAGAATCCCAGAGACCCCACATTTCTGTAAGGACTGTGCTGTGCCGTGCTGTGCTTAGTTGCTCACACGTGTCCAACTCTTTGTGACCCTATGGACTGTAGCCCGCCAGGCTCCTCTGTCCATGGGGATTGTCCGGGCAACAATACTGGAGTGGGTTGCCATGCCCTCCTTCAGGGGATCTTCCCAACCCAGGGATCAAAGCCAGGTCTCCCGCACTGCAGGCGGTACTGTCTGAGCCACCAGGGAAGCCCCTGTAAAGGGCTAGTTTTTGGTTAATCTCCAGGGCCAGTTGCTCCTCTGCTGGACAAGTGGTGGTTAAACCCCTCCTTGGTGAAATACCTTACATTGTCATCTCTGCCTGTGACCACTAACTTCCCAAACTCTCACATTCATGAAATGGGGGAGGGGAGAATTAGTTATTAGGAAATACTTCTGAGTACACTTAGGACTGCTGTGTGCTGTTTCTTATCTTTTCAATCTAATTTCAGCCCTGGGCATGGATTTAAAATGAAATTCTTCTGGAGGTGGTCTTCAGATGCTTCGTGATTAACGTTCATGCTGTCCTTTGAGGCCATGGGCCACCTTGCAAACTGCTGCTAATCTGGGCTCAGAGTGTGGTAGAAATAGCCGGGCCCAGAAGTCTGGAGCAGATCCAGCTCTTTCGTTCGTTGGCATTAAAAACCACCTGGGCAAATAACGAGTATTCCTATGCCTTGGTTTCCACATCTTCCACAAAAACAAAGCTCAATAATATCTGCTTTGCCCACCTCACAAAACCTTTCTAAAGATCTCATGAAAGAATGGATACAAGGGACTTCCCTGGCGATCCAGTGATTAAGAATTCACCTTCCCACAGGTTCGATCCCTGGTCTGGGAAGATTCCACAGGTGGTGGTGGTTGTTCAGTCATGTCCAACTCTTTGCGACCCCAGGGACCGCAGCATTCCAGGCTCCCCTGTCCTTCATCTCCCAGAGCTTGTTCAGACTCATGTCCATTGAGTCGGTGATGGCATCCAACCATCTCATCCTCTTTCGTCCCCTTCTCCTCCTGCCTTCAATCTTTCCCAGCATCAGAGTCTTTTCTAATGTCAGCTCTTCATATCAGGTGGCCGAAGTAGTGGAGCTTCAGCATCAGTCCTTCCAGTGAATAATTCAGGACTGATTTCCTTTATATGTGAAGGAGCAACTAAGCCTCTGCACCACAGCTATTTGGAGCCTGGGCTCCTAGAGCTTGTGTTCCACAACAAGAGACGCCCCTGCCCACAACTGGAGAGCAGCTCCTGTTTGCCACAAGAGGAAGCCCCTAGGCGGCAGTGAGGAACCAGTTTGGCCAGAAATAAGTAAATAAATAAATAATAAAACAGAATGGATGCAAAAACTTTTAGAACCATACAAAAGGAGGTCCCAAGGTTACAGAGACCCTCTGAGTCCGCCCCTCAATGAAAAGGGTCAGCTTGGCGGGGAGAGTCCTTGACTTAGACACACCTGGGGAGTTCTGGAGATGGCCAGCCCACAGGGACTGCAGATCAGCACACGACTCTTTATGTCTGACCGGAGCCGCTCACGTTCACAGCTTGCCCAATGTTGGGCAGTTTAGGATCAAAGTGTCCTGGCTGGGGTTCCATCCAGATACCGCTGGTTCCTCCATGATTAAACAGATAGTGGCTCTGACTCCCACAGCTTCCCCTAAGGCAAAGCTGGCCTTTGGCTCAGTGGGGCTCAAGGCAAGAATGGGAGGAGGGTGGGGCCCCTCCTTCACTCCTCTGCCCGGCCTCCCACCCGGGAGAGGTGCGGGCGAGGGATCTGCAGGTGTAGCCACTTATGTGGGGGCCATCCAGGGTGTGGGAAGCCAGAGAAATCAAGAGAAGCGGGCTCATGACATGGGCCAGGAAACATGTGTGGGTGAGCTGACTCAGGAAGTAAATGACAGAGAGAAGCGAAACAAAATGAATGCCAAGTTCAGTGCAAAGTACGTTTGGAGGTTTACCCTGTACTCCTGGACTCAGGCTCCAGAAACCTAGCTTGGCTCCTTATTCCCAGGTTCCTGGGCAAGTTGTGTCTCCTCCTCAGGCTTCTATAAATCTGGAAACTGACAGGGTTGGACCAGAATCCCACTTCTCGAATGGGTACATTCAACCATGGCCTACTCAATAGTGAAAAGCTACAGCTACTTATCTTCCTGGAATGCCAACTTTACATGAAGTTTGGGAGGGACTATTTTTTATTTTTAAGCAGTCTTACAAGATATAGGGGCGTCCCAAGTGGCGCTAGTGGTAAAGAACCTGCCTGCCAGTGCAGGAGACATAAGAGACGCAGGTTGGATCCCTGGGTTGGGAAGATTCTCTGAAGATTCCACAGCAACCCGTTCCAGTATTCTTGCCTCCTCTTGCATGGAGAGAGGAGCCTTTGCAACAGTCCATAGTGTCACAAAGAATGGGACACGACTGAAGCGACTGAGCACACACACACGTGATATAATTCATATCACATACAATCCACCCATTTAAAGCATACAATTCAATGATTTTAATATATTCCTGGGTTGTGCGACCATCACACAATCAATTTTAGATCATTTCCATCACCGGAAAAAGAAACCCTGTACCCTTCAGCCATCTCCTCCATGTCCTCCAACTCTGGGAGCTCTGGGCAACCACTAATTTACTTTCTGTCTGCACAGATTTACCTATTCTGGGCATTCCTTGTAAGTGGAATTAATATATGGTCTTGGGAGGATAATTTTTATATGAAAACAGCTATGTTATAAAAAGCAAGAAAAAATTACATTAATGTTTAAGTTGCAGAAGATAATTCAAAACAATTTCCCTTGTATCTGGCAGCTTCACGGTAAATCTGTCTCCTTCATGGACAGTGATTCATGGTGCTCTGCCCCTAGGGCCGCTTGGTGGAAGTTCTGGGGAGCACTGGACAAAATGATCACTTATTCCCATCTTTGCTCCAATGTTTAGAAGACAGCAAGGCCCAGCCTGATAAACCTACAGAGAATTTTTTTCCAGGAGAAATTGTTAGGAACTGTTACCAGTTCCTCTTTCATCTCCTTATCTGTCCATCTTATCTCTACCCAGAAGTCTGCATTTAGAATGACTGAAAAGAATAATAAGTTATACCAATGTGGCAGATTTCTGTATGAAAGAGTGATGGAGTGGCCTGGCCACTCACCCCATGCATTCCCCCAGCTTTTGGGAAGGAGCGTCTTCTTTTTTAAAATTAAAAATATATATTTCAATGTTTATTTGGTGGCACTGGGTCTTAGTTGCATCCCATGGGATCTTTCATTGTGGCACATGGACTCTCCAGTTGTGGAATACAGGCTTAGTTGCTCCACAGGATGAAGGATGTGGGATCATATTTCCCTGACCAGGGATTGAACTTGGATCCCCTGCATGGCAAGGCAGATTTTTAACCACTGGATCACCAGGGAAGTCCTAGGGAGGAGCTTCTTGATCTGTTTTATTCATGGACACCTTTCCAGTGTCCGGGGCAGTGACTTAAAATATTGTAGGAGATCAATAAATATTTGCTGTAAGAAAGAAATGAGAGAAAGGAGGAAGGATTTAAGGGGAGAAGGAAGGAGGAAAAGGAGGGAAGGAAGGAAGAAAAAGTGGGAAGGTGGGAGGCAGGGCGGTACTTAGTATGGTTAATCAGCTCAGTTGCTCAGTCATGTCCGACTCCTTGCGACCACATGGACTGCAGCACGCCAGGCTTCCCTGTCCTTCACATTTACTGGAGCTGGCTCAAACTCGTGTCCATGAGTTGGCAATGCCATTCAACCATCTTATCTTCTGTTGTCCCCTTCTTCTCCTCCCCTCAGTCTTTCCTAGTGTCAGGGTCTTTTCCATTGAGTCAGTTCTTCTCATCAGGTGGCCAAACTATTGAAGTCTCAGCTTCAGCATCAGTCCTTCCAAAGAATATTCGGGACTGATTTCCTTTAGGATTGACTGGTTGGATCTCCTTGCAGTCCAAGAGACTCTCAAGAGTCTTCTCCAACACCATAGTTCAAAAGCATCAGTTCTTCAACATTCAGCTTTCTTTATAGTCCAACTCTCACATCCGTACATGAGTACTGGAAAAATCATAGCTTTGACAAGATGGACCTTTGTTGGCAAAGTAATGTCTCTGCTTTTTAATATGCTGTTTAGGTTGGTCATAACTTTGCTTCCAAGCAGCAAGCATCTTTTAATTACATAGCTGCAGTCAACATCTGTAGTGATTTTGGAGCCCCCAAAAATAAAGTCTCTCACTGTTTCCCTTGTTTCCCCATCTATTTGCCATGAAGTGATGAGACTGGATGCCATGATCTTAGTTTTCTGAATGTTGAGTTTTAAGCCAAATTTTTCACTCTCCTCTTCCACTTTCATCAAGAGGCTGTTTAGTTCTTCTTCGCTCTCTGCCATAAGGGTGGTGTCATCTGCATATCTGAGGTTATTAATATTTCTCCTGGCAATCTTGATTCCAGCTTGTGCTTCATCCAGCCTGGCATTACACATGATGCACTCTGCATAGAAGTTAAATAAGCAAGGTGACAATATACAGCCTTGGTGTACTCCTTCCCCAATTTGGAACCAGTCTGTTGTTCCATGTTCAGTTCTAACTGTTGCTTCTTGACCTGCATACAGATTTCTCAAGAGGCAGGTCAGGTGGTCTGGTATTCCCATCTCTCTCAGAATTTTCCACAGTTTATTGTGATTCACACAGTCAAAGGCTTTGGCATAGTCAATAAAGCATAAGTAGATGTTTTTCTGGAACTCTTTTGCTCTTTCAATGATCCAGTGGATGTTGGCAATTTGATCTCTGGTTCCTCTGCCTTTTCTAAATCCAGCCTGAACATCTGGAACTTCATGGTTCACATACTGTTGAAGCCTGGCTTGGAGAATTTTGAGCATTCCTTTGCTAGCATGTGAGATGAGTGCAATTGTGCAGTAGTTTGAGCATTCTTTGGCATTGCCTTTCTTTGGGATTGGAATGAAAACTGACCTTTTCCAGTCCTGTGGCCACTGCTGAATTTTCCAAATTTGCTGGCATATTGAGTGCAGCACTTTCACAGCATCATCTTTCAGGATTTGACATAACTCAACTGGAATTCTATCACCTCCACTAGCTTTGTTTGTAGTGATGCTTCCTAAGGCCCACTTGACTTCACATTCCAGGATGTCTGGCTCTAGGTGAGTGATCACACCATCATGGTTATCTGGGTCATGAAAATCTTTTTTGTATAGTTCTTCTGTGTATTCTTGCCACCTCTTCTTAATATCTTCTGCTTCTGTTAGGTCCATATAATTTCTGTCCTTTATTGTGCCCATCTTTGCATGACATATTTCCTTGGTATCTCTAATTGTCTTGAAGAGATCTCTAGTCTTTCCCATTCTATTGTTCTCCTCTATTTCTTTGCATTGATCACTGAAGAAGGCTTTCTTATCTCTCCTTGCTATCCTTTGGAACTCTGCATTCAAATGGTATATCTTTTCTTTTCTCCTTTGCCTTTAGCTTCTCTTCTTTTCTCAGCTATTTGTAAGGCCTCATCCGATAGTCATTTTGCCTTTTTTCATTTCTTTTTCTTGGGAATGGTCTTAATCACTGCCTCCTGTACAATGTTGCGAACCTCCATCCATAGTTCTTCAGGCACTCTATCAGATCTAATCCCTTGAATCTATTTGTCACTTCTGCTGTATAATTGTAAGGGATTTGATTTCGGTCATACCTGAATGGTCTAGTGGTTTTCCCTACTTTCTTCAACTTAAGTCTGAATTTAGCAATAAGGAGTTCATGATCCGAGCTACAGCAGCTCCCAGTCTTGTTTTTGCTGACTGTATACAGCTTCTCCTTCTTTAGCTGCAAAGAATATAATCAATCTGACTTCGGTATTGACCATCTGGTGATGTCCATGTGTAGAGTCTTCTCTCGCGCTGTTGGAAGAGGGTGTTTGCTATGACCAGTGGTTTCTCTTGGCAAAACTCTATTGGCCTTTGCCCTGCTTCGTTTTGTACTCCAAGGCCAAATTTGCCTGTTACTCCAGGTATCATTTGATTTCCCACTTTTGCATTCCAGTCCCCTATAATGAAAAGGACTTCTTTTTTGGGTGTTAGAAGGTCTTATAGGTCTTCATAGAACCGTTCAACTTCAGCTTCTTCAGCATCACTGGTTGGGCATAAACTTGGATTACTGTGATACTGAATGGTTTGCCTTGGAAACAAACAGAGATCATTCTGTCATTTTTGAGATTGCATCCAAGTACTACATTTCAGACTCGTGTTGACTATGAGGGCTACTCCATTTCTTCTAAGGGATTCTTGCCCACAGTAGTAGATATAATGGTTATCTGAGTTAAATTTACCCATTCCAATCTATTTTAGTGCACCAGTTCCTAACATGTCGATGTTCATTCTTGCCTTCTGTTTGACCACTTCCAATTTACCTTGAATCATGGACCTAACATTCCAGGTTCCTATGCAATATTGTTCTATAGAGCATTGGATTTTACTTCCACCACTAGTCACATCCACAACTGGGTGTTGTTTTTGCTTTGGCTCCATCCTTTCATTTGTCCTGGAGTTATTTCTCCACTCTCCTCCAGTAGCATATTTGGCACCTACCAACCTGGGGTTAATATTAACATGCTTAATACATGAAGTTGTCTCAGACACTAAAGAATCTGCATTGCACACAGGTTCGATCCCTGGGTCAGGAAGATTCCCTGGAGAAGGGAATGGCAACCCACTCCAGTATTCTTGTCTGGAGAATCCCATGGACTGAGGAGCCTGGAGGGCTATAGTCCATGGGGTTGAAAAGAGTCAGACACGACTGAGTGACTACTACTACATGAAGTTAGGCTGTGAGAGGCACTCAGGATCAGCCCGATGAAAGTTTGTCTGTCTTCCAGGCCTGACACTCGAAAGGAATTGGCTGTGTCCCTTCAGTTCCATCCAATGGGAAAGAAAAAAAATTAACCATGTGTAAACAGTGGTGGTTCAGTCCCTAAGCCATGTCTGACTCTTTGCAACCACACGGACCACAGCATGCCAGGCTTCCCTGTCCTTCACTATGTCCCAGAGTTTGCTCAAACTCATGTCCATTGAGTCCATATTGCCATCCAGCCATCTCATCCTCTGTCACTCTCTTCTCCTCCCACCCTCAATCTTTTCCAACATCAGAGTCTTTTCCAACAAGTCGGCTCTTCACATTAGGTCATCAAAGTATTGTAGCTTCAGCTTCAGCATCAGTCCTGCAATGAATATTCAGGGTTGATTTCCTTTAGGATTGCCTAGTTTGGTCTCCTTGCAGTGCAAGGGACTCTCAAGAGTCTTCTCCAACACCACAGTTTCAAAGAACCAATTCTTTGGTGCTCAGCCTTCTTCATGGTCCAACTCTCATGTTTTATCAATATGATTACTGGAAAACCATAATAATAATAATAATATCTAAGTTGCTCAGTTGTGTCCGACTCTTTGCGACCCTGAAGACTGTAGGCTACCAGGCTCCTGTGTCCATGGGATTTCCCAGGCAAGAATACTGGAGTGGTGCCATTTCCTTCTCCAAGGGATCTTCCTGACCCAGGGATCTAACCTGGGTCTCCCGCATTGCAGGCAGACGCTTTAACCTCTGAGCCACCAGGGACTATATGGACAGAAGAAACAGGAAGATGAAACAGAGAAGTGACTTGGGGTTTCCTGAGGGGTGGACTCTGAGAGAGGCTCAGAAAAGCAGCTAGGCAGATGAATCTGCACCCAGGTCAGTATGGTCTAATAGGGAGTTTCTTTCCAAAGTTAAGTCCTGATTCAACTCATGAAGGACTAATAACCCCAGGATCCTGCCTTACAGATATGGTCAGGGAAGCAGTTCAGGGTGATTTCAACACAAAGAACCAACCACTCATCAGAAATAGTGGCAAAGAAACATTGAAGCCTGGGATACAAGGGCCCCCAAGGCCACAGAGAAGTGGGCAGTGGGCTTCTGTGCACTTGACCTGTCCTGGTTGCCTGGATCCCTGGCTACTTAGACTTCAAGGCTCTGAAGACAAGAAATGAATGAAGTAAGTTTTAAAGCAACACAAAATCTATTAATTTAGTCACAAGTATTACTGTTCTTATCACCAAACTGATGAAGCAAAGAAATGGAAGACCATCCTTTCCTTTTGTGTCACTCAGCTTTTGCTAGGTTAGGCTGCATAACAAATGTCTTCCCAAATCTGAGTCTTACAACAACAGGTTCATTTTTTGCTCCCATTTCACATCTTCTATGAGTCAGTCACATGTTTTCTTCCATTTCAGAACCTAGGCTGAAGGTACTTCCCTCTCTGGGACAAGCTGGTCTTGTGGTAGAGAAAAAAGAACCGTAGGACCTGCAGACATGCAATGACTGACAAGCAGTAAATGCCACTTTCACTTCCATCTCACTGGCCAGTGGAAGTCATCTGCCCAAGCCAATGTTAATGGGGCAGAGGAAAACAATCCTCTCACAAGAAGGTGCATGCATGCTCCGTCGTGTCTGATTCTTTGTGACCCTATGGACTGTTGCCCACCAGGTTCCTCTGTCCTTGAAATTTTCCAGGCCAGGCTCCTGGAGCGGGTTGCCATTTCCTTCTGCAGGGGATCTTCCTGACCCAGGGATTGAACTCGCATATCTTATGTCTGCCGCTTGAGCAGGCATATTCTGCAGCACCAAGCCATGTCAGCAAATAATCGCAAACAACAGTATGGTCTACCACAGCCCAAGTTTTGCCAGAAAGACTAGGCTAAACCTCTTGCAGCAGAACCTCTTGAAGGCCAAATAAGACTTTTTTTCCTGCCCCAGTGTCTAGCAGAGTCTGGTTATAGTAGAGTGTTAAAGAATGAAAGGATGGTGCCAGCGTTTAAAGATGGAAAATAAGGACAAGGACATTGCCATGAGTAGAGATCAGACATTCTGACATCAGTCTTTAACTTTTTTTTCCTTGCCCACGCCAAACAGCATATAGGATCTTAGTTCCCCAACTAGGGATAGAACCCATGACTCCTGAAGTAGGAGGATGGAGTCTTAATCACTGGACCACCAGGGAAGCCCCAGCCTTTTATCTTTCCATTATTGCATCATTCTAAAATGCAGCTGCCTAAAAAACTTTGACCTTGCACATGGCAGTACTTTACTCTTCAGAAATCATTCTTGCCTCATATCAAGACAACAAAACCAACTCTTGTCTAAGGAATTTGAAGATGGAGAGGGGTGAGTGAGATTGCAGGGGGCAGTGATGGTGGTATTAAACCAGGAAGTATAGTGCTTTTGACTTATAATGTGCTTTTGCATACGTTAACTCATTTGACCTTCCCAGAACCTGGTGAGGAAGCAAAGTCTATTTAGGCTGTTTCACCATGGACAGAGGAGCCTGGTGGGCAGAGGTCCATGGGGTCGCTAAGAGTCGGACACGACTGAGAGACTTCACTTTCACTTTTCTCTTTCATGCATTGGAGAAGAAAATGGCAACCCACTCCAGTGTTCTTGCCTGGAGAATCCCAGGGACGGGGGAGCCTGATGGGCTGCCGTCTATGGGGTCACACAGAGTCGGACACGACTGAAGCGACTTAGCAGCAGCAGCATGACGAAGCAACGGGTTTCCCAGGTGGTGCTCAGTTCAGTTCAGTCGCTCAGTCGTGTCTGACTCTTCGCAACCCCATGAATTGCAGCACGCCAGGTCTCCCTGTCCATCACCAACTCCCGGAGTTCACTCAGACTCACATCCATCGAGTCAGTGATGCCATCCAGCCATCTCATCCTCTGTCGTCCCCTTCTCCTCCTGCCCCCAATCCTTCCCAGCATCAGAGTCTTTTCCAATGAGTCAACTCTTCTCATGAGGTGGCCAAAGTACTGAAGTTTCAGCTTTAGCATCATTCCTTCCAAAGAAATCCCAAGGCTGATCTCCTTCAGAATGGACTGGTTGGATCTCCTTGCAGTCCAAGGGACTCTCAAGAGTCTTCTCCAACACCACAGTTCAAAAGCATCAATTCTTCAGCGCTCAGCCTTCTTCAAAGTCCAACTCTCATATCCATACATGACTACTGGAAAACCATAGCCTTGACTAGACGGACCTTAGTCTGCAAAGTAATGTCTCTGCTTTTGAATATGCTATCTAGGTTGGTCATAACTTTTCTTCCAAGGAGTAAGCGTCTTTTAATTTCATGGCTGCAATCACCATCTGCAGTGATTTTGGAGCCCCCAAAATAAAGTCTGACACTGTTTCCACTGTTTCCCCATCTATTTCTCATGAAGTGATGGGACCGGATGCCATGATCTTCGTTTTCTGAATGTTGAGCTTTAAGCCAAAATTTTCACTCTCCTCTTTCATTTTCATCAAGAGGCTTTTTAGTTCCTCTTCACTTTCTGCCATAAGGGTGGTGTCATCTGCATATCTGAGGTTACTGATATTTCTCCCGGCAATCTTGATTCCAGCTTGTGTTTCTTCCTGCCCAGCGTTTCTCATGATGTACTCTGCATATAAGCTAAATAAGCAGTGTGACAATATACAGCCTTGACATACTCCTTTTCCTATTGGAAACCAGTTTGTTGTTCCATGTCCAGTTCTAACTGTTGCTTCTTGACCTGCATACAGACTTATCAAGAGGCAGGTCAGGTGGTCTGCTATTCCCATCTCTCTCAGAATTTTCCACAGTTTATTGTGATTCACACAGTCAAAGGCTTTGGCATAGTCAATAAAGCAGAAATAGATGTTTTTCTGGAACTCTCTTGCTTTTTCCATGATCCAGCGGATGTTGGCAATTTGATCTCTGGTTCCTCTGCCTTTTCTAAAACCAGCTTGAACATCTGGAAGTTCTCGGTTCACTTATATCTGAAGCCTGGCTTGGAGAATTTTGAGCATTCCTTTACTAGAGTGTGAGATGAGTGCAAGTTTGAGCATTCTTTGGCATTGCGTTTCTTTGGGATTGGAATGAAAGCTGACCTTTTCCAGTCCTGTGGACAGTGCTGAGTTTTCCAAATTTGCTGGCATATTGAATGCAGCACTTTCACAGCATCATCTTTCAGGATTTGAAATAGCTCCACTGGAATTCCATCACCTCCGCTAGCTTTGTTCGTAGTGATGCTTTCTAAGGCCCACTTGACTTCACATTCCAGGATGTCTGTCTCTAGATGAGTGATCACATCATCGTGATTATCTGGGTCATGAAGATCTTTTTGTACAATTCTTCTGTGTATTCTTGCCACCTTTTCTTAATATCTTCTGCTTCTGTTAGGTCCATACCATTTCTGTCCTTTATCGAGCCCATCTTTGCAGGAAATGTTCTCTTGGTATGTCTAATTTTCTTGAAGAGATCTCTAGTCTTTCCCATTCTGTTCTTTTCCTCTATTTCTTTTCATTGATCGCTGAAGAAGGCTTTCTTATCTCTTCTTGCTATTCTCTGGAACTCTGCATTCAGATGCTTATATCTTTCCTTTTCTCCTTTGCTTTTCGCCTCTCTTCTTTTTCACAGCTATTTGTAAGGCCTCCCCAGACAGCCATTTTGCTTTTTTGCATTTCTTTTCCATGGGAATGGCCTTGATCCCTGTCTCCTGTACAATGTCACGCACCTCATTCCATAGTTCATCAGGCACTCTATCTATCAGATCTAGGCCCTTGCATCTATTTCTCACTTCCACTGTATAATCATAAGGGATTTGATTTAGGTCATACCTGAATGGTCTAGCAGTTTTCCCTACTTTCTTCAATTTGAGTCTGAATTTGGCACTAAGGAGTTCATGATCTGAGCCACAGTCAGCTCCTGGTCTTCTTTTTGTTGACTGTATAGAGCTTCTCCATCAGTCTGATTTCAGTGTTGACCGTCTGGTGATGTCCATGCGTAGAGCCTTCTCTTGTGTTGTTGGAAGAGGGTGTTGCTATGACCAGTGCATTTTCTTGGCAAAACTCTATTAGATTTTGCCCTGCTTCCTTCCGCATTCCAAGGCCAAATTTGCCTGTTACTTCAGGTGTTTCTTGAATTCCTACTTTTGCATTCCAGTCCCCTATAATGAAAAGGACATCTTTTTGGGTGTTCGTTCTAAAAGGTCTTGTAGGTCTTCATAGAACCGTTCAACTTCAGGTTCTTCAGCGTTACTGGCTGGGGCATAGACTTGGATTACCGTGATATTGAATGGTTTGCCTTGGAAATCAACAGAGATCATTCTGTTGTTTTTGAGACTGCATCCAAGTACTGCATTTTGGATTCTTTGGTTGACCATGATGACTACTCCATTTCTTCTAAGGGATTCCTGCCCAGAGTAGTAGATATAATGGTCATCTGAGTTAAATTCACCCATTCCAGTCCATTTTAGTTCGCTGATTGCTAGAATGTCGACGTTCACTCTTGCCATCTCTTGTTTGACCACTCCAATTTGCCTTGATTCATGGACCTGACATTCCACGTTCCTATGCAATATTGCTCTTTACAGCATCGGATCTTGCTTCTATCACCAGTCACATCCACAGCTGGGTATTGTTTTTGCTTTGGCTCCATCCCTTCATTCTTTCTGGAGTTATTTCTCCACTGATCTCCAGTAGCATATTGGGCACCTACTGACCTGGGGAGTTCCTCTTTCAGTATACTATCATTTTGCCTTTTCATACTGTTTATGGGGTTCTCGAGGCAAGAATACTGAAGTGGTTTGCCATTCCCTTCTCCAGTGGACCACATTCTGTCAGACCTCTCCACCATGACCCTCCTGTCTTGGGTTGCCCTGCGGGCATGGCTTAGTTTCGTTGAGTTAGACAAGGCTGTGGTCCTAGTGTGATTAGATTGACTAGTTTTCTGTGAGTATGGTTTCAGTGTGTCTGCCCTCTGATGCCCGCTTGCAACACCTACCATCTTACTTGGGTTTCTCTTACCTTGGGCGTGGGGTATCTCTTCACCACTGCTCCAGCAAAGCGTAGCTGCTGCTCCTTTCCTTGGTTGAGAGAGTATCTCCTCACTGCCGCCCTTCCTGACCTTCAACGTGGGATGGCTCCTCTAGGCCCTCCTGTGCCCGCAGCGGCCGCCCCTGGCCTTGGGCGCGGAGTGGCTCCTCCCAGAGGATCCTGTGCCATGGCAGCCTGGCACTCTCAGCTGCTGCCCCTGACCTCGGACGTGGGGTAACTCCTCTTGGCCGCTGCCCTTCAGGCATGGGGTCCTCCTGGCTTCTGCCCCTGACCTCGGATGTGGGGTAGCTCCTTTCGGCCGTGCTTAGTGCGCGGGTCGCTGCCAAGGTCGCAGCACGAGGCCCTGGGTTCAATCACCGGCACCTCCAGTTAGGACTTGGGTTCTTGTGTAGCAATTCTTCAGGTGGCGCTAGTGGTGAACAAAAACCAACCTGCCAATGCAAGAGACATACAAGACCTCTAGGCCAGGAAGATCCCCTGGAGGAGGACATGGCAATCTACTCTAGTATTGCCTGGAGAATCCCGTGGGCAGAGGACACTGGCAGGCTACCGTCCATAGGGTCGCTTGACCTCAGTTACGCTAATGGACACAGGTAACTGTCCTGGCCGTTGGGGCACAGGCACACAGGGACACACAGGGTGAGGAACAACCTGAGTGCTGTGTTCTCACGGCATTAGCAACATGTCTGTCCTCCACGAGAGAACGCTCTTTCTACTGGCCACAAAAGCAGCCTTGGAGGGTGAGGGATAAATCATGCTGGGGTACTCAGAGATCAAGGAGGTGCTGCGAGCAAGTCAAGACTGCTCCCACCTTGGTCCCAGAGACCCCACGGCCGGGCAACTTAAAGGCCATTCATTGAGCAATTCATCTCGCGTTACATCTGACACGTGGCTGGGGGTGGCTGGGCACCGTGTGCACCCAGAGGGGCTCACGGGGTGGAGGGGACCAACATGCAGAATGTGAGTGTAATGGGATGGGTGTGGGGGATGAGTGCATAGACATGTGAGCGCTCAAGCTGGACCAGTGGCAGGGAGGAGGGATGCTCGAGGAGGGAGGAGGCAGAAGTAGATGCCTGAGGAGCAGGGAGAGGCCTCCCCAGCCAGAGTCAGCTCAGCAAAGTCAGAGGCAAGAGCATGTGTGGGGAGTGTTGAGCCTGGGACGAGCCACTCTGAGCCCCCGCAGAGAGCAGACAAGGAGTCCAGGAGGGGTGCAGGGCTGGGCCTGGGGAGTTTACAGGAGCAGTCTTCATTCTGCTGGTATGAGGAACAAGTGAGGCAGGCCCGGCCACATAGTTAGGGGCCTAGTGCAAAATGAAGACGTGAGGCCCCTTGTTTACAAGGTGTCGGGAATTTCAAGACAGCAGCAAGGGTGTATTACTCCAAGTCCACGGTCCTGTGTGTGAAAGCCCTGGGTGACTGCCCAGGCTGCAGCCCTGGGCAGCTGGCTGGGGGTATGGCATTCAGCCCCACCAGCTGACACTTTCCAGCCTTGACCAGGAAAAGCCTTGTGCTTGTATGTCTTTGTATTATTGCTACTTTATAGGCACACCTTCATTTTATTAGGTTTCATTTTATTTTGCTTCACAGATAATGTGGTTTTTTCGTTTTTTTTTTTTGCTAATTGAAAGCTTGTGGCAACCCTGTGTTGTCAGGTGATAGCATTTTTGAGTAAGAAAGGAATTTGTAATTAAGATATGCACATTCTTTTTTAGACTTAACACTATTGCACACTTAATAGACTACAGTGTAGTGTATTAACTTTATATGCACTGGGAGACCAGAAAAATTGTATGACTTGCTTTATTGCAATATTCGCTTTATTGTGGTGGTCTGGAACCAAATTTACAAGATCTCCAAGGTGTGCCTATAGTTTTTCTTCCAGTATAACATTTTAAAATATAGTTTTTAATCTTTATGAGATGTTGACAATGTTTAAAATGTTATATGCCATTAAATACACAAATTATTCAACTAATAAAAACATTTCAGAGACAACTTTTCCAGAATCTCCCTTCTCCAGATAGGAACAGCTATGGAGAAAACCATCTGGGGTCCCCCTGCGGGCAGCAGGCAACTCACTGCTGGGGTCAGAAAACAGGGCAGCGACACGTAAGGCTTGAGTTCTGACCACAGTGGCCTCCTTCCACGTGTTTTTCATCAAAGTCAGTCAAATTTAACTCTGAAACTCCCTAAGAACTTCTCTCACTATATTCCTAGGAGAGGACAGAATTAGAGAGAAGAAAAGGAATTGTATTTTAAAAGGATCAATGAGGAACTTCCCTGATGGTCTAGTGGTTAAGAGTCTGTGCTTTCCACTGCACGGGGCACGGGTTTGATCCCCGTTGGGGAACTTAAGCGCCTGTGTGTTGAACCAGTTTGCCACTCTGAAGCCCCTGCCCTGGAGTTTATCTGTGACCTTTGACTTTTGATAATGACCATGGGTGGGACTCCCAGTGATGCTCTTGAGCTTAGCCCCTCCCCACTGCACACCAGCCAATGGCTTTAGTTGCTGTAACGATGCAACCTGCTCCCCCTAACACAGCTTCAAGCTTTTCCATCCCTAAATCATACTTTACTTTTAAACTAGCCACAGAGTGTCCCACAGCACAGACAAGTGGATTTCCTCCTTTGATTAGAGGGAGCAGTGAATGAGGAAGCAAATTATGTAAAGGGAACAACCAAGAGCTCCTGGTTGTGAGCAGGTTGGAAGGAGACCCTGACCTCTCTTCCACAGTGCGCCCTGGCCAAGGAGTGACTGCCACAAATCAGACACGGTGGAAATCTCCAGAGAGGTGACACTCTCTGAAACTCCTCCAGAGCAGGATGTGGGCCCTGGGAAAACCCCGGAACATCCTGGGAACAGTCACCTGGGCCCTGAAGGTTATTCACTAACGAAGAGGCTGAACTCCAACTGAAGGTAGTCACTGAACCTGCAGAAGGAGAGAATAACACTAGCTTTTCCAAAACAGAATTCACCACAAAATGCTTTTATTCAAGGACTTCTAAGGGAGTAACTACTGGCTTCCAAGTTGGTGCTAGTGGTAAAGAACCTGCCTGCCAGTGCAGCAGACATGAGAGATGCAGGTTCGATCCCTGGGTGGGGAAGATGCCCTGGAGGAGGGCGTGGCAACCCACTCCAGTATTCTTGCCTGGAGAATCCATGGACAGAGGAGCCTGGCGGGCTACAGTCCACGGGGTCGTGAAGAGTCTGACGTGACTGAAGAGACTCAAGCACTCACAGCATGCACCCAGGAGGGGCTCCCTCAAGCCATTGCTCTAGGGATGTGAGCAAATGGAAAAGGCACAGCTCCCAGACTTAGGAGGGGACAAATCAAGACCATGCTGCGCCATGTTGAAGAAGCCAGACACACAACCCCAGGCAGTCAAGCCAAGGGAGGTGGAGGGAGGCGCCTTCCCCTTCCTTCGCTCCCCCTTTCTGAGTACATGCTCCTGGGTCTTTTCCTGGCTTTACCACAGCATCGGTCACAGAGGCCTGGGTTGGGGGAGGCTCCAGCCCCTCACATGGCCCAGACGCCTGACCCCATTCCCAGCCAGGCCTGAGACCAGAAGGAGGGATCCTGAGTTTTGTTTTTGTTTTTCTTGTAACTGTACTTTCCATCATCAAATGAAATTTTTCAAAGCGGTCATTCTCATTGTTTTAAAGGATGAAATTTATGGTTTGAAAGTAATGGCTGCCAACCTCATAAAATGAGCTTTAATATCACCACAGACATTCTCACAATTGGCCAAATCCCCAAGACCCCTATGAAGAGTGAATTGCCCTAGGCAGAAAAGGATTAAATTCACTGAACATCATAAAAATACGCAATGAGCTCCACATCCTTTCTCATTTTCCAGTGACAATCGTGCCGGGCAGGGGTCCTTTGGTCCTGAGCTCCTGTCCCCTCACCTCCCAGTGTCCGGGTGCTGGCCTCCACACTGACCATATGACCTTATCTTCCATCCCTGGTCTCGGCCCCTGACATCAATGTGGACCGGCTCCAGCCCTACACAGTCAGTGTGCTTTCTTGGATTCTGAAAAACCAGATGAATCCAGAATTTGTTTCTAGACCTTAGGCATATGGACTCAGCAGCATAGGCCAATTAAAGGCGTATGCTCACCTTGATCTGTGAGATATGTGAAAAATCTCTTTATAGACTGTATTCTGCTTCATAGACTGTATTTCTGTGACCTTGGGAAAGTTACTTAACAGCTCTGAAACTGCTTATTCATCTGTTAATTTTTTAAAATAAAGCCATTACTTTATTATATCCTCTCACTTAATACTCACCAAAGTCCAACTCTCATAGCATCGAAAGAAACTGGCACTCCCCAGTCACTAACAGTGGATTTGGCGTTCAGATTCTGGTTTGTCTGATTCCAAAATCCACACTCTTTTTTTGAGAGCCCTCCATCATATCCTGGGATGGGAGGATTTGTAGAAGACTAGGCATCATGGCTAAGGCAGGAAAGAGGCTAAAGCAGAGCCTGACACTCTCGTCCAGACGGGGAGGCCCTAAACCTGGGTCATGGCAACCATGGCAACCAGAAGGGATGGAGATACTGCGATGGCTGAACCAACTTGGGAGGTGAGAGAGAGGGGAGAGAGGAATCAGAAAGTGGGAGGTACGAAGCGAAATGGAAATTTTTATGAACCTAAATGACCTGGAAGATGATGTAAGATATGAATGTTAAAAATTTAGAAAAGAGAGCCACCTTGAGCACTGGAATGAAATGTCTGGAAGTTAGGGATGCGAATCAAGATGTGAAAAGCAGACGCATTAGTTAAGTTTAAAGTCCCAAAGGCAGGGGAACCCCAGGACAGGGAGGGAAGCTGTGGGCTGAGAAGAGGCTTGAGTGGAGCAGTCACAGGGCAGGGAGAGCACCAGGGATTGTAGGGCCACCAGGGCAGAGGATACTTACCAGCAGGCGAGCTCAGAATCGTTACAGGGAGCTGAGGGGAGGATGTGCCAGTGACAGAAGGCAAACTTTCATTTTTAAGATTGTGATCTTAATAGAGAGATGAGGGTGGAGGTCAGATTGCAGATGGTTAAAGACTCAGGGCAAAGAAAGAAGACAGAAATCATAGACCGTGTGTTCAAGATATTTAGAAGAGAAAAGATAAAGAGGGGAACACAGGACCAAGGCAAGAGATTTTTCTTTCCCTTCCAAGTCTTGAATGTGTCAGACTAGAGAAGGGAAGGATCGAGAGAAGATGGAGAGTAAGGAAGAGAGCTCACGGGAAAAGCTGATTTCTACAAAAGGCAAGCACGGACTTATCAGTTCAGAGACAAGGAGCCAATACCTATCTGCAAAGTGTTGCGCTCAGCACAATAAGCATAATAAGGATAAAATGAAAAGCAGTGCTTTCTCTAAGAAACCCACCACTGAGGAGGAGAGGTGACAGTTACCCAAGTGGTAACGTTGCATGGCAGTTTGAGCCCTGTATTCATTTAGCAGTAAAGTGCTGTTGGGGATCAGAGAGGAAATTTGGGATGAAAAGGAAAGGGACGCCTCAGAAGGCATCACAGAAGAGAAAGTACCATATTCAGCCTGAGAAGATGTGCAATAATATGACTGCTGAAGATACAAAGGAAGCGTGTGAGAAAGCAGCAATTCCTGCTACAAAGATGCAAGGATGGAGGAGCTGGCCTTAATGGAAGAATTAACAGGGAGGAACTGGAGGGACTTCCTGGTGGTCCAGTGGTTAAGAATCTGCTTTTGAATGCAGGGGACAAGGGTTCGATCCCTGGTCAGGGAACTAAGATCCCACATGCTGAGGGGCAGCTAAGCCCGCATGCCGCATCTAGAGAGAAGCCTGAGTGCCAAAACTCACCCACTGCAATGAAAGATCCCACGCGCCACAACTAAGACCTGATGAAGCCAAATAAATAAAATAATAATAAAAAACAGGTATTGGAAAGCAGAAAGGAGGGAGCACAAGAGAACTCATCGCTGGTGGTCTCACTGTATTTTGTAATGTAGGAAGCAGAGGAGCCTCTGAAAGCAGAGGGTTGGGGATCAAGGTCAAGAGGAAAAGAATATCTAAAAGAGATGGAGACACAGACTGCGAAGCACCCAGGCAGGCTTGCTCAATTGAAATGAGAAAGTCTGAAAACTTTCACAAAAATCAACACTCTGGGAAGAGGAACTGGAGCAGTGACACTTGGGAGGACTTCTGCTTCTGGAAAAGATACTCTGGCCTACACTCCCATGGGAAACGATGAACAATGCTGATCTATAAAAAGCACTGCCGAGTTTGGCCAGAAAAATGGCAGGAGACCGAAAATTAATTGACAGTGAAAAACCAGAGACATGAATGGAATTCCAAAGCCAGCTTTCTCCTTGCTGACATTTGCTGCAACCGTGAACTTGAATATTGGTGTTCACAGCTTTGTTGCGTGAAGGAAATAGGGCTCAATCAAGAAGGGAAGTCTAATAGAAAAACCCCTACATAAAGTTAGAACCCCAGTGGGGTTCTATATCTTCCATGTAAGTGTGAACTGAGAAATAGATCCATCTATTCCCTCCTTCAAGGGGATGTGAAAGATTTGCCTCTGTGAACATAGAATGGACGAGGAAGGAAAAACTTCAAGTTGAATATTTAGTGTAAAGATGTCTATGACAGGAGGTGCCCCAGATGCCTGAAAGAGGCAAATACAGATCTTCCCAAGAGAAATTCGTCAACGAAGCCTCAAATCATTCCTGCAGGTATCAGCTCGAAGTCAAGAATCCCAGAATACATAAGGAAACAAAGCGTGAGAGGGTACGAGCAGGAGGAAAAAACATGTATACACAGAAGAATCAAACCCATGGAATGATCAGATACAGAATATGTGTTTTAAAAGATAAAATAAGGAATTTAAGATACGAGTCAAGGGACTTCCCTGGTGATCCAGTGGTTAAGATTCTGTGCCCACGCTGCAGGGGACAGGAGTTCGATCCCTGGTCAGGAACTAAGATCCTGCATGCCATGGGGCGTGCCCAAACTAAGACAAAAAGAAATAAATGAAAAATAAATATGAGTAAAGACAGACTATGCTAGAAAGCTTGTTTTAAAAATACACCTGACAGTAGTATCGAAATCTTTTCATCAATAGATCCCAATTTTTCCCAATTCATCTGCCGAGTTCAGATCCAGTCAAATACAGGAGGATTTTTGTGGAACTTGATGAACTGATTCTAAAATTTATATGGAAGTGTAAAGAGACGAGAACAGTCTAGAAGCCAAGACACTATTAAAAAAGAATGGGGGAGGGGTGCTGAACCGGCATTCTTAGGTATCGATTTATTTTCAGCCATAATAAATAAAACAGTGCAGAGATGGAGAAATTGACAACAAGAACTGAGAGCCTCAAAGAGACTAATATTGATATGAAACTGGCAGCATTACAGATCAGTGGAAAGAACGGACTATTAATAAATTGGTGGAATAATGGCTTATCCATATGGATGGAAATTTTTAATTGGACCCTGAACTTATACCATTAAAAAACAATTTCAAGTGGGTTAAAGCACTAAATACAAAAATAAGACCACAAAGCTTTTAAAAGACAGCTTAGGAGACTATGAAATTTTATGTAGCAGAAAAGGGTTCCTGAAACTAGACACAATTATACGAAGGGAAAGATTATTATTTATATTAAAGATTATAATTATTCTAAAGGGAAAGCTTAAAGAATTTCATGTTAAAATTAACAACCTCTATTCATCAAAACTCCATAAAGAGAGTGAAATAATAAGTCAAAACTGAGAGTATAAATTTGTTACACACATAACTAAGGATTAATATCCAAAATATATGAAAAATACCTATAAACCCATTAAAAAACAGGCAAAATATTTGAATAGGTGCTTCACACTGGCTAATTGGCAGAATTAAAAGATATCCATCATCATTAACCAATGGGGATTTCAAATTGAAACCACACTGAGCCATCGTTTTCTGCTCACTGGATTGGCAAAGATAAAAAAACATCAAGGCTGTAAGGAAACAAATGGTACACTTACTACACTGCGGCAGAGTGGAAACTGAACTAGCCGCTTTGGAGAACTGAAGATGTACACTGTCTAGAACCAGTCTTTTTACTTCCAGAGCAAGTGCTGAGTAAGGAGACATATCTAGAATATAGCACAGCAGGAAAGTCTGAAATAGTAAAAAAAAACAACCCCAAAACAGTGAAAACAACCTCAATGGCTATTGGACTCAGCATCAACATACGATGGGACTCAGTGCAGCAGCGACGCTGGACAACTCACAGCTGCAGCCAAAGTGATGCTTCTCGGGAGCCTGATGTTGCCAGAAATAAAGTCACAGAAGAAGGATATTCCACCGTGTAAAGTCCAGAAACATGCCGACTGAAGATTCTAGTTAGAGATATTCAATATGCATGAAAACATAAAGAAAAGCAAGGGAATCGTGAACACACAGTTCAGGATGACCGATCGTTTCTGAGGGGAGAGAAAAGGAGCTAGACCAAAGAGGACACACAGAGGCTTGCCCCAGCAAAGTAAAATTTGTCCTGATTTGTATTGGAAAACTAGCCCTCTAACGTAGAGTCATAGGTTTTTGGTTTTTTTTTTTTTGGCTTTGCTTTTTGCTCACTCTTACTCTTAGGGTTGCTTCAATAAAATGTATATAGATGAATTACAATATAATTGTAATAATCTACATCAGTGGTTTAAACTGACTTATTTTCTCCAGTTTGTCATTAAACCGTGTAATTTTGTAGACTCTCTACATCTTGTCTTTGTGTTTTATGAAACGACACTATCATTTGATAGAGTAAATCCTCCTTGACTCTAAAATATTAACCATGAATAAATTATTCATGATAATTAACTGCAGAGCATTATAACATATTAAAATAAAACAACTAGAGTGGTATCAAAACAAAAAATAAGAATAGAGTGAGTGCTGGGCACAGGAGTGTTCCCTGAACCATGAGTCTTTATTCCACCTGATTACAGGAGGGTCATCAGGATTGGCGAATGGTGGCTGAGACACCCCTACAGGATAGGGATTCCTGTTCAGCCCCCACTTCCTGGGGGTGGGGCTTGAGATAAATGTGTTGTCCTTCTCTTCAGTAACCCCCTCAGGAATAAGAAAACACCTTTTAAACAAACAAACAAACAAACCAGAACAGGCTTTTTCCGCCTGAACTAGATTCAGGGAGGGGCTTCCCGGATGGCTCAGCAGTAGAGAAGCCACATGGCAATGCAGGAGACTCAAGTTCGATCCCTGGGTGGGGAAGATGCCCTGGAGGAGGGCGTGGTAACCCACTCTTCTTGCCTGGAGAATCCCCAGGGACAGAGGAGCCTGGTGGGCTACAGTCCATGGGGTTGCAAATTGTTGGACACGACTGAAGCGACTTAGCACGCACGCAGGCAGGCAGAGTCAGGGAACTTGGCTGACTCTGATGTTTTAAGGATTCTGCATGTGTGTCTGCGTAGGTGGCCAGGGGAGGGGCTGAGGGAGGGTGAGGGGAAGTGAGAGAAGGGAAGAGAGTGGGGTGGTGCCAGTTCCGGCCCCAGACCAATGGGAGAGGTTATGGGAAAGCTCCATGTGGCACCCAGGGAAAGTGAGAATTAACTCTGAATGCACCAGTTAACACAGGTAGCATCGACGCTCGGAGTCTGACGAAACCAGTTTGACTCTGGCCAACAGCCGAGGGAAAAAAACCCACTGGATCTGATTTCACACCAGTTAACAGTGCCCTTGAGGATGTATTCAGCAAATGGGCACCTTGGAAGGAGAAAGAAAGGGTTGTGTTAGTTCCTGCCAACTTCTTATGCTTGCAAGTTTCTAGCATCAATTAAAAATGCCTTTGTCCTGTTGGACCTGCCTGCCAGGGCACAGGGTGAGATACGCTGGCCTTGCTTAATGCCTAGGATTGCTCTGCCTTCGTTTTTCCTGAAGCAAAACTTGGCACTGGCCTCCAGCGTGTCAGAAAGACAAGCCTGTCCCTCCCAGGCCATTCATTCCTGGCCTGGACTTGGGGCGGGAAGATCAGTGATGCATGAAGTGCCTCTGGGAAGGGGCCGTGGTGCTGGCCTGGCTTCCCGGGTGCTGGGTTTGAATCAAAGGGCGGAGGGTGAGCTGCTGGCTCCACTCGGGCTGTCCTCAGAGCTCCAGCTGCTAGGTCTTTGGTTTTTATTACATTAGTCTTTAAAAAAAAAAGTTTTTAATCAGCAAGAATCAGTGAAGCAGGCTTTATGGTGCAATAATTCTGCATGTTTTGTTATAAATATCCCCAGGCAAAGGGAAGGTTATTTCATACGACTATCAAAGTAACACGCCCGCTTGGGTTGCAACAAGGAATCTGTGAGGACTAGCAAGCAGGAAGCGTATCATCTGCATTTAAGAGGCTTTTGTTTTAATAAAACAGGCACATATTTATCTATAAAAGAGATTGACCGGTTTGGCAAAGCCAGCACCTGTGAGAAGTAAAGATACAGGGAAGCCATGTTATTTGCTGAATTAAAAAGAATCACCCATCCACTCACTTTCCAGTAACAGCACTCAGTTGTGGGTTTTGGCCACACTGGTGTTTATAGTCAACTCTCAGTGCTGAAAGCCTCCAGGTCCAGAGGCCTCAGATCTCCAGGAGATGCTGAGTATGTCTGACTCTTTTTTTTTCATTAAGAGTTAAGACCCTCCTCCACCCCTCCCCTGAAAAAACATCAGAAGAAAGTTTGAAATTGTTCAATCCAGGATGAAAAGATGCTCCCATGATTCTGCTTCATATAGCACACTTGATCTTGTTTACTTAGACCCTGAAGCGGCTTGGTGGTGTACACAGGGGGCTTGCAGAGGGCCAGCACAGAGGCAACAAGCCCGACTCTAACATTTTCCGGTGCACACTTCTGGATCGAGGTGCAAAGACAGCTTTCCAAAGTCCATGCTTCCTGCCGGAGAAGATTTCACAAATTCTTTTCCATCAAACTTTCCTCCAGCTGTGATTCTTGAGGCTGAGGTTGCCCTGGGTCGGAAGGAAATATGCATGGGATGTCAGATTGAGTAGGAAGTCTGCTTGTTCACTTATGGGTTATGACGTCTCACACGTCCCAGGCTGGCCCTGGGCATCTGCATATTGAGACATCCAGTGATCCTGCAAAAGGTAGGCACCTCCCGCCCCACCCCTGCATGGATGGACCCACAGAGGCTGGAGAGGAGAGCTGGAGAGGGGTACGGGCTGCTTGGTCGCTGAGGGTTTAGGGGGCCAGGGCCGCCTGCCACCTTAGTCTTGCCCTCCCCATGACTCTTTTGGCTCTCCTCCCTCTGGCCTCTCTGCCATCCAGGTGGGTGAGTTTGAGAAACATGGGCAGCCAGGAAATGCAGCATGAACTTGACCTGGATCAGGCTGTCATACTCTAGATAGCAGCCCAGTCCGTGGCAAACCACTGGTCCTGATTTTAAGTAGGAGACACGGCACTGTGGGACCACAGTGACCTTCCCTCTGCCCATCTGAATGGATGCTCTACTTGGAGACCTTCCTGGGAGTACTTCCTGTCCCACACTGAGGTGCAGAACCACTGCCTTTACCCTCCTGTCCTCTGTGTTTCAGAACCTCTGACACGTGTGGTCTCTGAGTCCCTCCACCAGCCTCACTCCTCTCCACCTCCCCCGGCCCCCACCACAACCTCCTGGCCCTCTTTGTAATTCAGGGCTTCCCTTCCAGCCTGGATGGTGTCAGCAGCACCAGCAGGGCTGCCTGGATCTCAGGGAACTCATCTCCCTCACCCCTAGCACCCATAAATGCACATCTGATCCCACATAACCCTCCCGGGGCTCAGTCAGCAGCCTACTGTGGTATCTGGGAGGGATTTCTTCTCTCAAAGCCTCCACAGTGGACAGACTAGGCTTCTAGGCCATGAATGAGTCCTCCCGCCCCACTCCTTCCAAAAGAGTGACCAGGGAGCCTGGGGCGGGTTAACCGGCCTCTAGTGGGAACCCAGGGTCTCCACTTATGGATCGAAGGGCCTAGAAGTAAGACAGGTCCTCCCATTGTGATTGTGCAGCTGGAGGTGTCGCTCCCAGGACAACAAGGCGCTGAGAGGGGAAAACTCAGAGCTTCCCTCCTCGGTTCTTCATTCTGAGAGGCAACGTCCAACCCCGTGAGAGAGAAATGGCTGGGACCCCACACGACCCCCGACGGGAGAAGGGGAAGGGGCGGTGAGAGGAGAAGAGCCAGGCTTCTGTTACAGAACACGCCTGGAGGTGCTTAACCAGAGTCCCTGGCTTAAAGGGCACAAGCGACCTGCTGGTGGCGGCTTCGAGGAAGTGACGTAAGAGGGTTCTGAACTCAGAGGACCCACCTAAGCCCGTGCAGGAAGAGCCCGGAACCGTGCCCGTGACTCAGAGGTAGCGAGTGCTGCTGCCAACAGTCAGGAGAACCGCCCCCCACCCGACCCCGCCCAGCCAGTTTGCTCCTGCTGATTTCCAGAAATTCCATTCCAGGGGAGCTAAAAAAAAAAAAAAAAAAAAAAGATCAAGTCCCTAATGACAGCATCTGTAGGCACTTCCTCGTCCAGGCTCAGGCTACTGGGCAGGCAGCTAGGAAGCTCCCCAGATCCAGTGCCTGGCGAGGGGACCCCTGCTCTTGCTGAGCCCCACCCCCTCAGTCCCACCAGGGCTGACAAGCCCTGCCTTGAGCTTCATACCTCTAAAACCAGACCTGGGCACCCCCCACCAAGTGAGGCCGCAGCAAAGGGGCCCCTTGCTTGCTTGTTCCCATGGCGCAAGCCACGTGGGACCCCCGTGGCCCCACCACACGTGAGGCCGTGTGCAGACAGCCCGGAGCTGTGTTCTCACCCACCCCCCTGGTACCGCCACGGAGGAGGAGGGTGGGCATGGGGCAGACGAGCCGCCGGAAGCAGGCTCCAGGGTCTGACGTGGCAGCGGCTTGGGCAGCTGGGCAGTGACTCACCCCCTGGCTGCTCTCTTGGTGGTGGTGCCAGGCAGGCAGACGGGCAGGGCGGCCGCGAGGTGCTTTATCCTTAGTCCCACTGCCGTGACTGCTGTGTGGGTGTGAATGGTGGGCAAAGGCGGAGACTATGTGAAAGCTGAGTCTCTCTCATGCTTAAATTGCAGCAGGCCTTACCTCTCAGAAAGCCTGCGTTGGTACCATCAATGTATCATCATTTAAAGGGCGTATATCGTGTATATCATTTACAGAGGCAAGGGCATCTGGGATGCGTGCCCTGTGCAACCACCGGAGGGTTGATCCCATACTCCTCAGATGGCTTACAAAAGCTGTCCGTCTGCACTTTCTCCTGATGTGCTCCAGCCTCAAGAATTGAATAAGTCCTCAAATAAAGATATGTCATGGACCTTTGCCTTTTGCCTGGACAACCTTCCTTCTCCTAGGAGTCTAGGTAAAGTGAAAGTGAGAGTGTTAGTCACCCAGTTTTGTCTGACTCTTTTTGACCCCATGACCTATGGTCTGCTAGGCTCTTCTGTCCTTGGGATTCTCCAGGCAAGAATACTGGAGTGGGTTGTCATTTTCTCCTCCAGGGGATCTTCCTAACCCAGGGGTCAAACCCAGATCTCCTGCATTGCAGGCAGATTCTTTACCATCTGAGCCAGTAGGAACTCCTGGGTAGCTCCTAAATTTCCCAAGTCTCTCCCGGAGCAGGCCCCCTCCCTGTGCACCCGACAGGGCCTTGCATGCCTCTGGTCCCAGTACTGAGCACACCCCATGCAGCTATTTGATGACAAGTTTGTCACCTGTCAAGGATATAGTTCACCTCTGTGTACCCATCACCTTGCTTGGGGACAAGGAAATATGATAAAATAAAACCAGATATTACTATTCCTAGGTTGGGAAGATTCCCTAGAGAAGGAAATGGCAACCCACTCCAGTATTCTTGCCTAGAGAATTCCATGGACAGAGGAGCCTGGAGGGCTACAGTCCATGGGGTCATGAAGAGTTGGACACAACTGAGCAACTAAACCGGAGAAGGCGATGGCACCCCACTCCAGTACTCTTGCCTGGAAAATCCTATGGACGGAGGAGCCTGGTAGGCTCAGTCCATGAGATCCTGAAGAGTCAGACACGACTGAGCAACTTCACTTTCACTTTTCACTTTCATGCATTGGAGAAGGAAATGGCAACCCACTCCAGTGTTCTTGCCTGGCGAATCCCAGGGACGGGGGAGCCTGGTGGGCTGCCGTCTATGGGGTCACACAGAGTTGGACACGACTGAAGTGACTTAGCAGAGCAACTAAACAATAAAAACAATCAATTACTATCCTTGAACTATTTGATATTTATTTGTTTTCAAGAAGGAAAAGAAACTGAAAGAAAAGACAGAAAGTGAAAGAAGTAGAGTTGATACAAACAAGGATGAAAGCCCTCCCACTGCACTGGGTTCACCCTGGGTCCTCTCCACACTGTGTTCCAGCCACTTGCCTCCCATATGTCTCATCTAGGTGCTCTAGGGGCAGAGCATGTGTCTCCTTCATCCTAGAATCCTACTGTATGAGATGTAGTGCCTGGTACACAGTAGGCACCAAATAAATGTCTGCTGGATGTTTGGCAAAACCAGTGAATGCAAGAAATCCACAGACAGGAGCAGCAACTACATGTTGAGGGGGAATGGTGGAGTGCCTTGGGGTATATCCAGCCTACAACCAAGACACCTGTACACTTGGAAGCAAGAGCCACAGCTAAGACTGTTGCTGGGGATCGGGGTTAAGTATTTTGCCAGGCAGCTCAAGCAAATGCCCATGATGGCAGGCTCTCAGGCTCCCAAGGCCAAGTTCATGGCCAAAGGGGACACCCTACTAACTTGATAAATGATTCAAACCTCTGTCCCCCTGGGCACCAGTTGTCTGTTTTGCTACTGACCATTCATCGGCATTATTCTTATCTGTAAAAAGAGGTGCCTGTTCTAGGCTCTCAAACATCCCTTAGCCTGCTCCTGTGTATAATTTCACCCCCTCAAAAGCTCTGCAAAGGGGATATTCTGTAGCTAATGACATTTATTTATGGCCGCACTGAGTCTTCATTGCTGTGTGTGGGCTACTCTCTAGTTGCGGTGCATGAGCTTCTCATTGCAGTGGCTTCTCTTGTTGCTGAGCAACGGACTCTAGGGTGTGTGGGCTTCAGTAGTTGTGGCACACGGGCTTAGTTGCGGCAAAGCATGTGGGATCTTCCTGGGCCTGGTATCGAACCCATGTCTCAGATTGGCAGGCAGATTCTTAACCACTGGGCCACCAGGGAAGTCTTCCATAGCTAAATACTGAATGAACAGTGACCACTACAAAACCTTAGAAAAGTATTTTAGACCATAAGATCTATTTATGAGTGGAAAATTCATTAGGGAAAACAGGATTGCAATGGTACTTTTTTTTAGAGTCACACTATCAGAGCAACATACATAGTTCATTCATATAGTAGACCTGAAATGCTGTACTATTATTGCTACCAATGCCACTACTACAAATGCTTTTATTATCAAGGTGTCCATTTAGATCAAAGGCATTCTGATGCAAATAAAAATGGAAATTTAAAATATAAAAGGTGGGAGAATTTGCTTAGAAATGGGATAGATGTTAGTAATCTCTCCTAAGAGGGTAAGACCAGATAGTGTGACTCTCCAAGCCAAGTGTTGGCCCCTGTAACTGGAAGCAGGGTGATGTTTCTCTTTGGCAGACAATCCTTCCAACTTCTCTCCAATCCTCCACGGCACTCACCCCTCTGAATGCAGTTCCTGTATGCAGTCAGGTAATTTGTCCATTGCTTTAGTAAGTTTAGGCCCAGTTCTCACGTTCATCTGGATCTGAAACTGACTCAGTTATTGCTAGGTTGCACAAGAAGATAATTTTAAAAAATACTACCTGTATTTCTAGACAATTGTGCATCATTAAGTTCATTCTAGTACTGTGCCCTCAGGCAAACTAGTTTCTAAAGGGTTTCAGTTTATCATCCTGAAATCTAACTGAAAGGCTAAGGCTCAGTACGTCTTTAAAATCCTAAGCTTGGATCTTATCTGACCCACAGGGGTGTGCAGTTTTAAGCAAACTTGCATGCATGCGTGCTAAGTTGCTTTAGTTGTGTCCGACTCTTCATGACCCCATGGACTGTAACCCATCAGGCTCCTCTGTCCATGGGATTCTCCAGGCAAGAACACTGGAGTAGGCTGCCATGCCCTTCTCCAGGGGATGTTCCTGACCCAGGGATTGAACCTGTGTCCTGCACTGGCAAGCAGATTCTCTACCACGAGTGCCACCTTAATATGAGTTTGCACCTTAAGTGCAAACTTAATATTTAGAAAAATCCAAATTTACCAAAGATCAATGAAGGCAGTGATAGGTAGAGCAGTGCTTCTGAAACTTAGTTCAGTTCAGTTCAGTTCAGTCCAGTCACTCAGTCGTGTCCGACTCTTTGTGACCCCATGAACAGCAGCACGCCAGGCCTCCCTGCCTATCACCAACTCCCAGAGTTCACTCAAACTCACATCCATCGAGTCGGTGATGCCATCCAGCCATCTCATCCTCTGTTGTCCCCTTCTCCTCCTGTCCCCAATCCCTCCCAGCATCAGAGTCTTTTCCAATGAGTCAACTCTTCTCATGAGGTGGCTAAAGTACTGGAGTTTCAGCTTTAGCATCATTCCTTCCAAAGAAATCCCAAGGCTGATCCCGTTTAGAATGGACTGGCTGGATCTCCTTGCAGTCCAAGGGACTCTCAAGAATCTTCTCCAACACCACAGTTCAAAAGCATCAATTCTTTGGCGCTCAGCCTTCTTCAAAGTCCAACTCTCACATCCATACGTGACTACTGGAAAAACCATAGCCTTGACTCAACGGACCTTTGTTGGCAAAGTAATGTCTCTGCTTTCGAATATGCTATCTAGGTTGGTCAAAACTTTCCTTCCAAGGAGTAAGCGTCTTTTAATTTCATGGCTGCAATCACCATCTGCAGTGATTTTGGAGCCCAAAAAGATAAAGTCTGACACTGTTTCCACTGTTTCCCATCTATTTCCATGAAGTGATGGGACCGGATGCCATGATCTTCGTTTTCTGAATGTTGAGATTTAAGCCAACATTTTCCACTCTCCTCTTTCACTTTCATCAAGAGGCTTTTTAGTTCCTCTTCACTTTCTGCCATAAGGGTGGTGTCATCTGCATATCTGAGGTGATTGATATTTCTCCGGGCAATCTTGATTCCAGCTTGTGCTTCCTCCAGCCTAGTGTTTCTCATGATGTACTCTGCATATAAGTTAAATAAGCAGGGTGACAATATACAGCCTTGACGTACTCCTTTTCCTATTTGGAACTAGACTGTTGTTCCATGTCTAGTTCTAACTGTTGATTCCTGACCTGCATATAGGTTTCTCAAGAGGCAGGTCAGGTGATCTGTATTCCCATCTCTTTCAGAATTTTCCACAGTTTATTGTGATCCACACAGTCAAAGGCTTTGGCATAGTCAATGAAGAAGAAATAGATGTTTTTCTGGAACTCTCTTGCTTTTTTGATGATCCAGCGGATGTTGGCAATTTGATCTCTGGTTCCTCTGCCAGAGAGGAAAATCCCCTGGGCATCTTGTTAAAATGTAGATTCTGACTGAGCAACTCGGGGTGCGGCCAAGGTCCTGTATTTAACAAGCTCCTGGTGAGGCCTGTGCTGCAGGTCCCAGGACCACAGCTTGAGTGGCAAGGGTATAGCATGTCTGCTATGCTAAAGCCTTCCTGTAAACAACACTGCAATTGGCACTTCCTCACGCTCTTGTCTTGCGTTATACCTGTGACACAGCTTTCTGACCCAGGGACCAGCCCTGACCCCAGAGCAACCATCTATAGGCTGGCCAGTCACCTGTGGGATAGTTTAGCACAAAAACATTATCCAAAAGGTATGAATGTCCAAAAGGAAGAGCATTTATTTAATCCACCCACACGCTTCCTCTGTCTTGGGTGGTTTGAATGTGACACCCAGACGCACACAGGTGCAGGGAGGACACATTTGCAGGGAACAGAGAGCAAGAGAGCAGCAGAAAGTCAGCAGGAGAGGCAGGGACTGGGATTCCAGAGAAAGGGGCTGAAGTCGAGGGGACAGGACGACAGGACTGCTAGAGGCTGTGCTGTATGGCGAGGACTTTTCATTCTCCCAGGAGCCTGGCCTCAGGTGTGTGGTATTCTGGAGTTTCCCGTAAGCTTTGATTAAAGCCCATGAATGCACATGCCTTGAACATTTCTCTGTACCTTGTGACCCTAGAAGTGATCCTGCCCTTTGAATCAATCCTTTATTTCATCTAGGTTGTTACCGGAGTAAACGGCCCAGAGGCATTTTAGTTAGCATCACCTAAGCCCATGTTTCTCACACAAACAGAAAGGTCCACTTCAGATCTTCTCAGAGGAGCCAGATGACCACTTCTACCAAAAAGCCACGGCAGGGGCTTCCCTGGCGGTCCAGTGGTTAAGCATCTGATTGCGGTGTGGGGGAACATCCTGGTAAGATCTGGTAAGATTTTACATGCCACAGGGCAACCAAGCCTGCGAGCCACAACAACTGACTCCATACACCCTAGAACCCATGCTCGACACCAAGAGAAGCCACTGCAATGAGATGCCTGCACATCGAAACTAGACAGTAACTTCCACTTGCTGCAACTGGAGAAAGCCTGTACAGCAATGAGGACCTAGTGCATCCAAAAAAATAAAAATAAAGAAAATAGACTGATGCTTGAGGGCGGCAACAAGTTTCATGGTCTCAAAGCCAGCCCCATCTTGTTCGACACACTTCTGGGCAGATAGAGTGAACACAGAAGGCACGCTGATGCAACGCGTAGGTGACACAAGGCTGAACAGGATAATGGGTCGCACAGTGGATTGAGTCACTTGAACTCAAATGTCCTCACTGAGTGACAATCAAGTGTAAATGATCAGCACCTGCTAGAACAGGCCAAAACTAACAACACATGGCAAGCGGCGCGTAGTAAGGCTCTTCTTAGGTTGATAGAGGCAACTGACAGCCAAGTGCTTCTCCAAGTGCAGTGAGGACGGGACACACCTGGGGTTCTCTCTAAAAGGCAGGTTCTGACTCAGCAGGTTTGCAGTGCGGGCTTGAAAGCCTGCTTTTTTGACAAGTTGCTGGGTGAAGAGGGTGCTGCTGGAGCACTGGCTACTCCCTGAGTGCTAAGTCAGTCATGTCCAACTCTTTGTGACCCCATGGACTGTAGCCCACCAGGCTCCTCTGTCCATGGGATTCTCCAGGTAAGAACACTGGAGCGGGGATGCCCTTCCTTCCGACCTGGGGATGAATAGCGAGGCTGAGAAAGCCCTGAGCGGTTTGCCGACCATATGCTCGCACGACCACCGTTAGATTTCGCACGAATGAATGGCCCTACTATCCTCTGATGCCCCAGCCCCTTCTGCTGTATTGCATTTAGGACAGAAAACCACGTCTTAATGTGGCCTTTAGGGGAGTAGAATGTGACCAAGAGAACAAATAAAATTCTGAGACATCTAGAATCTACGTGGTGAGAATGGGAAGAACTGGGACGCTTCAGCCGACAGAAGGGAACACCATGTGCAGGATATGATATAGTCGCTATCGCTAGATATTTAAAATGCTGTGAAGAGCTCCAGAGCGTTAGAAAAACAGACTGAAACGCGACACAACCACCAGGCTCCTCCGTCCATGGGACTCTCCAGGCAAGAATACTGGAGTGGGTTGCCATGCCCTCCTCCAGGGGATCTTCCCCACCCAGGGGCTGAATCTGTGTCTCTTTAGTCTCCTGCCTTGACAGGCTGGTTCTTTACTACTAGCTCCACCTGGGAAAGCCCATATTACATATATAGTTATTAGCAATTAACTGCTATGATAGTTACATCATGTTAGTGATTTACACATTATATGTTTATTTCTTAGTTGTGAATAGTCTAAAATGGATGTTCTTGGGACTTCCTTGGTGGTCCAGTGGTTAAGACTCTGAGCTTCCAATACAGGGGGCAGGGGTTCAATCCCTGGTCAGGGAACTAAGATCCAACATTCCACATGGTGCGGCCAAGTAAATAAATAAATAAAATAGGTATCTTTGATTAGCAGTTAGCTTTGCTCCAATTGGCCACAATTCAGTGACCACTGCTCCTTCCATGTGGAGGCTCTGCCAACGTCATGAACCTTGCAGGGTCTTGATAGAAAGGAAAAGAGCAAGCAGGTCACACACAGCAGGTTGTCAGGAGCCAGCTCTCACAGGTGACACATCGCTTCTGCCTGCATGTGACTGGCCAGACCTCAGAAACAAGGTCACATTCAGTGACAGGGAGACTCAGAAACGTGGTTAAGCCCACGGAAATGGACGTGGTGAACAGCCAGCTACTCCCAGCTGCTTTCTCTCCTAAGGCTGCTCTGAGGGTGATGCTTTAGACAGCGCAGAGAGAATGCTGAGTTTGGCTTAGTCCCTGTTACAGTCGTCGCTCAACAAACTGCTGTTATCATTTAACTTTAGAGAACAAATGTAGTTCCCAGATATTAAATTACAGGGAGACAGATTTCAGATTGAACCAAGACAAAACAAAGAAATAATAGTTCAATTATGGATTCTGTGTTGACAGGAAGGTTCCCATCACTGGAGCTATTCAAGTAGAGGACCTTGGCTTCAGGGAGGCCAAATGGAGTTTATTCATTGAATATTGGACCAGCTAACCTTTGAATAGCCTCAGAAATATCAAGAACCTTGGGCTGCAAATAAGTGGTTTGATTCTAAGCAGATTTGCACACAAATGTGGTAGATGGGACCACATCAACATCCTTGTTTTATGGACTGCACCTCAGCAATGGATGTCACTCAGTAGCCTTGAAACAAATGAAACCAGATTAAGAGGATGCAACACCCTACCTGCTGGGGTCCAGCCCCGGTGGTTCCAGGGAATTTGAAGGGGAGACGATGTGGCAAGGAAAAACTTATTTATTTAGAAATATAAAAGAAATTAGGAAAGAATAGTATAGTAGGAAAATTTAGTGAAGAAAAGAGGCTGAATAACTTGGTTTATGTGGAAAGCCAATAAAGTTCCAGACAAGGTCCTCTTGAATAGTGGGGCGTGCCCCACCTTGGGCTCCCTCTCTCGTGGATCTTAAAAGCCGGGGCAAGTAAATAGACATGGCGAGCCTCCACGCCCCAGATGGGAATTCAGCCAGAAAAGGAGAGGGAGAGAGAAAGCCGACACAGGGGAAACCAGTCCAGTGACTGGCCCATCCTCTATTGTTGTAAAGGCTTTTTATACCTTTTTTTGTACATAGAGATCAATGGATAATATAAAATTATGCAGCATCAGCAGCCCTGACTCTTATCGAGACCAGGCTTTCTCTCTGCATACCTAGTTGTATACATAAGTATTAGGTGATTTACATCATCTTCTGGCCAGAAGGCCAATTAACATTTTATTGCCCTTTTCTGATAAGGGTTTGTCAACCAGAAGACTTATTTGTGTTGTTCTTCCCAAAGTCTGGTGCCACTCTCAGAAAGCACTAAATAAAGTTATATTCTTACATAGCAAAGATGCAACAATTTATAACAATGAAAGAAGTACAGTGATTTATAACAGAGAAAAGTAATTAACTCAAATGTCTAGTGTTGCTAACATCAAAAACTACTATATTCCTATTTCTATATTCCAATTACATTGATTAATATCCTCCAGATGCCTTAAAGATAAAGAATATGGAGGCCTGGCAGCAGTCATTGACTCAACAGTGAAACCCATCACCAGTATAATTTTTAGCTCTTTAGAAAAGACTCTGTATCTTTAAGATGCTTTAAGCTTCATGCCTCTCGCGGTTAGGGGGCTGTAAACAATTCACAAGTTGTAAAAGTCCCCAACTGTTAGGCAGGTTAGAGAGCCATCAAAGGGGTTTGAGCGGTGAAACATACTTTTCATATGCAGGAGACTGTTAACTGAAGCCCTGAGTTAACTTTTTCCAGAGAAAAGGTGGTAATGTCAGAAGAGTATGGTATAGCAGAGAGTAAACAGACAGATTTTGGTTTCAGGGTAGATGCTCAGACAGAGGACCCCTCAAGACCTGACTCGCCTTGCCCATCAGGCCTCTCCGCATGACCTTGTCATGGGTGGGATCTCCCGTGCTGGCTCCCGGCACCTACCCTTTTGCTTGACTTGATATCTTCTTCTCCTTATCTCATGCCTGTGTCTGCATCTATTAAAAAGATGGATTAAAATTTCATCCTTGGAACCTGAAATTTGAATCCTCCCTTGAGATAACTGCAGACTATGTCATGAAAACAAGTTTGAGAATCTGCTAGATGACTGATTCTACATTAACATTTCAGGCAGATCCTGCTGGTTTCTGACCTTTACAGATTACACTTGATAGATTTTTCTGTGGGGTTCTACCTAGAATATATGCAGACTTCTTCTAAGGGCCTTTCCCCCAAACCCCTAGCAACTGTTTTGCCTATTTAGTAAATCCATAAGAAGTAGACAGAAGCTGGCCTTTGAAAGCTGCAGTACGCAAAGCACATTCTTTAACAAGTTAAACAAGGCATGCCTGTAATCTCTTGAAGTTCTTGCAGAGGGGGCCTGAGTTCACATTTATTTAAAAAAAAAAGTCTAATACTTGACACCTGTTAGAATCTGCATTTCCACATGAAATAAACTTATGATTTGCTCACAGTATGGAGAATTTACATAAGAACAGTCAACATGTACATAGCATGCAAAAACGTCAAAAGGCTTCAGAAGACAGTCACTTGAAGATACTTCTGTAAACAGCAGGATGGCAGTCTACACCACATCAAAGACATGTTGCTCAGAACAGAGTCACCTACTAGAAACTTCTGAGCCTAAAGAGGAGAGACGCAGGGAGAAGGGGAAGACAAGGGTCTTGACAGACCACCAGACTCTAAGTTACCTGTTGCAGGAGACACAAAATCAACCAACCCCTTTTCATTTTGACAACCATGACATTTTTTCATTACTCTTCAAGTCAGAGGCAGAAAATAAAGTATTAGGAATATAAATCATATATAGTATTCATCCTACACCCTCTAGTAGGGTGAATAGTGTCTCCCCTCCCAAATTCATGTCCGCTTGGAAACTTGGAATGGGACCTGATCTAGAAATAGGGTTTTTGTCTACTGTGGAGCATACGTTACGTGGCAGCCTGGATGGGAGGAGAGTTTGGGGGAGAATGGATACATGTGTATGTATGGCCGAGTCCCTTTGCTGTTCACCTGAAACTATCACATTGTTAACTGGTTATAGCCCAATACAAAATAAAAAGTTAAAAAATAAATAGAAATTTAAAAAAACAAAACAGAAATAGGGTCTTTGCAGATGTTAGCTGAGGGTCAAGATGGGATCAGATCAGACTACAGTGGGCTCTGAATTCCATGCCTGGTGTCCTTATAAGAGGCGAGGACACGGAGACCTGGTGAAGAGGGAAGCAGACTCTGGAGTTCTGCTGCCATAGCCAAGGCCAGCAGAAACCACCGGAGGTCAGAAGGGCAAAGGTTCTCCAAGAGCCTCTGGAGGGAGTGTGGGACTGCCGTGGGACCTTGATTTCAGACTTCTGGCCCCCAGAACTGTGAGAGAACTTCACTGTTTTTAGCCACCCAGTTGTGGCAATTTGTTGTGGCAGCCGTGGGAACCTCATCCAGCTCAGGAGAGATGAAGAAGGGCACTTGAATGGCTCTTTGGTCGGGGTCTGTCCTGTACCACGTGCAACTTACACTTCTCGATAACAGCAGAAGACACAGAGAAGATGCGATGCACCATTTAACTCAATTGTTCTCCTCAGCATTAACAGCAACCACTGTCTACTCTGACAGGAATTAACCCTCCCAGGAAGCATCCTGTGAGATACTCATATCTCCATCTGAAAGTTAAAAGGTTCCTTGGAGACCACCTGGCACAACTTCACACCTCTATCTGGGGAAATGAAAACCTAAGACAGGCTTCCCAGGTGGTGTAGTGGTAAAGAATCTGTCTGCCAAGGCAGGAGAGGCAAGGGTCGTGGGTTTGATCCCTGGGTCAGAAAGATCCCCTGGAGAAGGAAAGAAGGAAACAGGAACCCACTCCAGTATTCTTGCCTGGAGAATTCCATGGACAGAGAAGCCTGGTGGGCTACATACAGTCCATGGGGTCACAAAGAGTCAGACACGACGGAACACGCATACACAGTGTAAACCCAAGTCAGGAGATTTCAAGAAATCAACCAGCAAATCTTTATCTTCCTCTCATCTTCAGGTAAAGCCTCCATTAAAATTACAAACCATAAAGTTATGAGTTCTACGGTCTAAATCTCATAGGTAACATTTCCGCACTAGCTTTGATTCTGCTCAGTAGTTTATATATAGAATTTTGGCAATTCTTCTCCTCCATTACCTTCTCACATAGAGGCCCAATACAAATAACGAGACACCTCTCTTCAGGGAATATATGCTACTTCACATTATTAGTGTGTTTATGTATCTTCAGTCTGTATCTCTGACTAGAGAATCCCTCAAGGACATGGACTCTGTCTTATGCATCTTTGTTCCCATGCTTAGTCCCTCAGTCGTGTCCGACTCTTTGCGACCCCATGGACTCTAGCCTGCCAGCCTCCACTGTCTGAGAGGATTCTCCAGGCAAGAATACTGAAGTAGGTTGCCATGCCTCCTCCAGGGGATCTTCCCAACCCATGGATCGAACCCAGGTCTCCCACATTGCAGGCAGACTCTTAACTGTCTGAGCCACCAGGCAAGCCCTTGTTCCCCATAGTGCAGAATATTTTTACAAGTTTGCCAAATGAATATTTCGGGATCAAGCATTCCTTCAGGGATCACTCCCGGGAACCCAAATTTAGATCATCCCTGTTAAGATCTCCCAGGTTCAATCCCTGGGTTGGGAAGATCTCCTGGAGAAGGAAATGGCAATCCATTCCAGGGCTGTTGCCTGGAAAATCCCATGGACAGAGGAGCCCGGTAGGCTATAGTCCATGGGGTCGCAAAGAGTCGGACATGACTGGGCGACTTTACTTTCTTTCTTTCACTTTCTATTAAGATCTACTTATTACCTTTAAATGAAGAATGTCCAATCTTACAAAAAAAGAGGCTGGAGTGACCCTCAAGTCAGGTTAACTTACAATCCTAGTGTTCATGGTGGGAGGGTCCTGTCAGTGAAACTTTATAACTGGTACACTCAGTTCTTAGGTTAAGTGATTTTTCCCCTTTCCTTCTCCCTACCTCCTGCCAGAGGAAACCTCTACTCCCCTTGCTAATTTTTTTCATGATGCCTGTTTGGTAGAGGAACATTGCTGACACACTCAGATAAGACTGGATTCTTCTAGTGAGAAAAGAAAATTTACTAAACAGTAAGAAAATCTGAGACTAAAATCCCTCAAGGAAAATTTCAGTGTAGTTTTCCCAAAGATTTGCATCAAGATTTTTCTAGGATTCCTGGCCTGGGACACAGTATAAACTGAATAATAATAATGAGATTGTGAAAATGGCAATGGATAGATCAGTATGCTCCCATACATAAATAAAGGAAGAATCCACAACTACATGCTTATGTGTATACAGACTATGTCTGGTGAGAGAGATATGAAACTGGAAAAAGTGGGTGAACCGAGGGAGGGGAGCACAGGACCTCTGCAGTCTGTTAGTAGAATTACTTTGGCATGCTCTGATATATGGTTTGATTGTTCACAATATCTATAATAGTTTCAATGAAAAATTTTAAAATAACAGGATGGCTTCATTACTACTTCCAACCCTACAAGAAACTTAATAGGCAATGCCATGGACATAAGAATTACTCTGCTTATTAGATGTAAACTGTGCTTAAATGTTTAAAAGAAAAAAAGCTGTTTCAGTGCAGCAAGGCATATGAAAATATCTGAAAAGCTAATGACATTAAAAACAAAAATTGGAACCAGGTCATATATAAACATAGGCTATATTATACTTTTATTTCCTGTAGAATCACTGACTCCTGCTAACATTAAAGTTTCACAAACACTTGGTTCATTGTACAAGTAGGTATGAAGTCCAACTCAATCATCCTGAGATCCTGGTTCCTTATTTTTCTAAAGAATATGCCCTAATACTGCTTGTGGGTTTTTGTTTATTGCTGCAACTATGACATAACTAGTATAAATGCTTTTAATTCTAAATAAAGTTCTGCCAAAATTCTAATGAAACAAAATTTACCTCAAAGCAGATTTCAAGAAATACAGGCTTTAATTTTTATTCAACATAATTTTGGAAATTCTAGCCACAGAATCATAAAAGAAATAACAGGAATCTAGACTAAAAAGGAAGAAGTAAAACTGTCACTGTTTGTAGATGACACATTACAAAAAAGATGCTATCAGAAAACTAGAGCTCACCAATGAATTTGATAAATTTGCAGGATACAAAATTAATATACAGAAATCTGTTGCATTTCTATACACTAACAATGAACTATCAGAAGTTAAGGAACAAGCTCATTGACCACTGTATAAAAAAACAATAAAACACCTAGGAATAAACCTACCTAAGAAGTAAAAGACCTGTACTTGGGAAACTATAAGACACTGATGAAAGAAACTGAAGATGACACCAACAAATGGAAAGTTATACTATGTTCTTGAATTGGAAGAATTAATGTTGTTTAAATGACCATACTATTCAAGGCACTGACTCTACAGATTCAATGCAATCCCTATCAAAATACCTATGGCATTTTTTGCAACTGCAAATAATCTTAAAATTTGTAAGGGAACACAAAAAATCCCAATAGCTACAACAATCTTGAGAAAAAATAACAAGAGCTGATGAATTATACTCCTTGACTTCAGACTATATTACAAAGCTGCAATAATCAAAACAGTATGGTACTGGCACAAAAACAGACACACAGATCAACAGAACAGGAAATAAACACATACACGATGGTCAATTAATTTATGAAAAAGGCTGCAAGAATATACAATGGAGAAAAGACAGTCTCTTTAATAAATGGTGTTGGGAAAACCAGACAGCTACTTGTAAAAAAATTAAATTAGAAATTCTCTAACACCATTTAAAAAGATAAACTTCAAAATGGATTAAAGACCTAAATGTAAGACTGAATACTATAAAACTCCTAGAGGAAAACACAGGCAGAATACCCTTTGACATAAATTGCAGCAATATTTTTTGGATCTGTCTCCTAAAGCAAAGGAACAAAAGAAAAAATAAACAAATGGAACCTAATTAAATTTAAAAGCTTTTGCCCAGCAAAGGAAACCATCAATAAAATAAAAGGACAACCTGCTGAATGGGAAAAAATACTTGCAAATGATATGACCAATCAAATATCCAACATATATGAACAACTCATATAACTCAACATCAAAAAACAACAGAAACAACAAAAAACCCAATTGAAAAGTGGGCAGAAGAACATTTTTCCAAAGAGGAAATGCAGGTGGCCAACAGGCATATGAAAATATGTTCAACATCACTAGTCATCAGGGAAATACAAACTAAAACCACAATGAGATATCACTTCACACCTGTCAGAATGGGTATCACCCAAAAAAACAAAACAACCAACCAACCCACAAGTAACAAATGTTGGTGAGGATATGGAGAAAAGGGAACCCTCATACACTGTTGGTGGGAATGTAAATTGGTGCAGCCAACTGTGGAAAAATGAAGGTTTTTCAAAAAGCTAAAACTAGAGCTTATCATATGACCCTGCAATTCCACTCTTGGGTATAGATTAAAATAAAAAAAACCCCAAAATGCTAATTTAAAAAGATACATGCACCCCAATGTTCATAGCAGCATTATTTATAATTGCCAAGGTATGGAGGGAACCAAAATGTCCATCAACAGATGAAAGAATAGAGATGTGCTGTGTATATATATATGTATATACACACAATGGAATACTACTTAGCCATAAAAAGAATGAAAATTTGCATTTGCAGTAACATGGATGGGAGGGCATTAAGCTAAGTGAAATAAGTCAGAGAAAGACAAATACCATATGATATTACTTACGAATGGAAATCTAACTAGTGAATAAAAACAAAAAAGAAGCAGCCTCATAGATATAGAGAGCAAACTAGTAGTTACCAGTAGAAAGAGGGAAGGGGACAAAAAAGGAGTAGGGAAAAAAGGGTTATTATAGGATTACATGAAGTCATATGTGTGAAACTTCTGAAAATTGTAAAACACTAAAGCATTATAGAATTGAAACTTTCATTCAATAAAAAAAGAAAAAGACAAATACAGGCTTTGAAAGAATGTTAAATTCACTTTTTTTAAAGAGACAAATGTTATAGATATCCATGAAGAAATAATTTAAAAGGTTCATCAGTCATATTAAAATTAAACAAATAAAATGGTGAATTTTATATGTAAAACATGTCTCAATAAAGTTGCTTAAATACAGTAAATAGATGGAGAATTTCTGGCACTTTGCTCTTTTGGTTTTCATCACACAAAGTAAATCTATTATGAAGGCAGAGAGCCTGAAACGCCAGTGCTTAAAGCAATCAGGCAAGGGATTGTGAGCTTGCGCCCTCACATTTGAAGTGGATGGCCAGTGGTTTGACTCCAGAAGGTCGTCACACAAACGGGTACAACGAATGACTCCAGATCATCTAATTTTTCAAAAGAACTGGAAATATACTTTTGTGAAGTAAAATATTGGCAGCAACATGTGAGTTACAGAGAATTCACTTAAGAGATCAAATTGGCCCAAGGGCCACCATTCTGCAAACTGGAGGAATGCCTTGGGTCCACTGTGTTTGTCCTTTTGTGTGTAAGATCTACTCCATGACCCTAAGTTTAAAATGTATAATAAATATAAATTTGGAAAAAGGAATAGCTTTGTAAGAAAACTTTGACCGGTCAAGAAAAGCTTTTGTAATGAATATGCGTAGCTTTCATTGTGAGTCAAATACCATGCAAATTTACAATTATGTCAAAGAAAGTGATACAGGAGCTTGGATCTGAAGTGAGGTTCTAGAATGCTCATTCTCCAGAGTAACAATCCGAGCCAAGAAAGATTCACTGCCCAGCCCCCAGCTTCATGGGCAGAGTTCCAGAGATGTTGCCCAAGTCAGTGATTGTGCAACGTTATTCTTATAATAAAATAATTATTTTAATGAAGTATTTGCAATAATTTTAAACATCTGATCAAGAAGATTATACACAAATATGGGAGTGTGCTGCACTTTACCAAAAAATAAAGCTAAGCATTTAAATATACAAAAACAACTTTAGGTATAGATCTCTTCTTAAAGGACTTTTTTTAAACATATACATAATTTATAGCATTTTTACATAATAACTTGCTGAAACAGAAAATGTGGCCAATTTAAAACTTACTACAGTACAGAGTATGGCCATAACAGTCCCAGAGGGAAGAACAGGATGAAGAATAACATACTTGAGGTTTTTTTTTTCCCCCCCTTAACTCTTTTTCTAAGAAGCACAGCTTCCTCCCCCACCCCCTTATTTAAAAACCTTCTTTGGAGGATTTACTCACTCTTTCTGTATGTGATTCTAACTACAGTTATTTTTTCACCAGCCACATGCCACAAAAGTTGAATTAAAAAAAAAAAAAAGGGTTTGCTTTGAAAAATGTCAGCCTCCTCTTCAGAGGAGTATACATGTAACATGCTTCTCATAATATATGCAGGGCCAAGATCTCCAGAGTAAGATGCTGACATTACCTTTTGTGTACAGAACCCAAAGTGGAATCCATTGTTAAAAATTTCTAATCATCAATTAGGATTTTTTTTTTAGTGCAACAAGATGCTTAAAACTTAGGCTAAAAGAGTTTATAAAACTATCTTTCTTGAGATTTAAAGCAATACACAAAACAAAGAATAACTTCTTTTGAAATAGTGTAATTTGAAAATGTTTGACACATTTTCCTTTTTGGTTGGGCTGTGATTTTTTTTTTTTCCCTGTCAACAAAACATGTACTGGCTGCTTTGGAGTTCCAATTTGATCTGCCTCCTCTTAGGTGTATAAAGCATATTTCCTGTTATGAGTCTATTTTCATTTTCCCTCCATCAGTTTGAAGGCAGTACCCCATCATTCCTTCGTATACTATCTTTTCCATTTTTCAATGAGGTGTACCAGCAGCTTCAATGTATAGCATCCTTCCCTGACAAGGATGTCCCCTTGGTATCAGAAGCAGCACATAGTGACATGAACCAGGGAACCTCGGGCACAAACTATCACCATTTGTCAATGTTTTGACATCAATGGGTCTCAGCTGACCAAAGTCACCACTGGGCCTTTCCCTGTGGCTTGTCACCTTCAACCACAGAAGGTGACTGTCATAGTTAGTAGCTTAGCAACTTCTGATTCCAGCCCAGCAAACCTAATGCTTTGAGTCAGGTTCCATGTAGGATGAAATACATACAGTTTTCTGGTAAGTAAAGACTCCTCCTCTTGTCCCCCTGCATCTCAGTGCAGAATGTAACAGGGAGAGACACCTTACCTGTTAACAAGTGAAGCAGGCAGTAACAAACAAAGCCTTGCTGTAATTAAACACGTACGAAGGCAGAGGCCTACTACGGTGTAAACCATATGTCACAACCAATTTTCAGGAGACAAAGCTGAATCCTAGTCATTAAGAACCTCATGGGATATATAAGCACGATTTAGTAAAAGTTTGTAACTGTAAACAATGGTCTCCCCTACTGGTGATTATCTTCTAGAAACTGAAATGTGCAACAACGCTCTTGACGTCTTCTTTGGCAGTAAAGTAGCAAGGGTCTGGATGACGGGGCTGTGGTCACTTCAGGAGGGCCAGGTACAGAGCTCGGGAATACTTCATATCCCTCTCCTGCTCCATACAGAAGATCAGGTCCCTGAGGCAGATTCTTGTGATTCTTGGACGAACCAGCTGCTTGCTGGCTGCCAGACTGGACGTCCCAGAAGCAAACAGGTTGTCTTTTAAACCCTAAACAAAATAAAGGGAGAAGCAAGTTTAAAGTAAGCCATCTTTCAAAGAGAATCTGTCAGTTCAGCAAGAGGCTGCCCTCCTCTAGCTCCTGAGTTGGGTGCTGGAGGTCACATCACGGTGGAGCTCGACCTGGTCCTCCAGCAGTGCAGGCTGTCAGGGAGGCTGTGGCCGGCACACCTGCTTCATGCCCTCACTCTTTTTCTTACCTGGACCACAGCCGCAGCCTCTTAACTGACTTCTCCAATGCACTCTGTTCTTTGCCCACACAGCAGGGCTGACCGTTCTCTTTCAAGGTCCTACAAAAACTTTTGGAAGTGCTGGATGTGGTCATAACTCGACTGTGGCAATGATGTCACTGGTGTGTATTTGTGGAAGAAACTTTCAGATCACACACTTTAAATGTGTGCCATCTTTTGTATGTCAATTATAAAAGTAGTATATATATGTAGTAGGATATATACTGTGAGAGCTACACTTCTGCACAGGATCTCATCTTTCCAACAACGCTGTGGCACGTTACATGGGCACTGTCACCACTAAGTAAACGAGAAATTTTAGCTTGGATAGGTTGACACAACCTGTTTAAGGTCAGACAGCAACACTGAGCAGAGACTCGATTTTTAACCTGGTCTAAAGTGAATGCTCTTGGTCTGTTCTATGTTGTGTTGCTTAGTCACTTAGCTGTGTCCAATTCTGCGACCTCACGGACTCTAGTCTCCCAGGCTCTTCTGTCCATGGGACTTCCCAGGCAAGAATACTGGAGTGGGTTGCCAGTTCCTTCTCCAGGGATCTTCCCAGACCAATTATTGAACCTGCATCTCCTGCCTTGGCAGGTAGATTCTTTACCACTGTGTCACCTGGAATACCATATCAGGTACAAACTCATTACCTGCTTCCCTTTAGCCTTACTTCTCACTGCCAAGATCAGCAAAAGGCCATTCCAGGCCAATCTACTTATCCTTTAAGACTCACTTTAAATGGGTCTACTTGCCTTCTCCTTTCCTGCAAGAATTCTCTCTGTGGCAATTGCTTTACACTGTAATTTGTACATGCCATACCCACTAGATTGTAAGCTTTCTGAGGACAGGGACTATTATTTCTATGTCATCTAGGGCTTAGCCAAGTACACAGGACAACACAAATTATCAGCAATACTTTCTCAATTGAACGTACTGATTTAAAACAGAACAATCTCCAGTGTGAGTTCTAAATGTCACTCAAAATAGAATGAAATCTATAAATTCTCTTATCAGTATGTCTATATATCACTATTTTAAAAAAGACTGGAATAAGAAACAAAAATATAGAATACTCAGAATAATTTGGCAAAGATGAATCTTTTATTCTCTCATTCTTTTATTTTATTTTTACTATACTTTGTTTCAAAACCATCTCAACTGGAATGGCAACTCTCCTTTCCCTACTCAAAAGACTTTCTTCTAAAGGAAAGCTATCTACCTAAGATGGGAAGTGAATCTGATGGTTCCATTACTGTATTTTTATAACCATCAAATTTTAATTATTCCCTCTTTCTGTTTTTTATTTTTTCTTCTTTATTTTGATGGAAGGTAAGGAAATTCCCTTAAGGTCTCCAAAACACTATGGTCAAAGCAAGTCAACTTAATTCCATACATGTTCACAGAATGACTGGGAACATTTTATTTCACAAATAAACTTTCCTTCAAAGATACTATTCCGTTTCGAAGGCATATGATATCACAATCACATTTCTACACTCATTAGGTTAAACTTATTCAGAAGCATTCATGAAACAAGTTTTGGAAAGTCGTGACTTTAAAAAAAGAACAAAAAGACTACTCTTGGCTACACAATTGTCTGGTTACTTCTCCTGGAGACCCTCTATGGTGTAGAGCCTGTTTCTCATCATCTTTGCAGGTGTCTTGGTATAAATTTGTACAAATATGAGTACCAGCCTCTGTAGCTCTGACTAAGCATGACAGTCAAGCACCGGCACATCACTCTTTCCTGCTTTTAGAGCACTGCTACTTAGAGGCCGTGTAACAAACATGAAGTCTTAACTCTTGTAAATTATCACCATCAAAATATTCTGGTAAGATTTTTACAGAATGGGCCCACCTACTCAGCTTTGAAATGCTGGATAAAAGTTCACATTAGGAAGAAAGTTAATAAAACACATGACTGAGAGGCAATTTTGTTGTATATAGGAGTTATCTGTTTAAAACTACTGCACATTTAAGTAGAGGCATTTTTCATAGCCAAAGATTAGACATGCTGAAGCTGAATCTCTATGTTTACAAATGTCTCCTAACAAGAATTCACCAAAAATCATCCATGCAGTGTTTGACGTGAAATTTAAATGGTTAGATGGATACACTAAGTCTTGGCAATTTCTATGTAAATATCCAGAAATATGTCATGTCTTTTAATCAAAAGACATGTATGAGAACATCTGCAGTACCATTCATAATGGCCCTAAACTAGAAACAATCCAAATGTCCATGAAGAACAGAATAAACTCGGGACTATGCACATAAATGGACTACTACACGGCAGGAATAAACAGATTGACATGGACAAGTCACAAAGATGTTCAATGAAAGGTTATAGGTGCAAAGGGAATACACATGGTTTGATTCCATTTCTAGATTTAAAAAACAGGCAAAGCTGTAGAAGTCAGGATAATGATTCTCTTTAAGGGAGAAGAATGGTAACCAGAAAAGGGGACAGGAGAGGTTTGCTTGGATTCTGGTGATGTTCTCTTCCTTGTCCCGAGGACTGTCTGCATGGGTATGTTCATGCTGTGAAAATTCAGTGAGCTGACTTATGATCTGTGTACTTTTCTGCATTGATGGTATAGTTCAATAAAAGAACTTAAATTACTACCCAAAGTCTTGTGTATGTAGGAAATAAAAAGGGAAGTGAAGAGGAAAAAGAGGACAGAAAATAAGGCAAAATTATTAAATAGAAAAAAAAAGAAGGAAAACTAATCATCTGGGTAAGGAACAAAGGGGTCACAGTTCATGTTGATCACGTGAGCAGCCTGAAGGATCCCCGGGAAAGAGCCACATTGCAGCTGCCAGCACAGGGTTGAAAAGGAGGTCATTCCAACAGGATGCCGCAGAAGGCCTGAGGCAATGTTATAAATGAAACAAACCCCAAGGGACATGCAGTAACCCAACAGAAATGTCTTTTATAATTCACAACTTTACGAAGGTGACAGCGTTCTCTTCTCCCAAACCAGTGGCTGGCTTGGAAAGCCAGTCTTTCTTGAACTTAGATACAAATATATAGCAATTTTATTCCTAGGCTGATGATGTGGGAAAATCCACAGTCTGACTTGTCAGCTTCCCACTGACCTGGCCAGAACAGTCAGCTACCTCTTAATTATCCACGGTAAGGAGGGTGGAACCCAGAGCTGTAAAAACTCAAAATCTGCCCTCACCATCAGTTTTCATTTTCTTCTTTCTCACCAAGTCTTTTTGCCCAAAGTTGTCTAGGACTGATTTCTGGTTATGCTATTCAGTCAGTGCCAAAGAACACAAATGTAGTTAGGAGACGAGAAGTTTTAAGAAGAAAAAAAAAAACCAAAAAACAAAAACCTCTTGGGACAATGTACTATTTGTTTCTGAAATAGAAGGTTTTCCCGACCGACTTTCTACATGAAGATACTCCTTAATTTGTATTCTTCATTTAGATGAAAAGAGGGGGAAAGAGAAGATGAAATTCAATGAAGATGAAAGAAATAATTCACTTACTAAGTGTACAACAGATGTTTTCAGAATCATAACCAAACCTAAATGTAAGCATTCTCTAAAACTGCCAGGTCAATTACGTTAGCCTTCATTCAGTTCAGTTCAGTTGCTCAGTCATGTCCGACTCTTTGCGACCACATGAATCGCAGCACACCAGGCCTCCCTGTCCATCTCCAACTCCTGGAGTTCACTCAGACTGATGTGCATCGAGTCAGTGATGCCATCTAGCCGTCTCATCCTCTGTCGTCCCCTTCTCCTCCTGCCCCCAATCCCTCCCAGCATCAGGGTCTTTTCCAATGAGTCAACTCTTTGCATGAGGTGGCCAAAGTATTGGAGTTTCAGCCTTAGCATCAGTCCTTCCAATGAATAGCCTTAAGTTGTTCAATTATATCAGTAAACAAAGTTGCATATTTTTAGAGGAACTTTTTTGATCTTTTTTTGATCCTTTTTTGATCTTTTTTTGATCCTTTTTTGATAAGGAACACTTGAACAGTATCAGTTATCAATAAGTAATTAAAAATAACCAATTATCCATATTTCTCAATACAGCAGGTAGGTGCTGTGAGGTAAACTTTTAAAAGAGTCTCTACCTATGTTTTCTTAAATTATGTTGCTGCTATACTAGCGAATTCACGCTAGCCCATGTACTAATTCAATTCAAGTTATCTGGGGGACTTCCTGGGTGGTCTAGTGGTTAAGAATCCATCTGCCAATGCAGGGGACATGGTTTTGATTCCTGGTCTAGGAAGATTCAACATGCTATGGAGCAACTAAGTCTACATGCCACAACTATTGAGCCAGTACATCCCTAGGGTCCATGCTCTGCAACAAGAGAAGCCACTGCAGTGAGAAGCCCGGACCCTGCAACTATAGAGTAGCCACTGCTCACCACTAGAGAAACCCTATATGCAGCAATGAAGCCTCAACAGAGTCAAAAATAAATTAGTTTAATAAATAAATGAAAAAATTAAAATACAGCGGAGGATTGAATGGTGGTGCATATAGGTTGTCTCCTCCACAGTAACCTCAGAAAAATTACTTAACTTTTCTGTGCTTTAGTTTCCTAATCTGCAAAACACGAACAGTAACTGAGATTATAAGATTGGCCTAAGGACTAAATAGGAACAATGCCTGGCATACAGTATATTCTCTATAAATGTCATTTGTCAGATGGGAGGCGGTTTGTAAATCGGAAACAGTGTAACCCTAGTTCCAAGATCTTTCTTGCACCCCTTAGTTAAATCGAATTAAACGTTCCTGCCTAAGTCCTGTTCTTCTAAGTCCTGGTTAGTTTAAAGAAATATTGATAATTTGTCCTGCCACCCCAACCATGTCCCTCTTTGTGAAAATTTTAAATTTAAGTTAAGCTTTGAATGCTTAAAGCTACAAAGGAAACTAATGGGTATTACAGACATGCAGCAAGTGGATGAAGGATGTGTCCTGGGACAGGAAGGTTTTCACGAGCTCCTCAAATCAAATAGTGGAGGAGTGGCAGTGCTGCCTTACAGAACCAACCAGGCGTATCAGCACTATCTCCATGAGCCAATGTCCATTCCTTCCATTCTAGTCTCTGAATCGTAAGATCAAGAAAAACACAAACATGTCCTTGAATCTTAACAGTTAACCAGGAACAAAAGCTGGACATTCGTACCTCTATAAGGCAAAGAGCCATTACATTTCTCAGACTCTCTTCATATTATTCTAACCCCATGTCACCATGGCAGCTCTTAAGGGATGTACTCTAGTCTTAAACTTTAAGGAAAAGTAAGAACCAGACAGAGGGAACAGTGAGTGGAAAGCAGATCTGGCTCCAGAACAAAACCCAAACATCTTCTAAGTCTTGGAAGCAAGGATAGATAAAAGTGTCCTGGATGCCTGGCCTTCGTGTAACAAGAACACCAAAAGTCTATACTAGAAGGCCTGAGCTTCCAGGCCTGAAGGGCAACACAGAGCAGAAGTTATGGATACTGAGCCGCGTTGTTGCCTGCCCTCTGCTGGTCAACAAGCAGAACTCTTGAAGTAATAGATCCTTCACCTCTATCACCTTTATTTCAGAACACAGACAACTCTGCATGGTAATTTCCACCCTAGAATTTTGTCACCTCTAGCTTTCTGTGTTTCAGCAGTCTTTTACAGAAGTAATATGTCTAAATGGACTGATGTGACACGTAATCCTGGGTTCTGAATTCCAACTCCAGGCTTCCATTATGGCTCAGCTGGTAAAGCTGAATTCTAATTCTAGTGGCGCAATTATGAGAGCTATAAAGACAATACTGGTTGCCCTGTGCTAATAACCACTCTCATCTTTACCTCCAAAAGAACACCTTCTTCAGTTCTAGATCTCACTGTTCAACTTCCTCATAAAGAATGTGGCAAGTCATTTTTGTTGTTTAGTCACTCAGTTGTGTCAGACTCTTCTGCGAGTGGCCCGCCAGGCTCCTCTGTCCATGGGATTTCCCAGGCAAGAATACTGGAGCATGTTGCCATTTCCTTCTCGAGGGGATCTTCCCAACCCAGGGATCAAACCTGTGTTTCCTGCATTAGCAGGTGGATTCTTTACCAGAGGCTGGGGAAGACAGCTGTAAGTCATTACTTCTGTTTTCCTCTTCTCTTTCTCACTTAAAGGAATGGTAAAACCATTCACCTCCAATGCCTAAGCCAGAAAACTGGGTGTCACCCTCAAACCTACCTTCTATATCCCAACTATCATTTATTAGTTCTATCTCCGTAATAGTTTCCAAATAATCCACATCTTTCTACATTTTCACTTCCATGCCTGAGATTACTTCATCAGCCTTCTAAGAAATCTTCCTATTTTCAGTATTAATAGCGTTCACACTGCAGTGAGAAGGATCTTTCTCAAATAAATAATCTGGTAATACCATTTTCCTATTTAAAACACTCCAGTGGCTAAAAATCTTCTCCAGGACCAGGTCCAAGTATCTAACCATGACACAGTCAACCACGAGCATGCCAAAGCCTCTCTCCACATTCTCATCTCTTGTTTCCTTCCTACTACTCAAACTATTGATCAGGCCATAGAATGTGTTTTCCAGTTTGTTCCGAGAGTTACTTCTCTCCTCCTGGGATTCCTTCTCCAGTCTCTGTCCTACCCTTGTATCACAGCACCTGACTCAGTTCTTCAAGACTCAACTTAGGTAATGTGTTTTTCCAGTGTTACAAACATACTTAGCCCTGGCTGAGGTGAGGGGCATCTCCTGGGGACTTCAGTGCTCTCTACTTAACCATTACATGTGTTCAATGCAACATGACTACCTAAAAATTTGCCCACTCACTGGAAAGGAAGGATTTTGGACTTGTGAATATTTTATATATATGGCACTTAGCTGCTATCCAATCAACATGTTGTGCACTTCTGCACAAAGTATGACTCAATAATATCAGTTATGTGAATGACCAAAACAGTGAAAATGAGCCATACTACGGGCTTTTAAATCAAGATCCTGCTGCTATTCTTACCTTTTAGCCAAATAAATCTGGGAGAAGACCTGAAAGGTAAAGTCTTTTGATGACTTGTTCTTCTACATTATTCATCCCCACAAATCTGCCACCAGACGGTATTTACTCAAAAGGCTATTTTCTGTCACTTTCTCCAAACAGTCAGCAAGTCTTCAACCCACCAACTAATACAACACACAAGAACAGCAAGCAACCAAATAAATGTCAATTCTGGAAAGCAGTAACTTACTGCAAGCTGAAAAGCCTGTATCAGTAGGATTTTCTTCTTCATACTCTGGTTATTTTTTTTAACCTTTAATTAAGACACTTACAAAGTCCTCCAAAAACTCAAGTAAACTATGTCTAAAAACAAGTTTTATCTATTATTCTATGAGAATTTCTTTAAAGGATTGCCAGTAAAAGATTTTTCTTTCAGAGCCAGCTTTAATTTTATCCTTTCAGGATTGTAAATGTTTTAAAAAAACCAGCTACAGTATCTGTAAGGATTGCTGTGCCTCACAAGTAAAGGTAGGTTTACCAGTATATTTAAAGGTATTAATAGTAGCTTTGTCTAATTGAAACTCTGGTAATTCTAGGGTTGACTAATTGCATATAGACTGATGGAAAATGATACTAGAAAGAAATGAATTTACAGGGAAAATGAAAGAGCACTAGAAATGATAAATGTTAAAAAGCTGTTTTTATTTTCATAAGTTCTTTAAGTGATATATGATCAAGTAATAACAATGTACTATGGAGGTTAAAAACTTACAGAAGTAAAACAGGTGAAGACAAATAACACAAAGGATGGGAGGGATTTATATAATGGAATTCTACGTTAAAAGGTTTTTACATGGTATGTGAAGTGGCATTAATTCAAGATTGAGTGTAAGCAGTTAACAATACATACTGTACCTTTAGACAGATCTGTATAGCAACCATTAAAAAAAAATAAAAGAGGTATAGTTAAAAAGTTAAAAGAGGATATAGAATGGTATACTAAAACACTACTTGATTAACTCAAAAGATGAAAAGGAGAAATAATAACAGCAACAAAAATAAGGACAAACAAATTAGCAATATGGTAGACTCAAATCCAATCACAGTAATAACTTCATTAAATGTAAATGAACTCAATTGTCCAAATAAATTTTCATACTGGATACAAATCCAAAACTCAATTACATGCTACTTTAGGCGGCACTAGTGGTAAAGAACCCTGCTGCCAATGCAGGAGACGAAGAGATGCAGGTTTGATCCCTGGGAAGATCCCCTGGAGGAGGGCACAGCAGCCCACTCTAGCATTCTTGCCTGGAGAACCCCACGGACAGAGGACATGACTGAAAGGTCTATAGGGAGGCAAAGAGTCCATGACTGAAGTGACTTAGCCCTAGCCATAAGAAACCAGCTTTAAATAAAGACACAGATAGGTTGGAAGTAAAAGAACGGAGAAATGATAAATCATGCAAATACTAAGCATAAGACGTGCTGGTGTGGTATATGAATTTATCTCAACTAAAAATACAAACAACTGGCACAGTCTGATAAGTCAAATAAACAAGTTAAAGCAAACATTTCAATAACAACTTATATTTACTGTTTTCAAAACTGTCTACAGTTCTTAGTAAAAACTGCATAAATAGGAATTCAAGAACATACTCTAACTAGGTACTGCTGCAATACTTAAGGCAGATAAACTGTTTTCCATGAAAACCTGGGTTTTAACTGACAACATTAATTGAAAATCTGAGCATTTTATTTAGGAATATTTCACAGAGAAATTTAGGGTTATTTTAACTAAGTAAATACTTGTATTACTGTGTTCTCTTTTCTTTATTCTTGTGTTTTTATGTCATTTTCTCTCCTTTACTATCTCTTAAAGGGGATTTGAGAAGGATGAAAGATAAACCCATAATGTGCAATTCAACTTATTTCACAGGCAGTCTCTGAAGATAGCTGACAAAGAGTCAGCCTTTAAATCTCTGGAAAATTTTAAAGATCCAACTAAAATTCAGATTTATGTTTAAGTCATTTATGAAAAAGAGGCAGATTTGTTAATGAAAGTGTGAGCAAAATTAAATGTGAAAAAATATACCTCAAAACATAAAAAGCTTCTTTATCTAAAGTGATACATGTTCTCAATTCTAATGTATCTACATGATATTTATAGAAACAAATCTGTTGAAATATCTAATTCTGTTTGTCCCCTAGTAGATTTTAAACTGCTGTGTTCCCCCAATCATTTCACGCTTAATATTTCAATTATAATCTACTTACACCCTCAAATCATGGAAACTAGTAAATATGGTAAACAAAATAACATCTGTTTAAGATCGTGGAGAAGGCAATGGCAACCCACTCCAGTACTCTTGCCTGGAAAATCCCATGGATGGAGGAGCCTGGTAGGCTGCAGTCCATGGGGTCGCGAAGAGTCAGACACGACTGAGCGACTTCAGTTTCACTTTTCACTTTCACGCATTGGAGAAGGAAATGGCAACCCACTCCAGTACTCTTGCCTGGAGAATCCCAGGGACGGAGGGCCTGGTGGGCTGCCGTCTATGGGGTCGCACGGAGTCAGACACGACTGAAGCAACTTAGCAGCAGCAGCAGCAGCATGTAAGATAGATCATTCAAATACCCTTAAGAATTCAACTCGGTTGTCTGTTTCAAAATACACCCATTTCTAAGGTATGAAAAGAAGTGTCCATAAATTTTTAATGCTTAAATAAAAATTTAAAAACCCAAGTATTCTCCTTATAGGCTATCTTAGAGGTTGACACACTCATGCACCATGTTCCATACATAAATAGAACTTCAACCTTTGAAGAGGGCAGAGAGAAGTGGTATAGATACAATAAATGAAAAGTTGTAGAAACTGGAACATTTTGAAATGTCTGATCACATCTGTTACTAATAAAGGAATGGGAAAATAGGCATTCATGCAGTGGTGGAAACTGGCATAAACTTCTTGGAAAGTAACATGGAAACACCTATTAAATTTAAGATGTGAATATCCTTTGACCCAGAAGTCCCACTTCTAGAAATCAAGTCCGCAAAATAAATGGGTACATGATGACAGAGAATGCTAACTATTTATAATAAACAAATGAAAATATTTTAAATGTCTATCAGTGGATAACAGAATTATAGCACAAAAGTATGTAACCAGCACAGGAAAATGTCCATATACACTGTTTCACAAGTTGTAAAACAGTACTTTTAGGATGATCCCATTATAGTGGTTAAGAGTACAGAGAAACATCAAATTTCTTGATATGTATCTGGGGTTCTCCACTTACTAACTACAGAACTCTGGAAAAGTCATCTTCCTTATACCTGAATTTTTTCATTTAAAGAAAATAATAGTAGAGGAGTTAACAAGAAGATAATACATTCTAAGTCCTTGATAAAGGTAAACTATAGTTATTAATATGCAATTGTGTGTGTGTGTGTGTGTGTGTATATATATATATATGTATTTGATCGTAGGTGTGGAATTGCCAATACCTGTTAGATTTTCATCTATGAAAATGGCAAGTTGATAGGGTTTAACCTAATATAGGCATGGATATTTCTAGAAAGGGTAACCCAGGAAACATAAAGAGTTGTTTTTAATACTTTTATATCATTTTGACATTTTTCAACGTGATCAGAGTTAACATTCCTTCTCCCAAATAAAAAGCGATTTACTCTAGCAGACACAGGAGACCTCTTTCTTACCCCCTCAATCAATAATCTACCTTTTGATTATACTCTTCTAGAAATTGTGTCCTCTTCATTTCATAAGAAACTTGTAGGTACTGGAACGGATCTTAAGAGATTACATATGTAAGTAAACTCATACTAGTTTAAACAATGGAAGAAAGTTACCACTGAAATCTGTCTAATATTATATTCCAAAGAGCTTTGGTTTTAATAATTCTATATAACTATCCTTATATAAAGGTGGGTGGGAATTGAGAAGAAAAGTTAAGAAATGAAAACAAAATAACATTTTCTGACAGGTACAAAGAAATCTGTGGGCACTCTGTGTTCGAGATCACAGGCCTAGTGCTTTGAAAGCCCTAGCCTGCTCCGTGTTGAAATGATTCTTTTATTTTAAATTTATTTATTTATTTGGCTATGCCAGGTCTTAGTTGTGGCATGTGGGATTTAGTTCCCTGACCAGAGACTGAACCCAAGCCCCCTGCACTGGAAGCTTGGAATCTTAGCTACTGGACTACCAAGGAAATCCCTGAAATGATTCTTGGAAAAGTAATAATTAGGAGAATTAGTAATAAAATCCAGAAATTCTCTAACCATCTTCTCTGAAGACAAAGAATGGAACCCATCTCACTCTGCCTCCTGATGTTTCCTCTTATGTGACAGACACACAAAACCACCATAGTTCCATTTGTTCTTGGATAGAACACTTTCTGGTACCATCATTACCTTTCCAGGATGTCCCACCTTTCCCAGACCTCATTTGTGGCTATGAGCAGGAAGTTGCTGCTGAGTCCTTGTTTTAAAAAACAGGTACATCATTACCTGGCACTTAACTAACTAATTTTCACTTCCTTGAAGGGGCATACCAGCAAGGAACGGAAATAATGGGAAGGGGACAGGAAATACTGTTGTTAGGATTAGCATGGAGGGAAAAAAATGGCTACCTACCACACAGATTTCTTCAGAAACTCGGAGATAGCTCTTGGACTCCACTAAGCTATTCTTTTATTGAATAGGTGCAGGCATCCTAAGACATTGAGGTGTTGTTATTTAGTGTTGCTAAGTCATGTTACTCCTTCCAATCGCATGGACTGTAGCCCACCAGGCTCCTCTGTCTATGGGATTGTCCAGGCAAGAATACTGGAGTAGGTTGCTATTTCTTTCTCCAGGGGATCTTCCCAATCCAGGGATCGAACCTGCCTCTCCTACACAGGCAGGTGGATTCTATACCATTGAGCCACGTGGGAAGCTCAAGACACTGAGGATTTAATATCAAATCACGAGGAAAGGCAAATGTTTGTGCCACTATGGTAAAGTTTTTCTCAGGTATATTCAAATCAGTATAATGCTCAAGTGATTTCAGGCTGTCTATGAAGTGACTATAATATTTTTTACTTTTCATAAGAATGAAAATTTCAAAATAGTAAGCACTTAATATAAATTTATGAAATTAATGCAAATTATTTCTTCTGAGTTATCTCAAGCCTTGTCACATACTTATTATGTAACAGCTCTAGAACATTCTTTTCAAAACAAGGCATTTTATCACTTGTTACATTGCTTCAACCCTGCTTCATAGTACGCTGTGATTTTTCTTCAAACAATTTTAGTTTCTTTTCTTAAAAAAGCTTTATTTCCCACTTGATTTTTAAAATTTTATACCAGGTGCCCAAAAAATAAACAGGTGAATTTTCAAGCCTTAAGATATCTTTACTTAAAACAGCTCGGGCCCTAATAATGTACGTTGCCCTTCAGAGGACTAGGCTTCTAGCAGAGTAGGGCCACTCTATGTTAAGGGCAACCAGATACAGGCTAAAATAAAAGAAAACATACAGGAAAGATTCTTAAAGCACCTTTGTTTCCTTTATACCATCATTATTTATTTCTTTACCCTGAGTTTTTTCATTGCTGTTTGCCCATAGTCTTCTGAAAATCCCCTTCCCTCTCCATACCCTGTTCCCCCTCAAATCAAAGTACTCTAATACTTTAAACATCCAATTGGAGCTAAAGAGAAAGGCAGGTTGCTACAATAGATACTATCACAAGATTCTCAAATTCTGTAAAAAAAGTTCTAATAATATCTACAGCAAACTGTTACAAAACACTATTTGAGGTATAGGATTTTTTCAAAAGTTCATCTCTAAATACACATAAAAATTAATACAACTTTCTCAGAAATCACACTTCTATAAACTATGGCATGAAATATTCTTGCCAATGGAATTCAATACCCTATTTCTCTTTCTCTTTTAACTTTTTTACTTACTGTCATATTCCTAATGCTTAGAACAATTCCTGGCATATAAGCAGGCAAATATAGACTCCAATATTTCTTTTTTAAAAAATTTATTCGTTTTTAATTGAAGCACAACTGCTTTATGGTATTGTCAACATACTATTCTAAAATGGTCCTTTCTCATCTTTTTTCCCCTATACATCTACTCACAAAATACTACAATGGGATGATTTCTATTATTAATGTTACAGAGAGGCCATTAACCAATAAATGGCTAAGCATATAGATTTACAGTTCTGCTGTAGAATCATTTTATAGATTCTGTCCAAATAAAATTTGCTTGGCTAATAATATTTAAAGAATCCTTGGTTTAATAATAGTTACAAGTCTGCTTAAATGATATGCCTTATTTTGAAGGTATACACACTTAAAAAGTGCAATAAAGAAGAAATGAATTTTAGGGATGTACCTTTAATAGCTGGGAGAAATAGAAAAACTGTTATCATTTTCTGACATTCATTTCTGAATTAGAATTCAACTGTGGAAAAAAAATATATTTGTCTAAAAGCAATTCTGATTCAATAAGATTTGTATTTATTACTAAGTAAAGTTTCAAAAAAGTCCCTTTTCTTCCCCTAAAATCTTCACAATTTTACAGGGCAGTAGTCTAGCCAGTTTCTAGACAGAAAGAGTATACACTTATCTATGTGGCAATAATTTCTTTGCTTTGTTTAGCAAACAAACACTCTTTAAAGAAACACATACTAGGCATATAAATTCTATAAGCACCATGTAGTTGATCTGACACTGTAACCACTTAATCTTAAAAGGAATACCAGCATTTTCAAGCCAATGTGTTATAAGGTCAAACAAAATCTATCTTTATTTTCAACAAAATAAATACTGTTATGATGGCTGGATCATTAGTAAGTTAGGTAAACTATTTGAAATTATTGCTAATCGACAAATCAAGGAAGAAGTCAAAAAGGAAATCAAAATATGCATAGAAACAAATGAAAATGAAAACACAACAACCCAAAACCTATGGGATTCAGTAAAAGCAGTGCTAAGGGGAAGGTTCATAGCAATACAAGCTTACCTCAAGAAACAAGAGAAAAATCAAATAAATAACCTAACTTTACACTTAAAGTAACTAGGAAAAGAAGAAATGAAGAACCCCAGGGTTAGTAGAAGGAAAGAAATCATAAAAATTAGAGCAGAAATAAATGAAAAAGAAATAAAGGAGACTAAAGCAAAAATCAACGAAACTGAAAACTGGTTCTTTGAGAAGATAAATAAAATACGCAAACCACTAGCCATACTCATCAAGAAAAAAAGGGAGAAGAATAAAATAAACAGATTTAGAAATGAAAATGGAGAAATCACAACTGACAACACAGAAATACAAAGGATCATAAGCAACTATATGCCACTAGAACGGACAATTTGGAAGAAATGGATGAATTCTTAGAAAAGTATAACCTTCCAAAACTGAACTAGGAAGAAATAGAAAATCTTAACAGACCTAACACAAGCATGGAAATTCAAACTGTAATCAAAAATCTTTCAACAAACAAAAGCCCAGGACCAGATGGCTTCACAGGTAAATTAGACCAAAAATTTAAAGAGCTAACACCTATCCTACTCAAACTCTTTGAGTAAATTGCAGAGGAAGATAAATGCCCAAACTCATTCTATGAGGCCACCATCACCCTAATACCAAAACCTGACAAAGATGCCACAAAAAGAGAAAACTACAGGCCAATATCACTGATGAACATAGATGCAAAAATCCTCAACAAAATTCTAGTAAACAGAATCTAACAACACATTAAAAAGATCATACATCATGATCAAGTGGGCTTAATCCCAGGGATGCAAGGATTCTTCAAGATTTGCAAAGCAATCAATGTGATATATACACCATATTAACAAATTGAAAGATAAAACCCATATGAATACTTCAATAGATGCAGAGAAAGCCTTTGACAAAATTCAACATCCATTTATGATAAAAACTCTCCAGAAAGCAGGAATAGAAGGAACATACTTCAACATAATAAAAGTCATATATGATAAATCCACAGCAAACATTACCCTCAATGGTGAAAATTTGAAAGCATTTCCCCTAAAATCAGGAACAAGACAAGGATGCCCACTCTCACCACTACTATTCAACATAGTTTTGGTAGTTTTAGCCATAGCAATCAGAGAAGAAAAAGAAATGAAAGGAATCCAGATTGGAAAAGAAGTAAAACTCTCATTGTTTGCAGATGACATGATCCTCTACATAGAAAACCCTAAAGACAACACCAGAAAATTACTAGAGCTAATCAATGAATATAGTAAAGTTGCAGGATATAAAATTAATACAAAGAAATGCCTTGCATTCCTATACACTAACAATGAGAAACCAGAAAGCAAAATTAAGGAAGCAATCCCACTCACCATTGAGATGAAAAGAATAAAATACTTAGGAATAAATCTACTGAAATAAACAAAAGACCTATATATAGAAAACTATAAAATACTGATGAAAGAAATCAAAGATGACACAAATTGATGCAGAAATATACCATGTTCACGGATCAGAAGAATCAATTTAGTGAAAATGAGTATACTACCCAAAGCAATCTACAGATTCAATGCAATCCCTATCAAGCTCCCAACGCTATTTTTCAGAGAACTAGGACAAATAATTTCACAATTTGTATGGAAATACAAAAAACCTCGAATAGCCAAAGCAATCTTGAGAAAGAAGAATGGAACTAGAGGAATTAGCCTGCCTGACTTCAGGCTCTACTACAAAGCTATGATCATCAAGACAGTATGGTTCTGGCACAAAGACAGAAATAAAGATCAATGGAACAAAACAGAAAGCCCAGAGATAAATCCACGCACCTATGGATACCTTATCTGTGACAAAGGAGGCAAGAATATACAATGGAGAAAAGACAATCTCTTTAGGAAGTGGTGCTGGGAAAACTGGTCAACCACCTGTAAAAGAATGAAACTAGAACACTTTCTAACACCATACACAAAAATAAACTCAAAATGGATTAAAGATCGAAACCTAAGACCAGAAACTATAAAACTCCTAGAGGAAAACACAGGCAAAACACTTTCTGACATAAATTACAGCAAGTACCTCTATGACCCACCTCCCAAAGTAATGGAAATAAAAGCAAAAATAAACAAATGGGACCGAATTAAACCTAAAAGCTTTTGCACAACAAAGGAAACCATAAGCAAGGTGAAAAGACAGCCTTCAGAATGGGAGAAAATAATAGCAAACGAAGCAACTGACAAATAATTAATCTCAAAAATATATGAGCATCTTGTTCAGCTCAATACCAGAAAAATAAATGACCCAATCAAAAAATGGGCGAAAGAACTAAACAGACATTTCTTCAAAGAAGACATCTGTATAGATGGCTAACAAACATATGAAAAGCTACTCAACATTACTCATTATCAGAGAAATGCAAATCAAAACCACAGTGAGGAACCATCTCATGCTGGTCAGAACAGCTACTATCAAAAAGTCTACAAACAATAAATGCTGGAGAGGGTGTGGAGAAAAGGGAACCCTCTTGTACTGTTGTTGGGAATGCAAACTAGTACAGCCACTATGGAGAACAGTGTGGAGATTCCTTTAAAAACTGGAAATAGAACTGCCATACAATCCAGCAATCCCACAGCTGGGCATACACACGAAGGAAACCAGAATTGAAAGAGACACGTGTACCCCAATGTTCATCGCAGCACTGTTTATAATAGCTAGGACATGGAAGCAACCTAGATGTTTATTAGCAGACGAATGGATAAGAAAGCTGTGGTACATATATACAATGGAATATTAGTCAGCTGTTAAAAAGAAAGCATTTGAATGAGTTCTAATGAGGTAGATGAAACTGGAGCCTATTTAACAGAGTGAAGTAGTCAGCAAGAAAAACACCAATACAGAATATTGACACCTATATATGGAATTTAGAAAGATGGCAATGATGACCCTATACGTGGGACAGCAAAAGAGACAGTGATATAAAGAACAGACTTTTGGACTCTGTTTGGAGAAAGCAAGGGTGGGATGATTTGAGAGAATAGCACTGAAACATTTATATTACCATATGTGAAATAGATGATCAGTCCAAGTTTGATGCATGAAACAGGGCACTCAAAGCCGGTGCACTGGGACAACCCAGAGGGATGGGATGGGGAGAGAGAAGGAAGGGGGGTTTGGGATGGGGGACACATGTACACCCATGGCTGATTCATGTCAATGTATGGCAAAAACCACCACAATACTGTAAAGTAATTAGCCTCCAATTAATATAAATAAATAATTTTTTTAAAGTATTGCTAATCCAAAAAAGAGATTCTTTCTAATCCAAGGACCTAAAATTAATGGAGGAAGTAAAAGTTATTCATGACTTAACATTCCAAAGACATCACCTAAGCAATATACATACAAAACACACACATGCAAACATTCTAAATCTTTAAGTGGGTTCTAGATTACTGCATAGGTATCCATAAAATCTATATTAATCTAAGAACTAATTTCATACACTTATCTTCTTATATATAATTTCAATGCACAGAAGTAAATTAAGGAGAAATTAAATACTCCAAAGTAGCAAATTTTAACAGTTCCCCTCTCTTAGACACAATAGACTTATGGAATAGTTGGTTCTAAATGATAATTGGTACTTGTTGCTTTTTGCCAGAGTAACACCTGGAGACAGTGGCTGATGCTATTCAACTTTAGCAAGACTTCTAAGAATATTAAATGTAAATCTACATAGAGGATAGTTATATAAATTATACAATTAGAAAGATTTTTGAAGGATAAGAGGGAGTTTGCATAACAGAAAAAAATTCTAAAGGAAGGTCTAAAACAAATTTCTCCAAATGTATTTTTGTTGATTTGTTATCAGCAAAAGTGATAAGCTATGAATGCTGAATGTTCTAAGTTTAATTCTCTGAAATTTATAGTTTTAAAAATTGCCACCACTTTATGCAGTGTTCCAAACTGAAAGCTCTCCTCTTCAGTACTAGAAAAATCTGCATTTGAGCCAAGGATTTACTCCTCAAAGAGCAAGATTCCACCTCACTCCCCTCTGGGATTTTATGCTTATTCCAGCAAATTCAGACCAAACAGGTAACATTTCAGGTTTCCATCTATAAAGAAAGAGACAGACAATAAGTAGACCCTCAATTTTTAGGTACAGAGTAATAAAATATAAATGGTTTAAAATATCAATTTTGTGATATTTGTGAGAATAAAAAATTCAAATTGTTAAAGGGTTTTTAACAATCTGATTCATGCAATTTAAGTGACTGGAAGGGCAAATCAATCAGCAGTTTATGTAAACACTGAAAGAGCATATAGGAGGGTTCTCTCCAGTTTCCCATTTTTCAAAGAAAATTGCCTTTAAAGTTAAAACACCATGAATACAAATCAACACAAAAAAAGAGGTTTTCAGCTAATTTCAAAATAAAGATTGTACTAAAATGTCACCAGCTCATTAAAGAAATGGACATTTTCAATTCAGGTTGGATTACTTAATGTACTGGCTGTTTATAGTTCAGAAAAAGTCTGACAACGATCTAAGTTAAAAATACAGGAATAAAGGGGAAAATATATATGCCTAAATTCTCAAAACTGAAGAAGCACCAAGCAAACAAATACTTCAATATATTTATAGCCAAGTTAGAACATATATCTGTTCTGAAATTTAAAAATTAAATTAAAATTTTAAATTTAATTTAAATTTCCATCAAATAAATAAAAATTAAATAAATTTCCATTTTAATACTGATATAAACTGATTTTTTTAAAAATCACCATTCTGAATATCAATAGTACATTTCATTTCTGCCCCCTGTAACCTACAGACTTTCTCAGATTTAAACATACAATAAATGAAAAGTAGTTTATAATCTTTGATTATTAGAAACCAAGGAACCTTTAATGTTTCTGAGATTTGTGACAAACTCAAACGACACATAAAAATGAAGCTTTGAAAAAATTAATCAAAAAGTAGGGCAGGAACTCAGACATTCCTGTATCTTTCTCAAAGGAGTTATAACATTATAAAGAATAAATATGTGGATGAAGAAATTTACAAATAACTGTTCCTGCCAAAAAGAAAAAAGTATGCTAACGGGGCCATATTTATAGGAATGTGCTTAATGATGAAATAGCATGCCCCACTTTTAATAAAATATTTGCACACATTTATATACAAATAGATCAATAATAAAGGACAGTGGGTCATCCTGTGGTAGAGAAGTTGGAACATAAAAATTTCTATTGGACTAGTTTTACCATATTTTAAAAATATACTAGTATTTGGAACCTCGAGGTCACAAAAAGACAAATACTGTATGATTCATTCCACTTACATGAGGAATCTAAGTAGTCAAATTCACAGAATCAAAGCAGAGTATTGCTTACCAGGGTCTGGGAAAGGGGAAGATGGGGAGTTGTTTAATGGGTATTGAGTTTCAGTTTTGCGAGATGAAAAAGTTCTGGGGGTGTGGGGCCCAGCAACGTGAATATGCTTAACACCACTGATCTGTGCACTTAAAAATGGTTGAGATGGTTAAGAAAAAAGATTCAGCAGCAATACATAAATAATCATAAACAGGTATAAATAGTCTATAAACAGTAGACTGGTCCCACGCACTTATATGCAGCTACTAGTCACATGTGCCTATTAAAATTTACATTAACTTTTTAAAGTTAAAATTTCATTTCCTCAATCACAGTAGCCACAGCCCAACTGCTGAACAGCTGCTGGGTAGTTGTTGACGGCAGCTCAGACTCGGTAAGTGTTCATCACAAGAAGTTCTATTAGATAGCACTGGGTCAGACTCAAATACATACGGGAATCTGTATTTGACACAAAACTGTCTGTGATAAAGGTGGCACAACAAATTGGTGGGGAAAGAATTATTGAGGAAACAGTTGGGACAGTCTGCTCTTCTGGACAACGAGGAGGGAGAAAGGGAGTAAAGCTAACGGCAGATCTCACCTATTATTCTGAGCAAATTCTGAATGAGTCAGAGATTTACACTTTAAAGCTGAAATGATAAGAGGACTAACTTGTAAGTCTAATTATTAAGAAAGGGCTTTCCAAACACAATGGAATTCGAGAAGGACAAAAGAAAACGATCGATTTTTTTTTAAATTTAACAAAATACAAACTTTCATATGAATAAAGCCCAGACAAACTGAGAGAAAAGTGAAGAGGGGTGTGGAGTGTTCCATTTTTAAAAATCTATTAAAAAATATAACATGAGGGGTAGAAAATAAATTGAAAGTGTCAATATACCCGTGAAAAAATTGCTCAGTTTCACTTGGAATTTAAACACTATTAAAAATTGCACTTCCAATCATCAGATGGAAAAGATAATCCCCAGGGTTAATGACTGTGTGGAAAAACAGGCATGAATGGATGCAAAACTTCATACAAATCATTCAGGGGGCAATTTAAAAATATTTATCAAAAATGAAAAGCAACAAATAATTTATGGGTAAAATGATATTGAATCTAGGATTGTGTTGAAAATAACCAGAGGAGTAAAAAATCTTACCTTCTTAGTGCAGATATAAATAAAACAAAATTTGGCATAAAATGATAGTAGTTGCATGGGCATGGTAAGTATGTAGGGGATTCATTATACTACTCTATCTTTGAATATGTTTGAATTTTTCCAAAGTTGTTCCTTTCATGCACTCTTTAACCCAGGAATTTCATTTTTAGGAATTCAGCTTATAGATACACTGAACAAGCACAACAGTGGAAGTACAAGGACACTCTCTGAGGTAATAGAAGCATCCGGAAACAACCTAAATTTCCATTAGAGAATCAGCTGAATAAATTGTTTATCTAAACATGGTGATGTAACATACCTTTAAAAAATATGGAGGTAAATTATATGAGAGAGATTATGGAAAAGGGGAAAAGTATCAAGAGCAGAACAATAGATACAATTTGATTGCATTTGATAGAAACAAAATCAAATGTGAATCTGTGAAGGCACATGAGATACACGTCCATATGCATAATAAATTCTATAAGGATATGTGAGAATCTGAAAGGTGGGTACATCTGGTTGGGCAGGGGATGGGGGACTAGAAATCTGGGAGGAGGAAACTCATCTTTTTCAAACATTTTTATACTATGAGTTTTTTTGCATGAGAACGTATTATTCCATTACATTTTTATTAATAAAAAGAACTAGACTTTTAAAATCTTTCCTCTATAGAGATGACTATCATTCATCAGGAACTGTTAATGTTTTGGGTCAGCTGGGAAGAGCTTGGCCCAGATCACATTTAAGTTTTATAGAGCAGAACAGAGGGAGCCACAGTTTCTCTATTACTGACCCAACTCAGGGCTCTTTCTCACTCTTGTATCTTAGCCCCAATGACCAATCTGAAAATCTAGCATTATAGATTAATTAATCTAGAATAATTGCTCTAAAGATGTAAGTAAGATCCTTCCTTGGTGTTAATCAAATAGTTAATGATATTTATTGAATATATATTAATATGTACCTGGTCCTGTGGATTCAAAGGAAAAGGATTACAGTCTTGCTCAAGAAGTTCATAATCTCTCATAATAAACCAAAGAGAAAATATTCATGTGAGGAGCAGAGAACGGTTACTGCCATGCAAACACATTACATGCAGAGAAAAAGAGAAGTTAGTGTGGGTATGCAGAATCAGGGTCATGGTAGAAAAAAGAGGGTAGACTTGATCTTAACAGATGAGCTGGATTTAGACACCCAGCGAGGAGAAAATTATATTAAACTGCCTGGAAGAATGTACAGGAAAAAACCGAGATAGTGAAACTCAGTATGACCAGTGGTGGGGGACGGGAAGAAGTATAAAACAAGTAGTAAGTTGGAGGAAAGTTCAAGGTGATACATATTTTTAAGAACAAGCAAAAATTAAGATTTTATAAAATAGGCAAAGGAGAGCTTTAACAAGCATTTGGCAGCAACAGTGTGCACGGTAGAGTAAATTATCTGCATTCTCTGCTTCCTTTAGGCCTGCTTTTCTGACATGACAAATAAAAGGACAAACACTGTTTCCATACCTCACTTCCAGACCCGGACTCTAGTGGTCTCTTCTTTCTTGGTCCAATAGCTGCAAGAGCTGTGAGATTAGCATCTCTCTGCTGTATCTGTGCGAGCTCCAACTGTTGTAACTGGAAGACAGAATTAAAAAAAAAAAAAAAAATCGGTGTTTACACACAGCCATGCTCAGGGACGGGGGAGCCTGTTGGGCTGCCGTCTATGGGGTTCCTGCGGAGTCGGACACGACTGAAGCGACTTGGCAGCAGCAGCAGCATGCTCAGAGAGGGGAAAGAAACTGACCACTAAGCCCACTTCTCTGTTCTTTCCCAAATACGTGACAGTGCAAAATAAATATCAGATCAAAATAAATAACAGATTTCCCTAACAGCCAAGTGTATATCATATTCTGATTCCTTTCCTCTGATAAACTCCTTAGTCCTGAATCTCTAAACAGAAGAGGCAGAATTTAGGTAAGGAAGAAGTATAGAATAGAACAGAAGAAAGACATCTTAGAGCTTAATCTCTCCTTAAGTTTAAGCACAGATAAGAAATGCCTATCGAGTAAGTTGAACTGTAAATTGGACTGAAAGCGGCCAAACTACAGTCAAACTTTTCAGATTAAAAGTGAATTACAGTTGACCCTTGAACAATGAATGTGGGGTTAGAGGTGCTGACTACCTATGCAGCAGAAAATTTACATAAAACTTATAGGTGGTGTTCCATATACCTTATAACTAACATATAACTAAAATAAGGAATCTGCCTGCGAGCAGGAGACGGGGTTCTAACTCTGGGTCAGGAAGACACTCTGGAGAAGGGAATGGCTCCCCACTCCAGTATTCTTGCCTGGAGAATTCCATGGACGGAGGAGTCTGGCAGGATACAGGCTATGGGGTCGCAAAGAGTTGGACATGACTGAGCAACTAATACACAACACATAATTAAATTTACATACAACTTATAGAGGTTTCTGCATATGTACGTATCCATTAACTCAATGAACTGCAAGTCATGTAGTACTAGGTAGTCAGTGAAAAAAATATACATTTAAGCATAGTTCAAATCTGTGTTGTTCAAAGGTCAACTGTACTTAAAAACAGTTTTATGTATTATAGGAAATAGTTCGTAAATATATGATTTACAAAGCACTTCCTTAAAATTAATTCATTTAACCCTTACAATCACATTGAAAGGTATATGTTGTTATAACAACATGAAAAGTATACATGTACTTTTTTTTTAAACTAAGGGAGACAGTGAGGCTTTGAAGAGGTTGGGAAAACATCATAAAGGTCACACAAATAATAAGTGATTAAAAACAGAACTCAGAGCCATAAAAACCTTTTCAATATATCACATTTTTTATGGATTTACTCTATATTTATCTTCACGTGAAAAATTGAAAGTGAGTCAGTACTGTTTTGATGTACTGCTATCACTATGGTTAAACCAGAATGATGAAATCTACAAGGTATAATTTTTTGATATTTGGGCACTAAGCTGTACCTATCAAAGATGTCCTATTAAGGTAAATAACTTTAATATACTAAAATTGAGAAATAAATGCATGAAACACTGCATCATTTCACCAAGGCAAGTGTCAAACAGTATTCTTTTTTTAAAAAAAAAAAAATCAAAATAAAATATCACTACACAGATCCTAGGGCTTTTCCAGAGGAGAAATAATGTTCAATTCCTACCAAAAATCTTGTTACTGTGGAGAAAAAGGGAGAAAGAACTAGGTAGGGATTGCTAGATAAATATTCAAACAAGATCAGACTCCAAGATAGTCAACTGAAGTAACCTACTGGGGAACCATAAATATATCCTGAGAATATTCTTCTAAAAGAGAACTAATCAAATTTTTAACACTAAAAAAAAAAAAAGACCAGATGAAAGCAGGAAAGTTTGGGATGAAGTAGGCCATCTCAGAGAGAGCACTTCAGATTACTTTATAATATCAAAGGAAAGACAAAGAATAAGCCAGGAAGCTATAGGTAACTGAGGCTAACAAAGCAGAAAAGTTTGACTTAAATGAAGAAAGTGAACTAGGAACCACTTCCCTTTTACTCCACAAATTACAGGGCAGAATCTGTCCTTTAAACTATGTATATACGTATATATAAACTGTTAGAAAACTATTATGGGGAGTTGTAAACTATCTTTTATTGAGGCTGGTCTTTTAAATAAAATATACAGTTTTAGAGTTTGACGCTGTCACAATATAGAACTTCAGGGTAACAAAATACAATTTTAGCGAATCTACCCTGCAGCACAAATGAAACGACCAGCTATATTTTACAGTCTTTCCCTGTAGAGAAATGGTATCTGTAAGACAGTCACATCAGTTTTAAAATTGACCTCTGTCATCATATTCCTCTCCCTATAAAAGTAAAACATTTTCTCTCTGCAAATTATACTTTGGTTTTCAGAAATCTCACATACAATGTTTTAGAAAATTTTGCGAAACTCTTAACAAAAATAGAAACTGACCATAGTTTGGTGGGTCCTGTATTTACAATAAACTTTTTTAAACTCAATATATCTTGGCCAGCACAATACACTGTGGATGAAGACATGTAAACTTTCTGTGTGATAAAAGCAGTCACTGAATTAGAGGTTTCCTAGTGGAAACAAGATTGCAAATGACATGATTATTTACACAGAAAATTTCAAGGTAGTTATAAAAAACAAAATTAAAGAACTTCCTAGGACTAATAATGACTTTAAGCAAGGCTACAAGATGCAAGTCAATACACACAATAATCACATTTCTAAATACCATTAAGGTAAAGTCAGAAACTTAAATTTTTTAAAATGTCACTTAAAATAACTTTTCCCCGAATGAAATAAGTGTAAATCTAATACATACAGATACTTGTATGCTATAAACCACAAGATGCAGATGAAAGAAATAAAAGAAAAAAATAGATAAATGGAGAGATACACTGTGTTCATGGACTGTAAGACTTAACAATCCATGGATTTTAAGAAACAGTAAAGGTTCAATTCTCTCCAAACTGACCTTCAGACAACATAATTCCAATAAAAAATTTTTTGTAGATATGTATAAGTTGCTAGTAAAATTTATATGGAAAGTGAAGCCAGAAGCTAAATCAATTTTTGGGGGGGAAAAAAGGGAACAAAATTGGAAGAATTACACCATGCAATTTTAAGAAGTACTTATATAAGGCTATAGTAACCAAAATAATGTGGCATTGACAAATGGGCACAGATTAATGAGACAGGATAGGGAATCGAGAAACAGATTCACATAAACATGGCCAGTTTATTTTTGACCAAGGTGAAAAACAACTCAACTGAGAAAGCAGTTATTTCAACAAATTGAGCAACTGACCATTCATAGGCAAAAAAAAAAAAAAAAAGAATCTTGAACCTCACACATTATACAAAAATTAACCTCAGAATGTAAGCTCTAAATTTTTAACAAAAAGCATAAGGAAAAGCTTTCATGACTTATGGCCCAGCAAAGAATTTTCGGCCATTGACAGCCAAAGCAGGTCTACTTTTTTTTTTTTTTACATATTTGACTTCATAAAAATTAAAAACTTTTGCTTTGTAAAAGACAGTTAATAGAATGAAAGGACACACTACTTTTCTCTTCAATTTATATGCTTTTTCTTTTTTTGCCTTATTGTACTAGCAATATAATGTTTCCTAATCTTTAGAAGATAGCATTCAGACTTTTGATCATTAAGATTGGTATTAGTGGGAGGGTTTTAACAGAGGTCCTATATCAGACTGAGGAAGTCCCTTCTATTTCTACATTGCTTAGAGTTTTATTAATAATGCATGGTGAAATCTGCAAACATAGTTCTGCCTCAGCTGATATGGTCACATGGTTTTTCTTTCTTAGACAATTACTATGTTCAGTTCAGTTGCTCAGTCATGTCCGACTCTTTGCGACCCCATGAACTGCAGCACACCAGGCCTCCCTGTCCATCACCAACTCCCAGAGTCCACCCAAACCCATGTCCATCGAGTTGGTGATGCCATCCAACCATCTCATTCTCTGTTGTCCCCTTCTCCTCCTGCCCTCAATCTTTCCCAGCATCAGGGTCTTTTCCAATGAGTCAACTCTTCGTATGAGGTGGCCAAAGTATTGGAGTTTCAGCTTTAGCATCATTCCTTCCAATGAACACCCAGGACTGATCTCCTTTAGAATGGACTGGTTGGATCTCCTTGCAATCCAAGGGACTCTCAGGAGTCTTCTCCAACACCACAGTTCAAAAGCATCAATTCTTTGGCGCTCAGCTTTCTTCACAGTCCAACTCTCACATCCATACATGACCACAGGAAAACCATAGCCTTGACTAGATGGACCTTTATTGGCAAAGGAATGTCTCTGCTTTTTAATATGCTGTCTAGGTTGGTCATAACTTTTCCCCCAAGGAGTAAGCGTCTTTTAATTTCATGGCTGCAGTCACCATCTGTAGTGATTTTGGAGCCCAGAAAAATAAAGTCGGCCACTCTTTCCACTGTTTCCCCATCTATTTCCCATGAAGTGATGGGACCAGATGCCATGATCTTAGTTTTCTGAATGTTGAGCTTTAAGCCAACTTTTTCACTCTCCTCTTTCACTTTCATCAAGAGGCTTTTTAGTTCTTCCTCACTTTCTGCCATAAGGGTGGTGTCATCTGCATGTCTGAGGTTATTGATATTTCTCCCAGCAATCTTGATTCTAGCTTGTGCTTCCTCCAGACCAGCGTTTCTCATGATATACTCTGCATTTAAGTTAAATAAGCAAGGTGACAATATATAGCCTTGATGTACTCCTTTTCCTATTTGGAACTAGTCTGTTGTTCCATGTCCAGTTCTAACTGTTGCTTCCTGACCTGCATACAGGTTTCTCAAGAGGCAGGTCAGGTGGTCTGATAGTCCCATCTCTTGAAGAATTTTCCACAGTTTATTGTGATCCACACAGTCAAAGCCTTTGGCATACTAATTTTTGAATACTGAACCAGCTTTACCTTCTGGGATAAACTCTTCTTGGTCAAGATGTATTATTTTTAGGTATCACTGGATTTGACTTGCTAATATTTTGGTAAAGATGTTTACACTTATGTTCATGAGGCATACTGATCTATACTGTTGGCTGGTATGCAGATTAGGTCAGGGTCACATATGATAAGCGTGTAGCTCGAGTGGGAACAAGAAATAAACAGAAGAATATGGGGTTGCTTTCCTGAGCTCCTCCCTTTCTACCTCCTCTTCCCAGTAATTCTTGGTTCCTTGGGGCTCACTCCTCTTTTTGCCTCTCTGGCTATAAGGCTGGGGCTTTAGTTACTCCTCTTGGCCATGTAGTTCTGTGACTGTGTCCAAGTCTAGGATCAAGCAGCAAGCATGAAAACAGAAACCGAATTAGAATTAGAGGGGCTATCTTGCTAGTTAGCCTTTATAATTCAACCTCACCCTTCAGGAAAATAGTATATTCCACATAATCTCAACTGGACACTTCCCCCCTTACACTCAAACACAGTTCTTTATATACTGTTGAAAAGAAATATAATGTACTATATTGATATGGACTTACAGAACTTTTGTCCCAGTTCTTACTCTTACATTCTTTTTTTATTCTCAACCTCTAAGGAAACCACTCCCACAACATACACATACAAAATTGGTATGTTAGTTACTTTTTGGAAACAGACATCCATGGTCAATCTCAGGCTTATATTTAAAAGCCTGATGGCATCTTTCTTAAAGGTCTCCATAGGTAATGTTTTTAAGCTACTGGTTTTCCCTCTAATACCTCACCTTTCCCTAAATGATGACAGTTCTGTAATACAAGCAGAGTATGTATTGTTACATTCATTTTAAATACAAGAAAATGGGTAAGTTCAAAGAGGTCAAGTGATTTTCCCACAGAGAAATCGAGACAGTGGTAGACTGAATCTAGCATCCAAGACTCCTGACTCTTATCTCAATGCTCCCTCCGCTATAATACATACATTTTCCTACAAAAGGAAAACATGTCTCTCAAGACACACAGATCCCATATTCAAAATTAAAGATGCATACTCCCTTCTGAAGAAGCTCTAAATAAAAAAGTCTTTTTTTTTTACGTACACCAATCCAGAGATACAACCAATAAAGGTCTCTTGTGAAAATATCCATTAAAAAACCTACTGTAGCTTTCCTGTGTCCAAAAAGAACTAAGTGAATGGTAACTGGATGAGGACTGAACTATGCCAATTCAAGATGCCAATTCTCAGATTCCCCAAATCATAGTATTTACTTTAACCTTCTGTAACTATATAGTCAATGGAAAAAGAGAAGTTATAGATTTCAAAGGTCACCTTCTTTCTCCTCCTGGACCAAGGATTATAAGTGTGGTCTCCAGAGCAGCAGCAGCAGTTGCAAAATCAGTGGAAATTGGTCAGAAATGTGAATTCTCATGCTTCACCCAGGCCTACTGTATCATAGGTGCCTGGGACCCAGCAATCTGTGTTTTAACGAGTCCTCCAGATAATTCTTATGTATACCTAAGTCTGAGAACCACTTAGACTACCAATGCTTTGAAACATGGCAATTCTGTTTCTCTGCTATGTATACAAGTTCTTTATAACTTGTCCTTTTAAGAACACCTTCTCCATACTACATTAATTTGATTGCTAGAATGTACTTTTAATGACAAATTTCATTTTGCCCTGTTCAGTGTTCCATGAATTTTTACTCCTGTAGAACTACCATAAAGTTTAAACACAAGTTGCTATAATTTAACAGTTAGCCTTTACCATCACATTTCATTGACTCCATATCTTTTAAAATTTCATTATTAAAAAGTCCCTTACCCTTCTTGTATCTAAATAATATATTTTCTAATCAGTAATGAGTCTTATGAGTCACTATTCTATTTATTGTACAATAATGTTTTATGGAGAATTATATTTCTTATAGTTCTTATATCTTATACAAACAAAAATCCCAAGTACTTCAGGCTACTGTTATGCATTTTAATCATTTAATACTTATTTTTGTAGTTTCTAGAGGTAGTACTGTAAAACTAATGTGCCAGTGGCTACATGTCTTGCATTCCTTTTTCTTTCTTCTATTGTCTGATAACAAATGAAAATGGGAATGCTAGGAATTGTTATAAAGAAAATGAGTTCTTTGTCTCACTCTGCACAGATGTACTGAATTCACATTCCCACAAGAGAAAGAAGATATTTAAAAGGAAATAAGGGTCACAATATATATAACAAATGTTTAAGGAGTCAGGGTGTTTGAACTCCAAGGTCAGATGGCGTGTTCCATAGAATTCTGGATAATGTGGTAAGAAAGGAAAACACTGAAGGCTAGATGGTAATATAGGATACACAGTACACATTTCAGACAAGTCTGCAGATGTACTGAACAAAAATGCCCCTGCTTGTTTGAAGTCACAATCTGGCAATTAGTAATCTATTTAAGACCTTTCACAAAAGACAGTGAAATGGAAGAATGTCAGTACTTACATTTTAATAAAAGTATCTAAGGGAATAAAAAAGCCATCACAATTTAAAAGTGGCCATATTTAAAATATAAAGTTGCAATAAAGAGAGAAGACATGTATAATGATGTTTTTCTAGGAAAAAATAGAAAACAGGAAAAAGATGGCCCCGAAGTTGGAATCAGAATTCAAGAGGGAAGGGATATAGGGATACATTTATTCTTATGGCTGATTTGCATTGTTGTATGGCAGACACCCACACAACACTGTAAAGCAACTATCCTCCAATAAAAATAAATTTAAAGAAAGTTTGATATCCACAGACATTTTAGCCGGACAACAAGGTTTTCAAATAGACAGATAACCTGTCAGGTCAATAAGAACAGAATGTATCAGGAGCTACTTCACTGGATTGCGATTAAGCTGAAGGCAAACCCAAAGGCAGCACTGGATCTTACTTGGGGCATATGAGATCTAGTTTCCCCAACCAGGGATCGATCCCAGGCCCCTGGAAGATGGGAGCGTAGGGTCTTGGCTACTGGACCACCAGGGAAGTACCCAGTTTACTTTTTTTTAACGTGCTGAATGAGAATGACAAAATTGGAAGACATCAACAGGAAGGATGAAAAGAAATTAGACATCTTTATAAAAACCTGCTCAGTTGAACACAGTTTGTCAAGAAGGAATGCATAGATTCTAAAACAGTATTAGAGACAAGAAAACCAAGGGGAGAAATGACCAAGATCACAAGTCTAGCCCTTAACAACTAAAAGCAATCATGAAGTATAAGCCTATGTACAAACGGGACTCAAGCTGTGATTTAATATTTATATGACAGACATCATTGCTGAAACATTTCTCAGGATCAATAAAGCCTACAGCTTCTTTAAATAGTTCTTTGGAGTTTTATATTTGTAAGATACGGTCATTAATCTATTTCCTGTGCCCAGCTTGGTAGGTAGGTAATTACCTGGAAAAGGAGAACAAACCAGTTTTAATTAAGAAACTGGAAGGCATCTGTACCAATTTTCGTGACTGGACAGTGAAAACTTCCTAAACAGCTGAATACCAAAACATTACAAACCAAAGCTTTATGGTTTATACCAATGTGATAACAATTAGCATATTCCAAATGATAACCTTACAAATTACCATATAACAATTCAACTTTATCAGACAGGGTCAATGATTATTGCAACCAAACAAAATACGGTGTTTTGCTATATTTAAAATGGATAAACAACAAGGACCTAGTGAAGAGCACATGGAACTCGGTTATGTGGCAGCCTTGATGCAAGGGGAGTTGGGGGAAAATGGATACATGTTTATGTATAGCTGAGTCCCTTTGCTGTCCACTGAAACTAACACAACATTGTTAACTGGCTATATCACCAATACAAAATGAAAGTTTTTTCTTAAAAAAATATGGTATATTTGATTCTAAACTAGAGGCCCTAAGAATATTAGTTATCAAGAGCTCTAGGGGGCAAAGGGATGACAAAAATGACAATATTTTACTTTCATTAAACATTTGCAATGAATACAGGGTGGCCCTGTTCTTGGAACTGAGCCAATGTATTTGATTCTTTTTTTAATCAAAGACGATTTAGAATAGGAAGCAACCAGAAAACTTTCCAAATATTTTGGAAAGAAAATATATGGTCTTTTAAATCTTGCTAGGAAAAAGAAATAAATGGAGCTGCAAAAAGAATGGGGAGAAAAAAGAACAGGTTTGCCACCACCTGCTCTCATGGAGAACTTTTTTCCCCTTCGTATTTGCTCTTAGACTTTTTTTTGAAAAATCCTATCCAACTATTCATCCCTCAGGGAATTTAACACACACACACACACACAATTAAAAGAAAAACCAACCAACCAACCAAAACCATTCCATATAAACCTGAAGGAAAATTTAATCTAATTATCCAGATGTTTGAAGGTTTATGAAGGAAGAATAGACAGGATAAGGCCTTTAATGATAAAAGGGTAAGATTTCTGATACATATTTTCCAAAAGTGGCTGGAATCGGAAGCAAGATAAGCATCTAATCAGTCCTAATGAAAACAAAGAGGACCACTCATGATTCAAAGCAACCACAGAGTGCCCATCCCCACATAATCCACCATCAAGCCAGGCTTACTGAAAGGGTATAGGTATAGTTCTTGTGGTTCCTTTTCTCAGGTGATATTTTTAGGTTAATTTTCCACTCGAAAGAAATGAGTACCAGAAATCTTTTTGTTGTTGAAATAAAATGATTCTGGTTTCAAATCATTTTTAATGTCTTCCTTTCATAGTTCTCTTCACCCTAATCCAGAAACTCCTCCATCCAGAGTTCAGGTTTTCTTCCTTTTCTGTTTTAGTGAAAACACACCACATTGATTGTAAGGATCTTACTAGATTTCCATTTGTTTTGCCTCAGCTCCTACATTAATCCAAACAATAAGGGCCCTTAAAACATTCATAAATAACCTGCTGCTGCTGGCACCTAGGAGCCGAGTGCAGCAATGTTAAGCAACAACAAATTTCATAGTTCAAGAGGCACAGTTAAGGAAAAGGGTTGCTCAGGAAATCACGCTTATTTAGCACAAAGATCCTTAAAAATTGCATGAAATCAGTCAAGTAACTATAGAAACCAATTTCTTCAGCTCCATATCACACGTCTCACACCTCAATTGTCTTTATTATCATCTGCTGTCAGATCCTTAATCAGAAATGTGAACAGGCTTGATGATTTATTCAGCAGGGAAAAGAATCTGTAGGTCAAGTGAAAAATTTCACACACACACACACACACCCACCCACCCTTCCACACACACTCCATCTTCAACCTTAGGTACTTTCATTTCCTTCTGTTCTCAGCAGCTCTGGGGGCAACTCCAGTGAGATCCAATATTAAGGCTCAATTAAAATAAGCTCCAATTAGTGGAGCTTTTTTCTCTGGGGCTAGAAAAGTCAGGAAATGGATATTGGGAAATGTAAAAAGTCAGCTACTGAGAGGAGGCTGCAGACATAAATGAACTTATTTGTTGATTTCTACAGTTGCTATGCAGAGGCCTCTGGGAGTAAAAGCTTAACCAGTCTAAGCTATAAACTAAAACCCCTGCAGCTAAACATGAACTGTGTGAAACAAGGGCTCCATTCCAGAACAGAAAACTGCTGGGCCCAGAAAATTAAAAGCCAGAGGCGTTTTCCATTTAAAACTAAATCCCAGTACCACCTCCCAGCCAAAGAATTATAAGCAGTATCAGATTTACAAAACGAACAATTACCCTGGAAAAATGTAGCCTATTGTACAGTCCCAGATGCTAAATCTCAGAAGTTTCTTTTTTTCTTTTTTTTTTTTTCTTAATCCCACATTATATTCCTCCAACTGGGCTGCTGGAGTTTACAAAGAGCCATTTCTAGACAGGCCTAAGCCTTGAAAATAAATTTTAAAAAGAGAGCACATAACTCATTGACCTCATTTGAAGCACTGCCCTTGCCTTCAGCAGTTCCTGTCCTTCCCCAAGGCTTCGGCAAATGGTATGCAACAGCAAAATAAACCCTGACCTAATTGCCAGGAGAGAGCTGCCAACCTTCCCTTCAACACAAAGACAAGCATGGTAACTTGAAAGTCCTACCTCTTTGGCTTTCTGCTTTAATCTCAGCTGTTCTGGATCTTCTTTATTGGAACGACTCTATCAAAGGAAAAGAAAATTTTAATAGAAATTACTAGCATCTAAACACCATAGTTGCCGTTAAATATTTAATAAATGACAATTTTCTCTTGTGATTGAAAACCTTAGCTCTGGGGGAAAATGCCTCAATCCAGTCCCGTGCTCCCCCTACCTCCTCCCACCCCTTCATCTGGGCTGGCTGCTGCAGTTCTAGCCTGGAGGAAGTTTATACAGAAAATGATGCTAACAATGTCGGTCAGGTCCAGTTGAGGCATGACGTTGTTCTTGTTGGAACACTAAAAACTGAAAAATGGATGGTATAGAGGAAGGAAAGCAAAGGAGGATAACTGTTGGCTTAAATGGATGAAAACAATCAACACTGGCTAATCCTCAGGTGAAGCCATTTTGGTAAAACATATGGTATTTCAAAGACTATTAAAATCAAGAAACTGACAGACTGAACTGAATTTCTCTCTCTTCAAAAGTGTAATTTTTAAGAATTAAGGAAGAAATACATCCCAGTGTTTTCACTAGAGTATGTTATCTTCTTTGGATTCCCTGTTGCACTTAGTTGAATGCTGTGCCCAAGTAAAAGTTCAAAAACTGTTTATTGAATGTTTCTTTCCATGCTAATTCAGTTCAACGCTCCAAAAATGAGTAATTTTGGAAGACTTCTAAAAGAAGAGAGCTACCTTCTACATGTAATGCTATGATGGATCAAAAGGTAAGGAAGGAATTTCATTTTTGACACCATGGACATTCGTCTGCTGAAAAAGACGCTATGGACAGGTGTATCCTTTTTCTCATTCTAACAAAATTACTTAATTCCTTATAAATCTGAATATTTATTCTATAAAATGAAACATTAGCTAACTAAAGGTAGGCTAACAAAATAAAAGCTAAATGTATTTTCCTAATTTGATAGAATTTTGTTAAAGGAAAACACCAGAAACTGTTTAGATTGAGTGCCTTCCAATTTTAAACACCTTAATACTTAGTCTAATACTTAGACTTAATACTAAGTCTAATAGAACAACTTCACTCCAACTGAAACTAAGAAAACTCCTTTATTATTATATTTACATTAGGAGAGAATGAGTATGTGTATGTATGTATTCACACAGAAACGTGTGTATATGTGTGCGTGTTCATGTTTGTGTATATAATGCTTTGCCTCAGTATAAAACGGGCACATTTTGTTATCAAGTCCTTGTCAGTCAACCAACGTTTACTGACTACCCATAGTATGTACCCTACTTGACCTGTCACTGTTCTAGGCCTTGGAGATACAGAAATGAGATGACAAGACAAAGTCCCTGCCTAAGAAGATGAAAATAATAAAATTTACAGAAATTAAACACAGCTGTGAAACATAAAAATATTTATGATGGGGAAAAATAAAAAATGACTGAGAATGGTAAGTGCTATAAAGAAAACAGGATCATGTGATTGAAGCGGGGGAGTACTTCTACAGCCAGAATGGGATGGAATCCATCGCTAAGGAGTGAAAACTGAGTAGAGATCTGAATGACAAGCAGGAGGCAGCCACACAAAGATCTGAGGGAAAACACCCCAAGCAGAAGGCAGAAGTCACTGCAGAAGCCAAACAATGGGAACGTGGTTGCACACTTGAGGAACAAAGGAGGCTGCTGTGGCTGGATACCAGGGGCCACCTTGCAGGCCACGGTAAGGAGTTGGGGTTTGAGTCTTCTTATAAAAAGCAACTGGAGGATTTGAAGCACAGGTGTGAGACGCCACCGACAAGACACTTTTGAAAGGCCCCTGGAGGCCGTGTACAGGGTGCACTGAAGGGACCCAAGACTGGAGGCACAGAAACACAGAGCAATTAGGAGGCTGTTCTAAGACAACTGTTGTGAATACAAGACTGGGACAGAGATGAGGATGATTTGAGCCGGCATCAGAGCAGAGAAGGTGACAATAAATAATTAGATTGAAACATATGTTGGGGGCAGAGCCAACCACATTTACAGGACTGGACACAGGGTGTGAAGTAAAGAGAGGAGTCAGGGATGACGCCTAGGACTCTGGTCTAAGTAACTGGAAGGATAATAGTTCCAACTTTCGGAGGAGGTCAAAACTGCACTAGATCTGGGGAAGGGAACTCAGCGATCACTTTTGGATGCCTCATCAGTAGTCTAGGATACAAACTTGGAGCGCAATGAAAGGTCACTGTGACAGGAGCTGAACGAGCCAAGAAGGGAAAATCACAAGGCAAGGTCAGAGAGGGAGGTGGGTGCCTCTTAAAATTTGGTAAGAAGTTTGGATTTTAATTTAAGTGCAAGGGGAAGCCACTGAAGGAATTTTATGCAACAGAGACACACACATGATTTGTTATGAAAACATTATCCTGACAACAGTATGAAAAATGGATTGTAGAAAGAAAAGGATGTTAGTTAGAAGATATTATAAGTGTTCAAGGGCAAGATGACTTAGAGTGGTGACAACAGTGATGAAGAGAGGGTGATGGATACATTTTGGGAACTTAATAGGAAGTGACTGGATGCAGGACAAGAAGAGAAGAAAGGAGTTGATGATGACATCCTAGGTTTCTTGGCTTGAACAGCTGGGTGAGTAACAATGTTGTTTACTGGGTAAGAAAACCTGCAAGACTACAAGGTGAAAAGAAGGGAAAGTGAGAATATAATATACTACATCCAATAAGAACTAAACAAGTATTTAATAGTTTATAACCTTGTTTACAGCACAGTAATTGGAAGTAAAATCCCAATAAACCACCTCGTTACAGAGGCTGCATGTTTGCTTATGACACTCACGGGCTCAGGAAAGAGCATCTGCCTGTCCCAGCTGCCTTTCCCAGTGCAAGAGGGGTCAAGATGGGGACTGAGACTGGGCAGTGAGAAGCTGCCCTGACACATGAAGGTGCAGACCAAAGGCCAAGAAAGAAGGGAGATGAAGGGCTGCAGAGGCTCGCCAAGGCAAGGGCCAGCAGGCATGGTGGCCAATTACATGGGCCATGAAATGAGGGTAGGGATAACAGTGGTAGCAGACGGAAGAGTCAGTCGACATGGCTGCTTGAAAGATTAGTTACGCTGATCAAATAAGTAAATAGCAAATATAAGTAAATATATCAAGGATAATGAGAGCCAAGTTTCTGACTACAGAGTAAATACTTCTAAACATGGAAAGGTTAAGGCTAGGAAGAATCCCAAGATATAAAATAGAGTCAAAGGTATTCATATAAAAAATTATAGTTTTATAATATAAATTTATGGTTTTATAACATATACACACAGAAAAATATTTATTGATCTATGTGTGTTTATACACATATGTACACATATATACATACCATACATATACTTCCTAACTCTGTCTATTTGACAGGGTCTACATGTAATAATGCCCTCTGAGCAAGGAGCACACAGTAGGCTCTAATCTTGTTTCTGGGTATCATCCTCAACCAAAAAAATACAGGGTTCCTGGGAGAAATGACTGATTCTATGGCTGGGGAGGATGAATGAAAGCTGGGCCTGGAGTATCTTGTGCCTGAAAGTAAGGACATGTTCAGTGAATGATGTTAATAAGACAAAAGCAGGTGCCAGCTGCAAGGGTCTCCCACTCAAGAGATCTCAGCATCAGAATAAATCATGACAGTACTAGGTTACAACCTGTTGAATCAAACAGAAATCTGAGAGGCCATACTGTTAAAAATGAGTGAATGAATGAGAGAGAGAAAAGCTCTTCCATAGAAGACAGTACTAACAAATGTGGAAGAGGTGACAAGAATAAAGAATCACCATTTGGCAGCCATTGTAGATGTAGCTGATTCATAGGTATCATCTATAGATGCTAAACTTGCTAAGTGGAGTTTGATAAGGTATGGGATTATTGGTACAATCCTATAATACCTTTCTACAAAAAACTAATTGATTACAAAGGGGAAAAGGGCAAGTTTAAAATAGAGAGAACTGATCAAGTTTGCCTTTTGAAAGAATCAGCTGAGAAGAATGCAGCATCATTTCTATGTATGTATAACCACCAAGAATGCATGACCTAAATCAAATCGCAAGGAAACACAAGATGAACTTCGGTTCAGAGTCACCTACAGAAGGAAAGGCCTGTACTCTTGAAACCTGTCAAAGACATGAAAGGAAAAGGGTGAGGAGATCTGAAAGAAGGCGTCTGAAAAGAGATGACAACTGAACAGACACATATAACTGAATGGGAAAATGGACCTTGAAGGAAAAAGATTTGGGACAGCTGGTGAAATCTGGCTGGGGTCTAAGGACTTAGATGGTTATGTCATGTTAGTCACATCCTGACATGGAAGGTTATACAGGAGAATGTCCCTGATTTTCCAAACACACGCTAGAATGTTCAGGAGTGATGATGAGATGTCATGTCTAAAGCTTGCTTTCAAAGGTTCAGAGAAAGACTAGAGAAAACAGTACGAGAAACCTCTGAATTGAAAGAGAAAAAGAACAGAAGAAAAGAAAAATGATGATGGGAGTGTGTACCTGTTTCCAAAAACAGTGGAGATGGAGCAAGTACACTAAAATCTTAAAAATGGGAACCTCAACGGAAAAGGAGATGTGTTGTTCTGGCAACCTTTCTATAAGCATGGATGATTTCAAAATAAATAAACTTTTAAAAACTACTCCATTTTAAGAAATCCTTCAGAGACAGCTAATGGCCAAACAAAACCAAGACAGTCAACCAATGATAAAGCTGATTCTGACCTCCTTGCCAAGCCATGTTCACTCATACATCACAAAGGATCTTACCTTGGCTGCTTTAAGTAACATTTCTCTTTCTTCTAAATCCTTTCTCTGCTTCTCCAGTTGATCTAGCTTTTCAAGAAATTTGAGCTGTGATCTGGTGTCATTAGACAGGATGTAATTTTCACTTGCCTGGGGGAAAAAAAGAGTCTTCTGATGATCCAAGGCAACACACTCTACATTAGGTCTTGTTATAAATCAACTGAAGACAGTTACACCAAGATACATAGGGAGGTAAATTTTCAGGAGGTAATGTTATTTCTGCTAAACAAAGCAAGTATGTTAATCATTCTTAAAATCTGAGAGGCAATTTAAAAAGAAGTTTGAAAGTCCCTCAGTCATGCCCAACTCTTTGCAATCCCACAGACTGTAGCCCTCCAGGCTCCTCTGTCTATGGAAGTCTCCAGGCAAGAATACGGGGGTGGGTTGCCATTCCCTCCTGCAGTGGATCTTCCTGACCCAGGGATGGAATCTGGGTCTCCTAAATTGCAGGCAGATTCTTTACTGTCTGAACCACTAGAGAAGCCCTCATTCTTAAAATGTGAGAGGCGATTAAGCAAAAATTTCAAAGAGCTTTCCTAGTAAGCTTCGTCCAGAGGGGAGGAAAAAGGAATTAGCCCAGCAGATACTGATAATAGGAATAGAAAGCAAAACAGTGTATTGTTTACCTATCATCTAAATCTTTTTAGTTAAACTGTCAATCCCATCAGACTTTAATGATTAATTAAATCTGAGGCCCATAAAAGATAAAAATAAATAATCACTTCCCTGAAAAATATACCAAAGATGAAAGTTATTATCTCTGCTTCTATTGCTGAATTGGTCTAACTTTGACAAGCAAATGCAACTTCTATCAAAAGACAACATAAGATCAAATGGCAAACAAAATCCTAAACACTGTGCAACTTCTATCAAAAGACAACATAAGATCAAATGGCAAACATTAAAATCCTAAACACTGCTGTGAGGATTTCCTTAAGCTATGGACTTGGGCAGAAACTTGCATAAATCAGAGTCATAACAAGAAGTGTAATTATTCATCTTCAATGTTCCATAAAAGGATAAAGTTTACAGTTTCATTTATTCTGATATGCTAAACTATAAAACAGTGCTTTACAATCTAAATACTTTGTTATTTTCTTCATCTGATATGACTACCCGTCTCTCTGAATATTAATACATATATGCTTGTGGGGGTGGGGAGTGACTTCCTGGCATCTATTCATCTCAGTGATTCAGACATCTAAGCTATAGGAGGGAGACTGTATAACAGGAAAACTGAATGTTTTTAAACATTTAGTCCAACAGTCAGTGCCTGGCTTGGAAATCTGGTTACAGTACCATTCCCATCTTTGTTTTATCCCATGCTCATGGATGATTCAATTAACTGGGGCTGAGAGATTTCATATGCCCAAGATTCTTTTTAAATTAAATTTTTATTGTTGGTATTTAACTGGATCAAAGGAGTATTACATAGTATAACGAACAAGGATGTATTAGTGCTACTTATTTTACTTTCTGTTTAATACAAAGAAGAATTCTCAAATGTTTTTTAAAGTTAAATAAAATACAAGATAGAATATGGAATACATTATGGGCCAACCATACAGGCATAAACAAAATAACCAGTGGTTTCTTAAATACTTCATTTTTACCATTTTTGTGTTCACACACTCTGGAGATAGTTTACTGAGAGGATTTAATTTAAAAGGACAACAAATGCTAAATTAAAAAGGGGCACAGACTTTCTAAATTTGAACCCAATCTCATTTCCATGCTAAGATTCCTTCTCTCTCTCACTCTCTTCCAGCTCAGTGAAACTACTCTTGCTTAATGCATTCTTCCTTTACTCTTCCAGATCCTAAACAAATCAGTGTCTTCCCTATTTCTACTGAGTCTCTAACTTTATCTAAATAACAGTAACCCCAATGTTATCATGATCTCTCCTGTCTGTCCAGCTGGTCTAACTGAAGTCTTCTTGGATCACAGAGGAGGGTGGTTTAGTAATGAAAATACAAGGATTCAGACCAAATGATAACATCATCAAGTGAATCCCATCTAAAGAAAGCACTACAGCCCCTTTCAGCTGTAAAACACTGAAGCTTTTCCACAGCCACTGGCACTAGAAGACTCTAATATATCTTCAGTGGGGAAAAACCTGGCAGCAAGATCAGAAGCTTTGCATCACATGTGTTTTACTTTCTACTTCTTTATTTAAATTTCAACTTATAACTATGATTAGTTAGAGATTTATATCTAACCAGGTGAAAGATTATCGAAAGTAGATGGATTTCAAATAGAAAGAGATGGCGGGATTTTGCTTTTAATAAAAATAGCTCATTGTTATGAAATTCATGGAGTAAATTTTCCCACACAGATAAAAACAAATCCTATCAGGATGAACTGAAATATAAGGACAAGGCTCAATCTGTGACACAAAAGTTATTATAATCAGAGTCCACAAACTAAGTATAATTCTGAATTAGATTGAAAAATAATTAAATGATTATCATTTGCATTTAAAGAAGGATGATCATGTAGCTGCCTTTCTATATGCATGAACTCACACAGTGGCATTAGGTATATTAAAGAGTAAGTGTGGAGAAAGGCAGAAGAGAGAAAAATCAATCAGGATAGACAATATTAAGGCAGAAAGTTAAGGCGGTATTAGCTTAAAGCTAAGTTACTGAGTTTCTAAGTGGAGTAGATACTATCCATTTTGCCTGGGGCAACTAAATCCTTGGAATATGTGCTGCTGACATACCTTACAAGAACTACTCCATCTGAAGGTTATATATAATAAAGCTTTGGATGGTATTTGGGATAGTAAACATTACACTGGAAATAAATGGAAACCATTCCATTACAATCAATCATTGGAAAAATTCTATCCCATACTAAATGTACATGCTACATTTTGTACAGAAACTGTCTGCTGTAAATGAAAGTACACTCATGTATCTCTGAAACAACAGGGTGAGGAAAAGGGGAGAATTCAGACAGAGACAGTTTTACAACAGTAGTTGAAGTCTTTAATACCTTACTTTCAATACTGGATTGAATAGTTAGACAGAATATCAATATGAAAACAGAGGACTAACACTATAAACCAACTAGATCTAGCAGACATACTGAACACTCCTCCCCAACAACAGCAGGATATACATTCTTCTCAAGTGCACACAGAATAGCCTCTAAGGAAGATCATATGTTAGGCCACAAAACAAGCCTCACTACATTTAAACTGACTGAATTGTGCTAAGAATATTCTCTGACAACAATGGGATGAAGCTAGAAATCAACAGAAAGAACACTGGAAATTTCACAAATACGTGGAAATAAAACAACATACTTTTAAATAACCAACAGATAAAAGAAGTCTCAAGGGAAATTAGAAAATAACTAAGAGATAACTGAAAACAAAAACACAATGTACCAAAACTTTTTGAATGCAGCAAAAGCAGCGTTTAGAGGGAATTTTATAGCAATAAAGAAATGCCTACATTAAAAGAGGAGATTGTAAATAAGTAACCAACCTTATACCTTCAGGAAACAAAATGAGAAAAGAAAGTAGGATCATTATCACTGACCTTACAAAAATAAAAAGGATTACCAGATAATATTATGAACAATGGTATGCCAATAAATTAAAGAACCCAAAAGAAATGGACAAATTCCAAAAGTACACAGAAATAAATACTGACATTAGGGGTCTTTTTTTCATTTTTTTCTGAAGCAGAAAGGGGAGAAAATAGAATGACTTCCTCCAGGGAATTTACCATAAGCATAGCTGATACCTCCCTAGATTCCTTTTAACCTATGTCTAGGACATCATGACAATGACCATTCTTGCAAACTCAAAACCTTATAAGGTTACCCATGTACCATGTTGTATAAAATCTAGCTATGAACACTTCTTGATAGGAGAGGAAAGGTTATCTTTTTCTTTTTTAACCCTCATCAACCAATACATTTGTTCTCCATCGAAACCATAATACAAATAAATCTAGTGCTTTCATCCTGATGATGGCAAGGGATTTGGTTCATACCACTAGGAATAAGACAAGGCTATTTGTGTATGTAATTTTTAAAATAAAAGTCCTCAATGCAATCACTTAATTCACTGAAAGAAAATGGGAGTTGCCAGCAGAGTACGGATCACTGAAGAGAACACAGCTACCCAATATATCCTTCTAACACATCCTCCCCTTTCCAGTCAAGAGCTTTAGGAAGAGAAGCCTCAGGCATAACAGATGCGTCTTTCAGTCTACACTAACACAGAAGCTTTGGATACTACCGAAACTCTATTTATTTGTCATGTAAACATATCTAAATAAGGCACATTAGGAATGAGATTTTGATTTTCTACCAATATGAATTATGTCTCAACCATTTCCTTGGAAAATGTACCTAGAATATGAATCCATATCAAAAAGCTACCTTTAACAGAACAAAAAGGAGACAGAAGAGTTTGGTCTTCTCTAATGGTTTCCTTTACCTTGTAAGTGGTCATTCGATGCTGAGCAATTGTCGTCAGCTTTTCTAGAAGGCCTCGTAATCGCTCCTGTGTTGCATGGGAGATCAAGTTCACAGCATCAGAATTAAGTTCCGTAATGTCATGCTTTTTACCTGTGGAAGCAGGGAAAATCCATTACGTGTTTTAGTAGAGGCTGATAATTGAAATAATTAGCACAGCAGGTATTCTGTTCCCCCTGGAAGTCATACCCATTATGAATAAAGGTTTGGAGATTATGATTTTCCTGGTAAAGTCACAACTTCAAAGATCTTAGACATTACATTAATAAAACCTAGCCTGGAGCCTCAGAAAATATAGACATTGTTTCACTTAGCCTCTAGAATCATTCTCCTTGCAAGGTCATTTATAGGACAAAGTTAATAAGAACACAAATCAAGTCTAGTGTTCAGGGAGGAAAATGGTAACTGCAGAAATTAGTGCTGTATTCTGCTAATTTTAGTAATTAAAAAAATAGAAAATTACATTTTGCCCTGTTTGACACTGTTAGCAATTTACAACATTTATTTCCATGAATTCAGATTGTGAGTCTATGTTAATAACTTATCTACACGACACACCTATACTTTTTGTCCAATACCAATCATGCTTACTTTGCACTAACTCATGTTCTATAATTACAAGTTGAAAAGAATTCAAAGCCTCATCATTTTACTTATCAATTTTAAAAACTTCTCTTTCACTATATCTTTTTCTATAAATAAACCAAACTTCTCTTCTTCCTTCTACTAACTAGGAAGAAAGTTTCAGGAAAACAGTTTAGACTACATAGCCCAAAGCAGAAGCTCATTTATAAAACAACCTCATCAGTATTTAAATAGCAGTTCTCCAGCTCAGTGAAACCACCTGTATCATCAGAGATGATAACCCTAAAGATACACGCAATTATGTAATCTCATCTAAATGAGTTTTCTAAGTGCTATTGTGTTTGTTTTTAACATATGCATTTACACAAATTTAAAAATATAATATTTAATTTGCAATCTATCTGAAATGCATTCTTATATACTCAAAGTGTGAATAAGGATTGTAAAAAAAATAAACTTTAATTAAAAAAGCCAACAAATCTTAAATATATTGTTTGATCATAAGAAATGCTGCCATAAGAATTGAACTTTAGTTTAAAACATGGGCTATGTTAAACCAGACAGAAAAAGAATATAAAACGATTCAGCTTCATCTGTACCAAACCTTCAAAATGTAGTTCATTACTTCGTAGCAAAACTGAATTCATCACCAATACATGATTCAAGGAAGGGGAAAAAACTGGAAAGTCAAATCCACTTTACTAAAACATCAGCATAAATAAATAGTGGGGCCTTGTATAGCAGCAATAATACAATTTCAAAACAACCCAGTGGTTAAAATTATAAGTAAACATGGGTATGTAGAGGATGATATGCCAGTTGATACTTTAAGAAAAATGAACATTTAATAATATAGTGTCTGGGAAAAAACTTTGAAGATAACTTCATATGTATAAAACAGAAGCCTAAGTTAAAGAAATAATCTGTATTTCTAAAATACTACAAATAAACAAGTGTTCAGAGTTGCCAACAATTTCAGGGCTTAGTGAACAATCAAATTTTCTAATATCCTCACTAAACTGATGATAAAACATGACAGAATTACAAAGTTAAAGTCTCACTTTAAAATAAAACACTCTCTTTGGTAAAGTCATCATTAACTGATTAAGGAGATCAAGTTGGTAGTCAAAAGCTTACTATGTGATTTTACAGAAAGTCTCTGTAATTTAACTTTGGTAATTGGCAAAAAAAGAAGAACACTGGCATGTTTACTCCCCTACCATATTCAAGTAAGAAAATCTTCCTCCCCAAATTCTTTGGGTTAATTTATAACTCCTGTTATTAAAAAATGATCTTGGTTCTGACCTGTTCTGTGAACATGGAATTTTATTATAAATGAAGAACATTCCTAGAAATATATAACTCCGTTCACTCTATGGTTTTTGTTTTAAAAGCTTAGGTAATTAAAGGGAAGAAGTTTTGCAATTTTCCGTCATATTAAATGACAAGTTTGTGTTTTATCACTAAGAACTGAAAATACAAAGACTTATCCCCAGAATTCTCCCTGAAAGCAGAGGTTAGCAAACTAAATCTGGTCTCTATAGACAGTTTGATGGGAAAACAGTCTTTCCTATTTGTTCATATATTGTCTACAGCTTCTTTTGTAATGTAACAGTAGAGGTGAGCAGTTGCTACACAGACTATATTTGCCCACAAAGTAGCAAACATTTACTATCTGGTCCTCTGCAGGAAAAAAAAAAAACAACCTGTCAATCTCTGTCCTAAAAGATCAAAAATGTTCTTTCAATACTAAAATTTCTCCTATCACACAGTCAAGGTCTAAATCAAGCTAGAAATAAAATTTAGAAGGGGGCAGGGTATTGATAAAATTAAGTACGAATCTACTTGTGCTCCACCAGAGTTCTAAATAATTATGTGGCTAAAAGCTGTTAAAACACCAGCAAATTTCCCAAGCCATCACAGAAAGGTATGTGCTTAGGCTTAATCCCAAATTAAGGAAACGGCCCCTGCACAGTACAAAACAGAATGCAATGAAGAAAACGAAAGAGAAGGAAAGAGAGGGGGAGAAGAAAGAGGGAGAGGGAGGGCTGGAGAGGACAGCAGTCAAAACACAAGCAAACTGCAAACAAACATTTTACAATTAACTTTTCTGAATTCCAATTCTTTTAAACTAACGTAAATTCTGAAAGTGAAAGATGAGAGTGAAAAAAGTGTTGGCTTAAAGCTCAACATTCAGAAAACTAAGATCATGGCATCTGGTTCCATCACTTCATGGCAAATAGATGGGGAAACAGTGGAAACAGTGGCTGACTTTGTTTTTCTGGGCTCCAAAACCACTGCAGATGGTAACTGCAGCCATGAAATTAAAAGACGCTTACTCCTTGGAAGCAAAGTTATGACCAACCTAGACAACATATTCAAAAGCAGAGACATTACTTTGTCAACAAAGGTCCGTCTAGTCAAGGCTATGGTTTTTCCAGTGGTCATGTATGGATGTGAGAGTTGGACTATAAAGAAAGCTGAGAGCTGAAGAATCGGTGCTTTTGAACTGTGGTGTTGGAGAAGACTCTTGAGAGTCCCTTGGACTGCAAGGAGATCCAACCAGTCCATCCTAAAGGAGATCAGTCCTGGGTGTTCACTGGAAGGACTGATGTTGAAGCTGAAACTCCAATACTTTGGCTGCCTCATGCAAAGAGTTGACTCATTGGAAAAGACCCTGATGCTGGGAAAGATTGAGGGCAGGAGGAGAAGGGGACAACAGAGAATGAGATGGTTGGATGGCATCACCAACTCGATGGACATGGGTTTGGGTGGACCCCGGGAGTTGGTGATGGACAGGGAGGCCTGGCATGCTGTGATTCATGGGATTGCAAAGAGTTGGACACGACTGAGCGACTGAACTGAACTGAACTGAAATCCTACTTTTTCAAAATAAAAGGACAGCATATACTGAGGTGAAACAAGTGATAATTTGTACAGCATACAGTAGGAGCTCAAATATTTACTGAGTAATTTTTAAGTAGACTTAGAATATGTAACAGCAATGCATTTTATAGTCCTTAAATATACCATAGATGTATCAAACATCTGAAACTTTCACAGTTTTGTGTGAAGCCTTCAACACAGAGTGCAAAGGTTCTTACTCAAGCATACTAAAAGGTCACTGGTGCTGGCCCCTCAAGTTGGACACGGGTGAAGGAGGAGAGTTAGTCTGTGGCAAGCCCCTGGGTCAGGACACAAGAAATGAGAAGACACACACACAACAATCTCTCTTGAATTTGTCTCTTTTCTCAGTTACTGCTGTGAGTCTGCTATTAACAACAAAAATGTTTGGCTCCAGAATAAAACAGGTATGTTCTCTACCATTTCGTTTCATATACTTCAGGCCATCTAACAACTACTGGCCAGAGAGAACCCTGATATTCTAGTTTCACTCTTTTATTGTAAGGATGGGTTTGAGTTTCAGGGTGGAGATGAGGAAAAAGGGACTTAATCTCATTGACTATTTCTTTGTTTCATAAACACAAATTTGTAACATAAATTACATGCCTAAAGGCCAACCAAGGAAGAAAAGCACAGAAAAAAAAATATACCATAAGTATATTTATATACTTATGATATTAACTACTACCTATACCAGAAACCACAGGTTATATAATTTGTTACTTTAATAATTTTTAAAATAAAATACTTCTTCTGTAACACCCATGAAATCTTGATTACTTCCAGAGCTTTTGTTAAGCTTCAGTTTCCAGAAAAACCAACCCAGGCTATCTAACTCTTGGTAACATTTTCCTTGGATCAGACATTCTTATCAGGTCAATAATCACACTTACCAATGTCTAAAATTCGCTTTTGTAGAGCTCCAATGAAAAGGAACGGTTCATCTTTACAGGACTGAACGAGTGTGCCAACCAATTCAGAGTTTGTTGCTAAGATGCAGGCGTTTTCTTCACTGAGGTTGACCCCTGCCATGGAAGTCACATCATTGATGTCATCTTCATCTCTAATAGAAAAAAAAAAAGGAAAGCTTTTTGGTGGTGGTGGTGGTATGTGAACGAGTGATTTCAAAGTGCAAGGAAGTGCTGATCTCTCCTTATAACTAAAGACATTATCTTACTTAATTTATCCAAGCCAGAGAAGAAGTGAGGCATGGCTATCCCTCTCCGTCAGTCTTTAAAATTAATTGGTATCTCTAACCACTAGTACATTTAATATCAGAAAGATGGATCACAGACACCTGTCTCCTGGTACCCATTTCTCCCTCTCGTAGTTTAGTAAATAGGGTGCACTAAGAGGGATTTGGTCCAGTGCTCTGTGACAAACTAGAGGGGTGGGAGAGAGGCTTGCGGCAGGGACAGGATACCCATGGCCAATTCACGTTGATGTATGGCAGATGTCAATGCAATATTGTGGAAAAACTGTCCTCCAATTAAAATAAATAATTTTTTTCAAAAAACAGGGATTTGGAAGTTAGTCTAGGTTATCCACAAACTGTCTCCAATGAAAGACAATGAAATAAAAACAGGCTTCTTTTTTTTTCATCCAAGATGACTAAAAGCCCCTGAAATATCCCCAGTGTCCTCCACGGGTCCACTGAGGAGGAGGAGAAACCCTTCGATCCTGAAAGGTCCATACCCATTAAAAGGCCCTTGAGAAGAATCTCTCTAGACTAGCTATTCTGAAACTGTATGGTTAAAACTAGCTTTGTTCTTCTGCTTCAGACTTTTGGTATGCTCCATCTGTACCAAATGAATTCATTAAACCACCTCCTGAAGCAAATGGCTGCAAAGGGCTAATATTTAAGATATAAAATTATACACACATATGTAAAAGACATACATATAAGAACACAAAATATGTTTGTGCTCCTTGCATTGTGCCAGCAAAATTAAATAGTTGTTTTTATCTAATAGAATTGCTACATGGTTACGGTATACTAAGATGAGTATATTATGTTTAAGGAGAGAGAAGAGAAAGACCAAAGAAATACTAAAATTCTAATGGCATCCTTAACACCATACATAATAAGAGGCATGTCACTGACCATCACTCAGGTGCCAATGTATAACAATTTACGCAAACATGATTCTATAAAAAAGATATTGTTTCCATTTATTGCATGGGCCAAATGATCTGTCATGTGGTTTCATATCAATAGATTTGAACCTCCTTGTAGTAATGCATTTGTGTACAAAAGAGGGAAATAAACTATACCAATTAAGTGTTTAAGATATGAAAGCCTCTGGTGTTCAACTTTAAAAAGCAGCATGTTAAGGGTAAGAGAGGGAAAGAGACCCCACTCACATAGGTATAAGAGATTCAAACTAAATGAAAGAAAATTAAGTGCCAGACACAGCAGTTGCAAGTGAAGAGAAAGAAATATGGTTCCACAACCTGAACAGTATATTTAAAAGCCTAACCTTTAAAACTGTGTCTCTGTAATAAGGAAAAGAAAACTTTTAAAATTAGTATCTAAAATCAACCAAACAAAATATAAAGAAACTGTAAAAATGGTTGGTCTCCACCTTATCATATGTCACAGAGGTACTGTCAGAGGTATGGGATGCTGAGAATGGTTCTAAGAACTAATGTACCACCTATGTAAACAAAGAAGTATTTCAGAAACATCTGAACACTTAAAGCTTAAATGTAAGTACAATAGAAACTGCAAACCTAAAGATGGACCAAGATCTGAGTTAAAAAAAAATTTTTTTTAAAGGTCTGAGTAAAAAATCCTTTTTAAAAATAAAGTATCAAGAAAATGAAAAAACAAGCCATAGACTGGGAGAAAATATTGGCAAAACACATATCTGATTAAGGACTGTTATCCAAAATATATAGAGAACTCTTAGAACACAACAATAAGAATACAAACAGATTAAAAAATGGGCCAAAGACATAAAAGACAACTTACCAAAAAGACGGCAAGCATATGAAAAGATGATCCAAATCCTATGTTATCAAGGAGATGCAAATTAAAACAATGAGATACCACTACACACCTATCAGAATGGCCCAAACCCTGAACACCAAATGCTGATGTGGGTGTGGAGAAACAGGAACTCTTTGCTGGTGGGAATGCAAAATGGTACAGCTACCATGAAAGACAGTTTGGCAGTTTATTGCAAAACTAAACATACTCTTAACATGCTGCTGCTGCTGCTGCTGCTGCTAAGTCGCTTCAGTCGTGTCTGACTCTGTGCGACCCCAGAAACGGTAGCCCACCAGGCCCCCCCGTCCCTGCGATTCTCCAGGCAAGAACACTGGAGTGGGTTGCCATTTCCTTCTCCAATGCATGAAAGTGAAAAGTGAAAGTGAAGTTGCTCAGTCGTGTCTGACTCTTCAGGATCTCATGGACTGAACCTACCAGGCTCCTCCGTCCATAGGATTTTCCAGGCAAGAGTACTGGAGTGGGGTGCCATTGCCTTCTCTGTGCTCTTACCATATGATACAGCAATTATACTCCTCTGTACTAACCCAAAGGAACTAAAAATTCACATCCATACAAAAACCTGTACATGGATGTTTCTAGAAGACTTACTCCTAATTGTCAAAACCTGAAAACAACCAAGATGTCCTTCGGCAGGTGATTGGACAAACTGTAGTAAATCCAGAAGTGGAATATTGTTGAGGACTAAAAAGAAATGGTACCATACCATGAAAAGATGTGGAGGAAACTTAAATGCATGTTACTAAGTGAAGAAGCCAAACTGAAAAAGCTATATACTGATGATTCCAACTATATGATATCTTGGCAAATGCAAATTATGGAGATAATAAGATGACCTGTAGTTGCCAAGGGTTAGCAGAAAGGGATCAGAGAAGGCAATGGCATCCCACTCCAGTACTCTTGCCTGGGAAATCCCATGGACAGAGGAGCCTCGTAGGCTATAGTCCATGGGGTCGCTAAAAGTCGGACACGACTGAGCGACTTCACTTTCACTTTTCACTTTCATGCATTGGAGAAGGAAATGGCAACCCATGCCAGTGTTTCTGCCTGGAGAATCCCAAGGACAGAGGAGCCTGGTGGGCTTCCATCTATGGAGTCGCACAGAGTTGGGCACAACTGACGCGACTCGGCGGCAGCAGCAGCAGCAAAGGATGACTAGGCAGAAAACAGAGGACTTTTTAGGACAGTGAAATATATAGTATCTGTATGACACTATCATGGGGGATATATGTCATCACATGAAAATGTAAAAACCCACAGAACGCACCACACAACAAGAGTGAATTGTAAGATAAATGATGAACTTTGGTTGATAATGATGTCTCAATGTAGCTTCATCAATCATAACAAACAGACCACTCTGGTGGGGGATGTTGGCAATGATTGAGGCTGTGCATGTATTAGAATTTTCTACAACATACCAATCAATTTTCTTGTGAACCTAAAACTGCACTAAAAAACCATCTATTAAAAAAGAAAAAAGAGGCCAAGTACATTCAATTAAAAACTCCGTTCACTCCTAAACAGAATCTGTTCACTCTGAAATAGAATCCCAACCAGTTACTTAACACCTTTAGGACAAAATTTTCTTCCTCTAAACAATGAATAACTTTGATTAGGGTACTTTCTAATGCCACTGTCAGCCACTTAAAAGAATAAGGGAGCTCTCTTTGGCCAGATAGAGAACAAATGCCAGGGTGTATTACAAAATGGGAAAAACTAAACAAAACAAGGTATAGGACAGACTGTACCCTGGGGGAAAAAATACACACTTACATGGGCATAACTTCTATGGGCCTATCTCTGGATACACAAGAAATTCATCTCTGGAGGGGGAAATTGGGAAGCATGAGTAGGAAGAAGACATTTTATATCGAATCAAACTCTTTTTCTAAGGGCTTTCCAGGTGACACTAGTGGTAAAGAAACTGCCTGCCAATGCAGAAGACATTAAGAGATACGGGTTTGATCCCTGAGTCAGAAAGATCCCCTGGAGCAGGACATGGCAACCCACTCCAGTATTCTTGCCTGGAGAATCCCATGGGTAGAGGAGCCTGGCAGGGTACAGTCCATGGGGTCACAAAGAGTTGGACACAACTGGAGTGACTTAGCATGCAAACACATAATCTTTTCTACCCTTTGAATGTTGTACTATATACATGGATTACTCAATCAAATGGTTAGTGATATTTTAAAAATAATATGTAAACAAACAGAGAAAGAAAACTGAAGACAGAAATATAATGAGGTTCAGAACATGGCCTCATCCTTCCCTTAACAAAATCCCCAGACTTATTTAAGGTATACAGCACATGCCTTTACACACTTGGACACAACATGGCATGGTCACAATGTTAGCTGTGTGCCAGGTACACCAGCCCTGTACGCTGCACCTTGCTTCCACAGGTGAGTGTTCCCACTGAGCCCCTGCTGAAGTCTCACATACAGACTGGAGAGACCAGTACCAGGCCTCCTATTACTAGCAGTCCCATGCACAGTACTAGCGGAGAAGGCAATGGCAACCCACTCCAGTACTCTTGCCTGGAGAATCCCAGGGACGGAGGAGCCTGGTGGGCTGCAGTCCATGGGGTCGCACAGAGTTGGACACGACTGAAGCGACTTAGCAGCAGCAGCAAAGTACTAGAACTGAATGTAATTCATCAATGAAGAGACTGTCCCATGTCTTTCAGAATCTTCTTGCAGCTCTTCTCTGAAATCAGCAGGGAGCTAACCACCCAGAAAGATTTGTTCCTGCCTAGCCATCTCTGCCCCTTCTATTTAGACCCCAAGCTGAACACAGCTCCCTCTAGTTCAGCTATCAGCTGCTATGGTTACAGAGGGCAGCATGAAGAGAGGGAGACCCTAAGGAGGGAAGAGGAAAGGGTACCACGATCAACAGTACCCGAACCATTTAAAACTTCCCCTAAGAGAGGTGGCAGACTAAAGGAAAGCAAAGACAACACAATGTCATAGCAGCATTGCTGATAAGGCTAAAAAAGATAGGCCAAGACAGTAACAAAGGCTTTGCTGCTGAGGTATATTTGTGATTCTGGGTTGGTTTAATCTTAGGGGCAAAGAAAGCGAGAATCTCTGAATCATGTCTTCAAGACCTCTGGTCTGATGCAGTATATTTTTTAATGAAGGTGTTGTGAAAGATATAAGCCTGTTTCATTCTAAAGATATACAAGAAGGAAATTTAACAGTGAAAGGCTTCCAACCCCAAGATTCTGTTGGGCACTAGGTTACTATGCAAAAGTTAAAGAAGTATTACCCAATCACCTGGCTTGCATTCTGGCTTCTGAAACTGATCTAATTCTTTAGCTTTTTAATAAAGTTAACCACTGCTTGTGCCTACCTTTTAAAATCTCTTCTACCCTCTTCAGATCTATAATAGCATCAGACTAATTCTTCTCTAGTAGAAAAAAATCACATTACTTTCCTGTTATAAAACATTTCATGATCCCACGAACTAAACCTGATATTCAAGGCCTTCCAGGTAATGACCCTAACTTAGCACACTCTTCTCTCCCATTTCTTACCATCAAATAGCTCCTACCGACCCTGGCCTTTCTCAGGCTATTCTCCCTTTCTTGCTCTAGTCTTCAGCTCCTTTTGCTTTATTATCTTTCAGCTGTCAATGCCCGATCCATATTTCAGATCGACTTTAATTGCCTACTTTGGAAATGTTAGTTTGTTTTCATACTTTTAAAGTGTCTGTCCAATTGCTACAACTTTTGAACTTCCGAGGGTACATTTCTTTTTATTTTAAGAAGATCAAGTTCTTCTTTTAGGTTACAAATCCCTGGTAAAATAAGTTTACCTTCAATATTCGTTTCATCACCTTTGAGCATAATCTCTGCATTACCTACTATAGCCAGTATATAAGCTCACACAACATCCTGCTTACTCTTTTTTAAAGGTATTTTTTCCCATGGGAAATCTTTTTTCTTCTTTTTAAGAAACATAGCATAGGATATTGCAGTATTTCTCAAACTTTAGTGACTTTAGGAACTACTTCAAAGTATATTCCTTCCCAGTTCATTCTGCATGTAAGCATAAAGATAATTTTTCCTAAATAGCATTTTACTATAATAAAATCTGGCTAGTAATTTTGAAAGCTTTCACAATCACATCTCTAAATCTTCATTCATGTAATTTCGCTGAGAGGAATATTAAAGAACTTAATGTCTAACAAGATTTAGCATAAAGGCAACTACTCCAAGACTTTTTTGTTGAATTTAACCCTAGATTTAGAGTTAATCTGCACAGCTCAGAAGGGTGTTTCTTCCGTCTCCTGTCCTTCCAAGATTTTATCACCAGAGACAGTTTTCTAAGTCTCTCCTTGGAATGATTAACCATCTGTTATTATGTTAAATACATAATAAAACAGTTAATTACATATGAATCAAGATAGAGCACATGTTTAATCTACACTAGAGAATCTGATTCCTGCAATAAGAGGAAAATGGGACATTAAAGTTGACGGAGTAATATCTGTACAAACAGTATGTAACCTTGTCCTATGTTATTTTCTAAGTATCTTTTAAGGCAAATTAAAAAAAAAAACCACTTAACCTCTAGCTGTTATAATGCCTCCTAAGTTATACATGTATACATAAATATCCGTATATATATAATATGCATCCACAAATATTTTATTATCTCTCTAAAATATAAGGATTCTAAAGAAAAACTTTAATCATAAGACACTATCACCTCTTCAAAAAAATCAACAATAACTGCTTATGATCATCAAATTTCCAGTTTCCAGTTTAAATAAAGTTAACTACACAAACATGCAGAGGTATTTGTCACCTCTGATTCTGAAATATAAAGAATAAAACACGAATCTCTGGCACCCTCTGGTGTTTAAACACTATATAGCTTCCCTTATTTATCCCAGATGTACCGACAAGCACAGCAGAAAATATGATTTACGCAGGGAAAAAGTCACAAAAATGTTCTTTTCACTTAAGCAAGTAGTTTTGAAAATACAGGCGGATATCACTGCTATTAACCTCATCCAGTTAAGTCAAGACAAGATCAAATGCCATACACTATTATCTCCTCTTACCTAAATAGAGTCACTTACCTAAACAGTAAATAAAGTGATATTAATACTAAGTATCTGAGACAGAAACTTAACAAAAAGACATCACTATAAAAAGATATGCATAAAGTCACATATGACCAAATAACTAGAACATATTGTACAAAAATGAGAAATGCATATTAGAACTAAAATAAAACTTATCTTAAAAATAGATTATATCTAAGATTATAGATATTCCTGTTCTGTTTCAAAATTATTTCAACAAGTTTTTGAATGCTTACTATGAACAAGGCACTGTTCTACACATTAAGCACACAACGGTAAAGTTACAAGGAACTCTCAGAGAGATTGGGGAGTATAAAGAAGGGTCAACAAATAAATAGAGTAACTTGAGATAAGTGCTTCAAGGCAGCAGATGTGACTGAAAAAGCTACTTTACAGGGTTGGCCAAGCAAACACTCTTTGGTCAGATAACTTTTAAACTGAAATAATAATAACTGTATTTAAAGAAACTTTTAAACTGGATTGGTCCATATGAAGATGGGGAAAGAAAATGCAGGAAATAACCACATTTAAAAACTGTACAGTGGGGCCTGACTAGTGTGTATGAGGAACCGAAAGGAAGGGAGCAAAACTCCTGGGTCCCTAACACCAAGAGAATGCCATGCCTGTCACTGTCTGCCCACTTCCAGTTTTCCTAAATGTGGGAAAGAATCTTATCTTGCTTATGCCACTATTCTTCAGTTTTTCTGTCAGCTTCAACCTTACTTAACTGTAACAAAGAGAACTATGGTTCAAGGTAATCTCAATAAAAAATTTTAAAACAACTGCCCTGCTGATTTTGAAATTTATGTGTAAAAGAAGAAAAAGTCAAGACATTTTTGATAAGAAAGGAATAGAGAATTTATCCAGATATAAAAATAATGAAAGTAAGATAACTGAAAATGCAAAAATATTAACACAGAAATAAAACAAAAACAACAGCAAAATGAAATTCTAGAAATATACCCTTGAACAACTGGGGATTTACTGAAAGGTAAAGTAGCATTTCAAATCAGAAAAGTAAAGATGATGAAATCTTCAGTAACTTGTTGACATAAGCAACCCAGCCAGGAAAAGGTTATTTCTGCTTCAGCTATTTATAAAGACAGAATCAAGCACTACTGATGATTTTGTGAAGGTCTATTACATATAAGGGGTGTGTATAGATATTTTGGAAGAAAATACAGAGGCTCCTCACTATAAGCTCAGGATAGGAAAAGATTTCTTAGAATAACGCAAAATTCAAAAGTTATAAAGGAGGAGACTGATAAAGCTAGTTTTCTGATTTAAAATCTGCGATTGGTGACACTTCCATCAGGCATTAAGTGGACTAGATGTACCCAGGAGAAATTATATGGCATTCTAATTTAGACAGGTTTAAGACTTTTTATTCCAATGATGGGTGCAGAGAAGTTGTCAAAAAGTATCAGTAAAAATAAGCACCGAGCACACTCTCCAGGTAGAACTGCCTCAAGGGCAAATGCCTGAGGCTGACACCAGTTTTCTGGCCTCTGTTAGAGTGAAGAAACTAAGTCAGGTTCACCAGAGCATGTGCTAGTTCAGTTCAGTCGCTCAGGCGTGTCCGACTCTGCAACCCCTGAACCGCAGCACGCCAGGCCTCCCTGTCCATCACCAACTCCCGGATTTCACTCAAACTCATGTCCATCGAGTCGGTGATGCCATCCAGCCATCTCATCCTCTGTTGTCCCCTTCTCCTCCTGCCCCCAATCCCTCCCAGCATCAGAGTCTTTTCCAATGAGTCAACTCTTCGCATGAGGCAGCCAAAGTATTGGAGTTTCAGCTTTAGCATCAGTTCTTCCAAAGAACACCCAGGACTGATCTCCTTTAGAACGGACTGGTTGGATCTCCTTGCAGTCCAAGGAACTCTCAAGAGTCTTCTCCAACACCACAGTTCAAAAGCATCAATTCTTCCGGGCTCAGCCTTCTTCACAGTCCAACTCTCACATCCATACATGACCACAGGAAAAACCATACCCTTGACTAGATGGACCTCTGTTGGCAAAGTAATGTCTCTGCTTTATAATATGCTGTCTAGGTTGATCATAACTTTCCTTCCAAGGAGTAAGTATCTTTAATTTCATGGCTGCAGTCACCATCTGCAGTGATTTTGGATCCCCCCAAAATAAAATCTGACACTGTTTCCACTGTTTCCCCATCTATTTGCCATGAAGTGATGGGACCAGATGCCATGATCTTCATTTTCTGAATGTTGAGCTTTAAGCCAACTTTTTCACTCTCCTCTTTCACTTGCATCAAGAGGCTTTTAGTTCCTCTTCACTTTCTGCCATAAGGGTGGTGTCATCTGTATATCTGAGGTTATTGATATTTCTGCCAGCAGTCTTGATGCCAGCTTGTGCTTCTTCCAGCCCAGCGTTTCTCATGATGTACTCTGCATAGAAGTTAAATAAGCAGGGTGACAATATACAGCCTTGACGTACTCCTTTTCCTATTTGGAACCAGTCTGTTATTCCATGTCCAGTTATAACTGTTGCTTCCTGACCTGCATACCGGTTTCTCAAGAGGCAGGTCAGGTGGTCTGGTATGCCCACCTCTTTCAGAATTTTCCACAGTTTATTGTGATCCACACAGTCAAAGGCTTTGGAATAGTCAAGAAAGCAGAAATAGATGTGTTTCTGGAACTCTCTTGCTTTTTCCATGATCCAGCGGATGTTGGCAATTTGATCTCTGGTTCCTCTGCCTTTTCTAAAACCAGCTTGAACACCTGGAAGTTCAGGGTTCATATACTGTTGAAGTCTGGCTTGGACATTTTGAGCATTCCTTTACTACAGTGTGTGATGAGTGTAACTGTCCGGTAGTTTGAGCATTCTTTGGCATTGCCTTTCTTTGGGATTGGAATGAAAACTGACCTTTTCCAGTCCTGTGGCCACTGCTGAGTTTTCCAAATTTGCTGGCATATTGAGTGTAGCACTTTCACAGCATCATCTTTCAGGATTTGAAATCGCACAACTGGAATTCCATCACCTCCACTAGCTTTGTTCGTAGTGATGCTTGACTTCACATTCCAGGATGTCTGGCTCTAGGTGAGTGATCACACCATCGTGATTATCTTGGTTGTGAAGCTCTTTTTTGTACAGTTACTCTGTGTATTCTTGCCACCTCTTCTTAATATCTTCTGCTTCTGTTAGGTCCATACTATTTCTGTAGTTTATTGAGCCTATCTTTACATGAAATGTTTCCTTGGTATCTCTAATTTTCTTGAAAAGATCCCTAGTCTTTCCCATTCTGTTGCTTTCCTCTATTTCTTTCCACTGATCGCTGAAGAAGGCTTTCTTATCTTTCCTTGCTATTCTTTGGAACTCTGCATTCAGATGCTCATATCTTTCCTTTTCTCCTTTGCTTTTCTTCTTTTCACAGCTATTTGTAAGGCCTCCCCAGACAGCCATTTTGCTTTTTTGCATTTCTTTTCCATGGGGATGGTCTTGATCCCTGTCTCCTGTACAATGTCACGAACCTCCGTCCATAGTTCATCAGGCACTCCATCTATCAGATCTAGTCCCTTAAATCTATTTCTCACTTCCAGTGTATAATCATAAGGAATTTGATTTGGGTCATACCTGAATGGTCTAGTGGTTTTCCCTGCTTTCTTGAATTTAAGTCTGAATTTGGCAATAAGGAGTTCATGATCTGAGCCACAGTCAGCTCCCGGTCTTGTTTTTGCTAACGTAGTGCTAAATCCTCCCTGGTTCCTATGAGACACAGTCACAGATCTTTTCTGGAGTAAAGCAAACTCAGCTGGCTGTTAGGTTTAACCTGATTTACCTAACCACTGAGCAAGGATGCAGAACAACTAGAACAAATTATTACACTTTGTGGTGGGACTGTAGATGGTACAACCACATAGGAAACAGATTGGCAGCTTCTTATAAAGTTAAACATAAACCTACTAAATGATTCAGCAACTTTGCTCATATATTTACACAAGGGAAAACGTATGTCCATACAAAGACTTGGATACAGATGTTTCTAACACCTTTACTCACAATAGCCAAAAACTCGAAACAACCTGAATATCCATCAGTGGCTAAAGAGATAAACAATTCAGTGCAAACAACCACAGTGCACCATACAGTGGAATACTACTCAGCAATGAAAGGCAACAAATCACTTATACATACAACAACACTGGATGTATATCAAACACATTATGCGGAGCAAAGGAAACCAAGCAAAGAATACAAATTATACAGTTCTACTTATTTAAAACCCTAGGAAAGAAAAATGAACAACAATAAGAAGCCAGTCAGTGGTTGCCTAAAATATAATGAGGGGACTGGCTGGGAAGTATCACAAAGGAGGCTTTCAGGGTGTTGAAAATATTCTATGTATCTTGACTGAGGTACTTGGTACATGAATTTAGTCTTTTGTCAAAACTCACTGCATTAGAAGACAATGATGACTGCCTAGGTCACCATCTTCCAGCATTTACTTCCCCCAAGCAATACAGAACAACAAACACTACAGCCTCAGCACAACCTGAAGACAAAGAATATCCAAACTTCAAAACAAGAATAAATGAAAAAGCAAAACAACAATTTCCAGTGCACACTTTCTTGTCCAGTGGCAACTGATTCCTCAACTCACTCACCCTATCTCAAAAGGTTTGGACAAAATCAGACTGAATAAAAATTGCAGGAGAGAGACCAGAGAACTAGTGGCAGAATAAAGGATGAAATATACCACTGGCAGGAAGACTAAGTACAACCCAAGTCAAAAAATACTAAAGAGGTGTTCTGGTAGATCAAAGCATGGACCACATTCAATTAATTTCATCCAAACAAGAGATGACTGAGAAAACTCCAGAGAACAGACTAAAGGTGAGCATTTTAATATAGAAGTAGAACTACAACTAAAGCATTGGTGGGGATAAGGAGGGGGGATTAATGTACAAATACTTACACACTGTGACAAATAATGCAACTAAAAATGGGAGCATATAAAGAAGAAAACAGAATATCCACACAGATTTTTAAGTAAGCAACTGGTGAATTTTAAAAGTATTGATCCAAGAAGGACAAACATAAAACTGTAAAACTTCAACTTCTAAAACAAAGAACAGGAGAAAATTTCTATAACCTGTGGTTATACAAGCATTTCTTATATAAAACATGAGAAGCATAATCTGCAAGAGAAAAAATTAATGAACTGGGCTTCAGGAAAATTAAAAACTTTTGCTCTGTGAAAGACACTGGTAAGAGAATGACTTCGATCTTGAGTATATATAAATAACTCTAAAAACTCAATCATAGAAAAACAAACAACTCCAAAGAAAAATGGGCAAAAGATCACTTCACCAAAGAAGGTAGTGTTAAGGATAGCAAATAAGCACGAGAACAGATGTTCAACATCTTAAGTCTTTAGAAAAATATAAATTAAAATGACAGTGACAATAACCACTGTATACTTAGAATGGTAAAAGTCAAAAGAATTGGCAATAACAAGTACTAAAATTGGAGTGGAATTCTCATTGCTGGTGGAAATGAAAAATGGTACAGTCCCTCTGATAAACAGTTTGATAGTTTCTTAAATAGTAAAGCTAGTGACCCCACAATACTACTCTTAGATGTTAACTACAGAGAAATCCGTATGGAAATGTTTACACCAACTTTATAGAATCATTTAAAAACTGGGAACAACTCAATGTCCATCAACAGGAAAACAAACAACCAAATTTACATTCAGATAATGAGTACTGCTGACTAGAACAAAAGAGCAATCTTGTAATAATCAAAATGATGTAGATGAATATCAAACACATGTTGAGTGAAAAAAATCAAATGCAAAAGAGTAGATAATGTAATTTTCCATTTATGTAAAGTTCAAGAATGGACAAAAATGATCTACAGTGATGGACATAAGAATAGTGGCTGCCAGAGGCAAGGGTTGGAAGTAACTGATGTGAAAGGAGCATAAAGATGATGGATATGTTTAGCATCTTGGTCTGAATTAACATTACACAGGTATACGTTTGTCAAAATTCATTGAGCCCTACACTTAAGATCTGTGCACTTTACTACTTATAAATTATATTCAATAAAGCACTGTTAGCTTTTTCAAAAGGCACCATTAAATTTATTTTATATAAGTATTATTTTGTCATCTTTTATGTTTTTTAAAAGAATATTAATTTCTTAAACCAGACAAAATTTTGATCATTTAATTTCTTTACCTGAAGGATATTGTTCCATTCTCTTTTATTTTGTTTTTCTGAACAGATGACTGAAGTGACAGAATTTTATTTCCTGGAAGGGTAATTTGCTTTAGAATGGAAGCTATAAAAACAAAAGAAGAAAGAAAAAGTAAAATGAAAAAAAGCAATCACACCACACTAGGAAAAAATTCAGGACAATAGCTATTTTCAATGCATACAGAATAATCAAAGAAAATTTCAAAGCTTTCTAGAACTATATTTAAATTCAAACATTACAATTAAATTTATTCCCTGCAAAAGAAATCACAAAATCAAGACCTCTCCATTTCTTTTTTGTATGTTCCCCAAATTGTCTAGAGAATTACCAGCATTACAAAAATACTATGAAGAAAAGGTGTTACTATGAAGAAAAGAAACATGTTAATACTGTATCTTTTGTATTGGTAGATTTTAAAGACTCTTATAAATAAAGACTCACAAAGAATATATTAAAGCTATTTTTCAGTCTTCTCTCATAGGTCTCAACTTAAAAGAAATCTCTCTTCTCTGAATATAATGGTGAAAAAAAAAAAAAAAAGTACAGAAACCCATCATGTTCCAAACCCAACACGACGAGGCAGAGATTAGTTATTATCTACCTTGAGAAAACTGACTGGTAGGTATAGTAGTGCTCACTGTCACCTTCTTCTGTCCAGATTTCTGGATGGTCAATGCTGGGGAATGGGTAAGGGTGGTCACTTGTTTTGCAAGGCCTCCTGAAGGCTGCTGGACCACCTGAAACAATGACAACTATTAATATAGTCCTTCAACTAGACCTGCTTTAGAAAAGCACAAACTTTCAACTGTAACAAGAGAACGAATGATCATCCTCACTTAACCATACATACCTTTACCTTAGCATCACAAGAAAGCCTACTTAAAGTTTAAATTTGTGTGGTAAATTTATCTAGCTCAAAAGTGAAAACCATGACGATCTCACACTGTAATTTTCAGAGTGGAATTCAAACTTATATACGGATCAATTTAAATCTCCAAATAGATCTTATTTTCATGCTTTTAACTTACCATGGAAAATTTCAAATACAAAAGCAGAGGGAACAACAACAACAAAAAAGAAAACACCTATACCATTATTACCATTATTATAGCTTCAGCAATGATTAATTCTTGACCAATTTTATTTCATCTCTATCCCTACCCACTTCTCCCCACTCTCAATTATTTTAAAGCAAATCTCAGGTATATCTTTCAATCCATAAATATTTCAAAATATACCTCTAAAAGATAATGACTTTCAATCAGTTGTTTTTTAAAAGTATCTGAAAGACAGCAATGCTAAAAGTATTCTCCAAGATAACAGCTCAAGAAACCCACAGGGTGAGGGTTGGGGATAGAAGGAGAGAAATTAAAGTAATAGCAGAGCCTTACTTTTAGATACAAAGAAGAAAAAAACACAATAGGAGAGTTTCATTCTTTCACTTCAAAGAAAAAAAACAGTCACTATGTATTTGAGCCAGCTTTGATAGTGAACTATTTTTCAGTCCTCAAACTCATATATGGCTAATATAAGTCATCTAGTATCATAACAATTCTGGAGGTATTTAATTTATTCTATATGCTGGGCTTAATTTAATTGCTCAGTTGTGTCCGACTCTTATGCAATCCCATGGACTGCAGCCCACCAGGCTCTTCTGTCTGTGGGGACTCTCCAGGCAAGAATACTGGAGTGGGTTGCCACGCCCTTCTCCAGGGGATCTTCCCAACCTGGGGACTGAACCCAGGTCTCCTGCATAGAAGGCGGATTCTTTACCGTCTGAGTCACCAGAGAAGCCCATAATTTATTCTATATTCTTTTACAAATAAAATTAAATCCAGTGCATATTACTAAACAAAACTTACAAGAAATCCAAAATGTCCCAGTAAATAATCATATAGGAACTAAGGCCCCTAGAGGAGAAATACAAGTTGGAATAATTCAATTGCCATGATTCTATGAGAACTGACTCTTGAAAGAGAGAAAGAACCCTTGAAAACAAAGATGTATTTCAGTTGAGATCATATTTCTCTATCCTCAAGTTCTAGGAATCAGATTTAAATTCTACAAAGTAATATACATTCAGAGTCCCACTTACGCATTCAGATAAAAACTCAAAACAAATACTCCTAAAAACTCTGACTTATCTCTCTATTGTTTATTTTCTTCCCTGCTATCTTTTATTTGGTATCCTTTTCATATTTTGATTATGAAAGTGAAGTGAAGTCTCTCAGTCGTGTCTGACTCTTTGCAACCCCATGGACAGTAGCCTACCAGGCTCTGCTGTCCACGGGATTTTTCAGGCAAGAATACTGGAGTGGGCTGCCATTTCCTTCTCCAGGGACTCTTCCCAACCCAGGGATCGAACACGAGTCTCCTGCATTGCAGACAGAGAAAGGTAGTAATAAAACGTTATTAGAAATTTGAGTTAGTCTTCAAACCACTTTTGATACTTTCTCTCTCTCTCTAATTACAACAAAGAGGCTGGCCCCTAAGGTGAATGGAGGCTCCAGGCCTCTAGGGGACCAGCCAGGAGGCATGGGGTAGGAAGGCCAAAGGAACCCAGCATCAGCATGTGACCCTGGCACAGAATAAGTGGGGAGGTGAGCCTTCACATGGACTCCAAGACCAGGGCTGTGCATGGCCCAATCTAGGCCCAATCCAGTGCAAGTTCATGTACATGGCAGGAGGCAAATGCGCCAACTGATTTAGCAATCCTGGATCCCCATCATTCCTTGTCCTAATGACTGTAACACCTGGGAGCGTATGTGCAGCATATTCCTGCACACTTGCTGAACAAAATAAAACACCACGAGTGAGAAAATATAAAACAATTCAGCAGTATTCTTTCAAAGAAAGTACAGTTTTAGACTCTAATATGAGGCATATAACGGAGACTGCTATTAAGAGAGATGGAAATTGGTCCAAGGATGATAGATCTGCTCCTACTTGGCAAGCAAAACAAAGAGCTATTATTAGAAGAGTCAGTGGTTCTGGAGGTAGGCAGGTAGAGACAGACTGGGAAGGAAGAGAAGGAAACTTCACAGTGATGGTAACACTCTATATCTTGAAAAGCAGATTTGAGTTACAGAGGTAAGCATCGTCAAGGGGCTTCCCTTGTAGCTCCGATGGTAAAGAATCTGCCCGCAATGTGGGAGACCTGGGTATGATCCCTGGGTCAGGAAGATCCCCTGGAGAAGGGAATGGCAACCCACCCCAGTATTCTTGTCTGGAGAATTCCATGGACGGGCTACAGTTCATGGACTCTCAAAGAGTCAGACATGAACTAAGCCACTAAAGTAACACTTTCACTTTTAAGCATTGTCAGAATTTATCCAATGATAGATTTAAATTTGTGCATGTCACAGTATATACCTTTCAGCTAAAAACAAGAAAAGAGTAAAGAAATATTGATTGGCAGTTAATGATATGCACATTAATAATAAAATATTTTAGGAAGAAGGCTTTGAAATGTATAGAAAATTAAGATAATTGATGAATGGATAAATCAAGTAGAGCAACTGTAAACAGTAGAATCTAGGTGGTTGGTATACAGTGTTCACGATAAACTTCAACTTTGCTATGCTTGGAAATTTTCATAATAAAACATTTTCCTGAATAAGGCAAAAGTAAGACAACATAAACACTGTAAATATAGTTTCAATAGTTTATTTTCCATGAATTCTGATGCCCCCATATCAAAATAAAACCTAAAAAAATATATATTCTTCAAGTAAATTTAAATGAGCTGGCATTAATCAACCTATGTTAAGACTACTGTTGTGTAAACTCTGACTTAATTATAGCCCATGAAGATTTTTCTATGCAATTTCTAATTATATATGGCAAATAAAAGGCAGTAGGCCTTACTTGGACTCAGTCTCTTCACCCAAACTTTCACTAGTCCTATCTTAGTGGGATTACAATCAACAACTGAATTCTACCTCTCCTCTCACTCTTTTAACAGCATGCAAGAAAAGGGGAGGAAAAAACCCCCACAAACTGATCACTCAAGCCTAGATCTAGGTCAGGCCAATAAGAAACTGAGAGTGAACCACCTGACTCAATAAAACAATAATTCTTGTTTTGTTTCCTATACATTATGGTTCTCCTTCAAAATAATTAGTTAGCTATGAGACAAAAATACTATTCAACAACAACACATCTTTCCTAATATTCTGGGTTCATTTATTTTAGGAGATCAGTTTCACTTCAGTATAATAAAACTGAAAATTACCACATTAATAATGTACTAATTAGTTGTTTTTCTCTTATATCCACAAAACAATAGTTGGACAATGATTTGTTGAATGTACTTGGCCACTTGTTTATCAAATGTATACAATTCTGTAAGAAAGAAATGCAAGTAATACAGTCACCTGGGGAAATAACATCTGAAATAAGGGAAATATCTATGATAAAACTAAATCCTGCAATGGTAGGTTAAGAAGCTTCTTGTAACTTAAAAGTGTGACATTTAAAACATCTTATTAAGAAGGAAGAAAACCTATAGAATTCTTCAGAAAAATCTGTACAAGCTAGAAAAGGATAAAGTACTAATGGGAATTTTTAAATTCATGATTATTAAAGGAAATAAACCACACAAACATTTACACCTGACACTGAACAACACAGTCACATTTGCATTGTTCAGACCATCACTGGAGGCTGCATCCTGAGTTCTATGGACCACAGATTTGATCCAGCGTGGCACTCTCACACTTTAAATAATTATTCACCATGTTTCTTATAAGCCGCATTATTACCATCTTGTTTCTAGCTCCCTGAGTGTTTTCCTCCTCGCTTCAACCTAGGATTAAACTGGACTACGGTTTGTAATGAATTCACTGATGATATTCTTAAACTACCTGAGTAATACTATTTCAAACCTAAGTAATACTAATTTTCTAAATTAGTTGTTTAGAAAGAGCATTCAAGTTCAATCCTCTCTGTGGCATTACCATATAGAACAGCTTATGCTGTTTTGTGCCCCAGGTAAAAATCTGCTGTAAAACAGGTTACAATGCATCTTCAGAGTCTAGCTGCTCTGGTTTTTGCTGTTTTAAACAGGAAGATAGGAATACTGACATTAAATCTGTTGACTAAAATGGAAACAAAGGCCAAACAAGAAAGCAGAATTCATAAGAAAACTAAATCATTCCCATTCTTTTAAGAATGAAAGTAGAAGTTTAAAAATCCTTAAAATTTACCAATGGATTTTGTTACATTTTTCTTGATTGAAATAGTTTCTAGTGTATAACAAGTCAAGCTTATAAAGTGTAAATGCTGTCAAGATATTATTGTTGCTTAGTTGCTAAGTCATGTCCAACTTTTTGTGACCCCATGGACTGCAGCCTGCCAGGCTCCTCTGTCCATGGGATTTCCCAGGCAAAAATACTGGAGTGAGCTGTCATTTCCTTCTCCAGGAGGAGATCTTCCTGAGTTGGGGATCGAACCTGTGCCTCCAGCATAGCAGGTGGATTCTTTCCCACTGAGTCACCCTGCAGGCCATAAGATATTATTACCTGACAGTTTTCTGTTTCAAGACATTCTGGAAACCTAGAAGTTCTTGCCATGAGCACCATAATCTAATGGGAAAGACAATGGATTCTACTTTGAGATCTACTGCTTGTTGAGTGCCAGTAGATTGTTCCTTAAAATTCTGGGATTCTTAGTTTTCTCCCTGTCTTACCTTCATCAAAATTATTTCAAAATCCATACTACATACAAGATATGTTTTTAAAACTCTATGTAGCCATGAAGTGTTATTTCACTCAGGGGTGAATATGCCAGAGATTTTCAATAAAGATGAGCACTGATTCAAGAATCAGCTATGACACATAGAGAGGATCCCCATTCTCTCCAACGTTACCAAAAGTGACCTTCCACTGGGACATTTAGGGTTTCCATTCTCTCCAGTGTTACCAAAAGCAACCTTCCACTGGGGCATTTACGGTTCCAGCATCTCCCAAACCTGGCTGTTCAGACAGAGGTTTAAGAATCACTGCTTCTAAAGAAGCTTTTATCTCTTAGATTAAATTCAGACACCCAAGAGAAACATAATGAGGCAGGTACATTTTTCCACTTGAAAATCAGAGCCAGAGTAGGAAGGGATGAAAAAAAAAAAAAAGAGTCTGACTACTGTCCAAACTGATCTTTCCTCTTTCATTCTACACCTTCATTCTACACCCAAGGTTTGCCCTCTGCTTCAAAGACCATCACCCACAGATACTAATGTTCTGTTCTGATCACATAAACAAGGCTGCGAAGTTTACTTAGATTTTACTACTCCAAAAAAGCAGAAAACACTAAAACAAAGAGACTCAAAACATATCCGTTAACATGGAGGTTTATAAAGAACAAGTGCAATCACCAAAAATCAAAAAAGAACAGTTAGTTCTGTTACAGGACTAGGTTTGTGGGAACTTTATTTAAAAAACATAATTTTCAATTAATTCACCATGTACTGTGTCCCACAGCTTAACAGTACTTTCAGTCTTCTGATAAAACTTGTCTTGAGTCAGGTTTATCTAAACACGAATACATAAACAGTGCATATTTCACCCAAGTTCTTTTACCCAAGACCTTCCCAACTTACAGAGTTCAGGAGAAAACACCACTGCTTACTCATCTCCTCCCTTCATTGTCACCTTCTCTCCTTAGCAATTTTTAAAAGAAATGTTACCATAACATCACCTATGTATTAGTAACAAGCCTACCAAAAATATTTAATCTGAATCTAATCTTGAGGAAATGATAACACAAAAGGATATTTTGAAAAACAAGTAGCCACAAGCACTTAAAATTATTACAACACAATGAACAACCACAAAAGGCTGAGAACTGTTCTAGATTAAGGGAGTCTGAAAAAAAAAAGACAAATAAGGGTAATAAGCAATTTTTTACTAGAAACAACATCAGGAAGCAAACTAGCTATAAAGGAACTTATTAGGACAACAAAGGAAATATTGTGCCTGTATTAACTTCCCATGCGTGATAGTATGTTGTAGTTAATGCAAAGAAAAAGAAACCCTTTTCCGTAAGAGGTACATGGTATTTAATGGTGCAAAGTCACAATTTCTGCAAACAACTCTTAAATGGTTCAGGAAAAAAATTATGTGTGTGTTTGCACCTGTAAATAAAGGGGAAAGAGACAAAGCCAACGTGTTCTGTTACCAACTGATCAGCCATGGTCAAGGGTACACAGGGGTTGATTTTACTAGTCTTGCCAGTATTCTGAATGTTGGACTTTTTCTAAAGAAACTGAGGAAGAAATGAAAAGTTACTCACTAGTTGTTTGACTTTAACTGCCTGTGGGATACCGGCTGGCTGTGCAAGCACGGAGCCTGGCTGCGCGAGTTTGATTTGGAGTGGAGGGCCAAGGGCGGGCTTGTCGGACGTGGTCCCAGTGGAAGTAAGAATGGGTTTCACGGATGGAATGCAAACAGCTGCTGCTGAGGTTTTTCCAAAAGGTACCGAGGGGAGTGCCAGCGTCACTGCTGTCCCGGAGACAACCGGCTTTTCAGGCTGCAGAGAGACTGCTGTCACCGTGTTCTGCAGGGCTGTCACCGTGTTCTGCAGGGATGTCACCAGAGGTTTTGGAGTCTGCAGCACGACAGCTCCAGCTGTTGTCCCTCCAGGCACAGCAGCCGGACCCACAGAGTGAAGAGTCACGACTCCAGTTTTTGCTCCCCCTGGACCAGCAAGTGGTTTCAGAGTTTGTACGGACACAACTCCAGGCACCGCTGCTTCCGAACCACCACCAACAGGCTTCTCAGCCTGGATGGAGGAAGCTGCCGTTGTTACCACGGGAGAAGGCGTTGATGTGGTACAGGTAGTAGTGACCACCTCGCTAGAAGTCTGCTGAACGCACTGCTGAATAAAGCTCTGGGCGTTGGGCATCAGTTGTCGTAAGGCAATCACACTTTTCTAGAAACAGGAAAGGAAAAAAACAACAAAACTGATAATTGAGTAAGTGAGCTCTAGTAAAATAGAACTACTTTGTGTGTCATATCTCGACAACATAAAAAGTATAATGTTTCAGCTGAGGAAATCTGTTATCAATCATTTACCTTCTGTCAATATCCAGGATATAAATAAAGCTCCAAAGTGCCTCATTTTTCAAAAAGTATTATGTCTCAGTATTAAGCTTATAGACCGTAGTTATCAATTTGGTATCAAATATTAGTATGGTAAAATAAAATACTCTATTCTACTTATTTGTATTTATCTAAACCCCATTAATAGATCACCCATAACTTCAGTATCTACAAGTTTGTTTACAGGACAGCATCTTAAAAAAAATTGTTTATTAAATAACTTTCAAACTTTGAAAAGAAACAGTCTTCACATGAAAATAAAACAGAAACAAGGTCAGTTTTCTTAATTGAGCTAGAGTATTTTCTGACTGGACTTAAAGTTGGGGTCTCCTTGTATCTTGCTTAAAAAAATAAGAACAGCTTAAACTAAAAAGTAGAAGGTTCTCCCTTTTCATCCCTGGGATTTTTATTTGCTTTTGTTTTTAAGTTAGAAAAAAAGATAAGAAAGGAGAAGGCGAGTAGACTATCTTTTGGTGAATTCTTGAGCTGTTTTGGAAGATTTCCATGATTTGGTACTTAAATTCAGCCAGACCACATTTACTTAAGAAGCAAATGAGAACTATGGCTCCTCTTCCCTTCTTTTCCTTTTAGTTACTTCTTTTACTTTTTTTATTTAAAAAGATTGAAAAAATTTTAAACTGAAGATTTTCAATTATATATCTATAAACAGTATCAAAGGAAAGAAAGTCTCTCAACGTTATTTTCCCAAACTTTAAAAATGGTAGAAAATAAGCTGCTTTGAAAATACATGAACATATGAAGCGACGTGATTAGTTAAATTTAAGTAAGAAATCAAAGATGGAGGAGACCTGGGAAAAACACAATTGGAAAGACATGTTAAAGTAATATGACTTAAAGAGATAGCAATAAAAATATGTATGTTAAATAAATACAATATGTACACTAAATTATCTCTTGATTATCTGGCCAGAGTTAAGCTTAAATGCCAAATCCCTCATCCCAGTGCACCATCCAACCGCCAGAGTGCTGAAGGATACATAAAAAAAAAAAAAAAGGCTTCGTTACAGTTCTTAGAAAACTATGCAAAGTGCACATACTTAATGGTAATATTTGATAACTTCAAGGTAGTGTTTCATAGGCCATAGAGTCAGGCTAAATTCCAGGCCTGTGTGTTTAATCCAAAGTTAACTTGAACAATTTTCTCACCTCCAAAATGGAAAATTAAATCCAAACAATGCAAATTTAAAAAAAACAGAAGTAGCTAGCAAAGTACAGAACACATAGTAGGTACTTACTTGCCCCCCCTCTTCTTCCCTACAGTGTCTCCAATGAGTATGAAACATAGATTCATATTACACAGAGTTGTCAGTGTCACACAGAGCACCTAGAGTCACAGACCTTTTGCACTGAAAGCACCTAAGGAAGAACTGCTGCCAGCTTCTCAATCATGAGGGCCACCTGGAAATGTTATCTGATGTTCAGCACTGTGCTGACTCTTTAATCTTCCCTTCCCAGACCAAGACTGCCCTGGCTAAAACACTTTCAGTTCAGATCAGATATCTGGCACCCTCCTAATTAACATGGTCAGCCTCCTGGTGACAATTTCCACTATCTTAATAGCCTTCGGACAGCCTGGTGCCCCAACCCCTTTCCCGCTCTTCTTTCATCTCCATGAAGTCTTACTCCTCTCTCCTAGACAACCATGCCAAATTTTTCTAAAGGCAACTCTTCATTCTGCTATTTCAAAATGTATGGGAGGACTCTTGGTTTACTATAATCCCAGGTCTTTAATAAATTTATAACTTTCAAGTCAACTCTTTTCCAGCTACTAAATATACAAAAGGAACACAATTTTTCAGTCTGCCAAACAAAGCTCTTGTTATCAAAGATATTGTTCTCCATCAAAATCTATTTAATTCAATAAATCTTAGAGAAGAGAATGTCTAACATTATAAATTAATTTTTAAAGATAATAGCTTTCCCTAACCCAAAATATAACAGTTTTCCCACTAAATTTGGCACCAAATTTAGGTTGACTATTTCTGACATTAAGAAACAATAGGACAAAGAAGAGACCCTACTTTTTTTAAGTTAAGAATTTTTCAGGATACAAGCACTAAATAATATAATCATTAAGTTATATTGATGAAGATGTTACTTTTGTTTTCTCAGCATGTTCCAATCCAAAGAATATGGATTATAAACGTGCTTTACAGATTGCAACAGCCCTAAGAGGTTTCTCCTACTGTTACTATCTTCATATTAAGTTGCTGTCATATTGAAATATTCAGATTTTAAATTACTTTTAAGTAATCCAATCCAAACAATTTCTTCAAAGTAACACATAACTTTACCTTAAGGAAAGGAACTAGGTGAGGCTGAGGTGAAGACTTGAGTTCAACATACAGTTGTCTAGTAAACTCTTCTGCTTCAATTTTTGCATCCTGAAGAATAGAAAAAACACTTTTAGGTTTACAAATATTTTACAAGAGGAAAAGTGTGTAATTCATGACTGGAGATACAGCAAGCTTCCAACAGTGATAAAGTCAAAGTCTATCATTAAATACAGGTGGGTTTTTTTTATGTCCCCTACAAAGTGAATAAACAGATGCTTTTTTAATATAGAATACAATGAAGCAATTATTATTATTTTTTAAGATCTCAGTAAGGAAAGTGAAAGTGAGATGAAAGCTGGCTAAATGGCAAGGTGACAGTATTAAGACCACAGTCTGTTAAGAACAAACTAAGAAGTAAAAACACAGGAGTCCTACATTACTTAGGGCAGAAAACTGAAAAGTTACCTGGTGTGGGGGCTTGGGATTTTGTTTTGTTTTGCCTTTCCAATTTTTAAATTACTCTAACTGTGACTAGACTGTGTTTTTAGAATGCTATTACAAGGCCACAATAATATACATGCTGTTGTTTCAAAGGGCTTAGGGACCCTTCCATGCCACTTTGGACTCTAAACATTGCAGGGGTCTATGAGGTCTAAATTATTCTCACATTAATAACTAATCATTTTTGGGCCTTTTTCACTGTGCTGAGATTTGTACCAATGGTACAAAAGCAACACTGAATAAAACTGCTGGCAGTTTTAAATAGCTGTCATATTCTACATTGCAAAGCAAGTATAGGAAAAAAACAAAAAACAGAACCAGTTCCACTCAAAAATGTCTTTGACCAAACAGTAATACTTAATTTTACCAAATCTCAACACTTTTGTAACCGTCTTTTAAAAATACTGCATGTAACCTACTGGGAACTACACACAGAGCAGGCCAAAGTAAGATACTCAAGGAAAAGCACTTTTCCAATGAGCTGCTAGCTGAATTAGCTGTGTTTTGTTGGTTTTTTTCTTTTGGTTTACCGGAAAGAATATCAAACCAGCTGTGGTTATTCACACTGGGGTATTTTGAGAGACAGTCTCTCAAAAGGAAAAAAAACAAAAACAAATGAACCAAACCTGTCACTGTAAGGAAAACAACTGTCAGTTTTTGCTGCTAATGATAAAAATCAGAGCTCTCAAGCCAAAATTAAAATTTTGGAAAATGTGTAACCATAATCCTGAGTTTGATAGCTTCTCTGTACTGAAAAAATTTTCTGATGTGATTGTTAGATTATGATTTTTTGATACTTTAAAAAACAGATCTGTCAACATTTGGAAGATCTATTCAACCCACTGAACCAGTTATTTTCCAGATGACCAAATGTGAGCTGTTACAAAAATCATACATGGGTGAAAAATCCATTCAAGGTACAAGATAAACCAGTGGACTATAAAGAATACCTATAATGATCTGGAGAAAAGCTCTCAAAGTACTTTCTCAACCATCTCTTTCCATGAGGCCAAATACTCCCCAAATAAGTTTATCTGACCAAAAAACAAGAGAGTCAACCTTCTCTCCAAAGCTGTCTTTAGGCTAAGAGAAGCAAGACTAGCAAACAAAAAGTAATACACACTCTGCCTTCTGGATCCCTGCGTTCCGTGCGCGCAGAATCGCATCCAGATTCAACCAGTTAAGGATGGGCTACTACAAGATTTACAACCCGTGACTGGTAGAATCCGCAGATGCGGAGACCACAGACAGGGAGGGTCAACTATGGGACTTGAGCATCCGGGGATTTTGGTATCTACAGTGGCTCCTAAAACCAACCCCCATCGATACAGGGCAATGACCCGATGGACAAGGTTTACGACTCTAAGGTTTATATCATTACAGAGCTTTCAAGAAGCAAACGTAAAGTTTATCCAAAAATCCATTTAAGATAAACTTCATTTAAAAATATATATTTATTCCCCCCTTAAAACCAGTTGTATGGATTCTTACAGAGCTTTTATAGTTCGAACTTACCAAAAGTTGCTCTACCAACTTCTTCACATTCTGCCCCATCTCCGGGGACTGGGATCCACTACACGCTAGTTTTATTAACATTGCGAGGAAGTTCTTACATTTCTTCACATTTTCTAGCATCGTCTAAATACAGAAATATAAACACTCACAAATGTTGGCTAGAAAACAGGATTCAAGAAAACGCGTAGAGCGCTTGATTTACGTAAGGTGCAAATGAGAGCTTACCGGAGACAGGTTAGCCTGAGCAGAGGCCGAGTTCTCTGTTTTGAGATTGAGCTCATTTGAAGGGGCAGATGCTGTTCCCACACTTGAAGGCTTCAGGGTTGTTACAGTATTCACGGGCTTTACAGGAGTAACTGTGACCACGTTGGCTGGCACAGCCACAGACTGAAATTAAAAGCAGCAGACACTGAGATACGCGTTACTATGCTACGTATCACGTGGGTGCCTCATTTCACACTTAAGACTACAGATGCATCCACTTGACTGCCTTGCTAGTCTAAGGCATGGAGAAGGAAATGGCAACCCACTCCAGTGTTCTTGCCTGGAGAATTCCAGGGACGGAGGAGCCTGGTGGACTGCCGTCTATGGGGTCGCACAGAGTCGGACACGACTGAAGTTACTTAGCAGCAGCAGTCTAAGGCAATGTAAAATCATTTACCAGATCTGGACTCGAGTACCTCTGGGTTTCATTCTCACCTATTTTTAGGTTTCATTTCTGGGTTTCATTAACTACCTATTTTTCATTGACACCCAAGCATCCACTTCAGGTAAGTTACTTAATCTTGCTAACCTTCTTGATTCCTGTCTGTAAGAAAACAAGGATAGCAACAGTACCTACTATCTTGGGATTGTTTTTAAAAAACAGTGCCAAGCGCACAGTCCTTAAACATATTAATATGTCTCCAAAAATGATCTGAAATAGTAAGTTTTTATATGAAAATACAGAATTTCCTATTCTGCAATATTCTGCTTTGTAGTAAGTACAAAGCTGTGAGATCTACTGATCATCTTATATTCAGATAAGCCATTTTTATGCAGACTTAATAGAGAAGTAATATTTTTGAAATTTGTAATAACAAATATTATGTGATTGTGTTATTTTCACATGGAAAAGAATCTCAGTTGTTTCTTCTAGCCTCTATTAAATGAAGAGGAGTGATTACAGCACCACCTGCAGGATAAAAAGTTAAATACAAGAAATCACAAATTGGATAATAAATATTTGAGACAACCATATTGAGATAAAGTACTATGCAGTTTCCTCTGAATCCTGGAGATTTTCTAATAAACTTTCTTAGGTTTACAGACAGTAAATACATACTCCTTCTTCAGTGAATGTTTTGTACTCTGCCATTAATTCTCTGTACTACTATATTTAAGAAAGTGATGTTGAACTTCAGCTTTAGGACTGATGAGAGAAGTTCGTCGGGGTACTACTGTCCCTTTTCCTTATGAAGCAAAATAAGGAAAATCTCAGGAAGAGTCCTATTTTTTGTGAGTAGAAGCATTTATAGCGTTTCTACTTTCCTTGTCAATATTTTATCCTGTCTCCAGCACAAAATCTGTCCTTTGTAACTCTTTCTAATATAGCTACTACCTGTACCTCACCTGATACTTGCACCTCTTAAGAGGCATGGAGTTACACGATCCCAGCCTTACGCTATATGTAATCACACTGCTCTAATGGATGAACTGTGTTAATCATTAACTTTGCATATGCTAGACCAGGCGGGAGAAGGCAATGGCAACCCACTCCAGTACTCTTGCCTGGAAAATCCCATGGACAGAGGAGCCTGGTAGGCTCCAGTCCATGGGGTCGCTAAGAGTCGGACATGACTGGGCCACTTCACTTTTACTTTTCACTTTCACGCATTGGAGAAAGAAACGGCAACCCACTCCAGTGTTCTTGCCTGGAGAATCCCAGGGATGGGGGAGCCTGGTGGGCTGCTGTCTATGGGTCGCACAGAGTCGGACACGACTGAAGTGACTTAGCAGCAGCAGCAGCAGACCAGGCTATGCTATTGCCATGCTTTTCAAGACCACACTGGCACTGACAGGCATGTCTAGGAGACAGGACAGAAAAAAGCTTGGGTATATGTAAAACAAATTGTGAAAAATCAGTTATACATAGTCAGTGAAATGAATTGTATGCACATTTAACAGACTACAGAGAGTCATCCGGGTTCTAGACCCTCATTTCTAAAAAAATGCCAAAAACTGGGATCATAATAAACTGTGGGAAATTCTGAAAGAGATGGGAATACCAGACCACCTGACCTGCCTCTTGAGAAATCTGTATGCAGGTCAGGAAGCAACAGTTAGAACTGGACATGGAACAACAGACTGGTTCCAAATCGGGAAAGGAGTATGTCAAGGCTGTATATTGTCACCCTGCTTATTTACTTATATGCAGAGTACATTATGAGAATCGCTAGGTGGGAAGAAGCACAAGCTGGAATCAAGATTGCTGGGAGAAATATCAATAACCTCAGATATACAGATAACACCACCCTTATGGCAGAAAGTGAAGAGGAACTAAAAAGCCTCTTGATGAAAGTGAAAGAGGAGAGTGAAAAAGTTGGTTTAAAGCTCAACATTCAGAAAACTAAGAACATGGCATCCGGTCTCGTCACTTCATGGCAAATAGGTGGGGAAATGGGAAACAGTGGCAATTTTTTTGGGCTCCAAAATCACTGCAGATGGTGACTGCAGCCATGAAATTAAAAAACGCTTAATCCTTGGAAGGAAAGTTATGACCAACCTACATAGCATATTAAAAAGCAGAGACATTATTTTGTCAACAAAGGTCCGTCTAGTCAAGGCTATGGTTTTTCCAGTAGTCATGTATGGATGTGAGAGTTGGACTATAAAGAAAGCTGAGTGTCGAAGAATTGATGCTTTTGAATTATGGTGTTGGAGAAGACTCTTGAGAGTCCCTTGGATTGCAAGGAGATCCAACCAGTCCATCCTAAAGGAGATCAGTCCTGGGTGTTCACTGGAAGGACTGATGTTGAAGCTGAAACTCCAATACTTTGGCCAGCTGATGCGAAGAGCTGACTCATTTGAAAAGACCCTGATGCTGGGAAAGATTGAGGGCAGGAGGAGAAGAGGACAACAGTGGATGAGATGGCTGGATGGCATCACCGACTCAATGGACATGAGTTTGGGTAAACTCTTGGAGTTGGTGATGGACAGGGAGGCCTGGCATGCTGTGGTTCATGGGGTCGCAAAGAGTCGGACACGACTGAATGACTGAACTGACTGACCTCTCAAAGTGGACACAGATCTTATTCACTAATTCACTGATATTTCTACTGCTTTAGCCTACCACTAAGGAGTGACCCAGCTTAAAATATGCATCAGTCTAAATTAAGAAAAGTTATGCACACAGTACATGGAAAGAGCAATGGTAGAAAAGAATGAAACAACACATATATATATCATTTTGGAACAACTACATGTACTAAATCTTTAAGAAATAGATACAATTTAAAAAACTGATAGGATTTCCCTGGTGGCTCAGTGGATAAGAATCCACCTGCTAATGCAAGGGACACAGATTTGACTCCTAGTCCAGGAAGAATCCACCTGCTGTACAGCAACTAAGGCCACATGCCACAACTGCTGAGCCCATGTGCCAAAACTGCTAAAGCCTGTGCTCCTAGGGCCGGTGCTCCGCAACAAGAGAAGCCTGCACACCACAATGAAGAGTAGCCCCTGCTTGCTGCAACTAGAGAAGAGCCCACGCAGCAATGAAGACACACCCAGCATGTCCAAAATAAATAGATGAATATTTTTCAAAAAGATAAAGGAAATGATATACTCAAGTACTGCAGAAGAGAAAATCTTTCATAGAATAATCTTATAAATTCTTCAATTTCATATTTTCCTGATGTCTCAACGTCCCACAAACAGGCTGTGAACACCTCACCCAGGTGACCAGGTGACCCAGTGTGATAAGGCTGGTTCCTCCTACAAACTCTCTTTCTGCCCTCCTGACTGCGACCTAGTGCCATTCAAACACACCAGTGAAATTCAATCCATAGGAACTCTCAACAAAGCCACTTGCCCCCCAAGTCCTCATTCTCTCTCAGGATACCACCTGTTTGGTCGAGCCTGCCCCAGGCCTCCTCCCACACGCCCCCCTGCATGGCGTGCCATGTCCCCTCTTCTAAGACCTGTCAGTATAGTAAATCTCTTTTACTTTCATATACCTCCTTGTGGTGGTATTTGGTGTCCACATCTGACTGATCATCAAAACAAAATCCCCTTTTAAGAAACATAATTACTTCTTACAATACAGAGCAGACATCAATAGGCCTAAATTCATGCTCTTTGGCCCAATGATCTCCTTAGAATAAATAACCTAAGTCTGGGGGGAACCTAGTAGTTTGGGACAATCAGCACAGAAGTAATAAAGAACAGTTTCCAGAGTCAGACAGAGACCTTGAGTCAAATGGCCCTCTGCTACGTATTAGCAGAAATCATGCAAATTTCCTAACTTCTCTAAACCTATTTTCACACACATAAAATGGAGATGATACTTCCTCATAGAGTCGTCACAGGACGAATTGAAGTGAGGAGAAGGATGCAGAACACTTACAGTGGTCAACATATTAAGTGCTCAATAAATGGTAGCCATTATTGGGTAAAAGAAAAACTACGTTTAAAATCAGAGTCACTGCTCATCATCTCTAATGTTAGAGGAACTAATATGGTTAAACAATTTTGAAACCTTAAACACCATGTTTGATCTACAGCATGGGATTTCACATAACATGGTCCAGGAAGATGTACCTTCTATACAGCAAAGGAAGGACAACAGTGGTCCCATGACCGTGGGATCCACTGATTGTGTCATATCTGGCAGGATCCAGAAGCTGCTTGCTTAGTTTAGAAAAGCCTGCAGAAACCAGGTGAAATGCGAACTCAAAGATAATACTCTATGAAGACAGAATTCCATCCTCCATCTTCTAAGACTTAGGTGTACTCACTGAATAAAACAATTTTATATGGACAAAAACATGAAAAACCAAAAAAATCAGAGTAGAAGGATGACTGGATCTACTTACTATTACTCCCCAAACCCACTGGGGGTCTCTGTGCTTTCCATTCCTGCCCACAGTGTGCACACTTCCACCAAAGAATGCAACAGGAGTCCCTAGGAAGCAGACACCATGGCTGCCTCATGGGACTTCAAGGTCGCGTTATCTACCAACCAGCAGGAAAGAGAAGAATCGTTACCATGATGGGGGTAACAGACCTGACATCTGGAATAGGGTGGTTCCTTTTATACAGTGAAGGTCAAGGAGTTTATGCAGTGAATCCAGGTGATTCACTTACTGGCTCTTGGTTACTTCCTTGTCCAGTTACAGCGATAAATGGATAAGTGCCACAACTCTTGCCTAAAAAGGCTGTGGTGGGGTTTCCCTGGTGGCTCAGTGGTAAAGAATCCACCTGTCAATGCAGGAGACACGGGTTTGATTCCTGATCCAGGAAGATCCCACACGCTGTGGAACAACTAAGCCCGTGCACCACAACTACTGAGCTTGTGCTCTAGAGCCCAGGGATCCCACCTACTGAGCCCACGTGCCACGATTATTGAAGCCTACACACCCTAGAGCCTGTGCTCCACAGCAAGAGAAGCCACCACAATGAGAAGCCTGTCTGTGCACGGCAACTAGAGAAGAGCCCACACACAGCAATGAAGACCCAGCACAACCATAAAGAAATAAACAAACTTATTAAAAAAAAATAAAAAAGACTGCAGTTTGGACCTCAGATCCCTCAGGGATAAAAGTCTGATCACACTACCAGTTAAGACCCAACAGAATTGGTAGTTAAGAGTGGGAGGAATCCAGAATGGATGGTGGAGGGAAATGATGATGTCAGCTGCAGCAGTGGGGACTTTAGTCCACCCTACTAACTTCCTCTTCTCTGCTTCCCCAAGGAAGAAACCTATTAGAATCCAAGGAGAGTTGGTTTCCAACATGTATGAGGACATAGGTCCCAATGCTTCAAGGAGGAGACTGCGATATACCATCACAAAGAAAGATGTGTGTTATCCTAGCTGTTGGGGATGCTATTTAGAGAGATGACAGTTGTCAGTTCCTTCAGAATCTGTCTCAGCTACAGAGCATTACCTTGCCATGAACACAACTCTCCCTGGAGAGTCCACATCCAGTGACTGATCACAGAGGGGGAATTGTGGTTCACCCAACCAAGGTGGCACTCAGTGAGACAACTCTTGACAGGCCACACTTGCTCCAGAGTTCCCCATCAGGGTGGCCAAGGCATTATTGGGCCTGCATTTAGTTCAAACTCCTATTCTCCTTCCCTTCCACAGCTATCAATCCTTTATAAACATCCCAGACACCAAAATTCTGTCCCAGCACCTGCTTATAGACCCTGGGACACATAAACATTAGACACATCTTGTATTAATTTAATACATTCAAATAAACATGATATTCCAAAAATATATACCATGTTCATCTTGTGTTTCCCATACTTTCAACAGTTCCCAGTTTAGTAAGTGTCCTCATGTATCAGTGGATTGTTCTCTTCAGGAAATAGCTAACAACAAATAATAACAAAATATGAGAATATAACCAGGGTTCACATAACCACAAGTCACAACTTACTTGCACTGGGGAAGGCTTTGGAACAGAGGTTACCACGGAAGTTCCTCCTTGTGCCAACTGTTTAACAGGTGCCACTGCCACTTTCTTGATTAACTGTGAACTAGAATTCTTGGGGGAAGGGGGGTAGAGAGTTATCAATATTAGTAATTTAAAATCAATCAGTATTATAGCAAACATCCAAATACTTTACCACAACAAACTTCTTTGTTATAACTTGCTATATAACCTTATGAATTTTATGCATATTTTCTACTATTAACCTAACTAATAAACTGTTACTAGGGCTTCCTGATGGCACAGCAGGTAAAGAGTTGACTTAAGATTCCTAAATATCACAGTATTTCAGCATTAAAATCTTGAATTTCACTCTTTGATTCTCACAGAAAACAGATTCTTTTTTTCTGTCATTTCCATTGCTGATATCCTTTCAGTCTTTAAAAAAAAATTGCTAATTAAAATTTTAAAATTGTGATATAATAGAAATATAACATTGCATAAGTTTAAAGTGTGTGATATGTTGATTTGATACATTTATGTAATGCTATATGATTCCCTAACATGAAAGGGACTGTATATAATGCAATGATTCTGTAACATTCACTAACATCTACATCGTATCACATAACTATCATTCCTTTTTTATTGAAGTATAGTTGAGGTACAATATTGTACCTCAATACAATAATGTCTTAGGCTTACAATATATTGACTCCCAACTTTTAAATGTTAAATTCCATTAATAACTATTTTTAAATATTGTCTATATTCCCTGTGTTGTACAGTATATCCATGTAGCTTACTTACTTTATACACGGTAGTTTGTATCTCTTAAGTCTTCTACCACTATCCATGCCCCTCCCCTTTAGATTCTTATTTAATATGTGATTATAAACAAAAGTCTGCTAACCTATCTTCTCAACCCATAGCAACCAAGAAAAGGAAGGAGTAGCTGTCACTAATACAGAAATAGAGAAAATGACTGGTTGAGCACCTAGAATCAAATTAGGGGAGCACAGAACACAGCAGGTTGGGACAGACTGTCAGAGGTGATATTACCACAGACTCCAATGAACCTTTTTATCAGGATGAGCCTGATACATGAAGAAATTACTATACTACATTCCGTATTTTCTGTTTAACCAAAGAAAGATGCCCATAAAAATTTTTTTATTAACTCTGACACACACAGGATAAGCTTTAGATACCTAGAAAGATAATCGTGTATGTAAAATAAATCACCTTTTAACAATGCCAAGTTAGGGGGCAGTCCTAAGATGGCGGAGGAATAGGATGGGGAGACCACTTTCTCCCCCACAAATTCATCGAAAGAACATTTGAATGCTGAGTAAATTCCACAAAACAACTTCTGAATGCCGGCAGAGGACATCAGGCACCCAGAAAGGCAGCCCATTGTCTTCGAAAGGAGGTAGGGAAAAAAATATAAAAGATAAAAAGGGGGACAAATGAGGGAGGGACAGAGACCCATCCCAGGAAGGGAGTCTTAAAAAAGAGAGAAGTTTCTAAACACCAGGAAACACTCTCATTGGCGAATCTGTGGCAAGCCTTGGAACCTCAGAGGGCAACATAACCGGGAGGAAAAATAAATAAATAATTAAAACCCACAGATTACGTGCCTAAGGCAACCCCCAATGGAGAAGCAGCGCAGATGCCTGCATCTGCCACTAGCAAGCGGGGGCTGGGCAGGGAGGCACAGGCTGCATTGCTTAGAGTAAGGAAAGGGTCCAAATGGCCAGAGGGCAATCTGAGGGAACTAACTTGAGATAGCAAACCAGACTGTGGGATAGCTATCCTTCGAAAAGCCCTAACCTAAAACAATGCCAGGCCTGCTCATAGAACAAAGGACTGAGCAGAGCTAGCTGGCTGCGGACCGGCACACGGCCCCCCCACCGCCCCGTCCCAGACAGGCAGATGAGGGCAGCCAGAGCTGGAAGGGGGCAATTACAGCCCCAGAGAGGCATCATCTACCAAACTGCAAGCAGGCTTCACTGGGATTCTGGAAGGTCGACATCCGTCGGGAGGGTCGCAGCCAATCAGCTCCCCAGAGGAGACACAGGGCACACCTGAGAAGGCGTGCCTGTTGTATAACCCAGAAAACTGAGCAGCTGGGATGGGGAGGTGATAAGTCGCAGCTCACCAAGCACCTGTCCACCTGAGCTGCATGGACCAGGGAAGGGCACAAAACACAGGCCTAATCAAGTCTGTGCCTTTGTGGAGTACCTGAGAACCTGAACCTGAGCGGCTTTGACCTGGGAGGTGCACTCAACCCAGGACTGGCCTGAGACAGTTCCTGGCAGAGCACCTAGAACCTGAGCAGTGTAGACTGGGAAAGCACTCATGCCGTGAGTGGGGCAAACCAGTGTGGCCGAGACACTGGGAGCACTCCCCAGAGACACCAGTGATAATTTGTTTGCCATGCTCCTCCCTCCCCGCAGCAGGACTGAACAAGTGAGCCTAAAAAAAGGGACCACCACCGCCCCCTCGTGTCAGGGTGGAAATTAAGACACTGAAGAGGCCAGCAAACAGAAGCTAAAATGAACAGAGGGAACCGCTTTGGAAGTGACAGTTGTAATAGATTAAAACCCTGCAGTTAGCACCGACTACATAGGAATGGGCATATAGATATTGAGAAGTTAAGCCGGATCAAGGAACTATCTAAAAATGAACTGACCCTACACAGTCCACAACACCACCAGAGAAATTCCTAGACATATTTTTACTATTATCATTTTTTTTAATTAAAAAAATTAAAAAAAATTTTAAGTCCTCTATTATATCTTTAATTTTCATTTTTACAACCTACTATTACTTTGCAAAAAAAAAGACCCTATTTTTAAAGCAAACTTCATATATATACATTTTATAATTTTTGTGACTTTGTTCTTTTCTTTAATATTGTATTTTTGAGAATCTAACCTCTACTCTAGATTTTTAATCTTTACTTTTTGGTATTTGTTATAAATTTTGTACCTTTAAGAACCCAATCTTCAGGACTCATTTTTACCTGGGAGCGAGATTACTGGCTGGATTGCTCTCTCCCTCTTTGGACTCTCCTTTTTCTCCACCAGGTTGCCTCTATCTCCTCCCTCCCCCTTCTCTTTTCTACCCAACTCTGTGAATCTCTTTGTATGTTCCAGACTGTGGAGAACACTTAGGAAACTGATTACTGGCTGGATCTATCTCTCTCCTTTTGATTCCCCCTTTATCCTCCTGGCCTCCTCTGTCTCCTTCCTCCCTCTTCTCTTCTCTGTGTAACTATGTGAACATCTCTGAGGGATCTAGACTGTGGAGAGCACACAGGGAAGTGATTACTGGCTAGCTTGCTCTCTCCCCTTTTGATTCCTCCTCTTCTCCTCCTGGTCACCTCTATCTCCCTCCTCCCTCTTCTCTTCTCCATGTAACTCTGTGTGCCTCTCCAGGTGTCCCTCACTGTGGAGAAACTTTACATCATTAACCTAGATGTTTTATCATCGGTGCTGTATAGATGGAGAAGTCTTGAAGCTACTGAAAGAATATGACTGAAAACCAGAGGCAGGAGACTTAAGTCCAAATCCTGAGAACACCAGGGAACTCCTGACTCCAGGGAAACATTAATCGACAGGAGCTCATCAAACGCCTCCATACCTACACTGAAACCAAGCATCACCCAAGGGCCAACAAGTTCCAGAGCAAGACATACCACACAAATTCTCCAGCAACACAGGAACATAGCCTTGAGCTTCAATATACAGGCTGCTCAAAGTCACTCCAAACTCACTGACATCTCGTAACTCATTACTGGACACTTCAATGCACTCCAGAGAGAAGAATCCAGCTCCACCCACCAGAACACAAGCTTCCCTAACCAGGAAACCTTGACAAGCCACACGTCCAACCCCACCCACAGTGAGGAAACTCCACAATAAAGAGAACTCCACAAACTGCCAGATTACAGAAAGGCCACCCCAAACACGGCAATATAAACAGGATGAAGAGACAGAGGAATACCCAGCAGGTAAAGGAACAGGATAAATGCCCACCAAACCAAAAAAAAAGAGGAAGAGATAAGGAATCTACCTGATAAACAATTCCAAATAATGATAGTGAAAATGACCCAAAATCTTGAAAACAAAATGGAGTTACAGATAAATAGCCAGGAGACAAAGATCGAGAAGATGCAAGAAATGTTTAACAAAGACCTAGATGAAATAAAAAAGAGTCAATATATAGTGAATAATGCAATAAATGAGATCAAAAACACTCTGGAGGGAACCAACAGTAGAATAAGTGAGGCAGAAGATAGGATTAGTGAGGTAGAAGATAGAATGGTAGAAATAAATGAAACAGAGAGGGAAAAAGAATTAAAAGAAATGACAGCCTCAGAGACCTCTGGGGCAATGTTAAACACCCCAACATTCGAATCATAGGAGTCCCAGAAGAAGACAAAAAGGAAAGGCCATAAGAAAATAATTGAGGAGATAATAGTTGAAAACTTCCCTAAAATGCAGAAGGAAATAATCACCCAAGTCTAAGAAACCCACAGAATCCCAAACAGGATAAACCCAAGGTGAAACACCCCAAGACACATATTAATAAAATTAACAAAGGTCAAACACAAAGAAAAAATATTAAAAGCAGCAAGGGAAAAACAACAAATAACACACAAGGGGATTTCCATAAGGATAACAGCTTATCTTTCAACAGAAATGCTTCAGGCCAGAAGGGAATGGCAAGACATACTTAAAGTGATGAAAGAAAATAACCTAAAGCCCAGATTACTGTACCCAGCAAGGATCTCATTCAAATATGATGGAGAAATCAAAAGCTTTACAAGCAAAAGCTGAGAGAATTCAGCACCACCAAACCAGCTTTCCAACAATTGCTAAAGGATCTTCTCTAGACAGGAAACACAGAAAGGGTGTATAAACTTGAACCCAAAACAAGTAAATGGCAACAGGATCATACTTACCAATAATTACCTTAAATGTAAATGGCTTGAATGCCCCAACCAAAAGACAAAGACTGGCTGAATGGATAAAAAAACAAGACCCCTATACATGTTGTCTACAAGAGACCCACCTCAAAACAAGGGACACATACAGACCGAAAGTGAAGGGCTGGAAAAAGATATTCCAAGCAAATAGAGACCAAAAGAAAGCAGGGGTAGCAATATTCATATCAGATAAAATAGACTTAAAATAAAGGCTGTGAAAAGAGGCAAAGAAGGACACTACATAATGATCAAAGGATCAATCCAAGAAGAAGCTATAACAATTATAAATATATATGCACCCAACATAGGAGCACCGCAATATGTAAGATAAATGCTAATAAGTAGGGAAATTAACAATAACACAATAATACTGGGAGACTTTAATACCCCACTCACACCTATCAACTAAATGGAAAATTAACAAGGAAACACAAACTTTAAATGATACAATAGACAGTTAGATCTAATGGATATCTATAGGACATTTCACCCAAAACAATCAATTTCACCTTTTTCTCAAGTGCACATGGAACCTTCTCCAGGATAGATCACATCCTGGGCCATAAATCTAGCCTTGGTAAATGCAAAAAAATTGAAATCATTCCAAGCATCTTTTCTGACCACAATACAGTAAGATTAGATCTCAATTACAGGAGAAAAACTTTTAAAAATCCCAACATATGGAGGCTGAAAAACATGCTGCTGAATAACCAACAAATCACAGAAGAAATCAAAAAAGAAATCAAATATGCATAGAAATGAATGAAAATGAAAACACAATAACCCCAAACCTGTGGGACACTGTAAAAGCAGTGCTAAGGGAAAGGTTCATAGCAATACAGGCATACCTCAAGAAACAAGAAAAAAGTCAAATAAATAACCTAACTCTACACCTAAAGCAACAAAAAAGGAAGAAATGAAGAACCCCAGGGTTAGTAGATGGAAAGAAATCTTAAAAACTAGGGCAGAAATAAATGCAAAAGAAACAAAAGAGACCATAGCAAAAATCAACAAAACCAAAAGCTGGTTTTTTGAGAAGCTGAATAAAATTGACAAACCATTAGCTAGACTCATCAAGAAACAAAGGGAGAAAAATCAAATCAACAAAATTAGAAATGAAAATGGAGAGATCACAACAGACAACACAGAAATACAAAGGATCATAAGAGACTGCCATCAGTAACTACATGCCAATAAAATGGACAACTTGGAAGAAATGGACAAATTCTTAGAAAAGTACAACTTTCCAAAACTGAACCAGGAAGAAATGGAAAATCTTAATAGATCCATCACAACCATGGAAATTCAAACTGTAATCAGAAATCTTCCAGCAAACAAAAGCCCAGGACCAGATGGCTTCATAGCTGAATTCTACCAAAAATTTAGAGAAGAGCTAATACCTAACTTACTCAAACTCTTCCAGAAAATTGCAGAGGAAGGTAAACTTCCAAACTCATTCTATGAGGTTAACATCACCCTAATACCAAAACCTGACAAAGATGCCACAAAAAAAGAAAACTACAGGCCAATATCACTGATGAACATAGATGCAAAAATCCTTAACAAAATTCTAGCAAACAGAATCCAACAACACATTAAAAAGATCATACATCATGATCAAGTGGGCTTTATCCTAGGGATGCAAGGATTCTTCAATATCCACAAACCAATCAATGTAATATACCACATTAACAAATTGAAAAATAAAAGCCATACGATTATTTCAATAGATGCAGAGAAAGCCTTTGACAAAATTCAACATCCATTTATGATAAAAACCCTCCGGAAAGCAGGAATAAAAGGAACATACCTCAACATAATAAAAGCTATATATGACAAACCCACAGCAAACATTATCCTCAATGGTGAAAAACTGAAAGCATTTCCCCTCAAGTCAGTAACAAGACAAGGATGCCCACTCTCACCACTATAATTCAACATAGTTTTGGAAGTTTTGGCCACAGCAATCAGAGCAGAAAAAGAAATAAGAGGAATCCAGATTGGAAAAGAAGTAAAATTCTCACTGTTTGCAGATAACATGATCCTCTACATAGAAAATCCTAAAGACTCCACCAGAAAATTACTAGACCTAATTAATGAATACAGTAATGTTGCAGGATATAAAATCAACACATAGAAATCCTTTGCATTTCTATACACTAACAATGAGAAAACAGAAAGAGAAATTAAGGAAACAATTCCATTCACCTTTGCAACAAAAATAATAAAATACCTAGGAATATATCTACCTAAAGAAACAAAAGACCTATATATAGAAAACTATAAAACACTGGTGAAAGAAATCAAAGAGGACACTAATAGATGGAGAAATATACCATGTTCATGGATCAGAAGAATCAATATAGTGAAAACAAGTATACCACCCAAAGCAATCTATAGATTCAACGCAATCCCTATCAAGCTACCAACGGTATTTTTCACAGAACTAGATCAAATAATTTCACAATTTGTATATAAATACGAAAAACCTCGAATAGCCAAAGCAATATTGAGAAAGAAGAATGGAACTGGAGGAATCAACCTGCCTGACTTCAGGCTCTACTACAATGCCACAGTCATCAAGACAGTATGGTACTGGCACAAAGAAAGAAATACAGATCAATGGAACAAAATAGAAAGCCCAGAGATAAATCCACACACCTATGGCCACCTTATCTTTGACAAAGGAGGCAAGAATATACAATGGAGAAAAGACAATCTCTTTAACAAGTGGTGCTGGGAAAACTGGTCAACCACTCGTAAAAAAATGAAACTAGAACACTTTCTAACATCATACAGAAAAATAAACTCAAAATGCATTAAAGATCTAAACATAAGACCAGAAACTATAAAAATGCTAGAGGAACACATAGGCAAAACACACTCAGACATAAATCACAGCAGGATCCTCTATGATCCACCTCCCAGAATATTGGAAATAAAAGCAAAAATAAACAAATGGGACCTAATTAAAATTAAAAGCTTCTGCACAACAAAGGAAACTATAAGCAAGGTGAAAAGACAGCCTTCAGAATGGGAGAAAATAATAGCAAATGACAAAGAATTAATCTCAAAAATATACAAGCAACTCCTGCAGCTCAATTCCAGAAAAATAAACGACCCAATCAAAAAATGGGCCAAAGAACTAACAGACATTTCTCCAAAGAAGACATACAGATGGCTAACAAACATATGAAAAGATGTTCAGCATCACTCATTATCAGAGAAATGCAAATCAAAACCACAATGAGATACCATTTCATGCCAGTCAGAATGGCTGCGATCCAAAAGTCTACAAGCAATAAATGCTGGAGAGAATGTGGAGAAAAGGGAACCCTCTTACAATGTTGGTGGGAATGCAAACTAGTACAGCCACTATGGAGAACAGTGTGGAGATTCCTTAAAAACTGGAAATAGACTGCCATATGACCCAGAGATCCCACTGCTGGGCATACACACCGAGGAAACCAGAACTGAAAGAGACAAGTGTACCCCAATGTTCATCGCAGCACTGTTTATAACAGCCAGGACATGGAAGCAACCTACATGTCCATCAGCAGATGAATGACTAAGAAAGCTGTGGTACATATACACAATGGAGTATTACTCAGCCATTAAAAAGAATACATTCGAATCAGTTCTAATGAGGTGGATGAAACTGGAGCCTGTTATACAGAGTGAAGTAAGCCAGAAAGAAAAACACCAATACAGTATACTAACACATATATATGGAATTTAGAAAGATGGTAATGATAACTCTGTATGAGAGACAGCAAAAGAGACAGATGTATAGAACAGTCTTTTGGACTCTGTGGAAGAAGGCGAGGGTGGGATGGTTTGGGAGAATGGCATTGAAACATGTATAATATCATATGTGAAATGGATCGCGAGTCCAGGTTCAATGTATGATACAGGGTGCTCGGGGCTGGTGCACTGGGATGACCCAGAGGGATGGGATGGGGAGGGAGGTAGGAGTGGGGTTCAGGATGGGGAACACATGCACACCCGTGGTGGATTCAGGTTAATGTATGGCAAAACCAATACAATATTGTAAAGTAAAAAAAAAAAAAAAAAAAAAAAAATCCATGTTAATGAAATATTACAGTAGATTTCTAATTTTTTAAAGATAACTCCTATATGATATAGATAAAAATGAATACTGTAAACTGTAGTATTAATGTCTTACCACAAATTAAAAATTGAAGCAGAATGGTTATTTTCTTCCCATTTAGAGATGCAAATAGCCCTTTGAACATTCCCTTGAGGACAACAAAATCTGAGTATGAAGATTAAATTTTTAATTTTACCAAATGACAAAACCAAACATCTTGATATAATTAACATATTCAAGGAAAGTAGCTTAATTCAAAAAGTTGAGCAGAATCATCTTTTCTATTATATTTACTGGCAAATACATACACACTTATATGAAGATAATTGCTAGAAAACTAAGGAGGATGAGGAAACATTAATGTATACTACCGGCATGGTACAGATTTTGACGGTTTGCGTATTTGCTGGTACAGCTGGCCTTGAAGTTATGTTACTTGTGGTCTCAGTTCTTGTTACAGCTTGCTGAGGAGATACCAACATCAGCTGACCACTGTTACTTTTGATCAAAACGGTTCCTATAGGTAACAGAAAACAAAATGTCAGCTAATAAATGAAGCATAATCTTTATATATTTTGTTCTCCCATTTCTTTCAATGCTGTAAAATGCTCTGATTAAGTGAATAGTTAGTACATACTGAATTCCATGTCTACTAATTACAATATATAATACAGAAAAATGCTGTTACTCAAAGCTATATATTAAAAGTCTAAACGTATGGATGAGATACTCCTGAAAGAGGCGAAACACTTTTCCTCATGACCTCAAACTATTTATAAAGCTACAGTTAAGACAGTATGGTAACAACACAAGACTATGCAAACTGACCAATGGGATAGAAAATCCCAAATAGCCTCCATATATGTCATATGAAATTTTTCCAAGGGTACTGCAGATCAGTGAGACAAAGAGCTACTATATAATTAGTTACTTATATGAAAAGATGAAATGTTCCACACCATGCACAAAAACCCAAGGACATCAAGGATACAAGAATAAAAACTTTTAACCTCTTAAACAATCTAGAAAACTGTCATTCTGAACTTGGAACAGGGAAGAATTTCTTACTAAATAAAGCTTGATACATACCACTATATTTTTAAAACTTTTGCTTAGCCAAAGGTACCATGAGGTAAAAAGACAAAGCACAAAATTGGAAAAAATTTTAGTTCACATATATTCGAAGAATGAACATCCAAAATGCACAAAAGAAACACAGATACCAATGACAGGGAAAGGTAAATTAAGACCACAGTGAGATGTTAAAGCATCTGCCTGCAATGTGGGAGACCTGGGTTCAATCACTGGGTCAGGAAGATCCCCTGGAAAAAGAAATGGCAATCCACTCCAGTATTCTTGCCTGGAGAATTCCATGGACAGAGGAGCCTGGTGGGCTACAGTCCACGGGATCACAAAGAGTCAGACATAACTGAGCGGCTTCACTTCACTTTACTTCAGGCAGACAAAAATTAAGAAGTCCATTGACAATATTAAGTGTTACAGAGATGTGTAGCAACAAAAACTCTTAAAATCTTGAAGCTGGTAGTATAGTTTGGTACAACTGTTTCATTTAACTCTCCATGACTGTGCCAAACTGGTTCCCATTTGCATACCCTCTAACCCAGTATTTCTATTGTAAAGAAATTCTTGTCCATGTAAGTAGTAGGTACAAGCAAGAATAGTCATAGCTGGAGTTCCATTCCTGGAATGGCAGCACAAAGAGCTCCATAAAGCCATTCCCCAGCAAAATAAGCATAACTGGTGAAAATTATTTTTAAAAACAACTATTTAAAGTCTTCAGAAATTGCCCAAAGGCATACAGAAAATGACTAGACAATTTATTAAAGAGAATCTACTAAAACTCAGTAAGAACAACAAGAATCTGCGGCATCTGAACCATGACCTACCCCTCTCTCTTCTCAGTTTAGGCAACGTGGCCAATGTAGGGTGTCCCTCTCTCCCAAGCTTCCAGTTGAGGGCTATGTTACTTTCCAGGGACAGTATCTTGCATCTCTGCCACCTCAAGCTGAATACAGAAGAGAATAAATTGGAGACAAGTGCATCCAAGGGTTTCCAGGCTTCTTGTTTTACTCATGCCTACTCATAAAGGGAAGGCTTGACTTAGAATACTTGGGCCCCCATCACCCTCACCCCAGCTCTTTCATGGGGTGGGAGTTCCATGATGGAAGAGATAAGCAGAGCAGACTAGAGGTCACCACCCAAGCCCAGTACCCCACTTCTAAAGCAAAGACATCACTTAGAAAGAAGCATGCCACTGTCCTGAGTACCTGCTCCAAACGTCTCCCAAGAGAAACTGACTTTATTTCACAGTGTGGGAAAGGTCAAACTAAGGGCATTCTCAAATACAACGAACAATTAAAAGAAAGGGTTCTGGTATCTTCCTAACAGATACAAGCTATGCTAAGTCACAGGTCTATCTCTGGTCTACCACAGACAGCAAGATAAAGAAACAACTAAGAAGGGCCCTACTGGGGTCAGAACCTCAAGTAATGACCTCAAAAACTACTTCCTGTAGATGAGTCCATGTTTAATTGAATTAGACTGTGAAGCTAGTCAGGCCTTCGGGTGCTGCTGAAAACAAGAAGGTACTGGCAGTGAGTGGAGTCTAGGCATGATACCAGCAGAGGCAGAAAGCTTAACAGAGCTATCAGAGAAAGAAACAGTCAAAAAGAGCCCTGTTGAAACCTTTGTCATCCCAGGGAGGCTGTGCTTATGCCTAAAGCTGTGTCTTCTGAGGGAAACAGATCTCATTAAAATAGTTCAGCCAGACACTTAAAAAACAAACAACAATAATCCACTCAAGGGAGTAAAGACCAATACCTCAAGTCACTCTGTTAATTTTTAAAAAATATTTATGTACTTGCCTGTGCTGAATCTTAGTTGCAGCATGTGGAATCTAGTTCCCTGATCAGAGACTGAACTCAGGCCCCCTGCATTGGAAGCATGGAGCTTTAGCCACTGGAAGTTTCAATATATTAATTTAAAAATTATAGGACATGCAAAGAAAAAAGAATGACACACAGAGAAAGGCAGGCAACAGAAACCACCTAAGAGTGAAACCAGATGTTAGATTTAACAAAGACTTCAAAGTAACTGTTATAAATATGTCAAAAGACTAAGGGAAATCATGCTTAGAGAAGTAAAGGAAGATATGATGATGATTCTTTCATTAAGCAGAGAATACCATTAGAGAAACAGATATTACAAAAAAAAAGAAATTCTGTAATTATAAGGTACAAAAACTCAAAGAAAAATTTCACTAGAGAGGATCAACAGCAAACTTGAATGAGTAGAAGATAAGTCAGTGAACTTGAAGATGGTTCAATAGAGATTACGCAATCCAAAGAATGAAGAGCAACAAGAATGAAGAAAAACGAACAGCCTCACAGAAACCTGGCAGTGACAGGCACATCAACACAGGCCTAATGTGAATACCAGAAGGAGAGGAGGGACAGAAGCAGGGAGGGAGAGAGGGAGAGAAAGGAGCCGAAAAATATCCAAAGAGATAATGGCTAAAAACGTCCCAAATTTGGTGAAAAATAATCTAAACAAACTCTTAAGTCTTGAATTGGCCAAATGGTTCATTTGAATTTTCATAAGATGGAAAAACCTGAACAAACTTTTCGGTCAACCCAATAAGATAAAATCATGATAAAAATATACAAAGACAAAACCTTGAGAACAGTAAGAGAAAAATATACAAGAGAACTGCGTTAACAGGATTAACAGCTAACTTCTGATCAGAAACAACGGAGGCCAGACATCAGGAGTATGACATATTCCACTTGCTGGGGAAAAAGAAAAACAAAAACAATTATCAACCAACCATCAGATATTTATTGAACATATCTTTCAAAAAAAGGAGACAAAGACATCCTGGATTGGAACTGACATATACACACTACTATATATAAAATAGATAACTAATGAGGACCTACTGTATAGCACAAGGAGCTCTGCTCGATACTTTGTAATGGCCTATATGGGAAAAGAATCTAGAATCTGGACATATGTGTATGTATAACAGATTTACTCTGCTGTACACCTGAAACTTACACAACACTGCAAATCAACTATACCCCAATAAAAAGTTAAAAAAAAAAAAGAGAAAAGACATCCTCAGATAAAAACAGAGGACTGGGTGCTAGCATCAGACAGAAAATACTAAATTAAGTTCTTCAGGCTGAAAACAGACTATAAAAAGTAAATCCCTGTATTTTAAGAGAAGGATAATTTAAAGTAATAGCTTTATAACCTTCTATCTTAAGACACTGGGAAAAAAACTAAACAAAAATGACAGCAAGCAGATGAAAGAAAATTAAATAAAGATTAGAGCAGGGTCAGGAGAATTGAGAATAGAGAAACAACTGAGGGAAAAAAAATCAAGTTGGTTCTTTGAATAGATCAAAAAACTGACAAATCTTGACCTAGATTAATAAAGAAAAAAAAGGAGAAAAGGCTCAAATTGCTAAAATTAGGAATGAAAGAGGGGATATTACCACTAATCTTACAGAAAGAAGGATTCTAGTTGAATGTTATCACCAACTATGAACCAATAAATTAGATAAATTATATGAAATGGACAAATTCCTAGAAACATAATAAACTACTAAAACTAATTTAAGAGAATGGGCAACCTGAATAGACCTCTAACAAACAAATTGAATGAATAATCTAAAATAGTATCCACAAGATAAGCTCAGTTCCCCATGGCTTCAATGATGAATTCTATCAAATATCTAAGGAAAAATAAATGCTAGGTCTTCATAAATTCTTCTAAAAACAGAATAGAAAACATGTGTCAATTCATTACCCTCATATGTATACCAATGCAAAAATTTTCAACAAAGTACTAGCAAGCTAAATTCAGCAACATATAAAAAGTGTTATACCCCATGATCAAGTGATACTTATCTCAATATGCAAGGTTGGTTTAAAACTCATAGCTAACACCATACTTAACAGTGAAAGACTAAATTCTTTTACCCTAAGATCAGGATTCCTGAGATGAGGAATGCGACAAGGATGCCTACAATCACTAACACTCAACATTATACTGAGAGTTCTAACCAGGGAAATGATAAAAGAAAATAAAAGGCATCCAAAAGAGACAGTAAAACTATCTATCCACATATATCATGATCTTGTATATAAAAATCCAAACATCTATAAAAAAAAATCCAAACATCTATGAAAAAAAACGATTAAAACTAATAAATGAGTTCAGCTAGGAAGCAGGATACAAGATCAATAAACAAGAATGCTATACTTCTATACATTTTCAATGAATAATTGTAAACAGAATTAAGAAAAAATTCCACCTACAATAAGATAAAAAATAATACACTTTAGGAATAAATTTAACCAAAAAAGTACAAAAGCAATATCTGGAAACTATAAAATGTCATTTAAAGAAATTAAAAATCTAAAATAAATGGAAAGATATCTCATGTTTGTGGACTGAGAGACACACCTACTTTGCAAGATTGTTAAAGAGATCAAATAAGACAATACTTCTGAGCAAATTTATGAATTTTAAAGTTGTCAGTAGTAGTTGTTATTAATGCTGTAAGGGTAAATTTGAGTCAAAGCCCTTGGATTTCACAGCCCTTGAAATCCAAACTGTGGCTGGTACATATGGTGAGCACTGAAGGTGACACAACTTGCTCAGCTGTGTCAGATTCTTTGCAACCCAATGAACTATACGGTCCATGGAATTCTCCAGGCCAGAATACTGGAGTGGGTAGCCATTCCCTTCTCCAGGGGATCTTCCCAACTCAGGGATCGAACCCAGGTCTCCCACAGCGTGGGCAGATTCTTTACCAGATGAACCACCGGGTCACTGGTGACCACTGAAGACAACTGCCAACTCTTTCCATGGTGTCCGGGAGTACTGGGACAACCATAGCAGCAGATGATCATGTAATATCCCTCTGATAAAGCTGGGGTGAAAACAAGAGCCACAAGTTTATCCAGGTACTGATTCAGAGTTCGAGAAAGATGCAAAACCTACACCATGTCTCACATGAAGGAGCTGATATAAAAGGACCTGATCCATTTCACCAGCAACTTTCACAAACTTCTGTACAGTAAGACGATGGAAGCAGAATTTATGAAACACAGTTCATAAAAGAACTGTGACTTAAAAAAACCAATCAAGTCCTTCCTCATCACTCTCAAATACATGATAGAAGAGGCACAGGATACCAAAAACACAAAGAGCCACAGTCTGGTCTGAATCCCACAAATTCATAAAAGAGAAAAGACTGAAGAGATTACCAAAAATATTCCACAGAATAATCTTCAGGGCTTTGCTACAGTTTCTTTCATTTCCTCACAATGCCCCTCTTTTTGTTTCCAGCTCCTGCTCCCAAGAAAAACCTGTGGTACATATGTACATTTTTAAAAAATAGTTCAGTTCACAGAGAACATTTTGAAGTAAACAGAAAGCAAACAAAGAATTCATTACCTTGGAAAAATCAGAGCTGACTCCTATGTAATTTAAGTATCTTTGAGCAATCCTCTGCTAATCCTTGGCCTATAAAAGAACTAGTACAAGACTGATAAACTCTTTAAAACATTAATCAGTGTCCAAATGTTATTTTAATCAGTGTTTCTATGTCCTACAGACTGCAAACCTGAGTATGCTATACTTGAGCAGAAATTCCAAAAGCTGCCCCTCAAAGTACCATCCTATCTCTTCTCTAAATAACTCCTAAAGACAATTTATCTCCTCTCTTTTGTGGATGTTTCTCCCACAGCATGGGCTTCCCTGGTGGCTCAGCAGGCAAAGAATCCGCCTGCAATGTGGGAGATCTGGGTTCGATCCCTGGGTTGGGAAGATCCCTTGGAGGATGGCATAGCAACCCACTCCAGTATTCTTGTCTGGAGGCTCCCATGAACAGAGGAGCCTGGCAGGCTGCAGTCCATGGATTCGCTAAGAGCCGGACACGACTGAGTGACTAAGCACAGCACTCCCACGGCAAAACAAGTGTTAGGGTGGTGCATGCTTAAGCTGTGGTCCTGGCTTGCTGCTCTTTTGCTCTAGCAAGTTTCAGTTTTGGTTTCTCTGTGAAATAAAAAGATCAGGCTCTAAAGTTCTATGCTGCTGCTGCTGCTGCTAAGTCGCTTCAGTCGTGTCCGACTCTGTGTGACCCCACAGACAGCAGCCAACCAGGCTCCCCCGTCCCTGGGATTCTCCAGGCAAGAACACTGGAGTGGGTTGCCATTTCCTTCTCCAATGCATGAAAGTGAAAAGTGAAACTCAAGTCACTCAGTCCTGTCTGACTCTTGGCGACCCCATGGACTGCAGCCTACCAGGCTCCTCTGCCCATGGGATTTTCCAGGCAAGAGTACTGGAGTGGGGTGCCATTGCCTTCTCTGCTAAAATTCTATAAATCATCTTTTAACATTGCTACTCAGGAGGCATATCATACATGCACATCAAATGGTAAGCACAGTACTGTGGAAAGAGTCAAACAAAGCTGGATTCAATTTTCCTTTGGTATCTATGAGTTGTCTGGCATTGGACAAATTATTTACACTTAGAGAACTTTTTCCTTATTTGCTATCTATTTTGACCAACAAACAAAATAATGTAAATGTATAAGAAGAGGCCAGTGACATAATATTGTATGTCAACTTTACTTCAATTTTCATAGCACAGTATATTCTCAATAAGTGATCGGGTCCCTCTCACCAGCAAGTTCCCACTTTTGAAAGTTTTCCTCTCAATACTTTTTGATCATTTCTAAACAAACTTTGGTGACTAGATAGGAATTTCATTTTTAACAAATCAGGAGTACTTCATCTAAACAAATTCATAGCTACTTTATAAGAGGGTATGTAGGGTGATAATTTAGAACCAGCAGAAAATATATTCAGTGGAACTGCTTGATTGAAATGTACAGGAGCTGCCAGGACATCCTGGCACAGCAGAAAGCCACATCAACGAGTCTGTGAGTCCCAGCATTCAGAAGGCCAGTACTGTCTTCCAGAGATGACTCCTAAGCCACAGAGGTAGGCTTATTTTCTTTATTTTAAACCTCCAAGTGGACACAGTCCTAGGAACCAGTATGGATGAGGTGGATCGCACAGCCTAACTTACTGTGTGATACTGATCAAAGTATTAATGTATATTTTAGTGTTCCTCTTGTAAGATTTTGTTTATTTTACCAATTGAGGGGAGACCTCGAAACTATATGTGAGTGGCAATGTTGACTAAGAGCACTTTGTGAGCACGCTTGGGTTTACTTTTTGTTGGAATTTGTAGACAGTGGGAAACTGACATCAGCTTTTGAGAAAGATAATTTTTCCAATTGCACAGTAACCCTGTATAGACGTTAAGAAAGAAAAAAAGCAAGCCCTGCAGGGACTGGTTAGCAGGAAGCAATGTTCTACAAAAGACTATAGTCTCTGTCCACCTAGCTCCTGTGTTTTGTACAGGGTTAATTTATGATGAGTCTCTTAATAGATGATGTCCTTTCAAAACATTAAAAAAAAAATGTATCCAGTGGAGCACACAGTCTTAAGTGTAAGTACCTCCTGTACCATACAGAACTAAAACACAAGTTCATCAGAAGTGAAGAACTAATCTTTCCACAACGTTCCTGACCAAACAGAACATTAGTTACAAAAGAGGCCTCCTCATTCTGCTTAGGGGAAACTGACATCCTGTGAACCAAAAGGTTTCCATTTCTTTACCACCTCTGCTGGTCAGAGCTCCCACTGCTGCTAAGCAAAACACAGAATACAATAAAATTACTAGCAGAACTTTTTCCCAAAGAGAAAATGTGCCTTTTCCTTCCACAGAAATTCCAAGTGACTTTCACTGGAGGCAAGAAAACAAGATAAAATACTTACACACCTTCCAGCATATTTACAATATGTAAGTCATCACAAAGCAAAAACTTTGCCTCAGTCAAGAAAAACAGCCCTACAGAGTAAACTTTAGTATAAAAAGTAGTCACAGGCTCATTAACTGCGGAATTCACACACTGCTTCACAAATAACCTTCTGGCTCTGAACTGTCAACTCTGGCAGGTTACAATCATCGCACCTCTTTCTAGTAAACGTATTTAGGCTTGCTTCAGTTAAAATTCTCTTTCGGTTTTAACACACAAGAACATTTTAAAAACACTTTAAAAAAACACACACACAGTAATCTAAGTGTGTGGATATAAAAACTGATCTTTTCTCTATACGAAATAAAACTTGAACGAATCTCTATCTTCCCGAATCTAAGAGCGAGAGAGTGCCTGAAAGGCCCTCTGGAACACGCTGCTCCAGCTTTTACTGTGGCCCCTTAGGTGAAAAATGCTTTCCTTACATATGAAAAGAAAAACTATGCAGTAAGGACTCAAAGAGGTTATCTCCACTGTCAAGCCAAATCACTGCCCCGCAAAGTCGAGACGTTGAAAGGTTCTCTGGGCTGAGTGTTTTGGAACTCCCCGCGACAAGCCGCGATCGGGGGCTGCGACGTTTCCCCTGTCACAGCCGGCTGGCCCGCTAAAGCTATCAAGGTGAGCCACGTACCTGGAGGAAGCTGAAGATTAGCAGGCAATTGGATTGTGGTGGTGTTGGGGGCTTTCACGGCGACGATCTGAGGAGATGGTAGACGAGGGCCGTTGCTGAGTTTAGGAAGGGCACTGACAGGGGCCACTTTGGTCACCAGGGTCCCTACGGGGGACCGCAGCGGCTGGGACACCGAGGACTCTACGCAGACACTGACAGGAGCCTTAGTCACGGCGCCCAAGGCCACCGGAGTGCTCTCCACCCGGACGGGCAGAGCCGCGGCGGGGGCCATGGTCACGGTCCCGGAGGCGCCCACACCGGCGGGGGGAGCGGCGCCGGCCGGCTCCGTGAGGCCCGCGGGCATCCCCCCAGGTGGATCAGCGGCAGCCGCGGCGCTGCCGTTCCGGGAGCAGAGGCGAGGGGAGGCTTGACAAGCGGCCGCCGACTCCGGTGCAGTTCCAGCTCCACAGCATCGCTAGGGAGAGGCGCCGGGGCCACGACACAGGAGTCAGTGACCGACGCCGCGCTGGACAGCGGGACCCCGGCGTCCTGGACCTTCCTCCCGTCCGCGCGGCCCCGCCGGCTGCCACACCTGCTCGGCCGCTTCCTCGGCGGCGCTCACACGTGCGCCGGCTCAACCCGGCGCCTCAGCCCCGGGACCAGATGCAGCGGAGTCCGGCTGCGCGGCTCCCGGAAGGGCGTCACGTCGGCTCCCACCTCCCACCGAAACTCGGCGCGGCGGATCCCCCGCCAGAAATTTCAAACCTACGAACCCAGAGCGCCCCAAAGCCCCCTACGCGCGCTCCGCACGGCCCCGCCGCGCGGCCACGCCAGCCATGTTTATATAGCCACGCGGAGACCTCGCGCACGCGCACAGGCCGCCGCCGCCGCCCCGGGCTTCCCCCGGAATCCGGCCGCGTGATTGGCCGCAGACTGGAATCGCGCTCGTGACGTCACTAGGGACGGCTCCAGAGGGCGTTAGACTCTTCCCCGGAATCCGGAGGAAGGTGGGGAGAGTTGCCAAAAATCCACCACGTGGGAAGGGCCGACCGCACTTGGAAAACTGCGGCATCCGCGTTCTGCTTTGTCCTTGGAGTCTCCAGTTGCGTGTTCGTTGAGGAACGAAGACTGTGTTTCCCACAAGCTTCTTTTTAAGGAAACGATGTGGAGGACCGGTTCCAGAGAGCAGTAACAGTAAGAACTCAGTCACGCTTCCTCAGTGTTTTTCTGCGGGTTTAGCTTCAAAAGCATCGCTACAATGAGCTTTACGTTTGACACTTCGGGGGTGGGGGGAAACTTGATGTCCCTTTTCTTTTTTTTTAATGTTTAAGCGTGGCGTATAATTTTACAGTTGGTAAAATGTGTTTATTTTCGTATAATTAAAGTTGAACTGACCCAAGAAAAAAATCTTTTTCTTCTCGGAGCTGCTCTACCTGACTCTTTATCACCTCTGCTGCTGCTAAGTCGCTTCAGTCGTGTCCGACTCTGTGCGACCCCATAGACAGCAGCCAACTAGGCTCTCCCGTCCCTGGGATTCTCCAGGCAAGAACACCAGAGTGGGTTGCCATTTCCTTCTCTAGTGCATGAAAGTGAAAAGTGAAAGTGAAGTCGCTCAGTCGTGTCCGACTCTTAGCGACCCTATGGACTGCAGCCCACCAGGCTCCTCCGTCCATGGGATTTTCCAGGCAAGCGTACTGGAGTGGGGTGCCATTGCCTTCTCCGCTTTATCACCTCTAAACATATTTAAATTGTTTATGTGTCTGCCTGCTTCAAAACTGGGACAGTGTCTTTTGATTTCTACGTCGTCACATTCTAGTGTTTAGATTTTAAGTGCTGTGTTATTCTTTGAATAAATCCAAAGTGTGCGGTGAATGAATCAATAATACAGTCAAATTCGGAAAAACGTTCCCCTTAGATCTAATCAGAGAAGATGCGTTGATTTCACGCTACTGTCCTCATAATTTTGTGTTTTTAGGAACCTGTTCTATACTGAATGAGATTATAAAAGGCATCCTGACTTTTGCAGCTTCCAGTTCTCACCCTCCTAGTCTGTTCCAGAGAACAGGATCTACTTCCAGTCCAAACACATCAATCACTGAGTTTGTCTTCTCCTGTTATCTCAGTCAGTCCAAATCAAGAACCCTTCTTAAGACCCAAGTCAATTACACCCTTCCCCATTTTATGAAGGCTTACTTGATCACTTACCTTATAAAAAACTCCTGCAAGTGGAGTTGAAGAGAGGAAAACCGGATTTATTGTGCGCTTCTTGTGTCCTGGTCACAGATATTTACATTTCCTTCTTGCTTTCTTCCTTTCCTCTTCCTTTATAAAAAAAAAAAAAAAAAGCAAAAAACTTCATTTTACTGGCTTAAAAACTGCAAAGGAGTAATTTATCCATGAAGCTGAGAATTTAACCAGTCTGTTTGATCCCAAAGCACATCTCTTCCCACTACTCCGCTAGTGATTCTTATATCCCATACACATAACTCATGGCAAAATACATTACACTAAAAAGGTATTTAGTAAATATTTGCTAAGTAAATTAATTAAGTGGAGCCATGCAATATTTTCTGGAAAAGGAAATGGCAACCTACTTCACTATTCTTGCCTGGGAAATCCCATGGGCAGGGGAGCCCATGGGAAGAGTTGGACGTGACTAAGTCACTAAGAGGCGGCTGGAAGAGTGGGACACAGCTTAGTGACTAAACAACAAAAATGCCACATTTTCAGGGAAGCAAAACCACCTAGTGGATATGAATCTTAGACCTGCTCTTTCCACGCTGGACAAATTGTTCAGCTGAAGAAAGGGGGTCTGTTTACTCTGAGAACTACCCTTTTCTAAAACTCCATTCGCCACCCTCAACTCACATACTGTATTTAGGTATGTAAATAACTTCTATCAAGTTACAAAAGAGACCTGACTGAGGAAGTATACTTTCTCTTTAAGGTGACCTTGGACATTTCTTTTTTAATTGTTTACATTTGCTTGGTAATTTGCTGCGCCAATGAGAGCTTTAATTTTCTGCTCAAAAATTTACTGCTCTTTACCCAGTTCTAGTAACTACAATACTTGTCCTGAATTTGGAGTTTAGCAATAATTTGTGTTTATTACATTTCCTTTCTACAGAAGTTTATCATAATAAAACAGTACATATAGGGAGGCAAAATGCATTCTATGTAAGAAAAGAAAAATATAGGGGGAAGATTATATCTTAATTTTATTAGATATGATTGAGTACTAACACTTTATTAGATTTAGCTGTTAAAATATTTGTGAAATTAAAGATGTTCAAATTCAAATTAAAGATGAACAAATCCTTGTTCATTTACCTTAGTCCAGTGTACTAATCCGGAGAAGGCAATGGCACCCAACTCCAGTACTCTTGCCTGGAAAATCCCATGGATGGAGGAGCCTGGTAGGCTGCAGTCCATGGGGTTGCTAAGAGTCGGGCATGACTGAGCGACTTCTCTTTCACTTTTCACTTTCATGCACTGGAGAAGGAAATGGCAACCCACTCCAGTGTTCTTGCTTGGAGAATCCCGGGACGGCAGAGCCTGGTGGGCTGCCGTCTATGGGGTCGCACAGAGTCAGACACGACTGGCGCGACTTAGCAGCAGCAGCAGCAGCAGCAGCAGCAGTGTACTAATCCCATTCATGAGGGTTCCACCTTCATGATTTAACACCTACCCAAAGCCCCGCCTTACTAATACCATCACCTTTGGGCATTAGGATTTCAAGATATGAGTTTTGGGGAGGTACAGACATTCAGATCATGTGTGTATGTGCCCAGTCACTCAGTTCTATCCAACTCTTTACCACCCCGTGGACTATAGCTTGCCGGACTTCTCTGTCCGTGGAATTCTCTGGGCAAGAGTACTGGAGTGGGTTGCCGTTTCCTTCTCCAGGTGATCTTTCCAACCGAGGGATCAAACCCATGTCTCTTCTGTCTCTTGATTTTGCAAGTGGATTGTTTACCAGTACACCACCTGGGAAGCCCTTGAGTGTGAGTGAATGTTTAGTCACTCAGTCATGTCTGACTCTGCAACCCAGGGACTGCAGCCCACCAGGCTCTTCTGTCCATAGAATTCTCCGGGTAAGCATACTGGAGTGGGTTGCCCTTTCTTCTCCAGAGGAACTTCCCAACCCATGAATCAAACCCAGGTCTCCTGCATTGCAGGCAGATTCTTTACCTGCTGAGCCATCAGGAAAGCCCTTAGCACCTTCTAAATGAGGGATTAAGTCATTTATTGTCCAGATATTCTGCTTATTAACTCAGGTGATAAAACTGAACAAATATAAAATCTATGTTCTGAATATTTTACTATTTTACATACCGCATGCATGCTTAGTTACTCATTATGTCGAACCTTTTGCGATCCTATGGACTATAGCCTGCCAGGCTCCTCTGTTCATGGGATTTTCCAGGCAAAAGTACTGGAGTGGGTTGCCATTTCCTCCTCCAGAGGATCTTCCTAACCAGGGATCATACCTGTGTCTCCTTCATTGGCAGCCATATTTTTAACCACTGAGCCATCTAGGAAGCCCTTTTTTATACACAGACACAAACAATTTAACTAGGTATAGTTATCCCCTGGAGTAGCAAATGGCTACCCAGTCCAGTATTCTTGCCTGGAAAATTCCATGGACAGAGTGGCTTGGCAGGCTACAAGTTCATGGGGTCACAAAGAGACATGACTGGGCGCACGTGCACACATACACACACACACACAGTTACGAGTAGAAGGTGTCAATTATTCTTATTGGCCATTGGATTTTCCAAGTACCTACAGTTTCCACAAAATGAGTAGAAATTTACTACTCTTTAGGATTTAAATAGGAAACCTTCTTTATTTGTGAAATGAGATCAGCTGAAAAATCTGCCTAAGAAAACATAACTATTTGACTAAAATGGCTATGGCTTCACCTTCAAAGGGTGCCAGAAATGACTGTGTACCTTCAAGTTCTGTACCTTGAGCCTAGTCCAGTATCTGTGTTTTGCATCAGATCGTTTAAATACTTTCTGCAACAGAACACCACTGTGTCATTCCTTTCCTCTTAAAGGAATGTGGCTCACTCTCTTTCTGTTTTGGTCTTGCCATATGGCTTGCGGGATCCTGCCCCCCACCCCACCACTCCAAGACCTAACCACTGGACCACAAGGGAATTCCTACTCAAACTGTTCAAGAGTTTTGACTTCATGAATGATTTCAGTTTGGGGGGGCTTTATTAAAGGTTAATGAAGTCTGAGCCACTTCTTAAAATTTTTAGTATTTGAAAGTCAAGCTCCTCGAAAAATTGGATACAGCTGAATGATCCTAACATAAGAAACCTATTCACACTATGGAATATTAATCAGCATTAAGATATATACTTTAGAGGTGCATTTATGAGAAAAATAATCATGGCATGTAGTTAAATGAAAAAGAGGTTAGTATACAAAGTATGACTCAATTTTTTTGTAAATTTAAAAATATTTATAACCAATAAACAGATATATGCTCAGAAGAAAAATCTGGATTATACACCAAGCTTGTTAACAGAGGACATCTCTATTTAGGGATAGTCCAAGTGATCTTTTTTAAAGAAATTTCTCTTGTATGCTCTAATTTTTTTAAACAACAAATGAATAATATTTATATAATCAAAAATTAACAAAACCTTTTTCTTAAAATATGTATTCTTAGTAACACTTGAAATCTGTAAACACAGTTAAGTTCTCCCTCATCTCCTGTCTGTAATATCCAGGAAACTTCACTGAATTCACAAAGCTGGGCACCTTCCACTGGCCGCATATACAACTACAGGAGCTTCCCAGATGTCCTAAACTTTCTCTCAGCCTTTCTCTCATACCTCATTGGTATGAAAACCAATGCCTTTTCATGCAGTGGTTCACCTCCCTTTAAAAGCCTTCCCCATCTGAAACATACTCTACCTGGTCAATTCCAGTATACCCTTCAACAGGCTGCAACCTACGCTGGATGAATTCAGTGCCTCTTCTTTGCCACAGCACCTTACTGTCGTACATACTCCATTATTGTACCCGAGTTGTTTTTTCTATGTTTTCTCTCTAAATTGTGAACTTCCTGGTAGCTGAGACTTAGTCATGTTCATTTCAGAACTAGAAGAGAGTATCGACAAAGATTACTTCTCCGACTCCTATCCCTAGACCGGCTACTAGGGGCAGAAATTCCATCTTGTCTGTGTCTTCCTGGTGTCTAATCGGGTAATACTTCAGCTCTCTGTACTCAGGCTATACTATCTTTGCGTGCATGTGTGCTAAGTTGCTTCATTCGTATCTGACTCTTTGCAACTCTTATGGACCATAGCCCGCCAGGTGCTTCTGTCCATGGGATTCTCTAGGCAAGAATAGTGGAGTGGGTTGCCATGCACTTCTCCAGGGGATCTTCCCAACCCAGGGGTCAAACCTGCATCTCTTTGGTCTCCTGCATTGGCAAGCAGGTTCTTTGCCACTAGTGCCACTTGGGAAACCCATACTTTCCTTGGCTTAATTTCTGTCTTTGTATGACTTCCAGATCTATCTATCTTTGGCCCAGTTTCTCCCTTTTCCAGACTTGTGTAGACAGCTGCCTACTGTCTTCACCTGGATGTCCCACAGGTTCAAAGTAAATTTATTATGCCATCCTCAAACCTGCCTTTTCTCCTATGATCCCTATTGCAATGAACCAGTGAATTGCTTTCCTAAGATTTAAAATTAGGAACTGACCTTGAGTTTTCCCTCTTTTTTCACCCTGTTCAATTAGTCTTAGATCTTGTCAATCCTGGCATATCTGTAATATCTCTGTAATCCATCGACTTGTCTCATTTGCACCATCACTCTTTTAGTTCAAACCCAAGTGTGTTCATTTAAATTATGCTAACTGGGCTCGCTCCATGCCTCCAAACTTGGCTTTCCATTCTGTTCTCTGGTCTGTAGATATTTTTTTCAAACTATTCCTGACATTGTAGTTACTATCATCATCCGTTGATTTAGAACTATTTTTCTTTCTTACTAAAAGGAACCAAAAAGAAAACAATATCTATTTTTAACTGCTTATAATTCCATCATTCTAGGTGAATTCTCATTTTTGCATATTACTTTCTAATCCTTATCCATTGTATGCTTGCTCCTATGTGATGGACAAGTATGATTTTTGTACATGATCTAGAACTTATCTTTGCCTCAATAATTTTCCATGCCTAAACATTTAAATCAAGTCACTTGCATAATTCCATACTTGTAAAATGTCTTAATAATGATTGTTTTACACATAATATTTATTAAACAAAAACACATCATTGTTTGTAAGTACGAATTATGATAAAGGCTGTGGAAAAAAAAGAACAAGGTGCTTCAAAAGAGGATTAATGGACAGGATCTAATTTAGCTCAGGAGTTAGAGAAAGAAGCGCTCCAGAAATTAAAGAATGCCTGTGAGACTGAACTGGACTTCACTGATGGCTCAGACAGTAAAGCATTTGTCTGCAATGTGGGAGACCCAGGTTCAATCCCTGGGTCGGGAAGATCCACTGGAGAAGGAAATGGCAACCCACTCCAGTACTATTGCCTGGAAAATCCCATGGATGGAGGAGCCTGGTGGGCTACAGTCCACAGGATCGCAAAGAGTCAGACACGACTGAGCAACTTCACTTTACTTCATGAGGCTGAACTAGAGGAATAGTGGCCTAGATGACCTTTGGATAGGCCAAAAGGGGCTTAACCACCTTCAGGGCTTACAGGTCATGTGATGTGCAAATGAAAGCAATTGAAATATTTTAAGCAAAGGAGTAAAATTAATTAATTTACATTTGAAAAATTTTTATTTGGCAGTAATTTCAAATTTAGAGGAGTTGTAAGAAACAGTATTTGCAACTCCCATATCCTTTCCATATGGAGATTCACCAGTTTTAATGTTTTGATTTGTTCACCATTTGTTCAGTCTCATTAAGTATAAGTGTGTGTGTGTATACATATATAGTAAACATACACACTCGATCCTCATTACTCACACATTCTGTATTTGCAAATTCACCTACTTGCTACAATTTATTTGTACCCCCATGGTACTTTCCAGGTCTACTGAAGACACTTGCAGAGCAGGGAAAATTTTAGTTGCCAAATGTGCACATTCCCAGTTGAGCTCAAACACGGTGGTGCTCTGCCTTCTTGTTTTAGCACTCATACTGTAAGCAGGTATCCTTTTTGCAGTCTGTTTAGTGCCATGTTTTTCATATTTTTGTCCTTTCTCCTGATGATGTCACTGTTTAAAATGCCCAGGCACAGTACTAAACTGCCTAGTGTCCCTGAGCACAGGAAGGCTGCGAGATGCCTTTCAGAGGGAATTTATGTGTTAGAAATGCTTCATTCAGGCATGAGTAATAGTGCTGTTGTTTATGAGTTCAGTGTTAATGAATCAACAGTATATATTAAATATATATTAAGTAAGGTATCTTTAAATAGAAACATGGGCTTCCCTTGTGCTTCAGATGGTAAAGAATCTGCCTGCAACGTGGGAGACCTGGGTTCGATCCCTAAGTTGGGAATATCCCCTGGAGAAGGGAAAGGCTACCCACTCCAGTATTCTGGCCTGGAGAATTCCATGGACTGTATAGTCCATGAGGTCACAAAAAGTCCAACATGACTGAGCACTGTTGGTTTTGAGTTCAGTGTTAATGAGTCAACAGTATATATTAAATAAGGTATCTTTAAACATGGGCTTCCCAGGAGGCGCTAGTGGTAAAGAACCTACCAGCCAATGCAGGAGATGCAAGAGAGGCAGATTCAGTCTCTCAGTTGGGAAGATCCCCTGAAGAAGGGTATGGCAACCCACTCCAGTATTCTTGCCTGGAGAATCCCATGGACAGAGGAGCCTGGGAGTCTACAGTCCACAGGGTCACAGTCAGACATGACTGAAGTGACTTAGCATGCAGACATGCACAAACAGAAACACACATAAAATAAGTGTATTTATACAAGTGTCATTAAATACAAGCCTATTAAATGAGTGTCAATAAAACGTATTGACAGGTGGGGATAAAAAAAAACATAACTAGAGTCTTACAGGAACTTAACTCTGTGTTTCCCCAAGGCACAATTTTTTGAGTATTTGCTAATTCAGTGCTCTGCAACTTAATAGAACATAATTACCACAAATAATGAAAATCAACTCTATATACACTTTTCCCCTGAACTACTTGAAATTAAGTTGAAGATGCCCCATTACCCCCAAAACACTTCAATTTATAGTTCCTAAAAACAAGGATTTATATAATCACAGTACAATTAACAAAATTAGGAAATTTAACATGGATACCTTTTTCAATTTTTGCCAACTTCCCAATATTGTTCTTTTATAGCAAGTTTTTTTCTAACCCAGGATTCAATCCAGAATCATTGACTGTATACAGTTTTATATCTCTTTAGTCTCCTTCAATCTAGAGCAGTTCTTTCGCCTTTCTTTTTCATGACTTTGCCATTTTTTAAGAGAACAGGCCATTTATTTTGTAGAGTGCCCTCAGTTGGGTTTGTTTGTTGTTTCCTCATAAGCAGATTCAGGTTATGCATTTTGTATGAAATACTGCATAAGTGAGGTTATACCCTCTGTGTCATATTAGGAGACATGTTATGTTAGTTTGTAATAATATGATAACAATTACTCTGCATATGAAGCACAAGCTGGAATCAAGACTGCCGGAAAGTTAAGAACTTAAAAGCCTCTTGATGAAAGTGAAAGAGGAGAATGAAAAAGTTGGCTTAAAGTTCAACATTCGGAAAACTAAGATCATGGCATCCGGTCCCATCACTTCATGGGAAATAGATGTAAACAGTGGAAACAGTGGCAGATTTTATGTTTTTGGGCTCCAGGATGACTACAGATGGTGACTGCAGCCATGAAATTAAAAGATGCTTGCTCCTTGGAAGAAAAGTTATGACCAACCTAGACAGCATATTCAAAAGCAGAGACATTACTTTGCCATCAAAGGACCATCTAGTCAAAGCTATGTTTTTTCCAGTGGTCATGTATGGATGTGAGAGTTGGTCTGTAAAGAAAGCTGAGTGCTGAAGAATTGATGCTTTTGAACTGTGGTGTTGGAGAAGACTCTTGAGAGTCCCTTGGACTGCAAGGAGATCCAACCAGTCCATCCTAAAGGAGATCAGTCCTGGGTATTCATTGGAAGGACTGATGTTGCAGCTGAAACTCCAATACTTTGGCCACCTGATGCAAAGAGCTGATTCGTCTGAAAAGACCCTGACGCTGGGAAAGATTAAGAGCAGGAGGAGAAGGGGACGACAGAGGATGAGATGGTTGGATGGCATCACCAACTCAATGGACATATGTTTGGGCAAACTCCAGGAGTTGGTGATGGACAGGGAGAACTGGCGTGTTGCAGTCCATGGGGTCGCAAAGAGTCAGACACGAACTGAACTGAACTGAACAAAAATTACAATTTACCTTAAATTTGATCACTTGCTTAAATTAGTATATGCCAAGTTTCTCACTGTAAAGTTAACTGTTTTTCCTCTTTGTAATTGATAAGCAGTGTAGTGGAACAAATTTTGAGGCTGTATGGGCTCGATAAAGGACAGAAATGGTACGGACCTAATAGAAGCAGAAGCTATTAAAAAGAGGTGGCAAGAATACACAGAAGAACTGTACAAAAAAGAGCTTCATGACCCAGATAATCATGATGGTGTGATCACTAATCTAGAGCCAGACATCCTGGAATGTAAAATCAAGTGGGCCTTAGAAAGCATCACTATGAACAAAGCTAGTGGAGGTGATGGAATTCCAGTGGAGCTCTTTCAAATCCTGAAAGATGATGCTGTGAAAGTGTTGCACTCAATATGCCAGCAAAATTGGAAAACTCAGCAGTGGCCACAGGACTGGAAAAGGTCAGTTTTCATTCCAATCCCAAAGAAAGGCAATGCCAAAGAATGCTCAACTACTGCATAATTGCACTCATCGCACATGCTAGTAAAGTAATGCTCAAAATCCTCCAAGCCAGACTTCAGCGATACGTGAACCGTGACCTTCCTGATGTTCAAGCTGGTTTTAGAAAAGGCAGAGGAACCAGAGATCAAACTGCCAATATCCGCTGGATCATGGAAAAAAGCAAGAGAGTTCCAGAAAAACATCTATTTCTGCTTTATTGACAATGCCAAAGCCTTTGACTGTGTGGATCACAATAAACTGTGGAAAATTCTGAGAGAGCTGGGAATACCAGACCACCTGACCTGCCTCTTGAGAAATCTGTATGTCAAGAAGCATTGCCTTTTTCTCCTTCTGCCTTCAATCTTCCCTAGCAACAGAGTCTTTTCCATTGAGTCAGCTCTTCGCATCAGGTGGCCAAAGTATCGGAGCTTCAGCATCAGTCCTTCCAATGAATAGTCAGGACTGATTTCCTTTAGGATTGACTGGTTGGATCTCCTTGCAGTCCAAGGGACTCTGAAGAGTCTTCTCCAGCACCACAGTTCAGAAGCACCAATTCTTAAGCACTCTGCCTTCTTTACGGTCCAGCTGTCACAACCATACGTGACTACTGAAAAAACCATAGCCTTGATTATATGGACCTTTGTTGGCAAAGTGTTGTCTTTGCTTTTTAACACACTATCTAGGTTTGTCATAGCTTTCCTCCCAAGCAGGAGTCGTCTTCTAATTTCATGGCTGCAGTCACCATCCGCAGTGATTTTAGAGCCCAAGAAGAGGGAGTCTGTCATTACTTCCACTTTCCCCCACTCTGTTTGTCATAAAGTGATGGGGCCAGGTGCCATGATCTTAGTTTTTTTTTAATACTTAATTTTAAGCTGGCTTTTTCACTCTCTTCCTCCACCGTCATCGAGAGGTTCTTTAGTTCCTCTTAGCTTTCTGCCATTAGAGTGGTATCATCCATAGTGATTTTTAAAAACTCACTTCTTCTACATTATTGTTTGACATTCTGTTGAAAAAAGTAGTTTTTCTATTTCACTTAAGTATGTATCAGCACGGATTTATGCATTCCTTTTTAGTCAATGGGCTGTGATCTGTGTCATGAGTTTCTTTGATTCTCAAATTGTCCCAGATTTGGACAGTAAGAACTCCTTTTTAAGATGATTCATGTATCCTTTTGAGGTATCTCCACCATTTTCTGAGTAATGTACATTCCTAAAAGACCAGTGAAGTTCTTGTGTGGAAATAAACTTAGAAAAGGCAAACAAGGCAACAGAGAAACTTGTTGAGTGGCTCTTGCAGGTGAGAGTTGATGGTGGCTTGAAATAGGGTAATAGCAGTGGGCAGATTTGAAATATATGTTGATGGTAAAAATCTGTGGGTGTTAGTGGCAACTTGAGCCAAGTAGCTTAGGGAGTGAAAAGTGTAAAGAGTGACTCTCACGTTTATAGTTTGAGATCCTGGGTGGATAGTGATTGCATTCACAATAATGGGGAAGATTGGAGATGGCAAAGATCAAGAGTTCAAGAAAGATTGAATAGAACTTGAAAGTGAAACAAAAACTAGGTTTTATAATGCCTTTCTGCCTGCACTTCATAACACAGTATAGGACTGGATGTTAGCATGGAAGGAAAGCAAGTACAGTAAAGAGAGAAGAACCCATATCAAACATCAGCATTTCATGGTAGCACAGAGGAAAAAAGGCCAATAAAGTGGAACTGGGGAGGGAAGAGAGAGGCTGGAGAGATAGGGGGGAAAAACAAAAAGTGTGAAGTCAGGATGCCAAGGCAAAAAAAAAAAAAAAATCAAAAGAGTTGAAGTCGAGAACCAAGGGTTGAACTACATGAAACGCTGAGAGGTCAGATTTCAGTTTGTCTCTTCTAGAATGAGGCTTGATGAAATCAAGGCTCTTTTGTTGTTGTTCACTGCTGTATCCTTAAATATGGGCCAATGCCTGACCCATAGTAGGTGTTTCATAAATATTTTCAACTGAATGAATGGATTTGTAGATTGTGTGTTTTGTAGTCTTGTTGCATTGGTTAGATATGACCTCCAAGGGAGTGTCGAATAATAACAATGATATCCTTCCTAGTCTTGTTCTCGATGTAGTATTTCCTCATGTGGTTTGTTTGATGTTTGCCTCTACAAAACAAAAGTTTGTGGTTTCCTGCATACTTAAAAATGTTCCATGCCCTCCTCCCACCCACCATATGGCCCTCCTCTCCCTCAGTGTCCCCAGAATAAAACATAGACATGAACTAGTTGGCATCACTAGATGCCACCACTGGTTGGCATCACTTCTGGCTACCACCTTCCTTTTCCCACACCTGACTTCTTGTGATGCCAGGCAAAGAGGTGGGGGAAGAACTTTCCCAAAGAAGTCTTTTATGACCCTCTCCCCAACAAATATCCCCACATCCTCTTGGTTGATCCTCCTGCTAGATTCTCCTGGTATCTTTCTTACTTCCCAGTCTCCCGTGTGGACTCTAAATTTCTTTCAGCCGTTCAACCTGCAGTTTCTGACACAGTATCATGAGATTTTTGTTGTAGGAAGGAAGGAAGTCAGAACCTCAAGCAAAACTGAGCTTTCCCCCACCACCTCTCAGTTTGTTTCCAGATATCCTTCCCAGAGAGTCTTCTCTGCTTTCTGCTGCTGCTGCTGCTAAGTCGCTTCAGTCATGTCCACCAGCCCACCAGGCTCCACTGTCTCTGGGATTCTCCAGGCAAGAACACTGGAGTGGGTTCTCTGCCTTCTAAGTTTCAAAAAATCCTTCCTTATAGCTTCCTTATCCTGTCAAGTAATCCCAGCTGATGTATTTCATTTTAATTACATTTTTAACTGGGCTTCCCAGGAGACTCAGGGGTAAATAATCTAGCTGCCAAGCAGGAGGTGAGGGTTTTGATCCCTGGGCAGGGAAGATCCCTTGGAGAAGGGAATGGCAACCAGTATTTTTGCCTGGAAAATCCCATGGACAGAGAAGCCTGGCAGGCTACAGTCCATGGGGTTGCAAAGAATTGGACACGGCTGAGCAACTAAACCACCGCTGCCACATTGTTAACTGTTAAGGAGTGATCTCTTTTTAAAATTTTTTTAAAGAAAGTTCTGAATGAGAAAAAAAGGTTTCAAGTTTTCAAGACTTAAAAATTTTGTCAGCCTCACCTACAGCTTTAAATACATTAGATCTGGGTTTAAATTCAGATATGCAATGTGCATTATTAGTATGGCAAAACACTGAGAAGGGACTTCCCTGGTGGTCCAGTGGTTAAGAATCCACCTGCCAATGCAGGGGACATGGGTTCGACCCCTCGTCAGGGAAGATTCCACATGCTGCGGTGCAGCTAAACCCGTGCACCACAACTACTAAAGCCCATGGGCCCGGGAGCCTGGGCTCCCCAACAAGAAAATTCCCCACAATGAGAAACCCACTCATCACAACTAGAGAGTAGCTGCGAAGACTGAGGACAGCCATAAAAATAAATAAATATTGAGAAAAAAAGCCCCAAACACTGAGAAGACTTGAAATAAAGCAGCTGTTTTCAAACATTTTTATCTCAAGAAACATTTATACTATTAAAACTTTTTGAGGACCCCCTAAAACCTTTTCTCTGTATGGATTATATCTGTCAATATTTACCATGTTAGAAGTTAAAATGGAGAAAATTATGTTATTTATTTATGGGTCTACTTAAAACCACCGTAAAAGCCTCATTACATGTTATGTTAGCCAGGGTCCATTCAGAGGACAGCTATTACACAGCTAGTTGAAGAGGGAGAATGTAGTGTAAAGAATTTTTAGCTTCTGGAAGGTGGTTTACTACTGAAAGAAGTAGAACTCTGAGCAGTGATTCCCCAGCCTTTTTGGCACCAGGGACCAGATTCGTGGAAGACAATTTTTCCATGGACTAGGGGTGAGAGGGATGCTTTCAAGATGATTCAAGGCATTATATTTATTAATAGTGCCCTTTGTTATTATTATATCAGCTCCATCTCAGATCATTAGGCATTAGGTTCCTAGAGGTCGGGGACCTGTGCTCTAAGGCATCCTTAAAGTAACAGGTGCAAAAAAAGCATCTACTTCCTCCAGCTAGAGCGACAGGGGACATTGAAAGACCCAGAGATTACCAGAGGAAACACCCCATGGCTGAGATTCAGAACTCCTCAGAGAGGGCATGGAGCACACATCCTGGCAGTGATGAAGCAGCTTGCCAGAGGAAAGGGCCACTGTTGATCTGTGTGTACATGCTCAGTCATGTCTGACTCTCTTCGGCCCCACAGACTGTAGCCCACCAGGCTCCTATGTCCATGGGATTCTCCAGGCTAGAGCACTGAAGTGAGTTGCCGGTTCCTCCTCCAGGGGATCTTCCTGACCCAGGGATCAAACCTGCGTCTCCTGCATTGGCAGGTGGATTCTTTACCACCTGGGAAGCCCACCAGAATCCACAAGCTTTTTGCTGTGGCTCTGCGGTGTGTCTTCTGCGCCCTCTATTGGCGAAGTTTGGCATTTCATAGCTGGCAAAGGAGAGGTGTTTCCAGGGACCAGCTCTACTATCATGAAAAGCAAAGAAAGGTGGATGTGTAAGAGGCAAGAAATGGATTATTATCACCAATTACCATAAATATTTGACATTTCATGAATATTTTAAATGAAAACAAGTATAGTTTTCTTAGCCAGAGATGCTCACACTAAAGTGGAAGGTACAGTATGAAACACTTGTTAGACAGTATGAGACAGGTCCCAACAAAAAGCTTCTCACAGAGGTCAGGCTTCTAACCAGCCTGAGGAAAGGCTTCTTGGACAGGGTGAGTCATAAGAAATTTCCAGAGTCAGCTCCATCAATGAAAAGGAAAAGGAAAAAATGTTTTGAGGAAGCATGTGGGTACCGCCCCACCTCAGTCAGACATGCAGCCCCTCAAAAGAGAACTGCTTTACTGATACAAAGGTCATCACAGGGTGGAATCACTTGTCCCCACTGGAACCACTGGCCACTCCTGACTGGACAAGCAGCAGGAAGCTGGCCCAAAGGCAGCCATCCTACTCAGGCCAGATGCAAAAATATCAGCTGGTGCAAACCCATTTACTCATGCAGAATTGCTGTTGGGAGCCTGAAAAGAGAAGAAAAGTTAACTATGGGAGCTGAAAGTACACGATCATAATGGAAAGAGGCAAGACAGGCCATAATGCATATGTATAAGCCAGAAGGTTATAAAGGAAAAGAAGCCATGAGTTAGCATAAGCAGTGCATTAAAGAAAGAAAACGAGGCTGAGAAAGTCAGACAGCAAAGAGAAGAACAGATGTGCTGAAAGGAACTGATCATATTCCTGCTTCAACATTAGAATTAAGATCCAAAAGCTCCTGACGCTGAGATTTCTAGCACTGCCATCCCTACGAGGCAAAATGGTGCTCTTGTTCCCAGTTTTATACGTCCCAGCAAGAGCCTTTTTTCCCTTGAATCCTTGCTGGAGTCAATCCTTGTTTCTTTTAGCCAAGAGATCTTAACTGAAGTGGTTATACAGAACACATGGCACAGTCAGCAGATTCCAAATACCATGTCTGGAAAAAGGTGGCCCTCAATTGTCCCTGAATTCCTAGTGGAGGTGGGCCAGCCTCATATATGTAATCCACTCACATGCTGTATGCATTTCAAAGCCGGAATGATAACTCATCAAACACATCATTTGGAGAACTTTTCAAAGCTTCTTTTCCATAACTTTATCCCATTATTGACAAATACAATATTATACTAAAATAAGTAAAAAAACAGTCTAATCTTAGCCAGCAATTTTAAACATGGAGATAACTGGTATCTGATTTTTGATTTTTAAGTTGTAATATAACTAATTGGTTATCTAATATGCACTCAAATTAGTATGTGTTAACTACCTACTATAAGCTCAGACTGTTCTTGGCACTGGCCATACACTAATGAATAAAATAGACATGGAACTTAAAATTTGAATGGGGGACAGTCAGTAAACACAAACATATTTCAGGTGTTAGGTCTGGGGGTAGCAGGAGTCCTGTTTTATAAATGATGGTCAGAGAAAACCTGCCCATACAGTGACATTTGTGCAGCAAATGGAAGTATAGGTGCAAGGCGGGCTTCCCCACTGGCTCAGTGGTAAAGAATCTGCCTACAGTGTAGTAGTCAGGAGACACAGGTTCGATCCCTGGGTCAGAAGGTCCCCTGGAGAAGGGAATGACAACCCACTCCAGTATTCTTGCCTGGAGAATCCCATGAACAGAGGAGCCTGGCGGGCTACAGTCCATGGGGTCTGAAACAGTCGGACATGACTGAAGTGACTTAGCGTGCACGCCCCGGAGCAAGCCTTGCCCACAGAGCATGTGGGGAGAGTGCTCCAGGCTGAGGACCGTCAGCTCCAAAGCTCTGAGACAGGAGTGTGCTTCTTGTTTATGAGGAACAGCAGGGAGGCCAATGTTTCTTGAGGTGAATGAGGGATGGCAGGAATGGCAAGAGATGGAGCAAAGAGGTATAGGGAGGGTGAGGGGAGGCAGGTCTCATAGACCAGAGTAGGGCTCCATCTAGGTAGACGTCTCCTAAATCCTGAGCTAATCAGGCGTAATAAGTACTTAGGTGATGCCAGTGCGTCTAGGCATCATATGGGGACTTGACAGAAAAGACCTTTTGGCTCCTGTTTTATAAATGATGGTCAGAGAAAACCTGCCCATACAGTGACATTTGTGCAGCAAATGGAAGTATAGGTGCAAGGTGGGCTTCCCCACTGGCTCAGCGGTAAAGAATCTGCCTACAGTGTAGTAGTCAGGAGACACAGATTCTGACTCAACCTCAGACCGATTGAGTCAGAACCTGTGTTTTAACAAGATCCTAAATTTATAAATTCATTAAAGTATGAGAAATACTAGTTGGATTATGTTAGTTAACAAAGACTCTTTGCAGCCCCAAGGACCATGGTCTGCCAGGCTCCTCTGTCTATGGGATTCTCCAGGCAAGAATACTGGAGTGGGTTGCTGTTCCCTTCTTCAGGGCATCTTCCCAATCCAGGGATCGAACCTGCATCTCCTCCTTGGCAGGTGGGTTCTTCACCTCTGAGCCACCTGGGGAGTCTTTCATGAAAACATAGGAAACCATGATTAGCGCTTGAATTTTCAGTGTAGGGTGGATTTTTCTACTTCTGCAAAAAAACATCACCAGGATTTGGATAGAGATTGCATTGCCTCTGTACATGGCTTTGCATACTATTGATATCTTAACAATATTAAATCTTCCAGTCTATGAACACATTCTTTTTGATGCTATTGTAAATGGAACTTCTTAATTTTCTTTTTGAATTGTTCATTGTCAGTGTATAAAATGTATCTAACTCGGGACTTTCCCTCGTCATCCAGTGGAAGACTTCGCCTTCCAATGCAGGGAGTGCGGGTTCAGTCTCTAGTAAGTGAGCCAAGATCCCATATACTTGGAAGCCAAAACATAAAACAGAAGCCATATTGTAACAGGTTTGATAAAAACTTTAGAAATGGTCCACGTCCAAAAAAAAAAAATCTTTAAGAAAATGCATCTAACTTTTAGGTTGATTTTTTTTTTTTTTAATCCTGTGTCTTTCTTTTCCACTCCAAAGATTCCATTTGAAAAATGTTAGAACTAATAAGCATCTGTCAACAAAATTGATATTACATCTTCTTTTCCAATGTAGATATCTTTTAATTCTTTTTTTTGCCCAGTTGTTCTGACTAGAACGTCCTATAGAAGTGGTGAAAGTGGGCAGTCTTGTCTTATTCCTGATCTTAGAGGAAAAGCTTTTGGTCTTTGGCCATTGAGTATGATGTTAGCTTTGGGTCCTTTAAAAATGCCCTTTATCATGTGGAAGAAGTTTTCTTCTGTTTCTAGTATACCAAGTTTTGTTTTTTTTTTTAAATCACAATTGATATTCCAAATTCTTTCCCCATTTGCTAGCTTAAATCTAGATGGACACAAAAGTCTTGGGAGTATTTGAAAATGGCATGTTGAAGATGCCAGAGCCACAAAATGGGAGGAATCTTGGTTCCTAGATTTTTGCTTGGAGGATTGCAAGCAGCAATGGGATTTGTTATTGAGAAACTTCTGTGTGCGGTCATCTACTGTAGCAACTAGCATTGCTTTAACATATAAGCAAAACGTAATTTCCCAAATATAGTAAAAGCTCATACAAATTGATGTGGAAAAAGCCAAAACCTATTGGAAAAATTAGGCAAAGGATATGAAGGATCAATGAGAGGAAGATTCAAAGGCTTTTTTGGTATTTAGTTGCTAAGTTGTGTTTGGCTTTACTGTGACCCCATGAACTGTAGCCCACAGGCTCCTCTGTCCATGGGATTTTCCAGGCAAGAGTACTGGAGGGGGCTGCCATTTGCTTCTCTGGGGGAGATTTCCGATCCAGGGATCCAACCTACAGTCTCCTGAATTGTGGTATGATTCTTTACTGCAGAGCCACCAGGGGAAGCCCTCAAAAGGGATTTAGACAAACATAAAGATGTTCAAGCTGGTTTTAGAAAAGGCAGAGGAACCAGAGATCAAATTGCCAACATCTGCTGGATCAACGAAAAAGCAAGAGAATAAAGCAGAAAAACATCTATTTCTGCTTTATTGATTATGCCAAAGCCATTGACTGTGTGGATCACAATAAACTGGAAAATTCTTCAAGAGATGGGAATACCAGACCACCTGACCTGCCTCTTGAGAAACCTATATGCAGGTCAGGAAGCAACAGTTAGAACTGGACATGGATGTCTGACGCAGGATACAGCATGCTTGGGGGCTGGTGCATGGGGATGACCCACAGAGATGTTATGGGGAAGGAGGTGGGAGGGGGGTTCATGTTTGGGAACACATGTAAGAATTAAAGATTTTAAAATTAAAAAAATAAAAACTAAAAAAAAAAAAAAAGAACTGGACATGGAATAACAGACTGGTTCCAAATAGGAAAAGGAGTACATCAAGGCTGTATATTGTCACCCTGCTTATTTAACTTCTATGCAGAGTACATCATGAGAAACGCTGGACTGGAAGAAACACAAGCTGGAATCAAGATTGCCGGGAGAAATATCAATCACCTCAGATATGCAGATGACACCACCCTTATGGCAGAAAGTGAAGAGGAACTAAAAAGCCTCTTGATGAAAGTGAAAGAGGAGAGCGAAAAAGTTGGCTTAAAGCTCAACATTCAGAAAACAAAGATCATGGCATCTGGTCCCATCACTTCATGGGAAATAGATGGGAAACAGTGGAAACAGTGTCAGACTTTATTTTGGGGGACTCCAAAATCACTGCAGATGGTGGTTGCAGCCATGAAATTAAGAGACGCTTACTCCTTTGAAGAAAAGTTATGACCAACCTAGACATCATATTTAAAAGCAGAGACATTACTTTGCCAACAAAGGTCCATCTAGTCAAGGCTATGGTTTTTCCTGTAGTCATGTATGGATGTAAGAGTTGGACTGTGAAGAAAGCTGAGTGCTGAAGAATTGATGCTTTTGAACTGTGGTGTTGGAGACGACTCTTGAAAGTCCCCTGGACTGCAAGGAGATCCAACCAGTTCATCCTGAAGGAGATCAGCCCTGGGGTTTCTTTGGAGGGAATGATGCTAAAGCTGAAACTCCAGTACTTTGGCCACCTCATGCGAAGAGTTGAGTCATTGGAAAAGACTCTGATGCTGGGAGGGATCCGGGGCAGGAAGAGAAGGGGACGACCGAGGATGAGATGGCTGGATGGCATCACGGACTCGATGGACGTGAGTCTGAGTGAACTGCGGGAGTTGGTGATGGACAGGGAGGCCTGGCGTGCTGTGATTCATGGGGTCACAGAGTCGGACACGACTGAGTGACTGAACTGAACTGAAAGATGTTCTCCCTGGAGGAGGAAATGGAAACCCACTCCAGGACTCTTGCCTGGAGAATTCCAAGGACGGAGGAGCCTGTCAGGCTACAGTCCGTGGGATCACAGAGTAGGACACAACTGTGCAACTAACTTTCAACTTTTCAAAGGTGTTCTACATCATTCATAAGAGAAATGCGAACCAAAATTATTTGCGGAAATTTTTAAAAATAAAAAGTAAATAGGCATTGAGATTCACCTCAGTTAGCAAAAAAGTTTGAAGCACCATTGTTACCAGTTTGAGTTCAGTTAGATAAGCAAAGTCACTGTGATAACGAATAAGCAATTTTCTAGAGGAAGTAGATCTCACAGGACTGTGGGAGTTGAGGAAGAGGTCTGTGCAAAGCTCCTGCCTCTGCAGTCAGCTCATTCTGGAAGTCAGGAAGATAAGCTGGATGTGAAATGGGGAGGATGAGAACAAGCTGTAACCCATGAGGACAAGAAGTGCCCTCGTGTATCTTTCACCCTTTGCAGGCTTGATGCTGCTGGTGACCTGCAGGAAAAGCTGGGGTCCTTTGCCATCAAGCTGCAAGCAAAGAATCTGTGAGCGAAGAATGTGAAGGAGGAGATTTGGCAGGATCTGGAGGAGCTAAGGTAGCTATGAGCCTGGATGCCTCCCTGCACCAGTAAGGTGAGCCAGCAAACCAGCCTGCCTTGCGAGCTGCCCTAGTACCAGTGCGCGACCCTGAGCTCCTTCTCATCTGCCTTCAAATACTGTGCAAATTTCCCTACAGGAAATAAAAATTTGGGAAGTCATTCCATGGTTGGCTGAGTTGACACCATACAAAGCCAGCACAACTAACAATGGGAAAGGTGTAGTGGAGGGACCCTCACTCACTGTTAGGAGAAACACACATTTGTTTAACTGTGTAAAACACTTTTAACCCTGCAATTCTAATTCTAGTGATTTACCCTGAAAATATACGTCTAACATGGGGAATGACAAACCAAAGTTCATTCTTTGCAACATTATTTGCAGTAGCAGCACCATGAACAGTTATGTTCATCAGTAGAAGATTGGTTAAGAATCTTAACTTTACATCTGTACATTGGAAAGAACGTTATTCTCATGGGAAGACATTAAAGACATGTTAAGTGAAAAAAGTCAAAATACAGAACAGTATATACAGTGTGATACCATTTTCATTGAAAGAGGTATTCATGTTTGTATATGTATGGAATAGGAATAGAAGTATACTGAAGCTATCAGTGGGAACACACTGATAACATGGTTTGCCTCCAAGAAGAGAAACTTTGTTACTGGGGGACAAAACTTGGATAGAGTATTTGACTATACAATTAAAAAAAATTATGTATCATGTGAAAGTGAAAGTCACTCAGTGGTGTCTGACTCTTTGCAACCCCATGGACTATACAGTCCATGGAATTCTCCAGGCCAGAATATTGGAGTGGGTAGCCTTTCCCTTCTCCAGGGGATCTTCCCAACCCAGGAATCGATCCCAGGTCTCCCGCATTGCAGGTGGCTTCTTTACCAGCTGAGCCACAAATATATTATTATTAAAACTAAGAGTTAATAGTATAAACATTTTCACTCAATGAGACTATTACATGAATTTCTTATGTTGTCTATTTCTGATATATGCCTCTTGAAAGAAAATCTTGTTATCTCTTTTCTCCACTTTATGTAAAGCACAATGTACATTTAAAACTGTCCATTAAAAATACAGTGAAAAGCCTTCTTTTAATTTTTAATTAGATGAGACATTTTTATGACCTGGTCAATAACCACTGAAGATGTACATGGAGTCATGATAAATTGTTTAATTTGTCTAAAGGAATCTTAATATATAATTTATACATATATTCCATTAAATTACATACAGCATGGGAGTACTTGGAATGAAGGAAATATGAAATATGAGGGTTTTTTTCAAACTTAAGAGTATGTATTTCGATCACATCCTTTTTCAAAGATCAAGTAGAAATTTACTAGAGGCTTCCCTGGTGGCTCAGATGGTAAAGAATCTGACTGCAATGCAGGAGAACTGGGGTTTGATCCCTGGGTTGGGAAGATCCCCTGAAGGAAGGCATGGCTACCCACTCCAGGATTCTTGCCTGGAAAAACCCAAGGACAGAGGAGCCTGGAGGGTTACAGTTCATGGGGTTGCAAAGAGTTAGACATGACTGAGAGACTGACACGTTCAAATGTCTTTTGAAGCTTACTGTGCAAACTGAGGATCTGCTCATAAGAGAATTAGTCATGATTTCACTTCAGATGATGGTGACATTGTCATGTCTTTGATTACTTCACTTTCTTGATCATCTTCCTCAAGATAACCAGGAATGAGGGGGAACAAAATTTTTAGAAAGGATTAAGTGCTAACCTTAGTAAAGAAGCAAAGTTGTCTCTGGAATATTGTAATCAACTCTTATTCCATCCACTATTCTAGAAATAAAGAAATATGATGTATCAAATACAGTTGAAGCCCTTTGTGTTCCCTTCTCGTCCAACCTTCCTGATTTTGCTTTTTATTTTTACTACATGTGGATACACAGACAACACAATATGTTATAGTTATGCATGCTTTCCATTTTTTCTTAAACAGTGTGTTTCTGTTTAAGTATGTGTGTTTAAAGGCAAGGTATGCATGTTTAAACTTCCTTAAAATTTTTCTGCATTGAATGTTCTTTGGATTTACAATTGTGAGACACATAATAAGTACAGATGGTTGACATGTACAGTTCAGAGAATAATGAAGTGAACACACGCATGCTCTCTACCAAGCTTTGCAAAAGCCTCACAGTTCTTGTGTATTCCTCTCCCAGGATCCCAACAGAAGGACTCACTGTCTTGTCTTTTGCAACAACTCTTCCTTTGCTTTTCATCAGTTTTACCTCACTGTGTCTGTTAAACACTATCTTTAGTTTTGTAGCTCTTTCTTCAGTGATCAATGCAAAGAAATAGAGGAAAACAACAGATTGGGAAAGACTAGAGATCTCTTCAAGAAAATTAGAGATACCAAGGGAACATTTCATGCAAGGATGGGCTCAATAAAGGACAGAAATGGTACGGACCTAACAGAAGCAGAAGATATTAAGAAGAGGTGGCAAGAATACACAGAAGAACTGTACAAAAAAGATCTTCACAACCCAGGTAATCATGATGATGTGATCACTAATCTGGAGCCAGACATCTTGGAATGTGAAGTCAAGCGGGCCTTAGAAAGCATCACTACGAACAAAGCTAGTGGAAGTGATGGAATTCCAGTTGAGCTGTTTCAAATCCTGAAAGATGATGCTATGAAAGTGCTGCACTCAATATGCCAGCAAATCTGGAAAACTCAGCAGTGGCCACAGGACTGGAAAAGGTCACTTTTCATTCCAATTCCAAAGAAAGGAAATGCAAAAGAATGCTCAAACTACCGCACAATTGCACTTATCTCACATGCTAGTAAAGTAATGCTCAAAATTCTCCAAGCCAGGCTTCAGCAATACGTGAACCGTGAACTCCCTGATGTTCAAGCTGGTTTTAGAAAAGGCAGAGGAACCAGAGATCAAATTGCTAACATCTGCTGGATCATTGAAAAAGCAAGAGAGTTCCAGGAAAACGTCTATTTCTGCTTTATTGACTATGCCAAAGCCTTTGACTGTGTGGATCACAATAAACTGTGTAAAATTCTGAAACAGATGGGAAGACCAGACCACCTAACCTGCCTCTTGAGAAATCTGTATGCAGGTCAGGAAGCAGCAGTTAGAACTGGACATGGAGCAACAGACTGGTTCCAAATAGGAAAAGGAGTACGTCAAGGCTGTATATTGTCACCCTGCTTATTTAACTTATATGCAGAGTACATCATGAGAAATGCTGGACTGGAAGAAACACAAGCTGGAAGCAAGATTGCTGGGAGAAATATCAATAACCTCAGATATGCAGATGACACCACCCTTATGGCAGAAAGTGAAGAAGAACTAAAAAGCCTCTTGATGAAAGTGAAAGAGGAGAGTGAAAAAGTTGGGTTAGAGCTCAACATTCAGGAAACGAAGATCATGGCATCAGGTCCCATCACTTCATGGGAAATAGATGGGGAAACAGTGTCAGACTTTATTTTTGTGGGCTCCAAAATCACTGCAGATGGTGGTTGCAGCCATGAAATTAAAAGACGCTTACTCCTTGGCAGAAAAGTTATGACCAACCTAGATAGCATATTCAAAAGCAGAGACATTACTTTGCCGACTGAGGTCCATCTAGTCAAGGCTATGGTTTTTCCTGTGGTCATGTATGGATGTGAGAGTTGGACTGTGAAGAAAGCTGAGCGCTGAAGAATTGATGCTTTTGAACTGTGGTGTTGGATAAGACTCTTGAGAGTCCCTTGGACTGCAAGGAGATCCAACCAGTCCATTCTGAAGGAGATCAGCCCTGGGATTTCTTTGGAGGGAATGATGCTAAAGCTGAAACTCCAGTACTTTGGCCACCTGATGCGAAGAGTTGACTCATTGGAAAAGACTCTGATGCTGGGAAGGATTGGGGGCAGGAGGAGAAGAGGACGACTGAGGATGAGATGGCTGGATGGCATCACTGACTCGATGAACGTGAGTGTGAGTGAACTCCGGGAGATGGTGATGGACAAGGAGGCCTGGCATGCTGCTGTTCATGGGGTTGCAAAGAGTCGGACACGACTGAGCGACTGAACTGAACTGAACTGAAAGCTTTCTATAAACGTTCCATTCTGTGTACTCTGTCACAACTGGCTTTAGTTTTAACTCAGTATTTTAGAGACATGTCTTTGTTGATACACGTAATGGTAATGCCTTCTTTTTCCCTGCTGTTTGGTATGCTCCTGTATGAATCGATCATGATTTATTCAGTCATTCTCCTGTTGATGAGTATTCGGTTATTTCTAATTCTTTTTCTGTCACAAGCAATGCCTTTGTCGGTGATTGTGTTTATGCACTTTTAGTGGAGTTTTCTATAGGCTGCATATTTCAGGGTGGAATTACTGGCTGAAGGACACATGCCTCTTTGACTTCCTAGATCTTACTACCTTGCTACCCAAAGCAGGTGTAGTAGTCCAAAGTCCAGTAGCAGTATACTGGAGTTTCTTGGGCTCTAAATGGTCACTGACATTTTATACAGTGTTCGTTTTTGCCGCTTGATGATGGCTGTGAAATAGTGTCTCATCACAGTTACAATATGTATTTCCTGGATTAGGGTAGAGCTTCATTTAACAAGCTCCTCATGAAGAGAAAATCATTCAGGTGTCCTCTTCTGGAAAACGTTTGTTTAAATGGTCCATCCATTTTTCTGTTGCATGGTGTTCTTCATTCCTTTGAAACAGTTCTGTATAAACTCTAGATACACACCTTTTATCAGTTACATGTTATGAACATCTTGCCCCATCTTCCCCCATGGGGCCAGTCTTTTCACATTCTTTTTTAATTTGCTTTTTAATTGAAGGATAATTGCTTTACAGACTTTTCTTGTTTTCTGTCAAACCTCAACATGAATCAGTCATAGTTATACATATATCCTCTCCCTTTTGAGCCTCCCTCTCATGTCCCTCCCCATCCCACCCCTCTAGGTTGATACAGAGACCCTATTTGAGTTTCCTGAGCCATATAGCAAATTCCCGTTGGCTATCTATTTTACATATGGTAATATAAGTTTCGGTGTTACTCTCTCCATACATCTCACCCTCTCCTCCCCTCTCCCCATGTCCATAAGTCTATTCTTTATGTCTGTTTTGCCATTGCTGCCCTGTAAATAAAATTTTCAGTACAATTTTTCTAGATTCCATGTATATGCATTAGAATATTTATCCTTCTCCTTCTGACTTACTTCACTCTGTATATATACTAGGCTCTAGGTTCATCCACCTCATTAGAACTGACTCAAATGTGTTCCTTTTTATGGGTAATATTCCATTGTGTATATGTACCATAACTTCTTTATCCATTCATCTGTCGATGGACATCTAGATTGCTTCCATGTTCCAGCTATTGTAAATAGTGCTGCACTAATGGGATACGTGTCTTTTTCAATTTTGGTTTCCTCAGGGTATATGCCTAGGAGTGGGATTGCTGGGTCATATGGTGGCTTTATTCCTAGTATTTTAAGGTTTTTATCTTATTTTATATATTTTTATTTTTTTTATATTTTAGTCCTAGTTTTCCACATTCTTTATGGTTATCTTTTGATGTAGAGAAGCTTACTTTTTCAGGTAGTTGAATTATCCATCTCTTCCCTAAGTGTTAGTACTTTTTGTATCTTGTTTAGAAACAAGGTCTCATCTTTTCCTGGATTCTGAAAGTTTTATGTGTAGGTCTTTAATTCATCTGACATTGATTTGTTTAAATGGTGTCAAGTAGAGATTCCACTGTCTTTCTCTCCAAATGGATGACCGATTGTCCTGTCACCATTTATTGAAGAGCTTATTCTGTGCCCACTGAGATGCAGTGCTTGCTGCCATAACCCAAGTAACCTGGTGAGGGTAGTGTGTTTTTAAGTTTTTTTTTTTTGGGGGGGGTGGTCTCATCCTTAGTTTGCTCATTACCTGTACCAGTCCAGCTTTCTCCTGGGCAGCACTGACATCTGCTCAGATGCTTCTCTGATTCTCAAACCCTTTTCTAGTTTTGGCCTCAGGGATTTCCCTTTCTTCCTGTGAGTTCAGTTCTACATTTAAAGGGCATATACTTAGATTTGTTAGATTTTATCCAGTGTTTGTTTCTTTGCCTGTAGTGAGAGAGTTTTTTCAGACTATCTAGTTGATGATAACCTAACGATGGAAAGAGAAGTTGTCTAGCTGATCCCCAGAACCAAATGTTTGTGATCATCTCAGTTTGAGGATACAAGGGAGAAAAGGCACAAAGTGCTTGCATATTGCATTTTTCCAACAAAAGAAAACTGACATTTTAAATAGCAACAATGTTTGAGTATATTTTGGTTAAGGTTAATCACTCAGTCATGTCCCTTTGCAACTCCGTGGACTGTAGCCCACCAGGCTCTTCTGTCCATAAGATTCTCCAGGCAAGAACACTGGAGTGGTTTGCCATTTCCTCCTCCAGGGGATCTTCTCAACCCAGGGCTCGAACCTGGGTCTCCTGTGTCTCCTGTACTGCAAGATTTTTAACCCCCTGAACCAAGGAGAAGCCCTATATCTTGGTTAAAACGTCACATTAAAAAAAAATATATATGTATAAATCAGCAAAACCTGACCAAAACAATACTTAGATTTTCAAAGTAAAACAAAGCAATCAAGTCAAAAACAATCTGATGCTCATGCCAGTTACAGGCGGGATAAAGCCAATGAGATATAAAAGTTTTCACCTCTTATGATACAGCCTTGTGAGGAAGACTGGGCAGAAATGTGTCTATTTTGATGGACAGCAGTGATGCAAAGCACTATAAGCATCAGCACTTTGGGCATAAACCATACAACGTATCTCATTAAAGGTAAGAGGATTCACTGAGTTAATATTTGCAAGGAACTCAAGACAATGTATGGCTTGTAGTAAGCAGTGTGTGTGAGTGGTGGTTTAGTAAAAGTAAGGGGTGGAATTACAACTGAGTCATTAGGATGATGTGTCCCGTTCCTCCCCTCACCCCACATCTAGGAAACATGGGACCCACACAGCTGAGGTATGGTTCAGAAGAGAGTAATTAACATTATATCCATGTATAGCCAAACACATCCAGAGGTAGAAAAGGCCCTGTCCTCAGATTAGAGGTGGAAATTGGGAGAGAAAGGTATCATCCCCTTTTTGTTTATTAACAAAAAATACGTCTCATTTCCTTTAAGGTCTAGTGTTGTGTGTTTTACTAGGGAAGATTTAAATATTATTCCAGAAACTACTAGCAACATACTCCATACTCCATATTAAATCCACAGATTTAAGGGAAAATACACTTAAATTTAAGGGAATACACTTTTCATTATTCATGTAACTCATAAGAATGGGCTTGATTATTTGGTACTGTGACCTCTTCAAGACAAGGACCGTATCTTTTTAATTCCTGATAGCTCAGCTGGTAAAGAATCTGCCTGCAATAAATGCTGGAGAGGGTGTGGAGAAAAGGGAGCCCTCCTACACTGTTGGTGGGAATGCAAACTAGTACAGCCACTATGGAGAACAGTGTGGAGATTTCTTAAAAAATTGCAAATAGAACTGCCTTATGACCCAGCAATCCCACTGCTGGGCGTACACACCGAGGAAACCAGAACTGAAAGAGACACGTACCCCAATGTTCATCGCAGCACTGTTTATAATAGCCAGCACATGGAAACAACCTAGATGTCCATCAGCAGATGAATGGATAAGAAAGCTGTGGTACATATACACAATGGAGTATTACTCAGCCGTTAAAAAGAATACATTTGAATCAGTTCTGATGAGATGGATGAAACTGGAGCCGATTATACAGAGTGAAGTAAGCCAGAAAGAGAAACACCAGTATAGTATACTAACACACATATATGGAATTTAGAAAGATGGCAATGATGACCCTGTATGCAAGACAGCAAAAGAGACACAGATGTGTGTAACAGACTTTTGGACTCAGAGGGAGAGGGAGAGAGTGGGATGATTTGGGAGAATGGCATTGAAACATGTATACTATCATGTAAGAATCGAATCGCCAGTCTATGTCCGATGCAGGATACAGCATGCTTGGGGCTGGTGCACGGTGATGACCCAGAGAGATGTTATGGGGAGGGAGGTAGGAGGGGGGTTCATGTTTGGTAACGCATGTACACCCGTGGTGGATTCCTGTCAATGTATGGCAAAACCAATACAGTATTGTAAAATAAAGTAAAAATAAAAATTAAAAAATAAATAAAAGGAATATGTACCTGGAACAATGTAAAAAAAAAAAGAGAGAACTGTGTTTGATCCCTGGGTTGGGAAGATCCACTGGAAAAGGGATCGGCTACCCATTCCAGTGTTCCTGGGCTTTCCTTGTGGCTCAGCTGGTAAAGAATCTGCCTGCAATACAGGAAACATGTGTTCAATCCCTGAGTTGGGAAGATCCCCTGAGAAGGGAAAGGCTACCCACTCCAGTATTCTGGCCTAGAGAATTTCATGGACTGTACAGTCCACGGGGTCACAAAGAGTCAGACATGACTGAGCAACTTTGACTTTCACTTAGCACAAAGAGAATGTTTGGTGAAGATGAGCAGTAGGTGAATGCACTTTTATGAGACAGCTTCCCAGGGCCATGTGTGGGCTAGCGACACATCCCTCTCTTCCTGGAGGTTCCCCCATTTTGACTTAACCAGGGTCTGAATCTACTTTCAGGGACTATGCATGCAATATGTTGACATATTCAACAATTATGTGGTACCTTCCGATCACTCGATGTTCAAGAGGGGCAAAAGACATTAGGGAAGACATACAGATGACCAAGCACATGAAAAGTTGCTCAAAATCACTAATTATCTGTGCTGTGCTAAGTCACTCAGTTGTGTCTGACTCTTTGTGACCCCATGGGCTGTAGCCCACCAAGCTCCCCTGTCCATGGGATTCTTCAGGCAAGAACACTGGAGTGGGCTGCCATTCCCTTCTCCAGGGGATCTTCCTGACCAAGGGATTGAACCTGCATCTCTTCTTGTCTCCTGCACTGGTAGGCGGGTTCTTCACCCGTAGTGCACCTGGGAAGCACTAATCATCACAAAAATGCAAATCAAAACAACAAGATACCACCTCACACCTGTCAGAATGGCAGTTATGCAAAAGAAAACAAATAACAAGTGTTGACGAGATTGTGGAGAAAAGGGAACCCTGTATACTGATGGTAGGAATGTGAATTGGTGCAGCCCCTGTGGAAAACAGTGGGGATTCCTCAAAAAAATTTAGAAGTACCATATGATTAAGCAGTTCCACTCCTGGGTATTTATCCTAAGAAAGCAGAACACAAACACACACACAAATTAGAAAAGATATATGCACCCCTATGCTAACTGCAGTATTATTTACAATAGCCATGATATAGAAGCAACCAAAGTGCCCATCGATGGATGAATGGATAAAGAAATCATGCACAGACCCACACACAATGGAATATTACTCAGCCATAAAAAAGAAATCCTGCCATTGTGACAACGTGGATGGACCTAGAGGGTATGAGGCTAAGTGAAATAAGTCAGACAGAGAAAGACAAGTACTGCATTTTAATTATATATGCAATCTACAAAACAAATGAACAAAAAACAAGGAAAGAGAAACAGAGTTATAGATACAGAGAATAAACAGGTGGGTTGTCAGGAGGGAAGAAAGAAATAGAGGAAGGAGATTAAGAAGTAGAAACTTCCAACTGCAAAGTAAATGAGTCATTATGAAACATACACAATGTGGAGAATATAAGCAACAACTATGTAATATCTTTGTGTGGTGACATATTGTAAGCAGACTTAGGGTGATCAGTTTGAAATGGTAGAAATATCAAATCACTATGTTGTGTAGCAAGAAATAACGTACTGTTGTAGTTCAATTATACTTCTAAAACAAACTCACTTTACTCACTCATGAAAAAAGATCAGATGTGTGTTTATCAGAAGCAGGAACTGGAGGAAGGGGCAACTGCATCAAGGCAGTCAAAAAGGCACAAACTTCCAGTTATAAGATACATAAATACTATGTCTATAATGTACAATGTGATAAATATATAATTCATACTGCTGTTATTTATGAAAGTTCTGAAGAGGAAATCATGAGTTCTCTACAAGGAAAAGGTATTTTTTTGCTTCTTTCATTTTTTATCTATGTGAGATGATATTCACTAGACTTGAAGTCCACTAAAACTTAATGTGACAATCACTTCTTAATGTATATAAATCAAATCATTACGTTGTATGCCTTAAAACTTATACCATGTTGCATATCAGTCACCTGCAGGCTTCAGTTGTGTCTGACTCTGACTCCACAGACTGTAGCCCGCCAGGCTCCTCTGTCCACGGGATTCTCTAGGCAAGAATACTGGAGGGGCCATTTCCTTCTCCGGGGCATCTTCCAGACCCAGAGATTGAACCCACGTCTCTTCCCTCTCCTGCATTGGCAGGCAGGTTCTTTATCACTAGCACCACCTGGGAAGCCCATAATACATAATCAGAATCTCTATTTTTACATGAAAGTTGCTCAGTCGTGTCTGACTCTTTGCGACCCCGTGGAATATACAGTCCATGGAATTCTCCAGGCCAAAATACTAGAGTGGGTTGCCGTTCTCTTCTCCAGGGGATCTTCCCAACCCCAGGATCAAACCCACGTTTCCCACATTGCAGGTGGATTCTTTACCAGCAGAGCCACCTGGGAAGCCCTTATCAATTATATCTCAATAAAATTGGAAGAAATAATAAAGTACACAAGAGGACGTGTGTAGGCTCATGCAGACACTCCACCATTTTGTTGTACAAGGGTCTTGAGCACCAGCAGGTTTTGGTGTTCACAGGGGGCTGACACCAATGGATGACTGTACTGCAACTAAGATAAATATGACAACACGTGCTAATTTGCTACAGTTCTGTCCAGCTTTGCAACCCCATGGACTGTGGCCTGCCAGGCTCCTCTGTCCATGGGATCCTCCAGGCAAGAATACTGGATTGGGTTGCCGTGCCCTCCTCCAGGGGATCTTCCCAACTCAGGGACTGAACCCAGGTCTCTTAAGTTTCCTGCATTCACAGGCAGGTTCTTTACCACTGCCTGGGAAGCTCACTTAAAGGCACTGACAAAATTTTGGCACATCACCAACACAAGGATGTTTTTATCTAGAAATGCAACTCAATATTATATTCAATTTATTTTGGAATAGCTATCTCTACCTGACAGTCATTGCTCAAATAGCACCAAATTATTTTTTTAATTAAAAAGTTTTAATTGAATGTGCATATATGAAAAAAGTAACATACTGAGAAAGTTATAAAATATAATCTCAGGCTTATGTAAAGTCATGACTGCTTTCAACAATTACTGAACTCTTTTGAAAAAAAACTTCATAATTATGTATGTTTGTGATAGATGAATGCCACAAGTATGACATTCTCAACACATGTAACTACTAAGTGTAATGTTGCATATTAACTTATTTCCTTTAAAATTTCACTAAGCATTTCTGAGTACAAGGAAATATTAAAATATCCCAGTGTTTCTCCTAAGAATTAGGTGGTCTTCTTTGATTTTTTCTTCTCTGCTTCTTCTTTTTCCTTTTCTATTTCATTTACTTGTAATTCAATTTCTTTGGCACTAAACATCTGAAAAGAGAAAAAAATTTAAAAAGCAAATTTCGATTATAGCAACAATTTCTAACTATAATGTTGATGAACCCAATTATATTTTATAATTTTATTTTTTATAACTTTATGTAACTTCAAGTACATGATGAAATATTTCAGAAGAAGCTTAATTATAACAATTATGGACAAAATCAGAACTCTACAACATTTCCACTATCATTGTGCTAAAATAAAAAGCCAGGAAATGCAATATTGGGTTCCATATCTTCTATATGGATATAATTCTGAACACATTTGAATGCAAAGCTTATTCTATTCATGAATAACTGATTACTGAACTCCCACCCGATGCCACTGTGATTCTCACTGGGGTTTGTTTATTTTATCAGCTCCTGAACTAGCCAAAGAGGTAGGACAATGATGATTTCCATGGTGCTTTGTTTACAGCTCCCAAACTAAGTAGAGAACATAAGAACATACATACACATGTATGTCGTGGGGCTGGAGAGCTGACTCTGGACTCAGTGGTTCTGTGTCCCGGTGGTGTTGGCACAGCTGTCCCTGAGTCCTGGAAGCAGAGGTAACAACCTGCCCCATACCATCTCCATCCTCTGCTTGGGACCCTGGTGGTTTGTGCAGAGCCCCACAGAGGCAGCCCCAGCCCTCGTGTCCCCACTTCTCTTATTCACTGAAACTTGCTCCTGCCCTGTCCTTGCATCTCTACCCACTAGTGTCAAAACAACAAAACTCCAAAAACCAAAACCACTGCTCCACACAGCACTGATTTTAACACTATTTCCCCCTGAAATAGTTTCCTTAACACAAAAGAAAGGGTATATATAAAATACTGCTTTAGGGCTCATTTTTCATATAGTTTTCCATGCAAGTGCTTTTGTACACTCTCAGCTAAAGACCTAGCTGGCACACAGTGTGAAGCTCTACCTAATGAACAGTCGGTCACATTTCAAATCCTCTTTACCAATGAGTTCTCTATCACAGTGTTTGGAGCAATTTATTGCTGTGTTCTGGACAATTTACTTTGTGGTCCAGCAGTTTTAACACACAGTGGCTGACTAAAGGTGTACAACTAATAATGCTAGACTTGATATAAAGAAATATGGAAAGATGATCACAATTAGATATTAAAATGCAAGTCTTACAGAAGCTTAAGGCACCCAGAAGTGAAAAGTAGAGAAATCAGATAAAAACCAGTAGGCAATCAAAAAGGGTGGTTTTTTAACATAATGAAGGATAACATTATGTTAGAAGCCTAGAGGGCCAACGGTTATATAAATGGCAGCTGAATGACACTGGAAGCTAATCTTGATTTCAGATCTGAAAAGACAGCAAGAGGGACTGTTGCTGTATGGTGCCAGGAATGAATCTCCACAGGGAATACAGTACGCTGACCCTACATGGGACGGACTCAGTAGGGATTCCTACTTATAAGAACATGTACTAAGTGGGGTAGGCCTATACACAGATCTCAGCACCCCTAGGACTTCATAGAGGGCTAGGGAGAGATAACTGCTTGTGTAGTAAGCATGTACAGATTAGTGACAGTTAGCCCACAGAAACAAAACAGAATTCATCATAGTGTCAATGGATGCTAAGGGAGGTTTCAGGCTTGTAATAAAGATTCACAGGTGTCAGCAACATACTAAATTTTTTTGTTAAAATGCCTTATACTACAGGTCTTTTTCCTCTTTGGTTAATGACTTACCTTCAAAGGTTGGTTTCTTCTTATTATAGCAAGTTCAATGTTTTTTCCACCAGACTGGACAACCTAATGTAAAACAAGTGCAATTTTAGAATTACTTCAGGAAAGTCTGTGTTTTAATAAGCAACTGAATGAGGGGGAAAAAAACCATGATTTTCTGTATATGCTTTATCACTTACTTCCAGCAAAGCTCTTATTGCTAATTTGATAGCTTCATTGTCATGTGCTATGGCATCTTCTGTGTAATTCTTTTCCAGAAATTCTCGGACAGTTTTGGCACTTCGACCTATTGCATTTGCCTTGAAAGATAGAAGAAGATTATTAATACCACTGCAATATGAATGAACTTATGGTTACTAAGTGAAGTTTAGGAGTTTAGAGTTTATTCCACTATTACTTAGCATAATTACTAAAGGAAAATTGTAGTTCAAAGATTTAGCAAACATTTCAACAGCTCATTTGATTTACTATATGAATAATCTGAGATGATGGCGTGACTTATTTTCAAATACACCAATGCCTTGTCCTGGCCAGTGCTTTCTATTTTGTTAATGGTTCCCAAGTCCTTCGTAGTTAAGAAAGATTGAAAGAGTTGAAACTTGAAAAGATGTAAAGAGGAAAGGAGATATAATTGCAATATGATGCAAAAAGAAAAATAAAAGGACATCAGTGTGAAGAAGAAAGGTGTTTCTTTGAACAGGACTATGCATCATTTTATCTCCTCTGACTATAAGCAAGAAGGGCTTTTTCTGTTCCACTCCCCATTTTTCTTTGTTCTTCAGAAATTTTCAGCAGATGGAAGGAAGAGGCAAAAGCATCTCCCTGGTTGCATGGCTACCAGTAATATATAGCCTGTTCTTTCCATTCAGTGTAAATATCCAGATGAGTACTAGTGATGATAATGGTAACAGTAATTTTTATTAACAGAACACTCAGTGTGCCAGGCACTATGTTAAGCATTTTAAACAGATTATCTCATCTTAACCATCACAAAAACAATTAAAAAGGTACTATTACTAATTCTAATTCATGGAGGAAGAAATGAAGGATTGAAAAGGTTAAAAGAGCCGACAGTTTGGACTGGATAACTTTGCTGTGGTGGGGGCTGTTCTGTGCATTGCAGGATGTTTCACAGTCTCTATCCACTAATTCAGTTCAGTCGCTCAGTCGTGTCCAACTCTTTGCAACTCCATGGACTGCAGCACGCTGGGCTTCCCTGTCCATCACCAACACCTGGAGCTTGCTCAAACTCATGTCCGTTGAGTTGGTGATGCTATCCAACCATCTCATCCTCTGTCCACCTTCTCTTCTTTCCTTCAATCTTTCCCAGCATCAGGGTCTTCTCCAGTGAGTCAGTTCTTCCCATCAGGTGGCCAAAATATTAGAGCTTCAGCTCCAGCATCAGTCCTTCCAGTGAATATTCAGGACTGATTTCCATAAGGATTGCCTGGTTTCATCGCCTGGCAGTCCAAGGGACTCTCAAGAGTCGTCTTCAACACCACAGTTCAGAAGAATCGTTTCTTCGGTGCTCAGCTTTCTATTCACTAGATGCCAGTTGTATCCCCTACCTCAACGATGACAACCAAATGTGCCTTGAGATATTGCCAAATGTCCCTATGCTGGGACAAAATCACCCCTGTTTGTGAACCGCTGACTTAGGTAATCTTGCCCAAGATCATATAGTGGGTAAGCGGAAGATACGAGCTTTGAAACCAAGAAGACCAATCATCAATCCGAGCCTTGTGCTCTGTACACTGTGCTGCCACATGCCCTTCTGCTGTGATGGCTCCGGAGAGTGAAGAGAGCCAGCAGAAAGGCCCACCCTTTCACTGAAGGGTTCTGCCTGCAAATGGGAAGGTCCCAGTTCTAACTGGTGTGTACTATGGTTACTGGAAAGAGATGGCAAAGGAGATTTTTAGGACGTGAGTATGAAAACATACCTTTTGTACTACATGAACATATAGTTCTGCAGGAAATCAGTCCTGAATATTCATTCAAAGGACTGATGCTGAAGCTGAAACTCCCAATACTTTGGCCACAAAATGCGAAGAACTGACTCTGATTCTGGGAAAGACTGAAAGCAGGAGGAGTAGGGGACAAAAGAGGATGAGACGGTTGGATGGCATCACCGACTCAATGGACATGAGTTTGAGTAAATTCAGGGAGTTGGTGATGGACAGGGAGGCCTGGTGTGCTGCAGTCCATGCGGTCACAAAGAGTCGGACATGACTGAGCAACTGAACTGAACTTCGCAGAACTTTTACCATACCTTTATATTTCAGAAGATTAAAATAAATAGCTATGAAATTTTAAATCAGAGTTTTTAGCCTTGAAATTTCATTAAGATCAAAGGTAAACCCTTCTGCCTGGTGTGACTTCAGAGTTTATTAGCTTCAAGTTTGTTTTGGTCAACTAACTGGCTGCTGCCTGGAGAGGAAGTACATAAGGTAGTGGTTTATCCAAAAATCTCACTGAGCCTTTAAAAGTCACCTTGTAAATCCCTGGTGACTTTCCTGTCCACTGCTTCCAATTGCTGATGTCAAAATTCTTTACCCCCTAACCTATTTGACTGGTTTCCTAAAATCTAGCTGCTTCTTACCACACTTATAACCCCACCCTCCCTCCAACCCCATTACCCACTTGAGTTCATTTCAACAGACTCTTGATGGTTTTGCAATGTTTTTCCTGCCTGCCTGTCCAGATTAATGATGATTTTCTGTGGCAAAGAATATTAGCTGCCAACTCCAGTATTCATTCTTCCTCTGTGACAGAACTCCAGGCAATGTGCCTGCTGAAAAATGTCATGTCCTACCCTCTGTTACCAAAAGGAATATACAAGTGGAAGTAACTGGATGAACCTTCTAGGAATCTCTGCTGCCTATAATGCAGACATGTTGGCTGGAGGTCTAGTAACTACCTTGGGAGCATGAAAAAAGACTAAGATAATAAAAGAGACAAACACCAGTAACTGCCTACTTCAACCTTCTCATTATGCAGGAAAGATAAATCCTTACCTGTTAAGGATCATTACATCCCGGGAGCTGAGAACAATAATTCACAAATAGAGCTCTGAGTGGATCCTGGGATGTGCTGCCCCACTCCCCTTCAGAAATGAAAGCCTTATTCCTCCAGCTGCTGGCAGTGCCAAGGGCACATGGCCCTCACCTCTTAACCTTCTTTGAGAGGTGCCGTTGTTAACAAGAGCTATCTCACTTAAGGTCTTGTACTGTCCAGAGTTGGCCCAAATCCAACGACTGACTGATGAAGAGCTATTAATGCCCAGTTCCCCCATCCCAACTTGAAACAACTCTGAAGAGCTACCCCTGACCCAGGGCTTCCCACAGGGTGATGAGGCCTTTATGGAGATTCCACTGCAGCCCCACTTTTCCCTCAGCCTCATCTTGTTCCCTTCCCTTCAGCAGATGCTGGTCCCCAAAGCCCTTACTAAAAATGATGGTTAAATGGCCTTTAATAATGGTTAAATGTTATTTTCCAAAGAATACCAGTGTGGAGAAAGGATCAATGATAAAAGGGTTCCAAATTAAAGTAATCTTGGGGACTACTTAAACTGTTTCTAGAATATTTCCAATGCCTTTTAGAACATGCAGAACTTAAGAAAATTTATTAAATTTCTTTAGAAAAACATCTCCCCACATTAATTAGCCTTAAACAGCTTAACTGACATATATTAACATCCAAAGAAAACACTTTGAGAAACACTGTTCTGAAGTATACAGCATACTAACTTTGTTCCTATTTCAAGTATTACCAACACAGCAGAAAACTTGGCCTTATAAGCTTATCACCATCACTCTATCCAGGCTGTTCTTGCCAAGGTCACCAATGACTTGCATGTTGCCAAATTCAATCATAGCACAGCCGTTTTCTTTTATCAGTGGTGCTTACCTGGCTGATCAACTCTTCTTGGAATCCTGTTTTCACTCGGGATCCAGGATCTTACTCTCTGGGTTCTCCTCCTTTACAGAATAGGCTGGATCTATCCCTACCTTTCACTGGCCAACGCCCCTGATCTAAATCTGATTTCACTTATTATTAAGAGTCCCCTAAATCGTGGCTCAGTAGGTAAAGAGCCCACCTGCAATGTAGGAGACACAGGTAGACGCGAGTTTGATTCCTGTGTAGGAAAGATTCCCCTGGAGGAGGGCATGGCAACAACCCACTCCAGTATTCTTGCCTGGAGAATCCCATGGACAGAGGAGCCTGGTGGGCTACAGTCCATGGGGTAGCAAAGAGCTGGACAGGACTGAAGTGACTGAGCATGCATGCAACTGTGTTTGCCTGCTTCTGCCCTACAATCTATTCTCAATGAGAGATACTTTTAAAATATAAATCAGCTCATGTTACTCTAATGTGCAAAAATCTCTACTCTCTATTTCACATGTCCTCTAACTGCACCTTGTAAGACTACCACCTAGCACTGCCAAGTGTTCTCATTACGCGGTGATGACACAGCCGTGTTCTCAGCAGTCCACAGTCCCGTCTTACCGGGATGCGTGGCATACTAGGTCAGAGTAAAAAACACCAAAACACAGAAACAAACGAAAAAGAAACAAGACAGAGAAACGTGACCTTATGTTTAACAAAGTGCCAGAGGGCACACCCCTAAATAAAAATAAAACCACAAGACTTTACTCCACATTGAAAGGCTGGATATCAGAATTTATATACTATAGAGACAGAATCATTTGGCTTGAGGGAAGTAGCATGAAGCAGAGGACAGAACCCTGCACTAAGAAGCAGGAGACCCTGAGTTCTAATTCCAGTCTTGCTATTAACTAGTGGTGAAAACTTAAAAAAAAAAAAAAAAAAAAAAGCCACTTAACTCCTGAGTAATACTTCAAAAGTGTAGAATAAAAAAGTTTCCAAGAATTTTTGTTACAGATGATTTTTTTTAAGTTGCATAATGCTTCCTTCAACCAAAATCTTAAAAGAAAGTGCAATACATAAAATCAGTAAAATGATGATGACACGGTGTACATGTGAGCGCGCACATGCTCGTGCTGTTTACGCCCTCCCACCTCCACCACCTGGCCTTACAACACCACAGCAAAGCAGTTTCAGACCCAGACGATAAATAAACTTGCCAACAATTAAGCAATCTCCTTTATTTTCCTAACTGACTTTGAAATAAAAATGCTTCTCGGCAGTTGTTCAGTCGCTAAGTTGTGTCCAACTTTGTGACCTGGACTGCAGCATGCCAGGCCTCCCTGTCCTTCACTGTCTCCCAGAGTTGGCTCAAACTCATGTCCATTGAGCCAGTGATGCTATCCAACAAGTATAATCCTCAAATTCTAAAAGACATGAACAAATTCCTGACTCACCTTCCAAGCATGGTAAGTACCAGAGGGATCAGTCTGATATAATCTTGGGATACCATCATCATCAAAACCTACAATCAAGGCAGATATACCAAAAGGCCTTCGTCCATTGCTCTGAGTATATTTCTGAAAAATAAAATGTTTTGACTACTCTCTGTATGAGGCCAAAGAAAGGACAACACTACCAAATAACAATTTCTAATATAAAGTATTCCTGATAAAATGATCTTTATTAATTTCTATTTTCTTCAAGATCCTCTTGCTCAATTTTTCTGTAGTAACCTCAATCCATGATGAAAAATTTAAAAAGTAAATACTGACAGTCTTGTAAAATGAAATCATAAGTTTCTTACGTATGGTCTGAAATTTGTTTTCCTGTTGCCTTTGGTAGCATAACTAGACTATAACCATTTTCCTATTGCAGAGAACTGTGCTTGTCATATCATTTTGGTTCTCAACAAAGTTGATTTCAGTGAGCTGTGCGGAGCACGGCCTTGGTTTTATTGTGAGGGACACTGTTGTTATTATCAAGTATTCTTACTTGATACTATTATTATCAAGTATATTCTGTTCAGTATGCTCTTATCTCTACATAAAAATCCAACTAAGACATTTCTTTCAGTCTCAAAACAAGAAACTTTTGTTTCTCTTGAAGAAAAAGCATGTTTTTTCCTCACTGACAAATGGGGCACTGGAAACCAGTTTTATCTTTCTACTTTGGTGCTAGGAACTTTCTGAATGTGTGTCCTAGGGAGTGGAATTCACATGAATTCTGAGACTGGCATCCACAGAAGTTGTGCAGAGAGGCAGCCATGGGAGAAAACTCAGGACCACATTTGTAGGCAACTGTAGGAAGTCTGGCCTGTATTTAGACTAGCTTTCTTCTTGGACTTGTCTACATAGTTTTTAAAAAAAATTTTAATGTTATTATATATATATTTACAAGCCACTTTAAATTGGGGTTTTTGTGTTTGATTTTTCTTCAGCCATGCCACACAACTTCTGGGATCTTAGCTCAAAATGCCCGCACCCCCAGCAGTGGAAGCCCGAGTTGTAATCACTGGATTGCCAGGGAATTTCCAAAGCCACTTTAGATTTTGAATGTAAATAGTGAGTTACAACATAAACTCTGAAAGAACAGGGTTTGTCTTTTTTCTCTGTTATTCCCTAATGTTCCTAGTTCACACGTAGGTATGAAGTAGATGTTTTGTAAAGATCCCTTAAAGGAAAGAAACTTTTACTTTGTTTGCTTAAGCAACCACTTTTTTGTTTTGTTTTGGCCATGCCAGAGGGATGTGAGATCTTAGTTCCCCCACCAGGGATGGAAGCTGCATCCCCAGCATGAAGAAGAAACACGTGCACAAGGTTAAAATCATTTACAAGAACAAAAGCTGTACATGAGGATAACTTTTGTTCCAGAGCCTCAGGCTTCTCCTCGGTAGCAACACCACTGTTACAGATTCACAATGCATGTTTCTATAAATGTTCCATGCATAATAGTTTTTATATTTCCAAAAGAAAACCTAAAAACCTTAACTGGGAACCTTGTGTACACAATCTTCTGTTACCTTGGCTTTTGGTGAGTACCTTTTAACTTGGGAAAATCAAAGCAATGAAGAAAGAAAAAAAGAACAATATAAAAATGTTGAACTTTGTTGAAATGAATTAAATTCTAAAAAAACAAAATAGGGCCATTTCTTGTAAGTATGAAATTTAAAAATATAATATCTAGAATATATAGAACCTATAAAAAAAATCTCTATGTAAAAACAAATAGTAAAATTCATCCCAGGAAGTATTCTAAATTCTTTAAGTGTACTATATATTGCAACTCAACAAACATTATTGTAATGTTAATTTTATAAATAAGGAAATTGAGGTAAAATAGGCTAAATGATTCGCCCAGGGCATTAACTAGGAAGTAGCAAAGCCTGGACTTAAACCCCAAATTTCTCACTCCTGGGAGCAAATTCTTAACTGCCAGAGTGCCTGTCAAAAGAAAAGACAGTTTACACTAGGAGAAATGAAAATAGCAAACAAATATGTGTGGAAAAAATTGACCTCACTACTAATTATAAAATACAAATTAAAACAACTATTACAATGCTATGCTATACTTATTTGCAAAATAAAAGAAAAATGAAAAACCCAGTGCTGATGATTCTTTAGGGATATATTTATGTACTGCTAGTTGTACAATAAAAATTTGTTCAATCTTTTTAGAAAGCAATTTAGCTACATATAACAAGAGTCTTAAAACCAATTACAACCTTTAATCTAGGAATCCCAGACTGAAAATTAATTTAACAATATAACTCAAAAAAGAAAAAACTGTGACCAAGATAGAATAATGTTATTAAAGTAGCAGATTGAAAGAGAGAGGCAGAAAGAGGGAGTGGGGGAGGGAAGGAGAAAAGGAAAGAAGAGCCTGGAGCAACCTAAATCATTAGGAGATAGCAATTAGAAACAGTACTATATAGTTAGGATGGTGAGTGTAAGAACCACGTTGCTTTGGATAAATAACCAAGAAAATGATAATAAATGAAGCAGTATTTGTATGCATCATGATTACACGAAAGGCAAAATCATGTATCTATACATGGATTCAGAACACATAGTGTCTAAACCTGATCAGTTGTGTTTAGCTTTATAGATGAAAGAATTGGGTTATTTCTGTGGAAAACTTTAAAAATGGTGTCTTACTGCTACATTTCTGAACTACAGAAATCTCCTTAAAAGGTCACTCATTTTTTTTTAATTTTTAATTCTCAGAATTGATACTGATTGAGATTTCTAGTGACCAAATCAATCCACTCCACTGGAATAAGAATCTGAATGTGAAATGAGAAATAATAAGGAATTTAGTACATTTTAACAGACTGAATGGTTGGAGTGACTAGTATTCCCATGATAGGACCCATCATGGTGGAAAAAAGAACACTTGAAGAACTCTGTTGGAATACTGGCTTACCTGCTTTAAGGTTGCTATGAAGCGAGTTATATATTCTACGGTGACTGGGTCCTCAACTGTAAGCTTATGACTTTGGCATTCCACACGAGCTTTGTTTATTACTACTCTTGCATCAGCAGTCAGTCCTACAAAAACAGTCAAAGAATAATGAAGTCTTCCTCATTAAAAGTGTTTTGGCCACCATGATATTTTTCCTGTAACATTCTTTGTTTTTTCCAATATATGTTCATAATAAAGAATTTATGGAGTAGAGTATCACTCATCCTAAGTTGCTTTGTTTCCTTCATTTGATCCATTGTTATTTACTTTTTAAAGAAAATTGTTTTAAATAATATTTAAACAGGAATGTGAAGTAACCTATTTCCCAAAGATCAGGATAAGATGGTTTAATTTACAGTAGCTGGTTTGATTATTAGGTTTTATTAAATTTAAAAAAAAAACTCTGTAGTCAAATTTTAAAAGCTTTTTTGAGACAGTATCAGTGGCAGATTTGTTCAAAAGCTGACCATCTATCCTGATTCCAGAACCAAGCTACTTTTTACCTAAACCATAAAGTAAGCTGGATTTCTTCTTATGAAAACAACGAAACTTCATTATCAAACACGAACTCAGTCTGCTTTCAGCATAACCATGACATGCTGCTTGTCAGCTCTTTGTCTAAGATTAGGGGTTTGAAAATCAAGAACATTAAAACAGAAAAAGAAGGGGATTTACTGGCAGTCGAATGGTGAGGACTCTGGCATGTCCATTGCTGAGGGCCTGGGTTCGATTCCTGGTCAGGGAACTAGGATGCCACAAGGTGTACAGCCAAAAAATAAGAAAGAAGGAAAGAAAAAACTTCATCTTGCTTTTATCATACCAAAACATCATGTGATGAATTCTTAACACTTGTAAGAGGAGACAGATGTTTCTATCAAAATGATCAAAAACTTAAAGGGATTCAAATGATTACAAACATTTCTATTGAAGACTTTTTGGCATTTGACCTTTTCATCACCATTTACTTTCTTTCTCCACTCTCTTAATATCATATTGCTCAAAAAACTCATTCACAAGATCTCTGAAACAGCCGTTTCTCACATAACCAATCAGTCTTCTGCAGTCACAAACTCTTGTTTCCCTTCCACGCCATTTCAAAATGTGTTTCTACAAACCTGGAAGAATGGTTAGTTCCTGAAGGTAGTTAACAGTAACCAACAAAGAAGAAACTGTCAGAACATGCCACTGTTGAGAACCACTCTAACACTCAGGAGTAGGGTATGAATTACAATCAGACATTCAGTTAAAAAGAAGAAATTGATTCTTATCTCTGCAAAGGTTATCTAAGAGAAAGAAATGGTGATAGATTGACTCAGCCTACCCTATAGGCTAAAAGCTTCACTCCATTTAAAAATATGATAAGAAAGGAGATATTGAAGTACAGTATTTATTTATATTGTAAATATTGATATGATCCAAAACTATAGAAAAATAAAAGTATCATATGTAGAAAACTCATTATCAGGAATCTTGGTTTATAGAGTTGTGATTTCCCCAAAATATAAGGCATACTATTTATGTTTAATGAGAATGGAATATAGTATATTTATCATGTATGTATATTATATAACAGCTACAGTGGGGCCAGCTGTGTTACATCAACATACTCTGCATCATTACTGTAGGCCCACAAGTACCTGCAAAAGCCATGCAGACGTGGTCATCAAGGGCACAGATCTTCCTCACAGTTCTTTCATCTTGAAGCTTGGCAACGGATTTTTTTTCAACCCCGAGCACAACTATATTAGTACCTCGAATTCCAACCTGTTGAGTCATTATAAAAAAGAATGAGCTGGCCATTTTAACGCCTAAAATCAAATTATTCTAACAAATGACTTACAGGAAAAGGCTTTTCCTTAAACCTTCAGTATAAAAGAGAAAAACAGACGTCTAAGAAAAATAAAGACACACAAGTATAGGCTTACAGGAAGTCCATTTCCCAAACTCAAAGCAAAGACAGATTGGTATAAACTAGAAGAATACACCACCAGTGCTGAAACTACACGACTGTCCTAATCTCAGACACCTAAGGGAGTACTATCTAAAAACAGGACAATGTTCACCCAGATGAAAGAAGATGCTGGGAATACATGTGCATTTCTTATAGAATGGGCAGTACCAGTATTGGTGGTAGTAGAAGCACTATAGAATGTCAAGTAGATAAAATCCTGAAAGCTCTTCCATATATCTCACAGTTAGGAGGGATAAGGATTAGGGCCCAGAGCAGACAATTTGGCAGCTTTTTATAAAACAGGCAATTAACATACAACCTAGTAATTGTACACTTGGGAGATTTTATCAGGGAAATAAAAGCATGTTCACACAAAAGCCAGCTATGAATGTACCTTTATACATAAAAACTCCAAACTGGAAACAAATGTTCTCCAATACATGAACAGTTAATTAAACACTATGGTACATCCATACCATGGAACACTACTTGCAATAAAACACTGATACATGCAACAACTTGGATGAAACTCAAGGGAAGAAAGCAAATCCCCGAAAGTTTCTTACTGTATGATGTCATTTAAATAACATTTTGAAGTTACAAAATTTTACACATGAAGGATAGATAAATGCTGCCAGGGATTAGGGTTATAGATAGGTCAGTTTGGTAGGGAAGGTAAATAAAGAGTTCAGTTCAGTTCAGTCGCTCAGTCGTGTCCGACTTTGCGACCCCAAGAACAGCAGCACGCCAGGCCTCCCTGTCCATCACCAACTCCCGCAGTTCACTCAGACTCATGTCCATCGAGTCAGTGATACCATCTAGCCATTTCTTCTGTCGTCCCCTTCTCCTCCTGCCCCCAATCCCTCCCAGCATCAGAGTCTTTTCCAATGAGTCAACTCTTCACATGAGGTGGCCAAAGTATTGGAGTTTCAGCTTTAGCATCATTCCTTCCAAAGAAATCCCAGGGCTGATCTCCTTCAGAATGGACTGGCTGGATCTCCTTGCAGTCCAAGGGACCCTCAAGAGTCTTCTCCAACACCACAGTTTAAAAGCATCAATTCTTCAGCGCTCAGCCTTCACAGTCCAACTCTCACATCCATACATGACCACAGGAAAAACCATAGCCTTGACTAGACGGACCTTAGTCGGCAAAGTAATATCTCTGCTTTTGAATATACTATCTAGGTTGGTCATAACTTTTCTGCCAAGGAGTAAGCGTCTTTTAATTTCATGGCTGCAACCACCATCTGCAGTGATTTTGGAGCCCCAAAAAATAAAGTCTGACACTGTTTCCACTGTTTCCCCATCTATTTCCCATGAAGTGATGGGACCAGCCAGATGCCATGATCTTCGTTTTCTGAATGTTGAGCGTTAAGTCAACTTTTTCACTCTCCTCTTTCACTTTCATCAAGAGGCTTTTTAGTTCCTCTTCACTTTCTGCCATAAGGGTAGTGTCATCTGCATATCTGAGGTGATTGATATTTCTCCCGGCAATCTTGATTCCTGCTTGTGTTTCTTCCAGTCCAGCGTTTCTCATGATGTACTCTGCATAGAAGTTAAATAAGCAGGGTGACAATATACAGCCTTGGGTGTGATTAAATAAGAGCAACATATGGAACTGTGGAGCTGGAACTGGTTAGTATCTTGACTGTGGATACAGGAATGTACACAGGCAAATGAGTCCAAGTCAAACGGGAGAATTCTGAATAAAATATCAACATCGATATCCTGGTTGTGACACTGTACCAGTTTACAAAATGTTAGTATTGGCAGACAATGCAGAAAGTATACTAGGAACCCCTATGTTTTATTTCTTCCAACTGCATGTGAATCTACAATGATCTCAATAGAAATTTCATTTAAAATTACTCCACTGGAGACAGGAAAAAGTAAGGAAAGATTAAACAGACTGATAAAATGTTGATAATTACTGGTGCTGTGTAATGGGTACATAGAAGTTCATTATACCATTCCCCTATATCTCTGTAAATGTAAAATATTCCATAATAAAAAGTTTAAAATAAATAAAGCTAAAAACAAATAAACCTCAGCTTTCTCTCCAGGGTTTTTCTCACCAACATCTTGAAGTGAGTGAAGTCGCTCAGTTGTGTCTCTTTGCAATCCCGTGGACTGGGGCCTTCCGGGCTCCTCTGTCCATGGGATTTTCAGGATAGAATACTGGAGTGGGTTGCCATTTCCTTCTCCAGGAGATCTTCCCAACTCAGGGATCGAACCCAGGTCTCCCGCATTGTAGGCAGACACTTTACCGTCTCAGCCACCAGGGAAGTCTGTTGTGTTTCCTTGTGGGCTTCCCTAGTGGCTCAGCTGGTAAAGAATCCGCCTGCAATGAGGGAGACCTGGGTTCGACTCCTGGTTTGGGAAGATCCCCTGGAGAAGGGAAATGCTACCCACTCCAGTTTTCTGGCCTGGAGAATTCCATGGATTGTATAGTTCGTGGGGTTGCAAAGAGTCGGATAAGACTGAGCAACTTTCACCAACATTTGAACACGTGGCTAAGTCTCTCTTATTTTAAAGAAAATATTAAAGACCACTTTATTTCAGTTCTGCCTCTCTCTCTTAACCCTTTCAAGGCCAAATACTATCATCAACTCTTAGTTTGTACAGCAACCTGCTTTCTACCCCACTCCTCCCAGTGTTTAGCCAAGGAGGTCATTAAGGTCCCTTATGGCTTTAGTCTACCCTCTACATGGTCTGTAGTCTGTATTTTGTTTTCTTGAGTGAAGAAGGGTACTTAAGGAAACTCAGTTGCTTGACCTTCAACATAGGTTTTAAGCTGGGGAGAGAAAGGATACACTTTAAAATTAGTATTTCCGAACCTAGATCAGTCTCTTGATTTCCAAACATGTATATTCAGCTGTAGGTCAGAAACCTGGACAGGTTAGGTAAGTTCAGTCTCTCACAAGGCTGCAACCAAGCTGTCACCCAAGGCTGCATTCATCTCCTGGTTCACAGGGGAGAATCTTTACAAGCTCACCCACAAGTTTGTTAACAAGATTCAGTTCCTTGTGGATTGCTGGACTAAGGACCTCAGTTCCACACTGGGTTTTGCTCCATACCGGGTTTTTAACAGAAACGTTTCCCTCAGTTCCTTGCTATATAGAACCCTCCATATGACAAATCACAACACACCAACTGGGCTTCACCAGGGTTAGCAAGCAAGAGGCTGAAGTAAGTCACCATCTGAAACCCAACATGTGAAGTGACGTTCCATCACTTTCCCCAGTCCATTCCTTAGAAGCCATTCACTAGGTTCAGCTCATGTACAGGGAAAGGGTTACTGGAGGGAATGAACATCAGAAGGTGGGGATCATTAAAGGCCATTTTGGAGGCTGCTTACTACAGATCCTACAAGCATGTCAATTACTGCTTCAGATTGCCTTTAAAAAAAAAAAAATGGCAGTGCCTTATACCAAGAGACTAAATCCAGAAACAGGCACCTTCTCTGACTCCTCCCTCTTCAATACCTTTTCTCCTTCCTCAACCCCCAAAACCATCCAAATAACCATCGAATGTATCAACAATACCACAGAATTTTCTCCAGAATCTGTTGTATGTCCATTTTGCCCCAACCCTAGTAGCACCTCCTATCATCTTTCATCTGGGCTACTTCCATAGACTCCTATGTGGTTTCCCCACTTCATTGATTTCATCTAATCCACTGACCATGATGCAGTCTGAGAAATCTTTGAAAAATAAAAATAAGAAGAAAAAAGAAAAAAAAATTGGAATGTTGCACTCCCCCACTTAAAACTTGTATTAGTAGGGAACATTTCTCACTAGGCAAACCAAGATAACACAGAAGTAGACTCGGGACAAAAGGATCCAGGGACTGTAATATTTACTTCTATTTTACCAGCTTTCTGCTCTCTTAATGCAGACATGCTTTATCTGTATAGGAAAAAAAATGGGAACCCTGGACTCATATCCCAGTAGTTCTCCCAGAGGAAAAAAGCTACCAGTACCCCTAGCTAGAAAAGTCCTGCTCTGTGGACTTATACTGGCTAGATTTCTGCCCCTTGCTTATTGCAGGAGGACAGAAACTGTGAATGACATTTCTTGGGTCATGTGACTACCTCTTTGGTGGGACAAATGGAGTCTGTTATTAGAAAGGCAAAACAATAATAGCCACATCAAAACCCTTCAGGCCTTCTTATTCCCTTAAAAGCATTCCACAGTCTGGCTCCTGTTTCTGCCTTCACCTGGAAGCCATTTTTCCATTGCTTCAGCAATCCTGAATGCCTTTCAGTTTAAGAACCACAGTTGTATTGTCCTACTTGGTCTTATCACGTTAGTTCTTTTTGTTTGTAATATGCCTCTCTTTCCCCTTCCACTTTTTCACCTGGCAAACTTCATCTTTCAGGTGTCTACATAAATATTACATACTTCCTCATGGGGACCATGGACCTAGGACCTAATACCTAGAGTTCCCACGATGCCTCATAATCTCCCATTATAATACATAGACAGGCCTTGTTAGGACTATAGACTCACAGTCATCCAACATCCCTGCTAGACAGCAAGCTCTCAGGCCAAAGACTGAGTCTCTTTTGTCCACTGTGAAACCAGTGGCCCTCGCACCACATTTGGCAGGTGTGTTAAATAAAAATGTCTTTAAATAGTAAATGGAAGTGCTGGAAGAACTACAGACAAAATTGAAGGAAAATGAGAAAACAAAGGGATAGTAAAGAACAATAGCTACCATTTACTAAGTACTTGCTGTGAACCAGACACTGCAAGATGGTGAACACATATTATTGCCTCAATTCAATTCTCAAATCAACTATAAAGCAGGCATTATTTTGATGCCTATTTTACATTAATTGCTTTATATGATACATATCTAGCTTCCACATTTAAGATGTTGACAGTTAATTAATATACAAACATTTATGGAATAAATTACATAGTGCAACACAAAGTGCAAAGGCTTTGGAACCAGAAAAACTGAAGTGAGAATATGGACTCTTTGACTTTCTGGCTGGGTACCCTTACCAAGTTAGGAAAGCTTCTGAATCATAGCTTCCACGTACATTAAAAAGGGGATTAAACACTGTTCTTAATGGTGGCTCAGTGGTAAAGAATCCACCTGCCAACACAGAACATGCAGGAAACCTAGGTTCTATCCCTGGGTTGGGAAGACCCCCTAGAGTAGGAAATGGCAACCCATTCCAATATTCTTGCTTGAAAAATTCCATGGACAGAGGATGCTAGCAGGTTACAGTCCATGAGGTAGCAAAGAGTTGGACATGACTGATCAATTGAGCATGCAATGTAAGACAATGTACATGAAATATGTGGGGGAAAATGAGTATTACTTAAAATGGTAATTTACTTCTTTCTCAGTTCCTCCACTGTATATCCTGCAGTAGAAATACAAAAAGCATTACACCATTTAGATTCTCCAAAGTGAAAGCTGCTCAGTTGCTCATTCCAATCCATGGAATTCTCCAGGCCAGAAGGAGTGGGTAGCCTTTCCCTTCTCCAGGGGATCTTCCCAACCCAGGGATCGAATCCAGGTCTCCCACATTGCAGGAGGATTCTTTACCAGCTGAGCCACAAGGGAAGCCCAAGCATACTGGAGTGGGTAGCCTATCTTTTCTCCAGCAGATCTTCCTGACCCAGGAATCAAACCGGGGTCTCCTGCATTGCAGGTGGATTCTTTACCAAAGTCTTACTATCCAGCTGAAGTGAGAAGACTATTAAGAATATCTGACGTTAAAGGGAATATGAGCCCAAATGTGCTGTGCTTAGCTGTTCAGTTGTGTCCAACTCTTTATGACCCCAATGGACTGTAGCCCACTAGGCTCACCTGTTCATGGGGATTCTCCAGGCAAGAAAACTGGAGTGGGTTGCCATGCCCTCCTCCAGGGAATCTTCCCATTTCAGGAGTTGAAACCAGGTCTTCCACCCTGCAGGAAAATTCTTCACCAATTGAGCCACGAGGGAAGCCCATGAGGCCAAATAATAAATACTATACACTGTTCTGTGGTACAGATGATAAATTCAGAGAACCAAGAGATACATGATGACTGGAGTGGATCAGAGATGGCTCCACACAGGAGAGAAATATGCAGAGATTCTTAGAGAATAAGTAAGATGGAGAGTGACAGAGGTGTTTTCTGCTCTCCCCACCTACAAGGGCAGAAGCATATATTGGTAAAACCACAAAGCTGCACCCTTAATTAAAGTGGATCATGGAAGACTTTGATGGCCAGACTGTGGATCTGGGGTTTGACAAAGTAGGAAATATGGAGCTAATAACAGTTTGGGGTCAGGGAAAGGACAGAGTGAAGAATGACAGTAAATCTTATCATTTCCATGGGAATACTGTGAGGGGTTCATTTTTTTTCTTTCCTAAAAAGAAAGGTATTACCTCTCTAAAATGTTATTCAAACATATTTTTCATTTATATAAAAAGGGAACTAAGGAAAAGAAAACAGGCCTCTTGCCTCACTTCATTCTGTAAGATAATCATCAAGAAGAAGGCAGAACCCAGGGTCTCTAGTTGCAGCCCATATAACTTTTGTATTACTAAATAATATTACATCTTCATGTTGGTCAAAACTGGCCAACCTTGGCTTATTTAAAACTCATCATATCAACTTTCATTTACAGACAAAATCTTCTGTGACATATCTTAATAAAAAGTGCCATTATAAACTTTACCCCCACGTGACAGGTCATAGCACCCTAAAGGGAACACAGTGAATAACTCCATACAAAGATGCAAATTATAATCCAGAATCCTGAGACAAAACTGTCTCCTCCTTGCAATGTATCTTTAAAAATGCCCACTATAGGTATTTTTATATCCTTACCCTTTTACAGCTCATTACAAAGGAACTATCAATCAGTTCTATAGCATTCTTAAAACATTTTAAATAGCCAATGCGGTTTCTTATTACACCTCAGTCTTCTCCCATTACTCCCTTTATTTTAGGCTCTAAAACTGGGGCATTATTTTCTAACCATATGCTTCATGCCATGCTGGGGATTATATAACTTCTTGTTTTTATCAAAATGGTACCCCTTTGGTTTAAGCTACATCAGGCTTTTCTTAAATTTACAATTCTAAAAGAATTACTTACAAAACAGAAGTAAAACTAGAGGGCCCAATTAAATAGAAAAATACGTTAAAAATGATGATAAGATTCCTTCTAGTGTTATTTTTTTTACCACTTCACATTTGATAGATTTATAATAAAAGTGAATTATTTCCTTTCATAACTAGGTTGGTATGGAAAGTGAGAGAAAATATAGACATTGCTAGACTTAGAAATGCACTGTGTATTCTCATAGCTGGTGTCTCCAAGATACACAACAAATATGCTCATGAAATTCTAAAGATTTTAAAACATCAAATCCTCCTGAACCCAATGGCTAGGATTTGGAAGATTTGGGGTAACAGATTTTTGGTCACCAGGCCATTTTTGTCCTTTTTAATTTTGATAAATCACTAAGATTATTAAATGTAATTAAACCTTAGCAGGAGTACTACTGCTACCCTGAGTATTTTAAAGTTTTTCAGAAACGTGGATACATCATTTTAAAGGAGGGTATACTCTCCTTTATAACAACCAAACCAAAAGTGGGAAATGGCCAAAGACTGGAGATTCTTAGGGGCTTAAAAATCTCTAGAAGGCCGCTAAACATTCAGGAGTAAATTTTTGGACAAACATTTTTAACAGGTGAAAATGTTTGAGGTTAGCCATTTCAACTGTTTTTCTCCACAAAGATTTAATTTCACATCGATTTAGGCCACATTTCATTGACATACATCTTCAATTTTTGATTTTTACTGTAATTGTTACTTTTCCACGAGTCTGCCAAATCCTGAGGAAGTGGGTAGTGTGCGTTCAGGTAAGATGCTACAGGTTGAAAGAAGTCTTTTCTTTCCTAACTGTCAGACACAGTATTAATCCCTCTTCCACAAGACAGACAGGCACAGAAGGAGAAATACGGTATGACATCCCTTATATGTGGAATCTAAAAAGAAATGATACACATGAACTTACAGAACAGAAAGATACAGACTTAGAGAACGAATTTATGTTTGGTGGGGGCGGGAAGGGATAGTCAGGGAGTTTGGGAAGGTCACTGTACACACTGCTATTTGCAAAACAGATAACCAACAAGGACCTATTATACACCACATGGAACTCTACTCACTGCTATGTGCCAGCTTCCATGGATGGTAGTGGCGGCGGTTTAGGTAAGAATGGATACATGTATACACATGGCTGAGTCCCTTTGCTGTCCACCTGAAGACACCACATTGTTTATCCGCTATACCTCAATACAAAATAAAAAGCTTGAAGTCTGGGGAAAAAAAGTCTCTTCTACAGTCAAGGCTACAAAACACCCCTCACCCCACCCCCCTTCGCCCCAGGTACATGTCTACGGCGACTGTTAATGGCAGTTGCAACAACGGGAACCTACGAAATCTACCAACTTTTAACTCCACCGTTTCTAACCCGAATTTCAGAAACAACACCTCCCTTGATAACGAAAGGAGCCAATTTTCACACGTAGGGTACTCTTCTCCGGTCTCCCCATATCCAGCGATGGGCTGGGACGGTGGAGTAATAAAGGCCTGACACAAGGCAGGGGCCGACGGCTAAGAAAAGTTGCTCACTCACCGCGGTGGAGCCTTTCTTTACTGCTTCCTGGGCATATTCCACTTGAAATAGGTGTCCGTCTGGGGAGAAGACAGTGATCGCCCGGTCATACCGAGACGCCATCGCGCACCACTACCCCTATTCCAGCTGAGCCCCCCACACTAATCGCAGCCGAGGAGTGAAGAGAACCGGGGCCTGCAGCCACGTGCTATCCGGAAGTGCTTGCGTGCCCCTCAAGACGCCACCGGAAGTGTTTGCAACCGCGGGTGAGAGGTGGTAAGTGCGGATCGGCTGTGATCCTGTTTCAGTGCTACCCTTAGTTCTTGGTTCCTGATCCCGGTTTTCCCATCCTGGTATTACTCCAGGATGGGGTTGTGAAACCTATCCCAAGTTCAGTTCAATTCAGCCGCTCAGTCGTGTCTGACTCTTTGTGATCCCATGAATCGCAGCACGCCAGGCTTCCCTGTTCAACTCCCGGAGTTCACTCAGACTCACATCCATCGAGTCAGTGATGCCATCCAGCCATCTCATCCTCTGTCGTCCCCTTCTCCTCCTGCCCCCAATCCCTCCCAGCATCAGAGTCTTTTCCAGTGAGTCAACTCTCTGCATGAGGTGGCCAAAGTACTGGAGTTTCAGCTTTAGCATCATTCCTTCCAAAGAAATCCCAGGGTTGATCTCCTTCAGAATGGACTGGTTGGATCTCCTTGCAGTCCAAGGGACTCTCAAGAGTCTTCTCCAACACCACAGTTCAAAAGCATCAATTCTTCAGTGCTCAGCTTTCTTCACAGTCCAACTCTCACATCCATACATGACCACAGGAAAAACCATAGCCTTGACTAGACGGACCTTAGTTGGCAAAGTAATATCTCTGCTTTTGAATATACTATCTAGGTTGGTCATAACTTTTCTTCCAAGGAGTGTCTTTTAATTTCATGGTTGCAAACACCATCTGCAGTGATTTTGGAGCCCCCAAAAAGAAAGTCTGACACTATTTCCACTGTTTCCCCATCTATTTGCCATGAAGTGATGGGACCAGATGCCATGATCTTTATTTCTGAATGTTGAGCTTTAAGCCAACTTTTTCACTCTCCTCTTTCACTTTCATCAAGAGGCTTTTTAGTTCCTCTTCACTTTCTGCCATAAGGGTGGTGTCATCTGCATATCTGAGGTGATTGATATTTCTCCCGGCAATCTTGATTCCAGCTTGTGTTTCTTCCAGTCCAGCCTTTCTCATGATGTACTCTGCATAGAAGTTAAATAAGCAGGGTGACAATATACAGCCTTGACATACTCCTTTTCCTATTTGGAACCAGTCTGTTGTTCCATGTCCAGTTCTAACTGCTGCTTCCTGACCTGCATACAGATTTCTCAAGAGGCAGATCAGTGGTCTGGTATTCCCATCTCTTGAAGAATTTTCCACAGTTTATTGTGATCCACACAGTCAAAGGCGTTGGCATAGTCAATAAAGCAGAAATAGATGTTTTTCTGGAACTCTCTTGCTTTTTCCATGATCCAGGGGATGTTGGCAATTTGATCTCTGGTTCCTCTGCCTTTTCTAAAACCAGCTTGAACATCAGGAAGTTCATGGTTCACGTATTGCTGAAGCCTGGCTTGGAGGATTTTGAGCATTACTTTACTAGCATGTCAGATGAGTGCAATTGTGTGGTAGTATGAGCATTCTTTGGCATTGCCTTTCTTTGGAATTGGAATGAAAACTGACCTTTTCCAGTCCTGTGGCCACTGCTCAGTTTTCCAGATTTGCTGGCATATTGAGTGCAGCACTTTCACAGCATCATCTTTCAGGATTTGAAACAACTCCACTGGAATTCCATCACTTCCACTAGCTTTGTTCGTAGTGATGCTTTCCAAGGCTCACTTGACTTCACATTCTAAGATGTCTGCCTCTAGATTAGTGATCACACCATCATGGTTATCTGGGTCATGAAGATCTTTTTTGTATAGTACTTCTGTGTATTCTTGCCACCTCTTCTTCATATCTTCTGCTTCTGTTAGGTCCATACCATTTCTGTCCTTTATCGAGCCCATCTTGGCAGGAAATGTTCCCTTGGTATCTCTAATTTTCTTGAAGAGATCTCTAGTCTTTCCCATTCTGTTCTTTTCCTCTATTTCTTTGCATTGATCGCTGAAGAAGGCTTTCTTATCTCTTCTTGTTATTCTCTGGAACTCTGCATTCAGATGCTTATATCTTTCCTTTTCTCCTCTGCTTTTCGCCTCTCTTCCTTTTCACAGCTATTTGTAAGGCCTCCCCAGACAGCCATTTTGCTTTTTTGCATTTCTTTTCCATGGGGATGGTCTTGAACCCTTTCTCCTGTACAGTGTCACGCACCTCATTCCATAGTTCATCAGGCACTCTATCTATCAGATCTAGGCCCTTACATCTATTTCTCACTTCCACTGTATAATCATAAGGTATTTGATTTAGGTCATACCTGAATGGTCTAGCAGTTTTCCCTACTTTCTTCAATTTGAGTCTGAATTTGGTAATAAGGACTTCATGATCTGAGCCACAGTCAGCTCCTGGTCTTGTTTTTGTTGACTGTATAGAGCTTCTCCATCTTTGGCTGCAAAGAATATAATCAATCTGATTTCGGTGTTGACCATCTGGTGATGTCCATGTGTAGAGTCTTCTCTTGTGTTGTTGGAAGAGGGTGTTTGCTAGGACCAGTGCATTTTCTTGCCATTCCAGTCCCCTATAATGAAAAGGACATCTTTTTAGGTGTTAGTTATAAAAGGTCTTGTACGTCTTCATAAAACCGTTCAACTTCAGCTTCTTCAGCATTACCGGTTGGGGCATAGACTTAGATAACTGTGACATTGAATGGTTTGCCTTGGAGACGAACAGAGATCATTCTGTCATTTTGAGATTGCATCCAAGTACTGCATTTCAGACTCTTTTGTTGACCATGATGGCTACTCCATTTCTTCTGAGGGATTCCTGCCTGCAGTAGTACATACAATGGTGATCTGAGTTAAATTCACCCATCCCAGTCCATTTTAGTTCGCTGATTGCTAGAATGTCGACGTTCACTCTTGCCATCTCTTGTTTGACCACTCCAATTTGCCTTCATTCATGGACCTGACATTCCACGTTCCTATGCAATATTGCCCTTTATAGCATTGGACCTTGCTTCTATCACCAGTCACATCCACAGCTGGGCATTGTTTTTGCTTTGGCTCCATCCCTTCATTCTTTCTGGAGTTATTTCTCCACTGATCTCCAGCAGCATATTGGGCACCTAATGACCTGGGGAGTTCCTCTTTCAGTATCCTATCATTCTGCCTTTTCATACTGTTCATGGGGTTCTCAAGGCAAGAATACTGAAGTGGTTTGCCATTCCCTTCTCCAGTGGACTACCTTCTGTCAGACCTCTCCACCATGACCCGCCCATCTTGGGTTGCCCTGCAGGCATGGCTTGGTTTCATTGAGTTAGACAAGGCTGTGGTCCTAGTGTGATTAGATTGACTAGTTTTCTGTGAGTATGGTTTCAGTGTGTCTGCCCTCTGATGCCCTCTTGCAACACCTACCATTTTACTTGGGTTTCTCTTACCTTGGGCATGGGGTAGCTCTTCGCGGCTGCTCCAGCAAAGCACAGCCGCTGCTCCTTACCTTGGACGAGGGGTATCTCCTTATTGCCGACCTTCCTGACCTTCAATGTGGGTTAGCTCCTCTAGGCCCTCCTATGCCGTGCAGCCACGGCTCCTCGGGTTGCTCATCCTGGCTGCCGCCCCTGGCCTCCAGTGCAGGGTGGCTCCTCCCAGCTGCCCCTGACCTTGGATGGGGGGTAGCTCCTCTCGGCTGCCGCCCCTGGCCTCCAGCGCAGGGTGGCTCCTCCCAGCTGCCCCTGACCTTGGACGGCGGGTAACTCCTCTTGGCCGCCACCCCTGGCCTCCAGTTCAGGGTGGCTCCTCCCAGCTGCCCCTGACCTCGGACGCAGGGTAGCTCCTCTCGTCCACCACCTCTGACCTCGGACGCGGGGTGTCTCCTCCTGGCCACCGCCCCTGGCCTCAGACTTGGGTAGCTCCTCTCGGCCACGCTTAGTGCGCCGGATCGCAGGTGCCTGCTCTTGGGCGTAGTAGTGAGAATAGGTCTTTCTCAAGTGGTGCACTGGTAAAGAATCCTCCTGCCAAAGCAGAAGACACAGGTTACACGGGTTCAGTCCTGGGATGGGAAGATTTCCCTGGAGAAGGAATGGCAACCCACTCCAGTTTTCTTGCCTGGGAAATCCCATGGACAGAGGGGCATGATGGACTACAGTCCATTGGGGTTGCAAAGACTCAGACATGACTGAGTACTTGCACACGCACACACACACACACGTGCGCACGCACACACACACACAGACACACACACAGACACACACCCAGAATTTAAAAGATTGGGTATTTTTATTTTTCACAAACCTGTTAGAAAACCAGTGGTAAAGAGCAGCGGCTGTGCCTTGCTGGAGCAGCCGAGGAAGAGCTACTCCACACCCAAGGTAAGAGAAACCCAAGTAAGATGGTAGGTGTTGCAAGAGGGCATCAGAGGGCAGACACACTGAAACCATACTCACAGAAAACTAGTCAATCTAATCACACTAGGACCACAGCCTTGTCTAACTCAATGAAACCAAGCCATGCCTGCAGGGCAACCCAAGACAGGCGGGTCGTGGTGGAGAGGTCTGACAGAAGGTAGTCCACTGGAGAAGGGGATGGCAAACCACTTCAGTATTCTTGCCTTGAGAACCCCATGAACAGTATGAAAAGGCAGAATGATAGGATATCAAAAGAGGAACTCCCCAGGTCATTAGGTGCCCAATATGCTACTGGAGATCAGTGGAGAAATAACTCCAGAAAGAATGAAGGGATGGAGCCAAAGCAAAAACAATGCCCAGCTGTGGATGTGACTGGTGATAGAAGCAAGGTCCAATGCTATAAAGGGCAATATTGCATAGGAACGTGGAATGTCAGGTCCATGAATGAAGGCAAATTGGAGTGGTCAAACAAGAGATGGCAAGGGAGAACGTCGACATTCTAGCAATCAGCGAACTAAAATGGACTGGAATGGGTGAACTTAACTCAGATGACCATTATGTCTACTACTGCAGGCAGGAATCCCTCAGAAGAAATGGAGTAGCCATCATGGTCAACAAAAGAGTCTGAAATGCAGTACTTGGATGCAATCTCAAAATGACAGAATGATCTCTGTTCGTCTCCAAGGCAAACCATTCAATATCACAGTTATCCAAGCCTATGTCCCAACCAGTAATGCTGAAGAAGCTGAAGTTGAACGGTTTTATGAAGACCTACAAGACCTTTTAGAACTAACACCCAAAAAAGATGTCCTTTTCATTATAGGGGACTGGAATGCAAAAGTAGGAATTCAAGAAACACCGGGAGTAACAGGCAAATTTGGCCTTGAAATGCGGAATGAAGCAGGGCAAAGACTAATAGAGTTTTGTCAAGAAAATGCACTGGTGATAGCAAACACCTGATGATGTGATCACTAATCTAGAGCCAGACATCTTGGAATGTGAAGTCAAGTGGGCCTTAGAAAGCATCACTACGAACAAAGCTAGTGGAAGTGATGGAATTCCAGTGGCACTGTTTCAAATCCTGAAAGATGATGCTATGAAAGTGCTGCACTCAATATGCCAGCAAATCTGGAAAACTGAGCAGTGGCCACAGGACTGGAAAAGGTCAGTTTTCATTCCAATTCCAAAGAAAGGCAATGCCAAAGAATGCTCAAACTACCGCACAATTGCACTCATCTCACACGCTAATAAAGTAATGCTCAAAATTCTCCAAGCCAGGCTTCAGCAATACGTGAACCATGAACTTCCTGATGTTCAAGCTGGTTTTAGAAAAGGCAGAGGAACCAGAGATCAAATTTCCAACATCCCCTGGATCATGGAAAAAGCAAGAGAGTTCCAGAAAAACATCTATTTCTGCTTTATTGACTATGCCAACGCCTTTGACTGTGTGGATCACAATAAACTGTGGAAAATTCTTCAAGAGATGGGAATACCAGACCACTGACCTGCCTCTTGAGAAATCTGTATGCAGGTCAGGAAGCAGCAGTTAGAACTGGACATGGAACAACAGACTGGTTCCAAATAGGAAAAAGAGTACGTCAAGGCTGTATATTGTCACCCTGCTTATTTAACTTCTATGCAGAGTACATCATGAGAAAGGCTGGACTGGAAGAAACACAAGCTGGAATCAAGATTGCCGGGAGAAATATCAATCACCTCAGATATGCAGATGACACCACCCTTATGGCAGAAAGTGAAGAGGAACTAAAAGCCTCTTGATGAAAGTGAAAGAGGAGTGAAAAGTTGGCTTAAAGCTCAACATTCACAAAATGAAGATCATGGCATCTGTTCCCACCACTTCAAGGCAAATAGATGGGGAAACAGTGGAAATAGTGTCGGACTTTATTTTTTGGGGGCTCCAAAATCACTGCAGATGGTGACTGCAGCCATGAAATTAAAAGACGCTTACTCCTTTGAAGAAAAGTTATGACCAACCTAGATAGTATATTCTAAAGCAGAGATATTACTTTGCCAACTAAGGTACGTCTAGTCAAGGCTATGGTTTTTCCTGTGGTCATGTATGGATGTGAGAGTTGGACTGTGAAGAAAGCTGAGCACTGAAGAATTGATGCTTTTGAACTGTGGTGTTGGAGAAGACTCTTGAGAGTCCCTTGGACTGCAAGGAGATCCAACCAGTCCATTCTGAAGGAGATCAACCCTGGGATTTCTTTGGAAGGAATGATGCTAAAGCTGAAACTCCAGTACTTTGGCCACCTCATGCAGAGAGTTGACTCATTGGAAAAGACTCTGATGCTGGGAAGGATTGGGGGCAGGAGGAGAAGGGGACAACTGTGGATGAGATGGCTGGATGGCATCTCTGACTTGATGGATGTGAGTCTGAGTGAACTCCAGGATTTGGTGATGGACAAGGAGGCCTGGTGTGCTGCAATTCATGGGATTGCAAAGAGTCGGACATGACTGAGCGACTGAACTGAACTGAACTGACGTAAGTTTTTAAAAAATTTCTTTTAAGAGTGTTATAGATTCACAGTAAGTTACAATGATAAAAGAGAGTGGGCTATTGTACTCTTCATCTCCTTTGCCCAATATGTTACATCATACTAACGATAGCACAATATCAGAACCAGGAAATTGACATTGGTATAAAATAATTACATAGCTCTGACTGAAAGACATTTTGAAAGTGTTACAGTGTGTTATAGCATATATTTAATAAATATAGCATTAAAATGTTGACAAGGTTTAACTGACACATTCAGGGATTCACATTGACATTGCAACCAACAGGGTGGCTTTGGGCAAGTATATTTCTCATCATTAAAATAGTCTTTTAGTGATGGTGAAAAATAGTTTTCTGATCTGTAAAACTCGGATAATAATAATTATTTTGTAAGGTTGTTGTGAAGAGAAAATGAAATAATGTGTTACTGCCTGTAGGGCAGTGCCTAACACAGATAGTTCAGTTCAGTTCAGTTGCTGAGCTGTGTCCGACTCCTTGCAACTCCAAGGAATGCAGCACACTAGGCTTTCCTGTCCATCACCAACTCCCAGAGCTTGCTCGAAATCACGTCCATCAAGTCGGTGATGCCATCCAACTATCTCATCCTCTGTCCTCACCTTCTCCTCCCACTTTCAATCTTTCCCAGAATCAGGGTGTTTACCAGTCAGTGAGTTGGCATCAAGTGGTCAGAGTATTGGAGTTTCAGCTTCAACATCAGTCCTTCCAGTGAATATTCAGGACCGATTTCCTTTAGGATGGGCTGGTTGGATCTCCTTGTAGTCCAAGCGACTTTCAAGAGTCTTCTCAAACACCACAGTTCAAAAGCAGCAGTTCTTCGGCGCTCAGCTTTCTTTATAGTCCATACATGACTACTGGAAAAACCATAGCTTTGAATAGACGGAATTTGTTGGCAAAGTAATGTATCAGCTTTTTAATATGCTGTCTAGGTTGGTCTTGGCTTTTCTTCCAAGGAGTAAGCGTCTTTTAATTTCATGGCTGCAATCACCATCTGCAGTGATTTTGGAGCCCAAGAAAATAAAAGTCTGTCACTGTTTCCATTGTTTCCCCATGTATTTGTCATGAGGTGATAGCTCCGGATGCTGTGATCTTCATTTTCTGAATGTTGAGTTTTAAGCCAATGTTTTCCGTCTCCTCTTCCACTTCCATCAAGAAGCTTTTTAGTTCTTCTTCACTTTCTGCCATAAGGGTGGTGTCATCTGCATATCTGAGGTTATTGATATTTCTCCCTGCAATCTTGATTCTCGCTTGTGCTTCATCCAGCCTGGAATTTTGTATGATGTACTTTTCATATAAGTTAAATAAGCAAGGTGACAATATACAGCCTTGACGTACTCCTTTCCTGATTTGTAACCAGTCTGTTGCTCCATATCCAGTTCTAACTGTTGCTTCTTGACCCGCATAAAGATTTCTCAGGATACAGGTAAGGTGGTCTGATACTCCCATCTCTTTAAGAATTTTCCACAGTTAGCAAAAACAAGTCATCAAAAACAAGACCAGGAGCTGACTGTGGCTCAGATAATGAACACCTTATTGCTGAATTCAGACTTAAATTGAAGAAAGTCTGGAAAACCACTAGACCATTCAGGTATGATATAAATCAAATCCCTTACAGTGGAAGTGACAAATAGATTCAAGGGTTTAGATCTGATAGAATGCCTGAAGAACTATGGATGGAGGTCTGTGACACTGTACAGGAGGCAGTGATCAAGACCATCCCCAAGAAAAAGAAATGCAAAAAGGCAAAATTGTTGTCTGAGGAGGCTTTACAAATGGCTGAGAAAAGAAGAGAAACTAAAGGCAAAGGAGAAAAGGAAAGATATACCCATTTGAATGCAGAGTTCCAAAGAAGAGCAAGGAGAGATAAGAAATCCTTCCTTGGTGATCAATGCAAAGCAACAGAGGAAAACAAAAGAATGGGAAAGACTAGAGATCTCTTCAAGAAAATTAGAGATACCAAGGGAACATTTCATGCAAAGATGGGCTTGCTAAAGGACAGAAATGGTATGGACCTAACAGAAGAAGAAGATATTAAGAAGAGGTGGCAAGAATACACAGAAGAACTATACAAAAAAGATCTTCATGACCCAGATAACCATGATGGTGTGATCACTCACCTAGAGATAGACATCCTGGAATGTGAAGTCAAGTGGGCCTTAGGAAGCATCACTATGAACAAAGCTAGTGAGGTGATGGAATTCTAGTTGAGCTATTTCAGATCCTAAAAGATGATGCTGTGAAAGTGCTGTACTCAATATGCCAGCAAATTTGGAAAACTCAGCAGTGGCCATAGGACTGGAAAAGGTCAGTTTTCATTCCAATCCCAAAGAAGGGTGATGCAAAGAATGTTCAAACTACCTCACAATTGCACTCATCTCACATGCTAGCAAAGTAATGCTCAAAATCTTCTAGGCTAGGCTTCAACAGTATGTGAACCATGAACTTCAAGCTGGTTTTAGAAAAGGCAGAGGAACCAGAGATCAAATTGCCAACATCCGTTGGATCATCCAAAAAGCAAGAGAGTTCCAGAAAAAAAAAATCTACTTCTGCTTTATTGACCACACCAAAACCTTTGACTGTGTGGATCACAACAAACTGTGGAAAATTCTTAAAGAGCCTGGAATACCAGACCACCTTACCTAACATAGATAAGCACTTGAAAAATGATAACCATTGTTATTAATCATTGAGTTAAGTAAAAATTTAAGATTATTCTGTCAGAATAAACCGAAGTAAGAGTCAAACAAAAATCGACCTGTTCTCACAGGAACTAATACCAAGCTTTGAATCATCTTGGTCCTACTGGAATAAAGCAATGTTTCTCAAACTGGAGTTCAGAGATCTTGAAGGTACCCAAAAACCTTTCAAGGGATTCACAATGTCAAGTCTATAGTAATGACACTGAAACAGTGTTTGTCCCACAACACTGTAAATCAATTATACTCCAATAAAAAATTTTTTTAATGTATTTGCCCTTTCACTGTATGGATATTTACATTGACAGTGCAAAGAAATGGATAAAACTGCTAGAGTTTTAGAATAAATCAAGGCAGTAGTACAAAATTGTACTTCTAAACATTATATCCTTTAGCACTAAGTACCTGTGGGAAGAAATGCCAAATTCATTTTAGAATGTTATTGAATAAGCCCTTAATTATGAATTTTATTAAATCTCTCTTGAGTACCTGTCATTTTAATATTCAGAATGACATCAGGGGCAGTACACATAAAACACCTCTTCTGCCTTCAAATTAAGATGTTAGCTTGAGAAAAAGCATTTTTTAAAATATTTGAGTTGTTTGCTGAACCATCCCCTTTCTTATGGAACATCATTTGTTCTTGAAAGAATGATTGACATACTGTGGTTTTTCAGAGTTAGATATTTGGGCAAAGATTTCTTGAATGACATTAACCTGTCATTTCAAAAGAAGAACATATAGGGAATTACCTGGTGGTCCTGTGGTTAGAAGGCTTCCCAGGTGGCTCAGTGATAAAGAATCCACCTGGCAGTGCAGGAGATGCAGGAGACTCAGGTTCATCCCTGAGTCGGGAAGGAAATGGCAACCTGCTCCAGTATTCTTGCTTGGAAAATCCCATGGACAGTGGAGCCTGTGGGCTACAGTCCCTGGGGTAGCAAAGAATCAAACACAGCTGAGCAACTGAGCAGGTGCGCATGTCCGTGGTTAGGGCTCTGTGCTTTCACTGCTTAGGGCAGGTTCAGTCCCTGGTTGGAGAACTAAGATCCTACAACCCCCACTGCAAGGCCAAAACAACCCCCCTCCAAAACCAGATAGTGTGTGTTTCAAAAGATAAAATTCAAGTGTTTAAGCAAAAATTAGAATTTTTGGAAGACTTGCATACATCACCATGAACTGGACAACTTCCCCATAAATTAAAACTTTGCTCTGTATTCTATAATAACCCATTTAGGAAAAAAAATTGAAGAAGAATAGAAAAATGTATATGGAAAATATTTTTAAATTAAAATCTTAAATGGCAAAAAATATAAACTTTTACTGATGAGACTAGCGGCAATGAAAAAAGTCTAATTTTTTATGTATTACTGCATTTGGAATTTATACATAATTCAGTGAACCAGTATTTTCCAATGGCCAAAGCAAGATACACAATTATGTATAAATAAAAGACTACATAGACCAGTGGATTTTAATGTAATAGAGTTAGAGTAATAACAAACTTGCCTTCAAAATCACTGCAGACGGTGACTGCAGCCATGAAATAAAAAATGCTTGCTTGGAAGAAACGCATGACCAACTTAGTGTATTAAAAAGCAGAGACATTACTTTGCCGACAAAGGCCTGTACAGTCAAAGTTACAGTTTTTCCAGTAGTCATGTATGGATGTGAGAGTTGGACAGTAAAGAAGGCTGATTGCAGAACTGATGCTTTCTAATGGTGGTGCTGGAGAACCCTTGAGAGTCCCGTGGTCTGCAAGGAGATCAAACCAATCAATCCTAAAGGAAATCAACCCTGAATATTCATTGGAGGGACTGATGCTGAAGCTGCAATACTTTGGCCACCTGATGTAAAGAACCGACTCATTGGAAAAGACCCTGATGCTGAGAAAGATTGAAGGCAGGAGGAGACAGGGACAACAGAGGGTGAGATGGTTGGATGGAGAGCATCACAGACTCAATGGACATAAGTTTGAGCAAGCTCTGGGAGAAGGTGGAAGACTGGGAAGCCTGGTGTGCTGCAGTCTGTGGGGTCAATAATAAGCATCAGACACAACTGAGTGACTGAACAACAACAACAAGAGTAATAAAAATTCATTGGTAAGAATCTGTAAGTTTCAACAAACTTTAAGAAACTATCACAGTAAATCTGCATTATGTATTGGCTGCTCCTACATCATTGCTGTAAGTGTCTTTAAATCTTTTGTCCATTTTTGTTAAGAGTTGTTTATGTTTTTACTGAGCTGTAAGGGTTCTTTAAATATTCTAGATAAAAGTTCTCTGTTTTCATATATTTTCACCAGGAGTATAGCTTGCATTTTTACTTTCTTATAATCCTTTGAAGAGGATTGAAGAGACTTTTAAATTTAATTGAAATCCACTTTAGCAATCGTTCTTGTGTGCTTCTTGATATTTGTTATATCTAAGAAATATTTCGGAGGAGGCAATGGCAACGCACTCCAGTACTCTTGCCTGGAGAATCCCATGGATGGAGGAGCCTGGTAGGCTGCGGTCCATGAGGTCACTAAGAGTCGGACACGACTGAGTGACTTCACTTTCACTTTTCACTTTCATGCATTGGAGAAGGAAATGGCAACCCACTCCAGTATTCTTGGCTGGAGAATCCCAGGGACAGAGGAGCCTGTTGGGCTGCCATCTATGGTGTCGCACAGAGTCGGACAAGACTGATGTGACTTAGCAGCAGCAGCAGCAAGAAATATTTAACTCAAGTTCATAAAGATTTTCTCTAATTTTTTGTTTCAGAATTTTATAGGTTTACTTTCTACATTAGGTCTACAGTATATTTCAAGTTAATTTTTGTGCCTATATGAGGAAAGGTCAAAATTCATTTTTTAAAACATGAATTGTTGCAAAACAGTCTTTCCTCCACTGAATTATCTTGGCATCTGTATTAGTTTCCCTATGGCTGTTATAATAAATTACCACAAATCTGGTGGCTTAAAATAACAGAAATTTATTCTCTCACAATTTTGGAGGCCAGAAGGCTGAAACTACAGTGTCTATCAGTTCAGTTCAGTTCAGTCGCTCAGTCGTGTCCGACTCTTTGCGACCCCATGAATCGCAGCACGCCAGGCCTCCCTGTCCATCACCATCTCCCGGAGTTCACTCAGACTCACATCCATCGAGTCAGTGATGCCATCCAGCCATCTCATCCTCTGTCGTCCCCTTCTCCTTCTGCCCCCAATCCCTCCCAGCATCAGAGTCTTTTCCAATGAGTCAGCTCTTCGGATGAGGTGGCCAAAGTACTGAAGTTTCAGCTTTAGCATCATTCCTTCCAAAGAAATCCCAGGGTTGATCTCCTTCAGAATGGACTGGTTGGATCTCCTTGCAGTCCAAGGGACTCTCAAGAGTCTTCTCCAAGACCACAGTTCAAAAAGCATCAATTCTTCGGCGCTCAGCCTTCTTTACAGTCCAACTCTCACATCCATACGTGACTACTGGAAAAACCATAGCCTTGACTAGACGGACTTTAGTTGGCAAAGTAATGTCTCTGCTTTTGAATATACTATCTAGGTTGGTCATAACTTTTCTTCCAAGGAGTAAACGTCTTTTAATTTCACGGCTGCAGTCACCATCTGCAGTGACTTTGGAGCCCCCTCCAAAAAAAGTCTGACACTGTTTCCACTGTTTCCCCATCTATTTCCCATGAAGTGATGGGACCAGATGCCATGATCTTTGTTTTCTGAATGTTGAGCTTTAAGCCAACTTTTTCACTCTCCTCTTTCACTTTCATCATGAGGCTTTTTAGTTCCTCTTCACTTTCTGCCATAAGGGCGGTGTCATCTGCATATCTGAGGTGATTGATATCTCTCCCGGCAATCTTGATTCCAGCTTGTGTTTCTTCCAGTCCAGCATTTCTCATGATGTACTCTGCATAGAAGTTAAATAAGCAGGGTGACAATATACAGCCTTGACGTACTCCTTTTCCTATTTGGAACCAGTCTGTTGTTCCATGTCCAGTTCCAACTGTTGCTTCCTGACCTGCATACAGATTTCTCAAGAGGCAGATCAGTGGTCTGGTATTCCCATCTCTTAAAGAATTTTCCAGTTTATTGTGATCCACACAGTCAAAGGCTTTGGCATAGTCAATAAAGCAGAAATAGACGTTTTCCTGGAACTCTCTTGCTTTTTCCATGATCCAGCGGATGTTGGCAATTTGATCTCTGGTTCCTCTGCCTTTTCTAAAACTAGCTTGAACATCAGGAAGTTCACAGTTCACGTATTGCTGAAGCCTGGTGGCTTGGAGAGTTTTGAGCATTACTTTACTAGCGTGTGAGATGAGTGCAATTGTGCGGTAGTAAGACAATAGTTTGTAACATATTGAATAACATCCATATTTTAGTGCACATTGCATAATTCAACTATAAATGTTAGATAGGGAAATTTCCTATAGGTGCATGAACAAATTATGCCCAACTTAATAGCTTAAAACAACACTCATTTATTACTTTACAGTTTTAGAAGTCAGATATACAAAATGGGCCTCAGTGGGCTATAATTGTTTGTATGGTTTTATTTCTTCTGGAAGCTCTTGGCGAGAATCTCCTTCCTTGCCTTTTCAGCATCTGGAGGCCACCCACATTCCTTGGCTCATGAGCCACTTCTCTCTTCAAAGCCAGCAATGAAAAGTCTTCCTCAAGTTGCCATCTCTCTGATTATGACTTTTCAACCTCACTGTTCTCCATTTGGGGATATTTGTGATTACAGTGGGCTCACTCAAATAAGGGCGTCCCTGGTGGCTCAGCTGGTAAAGAATCTGCTTGCAGTGCAGGTCTGGGTTCGATTCCTGGGTTGAGATCCCCTGGGGAAGGGAAAGCCTACCCACTCCAGTATTCTGGCCTGGAGAATTCCATTTACTGTATAGTCCATGAGGTTGCAAAGAGTTGGACAGACGGAGCGACTTTAACTTTCACCCAAATAATCCAGGTTCATCTTTGTATTTTAAGCTCAACTGATTAACTAACTACCTCAATTCCAACTGGAACCTTAATACCATGTTTTCATGTAAGTTATCATATTCACAGATTGGGAAGTAGTCATCTTTGTGAGGATGAAATTACAGTGCCTATCGCATCCATTCATAAGGAACTTAGTTAACAATTCATAGGGAAATTAGGATGTCATCATTCTCTCTATAAATATTGTGAAGTAGTTCAAGGGCAGTTATTATATTCTTTTACTAAAGGTAAAGTAACTGCACATCATTTTCAAGGTCAGGAAACATGTTCAACAGGAAAAAAATATGATCTCTAAGTTATAAAATATTTTAAGAGTAGGCTGCACTGTCAAGTATTTTGGACCATTTCTAGTCTTGAAGTATGTATTTCTCTACTTATTAGATTATTAAGTACAAATCTTATCCTTGTTTAGTAATTACAGTATCACATTTTTTTGCATATTTTACCAGTTAAGATTGATGACATCTTAAAGAATCACTCAGCACAGTGGCTGTGCATAATAAATACTAACTAAATAATTAAACATCTTATTATTCCTCATAGTCTTTTAGATAGGGTGGCAAAAAGTGAATGAGATAAAGAGTGTCCTTTCTAGTATCATGGCATAGGTGGAAGAACTGGGACCTCCAAACTTGTGCATTCATCACAGTGAGTTAGTTATAGTTCCACAGAGAAACTAGTTTTTTGAAGCAATGCTTTCTAATAACATTAAACCCCCAAATATAATTGATTCAGCTCCTCCTTAATTCATTCAATATTTGATAGTATTAGAAGAAATGGAAATGTGCCAGAGAGGTTAAGTTATAGTCTACTTTGAATTAAATCTTCTGGAGTATTGAAAATAAAGTCTTTTATGAAGGATTGGGAAAGCTGATTTGTTCTTGCCTAGAATAATGATTTTATATATAGATGTCTGCTGTTCTCCTTATAGTCTTGAAATCTGTAGAAGCCACAACTCAAAATGACTCATCAAATGCCATGGTGACAGCGAACAGAAATATTTTGAAAGATATTACCTGAGGGGTTTTGCTCTGAGCCCAATTATAAGCAGACAGGCTTGGTCTGTGTGTTCCCAATGTATTATATGAATTGATGGCAGCACAGGGGCGTAAAATACCAGCTAATTTGGTAGTACAGAGTCTACTAATTATAAAACAGTAAGTACTAAAGAAATACTTGTATGAAGGTAAAGTTATCTCAATTATCTGAAAATTCATGATGTATTTTGTGTGGATTAAGATAATTTTAATGCCATGATTTTATAGTTTTATTAAACATTGAACATATTCCTATAGCACTTGATTCAGTCAATTAAATACATTTAAGGAATACAAATTCATGTTAAACAAATAGAGAATTTAAGCATATTTGAAAATCAATGCATTTCTTCATTACTATTTTTGAAAAGTGTATCTACATTCATTAGTGTGAATAATCAGGACCAATTGTTCATGTGGATAATTTTACTTATTCCAAGCTACTGTATATTCGCAAAAACCTTTCACCTCTTTGTAACGGGACTGGATTCCTTTTTCAGATGTCTCAATCCAAGAGCAGTTTAAATAATGGGACGGAGTTTTCTAGTCGGGGAGACGGCTGCCTGCGTAGCTCATTTTTAAGTTCCAAGTCATTTCTCAAACTTGGGCCAACTACCCATATTTATTCTGTTTTCTCCTTATCTAAATTCTGGGGACCCTTTATTCTTTTTCCTTCCAGTCCTGCTATTACTCTGTAGTTACCTTGGGATTCCTCTCTCTTAACTAATGGTGAAATGAGACTAGATGCTTCTATCTTTTCCCTAACTCAGGGATCTTATAGGTACAAAGACCCCAAAATTTCCAGAGTTCCTCCAGGCTACAGTCTTCCTTACCACTTGCTGAATTTTCTCCTTGTCTAGGTCAAGCTGATTGATTGGATTTATAATGAAAGCTTAAAGGTAAGACTGTTGTTAGTATCTGTTTGCTAAGTTGTGTCCCACTCTTGCGACCCTGTGGACTGTAGCCTTGCTCCTCTGTCCATGGGATTTCCCAGGCAATAATACTGGAGTGGGTTGTCATTTCCTTCTCCAGGGGATCTTCCCAACACAGGGATAGAACCGGCGTTTCTTACGACTAACTTGCATCCCCTGGCAGATTCTTTACCACTAGTACCACCTGGGAAGCCCGGGTGTAAGATAGGGCCCCTTTAAAAAAGTGAATTCTTCAGGGAGATCATTTGTATCTTTGGATGAACCATTATACCAGTGCTTGCCCTTTGATTTCATGGGATGGACACACAGAAAATACTGGTATCTTTTTGGCATATATGCATGTATTCTCAGTGGCGTCCAAGTTTGCAACCCCTGGGACAACAGGCCACCAGGCTCCTCTGTCCATGGAATTTTGCAGGTAAAAGTACTGGAGTGGAATTTTGCAGGTAAGAATACTGGAGTGGGTAGCCATTTCCTACTCCAGGAGATCTTCTTAACCCAGGGATTGAACCCATGCCTCTGGTGTCTCTTGCATTGGCAGGCAGATTCTTTTCCACTGCACCACCTGGGAAGCCCTTGGTATCAGAGAAAACTGTGCTTATCCATGTCTAGAGGTAGTGAGTGCCCTAGGCCCTGCCCTGCTACTTTGAAGGAATAAACAACTTGAGCAGAGCTGTTACCTCTTCCCTTACCTACTGTTGGGAAGCTGTAATTTAGACAAAAGAACTACCTGTCTCTGGTTACTACCTTGGCACTCTCCCCCCTGCCCGGCTATAGGAATTCAGTGTTGCTACTGGTTCACGTCCTTCTTTTACAGTTTCCATGCTATCTCCCTAGCAGATGGAAGTGGAGCAGTAAGAGTTTCATTTCTCCTACTGAGATATTCTCAACTACTAAAGCACATTTGTGTAAACATCAACACACCACCATGGAAGCCAGGCTTTTGGACAAGACTTAGCTTCTGTTCTGAAATCAATAGGTTTTCCAAATTGATGTGTTTGCATTATGTCCAAGTTTACTTGTCAATGCTAAGGGTAGTGAAAGACAATTCCTGTAAGAAACTACTATTTGCAGAAGTACAAATCATCTTACTTTTATTCTGAGGATGTCTTGAGTCTCTTTATCCTGTAGGTCTCAGGTTAAATATAACCAAGGGGACTTCCCATCACAACCACCTGAGTGCCTCTGTCAGTCTCCCAGTTTGCTTGCCTTCCTATTTACTTGTTTCTGGTCTCTGAACCCTATCAGAGTTTAAGTTCCTTGAGAACAGGTACTGGGTCCATTTTGTTCACAGCTGTATCCCAGGTGCCTACAATAAAGGCTAGCACATAAAAAGAACCCAAATTTGCTGAATGAATGAAACTCATGACCTTTTTGTGAAGAGCATTTACTTGAGACATATTTTCAAATAAGGAAATTTTCTTTTTTTTTTCCGGTTTATTTTATATATAAACCAAGGGATTGATTTCTGAGCCTCATTAATGTTGGGTGACATTTTTATATAAACTTTTCCTTCTTGTTACATGAAAGTTTAACTTTACTGTGTATTAACAAACCCTGCACCAACATATTACGGACCTTTGCCCATGTCCCTTCCACAATTTGGAAACTTTTGGCTTTTTCCCTCACACTGATTAGCTTGGGCCTCATGTACAAGCAAGCCACTAAATACATAATTGCAAAAGAAAAGCGCGAGGGTGCCCTATTTCAAAACCTAATTCCAAAGATGCAAGTCAGATGAAACTGACCCACATTTCCCTCAAGGGTTTATCCTAAGAGGCGAACTCTGGCCGCTGCAGCCAAGCTGGCCGACTGCCCATGAAGTACAGGACATAGCCTTCGTTTCCCGATTTTGGGTCGCGCTTACTTTCTAATTGTTCGGCAGGGCTGTGTGCGCGCACGAGACCGTGGACTCGGAGGTGCGCACTTCGGGGCGTAGCCGAGCCATTCAAACCAGCGAATCGGCGCTTCCCTAGTCCGGCCACCCCTGCCCGGTCTCAGCAGATGCTCCACGGGTGCGCACGAAACTCCCCGTTCCTGACCTTCCTCCTCCCCTCTCCGGATACCCGCACAGCTCGGGGCGGCCACTTCTACCCAGGAGGGGCTGAAGATGAAGTTGGCAAAACTGCTCGAGCTCTAGAGCGGAGAGCCGAAACGCCGCCGAGGGACACCCGGGCGCGCGGAGAGGGAGGCAAGTGGCCCCGCGCGAAGGGGGCGGGCCGGCTCGAGCGCTCGCATTTCCTGTGACAGGGGCTGCCCTAGCCGCTCCCTCTCCCGCGGGCGGCGGGACCATTTCCTGAATCGCTGAAGCGGAGGGAGGGCTGGGGCGCGGCCCTACCACGAGCGCAGAGGGCCGGGGGTGGCGGGGAAGGACAGGCGGAGGAACCGGAGGGCGACCGAGAACAGGGACGTTCTGCGGGGACCGCGGCTCCCAGGTACTGCGCAGAAACCGGACTAATTCGGGCCAGAGCTCCTCCCGCAGGCGGGGCAGGCCGGCTGCCCGTCGGGCGCCGGAGCATCCCCCCTCCCCGCGAGCCCGACGTGGTTCGGCCCGAGAGGCCGGCGTCTCTCCCCCAGTTTGCCGTTCACCCGGAGCGCTCGGGACTTACCCGTAGTGGTGACGGCGGCAACATGTCCGTGGCGTTCGCGGCCCCGAGGCAGCGCGGCAAGGGGGAGATCACTCCCGCCGCGATTCAGAAGGTGAAGCCGCGCGGCGTCGGGGATGCCAGGCCCGGACCGCGTTGAGGAGGAACCCGGGGGTTGGGCTCGGGCCGGGCTTGTCGGCCGCGCCGGGGGCGGAGGCGGGCCTGCTGGGCTGGCGGGCGGGTGTGGGAACCTGAGCCGCGGGGCTGCGCCCGAGTGGGTGGCGGAGGGGGCGAACTGCTCCCCTCGCGGAGTCTTGCGCGCCCCCTCGGGCTCCTTCCTACGGGCACAAAAGCCCTAGTAACCGCCGCCCGATTTCTCTGGGGATGGGGCGGCGTTCGCACGGCGGGGCGCGTGCGCCCGGCGGCGGCGGCCGCGCGGGGCAGGGCTGTTTTCCGAGGCCCGCGCCCCCCGCGATCCGCGCGTCGCTCCGGAGTTACTTTGGCGTCGCCCCGCCCCGCGCGGTGCGGCGGCCGCTCCGGGTCGACCCCACCGCGGTCCCCGGGGTGGGCCTAGGAGAAGTAGGAGCGCTGCTTGCTCTCGGTGCTCGGCTGCAAACTCCAGCCGAGTTGGGGAGCTCTCAGCAGAACTTGGGGAATGCTGCGGGAAACCTCGGCCGAGGCTCCGAGGCGGACGAGGGAGCACCCTCTAGACTTCGGGGTTCTCTCGGAGGCGCTTCTCCCCTCCGGATCCACCCCCGACCGATTTACAGCTGCAGCGCCAAGCGTAGGCGCCGAGGCTGCGGTGGTGAGCATGGTCCCTGCCTGCCTTCAGGGAGCTTAGGGTCGAGTGATGGATACAGTCTGAGCCTCGTGATCAGTTTCAGAAGACGTGATACACACGCGGGGAGCTGCGCTGTGGCCGCGGTTACTTGCTAGTTGGGGACACAAAGGTTTCTTTATTGTTTTCTGCCCCTTGTTGCCTTTGAGCACTGCAGCATTCTGAATTTTAGTGAACCAGAGTTTGTAAAGTTATTTGCTAAATTTTGCAGTTTACCCTAAATAGTTTGGTTTTGTTTTATGCACCGGAATAAAGATCAAAACGGAAAAAAAGTCAACTTTCAGGACTTGTCAAGACACCATCGTATGCCTAGTAGTTTATGTTAATAGGCTTCTGTTGACTCTCAGGCTCTTTACAGTGTGGCGTTTGACATTTGCCCAACTGTTGCTTTATTTATGAAGAGACACGCTTGGCATTGCCTGAAAATGCAGTGCTTTTTGTATAGCGTGCTGGGAGAAGTCTGCGACCTGGCAAACAGCTACGAGTACACGTACACAAAACGTGTTTCTGGAAGGCTTCACTTTTTGGACTGTAGAAAAGTTCTGAGTTTGTATTTCCTATGAAGAATTTTTCTTACCTACATCTTAAGATAATTTATCGTGGGTGACTAACTAAAGAGATGCTGATCAGTTAAAGTGTTCATCCTCAGCTCAGGAGAGAAAAAGGATCCCACATTAAGTGCCTGATTGTATAGCGTGAGGGAATGACGTTAGATACAAGACAAACCCAGACGTTCTAATGGTGAAGATTGTTAAACCGTGGAATCTACTGAGAAGATAGGTTGTGAAATCATTAGATTGGAGATTGTATTAAAACACATTCTAAAGACAATTTTTTTGGCATCTGATGAGTAGATATAAGAAGAAAACTGCAATTTTTTTTTTGAAGGGCATGTTAATGTTTTTTTTTTCCACCAAGTAAAGACATTCATATGCAGAAAAGAAGTCACACTTTTAAATGGATCTTCATGTTTAATTAAAAGAATTACATTAACTAAATTAATGAGAAAGAGTGGTTATGGTATTAAAGCTTTGAAATCCTGGAAGGGTGGGGGCGGTTTGAGGAGGAACATCTACTCCTGTCCCTTGATAAATCTGAGCCTTTGACATCTTGAGTGGTTTGCTCAGGATAGCTTGACAGTAAAACTGGCCTTTTAATTGCTACATCAGTGCTTTTTCCTCAGCACCACTCTGCTTAGATGCATTATTTAATCCTTAAAGCCAGTTTTGCTTTGAATTGTTTTCATAGTATGATAAATATATGCTTGTTTTTAAACTTTTGGGACAATTATAAGGTTGGCTCATAGGGTCTGTGGTTAATATAGTACTTACCGAGAAATTATTGGAATTATTGCATATTTGGAAAGTCACAAAACCATGCTGCATAAAACTGCTGGGAAAGATTGAGGGCAGCAGGAGAAGGAGGCGACAGAGGAAGAGATGGTTGGATGGTATCATGGACTCATGGGCACAAGTTTGAGCAAGCTCTGGGAGAGGGTGAAGGACAGGGAAGTTTGGTGTGCTGCAGTCCATGGGGTCTCAAAGAGTCAGACATGACTTAGTGACTGAACATCAACATAAAACTTGGAAGCTAGCCAGCTATCTCCTTAAGCCTCCTGTGCTGAAGTTTTCATCAGTTTACTTCATTCTGGATTAGGACAGATTAGCTTCTACTGCAGGGGGCACAGGTTCAATCCCTGATTGGGAACTAAGATCCCACAAGCTGGGTGGCAGTGGTTAAAAAAAAGAAATTGTTGATTAAACATAACATCCCAAAGATATAAAATAAGATCTTTTATGCAGAGCTATATTGTAGGTATAAAAAAGAACTGTGGAGTCAGTTCCTGTATAGATAAACTTTTATAGAAATCTTAATTTTTTATTTTACTTGATGCATGAGACTTACAATAAACTTTTTTTACTTTTATTTCAGATGCTGGATGAAAATAACCATCTTATTCAGTGTATAATGGACTATCAGAATAAAGGAAAGACCTCAGAGTGTTCTCAGTAAGATTGATATGAAAGTTTTTTGGTATTTCTTTTTCTATGTTGGTTAGTTTTTTTAACTTTCCTTTCTTTTTAAGAATAGCTTTATTGAGATATAACTCACATACCATATAATTCACCTGTTTTAAAGTGTACAATTCAGTGGTTTTAAGTATATTCATAAAGTTTTACTGTTAATGCTTTGATCAATTTTAGAACATTTTCAACAGTCCGGAAAGAAACCCTATCATTAGCAGTCACTCCCCATTCTCACCTCCTAATGACACACCCCCTGATAACCACTAATTTGCTTTCTGTCTGTGTAGGTTTGCTCATTGTGGACACTTCATACAAATGAATTCATTCAGTACGTGACCTTTTTTGACTGCTTTCTTTTAGCATCGTGTTGTCAGGATTCATCCATGTTGAAGCTTATATCAGTATTTCCTTCCTTTTTATTGCTAAATAATCTTCCATGGCTCTACCACATTTTATTTATCTATCAGTGATGAACATTTGGATTGTTTCCAGTTCTTGACTATGATGAGTGATGCTGTGGACATTTGTGTGCAATTTTTTGTGTGACTTTTCTTGATTTTTGTAAAAGAAAAATTTGTTACTTGGGCTGGAGGATGTATCAGTTTTTTCCTTACACTTCTTATCCTGTGTTATAAATGACTTCAGATTTCTATAGTCTGACTTTTGGAGCAGTTAGATCTTCACATTCATAGTTACATGCATATTTTGTTGACTCTTAAACAGGATAGGTTTAAACTACACAAGTGTACTCCCGTGGATTTTTTTTTTTCCAGTGTAGATGTACTGCCGTGCTATATGACCTGTGGTTGGTTGAATACAGCGATGCGAGACCATGAGAGACTGAGGGCAAGCTGTAGGGTTATACTTGGATTTTTAACTGCAGGTGGCTCAGTGTCTTCATCCCTTTTGTACAAAGGTCAACTGTATGCGGTTGAGAATATAAAGTTTATATCTAATAAATAGAGAATTGATTATCACTCATAAGAACTAAACTGCTTGGGAGGTGGGAGGGGGGTTCATGTTTGGGAATGCATGTAAGAATTAAAGATTTTAAAATTTAAAAAATAAAAAACTAAAAAAAATAAAAAAAAATAAAAAAAAAAAAAAAAAAAATAAAGTAATGATGTGTTTGAAATAAACAGTACCCTATATCTAGTAGGATCTGATAGAGTGGAACAAATTGAATATTTTATCAAAAAACTGTTCTAAAAACAGTGCTGTCAGCAGAAATATATTGCAAGCCGCATAAGTCATTCTACATTTGCTTTTGTGTGTGTGTTAGTCAGTCAGTTGTGTCTGACTCTTTGCGACCTCATGGAATGTACCCCACAGGCTCCTCTGTTCTAAGGATTCTCCAGGCAAAAATACGGGAGTAGATAGCTATTCCCTTCTCCAGGGGATCTTCCTGACCCAGGAATTAACCTGGGTCTCTTGCATTGCAGGCAGATTCTTTACCATCTCAGCCACCAGTAGGCACATTATACAAGTAAAAAGAAACTGGTGAAATTAATTTTAATAATATCTTACTTAACTCATTTTTTCTAAAATATCACTTCAATATATAACCAGTATAAAAATACTAATCAGTTAATTTATGTTCTTTTGTTTCATGCCAAGTCTTTGAAATCTACTGTGCATCTGATTCTACTAACATCATTTTGTACTAGCCTCAAGTTCAGTGTGTCTAGTGGCTACCGTATTGGACAACTCAGTTCTGAGTACTTTTCTCCCACTCTTGTTTTGGTATTCATCTATTTCCTGGTGATCTCACTGGTCTGCTCTCAGGAAGGTGTTTTTCAGCAATCCTGGATCTGTGTGGCTTTCATGCTGTGCTGATTAGCCCTTTTCCTAATTTTGATCCCTTCTTCATGACTTCTCCATGACTCTTTCCCCTTTGCTTAAAATTATTTTTGAATTAAAATCATAAAGCATAAAAGTTTGTAGAGATGAAACTTTGTAAAAATTTTATTTATTTTAATTGGAAGGTAGTTACAGTATTATGATGTTTTTTGCCAAACATCAATGTGAATCAGCCATAGGCATACACTTCTTAGTTCTCACTCTTTTATCTCTATTCTCCATAGAGGTAACTAGTTAGAGTGTTTTAGTTCTGTCTTTCCAAACATTTTTCTGTGCATTTACAAATATGTGCTCATACTTATATAGACACATTCAGACATTTTGTTTTTAATAGGTTAGAGTTTTATAAAAGGAATGGCTGGGTCAAAAACTGTGCTGAGTCTCCAAATTACTTGATTGTATTGTATTGGTTTGCCTTCCTCCAACTAGGTTTCAGAGACCTAGTTTTCAACCATGTCTGCCAGCAGTGGATAGTGGCCATCTTAAAAAATTTTTTTCATAGATTGTTGAAGAACGGTATCTCTTCCTAAAAGTTTTAAAAATAATTTCGATTTTACAAAAAACGTTTCAAAGATAGTAGAAGAAATTCCTGTGTGTCCTTCCCTGAAATTCCTCAAATGATAATGTATTAGTCACCTTGCTATGTCATTCATTTCTTCCCTACATAGTTTTTCTGAAACATTTGAGAAGTTACAGGCATGATTCTCTCTCACTTTTATAGTATCTGTGTGTATTTCATAACATATTTCATGAAAACAGGCACAACTTCTTAAAAGTCTAATTGTTCAAATCAAGATTCAACACTGTTGTCTAGTTTCCAACTTTTTAGAAATTTTACCAGTTTTCCCATTAGTGTATTTGCTCAGGTCCACAGATTGGTACAGGATCAGATGATATGTTTGGGTTGGTCTCAGAGTACTGTCATCTGGACCTGTCCTTCAGTTTATCTGTTCTCTCATGATGTTTACATTGTTGAAGAGTACAGGCCGGTTGTGTGGTATGTCCCTCACTGTGGAGTTTGACTGCTGTTGCTCTTTGAGGAGATCCGTGTTTACATACTTCCGCTTTCTCAGTGCATCCGCGGTAGCTGTGTGACCCTGGTTTGTCCCAGGATTCATGATAACTTTGGCCACTTTGTTAAGGTACTGTCATGTCTGCCAAGATTTTCACTATAAAGTTACTATTTTTCCTTTATAATTCCTACCTGTGTTTTGGGGAGATACCTTGAGACACATGTAACACTGTTTCTTAGCCTATTTCTACACGTTCATTGTAACATCTACCAGTGATTCTTGGGGGCTTCCCTGGTGACTGGTAAAGAACCCACCTGCCAATGCAGGAGATGCGGGTTCAGTCTCTGGGCTGGGAAGATATCCTGGAGAAGGAAATGGCAACCCACTTCAGTATTGTCTGGGAAATCCCTGCCAGCTCCTCAGTCCATGCGGTCGCAAAAGAGTCGAACACGACTTAGTGACTAAACAGCAATAGACTTAGTGACTAAACACCCGTAACAGCAACAGTTCTTAACTCAAAACAGTTACTGCTGTGTTGGTTGCCAAAAGGTGACAGAGTCTATCTTTCCTTCTATGTTGTAAGGAAGAAATTTCCAAAGCCCCACTCCCATTTGTTCATTGATTGATTTATATCTGAATGGACTTAAGGATTTTTATTGTATCCTCTGGATTATAATTTGTTAGTCTATATGTTTTCTTTTTCAAATTGTCCCAAATGCTGGCCACTGGCAGCCCTTCAAGCAGGCTTCTTGATACAGCTCTTATTATTTTTTGAGCATTTACAGAATTTTATTGCGTGACAGAATGTTCCAGGCTTATCTTGTACTTTTTTTTCTGCCCCAGTCTGGAATCATCCATTTCTCCAGGCCCTTGTTCTTTTTTTGGAAAATAATATTCAGAAATTAAGATCTGAATTCTAGGGTATCTTATTTCCTAATCATTTGTGCATTTTGCATTTTATGTCACCACTGCCATTTCTTTTACGTATATTTTCTTTGATGAATCTTGCCTGTTTATATGTGAAAAATGCTTCTAAGAAATACCAGTGAAGCTACTTCCTTAGCTTAACTGTGGCTGATCATCAGTTGTCAGGAGGTCACTACCTCAAGTCGGCTGTGGAATAGTAACGGCTGTGAGGCCCTGATGAGAATAATCGTTTTCACTTGTGGCTTTTTCTTTTCACTACCTTCATCCAGCACCTCTGCCGGTCCACATTCCCCACCCTCCCCCAAGCCCCTGGTAACCACGAACCTAATCTCTTTTCCGTGAGTTTGTTTTCGAAGTATAACTGACCTATAACACTATGTTAGTTCCTGATGCACAGCATAGTGATTTGATCCTTCTGTACGTTACAAACTGATCACCACACCTGTGACTTTAAAATGCCAGGCAGAGCCGACGGCATAGGGTTGGTTCAGTTTCCTATAGGCCTTGGCAGTAAGTGACGGGGATGAGACGTGTTCAGATCTAGAACCCTCTTTTCCACCCTGTTGGCAAAAGTTCATCCTGTCTTATTCTTTATATTCTCAGCATTTTCGTGTATGTCGTCATTTTCCTCTTTCTCTGCCTATTGGGGTAGACCTCAATTGCTCACATAGATATATCTGCTATAAATGAGGCCTAAATGGATTTAGGTAGAATCTTAAATTCTGCCCTTTCTCTTGTATTGAATTTCATTCTTAGAGTTTTCCAGGTACTCTTTATTTCTCAAGTTGTCAGAATTGGTTTGGGAGTGAAGAGAAAAAAAATCTCTCCTCTCAATGTTAATAAATGTTCTTGTTTCTCACAGGAGGAGAAGCGAAAGGAAATAGATACGTCAATGACAACCATTTGGGAATTGACAATTCAATTTTAATTAAACAGTTCCTTAAGATGTGATAACTGCCTCAAGCAGTTATTTGTAAATAAAAAATAACTTTATTTTTATGAACACAGTATATACATTGTAGAAAATTAGGAAACACGGATATATGAAATTTAGAGAATGAGCACCATATTCTCATCACCTAAAGATTTTTTGCTGATTACATCAACTCCACGGATGGTAGCCTGCTAGGCTCTTCTGCCCATGGAATTTTCCAGGCTGGAATACTGGAGTGAGTTTCCTTTCCTTCTTCAAGGGATCTTCCTGATCCAGGGATCAAACCTGTATCTACTGTGTCTCCTCTTTGGCAAGAGGATCCTTTACCACTAGAGCCACCTGGGAAGCTCTGTGTGTGTATGTTACTCTTTCCTTATCTACATACATACATTCATACACACAGTCATATAAGTCAGTGCATCACTGTTGAGCTTGTACACCCAGCTCCTCTTCGCTTTAAATTCTGACAACGTATATGTAAGAATATATTATTGCTCTCTCGTGGTGTTTGGTTTGAGCATTTTCTAAATGATTCCATATATTTGCTTAAATCAGCCCTTTTTTTTTTCAGGGAGATTGCATCTATTTCAGAATGTGTTATAAACAATTCTCAAATGGAAAATTTGTGTTCATCATAATATAAATGAATTTTGTTTAAAATCTTTGGTTATGAAGATAACTTTTATTCTGTACATTGTATTCCTATTAACCTATAAATATATCTTCATAGCTTCTAGGTAAAGATTTCTTTTTCAAAATGAAATCTCATGATTTTTAATTCATTTTATAATTATATCAATAAATTCAATAGTGGTTATTTAACTTTTTTCAAGGTAATTGATGTAGTGGCTTTTAGTGGAATCTTTGGGAAGTGAACTGCCTCTCATTTAATAGGTTAATAATTAAGCATATTTGGAAATACCTGCGAGTATTTATTAGGCAGTTACCATCATCAAATGGGGCTTCCCTGGTAGTTCAGGGGTTAAAGCATCTGCCTGCAATGCGGGAGACCGGGGTTCGATCCCTGGGTTGGGAAGATCCCCTGGAGAAGGAAATGGCAACCCTCTCCAGTATTCTTGCCTGGAGAATCCCATGGATGGAGGAGCCTGGTGGGCTACAGTCCACGGGGTCGCAAAGAGTCGGACATGACTGAGCGACTTCACTCACTTCACATCATCAAATATAAGATGTTGAATATGTTTTATATCTGCCCTTTGTTTATGTACTGTTTTCTTATATAAAATATACTGCTTTAGAAATTATAAGCATATACATTAAAAACTGCTTCAGTGATAAATTAGTAGTATTTATAGAATAAAAAAAGTTTCTCAGAAGAATATTTGTAGAAGAATTGAGAATAAGCTTATTTGGTGAGTGCTGTAAGAAAAATGCAGTTTTACCAGAAAGAAAACTTAATGAAGTTACTTACAAAAGACCCATTAAAATTTTTCATTTTTACCTATCCCTTTATATTAGATAAGAAGATTTGGCTGTTGGGATGGTTGTAGCAATTTGATTGTGTTCTGTGGATTTGATTAACATTGTTATCAGCATTCATTTCCTCCTTATGATGGTTGTACTGTAGTTGTGTAAGGGAATATCCTTGTTTTTGGGAAACTGACAATGTAGTATTAGGAGTGATGAGTATTATGTCGGTAACTGACTCTCAGATGGCTTTGGAAAAAAGTGTGTAGTTGCATGCATGTGTATGTTGATTTGTGTGTTTAGAGGTAGTATGAGACAAATGCAAAATGCTGACAGTTGGGGAGTGTGGGAGAAAGATATTTGGGAGTTCTTCGTATTCTTGAATTTGGGATTATTTCAAGATTAAAAATTAAGATTTGAAAGTTAGGGAAATGTTTTAAAATATTTGCTAAAAGATGCTGTATTTGAAGATATTTAGAACTACAAGCACTTGATAGATCCACTCTCACTGCCAGTAGTTTATAAATGGGTCCTCAGGAGCATGGCAGATTAAATATTTTAATACTGATTTGCTGAGTACCAGTAACCATGACTACAGTTTTTCTTAAAGGGTCATAAGTAAGCCGTAGTTCTTAGTAACATTGGCATTTTTATTTTTGATAGAGTAGTCAGCAAATCTCATATCTGAGTACGTGTATTAGAGCTTTACCAGTACTCAGAAAAAGAGGAAAACTTGAAGGAGTAGCTTGGAGTGCATTATATGTTCTAGTTAAAAATGGCTGGTTGGTTTTTTAAAAATGGCAAGATTGTGGAACCCTGCACCTTAAATTCCACTTAAGATCCCTATGGAATAATGAAGTAGTTCCAGCTGGTGGTGCCTGTCAGTGCTGTTTGAAGAATTTCAGTGGTATAATTATGAATTATGAATAACTGCAAAATATTATTTCTTGGTCCTTCTTTGTATAAGGGTCATTGTAACAATATCACATGTGATTGAGCACCGTAGCGTATAATATATGTGATGAGGAACGTAAAGAACTTGTAGACTTGTTTTTAAACAACAATAAAAAAATAGTAACAAGGAAACCTTGGGAAGTGTTAGGTATGTCTTACCTCCGTAGTAGTGATATTTTCACAGGTGTTCATGTATGTCCAAACATCAAATGGTACATATTAAATATGTGAAGTTCTTTATAAATATCAGTTATAACTCAATAAATCTAAAAAAACCCAAACAAACTACAAAAGCATAATCTTGTTAGTTAAAAAACTTCAAGTTCAGTGAGAAATAAGTTTGTTCCCCACTAAATAAAAAAGTAATGAAACCAGTTTTTCTAACAGGAAGAAGAGTTCACTAGTTTTTCTAACAGCAAAGAATTTGCTAGGATTCCTTTTATGGTGTCTGTTTTAGAAAATTACTGCATTTGGGAACTGCATTAGAAGGCTTTATTTAGCAGAATAAAGGTGTTTTTTTACTTATTTCATAATTTTAATTTATTTACTGTTTATTAGTAAATGAAATTCTAAAAGAATAATGGTCTGATGCAGATTTTAAGTTTGTATTTTGTGTGTTTACCAACCCTAGTAATTGAATCACTGCTAATTTCAGTCTGGTTTCATTGGAATTAATTTTTAAAATTATGAAGAGAGGCTTAGCAAAAATTATTCATAAGTAAATAAAATAACAATAAACGTGTTTAACCACTTCATGCCAATAACGAGAGTTTGCTTTATTTTTTAAAGTTAATTCGTAATGGTGTTGGTGTCCTGTTCTTTACTCCATCTCAGTGCTTTAGCTTGTAACTTTTTTTTTGTAATTCAGTTCAGTTGCTCAGTCATGTCCGACTCTTTGTGACCCCATGAACCACAGCATGCCAGGCCTCCCTGTCCATCACCAGCTCCTGGAGTTTACCCAAACTCATGTCCGTTGAGTCGGTGATGCCATCCAGCCATCTCATCGTTTGTTGTCCCCTTCTTCTCCCGCCTTCAGTCTTTCCCAGCATCAAGGTCTTTTCAGATGAGTCAGCTCTTCGCATCAGGTGGCCAAAGTATTGGAGTTTCAGCTTCAACATCAGTCCTTCCAAATGAATATTCAGGACGGATCTCCTTCAGAATGGACTGGTTGGATCACCTTGCAGTCCAAGGGACTCTCAGGAGTCTTCTCCAACACCACATTTCAAAAGCATCAATTCTTCAGCGCTCAGCTTGCTTTGTAGTCCAGCTCTCTACTACTGGAAAAACCATAGCCTTGATGAGACACACCTTTGTTAGCAAAGTAATGTCTCTGCTTTTTAATTGGAGACACCTATTTATTGTCCTCTCGGAGAAGGCGATGGCACCCCACTCCAGTACTCTTGCCTGAAGAATCCAATGGACAGAGGAGCCTGGTGGGCTGCAGTCCATGGAGTCGCGAAGAGTCAGACACAACTGAGCGACTTCACTTCCACTTTTCACTTTCCTGCATTGGAGAAGGAAATGGCAACCCACTCCAGTGTTCTTGCCTGGAGAATCCCAGGGCCGGTGGAGCCTGGTGGGCTGCTGTCTGTGGGGTCGCACAGAGTCGGACACGACTGAAGTGACTTAGCAGCAGTAGCGTTTATTGTCCTCTATATGCTAAGTCCTGATAGTTGGGCAGCACAGCTACAGCAGGCCTAAATTATTGGTCACTGCTGTGGGAATGAGGATAAAAAAATGCGTGGTTTCCACCTCCTTTCTGACATTTTAACGGAGTGTGTTGACTGTACTTGACTTTGAGGTTTTTGGCAACATAAAAATGGCAGAGGAAAGGAAATAAGCACATCAGTTTTGTTGACTCCTTCATCCTAGATCTCTTTGTAAATGGATTGGGTTAACCGAAAAGTTCGTTTGGATTTTCCCCTAAGGTGTTATATATAATATGAAAAACCCGAACGAACTTTTTGGCCAACCCAGTAGTTTGTATGGAGCCCTTACCTGTCTTAGTATTCCATTTTCTATGCTGTACAATCTTATACAAGGTATTAACCTTTCTAAACCTCAATTTCCTCATCTGTAAAATGGAGAAAATAAGAACCTTTACCTCCTAGTGTTGGTTTGATACTTAAAGCATGTTTAAGTATCTAGCACATGGTGAGAGCCTGTGTTTATTTTTGTCTTTGAATGTACTTATTTGCAGTTATTTTGCAGAACTAGGAAAAAATTGAAGTGCTGCTGATGTTCATGTAACAGAAATCTCTTACTAAAAACTTGAGAAATAGAATGCTGTTTGTGTGTAAGCAGATAGGAAGAAAATGATGTTTTAATATTGACATTTGTTTTGTTTTAATAGGTATCAACAGATGCTGCATACCAACTTGGTCTACCTTGCTACAATAGCAGATTCTAATCAGAACATGCAGTCTCTCTTACCAGCAGTAAGTACCTTTAAAATAGTGGGAAGTGTAGATAATTTGTGTAGAGTTCTATACAGAAGGACCGATTTTTGTTGAGTGATTCTGAAATTTGTTTAGGAAATCCTGCCGTCCTCTGAGAACATGAAGATATTCGTTTACATGATCTATCAGCTTTAATCTTTTGCCTTCATATTTAATTTGAATTAATTCAGCTAGAATTGATTCGCTGCCCAAGGAAGTTACAGCTATCCATCTATTCATTCACCCATCCACCTACCTATTTATTCATTTATTTTGATGTATAATCACACAAATTATTTAGGAACAGATCTATAATATTTTAAAGCAGATCCCTATCCATCATGTATGTAATTTAATATGCATCTCTAGCAGATAAGGACTGATATCCCACGTAACAAACTTAGCCAGAATCTCTTAATGTCTTAACAATAATCAGGATGTTTTCAGTTTTCCCCAGTTATATAAAAATAATTTGAATGTTTTGCCGGTTGTTTGCCACAGAATCCAAACAAGGCCCACTCTTTGCTTTGGTTGATCTGTGTCTTAGATCTTTTTTAACCTGTATCAGTTTTTTTCATTCTCCATTTACTTATTGAAGAAAGAGGGTCACTTATTTTGTAGAATTTCTCGCATTCTGGATTTGGCTGTTTGTAGCCTCATGATCCTTTAACATGTTCCTCCATCTCATTTCTGTTTCCTCTAAGTTGATAATTTATAGATGGAGAGGCTCGGCTATAATTAGATTCAGTTTTATGTTGACTGTTTCATGGATTGCACCGTGTGAGTGTTGCTGTTGTATCTTGTCAGGAGGAACACATTTTATTGTCCCATTTTTAGTGATGTTAAGATTGATCAGTGCTCACAGTTGATACCAGTTTCATCAGTCCATTATAAAGTTCCTCATCTACCTTTCAGTTAATGGGTTTATCAGTCATTGGTGCTCGTTGGTTGGGTCCGTTGTTTCCTAGGATCTAAGAATGATAAATTTCTCATTTTACAGTTCCTCCTGCATTGTACTTGTTCTAAAAAGGAAAATTTCAGCAAACATTTGGTTATCTTGAAATAGAGTTCCTATGGGAAAGTCGTGATAAAGTCTTGATTCTCTTCTTTATCAATTTTTTAATCAATTTAATCAGTTTTCAGAATAACAAGTTGGTCTGTGGCAACTTGAAAGGATGACCAAGGATTTTGTCTTTGTTTTTATTATTATCTGAACTTCACATTTCTATATTTTTAATGTGTTTAAATCCATTGAGACACTGTGACGCTCAAGTTTTCTCACCTTTGGTCGGTGGGAATCCCTTCCTTTGGCTTCTGTGTCCTGCTGACACGGTTCCAGTATTCTTGTAGAGCTTATTTGCTTTAGAATTTGTGAGAGAGATCAGACTGACTATATTTCTGCCCCAGAACTATTCTGCCCCAGCTGTTTTTTCAGCTAGCCTTTTTTCCTGTGGGAGTTGATATTTAGAGACCACAATGTGGATGTTTGGGGCATTTGTTATTACTGAGTTTGGTTGTTCTTCAGTCACTGAGTTGTGCTTGACTCTTTGCGACCCCCCTGCAGCCCATCAGGCTTTCTTGTCCTTCAGTATGTTGGAGTTTTCTCAGACTCACGTCCATTGAGTTGGTGGTGCCATCCAATCATCTCATCTTCTGTTGCCCCCTTCTCCTACCCTCAGTCTTTCCCAGCATCAGGGTCTTTTCCAATGAGTTGGCTCTTTGCATCAGGTGGCCACAGTATTGGAGCTTCAGCATCAGTCCTTCTAATGAATGGAGCATTTTCAGTGAACAGAGATAGTAAACATTTTTTTTTTTAATAAAGGAAATATTAGTGATATTTTTCACCTCAGGAAAGGGTTTTTTTTTTAAACGTAGCTTTAATTTTGTATATTAGTGTCTCTTCTTTTTCTAAAAATCTTGATATCTTAGCAACTTTATAGTCACTTGTTTACTTTGTATGACTATATATGTAACATAATTTCAATATAGCAATATCAAGGTTGCCACTAACAATAATAGGCTTGTCCTTAAGCTATATCTCACTAAGGGTATATAATGAATATATTTTGTTTTGAATCTGAAATAATGAGATTTTTTTTTTTTACCATAATCTTGATTACCAGCTAGTATGAGGAACAGGTTTGATTTCGTTTGTTTCCAGGTAGATAATTCTCTTGCAGCATTATCTGTTGGGAAAACAAAGCAAAATATCTTTTCTCTACTTCTGTCATGACATGTATATCATATATCAGATGCCCGTATACCTGGGGGTCTGTTCTGTTCCATTGGCTGGTTTTAATGATTTCCTCTGTCCTGTCACACTTGTCATAGTCAAGACTTGTAATAAGTCTTGATGTATATTAGAGAAGTTCTTTATTTCTTCCTGTGTTCCTTTTTTTTTTCCCAAGACTATCTTGGGTACTGGTCCTTCGCATTTCCTTATACACTTGAACTTATCAGTGTGTTCACTATAATCCCACTGTGATTTTCACTGAGATGACTTTGACTGTCAGTCAGTTTGGGGAGAATTGATGTCTCTGCAATACTGAGTCTTTCAAATCATGATTATTGCATATGTTTTGATTTATTTAGTCCTTTACTCCTGTCAATGAAGTTTTGTGATTTTCCTGGAGAGGATTTACACACCTCTCTTTGGATCTATTGCTAAGTAGGTTGTCCTTTTAAGGCAATTTCTAAATGGAATCTTTGTGTTTTTTTGTTTTATTTTGTAACTGTGATTGCCCTTTACATAGAAACGCAATTGGTTTTGAATCCCATAGTCTTGTTCAAGTCTTGTCTGTAACAGTCTTTCTGTGGATACTTTTGTTTTCTCTATTCGCCAATGTATCATTTGTGAATAATGAGTTTTGTTCTTTTCTTGCCAGTCCGTAAACCTTTTATTTATTTCTCTTGCCTTATTTTTCTGGCTAGGACCTCCAATACGGGCCTGAGTAGAGGTGATGACAGAGGACATCTTAATCTTATTCCTGATCACAAAGGGAAAGCTCTCACTGTTTAACCATTCCCTATGATGTTCCCTGTAGTTTTTGGTAGATACCTTTAATCAGATTAAGGAAGTTCCCTTCTGTTTCTTCTGTGCCAAGAGTTTATATATTGAATGGATGTTAAGTTTTATTAAATAATTTTATTGCGTCTAATGAGATGATCATAGTGTTCTCTTTAATCTGTTATTGTGGTGAATTGCATTGATTGACTTCTTATTGTTCAGTCTTGAATTTTTTAGTAATTAGCCTACTTTTTCATGACCTACTTGGTCATGGTCTTTTAAAAAAAATTTCAGTTTGTTGAATTTTTGATCGAGATTTTTATGTGCGTTCATGAGTGTGATTGCCTTTTAGGTTTCCTTTCTTATAATGCCTTTGTCTCTTTTTTGTTTTGAGGTTATGCTGGCTTTATAAAATGAGCTGCAGAATTTTCCCACTTTTTCTTATCTGGAAGAATTTGCATAATATAGCTGTTTCCTAGATGATTGGTATAATCCTTTAGAAAAGCCATCTGGATCTGGAGTTTTCTTTGTGAGAAGACTTTTACTTACCTGCTCAATTTCTTTATGGTTATAGGACAGTTTATGCATTTCTATATTTTATGATATACCTATTTCAGTAAATTGTGCTTTTTAGCATTTCATCTAAAATTTCAAATTTATTGATAATAAAGTGTGTAGAATAATCCTAACATCTGTTAGGGTTTTGTAGAATTTTCCTAACATCTATAGAATCTGTAGTGATAGTTTCTTTTTTTAATCCTCATTGTAGTTTATTTGTGCCTTCTTGTTAAAAATCTTTTTTAATCACAGTTGCCAAGTATTTATTGTATTTTTTCTCTTAATCTTTTTAAAGAATCAGCATTTGTCTTTGATCTTTCCCTGTTGCATCATTTCTCAAACTGTTCTCAGAACTGCATTATATGTAAACATTACAGAACACTCTGAGGAGTTTCATATGTTATATATATGATGTATTTATTTTATTTTACTTATTATACTACTATTCATTTAAAATGAGCAATACTAAACTCATTGCATGTTAGTATAATTAAGATTCTAAAGAAAAAACAACTATATCTTTGAGAACTAATTTAGGAGGTAAATGATACTGTTTAATAATTTTGCAAATTTCTTTTGAATGTCTGGCTTAATAGAAACCATCTGTATTTTCATATTTACTTCTGAATTCGATCTAGCATAGTATGTTTTGTTTGAAGTAGAAGAAAACCCAGTCCCACACAAATAGGAAGTTTGTAAAGGGAAAAATATTTTTAGCCTTTTAAGATTGTTGTGAATAATCTGGTAGTATAGCACATCTCAGCAGGTGTTTTTTTTTTTTTTTTTTAAGGGTTAGTTGCAATATGGAATCTGAAATTTTATCAGTACATTTATCTTATTCCGGTACCTTAAAGTTCATTGGTCTCTCTTGCACTTTTGGATGGATCTTTTACTCATGCATGATTTCAGAACATCATGATTTGCTCATTTGGAAAATAATAAATTCACTTAGTTCTGCACATTTTCTAAATACTGATATGTTTCATTGCTGCTGCTGCTGCTGCTAAGTCACATCAGTCATGTCCGACTCTGTGGGACCCCATAGACGGCAGCCCACTCGGCTCCCCCGCCCCTGGGATTCCCCAGGCAAGAACACTGGAGTGGGTTGCCATTTCCTTCTCCAGTGCATGAAAGTGAAAAGTGAAAGTGAAGTCGCTCATTCGTGTCCAACTCTTCGCGACCCCATGGACTGTAGCCCACCAGGCTCCTCCGTCCATGGGATTTTCCAGGCAAGAGTATGTTTCATTATGTGATACCAAAAACCACATTTGTTGAAATTACCGCCAGTCTTATCAGAAAAGTCTCTTTTATATTGGGATGCTGTCAATTTCAAGATAAAAAATATGTTTGCCAGATTCCCATTTCTTCCTTGAAAAGTCAAGGGTCATTGGCAATGTGATATTTGGCAACAGGTACTGTCAGTTGTTTTCCAGGCTCACTGTGTTCAGTTTTGAGGAAATGTCTGCTTGGATAAGTGTAATTTGTCTAGAAATTGTTCTTTGAAGTAAAGTTGGTGTTCCATGAAGGGAAGTGAAAGTGTTAGTCGCTCAGTCGTGTCTGACTCTTTGTGACCCCATGGACTGTAACTGGCCAGGCTCCTCTGTCCATGAATTCTCCAGTCAAGAATACTGGAGTGGGTTGCCATTCCCTTTCCCAGGGGATCTTCCCAACCCAGAAATTGAACCTGGATCTCCTGTGTTTCAGGCAGATTCTTTACCATGTGAGCCAGAGACATTCCATGAAGAAACGAACCCCAGTATTCCATGAAAACAGTGCCTAAATCAGCAAGCAGCTCAGTCACAAAGTGTTTTCATTTTACTTTGATTTGTGGCAGATATGTTTATTATTTTCTCATTTTGTCATCACATGGAGTATTTAACTGACATGGGGAATTTAATAAACGAATAATTTTTGCTGCTTTATCAAGGGCATTCTTAAGTGAAAGTGACGTTCTTTTACTGCCAGTCTGTGATAGTCAATAGTGCAGTGATTTACAGCAGAGTTTGATGCCTTGATACAAGGCTGCAGCTGCTATCTCCACTTCTGCTGTTGCACCATGATTTTATAAATACCAACATAGCCTGAAAGGCAAACATCATCTGAGGACTATTATGGAAATAGTCTTGACCTTTTGGATTCCCTAAAAGAATTCTTGAGAACCAGACTTCGTGACATTACTCTTTTGTCTCTTTTTGGCTATGGCTCGTTTCTGATCTTATTGTTTCATTTTATTTTCTTTCACTGTATCTTGCTGTTCTTTTTCTGAGTTTTAAGATGGATGCTGGCTTCCTCAGTTTTAATCCTTCCATACTCATTTATGCCTTTGAAGGCATAAATTTCTGTCCAATTAGTTCTTTGGTGTAGTATATTCATATTTATTTAGTTCCACATATTTTATAATTTCCATTGTTATTTCTTCTTTATACATGGGTTGGTAAATATATTTCTTAGTTTGCAAGCAGGGAGATTTTATTGTTTCTTAATGATTTCTGGCTTCATTGCATTGTGGGTAGTAAACACTTCATATGATTTCAGTTCTTGGGAATTCTTTGAGATTTGTTTTATAGTCCAACATATCGTCAGTTTTTACAAAAGTTCCATGTATTCGTTAGCTCCTGAGAGCAGAGTCCTATATATGTTGACTATTTCAAGTGTGTTAATCTTGTTTGAATCTTCTCTTAATTACTGATTTTTTTTTTAACTTCGTGATGTTTCATCTTTGTGTTTGTTCTATCAGCTGCTGAGAGGTGTATGTTTAAAATGTCCAAGTATAGTTATAGATTGACTGTTTTCCCTTGTAAAGTTTTAAGATTTTATCACACTGAGGCACTGTTAGTGGGTGCTTGTATGTTTAGAAATGTTATATCTTTCTGATTCTCTGTAACATGTTGTTATGAAGTATTCCTCCTTGTCCCTAATTATGCTTTTGGGTTTAATATCGACTTGTCTGGTTTTTGTGTAGCTCAGTCCGCTTTCTTTAGCATTTTCGTGTTGTATCTACCTTTCCATTTCTTTGTGCTAGAGATAACTGTTTTATGAATAATACGTAAACTTTTTTAAAAAATCCAATCTAACAATCTTTGTTATGTATTTGAAACATTAAGTCCATTTATAGTGAACGTAATTGCTCATATATCTGAGTTTAAACCTGCCATCATATAAACCTACCATACAAACACTTTGTGTTTGTCTCATCTGTTTATATTCCTTTTTTCTGTTCTTTCTGTCTGGGTAATTTTTTAAATTATTCCTTTTTCTTTATGCTTGTTTTTATGTACTTATATGCTTACTATTCTTTTACTATATAGGTTACTATACAGTTAATTCAAGAATCCTCAGATACTGTATTTCTATTCATTTTCTCAATGACTTATCTGTTGTTACACATTTTAAATCTGTGACTGTTTATTCACAAGTGATTATTACTTTTTTTAAAGTTAGTATTCAGTAGAATTATCATTGTTACCATTTTTGATGCTTTTCATTCCTCCCTTCATTTTCAGCCTTTTCTCTCTCAGATCATTTCTTTTTTTCCTTCCAAAAGAACATATTTCAACATTTCCTTTTAGCACTGGTTTGGTGGTGGCAAATACCTTCAGGTCTTTTTTATTTGTATTTGTGATCTGAAATTTTTTTTTTAACTATCATTCTTATAAGATGCTTTTGCCAGGGACAGATTTTAGGTTGGCTGGCATATGAGTACATTAAATTAATAATTCTGTTGTTTTCTGACCTTTATCTATTGACAGCTGTGTCAATGTAAATGTTATTATTTTGAAGGCAGTTTGACTTTTTGTGTTGAAGAGTGTTGCTTTGTCTAGAGTTTTTTGCAGTTTTACTATGATCTCTCTAGGTGTCTTATTTGTCTATTTTCTTTTTATTTATCCTGCTTGGTGTTTTGTTGAGATTTCTGAAATCTGTGGATTGAAATCTTTGATCAGTTTTGGGAAATTCTCAACCAGCTTTCTGTCCTGCCTATTGTGCCTACAGCAAATGTAGCCTCAGATTTGGGCCCATGTCTCTGCATTTTTTTTCTTCTGGAGCTTGACCTGTGCATTTTTAATTGCTTTGTCTGTTCTTTTATGTCATGAAAAATATTTTTAAAATATTTTCTCCAGCTTTTTTGTTGTCTACCAGAGAGGATTTGAATGACCTTCTCTGCCATCACCCTATGTGATTCCTTTAAGTATTGGAATAGAATTCTGTTTTGCTATCCATAGTATATTAATTATTTTTATGGCTTCTCAGATATGCCTGTTTCACTGGCGAGACAACACACTTGCAGAAGGACTGCTAAGTACCGGGTCCTTTGAGTACTGTATTTCATCAGAATTCTTTAAAATATTGGTGTCTCAGGATGATTCAGGTGTCTTGGTAAGTGGTAGCATGACCCTTGAACCCACGCCTTACTGAAAGCAGTTCATGCAGTATATCAGTCAGTCATGTTACTACTAGGATGGGATGGAAATAAAAGTTTGACCCCTTTGCTCTTAAGTTCGTGTATCAGGGTAGGAGTTGGCTAGATTTTTCTAGAGCTTGAATCTAAATTTTACAACCTGCAGTGCCTTGATTATTCTGTTGTGTTGTCAGGTAAATGAATGCCTTAATCACTTTTTCTATTTTGTCTGGCATTGTTCTTGTCCTTAGGTGTTAAGTTTGTAAAGAACATGTTAAATGAATGAGTCTGCTTATAGTCTGGAATATATTGTGGATTTAAGATGCAGGCTAAGAATTTCGCTTATTGTCACCATGGTAGCCTATGGTGATTTTTTTCTTTGGTCCTGTTCTAGTTCACCTGAAAGATATAACACTTTTCTGATCATGTTCTCATCAAAACAGTAACACATTACAGGATTCTCAAGTCAGGGCATTGAATGTGGAGAGGGGACATTCTCCCCCAGACAGTTACCAGAATCCCGTGGGTGGCTGGGCAGTGAGCAGTGTGCACAGTGTTCTCAGGTGATCCTGTTACCCCTTCCATATCCCTTCGGCCCAACCAATGGAGAGTCTCTGTAACTTACGATACTGTGCAATTCTGAATTTTGTCAGTTTGTCTTGATTGGAAATATTGTCTTCATAGACTATGGAAATATCTTAAAGTCTTCAGTTCAGTTCAGTCGCTCAGTCATGTCCGACTCTTTGTGACCCCATGAATCGCAGCACGCCAGGCCTCCCTGTCCATCACCAACTCCCAGAGTTCACTCAAACTCAGGTCCATCGAGTTGGTGATGCCATCCAGCCATTTCATCCTCTGTTGTCCCCTTCTCCTCCTGCCCCCATTCCCTCCCAGCATCAGTCTTTTCCAATGAGTCAACTCTTCACATGAGGTGGCCAAAGTATTGGAGTTTCAGCTTTAGCATCAGTCCTTCCAATGAACACCCAGGACTGATCTCCTTTAGGATGGACTGGTTGGATCTCCTTGCAGTCCAAGGGACTCTCAAGAGTCTTTTCCAACACCACAGTTCAAAAGCATCAATTCTTCGGCACTCAGCTTTCTTCACAGTCCAACTCTCACATCCGTACATGACCACTGGAAAAACCATAGCCTTGACTAGACGGACCTTTGTTGCAAAGTAATGTCTCTGCTTTTGAATATGCTATCTAGGTTGGTCATAACTTTTCTTCCAAGGAGTAAGTGTCTTTTAATTTCATGGCTGCAGTCACCATCTGCAGTGATTTTGGAGCCCAAAAAAATAAAAGTCTGACACTATTTCCACTGTTTCCCCATCTATTTCCCATGAAGTGATGGGACCAGATGCCATGATCTTCGTTTTCTGAATGTTGAGCTTTAAGCCAACTTTTTCACTCTTCTTTCACTTTCAAGAGGCTTTTTAGTTCCTATTCACTTTTTGCCATAACGGTGGTGTCATCTGCATATCTGAGGTTATTGATATTTCTCCCTGCAATCTTGATTCCAGCTTGTGCTTCTTCCAGCCCAGCGTTTCTCATGATGTACTCTGCATAGAAGTTAAATAAGCAGGGTGACAATATACAGCCTCGACGTACTCCTTTTCCTATTTGGAACCAGTCTGTTGTTCCATGTCCAGTTCTAACTGCTGCTTCCTGACTTGCATACAGATTTCTCAAGAGGCAAGTCAGGTGGTCTGGTATTCCCATCTCTTTTGGAATTTTCCACAGTTTATTGTGATCCACACAGTCAAAGACTTTGGCATAGTCAATAAAGCAGAAATAGATGTTTTTCTGGAACTCTCTTGCTTTTTCGATGATCCAGCAGATGTTGGCAATTTGATCTCTGGTTCCTCTGCCTTTTCTAAAACCAGCTTGAACATCTGGTAGTTCACGGTTCAAGTACTGCTGAAACCTGGTTTGGAGAATTTTGAGCATTACTTTACTAGCAGGTGAGATGAGTGCAATTGTGTGGTAGTTTGAGCACTCTTTGGCCTTCCCTTTCTTTGGGATTAGAGTGAAAACTGACCTTTTCCAGTCCTGTGGCCACTGCTGAGTGTTCCAAACTTGCTGGCATATTGAGTGCAGCACTTTCACAGCATCATCTTTCAGGATTTGAAATAGCTCCACTGGAATTCCATCGCCTCCACTAGCTTTGTTCGTAGTGATGCTTTCTAAGGCCCACTTGACTTCACATTCCAGGATGTCTGGCTCTAGGTGAGTCATCACACCATCGTGATTATCTTGGTCGTGAAGCTCTTTTTTGTATAGTTGTTCCGTGTATTCTTGCCACCTCTTCTTAATATCTTCTGCTTCTGTTAGGTCCATACCATTTCTGTCCTTTATCGAGCCCATCTTTGCATGCAGTGTTTCCTTGGTATCTCTAATTTTCTTGAAGAGATCTCTAGTCTTTCCTATTCTATTGTTTTCTTCTATTTCTTTGATTGCTGAGGAATGCTTTCTTATCTTTCTTTAATGTTCTTTGGAACTCTGCATTCAGATGCTCATATCTTTCCTTTTCTCCTTTGCTTTTCTCTTCTCTTCTTTTCACAGCTATTTGTAAGGCCTCCCCAGACAGCCATTTTGCTTTTTTGCATTTCTTTTCCATGGGGATGGTCTTGATCCCCGTCTCCTGTACAGTGTCACAAACCTCCATCCATAGTTCATCAGGCACTCTATCTATCAGATCCAGTCCCTTAAATCTACTTCTCACTTCCACTGTATAATCATAAGGGATTTGACGTCCCTTATTCTCTCTAGCTTTTATGGAGAACCCAGCAGTGTTGGTTCATAGCACGCATCTTGAGATTTAGTTACTCATTTCTCTTGCCCATCCTCAGGAAAGTGGTAATTATTGAGAAGCCAATGTGGTAAAACGTAGCTTACCATAGAAATTCATTAAGCTACTGCAGAATTTTCTGATTCAGAATTTACTAGTCCATTCTCACCTGTTGCTCAGCTATACACTTTACTGAAATTTTTTGAAATTTTTTAAAATAGCATTTATATTTTCCCCTATAGATCAAATAGGAGAGTAAAAATTATTATTATTTGTATTCAAGGCAAATATTATTTTACCATCACCTAGTTAAGAACTATCACATGGGAAAGACACAGATTTCATTACAAAGCTACCATTATTTGAGATTCGTGTAACACAGAGGCGCCATTTTACATATTTTGCTAATGAATATAAATATTGCCGTTTGTGAAGTTTGAAATAAAAATTTTCCCTCTTAGTACTGGTCAAAGTTTTAGTTGAAGTTTGTGACCAAATTTTCATTTTAAAAAATGAGTGTTTTGAAGCTTAAGTTGTTTGAAAAGCAACATTAGCAAAGGAGGAAGGGTTTTAGAGAAACTAGAAATAAATCGATCCTCATAGTAAGGGGAGCAACAGAGAGGTGGAGCAATATAGAACAGCGGGGCTAGAGAGGGGAAAAATCAGCTGCAAGGGAAGCAATTGGATTAGAAATGAAATAGGAAGAAAGGTGAATTTGGGAAAACTGAAATAGCAGAATACATATCACCAATTGGCAAAAAGAGATAGAATATACTAGTTACTAACTGTAGTGTGAGAAATTTTGACCCTGAAAAAAGACTGTTATGTTTTAGGGTGATTTTACTCGTTTTCCAGAATGAAGTTTTTCACTTTTTTCAACTGGCTGTAGGAATTGGAAATGTACCCATACTTATATGTAAGCTCAACTCTCAGTTTTTAATATCACCCCCCCCAAAGAGGAATTATGTGTTTATAGTAATATTTCATGTATCTGAAACTAGGCCAGATCTAGCAATCCTCTTCTGTCTGCATGAAAGTCAGGAATTAAAAGACCATAGAAGGAGAAAGACGACTTATAAAGCCAGTGTACTAACCATTAGGCATTTTACTTCTTAGTCTGGGTCCTGGGTATTCTCTTCTTGTTTCAAATGCATTGTAAGTTTCTAACAAACTACTCTTAATTTTATGTATGTTTTAACAGTTTGATTTTTCAGTTTTAAGCCCATAACCAAAAAGCACAAATCACAAATCAGAACTCAGAGAATGTAGTCTGTGGACAGGCTTATTTAAAGGCAGTGTGCCTGACGTCTGAGGTGACGTTGAAAGAGGCCAAGTATTTCTACAAAGTTGGCATTGTTCAAAGTGCACACTATTCTGCCTCCATTTAGTATGTGTATATAGGGTCCTGTCTCCCTTAGGATGTTGGAGGCATCACTGGAATATTGGTTTTCAGAGTTGGTATTTACTTTCTACAACAATAGTGGGCTTCCCTGGTGTCTCAGATGGTAAAGACTAACTGCAGTGCAGGAGACCTGGGTTCAGTACCTAGGTCAGGAAGATCCCCTGGAGGAGGGCATGGCAACACACTCCAGTATTCTTGCTTGGAGAATCCCATGACAGAGGAGCCTGGTGGGCTATATCATCCATGGGGTCGCAAAGAGTCAGACATGGCTGAGCAGCTTTCACTTTCAAGTACCGTTGATTTAGGAAAGAACTATGAGAGAACAGTTTAAATTTTAGAAAGCTTTTATCTATTTAATTTTTCTTTGGGAAGAACTTGGGGGAGAAAATAGTCTTTTTTATTGTGGCAGTTCATTTTGAAGACATACAGTCTGGAAATATTTCTACAGAATTAAAGTTTTAGAGCTAGAAGGAACTTGGCGAATCATATAGTCTAGTGTTTCTTTACCTTGGCTGCACATTTTAAGAGCTTTTCAGTTGATTCTATTGTATAACTAGGAACAGGATTTTATATTGCTATGTATTTTGAATGGGATATCCAATGACATTTGAGGATATGTAAAACTTTGGGAAAATATGATTCCTTTTTCTGTAGTATCTACCTTCATTTGATGTGTACTGTGACCACTTTACAATATGAGAATTCACAATTACTCTATGATTCTGTTACATGGAGGACTAAATGAAACAATTTAGGGTGTCGAGTGTGTAGGAGGTACTCAGTAAATATTGATGGTGATGAAAATGAAGGTAGCATGCGATTGGAACGTACACATGGGAAGACAATTCAGATTTGGGAGTGTTTAAAAGCAGATTGGCAGGATTCAGTTACTGAATACATACGCAGGATAAGGGAAGGAGTTTGGAGACTTAACTGATATTCATGCCATTCACTGAGTTTGAGTGTGTGTGCATTTAATTTTAAAAGAAGGCTGAAAGTTGATTGGAATTGCTTGTCTTGGCTTTTCACTTAATTCATTATGAGCATTAAGTTTTAAAAAGAATCTCTAACCAGGTAATGTTAGGTATTAAAGATAATTTTTGTTTAATCTATTTTCTGTACAAAAAAAGAAAAGTCTTAAATTATTACTAAAAATCAGCTTAGAGAAAGTAGCCTTACACTTTATATGTTGTTTTTTTATTTCCTAAATTGCATTTTTGGAGGATGCCACATTTGATAGCCTGAGTTAGCGCTGGGCACTTGATTAGCCTTTCCTTAGACAAGTGTCAGTAAAAACAATCATGTATTTGTCTTCAGGTCAGTGACCATGTTGGCAGAGCACTCATTAGTTAAGATGTTTCACTGACTAAAGTTTGATATTATAGGATTTGCTGTTTACAAAATTAGCTGTTTGTAGGTATGATCCAAGTGAAATGAAGAAACACATGGTTAGAGCTGTGGAACATTTTAAAGATTAGCAAGGTCTGTTTCATTTATAAATTTTAGCTTAATTTTTAGCGCAGGTAATAATACTTTGATGTTGTTAGAACATTAAGGACTGCAAAAAGCTATACAAAACCCATCTCCAACTTGTCTTCTTGCTGTGTTTTATGCAAATAAAAGCCAATGTAAATACATACTTTCCCCTTCTTTTCTATGCAAGTAGAACCTTGCTGTACACACTGTCCTATTTTATATTAGTTTTTTTTTTAATGAAAGCGTTTAAAATTTTATTTAGATTTATGGTACGGACTTTTCTTCAATATTGGCATCTTTTCAGAGTGTTTCAGAATGTTTTAAGTGTTTGATGAACATGATCATGTTTATTTGGTCAGTGTGATAATGTTGAAGCTTGTGTTCTTGAACTTCTGTGAGTTTTCTTTGTTTACTTTTCTAGCTACTCAGCTCCCTATCTTTTACCTGCCCATCAAATACTGATGATCTATCTTTGAACTTTTTTTTTTACTATACAAACCCATTCTGGGAGATTTCACTCACATTTCTGGTTTTTTATATTCTTGACTTAAAGTTCTCCCTCCGTATTCTTGGGCTTCCCTTGTGGCTCAGCTGGTAAAGTATCCACCTGCAGTGCGGGAGACCTGGGTTCACTCCCTGGGTTGGGAAGATCCCTGGAGAAGGGAAAGGCTACCCACTCCAGTATTCTGGCCTGTAGAATTCCTTGGACTACATAGTTCATGGTGTCAAAAAAGTCAGACACAACTGAGCGACTTTCACTTTCTCCATATTCTTGGCTCCCAAATAGGTATCTTCTTGCCCAGGTGTGCACCGTGAATCTAGCTTCCATTTGGCATACCCAGTTTGAATATTCCTCACCACATGATGTGGGCAAAACTCATCTCTCTCAAGTTTCCTCTGTTCCTGCTGTTAAAGGGGGGGAAAAAAAAGTGCACAGCCTGCATTTTCGTATTTCCTGTCTCAAGTGAGTAGTATAAACACTGAGTTCTTTTACTGAGAAACATAGTGATCATCTCAGACTACTCCCTTTTCTTTCACCAGCCACAGCTGTCTTCTTTCTCTTCTACCTTAATAAGTGCTGCAAAATAAAAGGTGTCTAATTAAGACATTTTGGTATTAAAAACAGCAAGACTGCAGGTGAAATGGTCTTTTGAAATGTCTGTCTGTATTTTATATGCCAGAGCATTCTATAAATGAAATTAAAGACAACAGTAATTCTGCAGTATAATTAGATGCTATTTTAGAAGTATGTATATTTCAAGTACATTTGAAACATAATAGAAGTGATTAGTTCTTCTGTTGAGGATTAGAGAAGTTTTCATAAAGGAGGTAATCATGCATTTCATAGAGAATTAATTTATGGGAACACATTTCTCTACGTTAGTACATGGAGCATTTTGCCAACATTGTTGCCTATCTTGTCTTTTCAGACTTCTAGGAAGAATCATGATAGCCATTTTCTGGATAGCATGAATGAGGAATCGAGGAGACCTTCCTAAACTATTTCAGATATGTGTAAAACTCATTTTGGGAGACTGGTTTTAGGACTAGAAAGTATGACAAATAACGATATGGATGGGGCTTTTGGATCCAGTCTTGGTTGATTCATCAAGACTCTTGTGTGTGTCTAAGATCATCTCTGTATCAGATTTTGGAAGTATTTATATGTGTATATGTATCTATCTGTATGTGTGAAATACATGTAGCCTGTTTTGAATAATTTCTTTCTAATCTGTTTCTGTATGTCACTTGATTGCCTCCTTTGGGGAACTACTTCAGTGACAGTTACACTAATGATATTGATACAGGTCAAAGATTAGTAAACTAAAATTCGTTTTTTTCAGTTTTTTAAAATATTCTAAAGAAATAGTGAAGATATTTTATACTCAGAATTATTTTTAGTTTTATAGTAAATTGTTTAAATTTGATTGCTTCTTCATTTTTTCCCTAAGTATTAGATGCTTACTGTGTGTTAGGCAATAGTTAATTACTTTACCAAAACACATATATTCCTGCTCTTTTGGATTTTATGTTGTACCAAGCAAGGCAGGCATGATAAATAATTAAATCATGTTGCCTGTTAGGAGATAGAAAGAGCTAAGGAAAGGAAAACAAATAGGAGAGGAAGAGGTGTATTGGAAATACTGGAAGCTGGGATGGAGTTTATAATATGAAATAGAGTGGTCAGGGTAGACCTCTTTGAAAAGGTGACGTCTGAGCTAAGACCTGAGAAAGTGTTTTAGGCAGAGGAAACAAGCAGTGAAAAGCTCCTGAAGTGAGACCCTGCCTGGCCAAGGGACAATGGGAAGGTTGTTGTGGCTGGAACAGAATAAGGTGAGGAAGATGTGTGAACAGAGCCTATCTTGCAAGTTGTTGTAAGGACTTTGCTTTTCTCTCTGAAACCAGAAGCTCATGGAGGATTTTGAGCCAGAGAGTGGATTGATGTTCCTGATTACTTTGTGGAGAATTTACTATGGAGGAGAGTGGGTCGAAGCAGGGAGTCCTCAGGGAGGCTCTCGCAGTAATCATAAGCATGAGTGGTAATGGTGCCTTGAACTAGGGTGGTAGCAGAGGAGTTGGTAGTAGAAGTCAAATTGTGGGTTTGTTTTGAAGGTAGAGCCCAAAGGATATGTTGAAAGTTGGGTGTAGGAGGCAGTATATAAGAATAGAGGTTAAGGATGCCCCTGTTGGTTTTCAGCAGAGCAACTGGAAGATGAAATTGTCATCAGCTGATAGATAGTGTTGGATAAAGGGATTTGAGGCTGAGGCCGAGATGTTAGGGACTCAGTGTTGTAGATTTTAAGTTTGAGTGTCTAATAGACTTCCAAATGGAGGTGTGGAGTTGAGTAAGCAATTTTGACAATCAAAATCATGATCCCACCAGGCTCCTCTTTCTGTGGGCGTTCTCCAGGTAAGAACATTGGAGTGGATTGCCCTTCCCTCTCCCCCAGGGGGGATCTTCCCAACCCAGGGATCAAACCCAAGTCTCCTGCGTTGCAGGTGACTTTACCATCTGAGCCACCAGGGAAGCCCCAGTTTTTCGCAACAATTATTTATTGAGTACCTCTGTTTGATAGTTCAGATGGTGAAGAATATGCCCACATTGCCAGAGGCTGAGGTTGGATCCCTGGTTCGGGAAGATCCCCTGGAGAAGGAAATGGCAACCCGCTCCAGTATTCTTGCCTGGAGAATCCCATGGAAAGAGGAGCCTGTCGGGCTACAGTCCAAATGGTTGCAAAGAGTCGTACACAACTGAGCAATTAACATTTCACTTCTATTTGATACTAGATGATTGGGGGCTACAGTGATAAGCAAATATAATTATGGGCTCAGTCCTTACAGAAATTAACATATAGTGTGGTAGACAGATATTAATTAAGTAATGATGCAAACATTTTAAGTAACAGTTGCAAATGCTATGAAGGAAGGGCATCTAGGACTAAGCGGGCAGAAAATGGGGCCCGATGACCCTGAGGGTGAGGGAAGGCTTTCTTGAGAAAATGACAGTTGAGCTATAATTTACATACACTGAAATTCATTCATTTAAATTGTATAGGTGGATGAATTTCGACTAATCCTTGTGACCACTGCTGCAGTCAGGATATAGAATAATGCTATCATTCCAAAAATGTTCTCTGATGCCTGTTTTTTTTGCCCACTTTCAACTGGGCTGTCTTTTAAATTGATTTGTAGGGCTTCTTCCTATATCCTAGATACAAATCTCTTACTGACTATATATATTGCAAATACTTTCTTCCAGTTTGAAAATTACCTTTTTATTCTCTTTATGGTGTCTTTGGATGAACAGTTTCTAATTTAAGTGAAATCCCAGTTTATCAGTCTTTTTCTTTTCAGTGTCTTGTTTATAAAATACTTTCTTGTATAAGGGTCAGGAAGATATCCTTGCTTCTGAAAGTTTGCTTATCCATGATTCATTGCAGATTAAATTTGTTTATGATCTGAGCTAGGAGTCAGGGTTCATTTTTGTTCATATGATGTTCAGTTTATCCAGTACCATTTATTGGAAAGATCAGTTTTCACCCATTGAATATAAATCATTTTGTTGTAAAGTGGCTGTGAGTGTGGGGCTGTTCCTCAGTTCTTTTATTCTGTTGGCCTGTTATCAGTCCTTGCATCAGCCACATACCTGAACACTACATATCAGGTAATGTTGTTGTTCTAGAATCCTGGCTGTTCTAAGTCTTCTGTATTTCCATGTAAATTTTAGAGTAAGTTTGTTAATTTCTGCAGAAAGCCTACTTGGATTTTGATTGAGATTACATAAAATCTCTAAGCCAACAATGGAGAAACTGATACATCTCCACAATATTTAGTCTTCCAGTCAATGAGGATGACATATGCCTCTGTTTAGTAACCCTTAATTTCTCTCAACAATGTCGCAGTGTAGAAGTATTGCACATCTCTTGCTAGGTTTATCTCCTAGCTAGTCACCTTTTTTTGGATGCTGTTATACATGGTATCATTTTCAAAATTTTAGTTTTCTAGTTGTTTATTGGAAATTATAGAAATTATATATATACACACACATATGTAGGTGTGTGTATATATATACCTTGTCTCTAGTTACTCTAGTGATCCTAACAGTTTGTTAAAGATTCTCTTGCGTTTTCTATGCACTCAATCATGTTATCTTTGAATAATAATTATATGTCATTACCAATCTTTTATTTTTCCCCCTACTTTATTCTTTTTTTAATACTGTTGATTTGTTGGTTTATTTATTTTGTTGAATATACGGTGTTAATGAATATACTTGTCTTGTTCCTGAATTTTTATTTTCTTCCTGAAAGTCCAGTATTTTCATCAATAAAAGATGATATTGAGTATACATTTTATTTTGTAAACTAGATTTACTAGGTTAAGGATGTTCCCATTCTTAATGTTTTAAACTCTTCAGTGGATGTTGAATTTTAACAGATAATTTTCCTTTATTGAGATGATTATATGAATTTTAGTTTGGTAATTTGGTGAGTGTTACAATGATTAATTTCCAGAAGTTAAATTAGCCTGCATTCCTGAAATAAATTCCATTGTTTATATAATGCATCATCTTTTTTATGCAGTCTGAATTTGATTTGCAAAATTTTGTTTAGGATTTTTGCGTCTGTTCATGAGAAATATTGGCCTGTAAATTTCTTTCTTGTGATGTCATTGTCAGGTTTTGGTATCAGAGTTTTGGTGACCCCATTAGGACTTGGAAATTGTTCCCCATTTTTGTGTTCTCTAAAAGACTGCGTATGGTTGCTTGAGTTCTGTACTTGTCTTATTTTATTTCCTTCATTATACTATTTGGGGTTTGATTGCTGTCTCTTCCTGGCTACTGCAGATGGAAGCTTATATCATTAATTTTTCAACCTTTCTTAAAAATGCATTTTAAATATGCATTTTCAAGCTATCAATTTTCATGGTTTAGCTGTATCTCATATATATATATTTTTTCTGGCTGCTGCTGCTTTTTTTAAAAAAATTTATTTATTTGACTGTGCTGGGCCTTAGTTGCAGCATGGGGGATCTAGTTCTCTGACCAGGGATTGAACCTAGGACCCCTGCTTAAGGAGCTCAGAGTCTTAGCCACTGGGCCACCAGGGAAGTCCCTGTCTCACAAATTTGATGTTGCATTTTCATTACCATTCATTCATTTCAGCATATTTTCTAATTTCCATTGTGATTTCTTCACTAACAGGTTATTAGTTTTCTGTTACTGATTTCGAGTTTAATTCACTGTGCTCAAAACATATAACATGTGATTTCAATAATTTGTTATTTGTTGACTTCCTCTGTGGCCCCGAATATAGCCTAGTTTGGTCTACATTCCTTGAGTGTTTGAGAAGATTGTGTATTATGCAATTGTTGTATATAGTAAGCTAAGCATGTTAATTAAATTGAGTTGTTAATGGCGTTGTCAAATCTTATATTCTAAGGCTCTTTATTGCTATTAGATGTTTTTTTGTCCTGTCAGGTACTAGAAGTATATTAAAATCTCCAACCATTATTATGGATTATTTGCTTTTTCCTTTTGATTCTGTCAACTCTTAGGATATAGATTTTGAAGCTGTGTTATAAGATGTATGCAAATTTATGATCGTTACATTCCTGGTTAATTGGTCCTTTCATTATAATAAACTGTCCCTTTCGTTTTTCTAGTGGTAATAGTTCTTGATTTGTCAACTGATATATAGTGACATCACCATACATTTAATTAATGTTTATATATTATTCTTTTTCTTTTAACATCTGTATGTCCCTAAGTTTAAAGTAAATCTCTTGTAAACAGAATATAGTTGAGTGTTTTAAAAATTCAGTAGTATTTATTTTATTGAAATATTGAATATAAATATGAAATTGAATATGGATATGAAATCTGAGAGGTCCATAAATATTTAATGTAGAACATGATATAATAGGTTCTGAGTTTGTCAGCCTGATCCTGGTTTTCTATTTGTGTTATTTTTGTCCTTCTTTGAATTAATTAAGCATTATTTGTTCTTTATATGTGTATAGGCATTTTTGAGTAGTTACCCAATAGATTACATTGTGCAAGCTTGGTTTATTAGATTCCAGTCTAAATTTGTACTTCTAACACTTGCTGAAAAATACAAGAAATTTATAGCAATTTAACTCTTTATTCTGTTGTCCTTTATGTTAGTCTTGTCATATTTTATACTTCTACATATCTTTAAGCTATGCTAGTCATTGTTAGTGTTATTTTAAATGTTAATGTTTTTATTTGTTTACATATTTACCTTTTCATTCCTTTCTGTTAATTCCTTTAGTTCTGTGCTTCCGTCTGGGGCCATTTTCTTTTAGCTGGATGAATGCTTTTCAGTTGAACAAGTTATCTCAGTTTTCATTCATCTGAAACTGTTATTATTTCATCTTCGTATTTGGAGTATATTTTCTCTTAGTATAGAATTCTAGGTTGGTTGATTTATCATTTTCTTTTTCTGTCTTAGCACCGTAAAGATCTTGTTTTTTTGCATTCTATTTCCATTATTTCTGATACAGAATAGGTTTTTAGTCTGATCGCCAGCCCCCTGAAGGTAATGTGACTCTCTTTCCGTGGCTGCTTTTAAGGCTTTCACTTTGACTTCGGCCGTTAGGACTTGGACTCCGACACGTCTAGCAATGTTTGCTTCATATCCTGCTGAGGTTTGTAGAGCTTCATACGTTTGCTAGAGACTCATCTTTTGTTAGGTTTGGAAAATTCTTGACCAGCATTCTTACTGCTTATGTGTCATTTTCTCCACTTTTGTAACTCCAGTTAGATGTGTGTTAGGCCTTTTTAGCATGACATACATGTCTGTAACACTTTTGAGTTGTATTTTCTCTCCATTTTTTCTATCTTGATGTGTGATTTTATTTTACATTTTTGTTGTTCCACTTTACTCTTTTAAGAATTCTAGGCTTTGCTGAAATTCTCCATTTATCCTGTTTGCTTTTTGCCTGGAACATGTCAGTCATTATTAAGGTCTCTCATATAACTCTAAAATGTGAATGACCTATGTGTCTTTTTTCTGTTTTCTATTATTTCTGTTGGTTGTCCATCTACTCTCTTCTTTTTTTTTTAATGGAGATAAAATTCACATAGTGTGAAGTTCACCATTTTAACCTTTCAAAGTACAGTCACCCTCAGATATTGTGGGTTCCATTCTTGGAGAAGGAAATGGCAACCCACTCAGTACTCTTGCCTGGAAAATCCCATGGACGGAGGATCGCGGTAGGCTACGGTCCATGGGGTTGCAAAGAGTCGGACACAGCATTCTAGACCACCACAATAACGTGAATACTGCAATAAAGCTAGTCACAGAAATTTTTCTGTTTCCCAGAGCATATAAAAGTTGTGTTACACTGTACTGTAGTCTGTGAAGGGTGGATTGGCACTGTGTCTGAACATCAGTATACACAGCTTAATTAAAAAATACTCGATTGCTAAAAAAATGCTCACCAGCATCAGAACCGTGAGTTATAATCTTTTTGCAATAGTAACATTAAAGAGCACTGCTCAAAGACCACCGTGACAAATATAATAGTCATGAAATACTGTGAAAATTACCAAAACATGACACAGAAACTTGAAATGAGCAAATGCTGTTGGAAAAATGGCACCAACATACTTCCTTCACACAGGGTTGCCACACACGTCTAATTTATAAAACACACACACAGTATCATTGAAGCACAATAAAGTGAGGAATGCTTGTATACAACTCAGTGGTTTTCAGTGTGTTCACAGGGTATACAGCCATTACCATTATCTAATTTCAGGACACTTCCATCACTCCAAGAAGAACACTCATGACCATTGACCATCAGCTCCAGTTGTCACCTCTGCCCATCCCCCTGGCAAAGACTGATCAGTCTACTTTCTGTCTCTCTGGCTTTGCCTGTTCTGGACAGCACATGTAAATGGAATCATACCATGCATGGACTTTTGAGTCTGACTTCTTCACTTAGCATAAGATGTGTCTGTAGTGTGTATCAGTACTTTGCTCTATTTTGTGGCTGAAAAACATTCCATTGTGTAGATAATTTATCACATTTTGTTTATTCATTCATTGGTTAAAGAACTTTTAGTTTTTTCCCCTACTGTTTGGCCATTTTATGAATAGTGCTGCTGTGAACATTCATGTGTAAATATGGTGTGAATGCATGTCTTCGATTCTCTTGGATCTATACCTGGAGAGGAATTGCTGGGTCCTTTGATAGCTTTGTGTTTACCTCTTTGAGAATCTACTCAAGTGTTTGGCACAACAGCTGCACCCTTTTACAGTCCCTTCAGCATGTATGAGAGTTATTTTCTCCACTTTCTTACTAACACTTGTTATTTTCTGCAGTTAAAAAAAAAATTTATTGTAGCCATCCTGATGAGTGTTGGCCATTTCTTATTTTTTGTAGAATGCCTTTTAATTTTAATAGAGGGTTTTTGGACTTGGTAGGGCTGATCTATTTAAATTGTGATCTTAATCCAAGTAGAGGCTCTTTTGAAATCTTAATAGAGGGATTGGCTTGTTTGAAGGCCCTTCTGATGTGCTGGGGCCTCTACTCCAGTCTTTGTCTCCCTTGAACAGGGCAGAGCTGAAATCTCAGCTCTTTTTTGTCGTAATGGCTGTTTTCTGCTAGTTTTCTTGAATCTCCCCCTTCTTTCTGGTTCTTTCTCTCTGGGACTTTGTTCTTTAGTTTCCGGCTCTCTGGTGGCTGAAAATCTCCGTCTTCTCTGAGTCTAGTGGGACTGCCACCTCTTGCGTTTTCTATTCCACAGTGAAGTCAGGAAAAGCCAGCGTGGCTGTGGGGTTGTGTTGTTTCCATTTTTCCCTTCTTTTAAGAGTTGTCTCCCCTCTTGTTCCTCTCTGTGTACATTACTCTTCAGTGCCTTCAAATGATTTTTCCTTTTACCTAGATTTTATTTTTTTTAGAGAAACAGTTTTAATTTTTATTTTATTTATTTATTTATTTATTGCCATTTTAAAAAAGTACAACTAACCAGGTAAAGAAGCACAAATACAAAGTAATGAGTCTTGGAAAACATAGACAGAATACTCCTTAATGTAAATCACAGCAAGATCTTTCTCAATCCACCTCCTGGTTTCAGAACTTGATGAAGCTCAGGTTCTTGATGTCTCATGGCAGAAAGAATTCTGTGAGAACCAAGTGATAGGTAAGAAATGGATTTACAGAAAAAGACACTCCACAGAGTTTGGGCCATCTCGGAAGGAGAGAGTGGCCTATCTGGATTTTATAGCTTTTATTAGCAAGAGGGTTGGTTTGATACAAGCTACTTTATTATGATGGGAACTGAGAACACTGATGTTTTATGAGTTGAATCACTTGAATCACAAGATGAGAAACTGATACCTATTGAGAATGAGAGCATAAATTCTTGAACAGAAAATTTGGACAAGATAATAGGAGGAAGGAATTGGATTTTCGAACCAGAGGGTCAAGTCAGCCATATTGAAGGAAGATAAAGGGTGATTTAAAAGTGAGATATGTGACACCGAGTTGATGTTTGGTAATTTTCTTGAAAATGGAGCAAAGTATTTCAAGAATACAAATTGGATAAAGAATTTAAGATAAGACTTGAAGAGGACATATTTAATAAGCAGTTATTGGGTTCAGTAGTGGAAGAAACTAAGATTATGAATTTAAGATTTTGAATCTGTTTAATTTTGTAAATGTTAGTGATTATGAGGTGGTAGGAGATTTGAGTGTTTACACATGATGTCTAAAGAACCATGTATATCTGGTCAGTGTGCTAGGGAGGACTGTGTTTGCAAAATCTGGGTAGTATAGACATGTCAGAGGAAGACTGAAGTAGAAATGGACATTCTGTGTAGAACACAGACAAGTAGAGAAAGAAAGCAAAATAAATCTGTAGAGGTAAGATTTCCGTATCCTCTTACAGGCTTAAAAAACTGGGGTTTGGAAAGAAACTATTATGCTTTCTCTACCCAAAAATCCCCAAGAAGGGAGCCAGGTTTATAAACCACCTTATCTTATATCTGTGTTTTTCCTTTTGCCCTTTTGTGAACTCTCAAGGTTAGTCAGTGATTTTCTTCACACTTTCATTAGGAAATTTGCCAAAGGCATCCTTTTGAGGCAGCTGTCTGTGTACCCTTGGAGGCCGTCAGTAATGTTTCCAATCTATAGGAGTAGTCGGCACAAAAATGTGGGTCTGAGCTGCATCTTTGTGGTTTGAAACATTCCCCCTCCAAAGCCACCCCCCCTCCCAACAATATAAAATGTATCACATTTTGAAGTTTCTGTACCTTAGTCTTTTGTTACTGTATCTTTTCAGGTGAACTAACCACTAAGAGTAAATATATCCAAATATATCAATAATGAAAGGAGACTTGATTTTTAAAGTATAATTGAAATAGCAATAGTGGGCACCTTAGAAATCTTTATAGATAAACAAGAATTCTTTTTGTATCAAATGTTATGATTTTTAAATTTTCACTGTAAAGTAAAATACACCTGAATTGTGGTTCTTCTTTTGGTCTAAGGTGGTCAGAGGATACATCCATGCTGATGATCCTATGAAGTTTTTGGAGCGTATTAAGCACAATGTGAATAAGCCCATAATTAAAATGCAGTAGAATAAGTTGAAACGCATGTGTGTTTTTGTTCCTGTTCACTTGAATAATATAGGCAACTGCTACACCATATGCATCTTTAATATATTAGTCTGACTGTTTGTCTTGTTTTACTAAACTGTCTTCTTTCAGCCACCCACACAGAATATGCCTATGGGTCCCGGAGGGATGAGTCCGAGCGGCCCTCCCCCACCTCCGCGTGCTCACAACATGCCTTCAGATGGAATGGTAGGTGGGGGTCCTCCGGCACCACACATGCAGAACCAGATGAACGGCCAGATGCCTGGTAAGTTTCTCTCCTCTAAGACATTAACACCAGAGTTGCTTAGCAACTGAAACGACATGGGGGCTCAAGGGATACTTAGATTGTTGATGACAAAACTGCTTTGAATGCCCCCGAGTCCAAGCTCTCTTAGAGTTTGTTAGCTACAGAGCTACGTGACCTGTATTCAGTGTTTATCAGGCTGCCCTTGGGCTTTGATGTAGCTGACACACAGCATTCCTCTGATGAACAGAACTGGCTAAATTTAGTCTGTCTGAAACTATGCAATACAGCTGGCTTTAGAAGCTTTTGGTGGGGGGAAAAGGCATGGCATCATGGCTTAAGAATTAAAATGTTTATAAAAATGTATTGTAGCATTTCTCTGAGTTTTGTGTTTACTGGAAATTTTAGTGATGTCAGAAACGGTACTGTTGGAAAAATAACACATAGGGAGATAAAACGAAACACTCTCTAAAGTGCTAATGTATTTAGTATTTCCTCATTGGTCTATTGAAACTGAGCTTGGATTTTTATGAATATATATGTTTATAGCATAATGGAAATGTGGAAATTGAGCAAAATTAAAAGCTGGAAGGTGTCAGCTTTCTTACATGATACATCATTTGTTGTTTATCCATTTTAAGTTTAGAGCTACTGAAAATATCTTTCAGACCATCAGGTGCTGATTTACACACCTTTTGCTGGGTTGAATTTTTAACCTGAAAAGTATCTTTAAATTATCTTGTTTTTGTAATAGTAGTCACACCCACACCCATAATTTTTGGTGGGGTGTTTTCTACATTTAATATAAGAATATTTTTACTTATTACTTATTTACTTATTACTTATTTTACTTATTTAAATATTTTATTTAATCTTCTAAAAAAGATTATTTTCATCAACATAAAGAAAGTATTATACAAATAGCAATAAAATCACAGAGAAGTTTATTTTTTAAATTAGTAGTATTAGCATCTTTAGGATAGTATCAACTGATTGTGTTGGTAGCATTGGTGTTCAGGGTCTTTGGATGCAGAAAGCACAGAGCAAAAGAGGCCAGGTCACCTGGCTTCCCAGAGAGCGATGTGTGATTGATGGGTCATGGAGGAGGCTGGGGTGTTTTGGTGGCAGCTTTCTCTTTCTTGCCAGGGCTTCCACAGTCACGGCCCACATGGCCCTCACCCCACGTGGAGGCAGGATTAAAAACATAACAGCTTGTTGGTTGTAGTTAGAAGGAAGCTTCTTGCTTCCTTCTGGTTGTAGTCAGAAGGAACTGGTTGTAGTCGAAGGAAGCTTCTTGCTCTGACCATACTTAGATCATCAGGACACGTTGTTTTTAAAACTGTCAGAGTAGTGCCAATGCAGGTTAGTAAGTCAGGGGAGTTTTGTGATTTTTTTTTTTTTTTATAGTGGTGCCTTTAATTAGGAATTCAATTCAACTTCTCCAGGTAACATTCATGCCAAAGGCTGAGGAAGCAAGTGAGCAGTAGTGTAATTATTGTTAACATGACATTTGGTTTTTGTGTGAGGCCATCTGGAATAAGATATCTCTTTATGAGCCAGGGATTTTCAACCAGTTATGACCTAGGTTGTCTAGAATACTGGAGAACTTCTAAAACAACTCATAGTTAGAAAGTTTACAGTTAGGTGTAGGAGAAATTGGAAGTCCAGTTAGTTATATTGTTTTTATTTAATAGGTTTCTTATGATATTTAGCCAACCTTTTTATGCACACAAATTTGTATCTAGGCTTTTGATTTCTGATTTAGTTGTGTTTTTAATATTTTGTCTTGTAAGTGGTAGTGTTCTTTATATGCTGTTTGATCTTGATCACATATCTTCCTTTAAAATAAATTTAGCTGATTGAAAAAAAAATAGATAATATATGCCTGCTGCTGCTGCTGCTGCTGCTTCTACTTCTACTACTAAGTCGCTTCAGTTGTGTCCGACTCTGTGCGACCCCATAGACGGCAGCCCATGAGGCTCCCCTGTCCCTGGGATTCTCTAGGCAAGAACACTGGAGTGGGTCGCCATTTCCTTCTCCAATGCATGAAAGTGAAAGGTGAAAGTGAAGTCGCTCAGTCGTGTCTGACTCTTAGCGACCCCATGGACTGTGGCCCACCAGGCTCCTTCGTCCATGGGATTTTCCAGGCAAGAGTGTTGGAGTGGGGTGCCATTGCCTTCTCCGTCCCACTTCTTACCTACTGGGAAATCATAAAGTACATTCTGTTGCCAATTTGAAATGTTTTTTAATTATTCACTCCATCCTTTCTCATTGGGTCACATATCAGGAGTGAGGGGAAGGACTCAAATCAGACTACTTAGGCTTGACTCTTAAAAACCACTACTTTACCATTTTTGACAAAATTGTAAACCTCCTGAAGCCTCATTTTTATCCTCTGTAAAATGGGGATAATATTAGTACTGACTTCATAGGGATGTTGTGAATGGTACCAAAATCAAAAGGTGCAAAAAGACACACAGCCCCTCTCTACCCAGGCTCGTTGTTCCAGATAGTCATTGGTGTCTAGTTACCCCTTAAAACATGTGCTGGTGTACATTCTTTCTTCTTCTTCTTTTTTTTTTAAACACAAATGGTAGCATATGTTAGATAGTATTATATTTCATATTTTTACCTCTTAAAGATTTCCCTTAGATACCATGAGTATATAAAGATATATTTTGGAGACCACTCAGTATATAAAGAGCTGCCTCATTGTTTTTGATGACTGTATTGCATTCTTTTTATGGATGCCTCGCATTTATTTGGACCGTTTCCTTCTGATAGAAATATAGGTTATTTCTAGTCTTTTGGTATTAAAAATTACACTCTTGTGAAAATGCCTGTGAAATATAAATAAGTACACAAACTTACAGTTTTGTATCCATATACACTCAAAAACTTGTATATTTATAGGATAAAGTCCTAGAACTGAAATTGCTAGGTTAAAGGTGTATGCATTTTATAATATGGTAGTTATTGCCATATTGGTCTACATAAAAATAGTACTTACTTATACATTTATAGTCTTCCAGTGAATTATGAAAGTGCTTTTTTCTTCGTACTATGGTTGGAACAAAACTTTTGATCTTTGCAAATCTAAAAGTTGAAAAATGGATCTCATGGTTTTAATTTGCCTTTTTACTATATTAAATGAAACAAGGAATTTTCTCATATTTATGGCCCTTTTGTAGCTTTTGTGTGAACTGATATTTTGTGTACTTTGCCTGTTTACTGCTGGTAGACTTTTACTTACTTAGTTTATATGTTAAGTAATTGGTTTGGTCTGTGATATTTCTTGTAAATAATTTTTCCCAGTTAATCTTTTTATTATTTAATTTTGCTTTTTTTGTCATGTGCAAATGTTTTATTTTTATGTACTCTAGTTTATAAATCTTTTATAGTTCTGAGTTTTTTTTGCGTACTTAAGAAAGCGCTTCCACTCTAAGTTTATTTTAGAAATTCTCCAGTTTGAAATGCTCTTTTATGGTTTCCTTACTTTTTCTTTCTTCTTTTACATCTGGACTTAGTTTTGCTAGAAAAAACATGGTAGGGATCCAGCCTGTGTTTTTCCAGATGTCTGCTCAGTTGTCACAACATCACTTACAGAATCATCTTTCTTTTGCTCACAGATACTTAATATCAGAACCATTGTCATTATTTGCCAGATTGCCCTTTTGGGTCAGTTTTTAGACTGTGCTCTAGGTTCATTGATCTGTGAATTTGTTCATTTATGTGTTAGCACTACACACTTTTAATTCAGCTTCATATATTTTGGTCTCTTATAAAGCAAGTCCTCCTTCGTACTTTGTTTTTTTTTTAATTTTTCTAGAATGTTTCTGGTTTTTCAAAAGCATCAGTTTCTTAATCTGTAAAATGAGAATAGTAGTCCACCCTACAGTATTTGCTGTCATTCAAGTAAAGCATTTACTTTTTTTTGCTATTGATTAAATACTCAAGTTATCATTTGGTAGCTTTTTAAGGTACTTTTGTATAGATCATCTGTTTAACTTTCATATTTTGGTTCCGATCACTTTTCTTCAAGGGCCCAACCATATCCCTATGCAGGGACCTGGACCCAATCAACTTAATATGACCAACAGTTCCATGAACATGCCTTCAAGTAGCCACGGGTCCATGGGAGGTTACAACCATTCCGTGCCGTCATCCCAGAGCATGCCGGTACAGAACCAGATGACCATGAGTCAAGGGCAGCCCATGGGAAACTACGGCCCCAGACCAAATATGAGTATGCAACCAAACCAAGGTAAGTTAGCTTTCTTTATACCCTTCTTGACTAGAATGCTCCATTAGCTTTTGAAAATCAGTTTTTTAAAAATGTTAACTGATTTTCAAAATCACAAGTTTCAAGTAAGTCATACTCAGAAAAGGAACATCAAGTTTGAAACCAGCTGAAAATAATTTTTTTCTTTTACATTTAGGAATTAAATTGCTCAGTTTAGCTTTTTAAGCTTATTTATTTTTATATTTTTGGGACAGTTTATTTGAGACAGTATTTTTGGATTTTGAAGCTAATTGGTGAATAACAGAACATTTGGTTAGACCTAGAGAATTGAGAAAATAGAATTTTATTAAGTATACTCCTTAAAAAGCGTCTGCTCTGTGGTTCATTTTACTTGTGAAGAATATATTAATTTTCTTTGAATCTTGCTTGATTTAATGTTTTCTGATGCTGTGTTTCAGCATTAAAGGTAATTTTAAGATAATTTGTTGTTAGAATGTTCAGTGGAGGTGCTGCTGTATTCTTGTATTATTAGAGTGGTGTGAAGTCTATTAAAGTTTATTACCAATCTCAGAGAATGAAATTGTTATCATGTTTCTCTTTTAAGTATTCTTGTGAATAATAACTAAAAACCAGTAAGTGGCGCTCTGTTCTGCTAATTGCCTGTTAAACCATCTGGCCTGTTGCCAGCTTAAAGCTATTTCAATTATGAAATGTGATGAGGTTAAGAGTCTCAGATAGAATTAAATGTATTTGCAATAAAATTGTCTAGATTTTGCTTATGAAAAACAAATCACCAAAATACAACCAGATAAAGGAAGTTAATCTGTTGATTATTATTTTTGATGAAATAATATATTGTGATTTAAAAATCTACAGATATTTTCTATAATTTTGGTAAAATACACCAGACACAAAGGCAGATACATGGAACAAACTGTCAATGAACATAGCTTCACAGAACTGGCACTTATTCCATTCTTTTCCCCTGAAAGTTGTTGAGTGCCCATTATGGAATATTTCCTTAAGTTATATCAAATAAAGGTTCAAAACCACAGCAAGATCCAGTCAGTGCTAGATTAGGAGGGGTTCAGATGTTTCCTATACAGTTTGATTACCAGGAAAGAGAGCAAAAAAATAGTGATTCTTTACAGCAACCACCGTAATGGTGGCACATTTCTTAGAAAATACGTGTGCGACAGTGGATGTTGCTGCAGCAGGGATTGACACGGCATCTTAAGATTTGAAGGGCCGTCCCAGGTGTCTCAGTGGTAAAGAATCCGCCTGCAGTGCGGGAGACCTGGGTTTGATCCCTGGGTCAGGAAGATCCCCTGGAGAAGGAAATGGCAACCCACTCCAGTATTCTTGCCTGGGAAATCCCATGGACAGAGGAGCCTGGCAGGTTATAGCCCTTAGGTTCGCCAGAGTCAGACACAACTGAGCAACTGAGCATGCACTTAAGATTTGAAGAAGAAAAATAACATATGCAGCAATGTGTATGGAGAAAATGGTTTTACTGTTTTTGGAAAAAGGAGTTAAAGTTTTATAGGAGTTTCTGTTCAAAATATAGCCACCAGCTATTACTGTTTTTTAAATTAAAATTATTTTTCTTTTATTGAGTTACAGTTAACATACAATATTAGTTTCAGGTGTATAGCATAATGATTTGACAGTTTCCTGCATTATGAAATGATCACCGTAAGTCCAGTTACCATGTCATTGAACTAAATTGTTAAATATTATTGACTGTATTCCCTGTGTGTACATAATACCACCATGACTGACTTAAACCTGGAAGTTTGCACCTCTTAGTCTGTTTCACCCATTTTGTGCATCACCCCCAACACCCCACAGTGTTCTTCTGAAAAATGTCATATTTGTATCAATGTATAGTTTTTTCTTTTTTTAGAAGTTATTTTACTTTTTCTTTGTTCTCATAATTTGTGAATTTAAGAATAGAAAATAGACTGTATAAAACATGACTTTGAGGATCTGATTTAGAAATAAAACCTGCATTTCAAAAGACAAAAGAGGATGTTAGGGAGGAAATTACCACTGTTTTAAAAAAATCTCTTCTGGACAAATATAAAGCTTTTCGGTTAAATTTTGACATTTCAGAATCAAGAACCACCAAAGAAAATTGCAATTTCCATGGAAAAAAGGAGGGAAAGTTATATGAGTTTTTAGCAATACTTGCTTTCTTAATCACAAATAAAAAACTTTTCAGTTAAATTTCTTATAAAAATATTTTGGAATTCCTTATAGATATATTTTAATTACATGGTACCTGTTGGATTTTTAAAAACTTGTGCAGCATGATATAAGTTTTATTTGAAGTTTTAATATTTATTTTATTATAAAACCTTTCCTTAGATAGTTTTATAAAAATAAGCTATATGTTTTACATTAAATTTTTTGTTTTGATAAATAGGTGAAAGAAATTAGAGGAGACTATATTTTAAAATATTTTAAAGAAAAGTTTAGAGGAATACCAATATTCTATAAAAGGAAATGTTTTCTACTTTAAAATTTTTTTGTTAATATTTGTTGAGATATTATTTGCTGTTCTTTGAGTTAATTCAGATTTCAAAATGTTGAGGCCTTTTAACTATCTGCTTATTTCTGTATACATATCTCTACATCAAGAGCTATTAGAAAAAGTTAAAACCACTTATTTTTTAATAATGAAATTTATTAAATATTTAATAATGAAATAGTGAGATTTCTTAGATTAAATCTCTGTCCAATGACAAATGAAGGGGAGAAAAGCCAGTCCCGATAATTGTGTTTTAAAAACAAGTAACAATTATTTAACCTTTGTCACGTTAATAATCATTAATTATTTAGGTGACATATTTGGGTACTTTATCTGATGATGTCATAGTAGTTTTCTAAATAGAACATTGCAGGTCAAGACCTAGATGTGTTTTATTGTGGTAGTTTTGAAGTGGCTTTGTTATTTACCCTCTCTCCTTTCCTTTCCTTCTTTTTTTTCTCCCCTCTTTGAAAATGAAATTCAGGAGGAAAAAGTACTCCTCTAAAAATTTTGCCATGTATTTTGGAGTCTGACTGAAATTAATTCAAAGGATAGATATCTTACACATTTTCAGTTTATCACTGTGAATGTTTAAAAAAGGAAGGAGAAGCAGCATAATAATTTATACTCATAGTTCCAATATAAAAGGGGACATTGTATACCAGTGTTATAGTAAAAGTATCATTTCTGGCAATGAAATTATAGAATGTCTTTGGATGTCATAATTCTCTAAAAGCTGTTTTCAGCTTCTAAATTTTTACTGAAAAGTTGAAAAATGAGTAAACCAAATTAATGCAAAGTCTAATATAGTGAAAACATGTAGACCTACCACACCAAACATGTCATTTCAAAAAACTGAATAAAAAATTGGCCCCATTAAATTTACTGATTACCATATTCATAGTCATTAAAAAATTATAAATTAAATGAACTTATATGACAGTGGCAGTTGGTGCCTACTTTTAGTTGTAGTTTTATGCATATCTGTGAACTGAGAAAGCAGATGTTTTTAAATTCAGCATTTAGTGTATATTCTCTTAAGAGGACTACTGTTTTTAGATGAGTGGTTTAGCAAGTTTTTAATGTTAATTTCTTTCTTAAATTGCTACACAGTGTTGTAAATAGTTAATCCGACCTACTTCCTGTGTTATTTTAACTATAATCCAGATTAAGTTCAGTGATGTTCACTTTGAACTTAAGGAGTAAGGCTCATGTTCACAGTTGATCACCTTCTTACGTGTTGGATCTACTCACTTATGTAGATAGCGTCGGCTCCACTGCAGTTCAAACAGCTCCAAAGAGGCAGAGGTTTGCCTCTTTTGTTCTGGTATCTAGAACAAAACCAGATCCGTCTTTTCAGTGAATGGGAACTGAAACCAAATGTTACATGATAACCCAGAAAGATACAGAGTTAGTGCCTTAAAGATGTTTCTTTAAAAGTCTAATTAATTTGAGTAGAGTAGTAGGCTTTCTGGAATAAAAGTTAACATTTGATAGCACCAGCATATTTTTCATTCCCAGGCATTAGTGATTATAGCTTTCCAGATTTTAACACCATTTTACTTACTTATTACATATTCAAACATAAGGATTTTCACAGATTGTTATATTTGTGTTAAAGCATATATTTCACAAGTTCCAGGTATGGTATATAATTCTTCAGACTTGGATCCAAGTCTTGGCCCCATAGATTACTGTGTATGGGCCTCTATCTAATTTTCTTAATTTCTTTAAGTAAGATTAAGTGAGATGATACATTTAAAAATCCTAATTCCATAATTTTTTATATAATTTACATAAAATGAGAACAAGGGGTTTTGTAATAATGAAAACTTGAGATCGTTTATTGGGGATTATCTTCTTTAGCCATAAGACCTAATTTATTTCTGGCTTTAGTTTTGTTTGAACAGTATTAAGAAAGTCTTGATTGATTTAGCTAATAAGTTGCAAGTGATAATGATGTGATCTAGAAGCTTGACATTAGAGTAGTGGGAAATTTTTCTCTAAGTACTTTTATCATATAAATATGAAGGGCAAAAAAATATTGTCATAGCCAGATTTGTTATATTTACTCTTATTTTACGGTGGTTTATTATCAGTTATATATTCAGTTTTTTTAGAAACTGACAAAGTGATTACCAAAGTAGCTCTCCCATTTTATATCCCAGCAGCACAGTGCATGTGGGACCCGCTTTCTTCAGATATTTGCCAGCATTTGGTATTGTCAGTTTTTTTTTTAATTTTAGCTGTTCTAAAAATGAGTAGTAGATCACATCTCATTGTGGCCTTAATTTGCATCTCCCCAATGGCTAGTGATGCTGAACATCTTTTCACGTGCTTATTTGCCATCTGTATATCCTCTTCAGCGAAATGTCTCTTAATGTCTTTTGCCCATTTTCTGGTTGAATTATTTTCTGACTGTTGAGTTTTGAGAAATCTTCATATATTCTTTTAGGATTAATTTAAAACTTTTTCCCAGGTGTTTTTTTTTTTGTTTGTTTTTTTTGTTTTAGTGTAAAATTTCAAACATATAGAAAACTTGAAGGAATTGTACCTGTATGGTTGCCTCCTGTATTCTACTCATCCGTTAGTGGCATCTTCTTTTTAAATGCATTTCCGAGTGTTTTGCAGATACTATTATACTTTTGCCCATTAATACTTTAGTCTGCATAGCATTGGAGCACAACGTTTAAAATTTTTTCTTTTAACAGTTTTCTTTTAAAATAAGGTAACATTTACATACAATGAAATACAAAAATCTTAAGTGTCTCATTCACTGGGTTTTCATGTATTTGTAACACATGTACTCCTTGGCCTTTGTTTTATAACTAACATCCTAGGTGCCTTTATGGGATGCCGTTTTACTCCAGTTTAAGTATTTTGTGTTAACCATAATCTAGCTTCTTTTATGGTAAAAGGGCATGATTGATTTACTTTTTCTGTTAGAAGTCTTTATCTTAAAGTGTTATCCTAAGAACACCGGCATCAGAATCATCAGGGGTACCTGTTAAAATAAGATTTGTCTGCTCTTCCATGCCCACTAAATGAGAATCTCTAGGGGTAAATTTTAGAAATTACTTTTTACAAATCTTCCAAGTCATACCTGTTTATACAGTCCATTCCATCTGAAGTTTTTCTGGGCAGGATAATCTCTCCTGTACCTGATGCTTTATAAGTTTCAGCTTTCATGCTAAGTTGACACAAAGCTGTATGTTCTCAGATAGCCTGTGTCCATGGCTTCCTGTTTGGGCAAAATGGGGACTTTACTTTCACAGCAGATTGTCACTTGCATCCCATAAATCTAGAGCTTTTGGAATTCCTTTCAGTCTACAGTAGGTGCAGTCTACAGGGGCTTTGTTTTTGAATTAATATTATTATATAGTATAGTTGAAATTATTCAGGGGAATTGACTGAGAAATTGCATAGCGTTTTGCTTTGCCAGATTTATGAAGCCACAACACATCCCTTTTCTAATTTTCAGTCATCAGAAAGCTAAATATATAATCTAATCCTCAGACTAGTTTGTAGAGGTGCCTATGATGTACAATTATGCCCTTGAGAATCCAGGACTTCTTAACTCAGCACTAATGGCATGTTGAGTCACCTACATCTCTACTGTGGGGGCATACCCTGTGCACTGAGATATTTAGCTGTATTTCTGTCTTGTACCCACTAGGTGGCAGTAGCAACCCCCCAGCACCTGTGGAGATAACCAAAAATGTCTCTGAACATTACTGAATATCCTCTGGGGACAAAATCCCTCTTGGTTGAAAAATCACAGCCTTAAGAAATGGTTACTGGAAGGAACTGCATGTAAGGGTGGTCTGTGTTACTGAAGAAACTTAACAACAATAACAAAAGTTTTTGCTACTGTTATGTTTCAATACTTTTAAAATACTTTCATGGGATTTCTCTAAAAATTGTTCTTTTTACTAGATAAAATCTGTCATGGTTCTATTTCTTCATTGATTGCTAGGAAATTCAGCTCAGTTTGCACTAGTTAACAGTGACTTTACTAAACTTCTGAGATTTTCTTGCTTAGCTCTTGTTCTTTTAACCTTGATGGTTTTTTCTAAATGTCTTATGAACCACTTAAAACTCTTGATGAAGGCAGGTGTAGATTTTAGGTAAGTAAAGAATCCTGTTCACTTTAAATGGTATTTTAATAGGTAGTGAGTTAGCTAATTGAATTTACTGAAATACAGGGATTTTCCTCCTGCAAATAAAGCATTAGTAATGCTTTCAAATGAGAGCTATAAGTGGTTTAGTTTGAGATTGAATGGTTAAGGAACAAGTAGTAAAATGTGAGCAGTAGGTGAAGAAAGATGAACAAGAAAATGGTCTTGTAGTGGGTGTTATCGGCACGGTTTTGTATTCATTCTTACTGTAACAGATAATAGATGAAGAGAAGGAACTTACTGTATTCTAGGATTTTATTATTATAGTGTCAGTGTTATGTAGGACTGTTTTTCTCAGAGATATTACATTGGAGAAGTTTGATTTGACTTTGGAGGAGAGGTATACATAATGGCTAAGAGCGTGGCTTTAGATTTCTCACTGTTTCCTAGCCATGCAACTTTAGGTAAGAGTCTTAATGCTTGAATGCCTTGAGTTTTCTTACTTGTAAAGTGAAGTTGACAACAATACTACCTGTTTCATAGGGTTTGAGGAGGATAAATAAATAATAGACTTAAAGATCTTAGCTTAATGCCTGGGCCATAATAAGTGTTCATTAACTGTTAGCTGTCATTTTTAATCTTCATTTAAAATTATTCATAGATTAATGATATGACTTTAGAGTTTTATTATTTTGCATCTCAAGATATGATTAAAATATAGGACATTGTTTCTGTAGAGTGTTTGATAGTAGGATCTTTGTACATATCATCCTTTATAGTACTTCTTAGTGTCAGAAAGGTTTATGTGAAAGATAAAAAATTGCCTTTAAGCATATAGTAATGTGAAATGTCACACTTTGTAGAAATTGGTTATAATAGACTCATTTTATAATCTTTACTCTGTAGCACAAATTTTTAGAACTTATTTTGGGGTAGCCTTTTGAGGTTTAGCACTCTTATTTCCATTAGTATCTTAATAGATAATACACATTTATTTGCCATAGTGTAACATATTTCATTATCATAAGAAAAATAATATGCTTCCTAAACAATCAGAGTTTAAATCATAATTTTTTTTAATAGATAAGGCTTCAAGGAAAAAGACGGGAAGTGCCGTGGTTTAGCCGTGCCCTCCTGCTCTGTCTTCTGCAGTTTTAGGCTTGCTCTTGAGTGATGTCATGGGTCCTTAGAGGGAGAGCAGTGACAGAAAATAAAAGAAGGTGGTAATTGAGCTCTTTGGGATTGGAAATGCTGACAGTCCCAAAAGATGAAGCACAAGTGGCATGGTCTTCTCTATCTAGGGCTTAAGCTAGCATTACTTTTCTCCTTTATAGCAAACCTTAGAACTTTGTTATTACTGTGTCTTTTTGGATTTTTCCCCAACTGTTATGTTTTTGCTTTCTTTCTCCTTTAATTTTGGTTCCACTGCATATTATATGCTTTAATTTTATAGTGATCTTATGTTAAAACAAGAGATCTTTAATCACTGTTGAATAAAAAGACAAGGCAAAACCTTCGTTTACTGGAAATAAGTTCTGTAAATGGTCAGTCATGCTGCCTATTCTGTTATGAATGCTAGTGTTCAATATACAAAATGTTTTGATAATTGTAACCTGAATTACAGTAGTATTTTGAAGCTTTTCCATTGCATAATTTGCTTCTGAACTACTAACTTGGCTATAGCTGGAGCAGAGGCAGTGACGAATAGTGGAATAAATGTGCTTTGAAATCTAACTGGAGTTGTGCCTGATTCCCAGTTGATGTCTATCAGCTTATATATTCTTGATCTTAGGATTTCTTGGCTGAACACTTGAAAATTAGGATCCTCACCTCTGGCAGGTGTTAGAGATTCACGTGAAGTAAGCGTGAGAGCACGTCTGGTAGTAAGGGCGCTCTGCGTCAGGTTGTCTTTCCCCTCCCAGTCTCTACTGAACTGTCTCATCCCTACGACTGAGTTTACTTCCTTGTTGAAAACAAAGTCCCAGAGTAACCTTTGAAAGACTTAGATTTATGACAAAATTAGAAGGAAAAAGAGAGTTGAAAAGAAGCAGAATAAAAGAAGGTAAATAGCAGAAAAAAGAATTTTTAGCTCTGATAGAGTACTTCTTTAGATAGCCAGTTCTTCATATTGGAAAAGAATGAATTCTCTTTGCTCACATTGTTCCTGGTGTTTTAAGTCAGAAATATATTTAAAGAGGTGGGTGTGTTGCATTTTAGATTTTTATGTAAATTGTGATCTTTTGGCTCATCTGGACAATTTTACCTGTACAACTTTTCTAATTCTTTCCCCAAGTCAGTGAAGGCGGGCTGGGGCATGTAGCTATTTAAGCAGGAGATTGGGAGACAACTCATACATGCTTCTCAGGCAGTAATGGTTATAATGTTTGAATGATGAGCTCCACGTACTGTAACTTAGCCCAGTGAACCTCTAAGCTACCTGCTTTGTTGGATGGGCAGCGCAGAACTTCATGGCCATTTTTGATTATATCATGTGATGCATTTTTACTGTTACCAATGTGATACTGTCGCAGTGGCTGTTCCACTATCTGGATATTGCTCACTCAGGAAACTATGCAGTTCTGATTTCCAAGTCTATGGCTTGTTGTAATTCTCTGCCTAGGTATTTTTTGACTGTGTTATTAAGCTTTTTGTAGCCTTTGATTTTAGGAAGACCATTTTAGTTTATAAATCTTAGAGTTGAAAAAACTTCCTGGTGGCTCAACTAGTAAAGAACCATCCTGCCAGTGCAGGAGACGCAAGAGATAAAGAGTTCGATCCCTGGGTCGGGTAGATCCCCTGGAGAAGGAAATGGCAACCCGCTCCAGTGTTTTTGCCTAGAAAATCCCATAGACAGAGGAGCCTGGCAGACTGCAGTCCATGGGGTCACAAAGAGTCAGACATGACTGAACACACATACTCACAAAGTTGAAAAATAGAAGACCCTTAGGTTTCCATTTTAAAATTGTGTATGAAATTCCACTGATAAAAGTAGTACATTTATAAATGTGTTTGTAGATTCTCTATCTACTGTTACATAATGATTGGGCATTGAAAAAGGAAAAAGACATACCCAGAAATTAGATTTCTTTCTCTCTGTTTAAATACTCATTTGCTGTGTGATTTTTGTCGTTTTCTTTGTTTAGAGATATTTTCTTATGTAGCATAAGATTCTGTCTTTTCTGGAAAGATTGTCTGGATAAATATTATATAGTACATAATGAAACATATATGCATTTGGGAAGTTCATATATTGTAACCACTCTGTTTTTTAAGAAATTGCTACAATATTCCTCCAGTGGAATTTAAATCAGCTATGGTGGATCACTTTTCCCTAGTTTGCAGATTATTTTAGGCACGTGAACTGTAGTTCAAAGATTTGCTTATATTACTTGAAGTCAGTTTATCTTCCAATAAATTATCTAGTTTAGGGATTATATGACAATAAAAGAAGTTTGTATTTCTCTTAAGATGTTTAAGTTATATGCCAGCAATTATGTGGGTAACGTTTTGTCCGTTTTCAGGTCCAGTGATGCACCAGCAGCCTCCTTCTCAACAGTACAACATGCCCCAGGGAGGTGGGCAGCATTACCAAGGCCAGCAGCCACCAATGGGAATGATGAGTCAAGTTAACCAAGGCAATCATATGCTGGGTCAGAGGCAGATCCCTCCCTATAGACCACCTCAACAGGGTACGGCTCCATGGGGAAAAATTCTCACAGTGCTCGAAAGGCTTTCCATTTTAACAAACTTTTCATATAGGCAAAGTTAGAGCCTTTTCTTTCTTAATTTTGAAAATAATTATTTTTCTTAAAAGGTAATGGGTATAGTAGGTATAGAGGGTCATGAAAAGTGGATATGAACTCCCTGGTTTTATTTATTTATTTATTAAATTTATTAAAAATTTATTTATTCTTTTCTGGGAAAAGGTTATGTCATCAAATTATTATCATAAGCTCACTAATTTACAGCAGAAAATATTTTATTTTTGAGAAATTACTAAATGTATGATCAGAAACAAACCCTAATTTGTTTCAAACTGCTGTAATATCGGAAAGGAAATTAATTTTCTGCCAGTTTGAATCTGTTTTTAGGAAGGCTGTGTTTCTGCTTTTTGAGTTGCTGTTGTTTGATATTGCACGTGTGGTCTTAACATTGATTTCTGTGAAATGTGGTATGTGTTGTTGCTGTTTATGTATGTGTATGTATAAGAAAAGTCAGAAGTGTCTGAGATGCCAAAGCATGGGAGGGGAATCTACGGCTGCCAAATAATCTGTCATAACATCAGATTAGACGGAATGCCTTTGATGACACAGAGAACAAACTGTTTACATCTTGACTGGTTGTGGTTTTTCAGGCCCACCACAGCAGTACTCAGGCCAGGAAGACTATTATGGGGAACAATACAGTCATGGTGGACAAGGTCCTCCAGAAGGCATGAACCAGCAATATTACCCTGATGGTAATCTCTCCTAATGTTAACTTTCCCGTTTTCTATCCCTGCCCAGTATTAATGTAGCCAGCTATTCAAAACGTTGTAATGAGAATGAAAAAACTAACACTGTGTTTCTTCCAAATTTAGAAACACATCAGTAATCTAAAGCATCAATCGTGCCGTTAATTTATAATCTATTTTAAAGTATATTTTGCTTGGTTATTCCATATTTGTATCATCAGGCAACATGTTCTATCATTGGAATCCTATCTTATGTAATAGAAGATCCTTTTATATTTGGAATTGTTCATTTGAACCAAAGCAAGTGTTAACTGATTTGCCTTTTTAGAAAACAGCTTTATTGAGGTAATTCATACACCATAAAGTTCAACTGTTGATTTACTTTTATTCATTGTATAAATACAAAGAGAATATAGTTCTTGAGTATTCTACCACATTTTATCCTGTTAGTTTATATTACATATGTCTCAAAGAACTATGGTTTATATATGTTATCATTTGCATTCGAGAAAAATTTTGGAGGCTAAATTATATCCATAATATACTTGTTTATATAGAGTTAGTAGAATAGAAAGGCATTTGAAAATCAGACTTTAACTCTAGTTGTTTAGTTTAATGGTAATTTTATTTTTTAACGAGAAGGTGGCTTGTGAAAAAATGGTCAGTAAAAGATGTACTGTGTTTAGTAGTTAGCCAAGCATACAAGTAGACTTTTATCATACAGTTCTTTGTTTACCTGTATGCTTGAAAATTTTATGATATAATGTTGAAGAAAGAATAATCCAGACATATAAAATTGATCAGATAGAGGTAGCTGTTCACATTACAAAATGATCTGTCTTGTTTGGAAGGATTTGCCAAAATCTTCATTTATATTAAGCTCCCTTGATATAATTAGGTAAAACTACTTAACAGAGAAACTTGGAGAAACTAAGAACTTGAAGCTGAAATGTTGAGACCATTTGACCAGAAGCTAATGTAAACTAGCAGGAGGATATGACTTGGTGTATTTAAAAAATCATATTATCTGCCACTTTCTGTCAGTGTATAAATCATAAGTGGTATATTCCTGCAGAGATTCTGCTTGTATAGGCAGAACAAACACTCCCTATAGAATTTTGCACACAAAATATGTGTTTCTTAGTGGTAGTGATACATAAGGATAATTCTGGTTAGAAAATATTTTTAAAAAAATATTTTACTTACCCTCAGTTATTTAGAATGTTGGAGGTTTTTTGTTTTCCTTTCACATGTAGACATTGTTTTAACTTTTTTTTCTTGAAAAACTTTAGTTACATATATATACTATAGATATATTTATATTGTTATAAATACAAACTTTCTATTCAAAATAGATATATTTTTTTGTAAATAGCAGAACTTAAAGGTTGCTATAAATAATTCTTTTATTGTACAATGGAATTTAAAAATTTAAGCCGTATATCATTTTTACATAAATGTGTATTAATATATTTGTCCAATATTTACATAGAGTATTTCATTTATAGCAACAGTTAATTTTCTTAAACAGCATTGGATGTTTTCTTACTACATTTAGATCCTTATGCCAGTAAATATATAGATTAAGGACCAACAGACTTTTTTCTGTAAAGGGCCAGGGAGTAAATATTTTAGTCTTTGCAGATCCTGTGGTCTTGGTCTCAACTATTAAACTCTTGTAGTAGCATGAAAACAGCTATAGAAAATATGAATGGGTATGACTGTTCCAGTGAAGCTTAATTTGCAAAAAGAAAAAGTATTTAGACTGCAGGCCATAGGTTGCCAATCTATAATGTAGATATTTAGGAGGTGGTTTGGAAACACTGGAATACTAGAGCTATGAGTATTATATTTATTCATAACTATATTTCTTCTTCCTTAATTAGGTATTCTTCTAAAATTTAGTTCAGATCTTAGCTAACTGAAAGGTTTTTTCCTGCAATTTCTTTGGGCAATTAAGTTAAAAGGACTAAGCCTAGTAAGAGTTTCTGTAAAAACTATGTGCACAAACAAATAAAAATGAAATTCTTACTTTGGAAAAAAAAAAAAAAGGACTAAGCCTAGTCATCTTGCCGGTGTAACTTATTGTGCCTTAAAATGAAAGATGTGCTCTGGCAATTAACACAGTATTAATTTTTGAAGGTGTATGTTTATGATACTCCAGAAATATTTCCTAAAGACTCCCAGAATGGCAACATTAAGCAATATATTTTTGCATCTGAAAATACCTTGATATACAAATACTTCAAGGAAGTTAATACAGAATGTGAAATATTTAAGTTTCTTTTAGGGGGAAAAAAACTTACGGAGCTCTTTTATATTTTGCGTTGTTTTAGCATATGCTGTGGAATTGGCGACCAGCAGAGCAGGTGTTTGACAAAATATGACAGTTGCTTCCTTTGCTCATTCTAATTTAATTCAGGTTATTTACATGTGAAAGGCCTAAATGCTTTCCTTTTCTTTTTTTAAAAAAATGGAAGATAAAGTTTTTTTTCCCCTCCTTGATGAGGATTATCAGAGTTAAGACTAAGTGTAATGTTTCTAAAACTGTTTTTTGCTTTAAAAAGAAAATTGCACGTTATCTCAATATGAAAGCAATCACATTTGGTAAATATTTGGCTAATGCAATTGAAATTTTTTATGTATTTCCATTTCTTTTTCTTTTTTTTTCAGTTTTATCTGAAAGTATAAATATATTTAGGGTTTTCACTCAGTGGCCATTAACGTTTCTTCCTGTCTCTTGTCGAATTGATGTAGGTCATAATGATTACGGTTATCAGCAACCGTCGTATCCTGAACAAGGCTACGATAGGCCTTATGAGGATTCCTCACAACATTACTACGAAGGAGGTATCTATATACCTTCACACACATACACATATATATCCCCTTCTACAGGAACAAAAATTCTTGCATAAGACAACTTCTACCCACGCAAAGCTCTTGTAGAATACTAGTTGCTGGCTGTCTTGAAAGTTCCAGGGAGCCTAGAACAATCAGAATAATTTTCTTACAAATATTTAAAATGTATAACCATGACTTGCCATTTCTAACAACCATAAAAAGACTAAAACATTTTAAAATAATTTTTTTCCTCAGTGGAAATTTTCTATTTGAACATAAATCCATCAATCCAATTTTTTTTTCTTGTTGTGTGTTCACATATGTATAATTTTACATATAAGTTTAGTGCCTCTAGGAAACAGCTTGCTGATCTTGTGTAGCTAGTGTGTGCTCTTGTAGCTGTCTTTAATTTTTGTCTTTTTTATTTTATTTAGCATAGTCATGATCTTATGACTGTGATGTTCCAGTAAATGTAATGCTCGTATGGCAGAGACGCTGAAAATGCTGCAGTTCAACCTTGCAAAATTGGCTTTAACTGCAGTTTGTTTGGCCGAAATCCTTCTGTTTGGTTTGAGTTTTTTCTTTGTTTTGTTAACTTTTAAAAATCAATATAGCATTTCATTTTGTTCTTGTGTTGTTGGCTATGCATCTTAGAGGAATAAAGTTAATTAAGCAAACTCCTCAGTATTTTCTTTTTGTCCTCTTCTCCAATTATCATGTAGGAAATACGCAGTATGGCCAACAGCAAGATGCCTACCAAGGACCACCTCCCCAGCAGGGCTACCCACCCCAGCAGCAGTACCCAGGGCAGCAAGGCTACCCAGGACAGCAGCAGGGCTACGGTAATCGCTTCTGGCAGTTTTAACTTAGTTCCTCCTGCAAAATGTGGAAGGGGATATTTAATTTTCATTTGAAAATTCACAGCTTTAGCTCAGTCTACTCGTGCAGTGTCTCTTTGAAAAGTTCTTAAAACTAGTAGTCTGTTTAAGAAAAAGCATAAACTGGAGATGGCTCATTGACCACAGGTAAGGTATAGAAAGTCATTTGAAATGAATTCATTAATTTATGAATTCCTAAACCTGTTTGACATTCATGACCAGCCAGTAGCTTTGCGTGTGCTTAGAAAACTGATGAGTTGGGTGATTACTAACAGTATCTACATAATCTGCTTGGCAAATTCATTTCCAAAACTAATGACTGTTACCATGAAAAGTAACATTGATGTTTTAGTGTACAAATGAGGTCCATTTGGAATGCCTAGAGAAAATGTTTTTGTCATGCCCTATTAAAATAGTTGTGTACACTTCCATAGGGGTATGTTTATTACAGGTATGTATCTTACAGAGTTTGGAGGAAGTATAGCCATCTTTTCTTATTGTATTCTCACTGTAGTATTTACTAGTTGGCTATCTGTTAGATAGGGAGTGGGGAATGATACAGACCTGATATCTCAGTCTGAATTATCTATGACTACTTGAGATACAGGAAAATATGGTTCCTATGATAGGAGATATAGCTGCTTAATTAGATATCATCTTTTGCTAACAGGGTCTCTTTGTTTACATCAATATGTCTAGATGACTGTGGCTCAGATCATGAGCTAGCTTCCTATTGCAAAATTCAGGCTTAAATTGAAGAAAGTAGGGGAAACCACCAGGCCATTCAGGTATGACCTCAATCAAATCCCTTATGATTATACAGTGGAGGTGACAAATAAATTCAAGGGATTAGATCTGGTAGACAGAGTATCTGAAGAGCTATGGATGGAGGTTTGTAATGTTGTACAAGAAGCCGTGACCAAAACCATCCCCAAGAAAAAGAAATGCAAAAAGGCAAAGTAGTTATCTGAAGAGGCTTTACAAACAGCTGAGGAAGGAAGAGAAGTGAAAGGCAAGGCAGAAAGGGAAACATATACTCAACTGAATGCAGAGTTCCAGAGAATAGCAAAGAGAGATTAGAAACCCTTAAATGAACTAGCAGAGAGATAAAGGAAAATAATTGAAGGGGAAAGACTAGAGTTCTCCTTGAGAAAATTGGCGCTAACGGGACATTTATGCAGGGATGCACATGATAGAGGACAGAAGTGGTAAGGACCTAACAGAAGCAGAAGAGACTAAGGAGAGGTAGCAAGAACACACAGAAGAATTAAACAAAAAGGTCTTAGTTACCCAGATAACTACGATGGTGTCGCTCACCTAGAGCCATCCTGGAGTGTGAAGTCAGGTGAGCCTGATAAAGCATTACTATGAACAAAGCTAGTGGAGGTGATGAAATTCCAGCTGAGCTATTTAAAATCTTAAAAGATGATGCTGTTAAAATGCTGCACTCAATATGTCAGCAACTTGGAAAAACTCAGCAGTAGCCACAGGACTAGAAAAGATCAATTTTCATTCCAGTGCCAAAGAATGTCCAAACTATCATATAATTGTGCTCATTTCACATTCTAGCAAGGATATGTGCAAAATCCTTCAAGCTAAGCTTCAGCAGTATGTGAACTGAGAACTTCCAGATGCACAAGATGGTTTTCAAAGAGGCAGAGGAAGCAGAGATCAAATTGCCACCCTTTGTTCGATCATGGAGAAAGCAAGAAAATCCCAGAAAATCATCTACTTCTGCTTCATTGACTATGCTGAAGCCTTCTGTGGATTGTAACACACTGTGGAAAATTCTTAAAAGAGATGAGAATGCCAGATCACCTTAGCTGTCTCCTGAGAAAACTGTATATGTGGGTCAAGAAGCAACAGTTAGAACCGGACATAGAATGACCTGTTCAGAATTGGGAAAAGAGTACATGAAGGCTGTATATTATCACTCTGCTTATTTAACTTATATGCAAAATGTAGGACTAGATGAATCACAAGCTGGAATCAAGATTGCCAGGAGAAATATCAACGACCTCAGATACACTGATGATACCACTCTAATGGCAGAAAGTGAAGAACTAAAAAGCTTCTTAATGAGGATGAAAGAGGAGAATGAAAAGTTGACTTGAAACTCAACATTAAAAAAAAAACTAAGATCATGGCATCTGGTCCCATCACTTCATGGCAAATAGAAGGGGAAAAGTAGCAGTGATGGATTTTATTTTCTTGGGCTCCAAAATCACTGTGAACGGTGACTGCAACCGTGAAATTAAAATATACTTGCTCCTTAGAAGGAAAGCTATGACAGACCTGGACAGTGTATTAAAAAAGCAGAGATACCACTTTGCCGACAAAGGTCCGTATAGTTGAAAATATCATTTTTCCAGTAGTTGTGTACAGATGTGAGAGTTGGACCATAAAGAAGGCTGAGCACCGAAAAATCGATGCTTTTGAACTGTGGTGCTGGAGATGACTCTTGAGAGTCCCTTGGACTGCAAAATCAAACCAGCCAATCCTAAAAAATCAACCCTGAATATTCATTGGAAGGACTGATGCTGAAGCTCCAATACTTTGGCCACCTGCTACTAAGAGCTGACTCATTAGACAAGACTCTGACGCTGGGAAAGATTGAAGGCAAAAGGAGAAGGGGGCAACAGAAGATTAGATTGTTAGATCCCATCACTGACTCAATGGACATGAATTTGAGCAAACTCTGGGAGATAGTAGAGGACAGAGGAACCTGGCATGCTGCAGTTTATGGGGTCACAAAGAGTTGGACCTAACTTAGTGACTAAACAACAACAACAACGTCTTACTCTTTTTATTCATTGATTTAAACTCTGCTGTTATTATGGGCACCTCTTTCCACCTGTGATAGCAAATCTGAGAACCAGAATCAGGCTAAAATTCTCTTGCACCTTCGCAAATAAGCACTGAAATTTCAGGCAAGTATTGGAAGTTAGGTATTGATCACTTCTAGTTCCCTAATTCCAAATATGTCTTTAGAAATATTCCATGTATTTCTTGTCTTTTTGAAGAGATATTCTTACTACTCTCAAATGGCATTTCCATTTCATGACCATTGAACATTTGTACATTGAGTAAATAGAGTATTCTGGTTTTATTGTGTTCATATGAAAACAAATGTTACATAGATCAGTCAGGTAAGTTTATTGAGTTAAGAGAAATATTTTCAGTGGAAAGGTTAAATGCTTTTCTGTCTGACGCTGGGGAGATGTTCCCACTTTGCTTATCTGTAGGTTTTAGTTGTCAAACTTCATTCTAATAGAAAATTTAGTTTTAATAATCAGGTGCATAATAATTAAATAGTCAAAAGAGTAAACTGATGGAATTTATTTAAGCTTGAAAATTTATTCTGTTTGACATTCCTCTATAATCAGTGTTTTCTATGACAGGTTTTGAATGGCTATGATTGAAAACATGTAAGCAGGAAAGCACTTCAGCTTATGCTTTATAAAGCATTCTTGACAATAGACAGTAGTAGAATTTACAAAATAGACATATTTGTTTGGCAAGCCAAATTAGTCCCTTGTCTCTCTCTGGACGTTGAAATCATTCACTTATATGTGTTAAATATTAAAGGTGATGGGTACACAGAGGGTAACTTTTGAATCATGTGTTTTCACATGCAATCTGGCTTTTCAAGTCTTTTTTAGATTGTTTGTCAGTGTAGAGCATAAAGCTTTCTTTTGGTGATTGTGAATGTAAATCTGAAATTTACATGTAAAATCATTCTTTGTGATTCTTCTAGTGATTACAAGCGTAAATGTTGAGTTATACAGCTGCAACCATCACTGATTTCCAAACTTTAATTAGAAATTTCTTCAGTATTTTAATTTGAATCTACTTCTTGCTTTTTTCTTTTATCCCTTGCTTATACTGGTTAACTTTCTAATAGAAAGACAGATGAGTTTCCTTAACATCATGTGCTTTACAACTCCCGAGTCTCTTACTCATTTTGACATATGAAACTTTAATGGCTAACACATAGCTTAATAGTTATACTGAATCAAAGCATCTTGGTACATGGTAGTATCTTTACAGTATTTTTTTGTAATTTATTTTTAATTGAAGGATAATTGCTCTATAATATTGTGTTGGTTTCTGCCAAATGTCAGCGTGAATCAGCCATAAGTATACGTATGTCCCCTCCCTCTTGAACCTAACAGTATTTTTACTTATAAATTTTGGAATTTATTTCAGAAAGCATTTGAGAAGAATCAAGATAGCAAACTATTCTTTTGAGTTTAAAGATGAGAACATAGTAACATCTAATTCTAAACCCTTTCTAGAATTCTAGGAACTTGCTATATTTTCTTCTGGAGTTTTATTTGTGTTAATTGTTTTCCAGGTCCTTCACAGGGTGGCCCAGGTCCTCAGTATCCTAACTACCCACAGGGACAAGGTCAGCAATATGGGGGTTACAGACCGGCACAGCCTGGACCCCCACAGCCGCCGCAGCAGAGGCCTTATGGGTACGACCAGGTAAGTAACTTGGCCAGCTGTATGGCTGCCCCATTGTGTGCTCACTCTTGATTAGCTTAAATGTTTCGTTTTTCCCTCCTTTTGTTTATAGCATGAGTTAACCAAAAAAAAGTATTTTCTCCTGAGTCTTTTTCATAGAATGCTAGCACAGTCAATGGCAACCCACTCCAGTACTCTTGTCTGGAAAATCCCATGGACTGAGGATCCTGGTAGCCTGCAGTCCATGAGGTCGCTAAGAATCAGACACAACTGAGCAACTTCACTTTCACTTTTCACTTTCATGCATTGGAGTAGGAAATGGCAACCCACTCCAGTGTTCTTGCCTGGAGATTCCCAGGGACGGGGGAGCCTGGTGGGCTGCCGTCTATGGGGTCACACAGAGTTGGACACGACTGAAGAGACTTAGCAACAGCAGCAGCAGCATAGTTAATCATGGTTACTATAGCATATAAAACATGGCATTCTCCAGGCACCAGCATTCATTCATTTTCATTCATTTATAGTCTTTCTCTCTAGTCTTTACCCTGCAGGCATGCTTCCCTTAGCCCTTCCAAACATTATTCTGTATTCTAAACCCCTTGGTTTCTCTCATTTCCCTCCTGTTTACTGTTCAAGACTACTCAAGTCTTGACCTGTTGAAATGTGGAGTCCATCTGAGTCAGTGCTCTCCCTGGCTCTCAGCTTCATGTCAGCATAATCACTCCACTTCCTTAGCAGCCACGATGTCCTCTCTTTCAGTTCATACTCATAACCTTCCTCTGCTGCCTCCTATACCCATATCCATTATGTCAGATATTAATAATCTTTCTCCCCAGTTATCTTTCCTTCTGCTTCCTTCAGATAAATATAAGTGTATCTCATCCTATGATATCTGTATTCTCTTAAACCTTCTTTTCATCAGTAAATTGCTCAGGCTTAATAATTCTGTGCCACGGTCATTGTTTTATGAATCTTCTCATACAAGCTCTAAATTATTAAGATGATTTATTACATTGGCAGGGTTTTTTTTTTTTCTTTTATTGATTTCAGGTTTGTTTAATGTCTTTACAGCGAGGAGAATCTGATCTGTTCACCACTTAAGCTGCCTAAAATACATTACTTTTTAATGTTAGGGTTACAGGACCAGTGGGGACGATCTGGTTTGAGGAACAAGTCATATACAATGCCGGTTAGATGCTAAGGCATGAGCAGCCCTTTTGTCAATGCTCTTTCAAGGGGGCAACCCTCTTGTACTGACACTTCTTAGTTAGGAGGGAAAAATAAAAGGCTGTGGACAGATAAGTAATATTAAAAAGAATGTACTAAGATTAAGTCAAAGGATTAGAGGAAGTTTTATTTAATTGTAAAATAAGTGTTGACTAGTGAGTATTTAAGGACAAGATCCCTGAGCAGATATAATTTAGGCTCATTCTAATCCACGGCTATTGAAAAGTGGTCCTTTACTCCATAATTCAACTAATTTTTATTAATTTCCCGTGTGTGCTGGACACTATCGTGTCCTAGATGAGTGAATCCTGGTCCTTATGGCTCATGGACCAACTCTCTCGATCTTCCTTGACCTTACTTTAGCATTTGACTCGGGTTCCTATTTCCATTCTTAAGTGGTCTTTTTTAGCTTCTACCTGACTACTGTTTTGTTCCTCTTAATTTCCAGTGATTCCTTTTCTACTTTCTGCTTGTTTCTCACCTTTCTTTTACCCCATCAGTTTCTTTTATCAGCCCTTGGCTTAGTGTTTTTCTCAGTCTCTATTCCTCCTGTCTTACGTTTTCATCTTAGCCCACCCTTCTCAACCCAACTCCAGCTCCATTTTTTCATCTGTGTTCAGAACATCTCTCTGGGAGTCTTGACATTTTCTTCAACTTCATTTTCTTCCTGACTCATCATGTCTCTGCATCTCCTAAGCTTATATCATTCATTAAGTAAATGGTTCTTGAGCAACATTTATATACCAAGATGGGAATATGTTAGGAAAATTAGATCGATATGGACTCTGCATTTGTGAACTTAAGTCTAGGTGGGATACAGACAGGTAAGTAGATGATATGATGTAGTGTGAGAAGGTACTTGTATGAGGGAAGGCAAGATTTTTGTGAAAGGAAGCTCTTAACTCAGATATATATTCCTTGGAAAGTATAAGTGCAGGAGCCCAAGGCTGAGAAGATATTAGCCAGCTTGTTGTAGGGAACAGATGGGTATTTTCATCAGAAAGTGCACTCATGAAGGACTAATGTTAAGATATGTGGCTCAGTAAAGCAGAAGTGTGGGGAGGAAGAGGCGAAAGAGTGGAGAGATAAATTAGGGCCAGGTTAGGAGGACTCTTATAAGCCGTACAGGGGAGCTTGGTCTTTATCTTGCTAGTGGTGTGGGTCTACCAGATTGCATTCTCACCAGCAGTGAATGGGAGTTCCTGTCACTCTGCATCCTCATCAGCATTTGATGTTACCAGTGTTCAGAATTTTGGCCGTTCTAATAGGTGTGTGGCATATCTCGTCGTTTTATTTTGCATTTCTCCAATGACATATTATATAGACATCCTTTCATGTGCTCATTTGCCATCCATATATTTTCTTTGGTGAGGTGTCCTTTCAGGTCTTTGGCCCATTTTTTAGTAGAGTTGTTTATTTTCTTATTGTTGAGTTGTAAGAATTCTTTGTATGGTTTAGATAACAGTCTTTATCAGATGTGTCTTTTTTAAGTACTGCTTTGTCTTTTTGACTTTTCTTATTTTTTTGACATTGTCTTTCTCAGAGTAGAAAGTTTTAATTTTAATGAAGTCCAGTTTATGAGTTCTTTCTTTCATGGATCACACCTTTGATACTGTATCTGTAAAGTCACCGCAGAACTCAAGGTCACCTATGTTTTCTCTTATGTTGTCTTCTAGGAGCTTTGTTAGTTTTTTGTTTTACATTTTAGGTCAAGTTCTTACTTAAGTTAATTCTCTGAACTGAGAAAATCTTAGTTGCTAAGATTTGTACCTAGATTCACTTTTTTGTAAGATGCGGATGTCCAGTTAACTAGCACCACTTGTTGAACGAGACCACCCTTGCACTATTGTATTACCTTTGCTCCTTTGCCAAAGGTCAGTTGACTATATCTCAGTGGATCTATTTCTGGGCTGTCTATTCACTTCCCTCTATCTATTTTTCTATTCTTTTACCAATTTCACATTGTCTTAATTGCTGTAGCTTGATAGTAAGTCTTGAAGTTGAACATTGTCAGTCTTTGTTCATCTCCTCTATTATTCTATGGTTATTCTGGGTCTTCTGCCACTCCATTTAAATTTTATAATTATATTGTCAGTATCCAAAAATAACTTGCTAAGATTTTGGTTGGAATTGGGTTGAATCTTTAGGTCAAGTTAGGAAGAACTCTTGTATCTCAACAATACTAGGTTTGCTATCCATGAACATGGAACATCTCTACATTTATTAAGTTCTTTGATTTCTTTTATTACTTTTTAAGTTTTCCTTATACAGTTCTATGTATATTTTATTAGATTTATACCTAAGAGTTTAACTTGTGGGGGAGAATTCTTATGTAGATGGTATTGTTTTTAATTTCAAATTCCTCTTGCTCATTGTGATAGCTTAGGGTGAATGGTGTGAGATTTATGATCTCCGAAGATGTAGCTTTAGGACCAGAGACCATACTTCATGATGCAAGAGCTTTTGTGTAGCAGAGCTTTATTAAAGTATAAAAAGGGACAGAGAAAGCTTCTGACACAGACATCAGAAGGGGGATGGAGAGTGGCCCTCTCATGAATGTTAGCAAGGGAGTTATATACTTTTCTAATTGGTTATTACAGTAAATCAAAAGAATGTCTCAAGTTGTAAAAATTTTACCAGACCCACTCCCACAGTAAGATAATAGGATTAGAACTTAACAACAGAAAGATTTTACCAGACTCACTCCCATATTATACATTCTAAGATACCAGGATTAGTCAGAAGATTTTCAGGAAGGAGAAACTGTTCTCAGGAAGGATATGTTGTTATATAATCCTTAGTACAGAGTTTAAACCGAGCTGTTTGTTGTGTAATCATCAGTTCCAGGCTTAAAGAAAAAAATGTTTTATGACTCAGACTAAGGAATATAGAGGGGAAAAAAGACATTTGTCCTTTCCTTCTCCTTGAGAATTCCAGACTCCTCTCTCCTCCTCGGGGACCCTGGACTTCTTATCAACCTGCCTAGCAATTGACTCTCTCAGTTGCTAGTGTATAGGGAAATTTTCTGTGTTAACCTTGTATCCTGCAACCTTGCTTATTAGTTTCAGGAGGTTTTTTTATTGTTTGATTCTTTGGGATTTTCTCTCGAGTCAGTCATGTCATCTGCAAACAAAGACAGTTTTATTTCTTCTTTTCCAATTAGAGTATCTTTATTTCTTTTTCTAATTGCATAAGCTAGGAATTTTAGTACAGTGTTGAGAAAGAGTGGTGTGAGGGGACATCTCTGCTTTGTTCCTGATCTTAGCAGGAAAGTTTCATTAGATCTTAGCAGGAAAGTTTCATTAAATACTATGTTAGATGCTTTTATTTCTACCATAGCATTTATCTCCATGTGACACATTATGTAGTTATTGTTTATTATCATACTCTCTTCCCCTAGACTGTCAGTTCTTTAACGACTTCACCATGTCTGTTTTTATCACTGTTGAGTCTCCACCATCTAGTGGAACACATTGCTGCTGTTATTGTTCAGTTGCTCAGATGTGTCCAGCTCTTTGTGACCGCATGGACTGCAGCACCCCAGGCTTCCCTGTCCTTCACTGTCTCCTGGAGCTTGCTCAAACTCATGTCCATTGAGTTTGTGACACCATCCAGCCATCTGTCCTCTTGTCATCCCCTTCTCCTCCTGCCCCAGTCTTGCCCAGCATTGGGTTCTCTTCCAGTGAGTTGGCTCTTCTTATAAGGTGGCCAGAGTATTAGAGCTTCAGCTTCAGCATCAGTCACTCCGATGAATATTCAGGATTAATTTCCTTTAGGATTGACTGGTTTGATCTCCTTGCAGTCCAAGGGATTCTCAAGAGTCTTCTCCAGTACCAGAATTCAGAAGCATTAGTTCTTTGGTGCTCAGCTTTCTTTATGGTCCAACTCTCACATTCATACATGACTACTGGAAAAGCCATAGTTTTGACTGTATGGACCTTTGTTGGCAAAGTAGTGTCTCTGCTTTTTAATAAGCTGGCTAGGTTTGTCTTAGCTTTTCTTCCAGGGAACACATTGAGTAGTCAATAAATATGGTGAGTGAACATATAAGGCCGTCACTTCCTAAATCTGAATGGTGATCATAAGAATTAAGAAACTCCTAAAAAGTATTTTGATAGTAAATTTAAGACCTTTATAGGATTAGGTGAATGAAAAAAAAACAAATTTAAAGCTGGTTGATATTACTCAGCTATTGTTCAGTCTAGGGACTCTCACACCATACACTCTCTAGAAAATCTCATTTACTCACAGGGTTTCAGTTTATCGTGCTGTTGACTGTCAAATCTCTATTTCTAGTCTGACTTTCTCTTCTGAGCATCAGGTGCCTAGTAGTCATCTGCAGTTAGAAATAGCATATCAGTGTCATATAACCAGAGCATTCATAATCTCTGTGCCACACATTTCTCCTTTCTGTGTTGTCTGTCAGAGAGAGGTACTGTTGCCAAGTTAGAAAGCCATGTGCCACGTTTGGTACTTACATCTTTCTCTATCTCCCTCTCTCCATCTAGTAAATGACAAAATCTTGTTAGCCTGATCTCCTTCAACATTCTTGTATCCATCCACTTCAAAAAGTGCCTTATCTTTGTTTAGACCATTAATATGTCCTAACTTCATCACAGGATGAAGGATTCTCCCTTGCTATCTTCTTGCATCCTTTCCCATTCATTCTTTACTCTAGTCAGAGGAATTTTGTAATTTAAAAAAGGAAAAGAAAAATTGAAGAAGCAAAGAGAGCGATGCTTTGCTGAGGCTTAGAGAGTAGAAGTGATTGACCCAGGATAACAGAGGTGAGAAGTGGTTGAGCTGGGTGGTAAGTCCTGAGTAACTAGAGACCCAGTCACCGGACCCTTCCCTGTACCAGGCTGCCTCCAGTCACACCAGCTGTGTGCAGAGCATCTTCATGCTCTTCTTCTTGAATAACTTTCTGAAGCAGGAATTATAATTATCCTCACTTGTCAGATGAGAAAATCAAGAAAGGGAAGGAAGGTAACTGGCCCCATGGACAAGAAACTGTTAAGCAGGAGAGTTAAAACTAGAAATAGATTTCCGGCTCCAAAACCCTTGCTCTTAACTCTAGAATTTGCTGATGGTTGCAGATATACAGCATTTGGGGGCACTTGTTATCCTAGTGATTAAGTCTAGATCAAGTTACTTAAATTTTCAGGGCTTCAGTTTCTTCATCTATAAAATGGAGATAATGTATACTGCATAGGTAACAGATGAACACAAAGCACTTACAGCATTTGCCATATGCTAAGACATAGGATGTTATTGAGAGATATTAACAGTTAGCTGTGATTGATATTAGACCTCTTACAGACTTCAAGCTGTGTGTTACCAAATAATCAATAGCTTCTACTCCTTATTATTGTACATTCCTTTTTATTTTCCAGTTCCCTAAGTGTTTTTTAACCATTTTTTCTCCACCTTTGCTTTAGCTGTGTCTCCTATTTGAATTGCCCCTTTTTTCTTTTCTCTGCTATTCAGATTTTACTATTTTTTTAAGGCGCACTGTCTCTGTGAAATATTTTTAAAATTATTTTAGTTGTGTTAACCTTTTCCTTAGGGTTACCTAACCTTAACCTTAGGGTTCTGAATGCTTATAGAACTTGTTCTGTAAATACACTTTATTTGTAAATCTTGTTTTCCCCATTTTTCAGATTTCTTACAGTGATGAGCATAGAATATTTGCTCAGTAAATGTTTATAATTGCTTGAATATCATAATTGGCATACATTATTGAAGAAGTCTTATGTGTCAGGCACTCACCAATACTTGGGGACTAAGAATGGATAAGACCTAGTCCCTATCATTAATTCATACTATAGTAGATAGATTATAAGTTCTGTTTAGATAGCACATCAGTTTTTACCTCTGTTCTGCATTCACATCATTCCTAATATGTGCCACTTGCTTTCATCATTACTATCTCATGATATACATTCACTAGGAGAGCGTTTTCTTCCAGCATTAAGACTTGCTTATTTCTAATTTTTTTGTAATTTTTGAAAGCGCTTTCTCATGTCCTCTCTTATTTGAGTGTCCTAGCAAACAAATGAGGTATAGAACTCATGTAACCTTAAACAAAAAATTGAGATCCAGAGATGAATATGTTACGGCCCCCATCTTATAGGTGAAGAATCTGCATCTCAAAAAATTAACAATAGAGTTGGGACTTAAACTTAGTATTTAGATAATTTTATAGTTGAATAGCAAGTCCCTGTATGCTAAATATTTCTTATTTTAAACTTTGTACTGTAGGAGTTTTTGTGCTTCCCTGGTGGCTCAGACAGTAAAGAATCCACCTGCAGTGCAGAAGACCTGGGTTTGATCCCTGTGTTGGGAAGATCCCCTGGAGGAGGGCATGCCAACCCACTCCAGTATTCTTGCCTGGAGAATCCCCATGGACACATGGGGTTGCAAAGAGTTGAACACAACTGAACGGCTAAGCACAGCATATAGGAATTTTTAAACAAAGACAGCAAAGAACCTCGTGAATCCCTGTGTACCCACAAACCAACTTCAACAATTATCAACATTTTACCAATGTTTTGCATACTTCCCATCCTATTTTATTGAGTATTTTAAAGCAAATCCTACCTATAAATGTTTCTTTTTTTAATATTGTTTTTTTAAATGGCCTGTGTAGTTTTTGGCTGTGCTGAGTCTTCATTGCTGTGTGGGGTTTTCTCTAGTTGTGGCAAGTGGGGCTGCTCTTTGTGGTGTGTGGGCTTTTCATTGCAGGGGCTTCTCTTGCTGCAGAGCATGGCCTCAGTAGTTGTGGCACACGGGCTTAGTAGCTCCCTGGCATGTGGGATCTTCCCAGAGCAGAGATCAAACCCGTGTCCCCTGCATTGGCAGTTGGATTCTTAACCACTGGACCGCCTGGGAAGCCCTACACATATTTTAAGATGAGCTCTGACTTTAAATCTTTCTGAATATAATTATGTAAAATACATCAATATTTTTAAAACCTTAATTCTATTTATAGAATTTATTGTGTATATATATATATATTCTATATATATCTGCTTAGATATAGTGGTATTCAGCAGATTTTCAAGTATATCTACTTCTATGGAAGTGTAAACTTTTAGGGTACTACTTCTTACGGTATAGGAGGATTTCAACTCTAGAATACTTTCTTGATATAAAATAATTAATATGACTTAGAGGGGGATATTTAGCCAGAGGAAACAGCTGATTATGTGCTTCCAGTGAATACTGTTTTTGGAAAATAAGTGCTTTTATGAGCATCTTTTTAAAACACATTTAAGAAATTTCATTAAAGTAAATTTTTTTCTGGTCTCTCTTTTCTTCTACCTTTCTTTTTTGGAGAAAAAGATTTTCCTTCTCTTTTCTGAAAACCTGCTTTAACAGTTGTATACTGAACATTGTTTACCTCCCTTGTAGAATGTTTCTATTTCATTCATTACCTCTTTTATATCTTTACTATATTTTCTTTCCCTTGCTGTCAGCCTGCAGACCCTTCAAACCTACCTTATTAAAAGCAACAAAAGCAAAACAGTCTTTCTTTGATTTTATGTACCAGCTGCCTACCTGGATATGTCTGCTGATACCTCACTGGCCTCAGGGAAAGGCCCAAATTCTATAGACAGGCTATAAGGTTCTTTTACCCTTATCTCCCAGGTATCTCTTCATCCTTGCTACTTATCCTAACTTGGTGTTAATAAGTTAATAACATAAGTTATTATAATCAAACAGTTACAGACTTTGTATATTAGCACATAATTTATACACTGATATACACCATGTCAGAGTTTAGAGCTAGAACTTCTCACTCATTCCTGATCAGTTCATCAAAATTCACCAGAAACTTAAATTCTCATTATGTGCTGTTCTAGGCTCAAAGACTTGGAAATCCATTTGCAGCTGAATGTGATGTCAGAAAAAAATCAGAGATACTGTATACCTAAATAGAGAACAGTTTCTGTATGTTTTGAAAGTAGCTGCTTTTGCTGTAAGACAGTGTAAAGACTGACTTGTGATTTTCTGTGCAAACTATTATGGTCAAATGATCATCTAATTACATTTTAAATTTTATCTTTTAGGGGCAGTATGGAAACTACCAGCAGTGAAGAGTACTTCCATTCCAGTAGCCAGAATCTACTAGCAGTCATATTGTCGCCTCAGCACTGTGGACACCTTCCTGTGAAGAGACCCTTCCATTCCATCTAGTTTTTGGAAAAACCTTGTGGATAAGCGGCTGTTTCATCCGTAAGCAGCCTGTGTGGCTTAGTTATAAAAAGGCTTTAGTAGCTCAAAAATACTCTTGATTTCACATGTCTACTCTAGATGGCAACATTGGACAGAAAATACAATGACATACCCAATTTGCAATGATTTCGGAACTGCGTTTCAAACGGACTGTTACAGACTGAAAGGTGTGAACAGCTTTGTATGTTTATGAAGGTTAAGGGAATTTAATACTTTTCCATAGATTCTTTTGTAAGGGGAAGAGGGAAATGTACACTTTTTACAGCAGCAATATTTTGTATATTATGTTTATTTCATGTGGTGAATATGCAAGGCGGTACACTACGCGCTGGGCAGAATCAGAACTCCTCTGTCAGTGGGGATGGGAGCACGTTGGATGCTTGATTGTGCTGGTCTGAACATGGTGTTCTGTGAAGCTGAAGGTGTTGGGGAAGACAACGCTCCCATGTGTCCCCTACTAGGTTCTTCAGAGGACACTCAGACCCCTTTTTTGTCTTAGCTAATCAGGGGCACTATGGTACAGTTTTGAGTAAAAAGGCGTTTTTTAAAGAAGCTTTCCAGTTTTGTGGACAAAAACCTTTTTTATAAAAGATCATTTATAATTCTGTTTTAAAATGTGAGGCAATAAGAATTACTTCATGTGGGATCTGAAGAATCTTGGTTAACAGTTTCATGTAAGTCCTCTGCTAAAACAGCAATAACTGAACCTGAAAGTTTTGATTTTACCTTGTTTGACTAATCACTAGTAAGTAATATCAGAACATTTTATAAATGATATCAAAGAAGAGTCAACAATGATGCATTTTATTTTTTAACATGAGAAGGATAATTGGTTTCTATAATAAGAATAGTTCAGGAGACTTTATAAACCTTCCTTTCAACTTTTCTTGACTGGAAATAATGCCATTTATAAAGGAATACTTTTACGTTTTCCCCTTTTTTATGTTGGTTAATAGAACACAGAGATGTTTAGGAACATGCTTGCTGATGAGGTTTATTCTGATCTATATTAAAAGCATAGAGGTTGCATTTCAGATCACTCTGTTTTATTAGCATGGTCTATTTAATCATACTTGAGACTGTCCTGTGCCTGATTGTTTGAGCTGAGTTCAGGGATTTTGCATTGGGCAGGAAATCATGCATTGAGAAGTTTATAACCACAATTATTTAAGCGTAATCTGAAAATATCTAGCCCAAAGGTAAGTTGCTATTTTCATCACAGTTGCCTGTGCCCAGGGAATAAGGTATATTCTTTATAATTGGATTGTTTTTTCCCACTTACAACTGGAAACAAAACAGAAGGGGTGCCATAAATTTGAAAAAGCAGAATGTACTGTTCTCAACATACTGTAACCAAAAGGAGAAATTTTAATGTGTCTCCTTGTGTATGAAAGAGAGTGTGCGCGTGTAAGGTCTGAATAAGGCTTTTTCCAACATGGTCAGTAGAAAATGGACATCAAGTTTGAACAGGTAAAGCATGGACAGCCTTATTGTGACTGAAATGCTTTTAGGTTCTGTGCCAATTTTCCACCACTGTGTACTTTGTTGCTATTTAAAACTGTATCAACTCTAACAGAAGAATAAATTATTTGTGATTTTAATTTTCTCGTTTGTTTTTTTAAATTAGATCTCTTTGACTCTCTTGTTCTGTCTGGAGACTCTGCTGTGGGTTTTTTATATAAGTTAGTCTACTATAAGCAGACTATATTTGTATTCTAGGACTATCGAAATTCTCTTGTCATGCCCAAGTTAATTAGAATTAACTGTTCAGTAATCAGCATGTTGTGTGGGCTGTTTGTTATGGAATTCTTTCTCTGAAAATGAAGTCCATGAGGCTATAATCAAGATGACTGAATTAGATAAATGAGTTGAGGAGACGAAATTGTGCTGAACCCAACCTGGTGTAGATATGTTATCTCATTTGAAATAAGCTCAACTGACATTAAGAAATAATTTGTCTTGCCAACCCATCTTCTGTTGTCTTATTCTCCTTTTAATGGAAACTAAAATTGCAATTTTAATAAGCAGAATTTCCTCCAGGACTTTCTTCCTGGAGACTACCACATTTGCAAGGTTTAATTGTTTTATAACAGTCCTGTTTCGTAGAAGTTTTTAATTGGTGGTGACAAAAATTACCTTACTCCTTTGATACCTGGTAAGCTGAATAACTTTACCAGTAGCTTTCTACCAAGTTTGACATCACCATATAGACCATATATTCTAAAACTGGAAATTTCATTTTAGCAAAATGGATTATTATGAAGAAATATCATACCATCCCATGAAATTCCAGAAGCAAAACATTACTAAGAAGAGCAGGGCAGTTATTGATCACGTTTAAACATATTTAACTGTGCTAGTTTAGGCATTTGAAAACATGTTAGTATTCTGTACAGCTTTGATGGCAACTTGTTTTTGGTTTTGTTTTTAATTTTTAATGGCGTTTTCTGTGTGTGTGGAGAAGGGTATGAGGATCTTCGTGTACCAGAAATCTAAATGAGGCACTTAGCAATTCGTGGCTTGTGTTGTCTTTACACCCACCCACAAATTGAAGCAAACACTATGTCCTTTCATTCTTACAATAAATATCTCTAAAAGATAAATACTCTTTAAAGTAACACCTTGGTACCAGGATTCTTCCTGCTCTGGAAATTTTGTATTTTCAGTGTTAAAAGTGAATGAAAAATCATCTCAGAATATGTATGGCTAAATTGCTGCCTTTTCATTTTAAAAAGTCATTTATATTAAATCATTAAGGTATTAGCAAAAGTATATTAAGTGTACAATCTTCCTAATTGCATCTCTCAAATGTAACACTTGTTAAGAAGGTTTGATACATTTCTTCCAACTTGATTTTATACACATAAGCGGAGATATTTTCTCTTTTTAAACAAAATTTGAATTGAACTAACCACACTTTTGCAGCCTTTTTTTTAAAATTTAGGTAAAAAATATCTTGGATTTTTTGTTTGTTTTTTACAATTGCAAAAGTAAAGCTTTCATAAACTTATCTGGCAAGGTTTTTTTGCTTTTGTTTTTATATGATTGTTGGAATATTTCTAAACTGTAAGTTTTAGTATGTTAGGTTTAAGGCCATGTACATTATCTTCCTAAAGGATATATCCTTGCTAACATGAGATTACTAGCCTTGTTAATTTTTGCATTTCTAATAGACTTTTAAAAAATGCTATCTCAGAATTTAATTTGAATTAACATTTGATTTATTTGTAAGTTTGAGCATCTGAAATACTGACAGGGAGTTTATTATTTTTTGCTGTGAAATGGCTTTCAGTGTTCTTTGTACATTTCCTTTGGGCATATAAGAGAGACAGGAAATTGTATAAATACATATACACAAATTACAAAATTATATATGGTTCTCTAAATGCAAATGTTAATTCTCTTTCTATATTGCCCATCTCTTTAGTCTCTATTATTTAAACTGTAGATATAGTATTGATATCTTTTACTGTATTAAAGTTTTAAGACTTCACATATTCAATTTCATAGCTTCTTAGCACCTCCCTAACTTCCAAATTTATGAGAATATTCCCCATACTTATTTTACTTTTTCTAAAACTTATTGTACATGATATGATTTAGAGCTTATTTTTTTTCCTATATGATAGCCAGTTGTTTCAATATCATTTACTGAATAAACCAACTTATTTGAGAAGTCACCTTATTTTGTTTATCTAAAAAATTAATTATAGCTAAGGCATGCTTGATTTATGCCATTTCAAAGACTAGTTAGATTTATTTAAATATGACTTCATTTAGTTGGCATAAAGTTATTAATTTTTCCCCCTCACGAGGGTTTTACTATTGGCTAAGAGTTAACTGCGATGGTATAAATAATGAGTGACATCTTAATAGTAAGAGAATTATTGAAATATACATTATACATATACATTCATATATTTGTGTGTATTATATGTTTGTATATATATGGATATATGTATGTATATAGTAAAAAAATTTTTTTTCCTGATAGGGATCTATAGTTTAAGAACTTAGATGTATGAGCAGTGCATTTATGTTTAGGCTATAATTTGTAGCTATGGTAATATACTGAGAGGTTTTTTGTGAGAGGTACATTATAAATAATTATTTAATGTTAAAATAAGTGAATGGAAAATCCTGAATATTATGAGATTTTTCATCATTTTTGGTCTCTTCTTAGGAAATACTGATGATAATCAGTAGTCTCCTCTCTTCTTTTAAAAATAACCCCCAAGTTTTGGGTGACACATGGCCGCCTACCTGGTGACTACATTTTACAGCTTCCTGTGGAAGAGGGGCTGGAGTGATGTGTGTAACTTCTAGATAACATTTTTTAAAGTATGCTCCATTTTCTCTCTCCCATTTCCCGAGGGCTTACATATCACATATTAGTGGAGAGATCCAAACTTAACAGATCAGAAAATTACTTAGAGAATGACCGTGCAACTAAATTAAATGAAGAGTCTCCTGAATGGCCTCCTGGATCCCCCCACTGCCTGTCTGCCTGGATGGTGACGTGAGAGAAGTAACACTTCTGCTCATGAGGCTCTTTGTTGTATCAGCAAACCCCATACTGTCATGTAGGGTCACGTAGGGGAGGGCCAGTTCATACTGCCCTGTGACATATTCTGTGTGGAGTCATAGTTTTTAGAAGTGACACGTTTTTATTGTGTGTGTAGTGTTCTTCATAGTTAGTTCATATTCTTAACTAGTGAAACAGGACAAAACCCATTATATTTCCTTAAAGATCATATTCAGCTTTCCACCACTTGAGTTAGCTAAAGACTGTATTTAGTAACAATAGATTTAGTTAAAGTACTGGTAAAACATATACTTACTATTTATTATCATTTGGCATCTTTATAAATTTTATAAATAGCATGTTTTCTAAATACTTACTTTGAGGATTATGGTTTAGATAGGACTTCATAAAATCTCTTATGTTTTTAATTTTATTATGGCTTCTTCTGCTTTAACTTGATCTTTGGACCTTTTTTCCTAATGTTTTCTTGCTATTTCCTTAGTTTTCTGACTCTCATTATCTGAAGTGTATACATTGATTCTAGTTTACCTGCCAACTTTCCTTTGGAGGGGGGAGGGTGGTAAGATGTACTAAAAGCATTCTAATTTTATACCTGTAGTATCTTTTATCATTCAGCTTCAGGTCAAATATAAAGAATTTAATATCTATAGGAAGTGTAACTCTATTAGCTATGGAAGGATATCTTGGAATATTGATTATTTTTCATACTTTTTCATACACATCAAGTTTTTTGAACTTTTAAGACTCCTGACATCATGGACCAAAATACTGTCTATAGCTATCAAGGATTTTATCTTCTATCTATGCAACTATATCAGGGGATTATTTCTGTTAATGTTTAGCTGAGTAAATTAATAACAAGGAAGTGTGGCATTGGCTTTCTTTTCAGTAGTAATATTAGTCTGTCCATAGAAATCCTATTCCTATTCATTAATTTCAGTATTCCATTCTTTCCTGAGATCTTGCTTCACAGCAAGCTTTCATACTTCAAACTCAACATGTTAGTGCTCAGTCCTCATTCCCACATAAACACAACCATTTTGAAAACATGAACTGATATTAATTACCCCCTTGGCACCAGAATTCAGGATTTCCTGATGCGGCACGCTAATGTAAAATGCATTAGTGCAAATGCTGGCTCCAAGGGGTAATACTCTCTAAATAAACACGGCAATGTTTTTCTTTATTCACGATTCTCAGGCTATTCTAAAAGTCATTCATCCTCCTTCAGCCCTCCCACCCCCAAAGCATTTTGAGTTTTAATAAGTTATAACTGGATTTTCATAAGAAGAAATTGAATTCCAAGTTGCAAATCAGTGGCACTTAACTCTTTGGTTCTTTGAAATAAAATATACCTCAATGTTCCCATGATTAAAGGGCTTTGGACCATAATTTACGATAGTCTTCTGGGAGGTAACAGTTGTCATTAATATCACTAAATAGATCATTTGATTTTAAAATTTATTTGGAAATGGAAAATGACTAAGATCAGTCACTCAAAGTCAGAAAGAATGTGTATGGATTTTTTTGAGTTTGTTTTGGGGTGTGTGTGTATTTGAACATTCCATGTAGATTTCCAATCAAGTAGGGATGGTTCATGTTTTGATGTATTATCTCCGAATGCATACTAATAACTAATACTGCTACTGTAAGATAGGACAAAAGAATGAACCAAAGCAGATATAGTCATGCTCAAAGAACCAAGTATCTCTGAAACAAAAACAGAATAAAAATGTGAATTGGTGAGTGAGACTGAAATCACAGATCACCTGGGTTTTGAGTCTAGAAGCAGGTAGTGGTACTTAAGAAATTGACTCCTGTGAAGTAATAAAAACTAAAAGTAATAACAAGATTGGACACTGGAGCCAAGTTTACTATTTAACATCAGAGAAGTGCGAATGTGACTCTTCCCAACTGTTCACACATCCAAAAGGAGGTTTTTTTTTTAACCAGGCAGCTAAGTATAATGATGCTAGATAATACATATTTAGCATCTTAACATGGAGCAGAACCAAGGTATTCTGAAACTTGGTAATTAGATCTAAAATATTCCTAAAATAATTATTGTAGGGAAAGAAGTTTTTAGAGATTTGGCTCTGAATTTTCTGCAAGGGTCCAGGAGTACAGAAGGACTGCAGAAAGAAGGAAGAAGGGTGGGGAAGAGAGAAAAAAAGTACAAGTAAAGCCTTCTTTAAATAAACCCATGAACTAAAATTTCAAGATATGTCAGAATCACTTGGAAGAACATGTATTCCCACTATATAAAATTAAAGATATAGAATGGTCTGACATTTTAAAATGTGAATGCTTAAGCAGCTCAAGGAAATTTATTCAGTCACATCCTTGAATGGATATGAAATTACAAAACAAAAACATGAAGAAACATACATAAAAACCACTGAGAAATCTTACAAGTAAAAATTAATATCACTGAAACAAGCTCAATTGGCATAAACTCTAGGCTGGGTACAACTGAAGAGGAAATTTGTGATTTAGATGACAGTGTGAGAAACTGTCTCATACAAGAGCACCAAACATTAAAATATGTATATGAATGAAGGAACATTGAAGAGAGATGGAAGTGAAGGCAGAGTTTCAATAAGGTAGCTCCAGAAGAAGATACAGGGGTTAGTAGGAAAGCTATGCATAGATAAAAGCTGACAGTTTTCCCCAATTCAGTCTATTAATACTTGAATTATCAATTTGCCCTAGGTCCAGTGAGGGCAAAGGAAAGTGAATCCATATTTAGATAACATTATGATGGTATTCAAAACATCTAAAAATTACCTGAGAGAAAAGACACATTACCTGTGAAGGAATAAAATTTTGGCAAGAGAATTAATCTGCAACAATCTAAAAGACACAGAGAAGTCAGGTACTGAGGGAAAATAAGTCAGTCTAAATGTTATTCCTAGCTAAACTAGCCTTCAGTGAAGGCAAAATAGAAGTGTTTAGACTTGCAAAGACCAAGAGAATTTATTATCCATGGAAGGTGTACTTCAGCAAAGAAATAATAATGATCAGAAGAAGGTATAGTATGATGAAAAGAGATTACATAGAATTTGTCAAATGTAGTTATTCATAGGAAACAGATTGCTTCTTTAGGGGATGGAAAAGAAAAAGTGTTCGTCGCTCAGTCGTGTCTGACTGTTTGCAATTTGCAACCCCATGGACTGTAGCCCTCCAGGCTCCTCTGTCCATGGAATTTCTCAGACCAGAATACTGAAATGGGTAGCCATTCCCTTCTCCAGGGGATCTTCCCAATGCAGGGATCAAACCTGGCTCTCCTGTATTGCTGGCAGATTATTTACCATCTGAGCCACTAGGGAAGCCCATGGAAAGGAAAGGTGAAGGTGAAAAAAGGTAAAGGTTAAAAAAAAATCATAAATTTAAATGTGGTAGGTTGGTTGCATTCATGATCTCAGTTCTCACCCCTCTCTGAGTTCATGCGCTTTTGCCATGTGACTTTGCACTTCCTCTCCCTGAAGAGGCTGAGTTAATTTTCTGGGTTCTGGATTCTGACTTTGGCTATGTGACTTGGTTTTCACCCATGGGTTGTTAGCAGATGTAACTTGTATAGAGTGCTTGTAGAGCGCTGGTGCAGTTCTGCCTCCACTCTGCCTTTGCCTTTGCCATGGAAATCTGCCCAGGCTAACCAGCCCAGGAATGGGAGAGACATGAGAGGCGAAGCCAGATCAACACAGTGGACACCAGGCAAGATCAGCAAAGCCATGCGGCCAGGCAGCTGACCACAGGTTAGATTCAAGTCTAGTCCAGATCAACTATACCCTGCAGGCTCTTAAGCTCTTTTTTTGTTATATGTCACTGACTATGTGTATGTATTTCTTTGTTATGAAGCATTATTGCAGCCATAGATAGCTGATACAATAACAAGATACAAGATAGGAAGTGTATAGGTTTTCTTTCATGTTCAGGGGAAAGACTGAAAAACTTTAGACTTTGTTGGAAATTTTTAGGGTATAATTGTAAGAGTAGTGTTAAAAGTGTCAGCATAAAGAATGAGTCATGATAAAAAACAAATATAGTTAATAAATTTAAGAGTCTGCAAAGAGGGAGGAAGAGGAAAAAAAGAGAAGAAGAAATAGAGAAAATGTGGTAACCCAGTGGAAGGAAGAAAAAGTGATGGGGTGGTAAAAACTCATGAAAGAATATCATAGAATTAGATCTAAATACATCAGTCACAGTAAGTATAAACAGATTAAGCTTACTTATTATACGATATTAAATTGGGAAACCCAACTATTCTTATTACTAAAACTATAACAAAAAGGTAGGAAAAAAACAGGTATATTAATATCAAAGTAGAATTTATAAGCAAAAGCAGTAATAGAATAAAGGATCTGAAGTAATTAAATAGAAAAACCACTTAAGGTATAATAACTTTGGAATGTATAAAGCAAAAACTGAGAATTAGAAGCAAAAATGTAAAACTGCAAGACCATAGTGAGTGAAAGTCACTCAGTCATGTCTGACTCTTTGCAACTCCATGAAATTCTCTAGGCCAGAATACTGGAGTGGGTAGCCTTTCCCTTCTCCAGGGGATCTTCCCAACCCAGGGACTGAACCCAGGTCTCCTGCACTGCAGGCGGATTCTTTACCAGCTGGGCCACCAGGAATGCCTGCATGACCATAGTGGAAGCATTTTAATCTCTTTCTAGCAGAAACTTGGCTCTGCTATCCAGACAACAATAAGGATAGAGAAAGAGTCTGTCTAATAGAAATGTAGTATCAGCTCCGTATGTAACTAAAGTGTTTTCTAGTAGTACATTTAAAAGTATGGAAACAGAGAAACTTAATAATATATTTTGTGTAACCCAGAGTACCCCAAATGCTATTTCAAGAGAGAGAAAATTCATGAGCTGTTTCACATTCTGTTCAAAGTAAGTCTTAGAAATCGAGTTTGTATTTCATACTTACAGTGCATCACTCATCACATCTCGAGTGCTCAGCAGCCCCATCTTGTTGGCTACCATGCTGGATGGCCTTGATGCAGAAAATCTAATAGGTAAATATAAAGTCCTATACCTGACAGTATACATTTTTTTCAAGTATATGTAATATTTACAAAAATTGACCTTATGCTAATTTATAAAATCTGATCAAATTTTACAGAATCCATGTTGGATGAGTCACTATCTGACAACGGTACATGTGCTAGGCACTTGAAAATTTTATTAATAAACATCTGTGGTTAAAGAGAAAATTGCAGTGGAAATTTAAAAGATTTAGAACTGAGCTAAAATAAAAGTCAATATAAAAACTCGTGAGGTGTTGATGCAACAGTTCTTAGAAGTAAATTGATAGTCTTGAATGTCTTTATGTGAAAACAAAAAGGTGGAAAATAAATTCAACTCAGGAATATGGATGAGGAAGCCAAAACTAAACACAAAACAATCTAAGGAAGATTTTTAAGGGGAATAATAAAGATTGTAAATTAATAAAATAAGACAGGATCATCAAATAAGAACCACATCTGTGTTTTGAAAATAACAGAGGTATAATTTGACCACAAAATAATATTAAGGTACAAGTAAGTACCCCAGGGACGGAGGAGCCTGGTGGGGTGCCATCAGAGTTGGACATGACTGAAGCGACTTAGCAGCAGCAGCAGCAAGTAGTTTGAGAAAGAGAAAGGAGTTTGATTACAAATGCACTGTGTATTCCAAATATTTGCTAGAACTATAAAAGATCTGTATAGCCAACCTGATCATAAACTTCATGCATTTCGTATTAATATCTCAAAATAGACGTAGGATGTGGTCTTTGGCTTCTTTGGGAGTCATGACTAGATTTAGAAATGAAACCGAATTCTTTCATCACTTTATAGCTCATTTATGAATCTTCCTGTTGCTCAAAGGGAGTCATTGTCAGCTCCCTGAAAGCAGGGACTTTGTCTATTGCTGGTCTCTCAGTGTGGAATAATGCCTGATATGTAAAGGAAATTCCGTAAGTATTAGTTGAAAGTGTATCAGGAATGTTGGTTATGAATTAGGATGTAGAAATTTAGGAATCATATTATAAATGAAGTAATGAAACAAATGGGTTAAAATAGAAGGTTTTTATTATTATCAATAACACGGGTCCACAATTCCGTTTTCAAAACTCCCCAGTCCTGACCTGTCCTGAGGTCATCTGCCTGCAAAGCCTGGCCTGTCTTTATCTGACTCAGATTCCCCTTGAGGTATGGATGTAAGATACTGTATATGAAATATCTTGTCTTAGGAGTTTCAGATAAGGGATTGTGAACCTGTGTCAATATCTGTGGTGGTTTAGTTGCTAAGTCTTGTCCAACTCTTTTGTGACCCCATGGACAGCCCTCCAGGTTCCTTTGTCTGTGGGATTTCCCAGGCAAGGATGCTGGCGTGTGTTGCCATTTTCTTCTCCAGGGGATCTTCCCAACCTAGGGGATCAAAGCTGCATCTCCTGCATTGCAGGTTTCTTTACCAACTTAGCCACCTAAGCTGTATAATAGAATAACACATTTCATTTTTAAGTAGGCAAGGAGTAGTTGCCTGTTTATAGTGGTGACTTATTAATGAATATAGAATTGCAATAAGTTTATGGTTATAAAATGATAAGCAAAGCTAACTTTGTCTTATTTCCCCTTGTTAATAAAAAAAAGGAAATCTCAGGGATGTCTGTTTAGATGAGATTGATGACATTGATGACAACATTCCTGTCTTTGTTTTGGTTTCTGTTATTCTCTATTCTGTGCCCAGAGCTAAATGATTAGGATTCTGCAACTTACTAAGAAAAAAGTGCAGTTTTCCTCCTTGACCCCTGTAGCCCGCTGTGTGATACATAGAATGATCTTGCCATCAGGAACTTTGTCCTCTCCGCATCTCTCTTGTACCCTTGGCTGCGCGCCCATCCTACCTTAACAATGCCCCTTCTATTTCCTAGAGCTTCTCCCCCACCTCTCCATCACCCTCCACAAACATACCTTTACATTCCAAGTGGCTTTCCTTACTGCATAATATTCACTCAACCGTATTCAATCAAGTTGCCTGTTAAACCTGTTTCCTTTGTTAACATTTTATGGCTTCTGAGCATTTCCAAGTTCCTCTGGTAGACAGCTCCCTTACATGAGGGGCTCCTGACGTGGCATTACTGTTACTAATAATTTGTCTTTTCTTACAAGAAATAGATAGCAAGAGCTCCTTGGAATACCTTGGTGAGCACCTGTGGGATCTGTACATTCATATTTGGACTGAGGCATTGAGAAGTTTGCCACGACAGAGAAAGGAAAGGGTATGAAAATTCAGGCTGACAAAGATAAGCCATATTCTATCATTTCAGTTTGGAAACTCATAAAACACAAGTCTTAGGTGAAATATAGTATATTCAGGTCAAACTAGGAAGTAGTATTTCTTTCTGAAGATAATTTTACAGAGGAGTCTCAGTGATATAAGGAGGACTGAATGGCTTTATATTTTGGGGCTCCAAAATCACTGCAGATGGTGATTGCAGCCATGAAATTAAGACGCTTACTCCTTAAAAGAAAAGTTATGACCAACCTAGATAGCATATTCAAAAGCAGAGACATTACTTTGCCGACTAAGGTCCATCTAGTCAAGGCTATGGTTTTTCCTGTGTTCATGTATGGATGTGAGAGTTGGGCTGTGAAGAAGGCTGAGCACCGAAGAATTGATGCTTTTGAACTGTGGTGTTTAAGAAGACTCCTGAGAGTCCCTTGGACTGCAAGGAGATCCAACCAATTCATTCTGAAGGAGATCAGCCCTGGGATTTCTTTGGAAGGGCTGATGGTAAAGATGAAACTCCAGTACTTTGGCCACCTCATGCAAAGAGCTGACTCATTGGAAAAGACTCTGATGCTGGGAGGGATTGGGGGCAGGAGGAGAAGGGGACGACGGAGGATGAGATGGCTGGATGGCATCACGGACTCGATGGACGTGAGTCTGGGTGAACTCCGGGAGATGGTGATGGACAGGGAGGCCTGGTGTGCTGCGATTCATGGGGTCGCAAAGAGTCAGACACGACTGAGTGACTGAACTGAACTGAATGGTTAGGACATAGGCAGGTGTGGGAGTGGGTGGATAAGGAGGATTAGTCAAACAATGTGAGAAATCAAGAGGAAAACTGGGAGATATTATGTAGGCAGCTGTGATCTCTGCAGCCAAATGTACACCTCCCACCATTTTCCAGAGACTGCTGGGCCCTCTGGCAGAATGCCCTTAGGATGCATTCAAAGGGGCTGAGGTCCTCCTTTGAGGTGGTAATTCTCAAACGTAGCCTCCTGCTCTGGCTGTAGAGGCCCTCCCAGGTGATGCTAGCGGTAAGAGAGGAAGGTTCCATCTCGGGGTCGGGAAGATCCCCTGGAGGAGGAAATGGCAACCCACTCTGGTATTCTTGCCTGGAAAATCTCATGGACAGAGAAGCCTGGGGAGCTACAGTCCATGGGGTCACAAAAAATTAGACACGACTTAGTGTCCGAGCACCCAGACTACAGACTACTTCAGCCTGCCTCTCAGGTGGACACTTTCTCCTGGAGTGAGTCGCCATCAGGCTGCTGTGCTGTGCTTAGTTGCTCAGTCGTGTCCGACTCTGTGTGACCCCATGGACTGTAGCCCGCCAGGCTCCTCTGTCCGTGGGGATTCTCCAGGTAAGAATACCGGAGTGGGTTGCCCTGCCCTCCTCTAGGGGATCTTCCCGACCCAAGGATCAAACCCGCATCTCTTACATCTCCTGCACAGTCAGGCATGTTCTTTACCACCTGGGAAGCCCAGGTGCAGACAAATACTATCTGATTCCACTTATACAGAGATGGGCTTCCCAGGTGGTGCTAGTGGTAAAGAACCCACTTGCCAGTGCAGGAGACATTACAGATGCAGGTTCCGTCTCTGGGTCGGGAAGCTCCCCAGGAGGAGGGCAGGGCAACCCACTCCAGGATTCTTGCCTGGAGAAGCCCACGGACGGAGGAATCCGGTGAGTTACAGCCCGCAGGGTGGCAATGAGTCAGACACAACTGAAGCGACTTAGCGCACACACAGAGGAACTAGAAAAGTCAAATCCAGGGTCAGAAAGTACATTGGTAGATACCAAGGGCCAGGGGGTGGCGGCAGTGGGGAGTGGGAATGGGAAGTTGGTGTTTAATGAGAACAGTTTCAGTTTAGGAAGGTAAAAAATCAAGGAGATGCATGGTGGTGAGAATTGCACAACCATATGAGTGTACTTAGTGCCGCTAAATTGATTAAAAGTGTATGTTTTATATTATGTGACTTTTACCACAGTAAAAAAAATTTTAATGAATTATTAGTCAGTGTTGAATGAGTAAGCAAATGATCCCATGAATGAATGGATCACTTTCATTCCTTGTGATCACTTCCTGGCCTCGTTTCACACTGTTGACTGTACCCAGTTTCTTAAATCACTTTTCACCCTTGCCCTCTCCCCCACTCTCTGCTGCCTCATTTTTTCTCTTTCTTTGGCTCTGTCTCATCTCCTCTTCACACTCACTTTTCTACTACCTGCCTTTAAATGTTGGGTTCCTCCTCACTACCTTGTTTTACCTTTTTATGAAAAATATTCACCCTGGGGGAATTCCATCCGTATCCCTGATTGGGCTATTACTTGTATACTTAATGTCTCAGCTCAAACCACTCAACTTCACTTTACACTGATGGTGTGCTGCAGCCATCCAGCTATTACATTTTCAGGAACTTTGTGAGCCAGCTGCCAAACCCAGCCTTTATTATAAATTTACAACAAAATAAATTATAGTAAAAAAGAAAAAAAACAAAGGTAATAAATACTTAAAACTCATTACTTCCTAACAGTTTTTCTACATTTTCAAACTATTAATGCACTTGAGATTTTGTGTGTCTGTTGTATTTATATATTGAAAGGACTTGATGGTGGTGTATTACTGCACGTCTCTTGTAGCTTGCATTCCGCAATGTCATCTTGGTAACTTGAAAACTGCCACAGTGGGAATATTTATGCATGGAAATTAGGAAATGCTTCAAATCAGAGTTTAATTTATTGTTTTGTTGATTGTCTAGACTTACGAAGGTGATGGAGAAAATGTTAATAATGTAGGTTAAGCTTAAGTGTCATGTCTATAGCTGTAACATAGTAATGCCAAAAAATTGAGGAAATAGTCTTCTCATATTCAAAAGGTATCATCCACTTCAGCGAAGAAATTGGCCCTTTCATTGATGAACAAGGGCAATCCTCAGCTACAGCTTCATTGTTTCACTTTCTCTTTAAAAAATTATTTATTTATTTATTTAGTGCTGTGCTGGGACTTTGCTGTGGTTGGAAGGCTTCTCAATGAGGTGGCTTCTCTCATTGCAAAGCATAGGCTCTAGGCACATGAGCCTCAGTAATTGTGGCACTTGGGCTTAGTTGCTCTGTGGCCTGGGGAATCATCCTGGACCAGGGACCAAACCTGTGTCCTCTGCACTGGCAGGAGGATTCTTATCCACTGCACTACCAGGGAAGTACTTGTTTCGCTTTCTCTTAAACATAAATATTGACCATAACTGCACTCATTCATCAGTTGCATTTATAGGTTTTCTGTGGATCCAAGCACTTGATAAAAGTCAACAAAAACATTTTATAAGAATTGGTTTGTGATACGGAGTTTATAATAGAGTACTATATTTTATTAGTATGTGAAAATTAGGCACCACACATCCTTCACATCAGGAAAATGTATAAATGCTTATGTATGCATGGGTTCCCTTCCTCCACCACGAGCCAGTTATATATTTACCAACACAAAACTTCTTGAAACCCTCAATATCAATTGCCTACTCAACATCTCAAGTTTAATATCACCGGCATTGAAGACTTAACATGTCAAAAGCAATTCATTTTTCTTGTAAAATCTCTTCTGATACTACTCTGTATCTTCTCTATGGGGTAGGGAAGAAAGCTAAGCAAGTGTGTGATCTTGACTGGAAACTAATGTCACTCAAATGGAAGGAGGGGCTGCACCACAAGGTTACCCACCTTGAGCCAGAGGACTGGGCTTTCCCCTTGCCAGTTACTCATTGGTTAAGGTCTGCCCACCAGGGGAATGGGTCATAGCCTTCCAGACTAGGTACATTCAGTTGATCTGAGGGCAGTTCTCTGGGGAAGGCAGTAGCTGTGAATTTTAAACAACCAGCTCTCAGAACAGCTGAGGGACAAAAGCATGCATGCTCAGTTGTTCAGTTGTGTCTGACTCTAGAGATCCCATGGACTATAGCCTGCCAGTCTCCTCTGTCCATGGGATTTTCCAGCAAGAATACTGGAATGGGTTGCCATTTCCTCCTCCCTCTTTCCAACCCCAGAATCAAACTCACATCTCCTGCACTGACAAGCTGATTCTTTGAGCCGTGGTTTTGCAGAAGACTCTTGAGAGTCCCTTGGACTGCAGTGAGATCCAACCAGTTCATCCTAAAGGAAATCAGTCCTGAATATTCATTGGAAGCCCTGATGCTGAAGCTGAAACTCCAATACTTTGGCCACCTGATACAAAGAACTGACTCATTTGAAAAGACTTTGATGCTGGGAAGGATTGAAGGTGGGAGGAAAAGGGGATGACAGAGGATGAGATGGTTGGATGGCATCACCGACTCAATGGACATGAGTTTGAGTAAACTCTGAGAGTTGGTGATGGACAGGGAAGCCTGGCGTGCTGCAGTCCATGGGGTCACAAAGAGTTGGACATGACTGAGTGACTGAACTAAACTGAGTCACATGGAAAGCCTGAGGGACAAAATTACCTTTCAGTAAAGAGGATCTGGGCACCCACAGCATCCACTGTTGCATGGACACATGCAGAAGTGCAAGTCGGGAGAGGTAGAAGAGAAGAGTTTGAGACAGGTCCTGGTGAGTGCATTTTTCTCTAAGAACAATCCAAGTTAGCTGCTGATGGTAGGCAGGATCCTCAAGGGGTGTGGAGAACTTGAGTAGTGTGGGAAGCTTTGGAGCAACTGCTACATGTAGGCAGTGAAAGGGAGGCTGCCCTGGGCAGTGTCAGGCCTCAGTTACTGTTGGGAACCATGGTGGGTGATGACAGCACTTTGCTGTTGTCTCAAAATAAACATTCTTCAGCCGTCTCAGTGTAGCTTCCAGGTGATGCTAGTGGTAAAGAACCCACCTGCCAATGCAGGAGCTGTAAGAGATGTGGGTTAGATCCCTGAGTTGAGAAGATACCCTGGAGGAGGGCCTGCTAATCCACTCCAGTACTCTTGCCTGCAGAATCCCATGGACAGAGGAGCCTGGCAGGCCATGGTCCATGGGGTCGAAGAGAGTCAGACAGGACTGAAGCGACTACACATGGCCTTTATTTCCTAAGGGGCTCTCTTAGTCCAATCACAGTCCAAGAGAAAATCCACCCAGCTCTGTTCCTTCATATACTGGTAAATACAAAATATCAAGCTGAATTTTATCTTCCTTGAATCCCTATTTAAATATAAATAAACTTTGCCCGTCCTTTTTAAATCTTGGCCCAGGTCACGACAAGGAGAAGCGGATATAGAAGTTCTTAAAATGTCTCCTTTTTGCATTCAGTTTTCAGAATTCTCTTCATGTCATGCAGGTCTGAAAGGTTAAAAATAACTGCACCTCCAGAGACTTCTTCTTGGGCTGTGTTCTTCCTTGGGAATCTCTAAGCTTTTCCCACCCAAACCGGGTCATCATCTTTCCCTAATTTAAAAATCTCCCAGATCCAGTGCTCTACAAAAATCAGTGAGATCTTTCCCACCAGATGATCCCAGCAGCCACATGCGATAGTCTCTGGTCTGATTCTGCATGAGTTTGATTTTATATACTCTATTGTAATAATTTATTAACTTGATAAAATCTGCTGACTCCTCATGGAAAATATTCTGTTTATATTTTATATTTCCTGCAGCTTCCTTTATTATGGAGTATTTACATGAGAATAGGGCCTTTGTTTTTTTTTAAAAGTTCATCTGTGCCTGCTGCTGATTGCCTCCCCTGAAGTCAGAGCTCTCTGTTTGTGACATACATCGTGCTTTTCATATTGAAAGCACTTGGTGATCCCGGAATAATTCATCTTCTCTTCATGTTTGTGGGGCTTCCCTGATGGCTCAGATGGTAAAGAATCTGCCTGCAGTGCGGGAGACCTGGGTTTGATCCCTGGGTCGGGAAGATCCCCCGGAGAAGGAAATGGCAGCCCACTTCAGTATTCTTGCCTGGAGAATCTCATGGACAGAGAAGCCTGGTGGGCTACAGTCCATGGGGTCACAAAGAGTCAGACACGACTGAGCAACTAACACTTTCACTTTCATGTCTGTGGGTTATCTAGGTGAGCTGAATTAGCCCCATTTTACTGGCAGGGCAGTGCAGAGAGATGTAGAAGGCAGTCCCTTGAGGATGTTGGAATTCAAGTGTAGAGCCCTTGTGTCTCTTGTACTAGATGAATCCCCTCTCCTTGGTTACAATTAGTTCTGCTGGGTTACAATCTTGTATCTTAAGTTATTCTTGCTTTTAGTCTGTGCATTTGAGATGGAAAGATGTATTAGTGGGAAAGGATAGATGAACATCAGGCAATAAAACTTCACAAATAGTCCCAAGTATTTCTCAAGGGAGTTTTTGCTGTGTCATCTGTTGGTCAAGCTGAAGGTGTTAGTCACTCAGTCATGTCTGACTCTTTGTGACCCCATTGATTGTAGCTCGCCAGGCTCCTCTGTCCATGGAGTTCTTCAGGCAAGATATTGGAGTGGGTTGCCATGCCCTTCTCCAGGGGATCTTCCCGACCTAGGGATCGAACCCGAGTCTCCTGAATTGGCATGTGGATTCTTCACCTCTGAGCTACCAGAGTAGCCCACGTATATGTATATGTGTGTGTATATATATATATGTATGTATTTCTTGCCTGGAGAGTCCCATGGACAGAGGAGCCTGGTGGCTACGGTACACAGGGTCACAAAGACTTGGTCACAACTGAAGCAACTTAGCATGCATGCTATATATATATATAAAATCTAGTTTCAGAGTAAATTCCATGAGGAAAACCAAACTTTAACACATAGTTTGCTATAATAATTCTGTTATTAGGAGTTTATCTAAATCAAATCCAGGATCACCGTTTTGATGAATTTCACAATGTTTATAGCAATCGTATAATAGAAACTCCAAAATTTTTGAATTCAGATTTTCAAAAGGGTCAGGTTTTCTTATAAAGAATTTGAGTACTGTGAACAAAGCTCTGCTGTGTGTCATCTGTAAGAAAAAACACAATGGTATTTAAGTAGGGGGAGAGCGAGTTCTCATGTGTACTCAAGAATTAATTCCACTGCTATTCACCAACCTTTAGGAATCTGGAAATAATATGCCTGTTGGCTATTTGTGTTAGAACAGATGTAAAATTAATCAGTCTAGCTAACAGTACCAGGTCTGCCTTGGCCAGTGAAAGATTTTAAAACAGTTTCCCCAAAATAGGAATCATAAAAAAGTCTTCCAAGTCACGTTATTAGTGGCCCAAATATTGTCATTGTGTTGTATGTACTCATACTTCCCATCATTTTTGCCTTCATCCAGGAAACGGGGTCATTTCTCCCCGTAACTCACCTTTGGTTGAAGGCAGTCTTCTTGCCTCTTGCATCAGTGCCTTGTTGGCCAGCTTGATAAGAACGACACACCTAGCTCTTCAGCAGCTCTTTCAGAACTAGAGTAAGCAGCAAGTGATGGCCCTGTTGAATTCCAGAGAGTACAGTGTTCCCCCCATTAGCCATGGTATTTGAGGAAGCCTTATACCCTCTAATTCTCTTCTTCCTTCTGTACTCTTTTGCAGCTAGCATGAACCGTGGAGATGAATTACTTCTGTAAATATTCTTGATTCCTAATCATCTTTCAAGAGTGAGCTATACAAGGAAGTTATTAATTAAGTTGTTAGATGAGGATGACATCTACAATTCATAAAATGGATTAAGGAAACCAAGAGCTTTATATCATTAAAAAAAAAAAGTTAATGGTATTTGACTTTGAGGAAGAGGACCTCAAATTGAGTCCTAGCCCCAACATTTGCTGATCAGTCCCACCAAACAGCCAGTAAATATAAATTTCAGAGATTATGTGAACATCTCCGTTGTTCTGTGGCAGTTATCCAGAATCCTCCTTTCTTGGTTTATGCTAATATGCTCCCAAGAATCCTAATTTTTTCTATCTTTTTCTCCTCTTAACTCTGAGCATTCTTTAGAACCCAGATTCAGACTCATTCATCATTGCCTTTTTGCTACATTATCTAGTTCTGGGATTCCTGGGTAGCTCAGTGATAAAGAACCTGCCTGCTGATGAAAGAGACATAGGTTTAATCCCTGAGCCGAGAAGATCCTCTAGAGAAGGAAATGGCAACCTACCCCAGTATTCTTCCCTGGAGAAACCCATAGACATAGGAGTCTTGCAGGCTACAGTTCATGGGGTCTCAGAGTCGGACACGACTAAGTGACCGAACAACAGCATCTAGCTCTAGCACCAACCCTTGGTGACTTGGTTCCCACTCTGGCTCACCCAAGACCCTGTGAGGATGGGAGTTACACATAACTTCGCAGAGCCTCAAGTTTCCTCATGTAAAACAGCTCATCATCTATCTCATTTGTTCATATGACTTTTTTGTTGTTGTTGTTCATATGACTTTTAAAGTACTCTGATAGCTCAGTTTTATTAGCTTCTCCAGACACTGGGTTCTACAGATGAATACACGATAGATCTCTAGTGAAGACAAACAAGAAGTCAAGGCTCAAGGAGAATAGAGAGGAAATTATGGGAGGAGGAGATTCCATAGAGATAAAAGCAGGTTAAAAGGCATAGCAGGTGTAGGCTTGGTCCTAATGAGTCTAAGGGAAAAGTGAATATCCTAGTATGAACTTTACACAGATAATATGGCCGAGAGTGTGTTTTTATGCACATTGTTTATGGACTTGTATACCTTCATGTATTCACAAGTATTTATAGAGTGTTTATCCTGTGCAAGGCCCGATTCTAGGAACTGGGAATACAGGAGTGACCAAACAACCCCAAATCCATTTTCTCATGGCACTGGCACCCTAGTGGTGTCTGTGTGTGTGCGTGTACAGTGGCTCTGGAGAAAAAGCAGAGAGAGAGGATCCAGGTTTGGGCGTGGATGGGTTGCAATGTAAAATAGGTGGTCAGGGAAGTCCTTCTTGAGAAAGTGGCAACCAAGTGGCCAGACAAGAGGTGAGGGAGTGAGCCACCATGTCGTGCCATCTGCTTGAAGAGCATTTCAGGCAGATAGAACATAATCATAGGAATAGCTCACACATTATTTTCACATGAGCCATTTCTTTTCTCCTTGAGTCACTCTCTAGAACCAGTGCACAGTGGTGACTCCGGAGTGCTCAGAAAAGAAATGGTTCTACTGAGAGGAACTTGTCTCCAGAGCCACTGAGGCACTGCCTCCTCTAGTCAGTACACAGGCTCTGTGGGGTTCTGGGCATAAGACTGACGGAAAGAGAAAGGCCTCGTCACCCTGAAGAGGTTAGGAAAGCAACTGGAGAGACTGGTAAAATTCAGAATATCAATTTTCCCCTTCAACTTTTATGTGTAAATTTACAATTATGTTCTTCTAAGTATAAATGAGTTCATTTTGCCTTTGCTTAGAACCAGTTTATGAGAGGAATGTTACAAATCATCCTTTTGTATTTGCTAAATCTGGACCTAATTCCATTTTTCAAGAAATTGTGTTTGCAGAAATAAGGCCACATGGAAATGAACAAATAATGAAAAATGGAATATAACAAACCCCTAAAGTCCTAGAGAATTAAAGCTCTGCCAGAATTATTTATAAAATGTGCACCAGTATCCCAAAGTGTTTACAAGTTGCTCTGTGGCTTATGAAGTCTGGTGCCATCTAAACATTCTTGGTGGTTCCATGAGACCCAAACCTTGTTTCCAAAACCCTGTGCCCAGATCCAGTGCAAAGCCAAGAGCCCCATATGGTGGGATCATCATCTCGACATGCAAAGGTCTTTGTAACTAGAGACCTTTAGGGTCATTCCGAAAAGAAGTTGAATTCTGTATGCAACTCTGGGCTGCTTAGTATAAATGTAGATGATCATCCAATTTCCTATGAGTCAGTGAGGTTGGGGCAAAAGGCAGAGAGAAGGGAATCCTGAATCTGGGATTGGTGGGGGGTGACGGGGGTGAAGAGGGTTGCATTGCACAAAAATCAACATGGAGGAGAAAAGTGAATACAGATCATAAGGTCCTTTGAAATACAAATGGGTGTCTCAGCACTAAACAGTCTAGTGATTTATTAATGTTTGAGCGATGCAGAAGCAGATCACGCTTTAAAAGTTTCCCAGTACGTAGCAAAGTCAGGAGGGAACACAGAGGGATTTTGGTATACGTCCTCCACCACACATCCCTTACTCCCAAGGCCCATTCAGAGGGTGGAAACACAATGCCATCCATCTGTAACTCTTTGAAACAAGAATCTCACATTCGAGCGTCCCTTTTAAATGGTGGCTACAAGAGCCAACTCTTGCTGCTAGCACAAGGTCTCACAAGGCTGTTAATCATCAAGTACTGATAGCTACTGTTCCACGTTGGATGAATACCAATTAGAGACATGGGGCGACCTGAGGACTGGAGAGGAGAGAGCAGTGGGGGACTGGCTTTGTTGTTTTGGGGAGGGGTTGCCAAAAAAATATTACCTGGGGCGCCAGTGCTCTTCTCGCCAACCCTGAGGGGCGACTGATGAGAATGGCAGGCTAATTTACAAAGTATAAAGTAGGGGATGTACCAGAAGCATCCTATTATTATGAATAGGGCTTATTTTCCTAGACAGTGATGGCTGAATCTTACTTGTTTTTAGTTTTAGAAGCAGGTAGCATTGGTCTAAACTTTATAATTCTCTGTGCCTTTTTTCTAATGGTATTTCCTGAAAGAGGTAGTATGAAGTTCCAGGAAGGCTTAGAAGGAAAAGCCTTGGAAACAAACAAACAAACAAAAACTTACCACATGCAAAAGAGAAGAATTTACCAAGGAATATTTAGGAAAATAGAACAAAGAGTTCTTCCAAGTTAAAGAACATCTCAGTGGGAAAACAGTCCAAACTGGAGCAGGTAGCCAAAACCAGTAGGGTTTTCAACACAATGAGATTTTATTTGCTTATGTACTTCTCTCCACTCATACTCAGCCAGTGATGTACAAACCCAGCATCCGATGTGAAGACTGCCTCTCTTGAGTGCCTCTTCCTTGATCTTCTGAAATCCCCTGCCTGGTATCAGCAGTCTCTCTGCACCTTTGGATGCGTCTTGAGGGCAGTGATTCTCAATATGATCACAAGGTTTTATGCCTGGCTACTATATCAGAAGCAAACTTGGTGAAAACCAACTGCATACTTGGGAATTGGGAAAGAAAAATATACTTCCCCCAGTTTATTTCAGCGCTGTCTTGCATTGTCCCAGAGTGCTGAGAGCACAGCATGGAGCTGCTTAGAAAACCTGATTAGGTCCCACAGTGCTGAGCACATAGAGTTTCAAGAGGCTGGGAAATTGTTACCATTGGAAGGAGTATGAAAAATGGTGCATGTGGGGTGGGGGGGAGGACAAGAATTACACTGAGATGACTAAGAAACATATTAACTCAAATTATGTTTGATTTGCCATCAAGAGCTCTCTCTTCTGGATGCTTGGGAGAGTGCCTCCATGGGGAGTTGAAAAGTGTTCAAGGCCTCCTCTGAATTGATAGTGCTCCCAGGGTTGATGTGAGCCGTTTAGGAGTAGGGGGAGCCACGGAGACCTTTCACTTAGTTAGGAGGCCCTTCTGATGGATTTGAGAAGCACAGGCTTGAAGAAATAAGGGGAAAAAAATCATTAGGCTGTAAGAGTTGTTCCTTTGTTCTTTTGTTCTTGTATCTAAGTATGCACTGAATAGATATTGATTGCATAAAGGAATGTTTATTCTAACATATTAAAATAGTTTGCAATTCGAAACAAAGTTGTGGATCTGGCCAGATGTTGTTTCTCAGATTATTATCCCATGACAAGAAACACTTCACTCTGTGTGAAAAGAGTCAAAAGACGGCTTTGTAGAAATTTCCCTTGGATTTGTGCTTACTGGCTCATTATTTGCTCAAGTGATTCATGATGTTGGGTTTGTGGAAGTCATAGCAGAACTGAAATTGCCAAGTAGAAATAAAAGCAAACCCTATGTAGCAAAATCTTGGATTGAACATGATTGTGGAGGCAACTGACAAGCAGGTCTATCTGGAGGAGGAGAAGAATCTTTACAGGCTGCCTGCAGGACAAAGCAGATTTTGGCCTTTTGGTTGATACACTAGTTGCCATAGCGATTGATGGGACTTTGCCATAAAATGATTTTGTATCTATATTAACATGGTGCAATGGACCTCATGTAGCTAGGTTTGTAGTTTTGTTTTTTCTTTTCCTTAAAGTTCATTAGAGGACATATGTCCTCAGGTATTGATATCTTTTGTAGTCTTCCAACAAAGTCACACAGAATGTGAACACCGTTCCACCTCTGTTGATCGGGTAGAGTGAAAAAGTGGGAGCCTGAGGAGGCCATGAAAGAAAGCATTTGGAATCACCGTTCCATGTTGATAGGGTAGAGTGAAAAAGTGGGAGCCTGAGAAGCCCATGGAAGAAAGCGTTTGGAATCACCCTAGGGAGGACACATTCCTGACTGGCCGTATCTATAAAGGACAAATGTTACTGCTACAAATAGCTTCCTTTTGCATCAAGTCTATCAGATCAAAACTGGTTACTATACTGGTCAGTATGCTCAGTCATGTCAGACTCTTTGCAACACTATGGACTGTAGCCTGCCAGGCTCCTCTGTCCATGGGATTCTCCAGGTAAGAACACTGGAGTCGGTTGCCATTCCATTCTCCAGGGGATCTTCCTGACCCAGGGATCAAACTGTCTCTCCTACATTGTGTCTCCTGTATTGTGGGCAGATTCTTTACTGCTGAGCCATGAGGGAAGCCTCAAAACTGATTAATCCCAGACAAATGAAGAAGAAAATCAGAGTACTATCTGTAGAAGAAAAACTGAAAGAATAGAAAACTTGATAAATTCAGACTGCCAAGTTGCAGCAGATTGTTAGATCAGGGGAGGCATATGTGAAGTCTGGGGAGAAAAGCAAGCCATCCTAACAACAGTTCAGGTGCGGAAAGATCAGTCTGAGAACTACTCTGAAAATGTATAGCATCAATATCTTGTCAACGTGTCTGGGAGGAGCTCCATAAAAGTGGCTCTACTGAAAAGAAGAGCTGGGATCCAATCCTCTACGCCAGTGGTATTTGTAAAGAATTCTTGGAAACTGTTGAAATGCAGTATGACTTTAGAGAGATCAGCCACGTCATGAAAGTCAAGGAAATGACTGACAAGTGGGGAAGTAGAAAAAGCTGCCCCTGTCCTGTGACTAAAGGCTTTGTGAATTTGGGCTGACCTGGGTCCTGAAAACAGGTAGAAAGCCAAGATCAGTGCTTCTCTCCTTAAAGATATGAATGAATCATCTGGGGATCTTGTGAAAATATAGATTCGGTCCTGGGTGGGGTCAAGATTCTGCATTTCCAACAAACTCCCAGCATGTGCTCATAATAGTGCTTTCAAAGAGCATACCCAGAGTAGCAAGGGGCTGGCTGGTGTCAAAGACCATTCATTTGAGCAGCTAGTAGCAAGGGACTGGACCTTTATGTTTTAGTTTAACCGACTTAAATTGCTGTTACAAAGGAGTTTAGCTGGTGCTAGGTTCAAGATTATCTAGTTTAATTTTATTAGGTAATTATTAAAAGTTTTTAGTTGTTAAGATTCTAAATGTATTAGCTTATAGGTTGTTCAAGCTGCCTTTTATGACAGCTATTGTATCAATGTTCTATTCTGATTACGGACAATTTGTATCTTGGGTTGCTGAGATTTGATTGTGTCTTTCTAGATGGTATTATGTAGGGAAAACTCTGAGACATGACATTACCTTTATCTAATTCTAACTGCAACAGGATGTGCTAAGATTCCTTTCTCCCCCTTTCTTTCTCTTGATTTCCTTCTTTCCATTTTTTTTTTTTTTTTTAAACCACAACTGAGTTCATGGATCTCGGCCAAATCCCTGGAAATAATCCAGACCTACACATTTCTCTTGCCCATTACAACTGAAACAGTAGTAGCAAAACAGAAATAGCTCTATTTAGGAAAACATTTCCCCCCTACAATTTAAGATTACAACCGGCATGCCAAATCAATATTAGGGACATGTTTTATACACTTATGTATTTTGGAGGTGGGGAATAGAAATAACACCTTTTATTTCAGTATCAATTTGAAGGGAGCTGACTTCAGATACTGAATAGAGATCTCAGCCCATAATCTTGGGTTCCTGAGCACATAGCACCAGTTTAGTTTCTAATTTACTCTCGAGTGACTTAATGGTATTGCTTAATTATAACAGTTGCAAATTCCATCCTCCAAAATATATCACAGCCAGCCAAACATCTGCAGGGTTTTGTAGTAGGGAGGATGCCAAAATGAAATGTTCATTTTTTGCCTTATTTTGCTTTTATTAGTTTTTAATACATATATGTAATAAACAAGATGAGCAAGACAATATTTAAATATGCACCGATGGTAATCAAATGTAAGATATTAAGTTGCAAAAATGCCCATTCTATGGAAAGGAATATGCTCCTCCGGAGAATCTAGGCTGTGACAGGGGACATTTTAAAATAACATTAAGTTTTCAGTGTTAGAAAAGAAGTAGGAAGACTCTTCAACATGGGAAGTGCAGATGAGAACTAGGAAAACGGCCCTGCAGAATGTACTGACTGAATACCAACAAGAAAATTTTCCTTTTCTGGGAGGAGGAGGGCTATTTGATAACTGAATGCAAAGTGGTGTCAACAAACTCAGAAAGTTAAAAGTGAGATTAATTGCCTCAAATGTGCAGCTGACAAATGATACAAATGACTAAGATAATCTGGTTTTTTTTTTTTTTTTCCAGTTAGAGAAAAGATGTTTTCAAGATAAGCACAAAGTACATGGCCATCATTTCTAGATGTTAAAATTATACCTTATTTGGCAAAGGAGTGAATGATGTAATTTCATATATGCCACAGTTTGGGAAATTATTTTAGAGCTAGTTTTTCTTTATTTTGTTATACAAAGATATTCCCAACCCTTAAAAGATACGTATATATTTTAAAATTGTATAGGTCTAAGAAAGAGAAGATATGCTTTACCATAATGCCTTAAAAAATTCTCACAAATAAAACTTCAAACTTCACCAATGACTCATCTCCCTTGTGCAATAGTATTTCTTCAATTAAAAAAAAAGAAGAAAGAAAAGTACAAAATATATAAAAAAAAATAGCCAATAAAAAAAATTGCTTCTGTGTATGCTCAGTAGGGATCTGGTAAAAATTAAGCTGGGGCTAATGAAACTCCAAGCCCCTGCATCAAGCCACAGAGGGAGGAAGGCTGGATATTGCCTGCTACGTGGCAAACTGCTTAAGGAGCTTCGTGAAAGTCTCACTGAAACCAACTTAGCCAACACTCCTGTCCCCCAGCCTTTATGAAGATCATCTCCAATCAGATAATATTGCTGCCGCGGAGGAGCTAGGTGCGACTCCAGTGCGTGCTTACCGCTTAGTCACCTCAGCGAGGTGTTAGCTTGAAAGTCAAGGGAGCCTGGGAAGTGGGCCTTATTAAACAATCCAGGATGCCAGGCTCTCGTGGTTGCCCAGGTGGGTGCTAAGCATAGAGATGGCTCATTTTAGCACTCACCCATTCCCTTGGCTGAACCCAGCTTTACTTTCTTTTTCAAACCAGGCAGCTTCCAGCCAAATAGCCTTCAATGCCCTGCCTTTTCTGTGCTTCGTGACCACACTGAGGTCCTTCTTGGAAAATGTTTAGAATCTCCCCCGCTAGAAACCCCCAAGACCTGGCCTTTGTGAATCTAGAACTCGTGAAGAAGCTCTGCCTCTAGATTTATGCCTGTCTGCTATTCCCTCCAAGTCTGTTTCTGGAGACTGTTTAATGTCAAAGCGTGGTCCTAGGGAGGCGGCATCAAGGAACCTGAGAGCTTGTTTGAAATGCGGACATTCAGGCCTCACTCCAGAAAGACCGAATCAGAAGTTACTTTTAAGGACAGCCCTAGATAACAGCTGTGCACCATTTTTTGAATCACTGTTCTAATTCATTTTGATAATGACAGTTGGTCTACCCAGGAGCATTTGCATTAGAAAAAGGGACTTCTGGTGATGCAAAATTTTGTACAGAAAGAGCAGGAGTCTGGTAAACAAAAATCTCTGTCAAAGGCTTGGAAATTGGGTTCTCTATCGTGTCACCATAGCCACTCCTCTTCAAGTTGCACCACCAAGGGAACCCTTTGTCCCATCTCAACCCAAAGCTAAGTCTGGGGAAAAGCCATGACCAACCAAGACAATGGGGCTGAATATATTTTCCTGGAAGTGTGCATCTATTTTTCCATGGAGCAGATTAGTGCAATTATTCAGCAAGTAGTCATTGAATGTAGGACCATAACTATAAGTAGTGTGACAATGGCAGTCATAACCCTGGGCTGCAAATCTGGGGACCTCGGTTCCAGTCTCTGCTTAGCACTGATCAGCGGTGTTGTCTCGGGGTGGTGGTTGGTTTAGTCATTAAGTCGTGTCCGACTCTTGCAACCCCATGCCAGGCTCCTTTGTCCGTGGGATTCTCCAGGCAAGAATCCTGGAGTGGGGGAGGGGGGTTCATGTTTGGGAATGCATGTAAGAATTAAAGATTTTAAAATTTTAAAAATAAAAAACTAAAAAAAAAATAAATAAATAAATTTGTATAGAGAAGGAAAAAAAATAAAAATAATAATAAAAAAAAAAGAATCCTGGAGTGGGTTGCCATTTCCTTCTCCAGTGTTGTCTTGGGCAAGTGCCATGTATGGAGTTGTTACTGCAGAACGCAATGGTGACGGCAATAAGAAAGGGAAGATGGTGACGGCAATAAGAAAGGGAAGGCCATTTGGTGGCTCTTGTAAATAAGCACTCTGCTTTTTAGCAGGGGTTTGTTTCCCAGTTGTTCACTATCGTGCTCAGTCATCTGACTCTTTGCAACCCCATGGATTGTAGCCCGCCAGGCTCCTCTCTCCATGGAATTTTCCAGGGAAGAATACTGGAGTGGGTTGCCTGTCCCTCCTCCAGGGGATCCTCCTGACCCAGGGATTGAACCCAGGGTTTCCTGCATTGCAGGCAGATTCTTTACCATTTGAGCTACAGGGTAGTCCAGGCTCCTGCATGAGGACCCTTTAAAAAAAAAGAAAAAGAAACATTTTGTGGAAGTCTCATAATTAGACATTAAATTTAAGCTGTTCCATTTAAAGCTGCAGAGGAATGTTCCTAAGTCACATGATCGGTTGTCCCTTTATTCCTGGTGGGGACCCTGAGGCATTCCTTTGGAATTTTGTGTTTCCAAAGTTCAAAAAGAATTGAACTTGATGATATTTATAGTCACCTTTGACACTACCAACTTTAACATTCCCCCTCTGTGTGTGTGTCTTGCCACCAAAACCTAGTTCCCCTAAAACTGAGTTCCTCTGTGGAGCTGAAAATTAACCTCTCCGCCCAAAACCTTATTCCTTTTCTTGTCCCATCTCGGTTTTCCCCAGGACTGAGAAGTGCCAAAGCAAAGAGGGGGTGATTGAGCAGGACCCTGGGAGAACCTTCCTGAATATAAAAGCCCACTTAGGCTCGCCACTTCTTGTTTGTAAGAAAAAGATCTTAGTCCCTTAGGCCTTTCCTGAGTTCCAAAGGGCAGGCAGGAGCAGTTGCAATTAGAAGAGTGAGGGAATGCAGAAACAAAGGAAAAGCAGTCGAGAACCTAGTTCAGTGATAAAACGGATACTTAGTTCCTCCGGAAGGGAGGAACAACTTGACACACACCTTTGAGCTGTTCTGCAGGAACGAAGACCCCCCTACCCAGCTGGAGGATGCTCTTACGTGCTGAGCACAGGCACAAAGACCCCAGACTGGTTTGAATCTGAGCACTGATGATTAATGTCACCTAACCTTTTGAGTTGCTCGCCAACGAGGGTCCTCCTGTCCCGTGTTCTTTGAGGCAGCGGAGCGAGACAGAGTTGGGTTCAGAAGCAAAGGGTAAAAATGCCTTATTCTTTCATCGCTGATTGGAGAGATGCAGGCTCCTGCTGGGCGCACACGCTCTTGCGGACAGGTGTGGGTCGTGGTACGCGGACAGGCTGCTTTATAGGAATCTCGAGGGGGAACGGGGTTCTCGTGAGGCAGCCCCAGGTGTGCAGTCCCGGGCTCCAGACGGCAGTGCCGGGCACAGTGCTTCTGCACACGGCCCGCCGCCCCACCCTCGATTGCGGGGTGGTGGGCACGGTCTCTGCACACGGCCCGCCCAGGCGAGGTGTCGGGGCAGCCGTTTTGCAAGAGGAACTCTGAGGTCAAGTGCCAGGTGTGAGGCCCCAGCACGCAGCACCCGGTGAACCGGTGAAAGGGACTAAGCACAAGGAAAAGGAAAAGGTTAGACTTTATTTTATCACTCCCACTCGAGTCCCTGGAAATTGTTAATGGGCTTTGCTGGTGACAAACCTCTCCTCTGCCTTTTGTCCTGCTCCTCATTCTCAGGGGATGCTGAGGGGCGCAGCTGCGTTTTCTGTTGTTCGTTGTTCAGTCGTGTCCAACTCTTTGGGACCCCATGGACTATCAGCATGCCAGGCTTCTCCGTCCATCACTGTCTCCCTGAGTTTGCTCAAACTCACGTCCATCCAGTCAGTGATGCCATCCAGCCATCTCATCCTCTGTTGCCCCCTTCTCTTGCTCTCAATTTTCCCAGCTTTCTGAGTGTGGGTGTCATTATACCCGTGGATGGAGGAGCAGAGCTTCTCCTCAGCCACCTTCAGATGTGTTCAGTGGTCAGCCGGCCTCAGTCTCCCTGAGCGAACACCATCTGCCTAACCTTTTGAAGACAGGATTCTAGACAATTTAGGATGCATGGCTCAAATATTAGCAAGGGAATAATGGTCACATGTCAAATTTTTCCTAAAAAAAAAAAAAAAAGATATCTACATCTTTTGCCTGGAATTGAGTGTGCCCTGGTGTTGAGGCCTGAATATCCCTGGGATATTGTTGTTTAGTTTTAGAAGAAGAGCTTCATGTGAGTCTAATGCGGAACCAGCTCCTGGTGGACAGTAGGGCAACCAGCAGGGTGTAGGGATTGGGGACCACTGGTGTATGTCGGGGCCCTGGGGGCACTTCACTGCAGTGAGGTCCTGCACACCCTTCATTCCTGAGTGCATTTCTTTGTGAGGAGAATGGAGAGATAACAGGCTGACTGGCCTGATGTAATAAGACCCTGGTCAATTAGGCCCTGTATCAGGAGGCAGTGCCCAAAAAGCCCTCTCTACAAAGAGGTGCTCATGTCTGGTGGGTGTGAATGTTCAGGTGTTTGATGGACTATCATGGGATTGGCTCCTTATTATAAAGCAAATGCAAATGTTACCTCATTATGTGGGTCTCCCCAGGTGCCGCTAGTAGTAAACAACCCTCCTGCCAACGCAGGAGACTTAAGAGGTGTGGCTTCGTGGTGGATTCATGTTGATGTATGGCAAAACCAATACAACACTGTAAAGTAATTAATCTCCAATTAAAATAAATAAATTTATATTAAAAAAATAAAAGAGATGTGGCTTCCACCCCTGAGTCAGGAAGGTGCCTGGAGGAGGGCCTGGCAGCTAACTGCAGTATCCATACCTGGAGAATCCCTAGGGACAGAGGAGCCTGGTGGGCTACTGTCCATAGGTCCCATAGCTGGACATGACTGAAGTGATTTGGCATGCACACACATACCTCTTTATGTAGGATAGCCAAAATGAGCAATATTATAATCAATTATATTTCAGTAAAAGAGACTCCACTGTAGAGAGAAACCATATAAAACTAATGTATGTGATCTTTAATATTTACTGGATTGAATTTTTATTTTACACTAAACCTATAGACATCAAGGGGCTAGTAAGAGACTGTTACACTCAATGTCTACAGAGTAGAGTATAGACGTAGATCGCTCACTTGAAAACATGTGAAATGGTAAAGGTAGAACCTATTACAAATTACCCATGTGAAACAGGTCATTTGAATAGTTACTTGAAATTACAGAAAAAAAAGTTCCATGAAGTAACATTTGCAGCTCATCTCACCTACCTGTGAGCCCCAACCTTGGAGTTTACTCTGGGCAGATGGATCTGCTCTGTCCATGGAGGTTTGCCCTCAGCCATTAATATTATCATATTATGCCCTTTGTTTAAGGGGGACGCCAATGTCCAATCTGTACATAGAGGAAAGGATGGCATTCTAAAGGTTCTGTGGATGCCTCTTCTTAGACCTTCCCTGATAAACCCTGTAGGTTTACAACCATCATGACTGAGTTTGCTCAGTCTGGTGTTCAAAACCGAGTGGGTGGCTCTGGTGTCGACTAAGAATTCGACAGGCTTTCTCCACGTCCAATGTCAGCTGGGGCTCCTTGGAGTCAGTAGCCCTGCCTCCCGCCCCATCCTGCTCAATCTATTTGGACCATCTGCACTCAAGTGTAGTGGTTGGGATCTGCCATTTACATCCCTATGTGGGGACAGCGAGGGTGTTCTCTTTCCCAATGTGCCTCTTGTCCACCTGGAGGGCACTGACTGGGTCCTAGTTTCCTTGGCTGGGTGTCCCTTGATGGGAGCCAGGGCTTGCTCACTGGAATCAAGCGTCTCTATGGGTGGTTTAGTCCAGATTTTCCTGCTGACCGACTGACCTTGGAGGGAAACAGCCAGTAGGTGGCCTTGCCTGTGGGCTTTTTATCCTCCTCTGTGTCTTGTTATTAAACACCTGGTAGGCAACCTTGACCAGGTGAGAGATAGGAAGCTTATGTCTAGTGTTAGGGGCACTTTGGGAAATGAAATACGACAGGATTGCCTTCCCTTCTAATGACTCAGGATCAGTGGTAGGCATTCCCTGAGGTGCTCCAGGAGTGCCAATGGGTCTTCCACTGGCTTCTGATTGATTTCCTTTAACAGTTTCTTTCCTGTTGCCTAGACTCCCTTTCAGGATCAAATTTTTTTTATAATTGGTCAGCCTCTGTCACCTACCTCTTCTCCATTGTCTCTATGGTCCCAGTTGGGTTTGTTATCTGGGAATGCTTGATTCCCTGGTCTGAAAATAGCGTGAAGTTCTGGATTTATCTTTCCTCAACTGGATACTTAAAACAGTATAAATTGAATGCTTACTACCACATTTTCCAGTCCTGGCTTTGTTACATTCCAGGGTGTTTTAATCATCTTGGTAGGTGTTGCAAAAGTGATAAGAACAAGATGTTAAAAAATGTGATCAGTTCTGGCTCAGGTCCCAAAACAATGGGTGTGAACAGAGTTCCAGACTACTAAGGAAGCAGCTGTGAAGATGTTGTCTGAGAAATGGTTTGGTAACCCTTAGCTGGTCACCTGTCTCCAACCTATGAGCATTGTTGAAGAGTCTCAGAGGGGAATTGGACGTAAGAAATTTGGGGGAAAGTTAAGTTCCAAAGGGAGAGGAGGAAGGGGTTGACTCTCCTCTCATGCCTAGGGAATGATACTGCTTCAGGTCTGTCACTGGTTGCCTGCTTTGGCAGAATGGGGAATATTGGTTACTGGGTAGGGGACAGGCTATACACTCAGAATTTGTGCACTAACAAATGCCAGTGGTTTCTGTGAGCAGCAAAAGAGAGAGAACTGGTATAGATCATCTGAGATCTGCCCCAAGGTCCATCTAGAGGGGTCCATCAAGAGTATCCTGGAGAAGCACAGAGAGATGGCAGTTGAGGGAGGAGGTGTAAGCTGTCAGTCTAAGATGATACCTTTTCCAGCATGTTGGGATTACAAGTTAAGAAGTCCTCTACTGCCTAAGAACCCACTGAAGGGCCCAGGAGAGGGAGTCAGCTATACAGGTCTTCAGAAGACAGCGTCACACCATATTGTAGCTCCTACCCTCCTCCTCCTCCTCCTCTCCAACCCCGAGAGACCCGAGGGCCCAGCTAGAGCTGAGTTGGGGATGGTGGAGAGGAAAGGGGTAGTGCTGGTAGAGAAAAAGTGAAAGCATCACGCTCATCTTTGTCACTGTCAGTGTCCAGCCTGAATCAGGCCCAGCTTAAGAATAGTTGGAAATTTAACAAGTACCAGAGAGTGGGAGCCTGGTGGGCTGCCGTCTATGGGGTCACACAGAGTTGGCCATGACTGAAGTGACTTAGCAGTAGCAGCAGCAGAGAGTGAGGACTTCCCTGGTGTCTCAGTGGTAAAGAATACATCTGCTAGTGCAGGAGACACAGGTTCAGTCCCTGGGCCAGGAAGATCCTCTTGAGCAGGAAACAGCAACCCGCTCCAGCACTCTTGCCTGGGGAATCCCATGGACAGAGGAGCCTGGTGGGCTACAGTCCCTGGGCCAAGAAGATGCTCTTGAGCAGGAAACAGCAACCCGCTCCAGCACTCTTGCCTGGGAAATCCCATGGACAGAGGAGCCTGGTGGGCTACAGTCCTGGGCCAGGAAGATGCTCTTGAGCAGGAAACAGCAACCCGCTCCAGCACTCTTGCCTGGGGAATCCCATGGACAGAGGAACCTGGTGGGCTACAGTCCATGGGGTTGCAAAAGAGTTGGACGTGACTTAGTGACTAAACAACAACAGCAATCAGAGAGTGAACATTTTATAAATGTACTGAGACTGGGGGACCAGAGTCATGAGAGGAATGTTTCTTACCTAAGCAAATCCAGAAAAACTCTTGAAACTGCCCTAATTTTTATCTAAGTAGGTAGGAGAAACTAGCTTCAGATAGGATTAAATTGAAGGACAGTGGGAGACATATATAGTTGCTTTATGCCTATCAGTCTTATTTGTTCAAATGAATAGTTTTACTTAAAACATTATTAATCCATTAATAAATTCCTTTTTTACTTCTAGAAAAAGTATTGAAAATCAAGTAAAAATAATTGTATTAAATTCTTAAAATTTGTGAGTTTAAAACTTTGTAAGTTTTAGAAATTCCCTGGTGGCCCAGTGGTTAGGATTCTGTAATTTCACAGTGGAGGCCCCAGGTTTGATCCCTGGTCAGGGAGCTAAGATCCCATAAGTGGTGTGTTATGGCCCCCCCCCCAAAAATAATAAATTATTGTATGTGTTATTACAGAACATGTAATCAAGGTAATATCAAACATGTTTGACTGTCTCAAATATGCCATAATGGCATTGGTTATTATTATTGTACAAAATTTTAATTGGAGGATAATTGCTTTACAATGTTGTGTTGGTTTCTGCCATACAACATTGAGAATCAGTTATAACTATATATATATAACTATATATGCATATGACATATGTACCCTCCGTCTTGAGCCCTCCTCCCACCCGCATCCTGCCCCTGTAGGTCAGCACAGAGCACCAGGCTGAGCTCCTTGTGCTATACAGCAGCTTCCTACTAGCTATCTGTTTTACACTTGGGAGTCTGATCCCTGGTTCTGGAAGATCCCCTGGGAGGAGGGTATGGCAACCCAATCCAGGATTCGTGCCTGGAGAATCCCATGGACTGAGCAGCCTGGCAGGTTACGGCCCATAGGGTCACACAGAGTTGGACACAACTGAGCGACAGCATGCACGCACGCAGTGTGTACATGTCAGTGATACTTTTTCAGTTCATCCCGCCTCCCCTTGCCCCGCCGAGTCCACAGGTCCATTCACTACATCTGTGTCTCCATTCCTTCCCTGGAAATATGTTCATCAATACCATTTTTCTAGATTCCATATGTATGCATTAATATCCTGTATTTGTTTTTCTCTTTCTGACTTACTTCACTCTGTATAACAGGCTCTAGGTTCATCTACCTCACTACAATGGACTCAAATTTGTTCCTTTTGATGGCTGAGGAATATTCCATTGTATATATATGTACCACACATTGGTTATTTTTGAATTAAATCCACTCAAGTAACAGCCATTTCAAAAGGGACACTCTGACTCTCCTGTCTCCATGAAAGGTGGATATATATCTCTCATGTGAAAAGTGCCCTTCATGTGTCTGGAGGTAGAAGGGCACCCTTACCTCCAGAGACAGGGTGTTTATAAACAAACCTTGTGATTTCTTTAATTTACTACCCCAAGTCCAGGCTTCAGATTCTTCACTAACTGAGCACTCAGAGCCTAAATTTCTTTGTCTTGGCAGTTCCTCACAAGCTTATTCTTTCTCTGTCTAAAAAGTATGAAAGCTGCCTGTGATGACCACTTCTTAAGTCCTGTGTCTGTGAGATCTACATGTGGATGAATTGAAATTTGTTACTTTTTCTCCTGTTAATCTATCTTATATCAATTTTATTATTAGTCCAGCCTCAAGAACTCAAGAGGGGTAGAGAAGGAAATTTCCACTCCCTGACACAGGCTATTGAAAAGTCATTTTTAGGTTATGGATTACATTCTCTTAGGTTAAAACTTTCCAAACCAACAGGTATGTGAGTCTTTTTAAAGCTTCCACTGGGTCACTTTAGCCATATTTGAGTCATGTGAGGGTGAAAAAACTTACTTTCTGCTCTAAGAAAAGTGCTCTGACCTTTTGAGGCTTATATAACTCAAAGAGCTGAAGCCATAAACTTCAAATTGAATGTGAGTAGCGTTCTCATTGAGCAAAGAAAATGAAGTCAAATTAGAAGAAAAATGGTTCATAGTTTTTAGATGGGAGTATTAAAAATTTAAGCCTGTGTCCAGACATTTAGACAATTCACAATAATTTTCATGATTTTAGAGATCCTGAGGTCAGGCTAAAACAAGGCACTATTTGCATTAATCTTTAACTTTGCTCTTATTTTTGGCTCAGGACTTTTCATACTCATGAAATTAAATGCAAATATATATATATTGATAAAATGTTTAGATTGGAAAATTAAGCACTTTGGTTTGAAATTTTACTGAAGTTGAAAGAAAGAATTAGTAATAGAGAAATATTATTCGTATTTTATGATGAATTTCTCTTATTTTAACCTGAACTTTCTCTGAGAAGGTGAAGAGAGCAACCCACTCTTCTAGACATTGATCTGAAAATTAGGGACATTTGGAAAGGTCATTAAGTTTCTGACCAAATACATTAAATATTAAATACATTAAACATAATACAGGAGACAAATGCTTTTCTTGGTTTTGCCACTGGATTTTATAGACTGTCTAGGACCACTATGAGACTTCTTGTTCCAACTGCATTTCATCTGCACTGATACCTCTCTCTGTATCAGTTAATATAAAAGGGAAAGTGAACCCCATCCTTCCTAAGGAAGGATCCACTGATTGGTGGAAAGGAGGTTGACAAACTCTTCTGTGTTTCTAGGAAAGTGAAAGTGAAGTCGTGAACGACTCTTTGCAACCCGTGGACTGTAGCCCACCAAGCTCCTCCATCCGTGGGATTCTTCAGGCAAGAATACTGGAGTGGGTTGCCATTTCCATTTACTAAAGCAATCACCCAGTGAACCCAAGCCTGGGATCCAATTTAGGGCATTTTACGCAGGGGCTTTGATCAATGATGGTTATTGCTACTTCCATTCCCATCAAATTCCTCTTCCTAAACTTCCAATGAGTGGAGCAGGTGGAATCTTCTTTTAAAAAGTACTGATGTGGGGAAAGGATAATTCTTGCCTTTGATACTAATTCTTCCCTTTTCTAAAATTAGTAAGCCTCAACTTTTAAAATACATTTATTGCTAATGCATAAGAAACCTGTCCACATTCTAAAGTGTCTTTCCAGATACCAGGCTGTGAATGTAATGATCTCTGCTTTTTTTTTTTTCAAACTTGTTAGATATTTCCTTTTTAAAATAGTGCTCCTTCATATATATTTTAGGGTAAAACACCCTAGTAGGAGTCTTGACCCCATAATATGTTTCTCTTTTTAAGTAGGGGTAAGTGTGGTGTAAGACTGCATGTAGTAAAAATTTTAACCTTATATATTTTTATTTAAAAATATTTTGTATTTGCTCTTCATTTTGACATAGTTTCAGATTTCCAGAGGATTTAGAAGCATAGTACAAAGAATTTTTGTATGCCGTCAGTCTCCACATTGTTATACTACACTGCATTTGCTTTATTTATGCTGCCCCTGTTCTGTGCGTATAATGTACATGTATATGCATTTTATTAGGCTTTTCTGAACTGTATTTTGAACTCTACAAAGTTTTTTTTTTTAAATATGAGTGATCTATGATGATCTTTTACTTATTTTTTGCCACGTGGCACGTGGGATCTTAGATCCCCAACCAGGGATGGAAACCTCACCCCTTGCATTAGAAGTGCGGAGTCTTAACCACTGGACTACCAGGGAAGTCCTTGCCCCTCTACTCTTAAATGCTTGCACGTTTCTTAAAGTAAGGACATTCTGTTACACAATTAGCACTGATACAGTACTAGTAACTAATCTCTAGCTCGTGCTCAGTCACTCAGTTGTGTGTGACTCTCTGCGACCCCCTAGGCTATATAGCCCACCAGGCTCCTCAGTCCATGGGGTTTTCCAGCAAGAATACTGGAGTGGGTTGCCATTTCCTTTCCAGGAGATCTTCTCAACCCAGGGATCAAACTCGCATCTCCTGTATCTCCTGCATTGGCAGGCAGATTCTTTACTACTGAGCCAGCTGGGAAGCCCCCATTATCTAATCTATCTTTTTCAAATTGCTGGTTTTCCCAATAGTTTTCTTTATAACAAGCAAAAACCTCAGATGATACATTGTATTCAACTTCAAGTCTCTTGTTTTCTTCAAACTGAAACAGTCTCCAGTCTGTCTTCATCATGACCTTGACATTATTGAAGGGTATAAATTGTTTATTTTGTAGAATGTCTCTCAGTTTGGATTTGCTTATGTATTTTTAAAAGTGTAAAATATTCACTATGAAGGAGTTGGAAAATTCCTGTTAGTCTGGAAACTCATAGCCTCAAAATTTATTGACTTATGTGAGCTCAGATATGTGGAACAGTAAAGAGATTCAATCTCTGAATTTATACATATGGTTCCTGAACCATTTGCACATGTGTGTACATTCCTCAGAATTCTGTAGACTTTGTTCTTAAATAAAAGTGGCAAAGGCCAAAGTCATGACTTGGAAAATTTGTAATTCATGTTTTTTCTTCTTTTTTTTCTTGTGTAATTCATTTTAAGGGAAAAAGTCTAAGTTCTTTATTTTAGTAACCATTACTATAGATTTCCCACCCACCCCCCCCCCCCCCCCCCCCCCGTTTGGACTATTTATCTCACTTTCTCTTAAGTAAAGAGAGGAGTGAAAAGTTGCTAGCAAAATGTTCCGGAGAGGTTTAATAGATAATTGAACTGGTTTATTAAAAAAGTCCAAAAAGATATGTAATCAACCGAAGGCCTTTTTTGAGGGACAACTAGCCCATTGCTATCTTTGTTTCTTATTCTTTTATTCTCTTATTCTTATTCTTTGCCACTTATTCCAAGACTTCTTTTCAGTTGTGTCTTTGTTTTGGTGACTGTAATATTCAGGCCTATTAGATGAACACAACTTTTCACATACAACATGGAAGGAATTTTTTTCAATCATCAAATGAAATTTTGGAATCTTGAAACCCCTTGAAAGTGCAGCGAAAACTTGAGAGATCAGTATTCTTTCTCCTTTAGTGCAGTAAATAAACTGAAGCATGATGACTATCTCAGGAATCCTGTCTCTCCTTGAATAATTGATTTTTATCGGAGAGCTGAGAAGGAGACTGGTTGGGTAACACAAATGCTGTTATTGAAAGGAAAACATATGAACATAGAGCTCTTTTCCACTGAGGGTGAAATTTATCTCCCAGGGTACAAAAAGTTGATCTTTTTCTTTCTAAATTAAAAAAAAAAAATTTAGAGAGATAAAAAGAAATGATGATAAATAACTTTTAGAAACACAAATAGCAAATGACATTCAAGCCCCAGGTGGCTGTTGACTTTGATAGAACCGTCAACTGGACGTTAGGAACATTTTTGTTTTGGAACTTCTGCAGGTCTTGTCCCTCTACAACCATCAGTTCCCTCTCTCCAAAGATTTTGTCTATAACAGCGAACAGTTAGTGCAAGAATTATTGAGTAGCTGTCATGGAAAACAATTGTAATTCTCTTTGCCATTAAAAAATGTGACTGGACTCTTACAATGCTGTACTTTTGATTGAAAAACAACAATAACCTATTGTATACACCTTTCCTTTGGATATATTCTTCTTTACAAGTGAAGTGATTAATATTAGAATTCTTTTAATTGGGCTTAGATATCACCATGCTTCTTTCCAGAAAAATCAATGAAAATAAAAACCCAAAAAACCTTTTGTTCTCCTGTTAATTGCTACCACCTGCCTTCCAGAGGCACTTGAACTGTTTTCTGGTGGTCCTAATATATACCTGATTTTGAGCAGCAATAGGTTAGTTTGACACTTATTTACTTCTCGCCACCTAATGTCTTCCGTTTTCTTGCTGAATCAACTTTTTGAGCTCTCAACTTCCTTTTCAATTGTCTTACCTCCGTGGCTGATCTGCCAGGCCTAGGGATTCAGCTTTGTTGCACCACAGCACACTTCAAAGCTATTTCAGAATTCTCACTTCAAAATTAAAATATACATTTTCTTTTCAGTGACTAAGCCATGAAACACAGTCACATGGGATAAGGAAAATGTGGTAGAGTAGAAAAGAAAAGAAAAAAAAAGCTACAACACAGAAGCAAGTACTTCCTGGGGAATTCACTTTCTCAAACATGTGTTTCCCAGAGCTCAGAAAACACTGATTTCTGTGTTGTTGTATTGTTTCTTTGTTCTGCTCAGCCACTTCCTTATCCCACATGATTCCATTTCACGCCTCAGTCACCAAGTAAGAAAATGTATACTTTAGGTTAGATTTTAACTGTAAGCACATTTTTGAAGTGAGCCCCCAGTACTAAAAATGTTAGCACTTGGGGTATTAGCTAGAAGCTAAATGATAAGTTCTAAAAAGACTCTTCATAATCCCAAATGCAGGAGTAACTACATAGCCTGGAGATGTAGACAATGGATCCCTCCTCAAGTCATACATCATTTAACTAGAGTCCTGCAGGGACCAAGGGAAACTCAGCACCTGAGTTGCCTGATGTCGATGTGGGATGATTCCAGATTTCAGAACATTGCACAGTTGTAAGGCTGTTGTAAACGGGGTAACGTGTCCCACCATTGTGTGTGCTGATGGGAGGCTGATTTCAAATGGTCCCATATGGTCCTTGCCTGTTGGGGGTCTTCCCTTCCTGCCATCACAATGAAGGTGAAGATGTTCACCCTCCATTCTGAGAAGAGTTTACTAACATTTTGGGCCATCACAGGAGGAGGGTGGTGTGAGAGGGTGGGTGGAGAGAGGAGGGTAGGGAAACTTCTGGTGTCTTTATGAGAGTCACTCCAACCCAGAGAATGCCTGGGTGATGGGTTGGCTGATGTCAGTTGGGGGTCCTCAAACACAGGAAGGAGAGGGTGGACTCTGTGCTCTTGGCTCTAGCAATTTTCTTTTCAACCTCTCAGCCTTATTGTGATCCCTTTCCCTTATTCGCTCCCATTTGAAGCTGAGGAGGGAATATTTTCTTATTTCCAAGAACAGAAAAACACACTTTGCAGGTATGCATTTGAATCTTGCACCTTGGATTTAGGTTAGTATATTTTCTTTTTCCCTGAAATAGTTAAGTGCCTTAAGCTTTTCCTCCTGGTTCTATTAAAGAAAATAACATTTTTTCAAAGATGTTAGAGTAAAAGTGTGAAAGTTAGTCTCTCAGTTGTGTCTAACTCTTTGCAACCCCATAGATTGTCACCCGCTAGACTTCTCTGTCCATGGAATTTTCCAGGCAGGAATAATGGAGTGGGTTGCCATTTCCTACTCCTTTTCCTGGCCCAGGGGTTGAACCCAAGTCTCTTGTGTCTCCTGCATTGGGAGGTGGATTCATTACCACTAACACCACCTGGGAAGTGGTAAAACTCTTGCTCAGACAGTTAACAAACCCTAATTAAGTTCCTAGAAAACTGCAAGCTCTCTGCTAGCATTGAGAATTACAAAGAGGGGTGAAAATCTCTGCCGTCATGGAGTTTAGAGTTGAACATGAGAAATAAACACATGAAATGATACAGGCAACAGTAAAGTCTATACAAATAAAGAAATAGTACAGAGCTGGGAGTGGTTTATCCTCATGGAGAGAGGGAGTCATCAGGGAAACATTTATGGAAGTGGTAAGGCCTGACCTGGGTTTTGAAGGCTACATAGGATTTTGATGGAAGAACAAGAGACAGGCAGGTCCATCCAAGTGCAAGGAGCATGTGCAAAAGCACAGGGGCTTCTCCCAACCTTCTACCCTGCCCTCCTCTGCTGGCTACACTTGGGATCTTTGAGATCCAGAATGATTTAGGAAAGAAGCTTAAAGCCTGCTGGAGCTTTGAGCATCTGCCTTGTGGATCTAGAGAAGTCTGAAGATTTCAGAGTAAAAAGTGACTTCTGGATACTCCAACAAGCTCTTGGGTAACCAAGTTTGGAAAGCAGTTGTTGGAATTCCACCTAACTCTGGAAGTCTAATTTTGGTCTCCAAAGTCTCTGTTCTTTGAATTGTGATGGGTGCTGAGCACTGCTGCTCCATTCTTAGGGATGAGAGGCTAGGCAGCCCTTGGGCAGATGTCTGGTGATCAGGGTTGAACAAAGCTTGAGATGTCGAAGGGACAAACTGGCATCCATCCAGCAGACAAGAGGAATCCATGCTTTTGAATTTTGGGAATGAAAACAAAGAAGCAACAGCAGCCCTAGTAGGTTGCTTGGCATTGTGGAAATGCGCCTGGTCCATTTGGGAAGCTTATCCAGTGCTGCCAATGGCTTTCAGTGAAGTTCAGGGCACTCAGAGTTCAGCATGAACACACTGCTGTTTCAGAGAATTCTTTGTGATCCTGTATGCTAGGACTTGGTGGACTGGACTAGCTTACCTTGGCCAGGTGATCAGTAAGTGTTGACTGACAAGTCAGAGAACCCCTTATGGTCCTGTTGCAAAGTTCCAAGTCACACAGAAGTATATCTGCAAAGGGACAGCTCAGCAAGGTGGGCAACTGAGCCGAGGATGTTCAGTTTTACCAAAGAGCCTCTAGGACAGGATTTTTATTCCTTCTAAAGATAGGGTTCTATAGTCCAGTCCAGTTCAGTCGCTCAGTCATGTCCGACTCTTTGCGACCCCACGAATCGCAGCACGCCAGGCCTCCCTGTCCATCACCAACTCCCAGAGTTCACTCAGACTCACATCCATCGGGTCAGTGATGCCATCCAGCCATCTCATGCTCCGTCGTCCTCTTTTCCTCCTGCCCCCAATCCTTCCCAGCATCAGAGTCTTTTCTAATGAGTCAACTCTTCGCATGAGGTGGCCAAAGTACTGGAGTTTCAGCTTCAGCACCATTCCCTCCAAAGAAATCCCAGGGCTGATCTCCTTCAGAATGGACTGGCTGAATCTCTTTATAGTCCAAGGGACTCTCAAGAGTCTTCTCCAACACCACAGTTCAAAAGCATCAATTCTTCGGCACTCAACATTCTTCACAGTCCAACTCTCACATCCATACAAGACCACTGGAAAAACCATAGCCTTGACTAGATGGACCTTTGTTGGCAAAGTAATGTCTCTGCTTTTGAATATGCTATCTAGGTTGGTCATAACTTTTCTTCCAAGGAGTAAGCGTCTTTTAATTTCATGGCTGCAACCACCATCTGCAGTGATTTTGGAGCCCCCCAAAGTAAAGTCTGACACTGTTTCCACTGTTTCCCTATCTATTTGCCATGAAGTGATGGGACCAGATGCCATGATCTTCATTTTCTGAATGTTGAGCTTTAAGCCAACTTTTTCACTCTCCTCTTTCACTTTCATCAAGAGGCTTTTTAGTTCCTCTTCACTTTCTGCCATTAGGGTGGTGTCATCTGCATATGAGATTATTGCTCTTTCTCCCAGCAATCTTGATTCCAGCTTGTGCTTCTTCCAGCCCAGTGTTTCTCATGATGTACTCTGCATAGAAGTTAAATAAGCAGGGTGACAATATACAGCTTTGATGTACTCCTTTTCCTATTTGGAACCAGTCTGTTGTTCCATGTGCAGTTCTAACTGTTGCTTCCTGACCTGCATATAGGTTTCTCAAAAGGCAGGTCAGGTGGTCTGGTATTCCCATCTCTTTCAGAATTTTCCACAGTTTATTGTGATCCACACAGTTAAAGGCTTTGGAATAGTCAATAAAGCAGAAATTGATGTTTTTCTGGAACTCTCTTGCTTTTTCGATGATCCAGCGGATGTTGGCAATTTGATCTCTGGTTCCTCTGCCTTTTCTAACACCAGCTTGAACATCTGGAAGTTCGCGGTTCTCGTATTGCTGAAGCCTGGCTTGGAGAATTTTGAGCATTACTTTACTAGAATGTGAAATGAGTGTAACTGTGCGGTAGTTTGAGCATTCTTTGGCATTGCCTTTCTTTGGGATTGGAATGAAAACTGACCTTTTCCAGTCCTGTGGCCACTGCTGAGTTTTCCAAATTTGCTGGCATATTGAGTGCAGCACTTTCACAGCATCATCTTTCAGGATTTGAAATAGCTCCACTGGAATTCCATCACCTCCACTAGCTTTGTTCATAGTGATGCTTTCTACGGCCCACTTGACTTCACATTCCAGGATGTCTGGCTGTAGGTGAGTGATTACACCATCGTGATTATCTTGGTCGTGAAGATCTTTTTTGTATAGTTCTTCTGTGTATTCCTGCCACCTCTTCTTAATATCTTAGCAGCAACATTATGTTAGGTATTCCTAACAGACTATAATCTGACTCTGTGCTTATTTTTTTTAGCATGGATTTAAAGTATTTTAAAACTTGTTCTTGAATATATTCTTTGAAAATTGTTCAATGTCCCTTTCGTAAAAATCTATACAACAAATTCTCAAAAATGGTCAGTTAATGAGAATGACATAACACAGGATGTAACACATCTCACCTTAGCTATCCGGAAACTCAGAGGTCAATATTCTGATCAATTCCATCATTCTAGTTTTCTAGGTTTCTTGCTCTCTTATCTGTTACAAAATCCCCTATTGTATAGGTTTGTTTTTCTTTATTAATGGTTTCTAATCCAATTTTACAAACAGTAGGAAGATAAAAAAGAAATGTGTAATGAAAGCATAACATTTTGCTTAATAGTTTTGCCTCATTTCTAAAACATATATGTGGAAACTCTTGTATTAAGCACAGGTGAGGGTTCTGATTGTGGCTGCTATTCACTTGGAAGTATTATTGACAGGAAAGCACTCTCATTCATACTGCAACGCCTATGTGGGTAGTTCCTCTGTTAAACCCTCCTAGATTAACTTGCTCATCTCAAGACACTCGTATCACTCTAAGCACTCATGTATATGTGTCTGGGTAACCATAACTGTCATTAGTTATGTATTTCATAGAACATAGAAATTTAGAGCTGGAAGGAATGTAATCACCCAAATCCCACTTAGCTGAAACGATAGATGGGCATTTTGCAACCACTAAGAGATTACAGCAGAAGTTATCATGCTGTAGGTTATTGCATGGGCTCTATGGGACTCTCTTCCAAATGTGTAGACTGGGCCTAAGAGACTGTGGGTGATGTTTGCATTGTTCTTCCTTGAATGGCAAACAGAAACTTGGCTTTGGGACTTTCTTCTGGAAAATAAATTTTCATCTAGTTATTTGTTTCTGGTTTCTATTTGCACAGAACTACCTTGTCCTCTGGAAGCCGTGATCCTTGAGGGCAGGGGCTATGTCTCAGTCATCCTTTTATTCCCCCTCTGGCGCCAGCTCAAGTCCTTGCACAAAGCAAACACGTAATAAGGGTTGACTGGCTGAGTAAATGAATGGCAGACTCTTTGGTAGCGCTGTACATTCGTTGGAGGAAGATCTTACCCTGACATTTCTTTTTTGCTTAAAAGATGCACTGCCCACGGAGAACACAATGGACAGTGACTGACAAAAACAGAGGATACAGCTGAGTCAGTGAGCAAAGCATCCTCTCATGAGGCTGGCAAGGAGCCTTAGTTGCTGCTGTCACTATCACTGCCCATCAGATAGCTGTTCAGGCAGATCCAGGCTAGGAGGGAAGAGCCAAAGCGTGCAGTGATGAACAAATCAGAAAGACGTGCTGAAGGATCTGCTGTCTGATGACAGAAATAGGGGAGCTGAAGATGATGCCAGAGTTGTGAGTAGTTCTGTATCTGGGAGGGCAGTAAAGCTGTACCTGGAGACTGTGGAAGCTGACAGGAAGTAAATTTGGGGAGGAAAGTAAAATCATCTCTGGGTGGTTGTGCAGAGTTGTCAGAAGCCTGGTTTCCTTCCACTTGCCTAGGGTGTGACCCCTGTCTTTGTGGTCCCAATGGCTGCCAGCGCTCTGGATCAGAACAGAGTAAAGGCAAGAAGGAGGAAGACAAAGACCAGGGGTGAAGGCTAGATGGTGAAGAGGTTTCCTGGAAGGCACACAATTGTGCTCTTAATCTCACTGGCCAGAACTTTCTTACATAACTGCATCTACTGCCAAGGAAGTTTGGGAAATGCAGTGTTTTAGTAAAATACAAACATGTGTACATATGCTCAGTCGCTTCAGTCATGTCCGATTCTTTGCCAACCCATGGACTGTAACTCATTAGGCTCCTCTGTCCATGGAATTTTCCCAGCAAGAATACTGGAGTGGGTTGCCATGCCCTCCTCCAGGGGATGTTCCTGACCCAGGGATTGAGCCCATGTCTCCTGTGTCCCCTGTATTGCAGCTGGCTTCTTTACCTTGTGAGCCTTGGGGAAGCCTAGTGAAGTACATGCCCTAAATAAAATTGGGAGGTCTTTTGCTATTGAAAAATGTGAGGCTGAATATTGAGGGAGCACCAACAGTCTGTGTCACACAAAGCTAGACATAGAACTTGGACTCTGAATTCCTAATCCAGTGCTCTTTCAACTCTGCTAAACAACTGATGATGTGACCTCTATATTGTGGAGGCAGAGAGGAAGACTGAGAAATGCCAAGGGCTTGGTGGCATGGCTGGCTCTGTCATTTGTGTCTCTGCTTTACTTTAGACATAATTTCCTTTGAATCCCTGCAAAACAGTTTGTTGATAAAATGATTTCTAACAGCTAAAATATCTCATGATTTTAAAAAATATGGTAGTTAAAATCGAGTGAACAATTGGACACATCAAAGGACTCTACGTAGTAATTTCATGAATGGTCACTCTGGTTTGCGATTCATAATGGAGCCTCATGATTAGACTGGATTACAAATACACCTCTTCTCAGAGATGATTTGCCCCGAAAAAGGTGAAAGTGGTTGCCTACTCAACAACTATTTTCTCACTTTTTCCTTGTCTACCAAATCTCAGTATTATTTGAATGTTGGTCAGAAATCCTGTGGCTTGACTCCAGAGACGGCTGGCATGAATTCTTCCCTTCCTGTACATGAATGCCACTCTTGCCTTGAGAAGTGGACTCTCTAGAATCTGAGCTGGGCTGGTTTGATCCATAGAATTTGGCAGAACAGTGTGACATAACAGAGTATGGATAGTTCCAGACTTAGCATTATAAAGGACTTCCAATTTCTGCCTTCTGCCTTCTGTGTCTGCCCTGTAAGAAGTTTAGGCTGCTCTGCTAGAAAGAGAAGCATGTGGAAGCGTCTTGAAGGACCAGATGTGTGAGCAGAGAAACCATCTTGGAGAAGGCACCTGGTGGTGCCTTCAGGAGACTTCAGCCTGACTGCAGTCACACGAGAACCCTACACACACCCAAATGAGTCCAGTCAGCTCACAAAACCATGAATGATATAATAGTAAATTGCTTTAAAACAGCAATTTCTCAGTCCCAGGAAGTGAATCCTGTGTGGTTTAAGCCAATTTTGGTAATTCAGCTCTTTGCTAAAGTATTTTAGGGGAATACATTTGACTAGTTCCAGTCAATGAGATGTTGGGTGACATTTCTTTACAGATAAAAAGAGACTTATGGGAGGAAATGTATGCACTTTTCAGTCTGACATTGTTGAGCATATATTTGACTTCTGGAACCACGGCAGCTATATTGTGACCATAAGGAGACAGCTCTAAGGATCAAGCCAGTAAGCTGATGATGACAAAGCAAAAAAGATGGAGGGGTTTTTGTCCTTGAAATCAGTCCTAAACCTCCCCAACTATAGACTTGTTGTTGTTGAATTGCTTGGTCGTGTCTCACTCTTTGTGACCCTATGAACTACAGTATGCCAGGCTTCCCTGTCCTTCACTATCTCCAAAGTTTGCTCAAACTCGTGTCCATTGAGTCAGTGATGCCATCCAACCATCTAATCCTCTGCCTCCCCCTTCTCCTTCCTTCAATCTTTCCCAGCATCAAGATATTTTCCAATGAATTGGCTCTTCACGTCAAGTAGCCAAAGTATTAGAGCTTCAGCTTCAGTGTCAGTCCTTCCAAAGAAAATTCAGGGTTGATTTCCTTTAGGATTGACTGGTTTGGTCTCGTTGCTGCCCAAGAAACTCTCAAGAGTCTTCTCCAGCACCACAGTAAACCTTTTTGATTTAAATCAGTTTGAGCTGGGTTTTCTATTACTTATAGCTGAAATCATCCTAAGTGATACAGTGGAAAAGGAAATCTCTCTAGTACTGCCTTCCACTGATGCAGAAAGAAAAAACTAAAATGACCAAGTCTCTTCTCTTTCTTTTATATGACTGTGGGTTCCAGAGAAGACAGTCCTTCCAGACTCTTGGATGTGCAAAGGTAGTAGTCGGGGTGTGGGTGAGACCCTAAATTGTTTTGTATAATGAAATGAGAGGATTTGTGTTTTGAGAGAAAGGAGTAGAGTACAGAGAACCTGGGAGAGAGGTTGAAAGTCTTGAGCCCAGATGTGAGCATGCGACTGTCTGTGCGTGTGAATGGGGGAATGAGAGATAGGAGAGGGAGCTGGATTTTAAGGAGAAAGATGTGAAAATCTGGTACTAGGAAGCCTTCACTGAGTGTGAGGATGGGCTCCAGGCTCTAGGGTGGAGCAGAGGAGATGAAGTGCAAATGAAAAAGGGAGTTAGAGGAAGAGAAGTCAGAGCTAGAGGCGGCTTGGAGGAATTGTGAGCCCTGAAAGACTGTCGGGCATAGGGGTTGGGAAGCTGACATGTCAGGTTTGGTTTTTTTTCCCAAAAAATCTTTAATTCTGAAAGTGCAAAATGACCTCTTCTGACATATTGATTGCAGACTAGCTTCCTAGACAACAATTATATGCTAAAAACACATTCCCCCCCCAAGTTTCAAGTATTCAAATTGAACGCAGTTTCTTCAGGTCCTGGTTGTTTAGCTCTTAGGCCGTATCCCAGGATAGCCTGCAATGACAATAAACGATCTGAGTGACTGGGAAGTGGCATTTGTCAACAGATGAGAGCAGAGCTTTACCCAGAGGCCTGGTTACTTCTCACTGACTTCCTGAGTGACCTGAGTAAGGTGCTCGGTGATCCCAAAACTCAGCCTTCTCATCCATAAACTAAATAGCTGACCTAGATCAGTTCCTTTTTTAAAAATAAAAAATGTCGTTTTAAAATGACAAAAAAAAAAAAAGGCCAAAATGATACATTATTGTTGTTAGAAAAAAATTCAAGTAATGTGCTGGCAGACTTGGCTCTAACATTTGCAGGTCCTGAAGCAAAACAACAACAACAACAACGACAAACCAGCCCACGTAGTCTAAATAGCTAAAATTTATAAATTAAGGGTAAATACAATTTAAAATTGGAATTGCTGCCCAATTTCCACTTCTAAACAGTGATTTTTCACCTTCTTGATAATATCTGCATTTTCTTCGCCGTTTCAACCTACATTTTGCTAATTAGCAGAGAAGTTCACCATCTTTACGTATCTTTATCGGCCAGTAGTATACCTTCTATTGGAGAAGGAAATGGCAACCCGCTCCAGTGTTCTTGCCTGGAGAATCCCAGGGACGGGGGAGCCTGGTGGGCTGCAGTCCATGGGGGTCGCTAACAGTTGGGCATGACTGAGCGACTTCACTTTCACTTTTCACTTTCATGCATTGGAGAAGGAAATGGCAACCCACTCCAGTGTTCTTGCCTGGAGAATCCCAGGGACGGGGGAGCCTGGTGGGCTGCCGTCTGTGGGGTCGCACAGAGTCGGACACGACTGAAGCGACTCAGCAGCAGCAGTATGCCTTCTTCAGTGCATTTTCTTTTCATAATCTTTGCACCCTTTTTTTCTATCATTTTTCTCTATCATTCTTTCCATGTCATTTTTCTTACTGACTTCCAGGTGCTTTTAATATATTGATACTAATCTAGTTCTGTGGTTTTCAAATTGCTGTCTGTGAAGCTCCAACTTTTTATGGAGCCCCAAGTTTCTGCAGAGCTATGTGAGGGACGTAGAGGTGTATCTCCTTGAAAATGAGAGGCAGAACAGACAGGGCTCTGGTTCCCTCAACCCAGAGATGGAGGAGTTCTCCTTTACTTCACTTTGAGATGAGAGCCTTTATAAGATTGCAGGTGTGTGTATTTTAAAAAAGGATCTATTGCTTAAAACAGATGTTTAAACTAGATCATCTTTAAGTATCACTACTGCTTGGAAGTACTATGATCTTTGAGTCTATGAATTAAAAACATAATGCTATATATATCAGTTCAGTTCAGTCACTCAGTCATGTCTGACTCTTTGCGACCCCATGGACTGTAGCACGCCAGGCCTCCCTGTCCATCACCAACTCCATACACACACATACACAGATTTTTAAAAATATTCTTTTCCATATGGTTTACCCCAGGAGATTGCATATCATTCTCCGTGTTATACGATAGGACCTTTTTATCCTTTCTAACTGTAATAGGGGGCTTCCCTGTGCCTCAGTTGGTAATTGTATGTACCACTGCAAACTCCCAGTCCATCCCTTTCCTACCCCTCTTGGCAACCATAAGTCTGGATGATCACTTTTTCAGAGCTTCAAGCATTTATTCATCTGCTAAATATTATTGGGCACCTACTGTTTGCTGGGCACTATGCAAAGTGTTGGAGAAGGCAGTGGCACCCCACTCCAGTACCCTTGCCTGGAAAATCCCATGGATGCAGGAGCCTGGTAGCTGCAGTCCATGGGGTAGCCAAGAGTCGGACACGACTGAGTGACTTCACTTTCACTTTTTACTTTCATGCATTGGAGAAGGAAATGGCAACCCACGCCAGTGTTCTTTCCTGGAGAATCCCAGGGACGGGGGAGCCTGGTGGCCTGCTGTCTATGGGGTCACAGAGAGTTGGACACGACTGAAGAGACTTACAGCAGCAGCATGCAAAGTGTGGACACTGCTTACACAAGACAGCCATGGTTCCTACCCTCTTAGACTATTGATAGGTGGGAGCTGCTACTGTTACGTCACTTCAGTTGTGTCTGACTCTGTGTGACCCCACAGACGGCAGCCCACCAGGATCCCCTGTCCCTGGGATTCTCCAGGCAAGAACAGTGGAGTGGGTTGCCATTTCCTTCTCCAATGCATGAAAGTGAAAAGTGAAAGTGAAGTTTCTCAGTCGTGTCTGACTCTTCGAGACCCCGTGGACCGCAGCCTACCAGGCTTCTCCGTCCATAGGATTTTCCAGGCAAGAGTACTGGAGTGGGGTGCCATTGCCTTCTCCGGATAGGTGGGAGGGCGGCTAGTAAAAAAATGATTGCAAATAAAGAATGTTGAGGGTTAAGAAAGTGACATATGGCATGTTATCCTAAGTCAGTAAAGGGCAGCCACGAGGAGCTGAACCATGATGTTCGGCAGTAACCTGAAAGTGACCGTGAGCTAGAAAGGATAGGGAAAGGGGGTCAAGATTGGGGATAGGTGGGCAGGACTTAGGACAATAAATAATGTAAATAAATTTAAATTTTCTTTGGGTACTATCTTGGTTAGCGACCCAGTCTTTAAATGAGTAAATCTAGAGAGATTTTTGCTTACTTTCATACACATATATACACAGTATGTAAACAAGAAGTTGCAGTGAGCTGCCATTCTTCTCTGTTTTCTTCCCGCCTGACCCTCCCTTTAACGTGAGTGTAAAGCTTTCCTTGGGTAACTTGCAAATTAAAATTATATTTACAAGATGGGATAAACCTAAATTGACAGTCTTCTAGATAGCAATAACATGGGAATTTGAGTGAGACATAAGATTTTTGACAAAATTCCAGTAACGTAAAGAACCACTTGACCTGAATTTGACCAAAACAATTGATCCAGAATTTACAGTCACTGAGAGACTTCAAACAAAAGTGGACATGCTGTAGGTTATTATGTGGGCTTTGTTGGGCTCTCTCCAAAATGAATAGGCAGAGCCCAAGGAGTCCGGCGGTTTTCACCTAGGTCTTACCTGGAGAGAGAACCAGGGTGGATTCTCTCCCGCACCCTTCCGTCTTCCTCCTTCCTTTCACTATCAAACATTTAAAGGAGAATTGTCTCTCCTCTGTGTTTCTATTTTCTCATCTCCACTCAGTATTTACTTTCTTGCAATCTGGCTGTAGTTCCCATTTCTTTAAAGAGATGCTTTTGACGTTCACTGATAACTCCCCGATCCCTAATCCGGTAGCTTTTGGTTCAATTCTTCTCAACCTTGTGTTTCCTTTAATGTCTGGTACCATTGTTCTCCTGTTTCTCTAAACTTGCTGAAAGCCTTGGTTGTAATGATCATGACTGATTTTCCTCTTGCGTATCTCTGACTGCTTTGTCTTCTTCTCTGCTCACCTTCCTTTTCTCCCCTGACAATAACTGCATTTACAAGACTCCTTCTCTGTCTTCTTTTACCTTTCTTCTTTTACCTTTCTTCTTACGGAGATGAGCCCCATATTTCTATACCCAGACCTGGCTAGGCTTTAATTCAGCATTTGTGGTTTGCTTTACACCCACCATGGTTACCTCCTCCCTCTATCCAGCACCCAGGAGTGTCCTGTTTTTGTTAACGGTCTCAGTATTCTCCAAGTTATCCAGAGCTCACTGTCGCATTTGACTGTCCTTTTTGCTTTTGTGTGTGTGTGTGTGTGTGGCCACACCTTGAAGCATGCAGAATTTCCCTGACTAGGGATCAAGCCCATGCCCCGTTAGTGGAAGTGTGGAATCTTAACCACTGCACCACCAAGGAAACCCCCTTTTTGCTTTGATATACACATTTCTCTCTCATCTTTCTTCCTTTACCTTCCCACTGGCTAGGGTGACCATACACCCTACTGTTCCCAGTACGGTTTGGATTTATACCCTGAGCACCCCATTCTGTTAGCACCCTCTTTTACCCAGAAGACTGTCCTGGTTAGGTCAATAGATGAGACAGTCACCCTACAACATACACAACACTAGGTCAGATCTTCAGTCCCTCTTGTGATACCTTCTAACTGGCCTCTTGCCTCTAGGTTCTCTCTGAATGTAAGCTACGGGAAAAGATTGATTCTCTGCTTTAAAACCTTAACCAACACTTCACTACCTTTTAGATAAAGTAAATGCTCTTTGGTCTTTGTTTAAGGCTCTCCCCAATGTGTTCCCAAACTGTGTTTTCAGTATAATTTCCTGCTTCCCTCTGGAAGTGTGGAGCATCAGCGTGATACGAGGGACATGGGCATTTTGACATGGTTGCCAGGGTGGGCACACAGAAGATACTTTAGGGACGGCCATGATTAGAAATGAGTCCTTTTTCTGGGATAGGTCCTACTTTGGTTCTCCTAATAATAACGAGATAGAAAAGGGCTCCAAGAGACCCCTCCTGTGGTTTTTATTGTCCCTTTATTCCCAGTTCTGGGCAGTATGAAGGTACTATTTGAGGCCTCTACCCAAAGTGGAATGGTTCACAGTATAAGCCATCCAGCACCCTTGAACCAGTGCAGTCCTGTTGGTTGAAGAGATGTTCACAGAGGGTTTGCCCACAACCCACAACCATTTCCTGGGCATGACCAGGCAACTGCTTCCATTTTGAGGCAGATATCAAGTCTGAGGTGACATCTAACACAAATCTATTACCTAGGAGAATACTGGTTTTTGAATCTCTAGTGGAAATATTACTCAGTAAACAAGTATAAATTTCTATTCAAGGATGAACTTGGCTTTCCCTCAAGAATTTTGGACATCTTCTCTTACTGCTGTGGATGGTTTTTTCATGTCCTGAGTCAGACTTTTCATGTCCACTAATAATACTTGAGTTTTAACTTAATAATTTAAAAACATAAATCTATTTTATTAAGCTTTTAAAAATAAAACTCTATTAAAATAAGAACAAATAACTCTTGTATTATTTCATTAACTCTAGTTTAATCAAATTCTTAAGCATTTAAAAATCCACCAGTTATTGAATAGATTTTATTTTCTTTTATACCAATTTGAATGCTCACAGGGCAAATGATTGACTTTAATAAGAGGAAACTTCCCAAGCACTTCACTCTTGTAAATCTACTACATTAATTTGGAAGCAGGGTAAAACAAATGAGAAGTATGAAGAAATTCTCTGAACCATTCTGGTATTATTTAGCATGTTTTGAAAAATTCTCTTAATCCTTTCAAAACAATTCTAAAAGTGTTTATACATTTTATGTTGGAATCACAAAGCTTAATAACCTGTCAGAATTTATAATATGCCAAGTTCTCTTTAAAATGCTTTAATGCTAGATATGTACTGAATGTCCTAATGGTAAAACCTTTCTTGAATATAACACAAAATCATTAATACTATGGATTTGATTTATTTCATTATATTTATATTTCATTTAGGCCTTTCCCAATCTGGAGAATGTATTTACCCATTAGACAATTTCCTCTAGTGGGTGAGAAGTTGGTTATTGGGTTGACAAGTCATGGCTAGGATGTGGTCAGAGGTGGGAGAGGATTGGATGTAGGGCTTGAGGGTTACATGCATCTGTGATGATTCTGTATCACCAGCCAAATGGTGAGCTAATCTTCCGAGTCTCTATATCTGCTTCAAATCCACTCTCTCCCCGTCTTGTTATTTCATCTAAATCGTCACCCCTGTCCAGATTGCACTTGTGTGTGTTAGTTGCTCAGTCATGTCCAACTCATTGTGACCCCATGGACTGTGTAACCTGCCAGACTCCTCTGTCCATGGAATTCTCCAGGCAAGAATACTGGAGTGGGTAGCCATTCCTTTCTCCAGGGAATCTTCCTGACCCAGGGATTGAACCCAGGTGTCCTGCATTGCAAGCAGGTTCTTGATCATCTGAGCCACCAGGGAAGCCCAATTGCAGTTATCCTCATTCAGTTATTTACTTCCCAGTTTAAATTTGGAAAAGGAAATGGCACCCCACTCCAGTATTCTTGTCTGGAGAATTCCATGGATGGAGGAGCCTGGCAGGCTACAGTCCATGGGACTGCAGACTTGGATACAATTGAATGACTAACACATAGTTTAAATTACCATATTTTTCACCTAGACTTTGACAGTATTTAGGGCAACATTGGCCAGTAGAAATATGATGTGAGATACAAATGTGAGCCATATATTAAATTTTACTGATCAGTTCAGTTCAGTTGCTCAGTCATGTCCAAATCTTTGCGACCCTATGGACTGCAGCGTGCCAGGCTTCCCTGTCCATCACCAACTCCCGAAGCTTGCTCAAACTCATGTCCGTTGAGTCAGTGATGCCATCCAACCATCTCATCCTCTGTTGTCCCCTTCTCCTCCTGCCTTCAATCTTTCCCAGCATCAGGGTCTTTTCCAATGAGTCAATTCTTCGCATCAGGTGGCTGAAGTATTGAAGCTACAGCTTCAACATCAGTCCTTCCAATGAATACTCAGGACTGATTTCCTTTAGGATTGACTGGTTTGATATCCTTGCAGTCCAAGGTACTCTCAAGAACCACGTTTAAAAAGAGACAAGTGAAATTAACAGTATATTTTATTTCACTCAGTATATACAAAATAGTATAATTTCACCATGTTATCAATATAAACATTGCTTTTATTGTATATCACTTTTACTGTCCTACTGAGGCCGAGATATTAAATTAGGATCAAGGTAGGAGCTGGGTGGCTGTGAACAGAATATTTCAGGATATATTTATAGAAAGTCTAGAGATTGCTTCCAGGATCTCTGTGGTTAGATATTTATCCTTTCCTCTAGAAGGTAAGCATCCTGAATGTAGGAACCATTTCCTTGCTGCCTCCCAACACCTGCTTCATTAATATATAAATTCTAAGTAAATATGTTTTGAATGAATGAATGAAAGAAAGAGATAGAGTGGCTTCACTGCTTTAGAGTGGACCTCAGCAGGCCTGAGAGTAAGGATGGATACCCAAGGACAGGAAACTTCCCACCTGACTAGCAGATTTGGGACCTGGGACATGTCTCTCTACCAGAGTTCTGGGTCTCAACAAATTGTAGCAATGATCTTCCCAACCCAGGGATAGAACAGGCAGACTCTTTACCACTAGCGCCACCTGGAAGCATAAGGAAATATGCTTATGCACATATATCTATATAAATAATTTGTATATATATAATATATATATAATTTGTATTAATGATATATATTATATATAAATATATATTAAGTATATATATAATTTGTTTTATTTATATATATATAAATAAAATTTGTGTTAATGATATTGGCTGTATAACAAGCCACTCCAAAACAAACTAATTTGAACCAATAACTATTTAACTAACAAATAGTTGGATCTTGGATCTTGGATTCTTGGGTCACTGGCATTACTTCTTGTCTGGGCCAACTCTGCTGATTTCAGCAAAGTTTGCTCAAATCTCTATGTTTAGCTGGAAAGTTGGCTGGTGTCTGGGGCATCTAAGATGGCTTCACTGACATCTCTGGTTGTTGGCAGGTCTGCAGAAGGGTTGGGAGCAACTGGGCTTTGTGTCTTATCCTTTAGGAGGCTAGCTCGGGCTTATTGATATGGTGACAGAGTTTCCAGGAGAGCAGGGGACCAAGCTCCAAGGTGAAAGCACTTGGATGCTCATTATTGCTAGTATCCCATTAGCCAAGCAAGTTTCATAGCTGAGCTCAGAGAGCAGGAGGGTACTCACAGTTACAGGGTAAGAGGCCTGGATGCTGGAAGGAGAAGAACTGCTGCCATTTTTGCAGTAAATCTACATAGGCAATCAAAACATTATTCATGAAGATGTTCATCACCATGGATTTTATAGTATAACACTACATAAATGTAATTCAAATGTCCAACAAAAAGCAATAAAAAACTATGATACACTGGGAGAGCTATTTGGTACCTCTCAGGCAGTAACATTAAAAATGCTTCTGATATATGGTTAAGTGAAAAAAGGATACCCAGTTTTATGAATCCTATGGTAAGTATGGGAGTTTTCCAGGTGGCGCCAGTGGTAAAGCACTTGGTTGCCAATTCAGGAGACAGAGAGATGCAGGTTCAATCCCTGGGTTGGGAAGATTCCCCTGAAGAGGGCATAACAACCGACTCCAGTGTCCTTTCCTGAAGAATCCCAGTGGACAGAGGAGCCTCGTGGGCTACAGTCCGTGGAGTCGCATAGAGGCGTACAGGACTAGAGCAACTTAGCACACACACACACGGTAATTATGTAACAAATATTAACTTGTTACTGTTTACTCGCTAAGTCGTGTCCAACTCTTTCGTGGCCCCATGGCCTGTAACCTGTCAGGCTCCTCTGTCCAAGGGATTTCCTAGGTAAGAATACTGGAGTGGGTTGCTATTTCCTTCTCCAAAGGGTATTCCCAACCCAGGAATTGAACCTGCATCTCCTGCTTTGGCAGGCGAATTCTTTTCTGCTGAGCCACCAGGAAAGCCCCAATAAACACTGAAACAAATGTTAATAAAAAATGTTGGAAATGAATATAAAAAATTTTAATATCTATGTTGAGGTATGACCTCATGAGTCAGTCTGCTTTTCATTAATCAAAACTTCTCAAAAATTATACCATACACATAAAATCTACCTAAAATTTTATTCAAAATCAACTTTCCATGTTTATTAAAAAGAAATAATTTTGCACATCTCTAAATTATTAATATGTCATATTATAGATACCAAGAAAATATGTTCCAACAATGTTTTCCCTTGGTATAAAGGAAAATTTTACAATTTCTTCTTATGAAAGTGTAATATAAGACTACAAGAGCAAGAAGTAATTTAAATATGTTCAGGGACCATTTTCATCTTCAGAATTAAGGATTATTTTAATTTTACATCATTGCCTTTTCTCTTTTACTTTCTTTTTTAGTTTTATCATTTTAGGATTCCCTATTTTTAATTTTCATACAGAGATTTCTTTAATTGATCATTATAATTAAGCATAAAGTCACAAGTTACGAAGTCATATTTTGCTGGACCTAGAGTTCTAAATTATTCATTCCACTTACTGTTTTTAGATTAGTTCGTCTGAAAACTTCCAGTTTATTGTTGCTTTTTATTTTGTACAAATAAGAAGACAGCATAAAAAGGAAGGATCTATAATAAAATAGATCTTCAAGTTGTTGATCTTAAAGTTTATACTGTTTGATACTCTGGTGTCCTTACCAGACATCAATTTTTTCCCAGAATCCCTTGATTTCATTTTCTATAAACCTTGTTGTACTCTGTGTATTCCAGCAAACCCTCACCGTTTCTTCTTGGACCTTAACTTCTTAACTAAAGCCGTTTATTGATATCCTACTTTTTTGCAGTGAGGTAGCAAATCAATAAATTAAAGATTAGTTCAGCGTGTCAGCTTTCCTAAGCATTCTGGGACTCATTTACTACTTTGGTAGACACGGAGTCCAGGAGTCCAGGTGGCAGCCACCCACAGAAATGATGTGTTTTTCTGTCAAACGTTTCTAGAAGTCACCTTTCAGACTAATTACTGAGTTCTGAACTGTTTGAGATGAGAAATTGGATGTAGATCATAACTTCATATGTACTAGCATTATGAGTTAAAGGAAATTATTTTCAATACATCCAATTGTTATATTACCCTGCCCGGCTGAAGATCTAGCTTCAAGAGGATTCTTTGGGGAGACGGTTTGTTCATTACACAAAGCAAGCCCACTGCCGTGACCTGACACAGCCAGTACTTTTTTTCTTTCTTTCTTTTTTTTTTTTCCCTAGGGCACACATTTCCATAAGCTCTGTTCCACAGTCCTATTTATATAACCATGTGGGTGGGATATATTAGTGCCACACTGGATTTCATCAATCTTATCTCTTGGAATCGGTACAGTCTGTTTACTCTGATATTGTTCTGTTCACTCCTGCTAGCTTTTACCCAGCGTTCATTCCTCAGAGGTCCGTTCAGGGATCTGAGCTGTTTACTTTTTAGATCTTCCTGTTAGTATCACAGTCATTGCTGAGAACTCTCCCCTCAACTGAGAGTTTTACAATTCAAAACCTCATTACATTTTATAGAATCATATTTGGAATCTCTATCCCCAACTGTTTGAAATTGCCTTTATTTTTACTTAAGAGCATTTACATAGATGATCAGAAATATTTTGTGTGGATGAAAAAGGACAGATTAGCCATAGAAAGTGAGAGGATGAGAGACACCTTAGAATAGCGTTTGGTCATCAGATTTATTTTGTTGATGGCCAGTTTTGCCTGACAGGTCTAAGGCCATTCATTTACTGGTTTAGAGACAATGGTCAGAACAAGTTCTATTCCAAGAAGACAGAAGGTCAAAATAGTGGGCAATCTAGTGTTGGAAAATGGGGGGAAATGCACTTTATACCCCATTGGCAGGAAAGTAAGTTGATATAATCTCTTTGAGAAGCTATTTTACAATATATCAGTTCAGTTCAGTCGCTCAGTCATGTCCGACCCTTCGTGACCCCATGAATTGCAGCACACCAGGCCTCACTGTCCATCACCAACTCCCGCAGTTCACTCAGACTCACATCCATCCAGTCGGTGATGCCATCCAGCCATCTCATCCTCTGTCGTCCTCTTTTCCTCCTGCCCCCAATCCCTCCCAGCATCAGTCTTTTCTAATGAGTCAACTCTTCACATGAGGTGGCCAAAGTACTGGAGTTTCAGCTTTAGCATCATTCCTTCCAATCAACACCCAGGGCTGATCTCCTTTAGAATGGACTGGTTGGATCTCCTTGCAGTCCAAGGGACTCTCAGGAGTCTTCTCCAACACCACAGTTCAAAAGCATCAATTCTTGGGCACTCAGCTTTCTTCACAGTCCAACTCTCACATCCATACATGACCACAGGAAATACCATAGCCTTGACTAGACGGACTTTAGTCGGGAAAGTAATGTCTCTGCTTTTGAATATACTATCTAGGTTGGTCATAACTTTTCTTCCAAGGATTAAGCGTCTTTTAATTTCGTGGCTGCAATCACCATCTGCAGTAATTTTGGAGTCCCGCAAAATAAAGTCTGACACTGTTTCCACTGTTTCCCCATCTATTTGCCATGAAGTGATGGGACCAGATGCCATGATCTTCGTTTTCTGAATGTTGAACTTTAAGCCAACTTTTTCACTCTCCTCTTTCACTTTCATCAAGAGGCTTTTTAGTACAATATATAGAAAGCCTTAATAATTGCCTAATCCCAATGATTCAGCAACTCAATTTATAAAATTTTACCCTAAGGAAATAATTTTAGATTTAAGCAAGGATAAGAGGATGTTCAACATAATTTGGCTAATAGTAGCAAAATATTGGCAATAACTTAAATATCCAACAGTAGGAGATGGTTAAATAACCTTAGGTATATGCATAGTATGGTGTATTAGGCAACTCTTGAAAATTATGCTTTAAACACATTTAATACATAGAAAAATATGTGTTACATGTTAAGTGAAAAAAAACCTTTATAAAATAGTATACATAGTATAATACTATTTTGGAGGAAAAAAAGTGTATGTATGCATAGAAAACCAGATTAGAAGTATATGCACCAAAATGAGAGTGTTTATTCTTGGGTAGGGGCTTATGAAAGATTTTTATTTTCTCCTTTGTGCTTTCCTTTACTTTCTGAAATGAACAACTGTTCCATTTGCAAGTAGGAAAGACATTATTTTAGAAAATAATGGGAAGTAAGGCAAAAATTGCTCAAAAATTGTATATGGTACATATATGCATATATATATACACACATACACACTACAAGAATTCCCATTAGCAAAGAGACATTAACATTTGCAAAGAAGCACATTCAGGCTGCTAAAATGTGATGTGTATATGTATGTGCAAAACCAGTGGTCTGAAAACTCAATGATCTTTATGCAAAAAGGCATAAACAGAATTAACAATCCATATAATTTTCTCTTTCCATAGACAGATTGACTTAATTTTTTAAAAGCAGAAATGTGGGGTTGCTGAAATTAACAATGCCATGCAATGTGGGAACTTTAGACTTCCAGTGAAGCCACTCAGTTGTGTCTGACTCTTTGCGACCCCGTGGACTGTGGCCTACCAGGCTCCTCTGTCCATGAGATTCTCCAGGCAAGAATACTGGAGTGGGTTGCCATTTCCTTCTCCAGGGGATCTTCCCGACCCAGGGATCGAACCCAGGTCTCCTGCATTGGAGTCAGATGCTTTAACCTCTGAGCCACCAGGGAAGCCCAAAGTTGTGGTATATTCTACTCACATCCTCTGGTTGAGAAGAGCTGTCAGGAATTTTGGGGGTGAATCCCTGTGCAGCTGTGGTCTGTGGGGGACATAAGGTAGCCTTAGGGATGTGGGCTGAGAGAGATTTGGAGGAGATGATGCTGCCCCTGTAGTGTTTGTGAGCTCTGTGTGTCCTAATAGTGGAGACCAGGCAGGAGAATGTGACAAATATTTACCTACTCCGGTATTTAAAAGGGCTTCCCCTGTGGCTCTAGTGGTAAAGAACTGGCCAGCCAATGCAGGAGATGTAAGAGACGCAGGTTTGATCCCTGGGTCAGGAAGATTCCCTGGAGCAGGGCATGGCAACCCACTCCAGTATTCTTGTCTGGGGAATCCCCATGAACAGAGGAGCATGGAGGGCTACAGTTGATACAGTCACAAAGAATCAGATGCGACTGAAGCACTTAGCATGCACGCTGCATGATACACAAAATAATGACAAATAAAATAACCGTGAAAGTGATGGGGAAACATTTTCTTTTTTCTATTTCAGTTCCGTAACAAGGGCCACCAGCTCATATGGGAAGGTGAAGGGAGCGCCATGTCCGCATTTTCCTCCTATCTGCTCTGCTCCCGCCCAGGACACCCTGGGTGACTTTCCTAAGAGGTCAAATAGGGTAAAATACTCTCCCTATCCCCAGTTTAGCCTTTATTTCACTCGGTAAACCCATTATCCTTGAACGGTGTGCTGAACTTGCTACTTGCCCGGCTGCTTTGTGAGCCGTGGCATTGAGGCTGCTTCTGCTCCTAAACACCTGTTTTCAAATCTGGCTCATTTGCAGGAATTGGGGTTAACTTTCTAATAGGCAAGACCAGGAGTCCCTGGGATAATCTGGAGTGCTTGTAGCCCTCTCTGCAGGCCCCTCCTCAGCCTGAGTCTCTTACAACATAACCTTGCTTGTTGGTCAGTAGGAAGATGCCCTTTGTGGGAACAACTGGAGATTTTGTAGGGACCTGTGTTTTCCTCAAAGTCTTTACCCTAGAAATTCAACAGTAAACTTGCTGCATCTCTCTGTGAGATATTTGGGGTTACTTTTTGAGGAATTTACTGGAAGTCATTTAGGCAATGTGCTAAATTTTACTTGCTCACTCTAATTCTCCTCTACTTAATTAAAATATCATCAAGAATTATACCACTTTGGCCAAGAGTAGGTAAACCAAGGCAGCCTACCCTTTATTGCTTTTCTGGGATAAAGGCACCTTCCTCCTACTTCTTGTCACTTCCACAGACTTGGCTAAATCCATCTAACTCCAGCTGGGAAATCCCTTTTCAAGGGGTGCCTGCAAAAGGCGTGTACAGAGATGTTATCCTATAACGTTCTTCGGGGCCCCCTGGGTGAGGATTCTTATCACAAATGTTGTACAACTGTGTTTCATGTCTTATGCTCCTGGCCCTGATTGGAATTTTTCATTTTTTTCTCTTTGTCTTTTTTTATTTTCTCAATGTGTTGATATTGTGCCTGACTCTGGGGTGGTAGGTATCAGGGGTCCTGGAAAACCATGGCATTTGCTCTCCTATTGCTTCTTCTAAAGTATTTCCTAGATTTTATCAACACATTCTTACTGTACCAGTTGATTTGATTTTCCCTGTATCTTTAGTTTTTCCCTTTCTCTGGCTTCTTCCTGAAAACACATAAATGCTCCCAGATCTCCCCTATCTTAAATAATTCTTTCCTTGGCCAAGATGCTGTTGTCTCTCGCAAGAGCCCATTATAGCCCTATTTCTTCAATGAGTATTCTGCCTGGTTTTTATCTCTTCCTCCCTTTCACTCACTCTTCAAAATTCATAATATTCTCACTTCAGCTCCCACAAAACTACAAAGCTGCTCACATACAGTTTATCAAGTACTCGCAATTGCTCATTTCTAGTTTCTATCCTAGGTGACCTCTCTGTAGCATAAGATGGGTTGTTCTCTCCCTGTTTGATGAGACTCTGCTTTCTGGATGCCAAGACACCATTTCCGCCCACGTCTCCTCTTTCTAGCCACTGCCCACTCCTTCAGTTTCCTGTTTCCCAGTGTGGTCTCTTTGACCTTCTTTTCTTGTCACTTCAGTCCACACAGTTGTCCTCCCGAGATAATCTCTTGCAAATTGGTGGCTTTAAACACCATCTCCACATGACTTCCAAGCTGGTAACACTAGTTCTGCTGTCTTCATGTCCAGAAACATTTCTAGCAGCCTCTGCCTTCTTTCCTTGACTCCTCTCTCTACCTAAGTTAAACCTGAGACTGCGGTTCCTCTCCCAGTTATAAACCTAACCAGGAGGTTAGATTACTTGATTGTCATTGTCTGATGGCTTCATACTATTCAGAAGTGAAGCTCAGAATCCTCAGGCTGGCACTCAGGGCCCGTCATGAGTCACTTCAAGTCTAGTCAGTTCCTTGAGACAGCCCCTCTCATCACAGCCCTCCTTTAGCCCGTCTGCTAGTAGTTATGCCAACATTCTTGAGTGTATCGGCCTCTGCACTGTCATTCATGACGTTTTCAGCACAGGTTATGGCTCAAGAAATAGCTGCTAAATAAATGAATGGAGTATCTGCTCAGCTATTGAATGGAGCTCTTTTCACTCTTCTCAGTCTAGTTCCTGTCCTATCACCTCCATGAAGTCTTTCCTGATCATTTCGCTGGAGACCATCTCTCTTCCTTTGAGCTCCTGTGGTATTGTTTTCTTATATTAGTCCTATGCCACTTGATACATTTCTGTAGTCTTTCCAGTGCCTGTCATGATACCTTATACCCAACAGGTGATTATTAATGAAGGACTTAATTCAGTCTTTAAAACTGCTGCTGCTGCTAAGTCACTTCAGTCGTGCCTGACTCTCTGTGACCCCATAGACGGCAGCCCACCAGGTCCCCCCGTCCCTGGGATTCTCAGGGGAAGAACACTGGAGTGGGTTGCCATTTCCTTCTCCAATGCAGGAAAGTGAAAAGTGAAAGTGAAGTCACTCAGTTGTGTCCGACTCTTAGCGACCCCATGGACTGCAGCCTACCAGGCTCCTGCATCCATGGGATTTTCCAGGCAAGGGTACTAGAGTGGGTTGCCATTGCCTTCTCCGTTTTTAAACTATGTAACACAAAATCCTTGGGATATGAATTTTGTGGGCCCCCTTGAAAAGCTTAAAAAACACTTAATAATTTAATATTTAGTAAACTAAAATTAAAAAGTAGACCTAGTTCTATTTTTTTTAACACCATAGAAATGTTCCTAGAACCTACACAGAGCAGATTAGTATATGGATCTGACAAAGGAGCAGTAGAATATTAAAGTAAAACCAAATAAGGTCAAGAGATTGGGGTAGTTTTCCATATACTGCACACATGCTTGCTCAGTCGCTTCAGTTGTGTCCAACTCTTTATGACTGGCCTCCCGCCCACCCCCTACCCCATGGACTGTAGCCCACCAGGCTCCTCTGTCCACAGGACTTTCCTGGCAAGAATACTGGAGTGGGTTGTCACGCCCATCTATAGGGGATCTTCCCAACCCAGGAATCAAACCTACGTCTCCTGCATCGCAGGTGGATTCTTTACTGCTGAGCCATCAGGGAAGACCCTATTTTCCATATACTGCTGCTGCTGCTAAGTCACTTCAGTCGTGTCCGACTCTGTGTGACCCCATAGACGGCAGCCCACCAGGCTCCTCTGTCCCTGGGATTCCCCAGGCAAGAACACTGGAGTGGGTTGCCATTTCCTTCTCCAGGAGACCTTCCTGACCCAGGGATTGAACACAGGTCTCCTGCATTGTAGGCAAATTCTTTACCATCTGAGCCACCAGGGAAGTCCTGTATTATATGAACCTGGCAGCTATTGAAGAGGGTTCTTTGCTTTTTAGCAGTGAGACACATTTATAACAGTCTTTGGGTTGACTGAGTATATTTTCAATGTACATGGAGTTGGTCTGCATATCAGGTGGTGACTTGGCATGAAACCACAGGTGAGCTGTCATGCGCATATGCGAAGTGGATTCCCCTGTCCACCTGCAGACCTGGGGTGGGTACGAGACAATTTAAGGAGTGTGCTATTGTGGAGGAACTGGGAAGATGTTTTCTAATCTTGGGCTTGAGCTGGATTTCTGATGACTCCTAACACAGAAAAACTTACTAATGAGGAGGCTACCTGCGTAATTTTTTTTTGTACTTAAAGTAAAATGTAAAATGTCAGGCAGCTATCCATGACCTACTCCAGGGAAAGGGAACAGCTAATGATTAGTCTTCTGTTTACAATTAAAGTCTGATTTCTTTTCCTAATTTTGGTTGACTTGCTATTGGTCCTCTGGACTCCTAATAGGCCTTGTGGATTCTAAATATATTCTGCTTTGACTCCCAATTACCATGCAATTAAAGGACCTCCAAATGCTGCCCTTTAATTTTATGTTCACTGTCTCTAGGCTTTTGTTCTGTAATCTACTTTTAGATACCACGTCAGTTCTTTATAACCTTCTATTTGTTTTTTAGAGATACACCACCCTCATTTTCTAATATAGCCCTTCTTTATTAAAAAAAAAAAAAGTGTAATAAAATCACCAAAACAGCTGCGTAAACTTAGGTGGAAATAAGTGTTATAAGAATGGAGTAAACGGGGAGAGGACTGGCTTAACAATATGGGTTTGGTAACAAAGTCCAGTCCTGGAGTGAGAGGGTGACTACCTTGATCGCTTTGTGCTTAGCATCCTAGGTTTAAGTGAGGAGACAGACACTTTGTTTTCTAAAGAAGGACCTATTTTGTACATTCTCCTGGAATCTGTGCATGAACTTAATAGTCAGGTGACTGAATAATGGATAGTCAACCTCTATCCTTTCACTGTTGTGGTATAGTCCAGAGGTTCTTTACAAAAAGTTTCCTTTGCAGGCAAGATTCTCTGAGCCTTCCTAGGTGACGGTTAGTTAAGCTGATGAGAGAAAATTAGGGGAGACGCCCCATGGCAGGCAGGCCACAAATGTACATTCTAACAGTGACCTTTAAGGAGCCTGCAACAACCCCCCGAAGAATCACTCAAATAGTGAATAATTAAGACTTTTTCCGAAAGCAGCCGAAAATGTGACTTTAATCCTTGGGATTTCATGAGGGTAGAATACCTGGTATATGGTGGGGCCTCTTAAATCACGCTTGGTCTCTTTTAGCTCCAGAGAGTGGTGCCCCTAGACCCAGAGACCTTCACAGGTCTGAAGGCTATCATAAGAAGCCAGGGCACGCGTCCTTAATGAAGATCAGTTCAGCACAGTAAGCAGTAATCACCATCAGGTCTTGCAAAAAGTGCTGAGCTACTTTTCCTACTACTTTCTCTTGATGATTCTGGAGGGTAGAGGGGAAAAGTCAAGATATGGGTTACCCCAACCAATAAATGCTTGAAAGAATATGAAATGCAAATTCAAATTTGTTTCTTTTCATAACAACCCCACTTAAACAGCTCATTCAACTGTGTTTGCCAGTAAATGGAGTGGAATTGGAATTGACAGGAGGGGTTTCTCTTGAATAGCCAACTGAGATGCAGAAATGCTTTCTGGTGCAAAACAAAGAAATCAGCAAATGAAGGCAGTCATTCTGAGCTACTCCCTTCTTCCCTTCCTGATGAAGCACCTAATGAAATGTGAAGTGGTCCAGGAGCTGTAGGCAGAAGAATGCCTTGGTGTAATAATAGAGAGAGAGGTGTTTGCTATCAAAATGGATATAGCCTTCTTGGTAAAGGTATAAAAGACTTCCAGGCTGGGCATAAGCAAAGAGCAAGGCTCATGGTCTGAGAACAAGGGAAAGAGCCTGAAGGGAAGGCATCTTTCAATTAATATCTCCTGAGATTTAAGAACAAGACAGTTCCAAATCAGGTATTAATAAAAGCAGATACAAATGTGATGGCATTTAAAAATATTAACAGATGTTTTTCTCTCATTCACCCTTGCTTTTATTTTTTCCTTTTCCTGTACTGCCTTACCTGATTAAGTCCTGTAGAGTCATTGCCCAAAGGGAAGGATATGACAAGGTATCAAAGAGAAAGAGGAAGTAGTAGCTTTGGTTTCTAAAATCTGAGCCATGGAAAGAACCCAGAAGATTTGGGATACAGATAGGATTTAGTAGAATAAGGTTTGAGGAAAGTTTTCTGTTGAACTAGAGGAAGATTCCCTTAGATTGGGAGAATGGAAGGGGCTGCTTGGGGAAGGGAGGAGAGCAGAGATGGTGAAGCATGCTGGAGAAAGGGCTGAATGCCCTGGTGTTTGGACAATTCCAGGGGAGATGGTGAGATAGCCAGTCTTCAGAGACTGTGAACAGCTTTGCAGAAGTTTCTGAGTCACAGAGTGATACACCAAAACAAGGGGTTCCTGTGCCCCAGCGAGTGCCGTGGCAGCTGGGGAGAGAGCCATTGGGCCCAAGAGGGGCACAAAAGACAAAGAACAGACCCTTCATGGCTTCATATGAGCACTGAACATGCTAGCACTCTGAGGCCTCCTTAGAATTTAAACACAACCCTGGGGAAGCAGGCGGATTCTAAAATGACTGAGACTAAATTTCTAACACTTTGGAAGAATATGGTATCAATGTAGAAATTGAGTTGATATAAAAACAAATAAAGGGTTTGTAAAAATAAAGAGTTATAAACCACAATTTGTGCTTACCACGAGTAGGACCAGATCCAGGGTTTCTAAGCCTCTCAAGGAAGTTTGTGGGAGGTTGATTTCCCCCTCAAATTAGAGGGTAACTATTTTGAGGCAGATGCCACAACCTGGGCAGGGAGTGGGTGGGCAAAAATGAGGGAGACTCTTGGGAGTGTAACCATGGAGGTTGAAGTGGATTGTGAAGAAATGGGGTTTAAGAGTGTCGCAGAGTACTTTAATCCTCAGGGACAGACTCAGAAAAAGGTAGCAGAGGGAAGCAGGAGAGGAGGGCTTGAGGTGGGCAGAGAACAAAAGGAGGGTGCCTTAATGGGATCCATAGAAGAGATGAAATTTTTGATATTCAGGAAAGTCTTCTAGAAAGGGAAGGAGACTTGAACTTCATGGCTCCATCACAGTTCCTGACAAGCCTGATGGGGACAACAGATAAGTCCCATGGGACACTTCTGGGGCTTTTTGGAAAAGCAGGTGGAATTCCTCTTTCTTAATGCTGGCCCAATACACAACACGCAAACAGGCACACAGCTACTGCAGGAGCCTGGGGCCCATGGGCTGGGGGAGACTGTCTTGTTTGCAAAACATGCTCAGGCTTGGAAGTGCAACACTTTGAAGATAGTGCCAAGGATTTGAGAAACACAAGTTCCCCTCTCTTTCCTTTTCTCTTTCCATGAAAGTGAACTTTTCATGGTAGATCGTAGAGAGCCACAGCTGATAATGACAAACCTGGGGATCTTGGGAAAGGAAAGACAGATTCAGGTCTTGACTCTTGACTCCTGGCTTCTTGACTTAGGAGACTCGAGAATCATGGGAGAATTGTTTCACCTCTGGCACCAGGCACCCTCCCAGATTTAACTGAGGAGGAAGGGAGCCGATGGAGCTGGGGAACCTGCTAGTCACAAGACTCACCATCTTGAAGACAAACTCTGACATGAAATAGTCTTACCTGCAGCCAGACTCTCTCTGGTGAAGAGGGCTGTATATGCAGAAGGAAGATACTGAGGGTCTCCCAGGTTAAGTGATCCCCACTTCATTGAGACAAGAAATTTGCTCTGAAAAAGGGCTTGCCAACTCAAGCCTGAGATGTTTAGTGCCCATACGACCATGGGGGTATGTGGCTGGAGAGAATTACTATTTCAAAAATCTAGTGTAGGACAGAGATCCAGTTCCTGGAGGAACTCTTGCAAGAGGGCAAAGATTTATTAGAACAACATGGTGAGAAAAATTTTGCACCAATGTTCATTTCTCTTTTCATCTTTCTCACCCTTTCAGGATCTCCCTCTTTGCCAGACTCTAAGGTGAAGTCGCTCAGTCGTGTCCGACTCTTTGCGACCCCGTGGACTATAACCTACTAGGCTTCTCCGTCCATGGGATTCTCCAGACAAGAATACTGGAGTGGCTTGCCATTTCCTTCTCCAGGGGATCTTGCCGACCCAGGGATCGAACCCGGATCTCCCGCATTGGAGGCAGATGCTTTAACCTCAGAGCCACCAGTCTCTGATTATTGTATTTCCAAAATCTAAATCTGTGCTAAACCCGTAGGAGCAAAGTTCTCATAATGGAGAACTGATTAGGAATTTTCTCCAAGAGGGTCAGTAAAGGGATCCCTGTGCTGGTTATCAAGGAAGGGAGAGGGTAAAAGACAGAAGGTCTGATTTTGGTGAAAAGGGGTTTCCTGTGAAACTCGAAGGAAGAGAATGAAGCATTCCCCTAACTGTTTCTCACCTTCTCTTGCATGTGAAAAGTGGTGCTGGCAGCAAGGACAAGTTTGGGCTTAATTTTTCAGGGTTATTACTGGACTCTACTTGGCAAGGCCAGTGTTTCTATGCCCTTTCTGGTCTCGTTGTGTGGGCTTCCAGTTGATGTTCTGAAAGATCCCATTGCTTTTGGCTTTAGAATTTCAGAATTCCCTTATTGTTATACAGACTGGTTCCCTTTTGTTTTGTCCCACTTAGTTGCAAGGTTCAAAGCAGTTTCTGAGGGATGATGAAAAGTGCGTGGGCTCCGTAACTCTTTGCACTTGCTTGAGAGGCTGTTTCTAGTATTCATCATCCAAAGAACAGCTACTGAGGCCCTCCACATGTACCCGGCACTTGTCTGGCCCTAAAAGTCAGATGGAAGTCCCCTCTCTGCCTGTCTTTCATAAGAACAGTAGTGAAAAGTGAGAATCACAGACCACTGTGACAAGTGCTAGGATTAGACGTGTGCACTAGGGGCTTAAGGAGGGATATGATTCAGCCTTTAGGGGTTGACAGGGTTGTCCCAGATTCCCAATTGCTTTGAATTTTTTTAGGGAGGTAGTTTTTGCAAGAGACTCATAGAGACATTAGTGAGAAGGTGAATCAGTCCCTAGAATTTTCTGTCACAGACATCTTGTCCTTTGAAGTAATTAATTAGATTTTCTGCCGCTTTCAGCCAAAAGCAATCCTGACTGATATAATATATATAAATATATATTTGCCAATTTTTGTATTAAAGTGTATTGAGAAAAAAAGTTGAAATTTTGTGTTGTTTTGACTGTAATTACCATTCTTTTTTATTTGCACTGCAATTTTACAGGAAGAAAAAAAGCTGGTTTTCTCACTCTAGGAAGATTGGAACAGACTTTTCTTTTTTTCCCCTCTTTCTCTCCTGCCTTCCCTTTCTCCTCCCTCCCTCTTTTCTTCCCTTCCTTTTCCCTTCCTTCCTATTTGAATTATTCAAAATGTCAGTAAATATCAGTGGGTTAAGTATTATATTGACAAATTAACTTAAATTCATTTCTTACATAACAAATGTATAATGAATAAATAGAGTTTTCTATAACAAGCAAATAAGCATACATATTAATCTCAGTATTAAAGGTTATATAATAATAAACTATTACTTATAAACTAGACCCTCACAGGAGAGCTTCTTGCAAATGACCTATCCAGGGTTCAATTTTATAATGAAAAGACACTGATTAAGCATTAAGATGATAAGAAAGAACCTTCACTCCAACCTGGGTAGTATTTTTAGTCTTAATTTCTTTGAGTTTTAAATATCCTGCAGTTTCTTCCTTATCTTTATCCGAGTTTTAAATATAAGTACCTGAGTTTTAAATATAATCATCTAAGTTTTAAATATAAGTATCTGAGTTTTAAATTTCCTGCAGTTTCTTCCTTATCTTTTAAAAAAATGTTACAGCCCTGCTCAGTGATTTGTTTTCTCAATATTCTCTCAGTATTCCTGCTATGAAAGGCTTGTGAGTTCTGATTTTAACTTTAATTTTAAAGTTAAGATTTGGGGCTTATAATTTTTGGGTCTGCTGATAGTCATCATTTTCTCACTGATTTGAAAGGGGACTTATGTGTATTAAGATGTCAACCCTCTATCATATATGTTGCATTTTTCTCTATGTGTTATTTGTATTTTAACCTTACCATGATTTTTCTTTAGAGCATATAAACCAGGTTCATAAAAATAGTTACACATATTTTCTTCTATTATTTTCCTGGCTTTGTGGATAACTTTAAAATATTTGATCCATCTGGAATTTATTTTGGTATAAAAAAGTTAGGAATACAGCCTATTTATTTGAGAAATAGCCGATCTTTTGTTTTAATAAAATTTACTGAGTTTATCTCTTTTCTGCTTTGACATATAACCCTAATTCTACACTGAATTTCATACCTCCTTGATTCTATTTGTGGAATTTATTTTCGATTTCACTTATCTGTTTGTCTATGTAACCATGCCACTCTCATTTTAAAAATGACAATAACTTTAAAACCATTACAAAAATTGGTGTTTCAAGTTCTCACAAGTTATTTTACTTTTTAAGAAACATCTTGGCTCCTCTTGCATTTTTATTCTTTCAGATTGATTTTTAAAAATAGTATTTACTATCCCAGGCATTTTATTTTTTATTTTTTTTCCCTGTATTGATGTTTCAGGAAAACAAATTACAAATGTAACATATGCTTCCTGTAGCAAACCATCCTGGCAGGTACAAAATATGCCTTGACAGCCTTCCTCTCTTCCTCTCCACTTTTTTTTTTTTTTTTGCCTCCACAGCATGTGAGATCTTAGTTCCGCAGTCACGGATTGAACCCCTGCCCTCTACACTGAAAGGATGGAATCTTAACCACTGGACCACCAGGGAAGTCCCTCTTCCTCTTTAACACAACATAGCTCAGAGACAACTCCTGTTTCCCTGTGTTGAGCATCCATCCATTTGTACTTTCTCCCATTCCTATGTACAAACACATTTCATGAAGTGCCCTCAAAATATCGGTGCTATTTTGACTAGGATTTCTGAATAAATATTTGGAAAGACATATTTTCTTTCACATTTTTGGCTTTCAAATCATATAATTACTTAGTATTTCAGTTTTTTAAAAAATATGTACATTACTTATGTATGTCACAGACATTGCATGAGACAGTTCATGGTAATAAAACACAGTGTGAATTTATCTTATCATGGTATTTCTCAAAATGTGTTCTATAAAACACAGATCCTGCAAGATAATTATGCAGGGAAAATGTTTCCTTGGGCAAATGAGTTTGGGAAATACTAGGTGGTACGTTTTCCTTTTGACTATTTGTAATGTAAGGCAATGTATTAGAAACTCTTAAATCTTATAATAAAGGTTTAACTTTGTCTGATTCCATGTTTTCCAAACTCGTTTAGTCGAGGAAACTACCTTGACTATTGACAGGATATTTGGAAAGCACAATTTGGGACATGCTGAGTTACATGGATTGATCCAGCTATAAACTAGGGATGGGGTAGTAAAGAACCTAGGAAAACGCCCAGGTTTTTGCTTTGATAAATGGATGGTTGGTATTGTCACTGACTGAGATGAAGAAGGGAAACAGAGGATCAATTTTGAACGTATTGAGTTTGATGCCTCTGGGATATTCAAGTGGAGATGTTTAGTAAGCTAAGAATATACAGGCCTGGAAACTCAGGTGAGAGGTCAGAGCTAGAGAGCGATGGGTTTGGCAGTTTGCTTTGGATTAAAGTGTGTTGTCTAAAAAGACCCATTTTAAAATGCACATATATTACCTAGCAAGGGTAAGCATTAAATTATTAATACATATTATATTATCATATTAGCTTAATATCATTTTAAAGCAGAGATTGGGCCCCTGAAGGAATGGAAATCAGAGCTGGTGAATTTTGAGTGGAGGGTCAGCAAAGAAATAGTCTGAAGTGATTTCTAAACCTTTAGTATCTGGGGGCCATTTTTTAAGGCTAAATTTTTTTTCTCCAAATTTCCAACTGACCCACACATTTCTACTTTTAATATTTTTTGATTGAGAAAATATGCCTTGACTGAAACAAGTATGAATTAGCTTTAGAGGAATCAGTATGAAATTAGTAAGAGGTGTATTTCTTCAGTTTACTGGCTGTGACAGTGTGCATGTAGATTTCTGATATTCCGGTTACTCCTGTGTTTCCAGGCTAAGATGAATTTCAGAACCCTAACTTTCAGTTCGGGGCAAATGCTGAGTTCTCCCACTGACTCAGGCTCATATCAAGCTCAAATGAGAAGCTGAGGATAAGGAAGATGCTACTATAATTTTTAGGTCAGTCATCTGATATCTTTTCGGCCTGGGTCTGTTTTAACCAATATTGAGCTCTTAGTCTGTCTTTCCCATAACTAACCAGGGGACCTCAGTGAAACCCTACTGCCTCCCTTGCCTTAACTATTGAAATGGGATAATAGCAATAACTTTACTCACCTCCCAGGGTCCTTGTGCAGAAGTCAGTAAGATAAATAGTTGTGAAAGTGAATGGGAAGGTTAAAAGTGCTCTTAAAAGTGAGGTATTTTTATGGCTGCATTTTAATATGGCTCACCACTAGGTATCCTGAAGGGAGCAATTCCCTGCGAGCGGGTTTAATCATCTGGGCTCACCGTAGGGTGGACTCCATTTAACCCGTGTGTTCTAGTTGATTAGGTTATTGTGTGGAGATCGCGGGAATTTCAGGCTCTACTCCCATCTTTTTCCTTTTGATATAATTTTAATGAGATTTTCCCCCATTCTTTTATTGTATGGCAGGCTACTGCTAGAATAAATATAAAGAAGTTTTTAAAAATGCAGGAAACAGGAGGGCTGGGGAGATGGAAAAATACAGGGGGTGAGGCAGGGGATGAGGGTGGGAGGCTTTTCTCAGATCTGCGCGGGTCTCCTGATGACTTTAGAATTCCTGGGGGCACTTCCTTATGTGCCAGGCACTCTGAAAGATAAGAGGGGAAACCCAGCTAAGGCTGCTGAGAGAAATGTCTTTTTTAATCGTTTAAAGAGTGACACATTCCTTCCAAGAAGCTTCATCACCAGGCACATGAATCCAGTCCTTTTCTTTGTATTGTACAAAAAAACCCTGCCTAGCCCAGAATCTTTGCACACAATGGCCTCTAGTGTGTTTCTTCTCTAAATGGGCAGTTGTGTGGAAAGAACAAATTTTTTTTCACTAGACCAATCCACGTAATACTTAAAAGCCATTTATCCTGAGTTGAGGTAGTCATTTTTTATTAAAGGAGTCTCCTCTATTGAATACTAGGAACTGTCACTGACCATGGTGTCACTAATGAGCAAGTCATATCATCCCTAGGGCTTCATTCATTTTCTTCTCCTGGGAAGAAGCATGTGTGTGTGTATGTCTGTGCACACGCGCACACACACACACACACACACACACACACACACACATCTTTGTGTTGAGGTGAGGAGCGAAAGCAGGGAAAGTATTTGATATATGCCAGGTACACTTCAGGTGGAACACTGAGATCAATTAATCCAATAACCCCAGTAGGCATCAGTTTTCCCATTTCACAGACAAGATGCAGAGAGATGGAAGAACCTTTAAAGGTCAAATCTAGAGTAGTTAGGCTAGAATTTGAACACATGTCTGATTCTTGGACAAACTTTTCCCACTGTACTAAGTTGTTTTTGATTTGATTCAAATGAAAAGAAGTTTCTGCTCATTGTTCAACTCTGGAGTGGCTGCCTGGAGGTGGGTACCCAGGAAAGAGCACTGTGAATCAGTCTCGTTTATTTGAGGCAGTAAGGGATGGGGGAGTGGGTTACATAAGCCATGTATCTGCTTCCCCTTGTTTTTAAGATCTTCTTCACTAAGGTTTTCAACGTGAAAGTCTCAAGTTTCTTTTTCGGTGAGTCATGAGTCTCTGAAAGATGGAAGGGAGGAAATGAAACATTTATGGAACACAGAGAGGATTCCCTCCCAGCCTGAACATCCAAGATTTGAAGAAGAAATCATAATTGACCTAGAGAATTCTCTCAATGTTTCATAAATTCTCTCATCACTAATTTTTTCCAATGACTTATTTCTGTGCTGCGTTCTTTTTGGGGGGGCCAGAAAATTCTGGGAATGAAGCAGAGTTCCTTTCGTTAAAGGATGAGAGTCCGTCCCTGGGATAAGGTACCATCTTTTCTGGCACTGGGAATTAGTGCCTCTATAAAGACAGCCTTTGACGATATCGATGCCAAGAATAGCATGGAGTCTCTATGTGGCCAAAGGAGTGGGCAAATCTGCCACTGTGTATGTCACCATGACATGAGGGGACGCACCCTGGCTTGGGAGAGCCGTAGCAATTAGGGCCCACATGGGGGGGGGGGCGTGTGGAAACTATGTTTGCAGCAGTCATTGTCTGTTTTTCTTACTGCTAGGGGACAGTTTTAGGACAGACATTATTTACTGTAATTTGACTACCTTTGCTGTGCCAATTTTACCCACTATTCACTTAGAGCATTTTATAGCTGCCAACACTGGAACTCAGTCATCTGCTTATATCCTCTTGAGGTGTCTGGGGACAAAGAATCCCATTCCCTTGGCTCCAAGCTCTAGAGCAGTGGTTCTCAGTCCTGACTGTACATTAGACTCCCCTGAGGGGTTATTAAAAATATTGTTGGTTAGGCCCCATCCTATGAGTATCTGGCTTAATTGGTATGGGTGGGACCATCATCACATTGATATTTTTCAACACCCCCCCAAATGAGCCTAATGAACAACCAAAACTGGAAACTGCTGCTCTGGATGGTTGATTCATTCTACATAACTTGTCAGCTGGTGTCTCTGTGGCTTCTGAAGCCATGCAAGTACATTGGTGCCTTTGTGTGAATGAGAAGAAAGGTCCCTTTGCCTGGACATGTTAGACAAATATGCTACTTCTTCTGGATTGACAAGCTCCATGGGCTCCATGGGCACATAGCTTGGTGAGGAGAATACACAGTCTTCACAACTCTGTAGGTTAGTCCTGTTGGCCTCTGGCGTTAGATTCCTCTTCAAGTCTCCTGATTTGGCAGAGTTCCTCTTCTAAGGGGGGAGGGTCTTTAGTTTGTTCTCCTAGCAGTCCAAGGGACTCTCAAGAGTCTTCTCCAACACCACAATTTAATTCCCTAAGGGCACTGCTTTTATTTGAAATAGAGTGTGGTAAACCTAAGAATGCTATCAAAAACAGTGGGGATTCAGGACTTCCCTGGTGGTCTAGTGGTTAGGTCTGGGTGCTTTCATTGTTGGGGCCCCAGGTTTGATCTCTGGTTGGAGAACCAGCATCCCACAACCCATGCAGCATGGCCCCAAAGCAAACAAATGAACAAAAACCAGTGAGGATTTTGATAGTCAATAATTATGAAGAAGTTAGAATGCCATGATAGCAACAAGTTAAACTGTAGAGCAGCTGGAAATATAATTGAAAGAGTGAAAAAGAGACAGCTAAGAAGAGCCCTCCTGGGACTGCAACAAGCTTCAAAGGCTGGCCTCAAGGATTGTCCTTGCGAAGAGGTCTGAATTTAATTGGATTGGGCTGTGGAGAAATTTGTGACATGGGGTATTGTTTAAAATAATAGAAAAATCAGCTAGCAATTTGGGGAGGCTAAGATCTGGGTATGATTCCAACAGAGGCAGATAAACAGGAAGCTAAAAAAGAGACCAAGGAAGGAAACAATCACAGAAAGTCCTGATAAAACAACTGCCACTGCAGGGTGATTGTAAGCATGTCTGCCACTGTAACCTCTGAGGAGGAGTGACCTTAGAAGCTGCACACTGGTGAAAGTAGCCTTCATAGAAATAATCTAGTCAAATCCCTAAACAAATAAACAAGCAGACAACAATAAAAAAAACAAGACCTGAAGAGGTTTTGGTGAAGAATCAGTATGCAGAGCTGCTACAGTCTATTATTTCAAAGAAAAATAATGAAACATGCAAAGAAACAGGAAGATGTGATTCATTATGCAGGAGAAAAGAGCAGGCACTGAAAAGCCTTTAAGAGAACCCAGATGTTGGACTTAGCAAAGATCCTGAATCAACTATTATAAATATGGTTAAAGAATTAAAGAAAATGGTGCTAAAAGAAGTAATGGAATGTATGATGATGAGACCTTATACAATAGGAAATTTCAATAGAAATATAAATTATATAAAAAGAACTAAATGGAAATTCTGGAGTTGAAAGTACAATCAGTTCAGTCGCTCAGTCATGTCTGACTCTTTGCGACCCCATGAACCGCAGCACGCCAGGACTCCCTGTCCATCACCAACTCTCAGAGTTCACTCAAACTCACGTCCATCGAGTTGGTGATGCCATCCAGCCATCTCATACTCTGTTGTCCCCTTCTCCTCCTGGCTTCAATCCCTCCCAGCATCAGGGTCTTTTCCAATGAGTCAACTCACCACCTTTGCATGAGGTGGCCAAAGTACTGGAGTTTCAGCTTTAACAACAGTCCTTCCAGTGAACATCCAGGACTGATCTCCTTTAGGATGGACTGGTTGGACTTCCATGCAAGGGACTCTCAAGAGTCTTCTCCAACACCACAGTTCAAAAGCATCAATTCTTCGGCACTCAGCTTTCTTCACAGTCCAACTCTCACATCCAACTCTCACATGACCACTGGGAAAACCATAGCCTTGACTAGACGGACCTTTGTTGACAAAGTAATGTCTCTACTTTTTAATATGCTGTCTAGGTTGGTCTGGAGAAGACAATGGCAACCCACTCCAGTACTCTTGCCTGGTGAATCCCATGGACAGAGGAGCCTGGTAGGCTGCAGTCCATGGGGTCGCTAGGAGTCGGACACGACTGAGCGAATTCACTTTCACTTTTCACTTTCGTGCATTGGAGAAGGAAATGGCAACCCACTCCAGTATTCTTGCCTGGAGAATCCCAGGGACGGGGGAGCCTGGTGGGCTGCCGTCTGTGGGGTCACACAGAGTCGGACATGACTGAAGTGACTTAGCAGCAGCAGCTAGGTTGGTCATGATTTACCTTCCAAGGAGTAAGCGTCTTTTAATTTCATGGCTGCAATCACCATCTGCAGTGATTTTGGAGCCCCCAAAATAAAGTCAGCCACTGTTTCCACTGTTTCCCCATCTATTTGCCAAGAAGTGATGGAACTAGATGCCATGATCTTCGTTTTCTGAATGCTGAGCTTTAAGCCAACTTTTTCACTCTCTTCTTTCACTTTCATCAAGAAGCTCTTTAATTCTTCTTCACTTTCTGCCATAAGGGAAAGTACTATAACTAAAATGAAAATTTCACCAAGGGGTGCTCTGCTGTAGATTTGAGGTGGAAGATGAAAGGATCAGTGAACTTGAAGACATTGATAGAGATTATACAATCTGAAGAACAAAGAACATATAATAGTGAACTGAGCTTCAGACAAATGTGGACAACATTAAGTACACTGCTGCTGCTGCTGCTGCTGCTGCATCGCTTCAGTCGTGTCTGACTCTGTGCGACCCCATAGACAGCAGCCCACCAGGCTCTCTCGTCCCTGGGATTCTCCAGGCAAGAACACTGGAGTGGGTTGCCATTTCCTTCTCCAATGCATAAAAGTGAAAGTGAAGTCGCTCAGTTGTGCCCGACTCTCAGCGACACCATGGACTGCAGCCCAGCAAGCTCCTCCGTCCATGGGATTTTCCAGGCAAGAGTACTGGAGTGGGGTGCCATTGCCTTCTCCAATAGACAAAATGGGAAATACTAGAAGGATAGACAAAGAAAAAGGAACAGGAAGTGTATTCAACAGAAGCTCAGTTGGTAAAGAATTGGCCTGCAATGCAGCAGACCTGGGTTTGATCCCTAGGTCGGGAAGATCCCCTGGGGAAGGAAATGGCAACCCATCGCAGTATTCTTGCCCATAAAATCCCATGGCCAGAGGAGCCTGGTGGGCTATAGCCCATGGGGGTCACAAGAGGCAGACATGACTTAGCTACTTAGACTGTAGACGGAGAGGAAAAGCAAGTGAACAGGAAACATGTTCAATAGAATAATGGCTTTAACTTTTCCAAATTTGATGAAAAAGACCATCATCTTAGGCAGGAAAAGCTGAGGGTTTTATTACCTGATCTGGGGATTCCGTTAGGCAAGAAAGCCAAGAGTGATTGAACTTACCTACCCAGTGGCAGTTTTCATGAGTAAGCACGTCTCAAGTTTGCTTCTACCTTTGGTCATTTTGCAATGGCCTGAGATGGTTGTTTTTGTTAAGGTTTTCCAGTTTTATACTTATTTCTGTGGCAGTGGCTCTCCTGATCTTCTTACACTGCCGTTAGTGGAAGGTGAGTCTTGGGACACTTGCCTCTGGGACCCAGTCGTCATGCAGTAAAGAAGCACAGGGTCTGTTTGGAGATGCTGTGGGGGTGCTCTGGCCAACAGCCCCAGCTGGGATCTCAGATGACAGGCGTGAGAGAGGGCGTGCCTTTCTTTCTCTGGATCTGGCCCCAGCTGCTGTCACCCCCAGCACTGAGTCTTCCCCGCTGAGCTCCCGGAGGAGGTACCTCTGCTGTACCTTTCCCAACAGCCTGATCCTCTGAACTGGGAATATAATAAAATGATCTGTTTTCCGACTAACTCAGAGTTGATTGTTATGCGGCAGAGGATAATTTGAGTAGCTTAGTGTGGCGATTGGAATACTTTTCATGGGCATCTGAGGATGGAACTGCAGTCTCCTTTGCCAACATCATTTAATAAGGAAATCAGATTCCGTTTGCATGTTTTACTGACAGCATTGTGTTAGATACACAATCTGCCTGTTTTCTTTGAGAGTTATCTTTCCACTCTGAATATTTGCTTCATAACACAAATCTGAATTGCTCTTAGTACTACTGAAAAATTCAAAGAAAAAAAAACATGTTTTTAATTATTTTTAAAACATCTCTATTTTGCTGGGAAGGATTACTCCCAAATTCAAGTCTGATTTTTGCCCCATAAGACATGTACTGAAGAAAGTACTGGGCTGAAAAACCAGGAAACCTGCACTGGAGTCTGGACCAGTGACCTGGACCACGTGACACCGATTCCAGAAGCCTCAGTATTGTACTAGGAAACAAAAGATTTTGACTGGACGGTTTTAAGAATCCTTCCAGTGTCAACATTTATGATTAGCTCTAAAGACCTGATAACTTCTTAAATATTCCTGCTTTTTGGACAGAGTTTGGCACTGTCTTCTGAAATTTAATATTGGCACGTCCTCCAGCCCAGGAGTTTCACTTTTGGGTATCTAGTCAATGGAAACACTTGTATTTGTTCATAAGATAGTTCAAGGTGTTCATTACAGTGTCATTTATGACAAGAAAATGTTTAGAAACAGCCTTAAATTAATAGGGAAATGACTCAAGAAATAATGACACATCCTGTTGTTCAATGCTGTGTAACAATTAAAATGGATAGAGGTTCATGACATTGTATAGGAGGCAGTGATCAAGACCATCCCCAAGAAAAACGCAAAAAGGCAAAATGGTTGTCTGAGGAGGCCTTGCAAATAGCTGAGAAAAGAAGAAAAGCTAAAGGCAAAGGAGAAAAGGAAAGATATACCCATTTGAATGCAGAGTTCCAAAGAATAGCTAAGAGAGATAAGAAAGTTTCCTCAGTGTTCAATGCAAAGAAATGGAGGAAAACAACAAAATGGGAAAGACTAGAGATCTCTTCAAGAAAATTAGAGATACCAAGGGAACATTTCATGCAAAGATGGGCTCAATAAAGGACAGAAATGTTATGGACCTAACAGAAGCAGAAGATATTAAGAGGTGGCAAGAATACACAGAAGAACTATACAAAAAAAGATCTTCATGACCCAGATAATCACAATGGTGTGATCACTCACCTAGAGCCAGACATTCTGGAAGGCAAAGTCAAGTGGCCTTAGGAAGCATCACTATGAACAAAGCTAGTACAGTGATGGAATTCCAGTTGAGCTATTTCAAACGCTACACTCAATATGCCAGCAAATTTGGAAAACTCAGCAGTGGCCACAGGACTGGAAAAGGTCAGTTTTCATTCCAATCCCAAAGAAAAGCAATGCCAAAGAATGCTCAAACTACCGCACAATTGCACTCATCTCACATGGACTTCCCTGGCTCAGACAGTAAAGCATCTGCCTACAATGTGGGAGACCTGGGTTCAATCCCTGGGTCAGGAAGATCTCCTGGAGAAGGAAATGGCAACCCACTCCAGTATTCTTGCCTGGAAAATCCCATGGACGGAGAAGCCTAGTGGGCTATAGTCCATGGGGTCGCAAAGAGTCAGACATGACTGAGCGACTTCACTTTCACTTTCACATGCTAGCAAAGTAATGCTTAAAATTCTCCAAGCCAGGCTTCAACAGTACGTGAACCATAAACTTTCAGACATTCAATCTGGATTCAGAAAAGTCAGAAGAACCAGAGATCAAATTGCCAACATCCACTGGATCATCGAAAAAGCAAGAGAATACTAGAAAAACATCTGCTTTATTGATTATGCCAAAGCCTTGGACTTTGTAGATAACAACAAACTTGAAATTTCTTCAAGAGATGGATATACCAAACCACCTTACCTGCCTCCTGAGAAATCTGTATGCAGATCAAGAAGCAACAGTTAGAACCAGACATGGAACAACATACTGTTCCAAATCGGGAAAGGAGTACATCAAGGCTGTATATTGTCACCCTGCTTATTTAACTTATATGCAATTTGAGAAATACTGGGCTGGATGAAGCATAAGCTGTAATCAAGATTGCCAGGAGAAATAGCAATAACCTCAGATATGCAGATGACACCACTCTTATGGCAGAAAGTGAAGAAGAACTAAAGAGCCTCTTGATGAAACTGAAAGAGGAGAGTGAAAAAGCTGCCTTAAAACTCAACATTCAGAAAATGAAGATCATGGCATCCGGTCCCATCAGTTCATGGCAAATGGATGGGGAAACAATGGAAACAGGGACAGACTTTATTTTCATGGGCTCCCAAATCACTGCAGATGGTGACTGCAGCCATGAAATTAAAAGACACTTGCTCCTTGGAAGAAAAGCTATGACCAAACCAGACAGCATATTAAAAAGCAGAAACATTACTTTGCCGGCAAAGGTCTGTCTAGTCAAAGCTATGGGTTTCCCAGCAGTCATGTATGGATGTGAGAGTTGGACTAAAAAGAAAGCTGAGCACCAGAGAATTGATGCTTTTGAACTGTGGTGTTGGTGAAGACTCTTGAGAGTCCCTTGGACTGCAAGGAGATCCAACCAGTCCATCCTAAAGGAGATCAACCCTGAATATTCATTGGAAGGACTGATGTTGAAGCTGAAACTCCAATACTTTGGCCACCTTATGTGAAGACTGACTCATTTGAAAAGACTCTGATGCTGGGAAAGATTGAAGGTGGGAGAAGAAGGCGATGACAGAGGATGAGATGGTTGGATGGCATCACCAATTCAATGGACATGAGTTTGAGTAAATTCTGGGAGTTGGTGATGAACAGGGAGGCCTGGCGTGCTGCAGTCCATGGGGTCACAAAGAGTTGGACATGACTGAGCAACTGAACTGAACTGATAGCTGATTCACTTTGCTGTACAACAGAAACTAAGACAAGTAAAGCAACTATACTCCAATAAAAAAAATAAAACAAAGGGAGAATAAGAAAATATTTATTGGGCTGACATGACAAAGAGGTATGAGAGAGGTCTATAGCTACTAACATAAATCTTACATCAGTACATAATGTTAAGCAAAATGCAGTGGGACATAGTTAGGTGAAATGAGTAATTCAGTCATGTCCGACTCTTTGCAACTCTATGAACTATACAGTCCATGGAATTCTCCAGGCCAGAACACTGGAGCCAGTAGCCTTTCCCTTCTCCAGGGGATCTTCCCAACCCAGGGATCGAACCCAGGTCTCCTTCATTGCAGGCAGATTCTTTACCAGGTGAGCCACAGGGTTGGTTGCGGTAGGGAAGGGGGGCGGTGTCCCTTTTTCTGTAAAGTGGAAAAAACCAATCTGTTTATTTGTGATATAACGAAGCTTGGAAGGAAACAAGCAAATGTGAGTTGTTTTTTGTCTTGGGTCATTTCCCCATGATTAGAAATGACTATTTTTTAACACAGTTGTCCAGTTTCATAGTTAATTCTGTGAAGGGGATGCCCCTGCCTCCTTCATGTTTTGAGGAGGAGGAGTGAGATGAGAGGGAAGTTGCAGTATATGAGTGTTCACAGTTTAGACATTTCTATATTTAAATTTTTTATGGGAGTGTGTTCATGTGTTTCTTGTGTAATGAAATATGTATATAGAAGTTTATCATCTGTTACGAATTTCCTAGCTACTTTTTGAAACCAAAGTTTTGGTTCAGAAAGAAGAATTTCTAAATGTCCATGCAGTTCCTATTTGCCTGAGGGAGAAACACAAAACCGGAGCAGCTGCCAGGGTGGAGAGCATGTGGCCAGTTGAGTGAAACAGCAGGGGGACCTCCTGGCGACCAGATTTGTCCACCCTGTGCAGGTGCCACTGCCGTGAATAAGAATTACTATTTACTTTTTAAAACAAAAAAGCTGGGAGATGGGGGACTAATATAGAGTGTCTGCCAGTAATAAAAAAGAAATAAATATGGCCCAGTTATTGAAAAGAAACCTAGTTCACTCTTCCTTTGACTACCAGTTTTGTAGCTAGACTTCAAACTACGAGATCTAAACACTGCTGGGTAGAGAGAAGGAACTCTCCCGTTGAAGCTCCTGTCTGGTGTTTAATTAAACTGTAATATGTAGTAAAATAAATTAAACATTGGTGAAATTGCAAGTAACACTGAATGCGAATTGGGATGTTTTAAAATGATAGATTCATGAGAGTATTTTATCTAGACAAACTGAAAATGCCTCAACCCCACTATTTTTAATCCTTTCTTGAAAGCACTCTTGTGCGAGTTATCTTTGTTGAAGAACTGTTGTTGGAGAGTGAGAGAATTTAATTAAGAGTTATAGAAACCAAAGATTGTAAATGAAAGAAAATGTTTAAAAAAACTCACGTTAGAATTGGATATTTTGAAATATATTGCTTTATTATAGCAAAAATTTTAAAATAAAATGTATTCAATATTTTGTTACCTTTGCTTTGTTTCATGTTTCATAGTCAACAAAAATATGTGACCTTGTGTGAAAGTCACTCAGTTGTGTCTGACTCTTTGCGACCCTATGGACTATACAGTCCATGGAATTCTCCAGGCCAGAATACTAGAGTGGGTAGCCTTTCCCTACTCCAGGGGATCTTCCCAACCCAAGGATCGAACCCAGGTGAATTCTTTACCAGCTGAGCTACAAGGGAAGCCGTATTAATCAATACAACTGATATAATAACATCTTCATTTATTTTTCTAACCTAGTAAAAAGAAACCATTTTATTTGTATTTGTACTAATATGCGAATACTTGCCACTTACCACTAGGGGTCAGGCTACTTACACCGTGGAAGTACCGATTGTAGGACGGGTGTTGCTGTAACGGGATACAAGGATTCTTTTCTTCTCAATCACGCTATTTTGCAGAGAGGTGGGTAGCATTGTTTTCCCTCATCTGGCACATAATCAAATGTTCAAAAAATGGAAGTTGCTGTACCAAAAATATTTGCCTCACTTTCTAATGTCAAAATAGCCAATTTCTAAGTAAGGTTTCTTAAGTTTTTTTTTTTTTCAAATTCCTAAGATGAATAGTTAGAAAGAGACATTATCTTTAAACTTTTCTTTTGAAAAGTTTCCCCCTGAAATATTGTGTACTAATTAAACAAATATTTGAAGAAGAGATTTACTATGAAGGACTTCCCTTGTGGCTCAGCTGGTAAAGAATCCACCTGCAATGCAGGAGACCTGGGTTTGATCCCTGGGTTGGGAAGATCCCCTGGAGAAGGGAAAGGCTACTCACTCCAGTATTCTGGCCTGGAGAATTCCATGGACTGTATAGTCCAGGGGGTCACAAAGAGTCGGCCATGACTGAGTGACTTTCACTTTCACTTTTTACTGTGAAAGGGGGAGAGGAAACAAGTCAAAGAGAGATGCGTCTTGTCTCAACAGCAACAGCAATGATAACAACAACAATAACAGCAACATAAACTTCTGTTCGAGTAAGAGAAAAGAAATATGTACCAACAACTAGATTCACAGCAGTATGTGCCCAGTATTCTAAGAGGTATATAAAGATGAGTCATGTCACAGAGTCGCTTGGTGGAAAGTATGGGCTTTCAAGTCTGACAGGCAAAGCTTTCCTTCAGAGAAGTTCTTTGAAGATGGAACCTTTGTGCACTGTTGGTGGGAATGTAAATTGATGCAGTCATTATGGAAAGCCATATGGAGGTTCCTCAAAAAAAAATTAAAACTAGATCTACCACATGATCCAACAGTTCCATTTCTGGGTAGATAACTGAAGGAACTGAAATCCCTGTCTTGAAGAGACATCTGCACCTGAATGTTCACCATAGCACTACTCACAATAGCCAAGATATGGGAACACCAAGTGTCTGTGGATGGATGAGTGGACAAAGAAGATGTGATTACATACGTATATGATATATATGGATGCTAAACAACTGAACTCATGGAACTGGAAAGTAGAATGGTGGTTTCCAGGGGCTGGGGGATGGCGTAAATAGGGAGATGTTATTTGGAAGGTACACATTTCCTGTTATAACTTTTTTTTTTTCCTGTTATAACTTATGCAGACCTAATGTATGGTGTAGTGAATATAGTTAATAGTGTACTATATACTTGAAATTTTTAGATTTCAAGTACTTTCACGGCACAGTAAGATGGGAAATACGTAAAGTGATGGATATGTTAATTAGCTTGATTGTGGGAATCATTCAGTTCAGTTCAGTCGCTCAGTCGTGACTGACTCTTTGCGACCCCATGAATCGCAGCACGCCAGGCCTCCCTGTCTATCACCAACTCCCAGAGTTCACCCAGACTCACATCCATCGAGTCTGCGATGCCATCCAGCCATCTCATCCTGGGTCGTCCCCTTCTCCTCCTGCCCCCAATCCCACCCAGCATCAGACTCTTTTCCAATGAGTCAACTCTTCGCATGAGGTGGCCAAAGTACCGGAGCTTCAGCTTTAGCATCATTCCTTCCAAAGAAATCCCAGGGTTGATCTCCTTCAGAATGGACTGGTTGGATCTCCTTGCAGTCCAAGGGACTCTCAAGAGTCTTCTCCAACACCACAGTTCAAACGCATCAATTCTTCAGCACTCAGCCTTCTTCACAGTCCAACTCTCACATCCATACATGACCGCAGGAAAAACCATAGCCTTGACTAGACGGACCTTAGTCGGCAAAGTAATGTCTCTGCTTTTGAATATGCTGTCTAGGTTGGTCATAACTTTTCTTCCAAGGAGTAAACGTCTTTTAATTTCACGGCTGGTTCTGCAGTGATTTTGGAGCCCCCCCAAATAAAGTCTGACACTGTTTCCACTGTTTCCCATCTATTTCCCATGAAGTGATGGGACCTGATGCCATGATCTTCATTTTCTGAATGTTGAGCTTTAAGCCACCTTTTTCACTCTCCTCTTTCACTTTCATCAAGAGGCTTTTTAGTTCCTCTTCACTTTCTGCCATAAGGGTGGTGTCATCTGCATATCTGAGGTTATTGATATTTCTCCCGGCAATCTTGATTTCAGCTTGTGTTTCTTCCAGTCCAGCCTTTCTCATGATGTACTCTGCATAGAAGTTAAATAAGCAGGATGACAATATACAGCCTTGACGTACTCCTTTTTCCTTTTTGGAACCAGTCTGTCGTTCCATGTCTAGTTCTGACTGTTGCTTCCTGACCTGCATACAGATTTCTCAAGAGGCAGGTCAGGTGGTCTGGTATTCCCTTCTCTTTCAGAATTTTCCACAGTTTATTGTGATCCACACAGTCAAAGGCTTTGGCATAGTCAATAAAGCAGAAATAGATGTTTTTCTGGAACTCTCTTGCTTTTTCCATGATCCAGCAGATGTTAGCAATTTGATCTTTGGTTCCTCTGCCTTTTCTAAAACCAGCTTGAACATCAGGGAGTTCATGGTTCACGTATTGCTGAAGTCTGGCTTGGAGAACTTTGAGCATTTATCAAAATTTCATACTGTGTACCCTAAATGCATACCATCTGTGTGGTCAACCACATCTCAAGAAATTTGGGAGAAAACAGCCTCAGTTTCATTATCTGTTAAATGACGATAATAGTTCGTTCCTTTTAGGATTGTATAAGGATTAAATGAGACAGCTGTAAAGCAATGAACAGAGCTATAGTTTGTTGCCTTTCTTTATCTGAATGTCAAGACTTGTTTTTCTCTGACCTTCTGCGAAAAGGAGGAACTGTATTTGAGAAAAGATGCTGTTTCCCTTGCTGTAAGAGTTCAGAAAGAAAATTCCTGTTCAGGGAATTAGGGAATGCTTCACCAATGAGGTATATATGAATTGCACCTTAAAGTTTGTGTAGGATGTTAACAAGAAAAAGTAGAAGGAAAGATTTGATAGGTGGCGAATATGACTTGTAAAACTTGGAAACATTTTGGTTTCCTTGAAAGCCCTGAATTGTTCTGTTTGACTCAAATTACAATACATGTAGGGAAAGAGTTGGATAAAGTTGGATTTAAATTTAGGGACACATCATGGAAGGTCGTAAATGTCAGGCTAAGGAGTTTGGCCTTTTGGTGAGGAAAGGAGAGTAGTTGGACATCAACTCTAGAAAAGAAAGATTTGGGATTTTAAAAGAAGAATCTTTGTCTTTGCAGTTGGGATTAGGATAAAACTATAATTATCCTAAACTTTTAAAAATTCCACACTGGGTAACTGGTGGATCACAGCTCTAGAAATACCAACAAAAGTAATATGTTGATTCATATTTTTTCTCTGCAGTTTTGGGGGTCTATTCTATCATCTCAAACCCCAAGAAAGGAATAGAAAAAGTTAGTTATAAGATGAGGAATTCCCATACTCCTATATAATGTATTTAAATTATATATATATTAATATATATTTCATAAAAGTGTTAGTTGCTCAGTTATTTCTGACTCTTTGTGACCCCATGGACTATGGCCCGTGAGTCTTCTCTGTCCATGGAATTTTCCAGGCAAGAATACTGGAGTAGGTTGCCATTCCCTTCTCCAAGGGCTCTTCATGACCCAGGGATCGAACTGCCTCCTCATAGCAGGCAGATTCTTTACTGTGAGCCACTAGGGAAGCCTTATTTCATATATATGTATGTATTTTTTTTCCCTCTTTTAGTTGGAGAGAAAAACTTTCACCTGAATCCACTGTAGGCGGTTCCCAGGAACCAGACTCTACTACCTACATGTAGCTCATATGCCAGCATGTTGCCATCTTAGGGTAATGATGATATATTTTAGGGAATCAGAAATGTGAGAGTTGATGCTAATAAAGTGGTCAGCTGTTCTGCCTCCACTTGCATGTGTAAACTGAAAGCTAAATCAGCTACTCAGGAGAAGGGGACAACAGAGGACGAGATGGTTGGATGGCATCCTTGACTCAATGCATATGAGTTTGAGCAAACTCCAGGGGACAGTGAAGAACAGGGAAACCTGGTGTGCTGCAGTCCATGGGGTCAGAAAGAGTCAGACATGACTGAGCAACTGAACACAACAAAATCAGCTACTCTGTCCCTGGGTAGGTGTAACCACAGTTACGTAGGTCCTTACTGTGATACAGTCTTCCTTATACTAACAGATCATGAATTACTATTCCTTTTCATTGTATCAGATGAGATCAAGTTAAAATGACATTTCATATAAGAGAAAAACACATACACATACCTCTTAAATTGCTCTGGGGTAAAAGACTGTTGCTTACCAAAGAAAGGGGAGCTGTTTTCGTCATATGGTTTGGGGATGAATTTCAAAATTCCATTTGCACTTTCTCTCTCTCTCTCTTTTTTTTTTCTACACTGTATTTTATTCATTTGGGAGACAAAGGAGAATGAAATTATTGGAAGAAACTTTTAAAAATCCCACACTGGGTAACTGGTGGATCACAGCTCTAGAAATATCAACAAAAGTAATATGTTGATTCATAATGATTTATTCTCTGTAGTTTTGGGGGTCTATTCTATCATTTCAAACCCCAAGAAAGGAACAGAAGAAGTTAGTTATAAGACGAGGAATTCCCATACTCATTACTTCTGCCCACGGCTTTCAGCTGTATTTATCAGGACAACTTTGCTAGGTGCAATCAAACAGCACAGTGTTTTGAAGGCAATTAAAGCAGGGAATGGACTTAAAAAACGCATCAGATATTGAATACCTGCTTTCAAATGATCAGAGTGTTCTTTTTGGAAAAAAGGTATGCACTTGTGTGTCTATGTCTATGCGTGCTTACTCTTCAAGTTAAACGAGTATCACTGCAGATGGGTACATTATTATTTTATAACCCCAAGTGAATATTACCCAGACAGGCTATATTCAATTAATATGGATATAAACACAGTATTGTGGTTGGGGTTGATATACAGGGAGGTGAATCTGGTTGATGAGCTTGTAAGGTTCCTTAATACATGACAACTCTTACTGGAAATGGGGTAGCATTTGGAACCCATACTGTGAAGGAGGATTAATAACAACATGTTAACAACATTTAAGTATTGGTACAGTTTACAAAATCCTTTAACATGTATTAGTTGTGCCCTTCAGTATGCAGTATACCCTTCCTGCACAGAAGCAGGAAATAAAAAGATGTTAAGTCATCTTGTAAAGATCCTTGCTAACCTGATAGCCCACTTGGGGCACCAGGCCAATCTTTTAACAGTAGCTGAAGTTCTCTAACTTTGACAAAGAGAAAAGGGATTTGTTGAAACTGACAGAACCCATCTTCTGGAGTACACAGTGTACAGTTGACCAAACAGTTAATTCAAAGTTAAGTACATGTACTTTACATGACAATTATGATCAAGTAAACTATGGATTCAACTCCAACCTCTCTTCACCAGGAAATGGGCAAAACAGAGTAGAGTTCTGGCTAGATTCTCTTCTTTAACTGAGCTAACTGTGTATCATTTGCTGATCCATTGTGTCCACCGTTATCCTGTGTCCCAAACAGGTTACTTACTTGGATGAGGGGAGATACAAAGAAGAAATATAGAGATCTCAGATTTTCTGATGGAATTTACTCAAAGTTCAGAATAAGTTCAGATTTTCCATAATTCTATCTTGATGAGTCTAATGATTGCTCTTTTTTAGTTGGCTAGAGCATTGTTTCATGCAACACTACAAGTAAATCCACAAACTCTCTGAACCACATATCTGCCATTAAGATTTCACATTCTCTCCCCCACCCACTTAACTGGCGCCGCTTTCTACCTGGCCACCTTTGTACTTAAAATCACCAAAAGCTGGGATGGTATATTTTGCAGGAATATTAACAAGGTGGTCTGAAGCCATGTCATTCTACGACATCACTTTTACCAGCTTACTCCTGAGAGCTTTCAGATAATACAATAATCCGACTTCATTTCCTTTCAAAAATAACCGCTGTGTGCTGGGGCCCTGGGCCATGGTAGAAAGTAACCAAATTCTGTAGTGTATCAATTGCTAAGTACCGTGTCTGTTACGATCTACAGTGAACTTTGAATCGAGGAAGGCTCACCCAGGCTGGCATTTTACCTTCCATAAAAACATTAAGAATTGTCTTGAGCTTTATGAGTTTCCAGAATTTGCTTTAATAATTTGATTTTTAGCAAGGGACAGTTTTAGATCATCTTGTCTTAGATTTTTTTTTTTAAGTGAAAGTGCAGAGATGAATCTTATTTGTTTTTGAGAGTTAAATGCATTATAGAGAATAAGGATGCTTCTGGGTTCCTGTGGGTTTACTTTCCTTCTCGGGCAATAGATTAATCCCTCAACTCCACTATTTGCTATAGAAAAACTAATTTCACTTCTGCCAATAAAGTTCTTGGATGAGTTTGATTTTCTCTTGATGAAAATTAATATTCTCTCTGTTTGCCCCTGCTCTTCTCTTTGCTAAGATACAGTAGAGGTTTATAGTCTTTCACCCAGCTCATGATCAGGCCCTGTTTGTCCACAAAGAAGCTAGAAACTCCAGGTGGGTGGCGTGACATTTCAATGGTATTATGCCACTGATGGGTTTAAACTCTGTATTTTGAATGCCTTGTATTTAGAGGTGAGGTGTTTTGAAGATGCATTTTTTATAGGCATTTAAAGATGCATTGAACAACAAAATATTAACCTTTACTTCATTTCCACCTGCCTCCTCTGCCAGTCCTTGTACTAAACAAAATTTTTTTTTCCGCTTGGCATCAGGAAAACTTATTTTAACAGAATGCTTGACAAAAACGAGAAGGAAAACAAAAACCTCTTAAGAGTGAGGTTTACAATGTGTTCACATCTTTTTTTTTCTTTTCTTTTCTTTTTTTTTTTTTCAGGAATGGAAATGGATCTCGTGTGTACATAGTGGAGTCTGAGGCTCCAAAAATTTCGGAGGATAATTATCCTGTTTCACTTATGGGCTGAGATGTTTGTTTTTCTTTTCGTAAGTCAGCACAATTAAAGGAACTTTGAATTCAAGCACAAGCAAAAACCAATTATTCTGAACAATTACCAGTAAATAGATGTTCCTTGACTCACAGTAGGCTAAGCTTACCAAAGGCTTACCCGTTAGGATATTTGGGTGGTGCTGGCAGGGTAATACCAAGCAGAACTGTCAGGTGGGGTGCTCTTTCTAGGGAGGAGGTCCTGCACAGGGAAGGGTGGGCGGGGCTGAGGCTGGCAGACCCTGGGTTTGGTCCTAGCTTAGGCACCTGCTGAATGTATGATCTTGACATAGTTTGCTATTCCTTCACTCTGCTTTACTTTTCTCATCAGCACTTGTCACCATCTGCTAAACTATAGATTCATTTTAATGTGTTATCTCTCTCCCCTAAATTCCTTGAATTAGCTGCGTGAAAGCATGGACTTTACCTGTTTGATTTTTGCAATATTTCCAGGCACCAGAAGAGTGCCAAGCATTTATAATTCATGCTCAATAATTATTTGTTGAATGAATGAATATCAACTGGGAATAATAACCCTGCTTCACTCGGGTGGTAGGATTAAATACTTTGTGTATACAACAACTAGACGAAAGGCCAACACACAGAACTATTCATTAGATATCTGTTCCCTTGATCATTTCTCTCAAGTCTCATCCCCCTCGTGGGTGTGCGTGTTAGTTGCTCAGTCATGTCCAACTCTTTGTGACCTGACCCCATGGACAGTAGCCCACCAGGTTCCTCTCTCTATGGAATTCTCCAGGCAAGAATACTGGAATGGGTTACCATTTCCTTCTCCATTCATCCCCCTTTTAAGCATTCATCATTCAGGTGTTCCTTTCAAAGCCTTAACACTAAACAGTAGGCATATATGGCTAGTGAACTTTCCAGCAGTTCTTGATTTCTTTCTTTAAACTTTTTTTTTTAAATCTCTGAGAATGTACATAAATAAGACATATATATAGTAAGAGAAGACAAAGTTATTTTTATTTGGGAACAGAAGAAATAAAGGGATGAAAAAATCTTTACTGCTCTGAAAATACAGAGACAAGAAAGACATTGTTCTAGCTGTCCATGAGCTTGGTCTTACCAAGGAGACAGTCGAAAAATGAGAACCATCCAATGCGCTGAGTGGGATGATAGACACAGAGGGGTCGAGTGACAAAGGAAACTGCTCCCTCAGGCCCATCTGGGGGGACCCATGCCCCGCCTCTCACGGCCGCATGACTGTGGCTACCAGTTCTTCTTTCAGTTGAGAGGTATGAGGATTAGACCTCTAGGTATCTTCAGGCTTTAAAATTTTTTCATCATTTTAAGGTCTATGGGTACAAAGCAGTTACAAATGTCCAAAGCTTGTGGTTTGCCACTTCGGCAAGCTTCTAGGTCACACTTAATCCATTGGTCTGTTCCCTGGAAATGAAAACCATAGATACTGTCTCTTATTCTCTCCAACCCTCCTCAGCTGTGTGTGAGAGAGAGATGGTAAAATAAGATCAATCTGACAAAAACAAAAAATTCTGGAAAGAACTAACCGCTTGCCTTCCCTTCCTGCTTAGGAGTTCATCTGAAGCACTTCTGTGTAAGATAGGCATATGAGTTCAGTGGCTGAGACCAGACTAGGGAGGTGAAGTTTTTATTAACAAGGTTTTATTAAATCTTTGAGATAATTGCAAGACCCAGGATGTTTTGAACCTAATGGGACGTCAGTGCAATTGAACTCCCAAACAGCTGTCATTCATTTTGGGGTAAAACTTGTGAATTAATCCCTTGATGTCTTTTTTACACTTAGTCTCCTTTTGGACTGTAGGAAGTGTGCCTCAGCTAAAGGTTACACTTTTAAAACTGTTCAGGAGACAAATCCTTTCAAAGCTTTGTGTGGAAAATACTCTTTTAATTCAAATTTGGTGAGAGTTGCCAGGGTAGCAAATTAAAGATTTATTGTCTGGGAATTTTTGGATCACAACCTAACATAGATCTGGTTGTTTTATTCTGTAATGTTTGGAGGTTTTCCAGCCACTGAGCTTTCTACTTGGGCCAGGTATTGGAAGCGTAGCCAATGTACTGATTGATTAATCAAAGCAATGCATGTCGTGAATTCTGTTTCTGTAGCAGATATTCAGAAAAAGGAGATGTAGATGTAGCTGTTTAATGATGTTTTTAACCAGATCATGGCAAGTTAGCAGTCATTTCATTCCATGATAACCATACAAGGATTTCTTCTATTTAGGCAGACAAACCCTTAGAAGATCAATATAGTTTTTGCAAGAGTGTGCATTTATTAAGTGATGGCACACCCAGGATCACAAACACAAGCAAAAATGCAGTTCTGGGTGACTGTGCCATGTAGCTACTGAACCCAGATCAAATGCAATAAAGTGAAAAGGTATTTTAAACTTCAGAAACTTCAGGATAAATGGAATGTTACTGATCTGAACTCCCCCAAGGCACCCAAATGGATACACTTTTACTCTGTTTTGAAATTAATTCCAAGTCCAGGGAGTGGAATACATAATGTCTGTAATAATTTCAGAGTGAATCCCTGGGAAATTAACCATTAAATCTGGCTGAGATTTCACATTATAGGAATTATCGAATGTGTGCCATTAGCAAACATCATTCAGCAACTCACTGTATCTGAAGCCGCGAGGTTTAAACAAATACTCCAGTGTAACATTTCACTTGTTAGGAGGCGTGACCAAACAATCGAATTACCAAGAATAAAATGGGAGTTCTAAACAGCCTGGTGGTGTAAATAAAACCACTCTCAAGCTCTGCGCTAGGTGTTGCTCTCTCTTTTGGGTATCTTTGAATCCAAAAGCTAAGACAAAGGTATACAAACTGAGTTTAAGGCCCTCTTTCAGTAGACATAAAGATTTTTTAATCACATTTTCCTCCCTCACTATTCCATTCATTCGCTTCAGCTGAGTCTTTGGGCTTTCTCATATATTTCACGTTATTTCTTTCACACACACACACACACACACACACACACACACACACACACACACACACACACACACACACACACACACACACACACACACACACACACACACACACACACACACACACACACACACACACACACACACACACACACACACACACACACACACACACTGCATCTCCTCTCTTTATCCTCTCTTTATCTCCTCTTCTCTCTCTCAATCTCCCCTTACAAATAGTTTATCTTCCTGAAAACCTTATTACAGAGCAGAAAACTTGTAGCTGGCTGGCTGAGATGGATTTTTCCTTTTACGTTGGCTTTATGACTGACAGGTCACCCGTTCTTTGTTTAAACTCTGCTGTTTAAACTTTGTTTAATCCTCTCGGCTCCCTCATTTTCGTACCAGTGCATCTCCGCACAGTGGCCAGGGGTCTGCTGTGTGCATGTGGTTCTCCTGTCTACAGCATCTCTGATTAAACTCCCTGGTTGACCACCTGAAGTCCACACCGAGCCTTTGCTTCTACCTGTCACAGGGAAAGAGACCAGAAGTTCATTGCTGAGGAGTGAGTAGTGTCTGGCTTCTCTAGACTCTCGGCGTTCAGGGAGCACTCTGACCTTTGCCAGCGCTTCTTGCCCCCAGGGAGCAAAGTGGATGGTGAGGATAAGACTTAGAGTAATAAAAAAAATTCCAGACGTGGGCAGCATCTGGTCAAGTCTCCAGACAAGATGCCATGTGTATGTGGAGCCCTTGGGATTCTGGTGGGGAGCACGTGGCGAGCTGTAAAGTTTGGGTCTGGGGTCTGATAGCACCTCTCTCTGTGGCAGCTGCTGGGCCAGCCTGCTGTTGGTATCATGGGGGACTGGGTCCTTGAATGTCAAGGGACCTGGAAAGCCTACCTAGCTCCTGAAAAAAACCACCAAGCCACTCAAAGTTTGGGGCTGGCTGGTACATACATACGACAGTGTGTTTTCTGAATGAACCCCAAGTCAGTCCATGCTGTCGGCCAAAAACTTTTCTAGTTGTGTTTTTAATAAATGGCCTTTATTGAAAGGAATGTAGTGACAGGCAGTTGGAGCCCTTGCTAAAACTGGGGATATGTGGTTGACGCACGTAAGAAGGAGGCCGTTGTTTCCAGCTCTTCCCTCTAGGGCTGTAGCTCTCTTTGTAGGACGTGTGAAGGGATCCTTCCCCCCTGTAAAAGCCCCCGAGTCTTTAATGCACACAGGCATATTGTAACTTGCAGTCTGACAGCAAAATAAAAGTCACGATGTACGGTGCGCTGCCTCAGTATATTTTCTCCATGTATGACAACGTGGAGATGGAAACCCTTTTAAACTAAGCCGAGAGCACCCAGGAGCTAAATCCGAAGCACATAAAACAAAAATCCCAATTTAACAAGTGGAAGGAAATATCACATTCCAGCTGCACTATACATAGCATTAAGAATTTTATTTTCTGCTTTTCTAAGAAAACCTCCCTGAACTTTAACCCCCTGTGACTCACAGAACCAAGAAGAAGGCCTTCACTCCCCCGCCCCCGGACCCCAACCGCATTCCCCCTGTCCCCTGATGCAGGCTGAGCCAAGCGCTGCCCGCGTGACGACCTGCCAGCTTCACCGGCTCAGTAATCTCACCAGCCCTTCTCTCCCTTTCCCCCTGGATGGAATGTTTTTTCAGCTGCTGTTGGGGTTCCAGCGAGAAGAAGGCATGTGCGACAGGAGGAAAAGGGCTTCGGGAAAACCAACTATGTGGGTTGCCTGAAGGAGTATGTTAGTTGGAAATTATGATTCCACTTGGAGATAGCGTTCAACAGCATCTTTTCCTTTTCATTTAACACGTCCCTGGGTTACGGCGAGTCTGACTTCGCTGCGTTGCCGATTAATCTCTTCCCCGTCGTACTTCACCTTTAAGGAAGTGGCCACATCTGGACGCACTCACTGCTCTGCTGACGCTCCTCCAGGGCAGAGCTCTTGTTGCACAGAGCAGCCTAATCAGCAGAAGGGGTGAGGGGCAGGACTTCCAAGATGCTCTCCAGGAGCGCTCAGCCAGATGGAAAGGATCAGAGTTTGCTTAAATGTAAACATCCCCTTATACGTCACCGCACTTTTCCCTAGGAGAGTGGCTCCCTCAGAAACTCTGCGACCTTTCTTTGGGGATGTAAAGGGTTTATATAGATACATGTATATATATAAATAAATAAATATATATATATTTATATATATAATGGAATCCCTTTGCTGTACATCTGAAATTAAGACCACATTGTTAATCAACTATATTCCAATATACAATATAAATTAAAATGAGTTATAATCATGAAAAAAAGCTAAAAAGAAAGTTTGAAAGGTTAACATTTTATATTTGCCTCTCCAAACACTACAGCAAGTCTTATTTCAGCTCGTCCTCTTTTAAGGTTTGGTTTGGTTAATAGTAATCCAGTTTTTCCATAATAAGGAGCAAGAGCCAAGGCTCTTCAGGACACTTCTGCCTTCCCTCTAGGTCGGAATATTGCCCTCAAGGGCAAGGGAAGGCAAAGGCTTTGTTTGAAAGCAGGGTGTAAGCTTGGGCCATTCTTCCTGCTACTCTGTTTCTAGCCTGGCCTAGTCCAAGTCCCCAGAGTTGTAATTAACTTGGCCCCTTGCCATTTATATACTTAATTGGGCCAAGTGACATTAGGGCTTGAGTAGCTCTTTTGTGGAAACATGTAAAAGCAAGTTCCTTTTCTTTATAGCGACCCTGAACCAATAACTAACGATCCCCCTTTTATTTGCCGGATGCAAGGGCTTCCAAGTTCAGGTAGAGAGCAATGTAAAATTCATAACTTTTAACTACAGGAGTTATTCCTGGTTTCTAAAGAGCAGCCAGAAGAAATTGGTAAAGGCTCATTTGGACATTTGACCACTTTTGGAATCATTACTTAGACTACCAGTTTCCAAATGAATCTGGTTCTCAAGACATTTTATGGGTGGAGGAACAGGAGATTAAAAAAAAAAACAACCCAGTCCCTGCTCTCAAGGGACTCTGCCAAATTTTAAGTCTCTTGGCCATTAAAGAGGAAACTAGAATTGATTTATTTAATGTATTAGATACCATAGTGTAGATGGTTTATCAAAATAATATAAATAATATTTGTGCCTTTCCTTTGATCATGTGGAGTTGTCACTAGGAGACACTGTCCCGCTTCTCTTTCATCCACAAGTGGCCATGTGGCTGGTTCTCTGTGATAAGACATGAGTAAAGAGGATATGTAGTCACTGTCAAGATGAGGCTTTCAGGTGCATAGGGGTTTCTCTATTCTTTCTTTCCCCCTCCCCCTGCCTGAAAGCTGAGGCCTCAGGGATGGTGGCAAAACATACAGAAGGACCTGGATCCCTAAGTCACCAAGTGGAGGAAAACCACCCAAATGAGCAACAAAACCCATACTGGACTGTTAGATAAGTGAAAAATAAATTCTGTTGTGTCCAGCCATTAAAAATGTCACTGATGTTCAGTTGCTCAGTTATGTCTGACTCTTTGTGACCCCATGGACTGCAGAGCTCAAAGTTTGCTCAAAGTCATGCCCATTGAGTTGGTGATTATCTAACCATCTCATCCTCTGCCGCCCTCTTCTCTTTTTATATTCAATTTTTTCCGGCATCAGGGTCTTTTCTAATGAGTCAGCTCTTCTGCATCAGGTGGCCAAAGTACTAGAGCTTCAGTTTCAGCATCAGTCCTTCCAATGAGTATTCAGGGTTTGATCTCCTTGCAGCCCCTTGGACTCTCAAGAGTCTTCTCTAGGACCACAATTCAAAAACATCAGTTCTTTGGCACTCATTCTTCATGGTCTAACTCTCACATCTGTACATGACTACTGGAAAAACCGTAACTTTGACTAGATGAACCTTTGTTGGCAAAATGATATCTCTGGTTTTTAATACCATGTCTAGGTTTGTCATAGCATTCCTTCCAAGGGGTGTCTTTGAATTTCATGGCTGCAGTCACAATCCACAGTGATTTTTAAATTTTTTTTAATGACTTTTGATTTTTTTGATTTTTTAAATGACTTTGGAGCCCAAGTCATTAAAATGTTGGAACTTATTTATCACAGAAACCAGCGTGACCCTAATATACCAGTAAGTTGGTGTCTGATTTTTATATTTTAAATGAATAGTTCATAAAGGAAAAAAGCATAGGTATTTTGTCACTGTGAACATTCATAATACAAGATAATGCAGACCATCCTAGAAGGTCATTGAGACCATGAGACTCCAATTCAAGAAACAATGGCCAACCATTTTCATTTCCATACTGTCACCTTTTCTCTTACACATTATCTTCATCTTGCTCTAAAAAAGGCAGATAAAAACTGGCAAATGGATACCTTCTTCACAATAAGAATCTTGTATTTTAAAATCCAGCACATCCATGCATTTTTTTCTGATGTTTGTGTTGTTACAGAGGTTGATATTGCGAGCCCATGTGTAGAATGCCCATATGGAATTAGTATAGTGTAAGTCCAAATTTCGCAAATTGGGGCACTGACTTTTGTCTTAAGAATGCTACAAATTTCAGTTCATTTGGACCTTTCATACTTTCCCACATTCAGCCAGCTCCTGTGCCAATAGTACTCAGAAAGCTTGATATCACGAGTTTGCTTTCTGGAGGAAAATCTTGACCTAGGTGAAAGATAATAAAAACGTAATAGTTTAGTAAGTCACGTGGTTCATGAATAGAAACCCATGCGTGGTCACGGAAGTGTTTTCAGCAATAACTCTAATTTTCAGGAGCACAGATGTTAAACTGCTCTGCCCCTCCAGACGTGCTCCTAGAGGGATCTGTTGAAATGGAGCAACGTGTAGTTTAAAACACACTGCCCCTTGGAGAATGGAGAGGTGCTTACTTATTCCAGTTGTCCAACACCTTTGTTTTTCTTCCAGTGAAGGTCAAAACAGAGCTCCTAATATGTGTTTGGCTTAAATTTAGCGACATACAGAGTTTACTCCCATCAGTACTTCTCTCACCTGTGGAGATGAACTGTGTTATTGTACTACCAACCCATATGTTTTCCATCTCTGTCTTGCTTGCCTTGGTGTAGTATCTGTTCACTGTGGGTTGGTCACTGCCCCCTGTGAACACTTCATGCGGTGATAATAGACTGCCCTTCATGTTTACTCTGCTCTGTTCAGCTTGTGTTAGCACTATCTTGAAATAAACAGAAATTCATTGAAGAATATTTTCAACCAGACTGAGCTTTAAATACTGTCAGAGCAGTGAAGACAGGAAAGTTTCAAGGATTTTTGTAATTGCTTGGAATATCAGTCTCCCTGACCCTGACCTCTGTGCCTTTTTTTTGTATGAACTTTAATATGAAATATATATATATATATATATTTTCAGGAAACCAATCTGCTTTTGTATAAAATATTTCACGTGTTCTCCTTTTTTGGAGATTTTTGTGGCATAATGGGTTCAGATTCAATTTTATGAAAGAAAAGGAAGAGGAATCAACATTGATTGATTGATTTAATTCAGTTAAGAAATGCTTTTAAGGCACACTGAAAGTATAAAACATAACATGAGGTAGTCCTGTACCTCCAAGAGGAAATAAAACAGACATAGCACATATTATAATAGGATTGCACAAGTAGTAAGAACAAATAATTAAAAAAGTGATGAGTATCACAAAAGAAGATATTGAGGACTACAGGCTCCTAGGATATCTGTTGCTTCATTTGGAGATGTCTTCCTCAGATTGGGAGAAGCCAGGAATATTATAAAATCAACATGCTACTAGAGTATTTTTTAAGTGCACTGAGTTATAAACGAAATGTGTAGACTAAGTTGGCCCTCAGGCATTGTAGGTGTGTGCTCAATCACTCAGTCCTGTCTGACTCTTCAAGACCATGGAGTGTATTTCGCCAGGCTCCTCTGTCCATGGGATTTCCCAGGCAAGAATACTGCAGTGGGTTGTCATTTCTTTCTCCATGGGATCTTCCCCACCCAGGGATTGAATCCCAGTCTCTTGTGTATCCTGCATTGTTTATCATTGTACCACTTATATGTAGACTAAGTTGGCTCTCAGGCATCAAAGAATTTCAAATAGGAATAAATGCTGATCCTCTTTCTGACTTGGTGGATTATGGTGAAATGCGTGCAAAAGTGGTACAACAGCGCAGCAAAAATAATGATAATATTCTATGAGAAAAAGCTTGCTAGGGCTTAGTGCGTTACTCTTTACCAGGCGTCCTTCTAGCCTCCCTTCCTTCCTCCTTCCTTTCCTATATCCCTCGTCTTCTCTTTTTGAATAAAGCAACAGTACTTAGAAATGAGGTACTATATTTAATTGTGCTCCCACCTATTCGAACAAACCATAAGAAACAAGAAAAAAAAATGTAGGGAAAACAAATTGCACTTATTCTCTATGAGCATTTTAAACTGGACGACACAGATGGTGATTATTTGAGTGTGAAAATTGGGCTGTAAAATGAGTATCTTCAGAAATGTCAAGTATAAATGCCCTTTTGCAGGCAAACATGGTACTGAATGAATTCCAACAGTCCTCTGCCCAAGGTTCTTCATTCCATGTAAATTGAACATAAATGAAAATTTGTCTCTAAGAGAGATTTGCCAGTGCCAAGGTACACTTGGATGAGAAGACAAGATGCTGGGTTCTTGAGTACTTTGTAGGTTATGGCTGAGAAACAGGTATCAGGATCTGGGTTTCAAGGTTTAAAGAATCTGTGTACCAGCTTTGTAGGGAAAATGCACAAAACACCATTAATAGGATCAGGCAGTTCAATGGCCAAGCTGATCTCATCCTTCTTCCATTTTCAAATGAGATTGGGAAAGTTAGAAAATGGGATAGGAAAAATGGATTTACCCTTAACAACTCAACTGCCCTCTTTTAAAAGATGTACAATCTGATTACAAGATGAAAGTTTGAAGAATAAATTAGAGAAAGATGTAAATTTCATTTAGATTCACAAGAATTGGAAGGGAATGCAAACCATGCAATTTTATGATTAAATACAGTGTAGATTCTAATTGAAGCTACTGCCTTCTTGTGTTTACTGGAGAGGTAGAGAGGGAAAGGGAGGGTTAGAGAGGGAGAGGGGGAGAGAGAAAGAGAGAGAGAGAGAGAGCGCGCGAGCGAGCGAGCTCTGTACAAGAAAGAGATGCAAAGAAACACGTGATTGGAAAGGACTATTGGAAGAAAAAAAATGCCAAGAGAAAAAGTAAGTTTCTTTCTCATCCAAATAGCCTTTTCTCCTTGGAAAGCAGCAGAAAATTAAGAAAGAAAATGAAGAAGCAAGGGGTAAATAATATTCTTTCTTTTGTTAACACTCTGCAGGTGGTTCACTTGTATTAGACAATCCTTATGGTTCTTTAGGATTTCTGAACAGATTTCTCCCCCTTAAATGGCGTCACAGTTCCACCTCTCAGCCATGTGGGAGTAGGTGAGTCCACTGAGAGTCGATGAAATGCTGGAACCAGTGTATGGAAGAGGCCAGGGGAAATTTGTATGGCTTCAGTCCCAGTTCTCCTCCCAGTGCCCTGGTTGTCCAGGATACTGGATCCCAATGGGTGGGAAATACTCAAGTTCTTAGTAGGAACACATTAAAATCGAAGGTGGGAGAGAAGGATTTGATGGAAAAAGACTTCTGAGAGATTGCAGCTCTTATCATCTGATGGGAGCTCATCTAGTTCTCCCTAGAAGGAGGTCAAAGCTTCTATGTCAGTAAGACGCTGGGCACCAGCTCCAGGCTGAAGGAACCCAGTGAGAGCGTTAGACTTCAGTCTGCAGTGAAGGGCTAGGTTCCAGTTCCTCCCTAAGGTCTAGAGAGAAAACTGGACACCAGATACAAGGGCAAAAAGACTAGATAGGCCACACATAGAGAGGGTAAGCAGAGGAAATTTCACCAGATGTTCCCAGAAGTGCCCGGTTGCCTAACTGTACCCTCAAGGCACCAGATGAGCCCAAGAGCTACAACTATGTCCACACCTAATTTGCTGATGGAAAAGGCCCTGGATATACCAACAGAATTGACCGTCTGATCAGTCAGGGGCCAAGGGGAGCTCTCTGTGCCGGTGGCAGATGCCTCTGGAAGTGTCTGTGTATTGGCAGGTAGACGGTAGAATTGGGGGCAGACCCTGACTTAATAACTGCTTAAAACAGGACTGAGTGACTAACACTTTCATACTAAGAAGCACTGGATTATCAAAGCATGGCTTCTAAGCCACACTTTCTGAACTACTACTATTGATCACTCCACAGAAGAAAGGCTGAGAACCACTTTGCAGCTGGAAAAAATAAGAGGAAAAAATTAGAAGTGGTTACTTCAGTTGTGAGACGGTTGGATGGCATTGCTGAATGGATGGATGTGATTTTTGAGCAAGATCTGGGAGTGAAGGACAGGGAAACCCAACAGGCAACAGTCCATGGGGTCACAAAGAATCAGACACGACTTGGTGACTGAACAACAACAGCTTCAATTATAGTGAAAATTGTTTTCAAATTTGGTATCCCAAATTTATATGACCTTTGTTTATTATGCATCAAGATATTTTAATTCTTTTAGACACACATCTGCAGATCTTTTAAGAATCTGTGACTGTCAAAAATATTTTAAAAGCTTCCTGGAAATTCTTTGGTATATATTCTTTACCAGAATTGCTAGTTAGTAGCTCTGTACCAGATTAATTCTTCATATAGCTCAAAGTCGAATAACTCCCTTTTATTTTTAATGATCAGTTATTCATTCATTGCTGTTAGGCCTAGGGAAGGATTGTAAAAAGAGGAAGGTTATAAGTGTTTACTCTTGTGTTGCATTTGACATTGCTTCTCCTCCTGATTTGTTCAGCCCATTAGGTTTTATTTATGAAAGTTCTGTAGAAAACAAACAAAACACTAATACAGAGCCAAAAAAAAAAAAACCCCAAAAAACTAAGCAAAAGAGGCAAAGGCTCAGGGAGATGAAGACAGCCTCACTAATGAGTCCCCAACTGATTAAAAGCAAATACATTTCTATTCCTAGAGAAGTGTTAAGTAACATGTGTGCCATGAACTGTTTAACTTTAGCAAAAATAAAGAGTTGCCCTCAAATTTGTTATGAGAGGACAGCAACACGGGAGCTAATTATTTCCCAGGTGCCCCTGGTCTGAATTTAGAAATAAGCTACTGCTGGCAACATGTGGAAAGGGCCCATCTCTGTGCCAGCTTGACAGATAACTCATCTTTCTGGTTATCCTTAAGGGGACACTGCATCATCGTTAAGCATTAGCTTTACCCAGTGGTGCTGACTAGATTCTTGGGAGTTTCACAGTATAATAGGGAGTTAAGTGTTTGGGCTGTATAGTCAAGACTTTCTGTCTGAATCTTTGTCCTGCCTATGTGACTTGAGAAAAGTACTTTGTGTCAGTTAGCTTGTGCTGTGTAATAGACTATGCCCAAGTTTAGTGGCTTAAAAAAATCATCATGTATTTGCTCATGATTTGATGGGTTGACAGTTCAACAGGGCTCATCTGGGTCAGCTTATTTGTGTTCCTCACAATATTGGCTGGGTTCACTCATTTTGCCTGGGGCCTCAGATGAGGCCCTTCTCCACATAATCCCTCTTCATCTAACAGACTAGTCTAGGTTTCTTTATGTGGTGGCTAAAAGGCTTAGAAACCTAAGCTCTAGTTTTTTTTTTTTTTTTTTTTTTTTTAAGCTCTAGTTCTTGAACAGGCATGCATGCAGGGAGTTGTGACCAAATTTAATACCATTAATAGCAACAATCCACTACACTACTCTGTTTCCAGATTCTCATGGATTATATGAGGATATCCTAGTATCTACTTTCAGAATTCTTATGAAAATAAAATAATTTATGTAAAGTACTCAGCATAGAGTTAGCTGTAATTATATTACTACTAATTAAGAAAGGAAGAGAAAAATAAAAGAACTTAGAAGGAATAGAATGCAGGAAAAGGACTTTGGATAAATCTTGAAGGCTGAGGTGAGAGAAGGCTCTGGGGAGAGTTTATTGATGATGTCATTAGGGACTAATATTTAACTGGATACTGGTTCCCTGTTATCACTGGCCTCTGAGCTTCTTATTAGCTTTTCAATAATTTAGAAACAATTACTTCCATATCACAAAAATAGATTCTATTAATGATTTTGATTTTCAAGAGTTTTCTTTTTTTAGTCACAGTGGTTGTGTTAGGATATATGTTAGCAATTGTGTTTGGAGCTGTGGGTGGATTCTCTTTATTTTATGCGTTTTCTATAATGGAGTTATGTAGTAACTATTAAAAATAAGGAAACATTAAAAATACCAAAGAGTTTGAACAAAATTTCTTTTTGTTTTATTTAAGTCCTTTTTAGAATTCTCCTGGAATTCTAAACAATTTTTCATTTGTTTCTAAAGCTGACAGTTTCAAAATTTCCTTTGTCATCTTAGAAGTATCAATTGGTCTTCTCACTATACCCTGAAAATTCCCTTGACATGTGCAAGCTCTCCGCCCATCTGCTTTTTTGAGGGATTAGAACTTCCTAATTCCAAAATGCCTGAAGGTTACATTTGGAACAAGCATTTGTTTATGCTATGATACAAGTTAAAACTTCATTTAGCTTTCTGGTCTGTTGGAAGAGGAGTTCTATAAATTTAAAATTGCCTTCTACAAGTATGGAATTGGAGTATTAGCAGTATAAATTTGAAGGCTAAATGAACAACCACACGCATTCCTGGTTAAATGAATTAAAGAAGTCTGGAAATTTAAATTTATCCTCCCACCCTCTGCCAAATTTGTTAGAAAGAGCAAGAAAAATCACAGCTGCAAGTGAGGATTTAAACCAGATTTTTTTATTTGATGAACTTTTCTGAGAGCACCCGGGCTTATGCCTTCGTGCATCAGAAGAGACAGATCATTCCCCATTTCTCGAAGTGTGGCCTGTGGGCTAGTTGGGATGGAATCACCAGAGGGGCTCTCAGTCACCTGACGACTGTTTGTGCTCTCCTGACAGAGGCCCCTCTGTTGTCATCCCTGAAGCTCCTGCTCCTCTCCAGTTCATGACCCCATAAGCACCATCTCCTCTTCTAGTCCAGTGTGGGCTGATTATGTGTCTGGACCAATCGGTGGTCTGAAAATGCTTTCTGGAAAGGCATAGAGAGTTCATATTTTAGGCCTTGAAGGCCACTGGGTCACTGTCACAACTCAACTCTTCTGTTGTAGCTGAAAGGTGGCGGTGATGGTTTAGTCACCAAGTCGTGTCTGACTCTTGCGACTCTATGGACTGTAGCCCATCAGGCTCCTCTGTTCATGGATTTCCCAGGCAAGAATACTGAGTGGGTTGCCATTTCCTTCTCCAGGGCATCTCCCCAACCCAGGGATTGAACCCAGGTCTACTGTGCTGCAGGTGGTCTACTGCACTGCAGGCAGATTTTTACTGACTGAGCCATCAGCTGGAAGGTAGGCCCTGACAATGTATAGTGAGTGTGTGTCTACACTCCAGCAAGGCTTCATTTACAAAAGTAGGCATCTGGCCAGATTTGGTCAATCCCTCATCTAGACAGACTCTGGTCTGGAACATTTTAGTTTCTTCCACCTCCGAATCAGCTTAGTTCAGTTCAGTTCAGTCGCTCAGTCGTGTCCAACTCTGCAACCCCATGAATCGCAGCACGCCAGGCCTCCCTGTCCATCACCAACTCCCGGAGTTCACTCAGACTCACATCCATTGACTCCATGATGCCATCCAGCCATCTCATCCTCTGTCGTTCCCTTCTCCTCCCGCCTCTAATCCCTCCCAGCATCAGAGTCTTTTCCAGTGAGTCAACTCTTTACATGAGGTGGCCAAAGTACTGGAGTTTCAGCTTTAGCATCATTCCTTCCAAAGAAATCCCAAGGCTGATCTCCTTCAGAATGAACTGGTTGGATCTCCTTGCAGTCCAAGGGACTCTCAAGAGTCTTCTCCAACACCACAGTTCAAAAGCATCAATTCTTCGGCGCTCAGCTTTCTTCACAGTCAACTCTCACATCCATACATGACCACAGGAAAAACCATAGCCTTGACTAGACGGACCTTAGTCGGCAAAGTAATGTCTCTGCTTTTGAATATGCTATCTAGGTTGGTCCTAACTTTTCTTCCAAGGATTAAGCGTCTTTTAATTTCATGGCCTCCAAATCAAAGGGAAATTAAACAAAACCCTGTTCTGCTTAGTTCCTCAGAGGGGGCAGATATACACAAAATGAGATCTGAATACCTCTTGGCAACACCAAGTGCTCTGCAGAAGAAACAGAAGTGTTCTGACTGCCTAGCCAGGGGCATGGAGGGAAGTAGCAGATTTGGACCACAGTGGTTGAGATGACTACTTTCTAGATGAATGGGAGGGGAGGACAGCAATATTAAGTGGCTTCTGTAAGGTCATCTGTAGAGTGGGTGGCCAGGTTAGGAGCTGACTATGAAGATCCCTTTGTATTCTCCAGAGTTATGGTTTTCTGACTTGAGCATCAGAACCAAACCTCCTGGGGGCTCCTTAAAACACAGATTGCTTGGTCCTACTGCCAGAGAATCTGGATCCTAGGTCTAGGCTGTGGCCAGAGACTCTGCCTTTCTAAGAAGTCTGTGGGGTGAGTGTGCTGCTGCTGGCCCGGGGACCACACCCTAAGAACCATGGCACTGGGGTAAGCTACTCTTATCGTATCTGGGAGCAGCTGAGCAGTCTCTCGTGGTCTAATGCTTCCCAGCAGCGTCTGTCTCGCACTCTGATGAACATAAAGTGCTATTGTTGTTGTCGTGCAGTCGCTGTGCCGACTCTGTGACCCACGGACTGCAGCACACCAGGCCTCCCTGTCCCTCACCATCTCCTGGGGTTTGCCCAAGTTCATGTTAAAGTGCTTCAGAATCTTTATTTTCTTTCTGGGTAGCAAGCTTAACATATCTCTGAGAGGCAGTCCACGTTGGCATCATTATTTTTTGACGTGAGATCAACCTAAACGTGATAAATGCACCAATAATGGGTATGTTAAACAGCCTATCCGTAATGAGGCTCTGGCCCCAGTGCTTCTTGCTCCCGAGAATGAGTACACACGATCACCAGGCCGGTTTCTGGAGAAAGTTCTTTACCAGCTCCCTATGGCATCCCCACACTCTGCTCCAACCCCTCCTGCTTGCTTGATACATCCAGTCACATTTTAATGGCTGAAATGGCTTTGAAGCTTTCCCCATGGAGCCAATTTTCACTCTCAGCACAGGGCATCTCCTGTCCTTTCAGCAAGGAGTCTAGTTCAGTGATAAGTTTTCACATGAGTCCAGAACTCAAATACGTTTTGACCTTTGTCCTGATGGCAGTGCCTTAACGTTGGCACCAGAGGTAGATTTGTCATGAAGCTTTTCTGATGAGACAAGCTCTCCGAATTCATCGAGGCCGATGGCAGATTTTGTCAGCAAGATGAGATGTTGCCCACAGCTAGTCAGCCGGCTGGAATTTTTGGTGCTAATGGCAGGGATTCATCGAGAGTTGTGTTTAGCAGAGTCACAGCTAATATGATTTTAGATCCTCCCAGGAAAATGGTGAGCTTATAAACCACAGAGCACTGATATTAAGGCAGCTGTTTTTACACTAGCCCCAGATTCATGACTGAGATTCCTTAATGAATTCTTTGGGGGTTGGGGGGTATAAAAGCCAGCCAACCAAACTGTTCAACTAAAATATCAAAAACTTGGAAAAAAAAGATCTTTAAGAGTCCTGAAATGTATTACAACTTATCTCCAGAATTCTGAACAATACTGACACCAGTTTAAGTGCTTCTGTTGATTGTAATCCAAGAGAAATATCATACCTCTTGGCTTTGCCCCGGGCAAACTTTTCACTGAAATCATTCGTTTTGCTTTTTGTTATGGTTACCTAACCTCAGTCAGAACGCAGCAGGCTACCAAAAATGTGAGGCAGACACTTCCAGTTCCTGACATTTCTCTGCTTTGGAAATAGGATGGACTCCACTGACTTTTTCTGAATTTGCTCTTTACTTTAGAGATACAAGAAAGACCTGATTAGACACGGGAGGGGACTCGAATGTCAGCTTGAGAGAAGGACAGTGTGTCTCACAACACACACATGCCTGGATTACTAACTTGGCCAGCCGCCTGGAAATATTGGCACCACCCAACAGCTCCTCCCGTTTTCTCAGAGGAAAGCCCTAGGACAGTGAATCTCAACAACAGCTCCTGTTCCCAACTGGAAACTTGTCAAGTCTTCTAGTTCCAGAGTCAAAATATTATATTGTTTTAAACTTTATAGGGCACACTATAATCATGAGGCTCTTTTAGATGTTTTCAACTTTAATGAATTTGGTCCAGGAATCATCTTTACGAGAGCTCATTTACTGCAGGCAGTTTTGCACTTAATTGCTAACTCAGACCCCTGAGAAGGGCTTGTGAGAAAGTCAGTTTTCTTTACTTTTTTTGTTTGTTTGTTTTCTTCCATGGGCAAATCTTTCTAGAGCCTGAGTGGGTAGCCATTTCCTTCTCCAGGGGATCTTCCCAACCCAGGGATTGAACCTGGGTCTCCCGCGTTGTAGACAGGCTCTTTATCCTCTGAACACCAGGGAAGCCCTCACTTTTCATGGGGTCTTTCACTTATTCATCCATTCATATATCAAGTAATTGTGTTCCAGGTGCCAGGCATTGTGGTGGGAAGTTACTGGTGAGAGATAATCTCATCTTCTGAATTGGAGTTAGGTGTGCAGACACATAATTGTAAAGCAGGATGTTACATCCACAATAGATATTTATATTACTTAGGGGCTTCCCCAATGGTTCAGCGGTAAAGAATCCATCTGCAATGCAGGAGACACAGGAGTCGTGGGTTCAGTCCCTGGGTTGGGAAGGTCCCCTGGAGGAGGGCATGGCAACCTACTCCAGTATTCTTGCCTGAGAAGTCCCAAGGACAGAGGAGCCTGGTAGGCTATAGTCCATAGGGTCACAAAAAAATGGACAGGACTGAGCGATTGAGCACAAACACCTGGGAACATAGAAGAAGGAAAACACTGTCTTAAGAGATCAGCACTGTAACGTTTGATTAGAGCCTGGAAGATGACAAGGTGTTTACTAGGAAGAGAAGAAGTGAAAAGATATTCCAAGCAGAGGGCATGGGATATACATGGCAGAGACAAGTTGTACTCACTAATTGTCCCTGTGCTCCACTCTGTTTTTCAGATTGCTTGCATTGAATTCATGAGACCGAATCTTAGTGAAAGGGATTACAAGCAGAAATGATGCATTACTTGTTATCCTAGGCACCTAAGCCTTGCAGTGCCTATTCTTTTTCTCTTCTCCTCCTGCGGCGTACTTGGTACTAATGCGTTGAAATGGATGAGTTCACAAGACAGAGGAACTTGGATCTCTAGGTCACTGGATGGAGGAGAGCTCCCTCAGACCTGCATCCTTCTTCATCTGAGAGAGAAACAGACTTTCACTGTATTCAGTCTTTCTGTTGTGGTGAAGTGAAGTGAAGTCGCTCAGTCGTGTCCGACTCTTTGCGACCCCATGGACTGTAGCATACTACGCTCCTCCATCCGTGAGATTTTCCAGGCAAGAATACTGGAGTGGGTTGCCATTTCCTTCTCCAGAGGAGCTTCCTGACCCAGGGATCGAACCCAGGTCTCCCACACTGTAGGCAGACGCTTTACCATCTGAGCCACCAGGGAAGTCTGTTCAGTCTATCTGTTGTGGTAGCTGGCATTAATTACTCTGACTAATGTAGTATGTGAAAAGATTTGGAGAGTAGTAGAGTCTGGCATATCTAGAGAATGACAGTTAAACAGAGCTGCAGGCTAGCATATGGAGAGAAGACTTTATGAGTGGGTTGGAACAAGATAGGAACTTTTTTCTAAGCCATGATGAAGAGATTGAATTTTCTTCTTAAAGTGACTATGAGACATGGGAAGTGTTTATGTAGGAAAGGGTTTATGCAGGGTAGTCATGTAATCAGATTTGATTTTGGAGACAAAACTGTGGTGGAGTGCATAGGATACATCAGAGTAAGTAAAAGCAAGGCGGAAGTCAGTTAGAAGTTACTGTAATAGTCTGGGTAAAAGGTGGTGAAGGCCCAAGATGTGGAAATATTTCTCGTTTTTTCTGCACCAAATTACTTCGGTTAAGAAGAGATGTTGCCTCATTTTACAGGTTAGACCATAGGTCTGCAAACTATTGCTTTCCTGCTTTTGTAAATCAGGTTTAACTGTAGTGGAACCACACCCATTCATGTATGTATTATTTATGACTGCTTTTACCCTGTAATGACAGTGCTGAGAAGTTGTGACAGGGACTAAGGCCTAAATTATTTATTATCTGGATCTTTAAGAAAAAGCTCACCCATCCCTGAATTAGACTGTACGGACAGGCATCAGCTGAACCACCATGCTTGTTCAGAAATACCTGTACCTGGCTACTTGCATAAAGGACAACTTTGAACCAACTAGTTCATATCTGTTATTACACCCCTGTTTAGCTCCCCTGTGTAGCAACATAGTAGTACTGGGAAGTATTCTTGTCTCCTCTGTGAATGGTCAGAGAGCAAGGGTGCAATTATCCAGTGTTTCACTAATGGAAGCTGTTTTACATAGCTTACATGTGGCTATATATGTCTGGCTTCTCTTAATTCAGGACTTTGTGTTTAATGGGGTGAATTGGCCCAAAATTTTTAAAAAGCATTTTTATTGATGGATCGATTTGCTGCATTGACTCTTAGTCGTGTCACGCAAGATCTTTCACTGCTGCGTGTGGACTCGCTAATGGGGCTTGGTAGTTGCAGTGTAAAGCCTAATTGCTCTGTGGCATATGGGGTCTTGGTTCCTGGACAAAGCATTGAACCAGCATCTCCTGCGTTGCAAGGCAATTTCTTAACCACTAGACCACCAGGGAAATCCTGAGCCATAGTCCTTTAAATGACTAGTGCATTACCTGCCCTGTTGTCCCAGATTTCCAATGTACGGAGCCTATACTACAGGCTTCATGGGACAGTGCACAAAGCCTGTTTTTCTCTTTGGTCATGTATACATGAATGTGAATGTGAAGTCACTCAGTCATGTCTGACTCTTCGCAACCCCATGGACTGTAGCCTACCAGGCTCCTCTGTCCATGGCATTTTCCAGGCAATAGTACTGGAGTGGATTGCCATTTCCTTCTCCAAAGGATCTTCCTGACCCAGGGATTGAACCCAGGTGTCCCGTGTTGTAGACAGACACTTTACCATCTGAGCCACCAGGGAAGTCATGCGTGTATACATGCATGCCCATATAAAGACACACACCCTGGACAGTTATGAACCTTGCTTTTCACATTTAATTATGCATTTTGGAGCTTGCTCCTTTTTACTAAACATTGTACTCATTGTACCAATAAAACTGGTATTTTCATCTTTGACTCTTAAACTGATTTAGATCTCAGAATGGAGAGGATGTGCAAAGTAGTAGCCTCCTCAAACCCCTATATAGGATATAAAGTCTGGAAAGTTCAGGACTGGCTGCTGGATATCCATTCAGGAGTCTAAATATTGCTCAAGGAGATTACGGATGCGGGTAAGGTTTGGAAGAGGTCTTTAGAAAGGGTGGGTCTTTCAGGTTTCTGATTACTATCTGTGACATCTTTACTGCTGGTAGTCACCGGTGTGTGGCTATTTTTGTTAGGCACAAGATATGGTAGCTAGGTTTTTGTTTTTTACCTTAGCAGCTGCACTAGGTATAAAATTCAGCAATTTTTGGTTTGAACAGTTTTTTTTTTTGGCATTGATAAGTAGAAACATCTTTGTTCTCCCTACATATTTTTTTGTAGGCCAGGATTTAGGAACATGGGTGTGCATGGTTCCTGCCTTTATATTATAAAGGGATTGGGAGCAGTCATTGATTGTCTCAAATCCTCTTCTTTAACTTCTTTTGCTCTGTAACCAGTTCTAGGGCCAAAGAAGGGGCAGTGTCAAGACCATCCCCTTGGAATCATGTGGTTTGTTCATTAGCTATTGAAGCCAATGCTCTTCCTCACTCAACATGGTCTGAAATTGACTTTTTTTTTTTTGCCAAGTATGTGTGTGTTAGTCATTCAGTTGTGTCCGACGCTGTGCAACCCCATGGACTGTAGCCCGCCAGGCTCCTCTTTCCCTGGGATTCTCTAGGCAAGAATACTGGAGTGGGTAGCCATTTCCTTTTCCAGGGAAGTATGTCGCCTCCTGTTATGGTTGTAGATTTCATGGGCCCAGTCAGGAATTCAGACACAGGCAAAATTTTTGTTATTTAATCTGTAAAGAGGACTAGGAAGTCATCCTCTTAAGTTAGGTAGAAGAAAAACTCATGGAGTTGATGGAATTATTGTAATCTCATCTTTTTAAAAAGAAAAAGTTAAAAAAACCTTGTGTAGATCTCTGGGAATCAGGTTTGCTGAGACTTTCCAGAGGAACTGAGTAGGATTCAAAGCAGGCTTTCATCTGAAGTAGAAACAAAAACAGGGGGAGACTGAAAGAAAAATAGTCATGTTGACTAGACTCAAGGAAGAAAAGAATTTCTTTAAAAAGTTGAGATTGAACAGCTTAAGATAGAAAGGAAAGGGAAAATGAGATATACTAGATCATAGGGTAAGGTTGGGGCCTTGGAAGCCAGGTAAGAAAGATCTGAAAGGAGGAAAGAGGTTGAGATCCTGGGGGCCAGTTGTTTCAGGAGGTTCTAGGTCAAATTCTCCTGTGCAGCCTCGATAAGCCCCTAAATCCCACTGTATATTTGATGATTCAGTCATCCCTTCTCTGTGGAGAAAGAAGGAAGCGCTACACTGGGACAATTAGCTATTGTCCTCAAGAAGTCACATAAAAATTTGTGTGTATTTTTCCCAGAAGAGAAATTTTATATCATTACAACATATAAGCTATATATTATTGGCCATCTATTCAAAAACTGTGGTAGCTTCATCTTTGAGGTCAGTCTAGAAAAGCTACCTCAGATGGTTGACTATCATCATTGCTCATCATTTCTAGCCCAGGAAGTCTTACTAAGAGGACCAGGGCATGTCCAACCCACTGCCCTGCTTTGCAGCAATGGTCTGGTTGTACGTAGACCAGGCCTCCATGCTTACTTCCCTCAAGGGGCAGGAAGTCCAGGCTGTGTGAGTGTTTGGAGGCATTCATCTCACAAGCAAAAGACCAAAACCCATGAGCAGAATTGAAACGTTGAGTAGTCTGCGTAGAGTCAACAGAAGTCACCACTTTTGTTACCATAAAGTGGTGGTAACCAACCATGTATTGACTGGGTGTCTGGCTCAGTCAGTGGTTTGGACCTGCAGAGACAGGTCTGTGGTCACTATGACCCCTAGCTTTCTAAAATGTCTGCCTCCTAGACTATTTTAAAAGAAATACAGTTGGGTCTTGTTCAAAGTTGTTGGTAAGCACCTGAAATACCAGGCTAGGCTGTTAAAAAAGAGAAAAGGGAACATAGCCATGTTTACTGCTTGTCACAGGGGGACTAAGAGAGTTGGTTTTTAAGTTGTTCAGTCATGTTTCACTCTTTTGAGTCCCCATGCCTGCCAGGCTCCTCTGTCCATGGAGTTTCCCAGGCAAAAATACTGGAGTGGGTTGCCATTTGCTTCTGCAGGGGATCTTCCTGACCCAGGGGTTGGACCCGCGTCTTGAGTGTTGGCAGGTGGATTCTTTACAGTTGAGCCACATGGGAAGCCCACTACGAGAGCCGCTACATCTGAAAAGTGACCAGTTTACAGAGAGATTCAACAGAGGAGCATGATCAAGAACTGGGAGAACCCCCAGGGAGCCAGAAGTCCCTATTGTGAGAAGCTTATTAACGAGGAGTCAAAATAAAAGTTGTGGAGGAGACTGGGATGGCAAGGCTGCACTTCTGGGATGCAGTTGATCCTGGAAGACTAAGGATTTTAATCAGAATTAGAAGAGTTTCAGGGTGGCACAGAAATTGTAGGTGGGAATGCAGCTGTTGTTTATCCCTCCAGGGAAAGTTCCTGGGAAGTTTATATGGAAGGAAAGAGAGAAGAGATAGGGAGGGGGAGGAACACTAACTGGGACTAAGTGGTGAAACCATAGATTGTATGTGTGATAGTCACTCAGTCGCGTCCAACTCTTTGCGACCCCATGGACTAAAGCCCGCCAGGCTCCTCTGTCCAGGCTAGAATATTGGAGTGGTTTGCCATGCCCTCCTCCAGGGGATCTTCCCAACCCAGGGATTGAACCCAGGTCTTCCACATTGCAGGCAGATTTTTTACCTTCTGAACCACCAGGGAAGCCCAGATTGTATGTAGTTCTGGGTTAATTGTTGTCTGGTGGGGAGGTATTTCCTGATGCAGGATTATCCAATTTAGGAAATAGAGGCTAGGCAAGATTAGTTTGGGCAGTTTTTTTTTTTTTTTTTTCCAGACTGTTTGAGAAATCTTAGACTTTATTTCTTTTTATGGGGGCTCCCGGAAAATATGCAAGAATATGAAAAAAAGATAAATATCTGGGCTGGAGAGAAAAGGAAAAGGAAAGAAGGCTCTGGGATTTAGTCCTCCTACAGAAGAAATGGATTCAGCCTGGAATTAGGTTAAGAAAGGAAAGACCCAGCTCCACTGCCTACTGCAATGAGTAGGAGGTGGGCCACTAGAGGTCTATTCTGTTATTGCCAATGGAAGGAGGAGAAAGGTACATTTCTATGTTGCTGAGATAGCAAATGTTGTGCTCCCTTTTGGATTTCAAGGTGTCGGTTGGCTTCAAACTAGGAGTAGTAGAAAACCCAATTTGGCTTTGAATCAAGCAGGCTTCCCCAATCCAGTTTCACCATTTGTAAAAAAAAATACCTGGATTCACTTGTAAGCCTGAGTCTGTATCTTAGTTTGTTCAGAACTCAGTGTGGAGAGGGATCAGTTAGATTAAAAAGTATCCGACTTTCTGTATGTAGTCTCTGCCCTAAATTCTCTACATGGATCCTTTTATTTAAACTACATCAAGCTGGGCAATGAATAGAAGTGCCCTCACTGCATTGTGCTGAGGGATTGATGAGATTACTATGACTTCCTTGGTGGCTCAGACAGTAAAGAATCCATCTGCAATGCAGGAGGCCCAGGTTCGATCCCTGGGTCAGGAAGATCCCCTGGAGAAGGGAATGGCAACCCACTCCAGGATTCTTGCCTGGAGAATCCCATGGATGGAGGAGCCTGCCAGTCCAAGGGGTTGCAAAGAGTTGGACACTATTGAGTGACTAACACTGTTACTGGTGTTGTTAACCTTGACTTGATGGATGTGAGCCTCAGTGAACTCTGGGAGATGGCGATGGACAGGGAGGCCTGGCGTGCTACGATTCATGGGGTCGCAAAGAGTTGGACATGACTGAGCAACTGAACTGAACCTTGACTACTTGCTTAAGATGGTGTCTGTCATATTTCTCTACTGCAATGTAACTATTCTTCCCTTTTCATACTCCATTTGTTATAGACTGTTTGTGTGCTTACCCCAAACTTTGTATGTTGAAATCCTAACCTGAGAGAGCTAGCCATGTGAGGACACAAGTTTGCAGCCCAGATGAGGGCTCTTCTCAGAACTTGACCTTGATCTTGGACTTCCAACCTCCAGAACTGTGAGAAGTAAATTTCTGATGTTTATAAGCCACACAATCTGTGATTCTTGGTTAAAGAAACAGGACTGGACAAAGATACCCTGTGTGGTTGACATCAGCCTCATTTTACCGATGAAAAATGTGAGGCTCAGAGAGCTTCAGTCATTTGTATTGAAATTGGAATTAGGATGTAGATTGGACAATGCCAGAGTTTGTACTCTTACTGCCTTAAATCATATTGCTGGAGTATTATTAACTTGAACTCAGGGATCTATTCTGAGATGGGACCTTCTATACAGACACCTAGCTGTCCATGGCTTCCTCTTCTTGTGGCGGCTTTTAGGAGGAGCCATAGGTAGAGCTGCTCATAAGTGCTCCCTCTGGCCCTGACCTCTGTCTCAACATGGGCTTTTTTGAAAATTATCATCAGGAGCTACTTGGCATGGTTGTCCTCTTCAAACTCACAGGCTCATTAGAATGGAAAATGAGTCTTAAAAAAAAATCAAACGTGCACTGATATCCTCTTTTACTAGGCTGTGTTTGTCAGCTGGCATTGACACTGGTGAGGTCTAGAATATAGCAGATGAAATGATGTGACCAAGACCCCCTATTTCCTGGCATCAGGGGACTGATGATTGGGACAGAGCATCTCAGGAGAGAAAGCTGCCTGCCACATGCATCCATCCACTCGGTCATTCATTAAGTCAATCAGCTGGTCATACAACCAACTCTGACCATCATTTGTGCTAGATTCTGAGGACAGAAGGTAGGAGAAAACAGTGATAATAGTAATGGCAGTGGTAACAACAGTAGCAGCTAACACTTATTGGAGGCTTATTTTGTACCAGGCATTGTATTAAGAGATTTCATGTGCATTAATATAATCCACATTTAATGCATAGAATGGCTTGTAATTTGTCCAGAGTCACACAGCTTCATAAGTGGTAGAAATGAATAAGAACCTTATTTATTCTCGAGGAATTCATAATGAGTAGACTGACATGTAAAAAATTGCAGTGAACAGTATATTTTTGGAAAAAAGAGAATGGAAAGGTTTTTTAAAAATAAAAATATAGAGTCCTTTAGTTTAATATCCATTGGGTTTTCCAAGAGTCAACACCCTCGGACCTTTTTTCTGGACTTTGCAGTGTAAACATTCATTCCTCCCACCTCCTGCCCTTAATTCACCTGGGAATTTTTACTGTTATAGGTTATCTGCTAGCCTGAATTGCCCTTGGAATTCCAAGCTCACACCTGGGTATCCTGGACTAGGGAATGGACCCAGAGCAGCTTGCCTTGGTAATCTGGAGCAGGTAGACGGGCTGCATGGGGGAAGAGATGGAGTGACTCTTTGCTGTCTCCTCTATGCTGGGACCATCCATTACTGTGCCTGCCGGTACAGGCCAGAGACACTGCAGCTACTGAGAGGACTGCAGATGACTCCCGGTGTAACTTCTCTTAGCCAGCCCAAAGTGTGTTGCTGGCTCTTTCCTGGTTTACCTGGCCTGACAGGGCCAAGGCACAGTTGGCATCCTTCTTGCTGAATCTCATTTAATTAGCTGTTTAATGACCATCATTCTTTTCCTTGTTGGGTTTCCTTAGTGGCTGAGTTGGTAAAGAATTCGCCTGCAATGCGGGAGACCGCCTGCAATGCGGGAGACCGCCTGCAATGCGGGAGACTGCCTGCAATGCGGGAGACCGCCTGCAATGCGGGAGACCTGGGTTCGATCCCTGGGTCAGGAAGATCCCCTGGAGAAGGAAAGGGCCACCCACTCCGGTATCCTTGCCTGGAAAATCCCATGGACAGAGGAGCCTGGAGAGATGACTGAACTGCTGGAGGCCTTCAGGAGCCTTGATTCCTGTAAGGCAGTTCATATTGAGTCCAGCCTTGGTAGGCAAACCCTGATAGGCTGGGCGGCTGTACGTACAGACTGGGCGGCTGTACGTGCACATTGATTGCCAAGCACCCATTTGCCCACTGTGGGTCTCTGAAATCCCAGACATGGAGATGGGATGGCAGTGTGGAGGTGGATGAGGGGTGGGTGGCTGTGGGCTGCTTTGTGACAAGTGCCCCCATTGTGTCTGCTTTGGAATGTACTATCCTGGAGCTAATGACACCTCTCCATTAAATTGCAGTTTTTGCTCTCAGCAGCTTTGCCCTATTGTCCAGGCCACTTGACCTGTCAAGCAGAGAGGAGAGGGTGTGTGGGAAAGGAAAATTCCCTCCCGGCTCACAGGGAGAGAAAGGCTGCTTGCATTCTGAGGGGCCCTCAACTCTTCAGAGCTGGCTCGGCCTATCTCTAGACGTAATCAGATGCAAATAAAACAAAGCCTTGGCGCTCTGGCTCTGCAGTGTTCTCTATCTGCACCGTGAGTCACTGTGCCCATAGTAATGGCTTGCCTTGTAAGCTGCTATCAAGTGTGTGCGTGTTTTCCTTTTTGAGAGATGACAGTTCCCAAGTGAAAGGACACTTCAGCTCTGATAAAACTTTCCTTCTATTGTCTGAGTTTTGTGTTTGTTTTCTGGCAAAGCCCGCCGCTGCCTGAGCATTGTGTGCTGCGAAACATTTTCCATTTTTGTACAGCGAGGCCAGCCAGGGTCTTTGGGGGGTTCTTACTAGTATTGCCTGAAGCGAATACCACAGCTCAATAGCAATTTAATATTGTAATCAGGGAGCAAACTGTGCAGTTTGGGCACATTGTGATAATTATTAACTACATCTATTAGTGCTACGGTTCTAGTAACTAATATTTACAAAAGGTTCCCTGTGTAGGGGAGACCTTGCCCAGACACAAATGTCTGAGTTATTCCTAAGTGGTTGTCACGGGCCCTTTGAGCCAATGTTCATGTTCACTGTTTAAAGACGAAGCATCAATCCCGAGAAATCAGACTTCAGAAGGCCTGCTTCATGAATAACAAATTCTCAGGGCATGAGCCTATGCTGAGGTTTGGAACATTTTGTGAGTTTTGGGGAAAGCGTTCCTGGGGAAAAACATCCAAGATGTAAGTTGAGAGAGAGAATTGGAAGATAAAATTAAAAGGGAATATCATTTAATTGGTGTCACCAAGGAAAAGTCAAAAACACGTTCCCCTTTATGTGACAGTGAAGTAGCTTTGGAATATCAGTGAATCAGTGATGGATTACCTGGATGAGTTAACTGGGTGCTGTGGGCATTGGTGAGTGGCTTTGAGGGTGGATGCGGTTGCTTGCTACCATATCTACCCTTTAGCCCAGAGATTCAACAAAGTCAGTTATGCAGGATCAGCGAAGCTGGTAAAGGCATGAGCCTTCTTTAAGTCTTGTAATTCTGCCACTGTTCAGATAATGTTACAAGACAACATGAGTGTGTCATATCTGTCATTTATAAAATAGCATCATATGTGTTTTCCCTGAATCTTCTTCAACATGTATTTGATGAACATAGTTCATTGCTAAATAGTATTCTGGGTAAAAAAAAATGGAAGAACTTTATGAACTTCAGAGAATTGTTCATTTACAAATGTGTTCATCTTTTTCATTATTCTTTTATTGTGCTCCTACTGTGGTATTGTTCTAGGGACTGAAGAGATACAGCATTGAAAAGGCAGATAACCCCCTGCTCCCAGGAAGCAGGGAGGAGACCCCAAATTTGTAAATGAATGAGTAAATAAATATAAAATAATTACAGAGTGGTAACTACTATGAAGGAATAAAGCAGCATTGGAGAGAAACTATAGGCTGGTCATGGAGGTCCTGTCTAAGCAGATGATAGTTAGCCAGAAGTCTGAAATGAGGAAAAAAAAACAAAAACAAAACCATGTCCCTTATTAGAAAGTGCTTCTCGAAAATCATTGATTTGTTATTCTATAGTGTTGGGTTTTTAATCTGTCATCTGTGAAATTCTTGAGCAATGTTTCTCAAAGTGTGTATAAGGATCATTTGTATCACAATAACTCTGGGTATTTGATTAAAATGCAGGTTCCTGGGCCCCATTCAAGAGCTACTTGGAATTTCTGGGGCAAGAAGGTCTTGGAATCTGTATATTAAAGCACTGCAATGAGAGTGATGGGCCTCTCCAGCTGTACAGAAAATGTGCATGCTGAATATCAGATCTCAGAGACTCTTCCTTTCCTCTCTTACAGAAAAGTTAAGGAGCAGAAAAGGAATTCAGCCTTTCCCATGTCTCATTTCATCTACAGAGAGAAGGAATTTAAATATGGATTGGGGACAACACAGAGTCTCCAGGAACACATAGTAATTGCTATGGTAGGGATGTTACTTTTATGGGAGGGGGGAAGCTGTCAATAATTCTCTTTTCAGTGTCCTGTAGGCCTGGATCAGGAGGATCCAGGAACATCAGTGTGAAGGCTGTGTGGAGGTAAGAAGTATTGGGTTAAGGGCCAGTCTTACGCCTGGACCTTAGAAAGAAGTACACTCTCTTCCCTTCCTTGTGGTTGGTTGATAACACAGGATGCCTTCTGCTGAAGAAGTAGCTTCTGTTTCCCTGACAAGGCCAAACAAGATCAAGTAGGGTCCAGAAGTGGAAATGCACAGAGTGGATGACTAAGATTGGCTTTAGTCTTGACTAGAGCTGAAAAATACAGGGAAGATGTCTTGATTTCCCTTCTAAACCCTTTGAGCCATCTGTCATCAGTCAAGGCAGTTTCCTGCTTCATAATCAATCTAAATGGATGCCCCAGACATCTATTACCATAGGTTATTATTAACAAAAACTAGTTGCCACCTCTGGGTCTTAAGGGAAAAAGCAACAGGGTTCTTTGAAGGTTAGTCATAAGCCAGCTGCAGTCTTCATTCATTCATTCAACAAATATTTATTAGGATTTAGACATGGGTTTGATCCCTGGAGAAGGAAATCTCTTTGCAACCCACTCCAGTATCCTTGCCTAAAATCCCATGGACAGAGGAACCTGGTAGGCGCTATAGTTCATGGGGTCGCAAAGAGTCAGATACAACCTGGTGACTAAATAACAACAGCGATTATACTGGGTTCTGGGGGCATATTAATAGCAGTGTGTAAAATAAGCAAAATGCCTGCTTTCTTGCAGTTTGTGTTCTAGTAGGGTGAGGTAGACAATAAATAGAGAAGTAAATATACACTAAAGTTAGGGAATGGTGAGGGCTATGAAGAAAAATAAAGAACAGGAGGTGGGATAAAGAGTATCAGATTATTTCTTTATAGACAATTTCCCCATGGAAGTGACATTCAAGTAGAGACCTGAATGAAATGAGGCAGTGAGTCCCGTGGATATCCCCATGGCCAAAGACCAGAAAGAGATTTCTAGTCGAAATGCAATCCATTAGTAAGAGTATGAAATTGCTGAGAAAAACATCTGGGCTATGCATTTCTTAGAACCAAGCATCAAAGAAGTCAGTGTACTGAGGAGACAGAGCTTCATGACGATGATCACTGTATCTTCAGATACAGCCAGTCATGTGAGATAAGCTTCTAGACTCAAGGTGCTTTGTAATTAATTGAATGTAAACAAGCCACAAGCCATCTTTAATTATGTATTTAAGTATTTCCTATGTGCCTGGCATTGTTCTTAGTGCCTCAGATGTGTTTATTTAATTATCACAATACTTTGAGGTAGATTATTATCAACTCCACTTTATATATAAAGAAAGTGAAGCACAGAGAGGTTAAGTAACTTGGTCAACATTACGTACCAGTAAATGGCAGAGGGGTCTGAACCCAGGTAATCTGAATCCAGGACTCCGTGTTACCTTGCCTCTCAGTTTTACTGTGTAATATGAAAACATATTGGAGTTTTAGGCTTTATGTTTTTATCTTTGCATTTCATGATTTATGACTCATCCTCTGGTTTGTTGATGGCAGAAGACAGACTTAATATTCAGCCTATTTAACTTTCAATATAGACTCTTGAAATTCAAAAAAGGAGGGGAGTTGAGGATGAATTTCACACCATCACAGTAGATTGGAAAAAGAATACAGGAAAAACCAGATCACATGGAGGAATTGTGCAGAGGTGGTGTGGGAGTGCGGCAAAGCTGGGAAGGGAGGGCTGGAAATGGGGAGAGGTCCATGGTGAGGTTATTGAGAAGCTCTGAGTGCCATCAGCAGCATTACCAGTGAAGCCCGTAGGAGCACAGCCAATCCTGCAGAATGTTCCTTGCACGTTAGAGGGCATAACCAATGACCTGAGTAGGGGAACTGGGAAGAACTGGGCTTGCTCTTTGTGGTACTGTCATGCGCGAGTCATCCACTGCTAGCTGCCTGCATGTGGCCCATGCATCATTCAGTAGAATGAGGTGTACCTGTGCCCAGAGAACTTATTAAATTGTACTCGAATGGCCTACGGGGACCATCTCCTAGTCCTGTACTCTGAGTGATCTAGAGGCGATGGTGACGCAGCAGGAAAAGCACAAGTACTGACTGATATTTGATGAAGGATGGGCAGTTATTGTGAGTGAGTCCTGGTATGGTGGAAAGTAGTGCATTGCAATTATGTCAGCCGGTATCATCTGTGAGAGATGAAGGATCGATTCTCTGCCATGACATCACGTGGCAGAAAGAAGAAATTACGGGTATTTATGTTTTGGGGATGTGGAAAACTTAGAGGAAAGGCTGGAATTCCAAGAGTTACTTAAGTTCTGCCATCATGGAAAGTAGATTCTCAATAAATACAGAAAAGATCTTATTTCATTGTTTGGTTTGTTTATTGCCTTATTCTCACTGGACCAGCCCTGTTAAACATAAGGCCTAGGACTTAGTAGGCATTAAATAATACTTGTTGAATGATTGAAGGCTGAGCTGTATGTTAGTGAATGAAAATACTCTAAAGTACTTTTAAAATGTAAAGATTTCTTCGCTAGATGTTGCTTGTTTGTTACAAATACTGTTTCTTTTTGGAGAATTATTAATTACACAAAAATCAATGGCATATCTGAAAATGGATAATAGTACTTTTACTTTTCAGTTGGAAAATGTAGTACAGAATACTTCATTTATATGATCAAAAAACTATAAAATATCTTAAAATTCATATGAAAAACATTCATGACACCTTTTGCAGGAATCTGACAACCCAAACCATTGAAAGGCATAAATGAAGACTGAATCAGATGAAATAAAAACTTAATATGATCTAGAAGACTGGCCTAAAAATAAAACCAAAAAAACTATCTTAACAATACCATGTGTTGATAAAAAGATGGTGAAGTAGGAGTTTGCTTATATGACTTGTAGGAAAGAAAAGTGTATCAATATTTTGGAGAGCAACTGGCATTATTGGAATAGTGCTAAATTGGGAATAAGCCACATGTTCCTACATGAAAAGGGAAATAGGTAAACTCTGGCTGTACAATGGATTAAAATCACACAGCAACTAAAGATGAATAAGCCAGATCTGTAAGTTCACATTGATTATGTCTCAAAATATAATGTTAAGTGAAAAAAATCAAGTTATATAGAAATGGATATAATTCAGCACCATTCATGTGAACTAAAACACTTAACATAATGCAATACATTCTTTATGCTCAGACGGGCTTCCTTGGTGGCTCAGATGGTAAAGAATCCATCTGTAATGCGGGAAGGCTGGGTTCGATCACTGGGTCAGGAAGATCCCTTGAAGAAGGGAATGGCTATCCACTCCAGTATTATTGTCTGGAGAACTCCATGGACAGGGGAGCCTGGCTGGCTACAGTCCATGGGGTCACAAAGAGTTAGACATGACTGAGCGACTAACACTTTTTTTTTCTTATTAATATATAGTTAAAGGCCTTCCCTGGTGGCTCAGACAGTAGAGAATCTGCCTGCAGTGTGGGAGACTGGGGTTCGATCCCTGGATGGGGAAGATCCTTTGTAGTAGGAAATGGCTACCCACTCTAGTATTCTTGCCTGGAGAATTCCATGGACAGAGGAGCCTGGTGGGCTACAATCTGTGGGATCACAAAGAGTCAGATATGACTGGGCGATTATATACATACACCTAAGATAGTTATAGTATGAGCAGACACAGTGCTTTTCTCTAACGTGGGAGAGATGGAGATGAGCAGAGGGACATGGCCTATTAGGTGTGTTTCTTGTGAATATCAAGAAATGTGAACGTTTAAAAATATTGGGTGACACACACAGGCATTTGTCATATTTTCTTTCTATTAAATAACTTTACAGAACTTTTAAAAATGAAAACTCATATATACATAGATACTAAAACCATTGTAATTCTTTATAACAAAAAAATTGGTCTTGTCAGTTTTCTCTTGTGTTTTTGCACATGATGAAATAAGGATCCTTTGGCAAGATCTCCTCCAAATGAAATGGCAGCCCACTCCAGTGTTCTTGCCTGGAGAACCCCAGGGACGGGGGAGCCTGGTGGGCTGCCGTCTCTGGGGTCGCACAGAGTTGGACGTGACTGAAGTGAGTTAGCAGACAATTTACATAGATACATAAAACAAGGTTAAAATAAAAAAATATATACTGAGGAAAGATCATAGAAAGCAAGAAAAAATATTTTTTAAATATTTTATTAGTCCAAAAAGAGAACATTTTACTTTGTAATCAACAGAGAAATATCCCCTGTATGATCTCCAAGGGCAAAACTGAGGTCAACATGAGAAGACTGCAGGAAGAGAGGTTTTGCATCAACATTAAAAAAAAAAATCCCGATAGCTTGTGGTTTAGCTGTACAAGAATGTGTCTCTTATTTATATCGTAGTCCCGCGCAGGTTGAGTAACCCTCCTGGCAGCACTCCTGGCTGGTTATTCCGGTGTCTGGTCTTCTTTCCTCTTGTGATGCTGCCTTATCAACATGCCATGACCATGCATGTCAGTAAAGGGGGTAAAAAACAGGAGGGGTTATGGAGAGAGTTTTCGTTCCAGGCCAGAAAATGGTGGGCATCATTCCTTCCATCAGTGGATTCACCTATTCCCAACCCTATGGCTCCAATTTAACTGCAGGGGAGTCAGGGAATGCAGCCTTCCAGTATGCGAAAAAGAAAAAGAATATGGGACATGAACATCTGGTATTGTCTTTGTCAGAGACACTACAGCAGAAAAAAGAATGAAAAGGTAGCGCTTTTTACTTTATCTTATTTTGCAATGTCCCCTTGACTCCCCTCCTCCAGGGGGAAAGATAACAACAGCTGTAAATTGCTGCCTGGAATAAGTCCCGGTTGTAATAGGGGGATAGAAGGCCAAGGGGACAACATAGTTAGAAAAGTTTAAAAAAACCTAATATGTTCGAGTCAGCGGGACCTGATGGCTTGCCCTGTAGGATACTGAATGGATTTTCAACTTTCATCTTGGGACTATTAGCCAGTGTTTCTTCCAAATCACAGAGGATTGGAAAAGCCCCTAAGGACAGCAAAAGGGTAAATGTCCAAGAGGAAGACAAGATGACACTAGAAATTTCAGACATGTGAGCTTAACATCAATACCTGGGAAGATCTTGGAATAAATCATCAAATAATCAATTGGATGGCGCCTGAAAGAACAAAATACTAAGTAGCAATCAGTAACGCTTTGTAAAGAGCAAATAGTGCCAGGCGATTTAACTTCCTCCCATGATTACGAGAGGCTACATACACCAGGGGAATTGATAGATGGGATCTATCTTAATTTTAGTAAGGATTTTGATTTGTTTTTAAAGTAGGTATTGTCTTTGACACGTTAGAAAGTGTGTTCCCATCTATACTTCTGCCTGAGGCTGGAAGGATTTATCCCAAGAGGAGTTATCAATGACTTGATATCAATCTAGGGGGACATATTGAATACTGTCCCAGAGGTATTGGGGCCAGGATCTATCCTACTCAATAACCATATTGATGGCTTGGATGAAGGAATTAAGACTATGCTCATTAAATTTGCAGCTGGCACTAAATTAGGTGGGGTTGTTATTGCTCTGCAAGACAGAAATAAAATTCAAAATGGCCTTGACTCATTGAGAAAATGGCTCCACAAAAGTGGGATAAATTTCAACAGGGACAGTATAAAGTGGCACAGGTACCCCCACAGCCCTAGAACAGTGTCTTGGGCATACTTGGCGCTCAGCAAATATCTTCACTACCTTCCTTGTGGGGTTGTTGTGAGGATCAAAGTGTGATAATGATGCGGAAGTGCTCTGTAAATCTCAAAGTGCCTTACAAATGAGAAAGGTCTGCACCAATGCGAGCAAAGTTATTATTAAAGGCAAGGAAATATGTCCTGTGAGGCACTGTGAAGGGAACTGAAACTGTTTAAGCAAGAGAGGAATCAGCGATGATTTCATGAGTGTAGCCATTTTATGACGGTATTGACAAGAGAGATGGTCATTTCGTCTCTATTCTATTTGTGTCAAGGAGAAAGGGGGTCGAATGGTGCCAGAGGGATTTCAGCTAAATGCGAGGAAGAACTTCTTATCTAGGTTGGGTCCACCCAGGGGAGATGCCTACCTTCTCCTGCCTCACAGATGTTCCATTTGTCCATCGTTGACTTTTCTAGTTCACTGTGACTAAGAGTAGGCTCTCTGCAGATCCCTGTTGTAACCCTGATGTCTGGGACAGGACTTGAAATATAGCACATGCACAATAAATATTTGTTGAATGAGTGAATGTCAAGGGCATAAAATACTGGCTCAGATCTCAGGGAGTCTTCATTCTCAGAGAACCTACAAAAAAGGGTGATTTATTCAGAGACCAAAGGATCTATCCAATGTTGATTTCATGATTCTATGTCAATAAAAAAGAAGTGAAAATATTTACGATACATCCTCATCCCAGTCTTAGCTGTGGTTCTGTAACTGCTGATGGAAGGGATTATTGGCAAGAGGGGAAGAAAGCAAAACAATGTGGATTTCGTCCCATCCTTACCTCTTCCCTATGAAGAAAGAACCTTTATGAATAGAACCCTTATGAAGATAAGAGGAAGAAGAAAGGGTGTATTTTCTGTGTCTCAGCCGTTCATTGGCATATTTGCATTTCTAGAACCTCTGAACCAGGCCGCAAAAGCCATAATCAGTGACTTGATACTGAGACATTCCCATCCCAACTCTGCCTTAAGGCTTGAAGGGGGCCCAATGGGCTGAGGAGGTCCCTGTCCCCATGGCTTGGGTATTCTTGAAAGTCCCAGTTGGGATTCTAGACTCATTTTCTTCTGAAGCCTGTTTTTGATGGATTATTGCAGAATTTATATATATATATATTTAAATGACATGAATTATCTAATTTTAAAGGTAAGCCATACATTTTACACATGAATATTCTAGAGGGATGCTCAGAAGAGGTCACTCTTTGGTGGAGTTAACCTGAATGTCTTCCTCGCAGCATCTAACGTTACCATCAGTGACTTGGAGCTGGAAGTGTCCACTCTCCTTCTCAGTTGCTAAGTGAGATAAACTGAGCATGTATTGAGCTGTGTAATTGAAGGTAGCAGTGCTTAATCAGGGACTCAGGCATTGGCTTCTGATGGGTCAATGAACCACTGTGGCCAAAATATATTTCCCTGTGTATATGAATACGTGCTTTTTCCTGAGGAGAGGTCCCTTGGTTTGGAAAGACTATCCTGGGGTTTTAGGAAAAAAATCTAGTGGTGAGAAGGTTGGACTGGTCCTACAAGAATGGAAGGGATGGCAGAGAAAGTGCTTTGGTACAACTATGTGGGAGACCTGGGTTTGATCCCTGGGTTGGGAAGATCCCCTGGAGGAAGGAATGGCTACTCACGCCAGTATTCTTGCCTGGGCAATCCCAAGGTCAGAGGAGCCTGGCGGGTTACAGTCTGTGGAGTTGGACACCACTGAGTGACTAAGCATGCATACATGTGGTATATGGAGCAGCTACTGCGGGCGACAATTCAGACATGGAGTCAGACGGTAATCACTGTCATCTGAGAGGTCCGTGTATTGGCACGAGAATGCACATAGAAGGAAGAGATGTGGGCCAGTCCCAGGAGGATGGATGCTGGCAAAAGGGTGAGGAGGGAGCATGAGCCTCAGTCCCAAACTCAGAAGTGCATATAAATTATTTTATTTTCTAAAATGATGTAATTCGTAGAACCGCTAGGCTAGTAGGAGAGTTATTCTCAGTCATTTTAGGATTTTTTTCTACTCTAGAGCTGTGACAAGGTTACACAGGGATGACAGGGCATAGAGCGACCCTGTGGAGGTTGGTCATATGTCCCCATGTCACTGATAAGATGTCCATTGTCCAGTCTGTGTCTGGACAAGCAGGCAAGATGAAGGTCTTCTCTTGCCAATATACAGACCTCTCAGTTAGAATTATGGGGTTTATGGATTATGCCCGTGTGAGGTGAGTCTCAGGGCTTGATAAGAGAGCTGTAACTCAGACAAAGATGACCCCAAGGAGTTTATAGGAATTAAGGGACCGAGTGTGTTTCATGATCTGTAAAAGGACTTGGGGAGAACTTGGACTCCCAGCAGTCACAACTGGGCCTGTGGCTGGTCCATGGTGATGCTGGAGCAGCAGGATATGCTGAGACAGTTGATGCACTTCTGATGCTAGGCAGAAGTGGCTCGAGAACTGCAGTGGAACTGAGTCTGGAAATGAGGGGCATTACAAACTTTCCTAGGAAAGTCTATGGGAGGCCAAAGCCAGAGGCATGACTGCATGCACTAGGAAGAAGCTGGGCATGCCTGACAAGTTTGGTCATCCATCAGATAATAATGAGTCTGCATTTACCTTGAATTGTGAGGCCTCCATTTAAGAAAAAAGTCGAGCTGCCTCAGACTTCAGTTCTCTCTTTCCTCCAACTGTTGGATGAAAATATTTCATTCTGAAGCCTTTAAAAATAGCAATTGCAAGGTTTTTGTCTAAAGTGGGGAGGTTATTTGGTGGTTAATATATTGGAAAGGGGAGAGTGAAAAAGTTGACTTTAAAGCTCAACATTCACAAAATGAAGATCATGGCATCTGGTCCCATCACTTCATGGCAAATAGATGGGGAAACAGTGGAACCAGTGTCAGACTTTATTTTTTTGGGCTCCAAAAATCACTGCAGATGGTGATTGCAGCCATGAAATTAAAAGACGCTTACTCCTTGGAAGAAAAGTTATGACCAACTTAGATAATATATTCAAAAGCAGAGACATTACTTTGCTGACTAAGGTCCGTCTAGTCAAGGCTATGGTTTTCCTGTGGTCATGTATGGATGTGAGAGTTGGACTGTGAAGAATGTTGAGTGCCGAAGAATTGATGCTTTTGAACTGTGGTGTTGGAGAAGACTCTTGAGAGTCCCTTAGACTGCAAGGAGATCCAACCAGTCCATTCTGAAGGAGATCAACCCTGAGATTTCTTTGGAAGGAATGATGCTAAAGCTGAAACTCCAGTACTTTGGCCACCTCATGCGAACAGTTGACTCATTGGAAAAGACTCTGATGCTGGGAAGGATTGGGGGCAGGAGGAGAAGGGGACGACAGAGGATGAGATGGCTGGATGGTATCACCAACTCGATGGACTTGAGTCTGAGTGAACTCTGGGAGTTGGTGATGGACAGGGAGGCCTGGCGTGCTGCGATTCATGGGGTCGCAAAGAGTCAGACATGACTGAGTGACTGAACTGAACTGATATTGCGGCCAACTGGCTCTGCTAATGGTAACAAAAATAGCAAAAACGTTGAGAGTAATAATGGTGTCTGTCATGTGCCTAGAGCTTCTTGGATGTTACGTTAATAGTGATTACATTCAATCCTTGGGTAGGGAAGATCCCCTGGAGAAGTAAATGGCTACCTACTCCAGTATTCCTGCATGGAGAATTTCATGGATAGAGGAGCCTGGTGGGCTACAGTCCATGAGGCGGCAAAGAGTTGGACAAGACTGAGCGACTGACACTTTCACTTCACTTTCATCACTGCTGTATTAAGAAAATGAAAACCGGATGAATGAAAATGATGCTTTTACTCAACTTGCCTTTCACTGTAAGGAATGCAGAGGATCAGACATTAGGGAAGTCTCACAACTTCCTAACTGTTGGGAGGTCTTCCCAACAATCCAGGGTAAACTAAGTAAAGACTGAGAAATTTGTTCCAGGTCCAGTCATGGCTCAGTTGCGGAGAAGAGACCAAGGACAGTGTTCTTAACTCCCAATTTCTTCCTTGCAATAAGTATTTAGGAGCTGCAACCCACCACTCCCAATGTGTTCTCTCTCTCTCTTTTATTATTTACTCCTTTTCCTTTGTTTCTTTTCTCTCAAACAAGTATAGTTCCTATTAGAGTAATATTTTTAGCCTTGGTTTGCAGTTGGGACAATGGTGACAGAGAGCTTTGGCAATGCCCTTGTCTGGGGCAGGATGAGGGGCACATGTTCCTGGGATTGGTTTTCATCCTTAGATGCCCTGGTTATATAATATTCAGAGCAATGTCCTCGGGAAGGTGTCTCTCTTGGAGCCTTCTGCATTCAGAGCGATACTTCTCTATTTCAAAATGATTTTAAAATCCCCTTTCAACCAGTAAGTATCCCCAATGAAACTTCATTTCCATTAAAAAGCCCAAGGTTGGAGACTTTGGGGTGCATCTGTTAGGAGGCCTGGACATACGAGGGTAGCTGGGGAAATATGTAGTTGAGGGTAAGGCAGAGGAAAGGGGGACTTCATACCCTAATGGCAAATATGACTCACCATTAAATGGTAAAAACAACTTACTGTAATATATTCCAGTTCCAAGTTTACCTTTCTATTCTCCCCAGAGCAATTTCTGAAGGGATTTAGTTTTTATCCCTATTGCTAATAGTCTTCATAGTTCTGTAATAACCACAGCACCAACAACAGCATCTAACTGTGCCCCTGTTTGCTGGGTACCAGGTACTATTCTAACTGTTTTACGTATTTCAGTTCAGTTAACATCACAACAACCTAATGAGGTAGATGTTATTATCATCCTCATGTTATGAATGATGAAACTGAGGTACAGGACGGCCAAGTAATTTTCCTAAAGTCACACAGTGGGTAAGTGTGAGGGACAGAATTGGAATCCAGGCAGTTGGCTTCAGAGTCTTGAGCCTTCTCTTTAGGTTGCAAGGCTATTCTGCGTGTTACTTTGAGAGTCACCTTGTTTCTTTCCTCTCCACATCCAGTTTTCAGTCCTGTTGATTTTTCATTCACAGGATTTTTTCACATACCTTTCACATACCTTTCTATTTCAACTATTCTTAAGATAAGGTCTCTACTACTTTCCTCTGGCCTCTAGGGTCTTCAGGCTTCCCAGGTGGCACTAGTGGTAAGAACCCACCTGCCAAAGCAGGTGGCTGTAAGAGATGCAGGTTCGATGCCTGGGTCTGGAAGATCCCATGGAGGAGGGCACGGGGACCCACTCCAGTGTCCTTGCCTGAAGAATCCCATGAACAGAGGAGCCTGGTGGGCTATGGTCCATAGCGTTGCAAAGAGTCAGACACGACTGGAGCAACTTAACGTGCACACGTGACTAGGGGCTTCACTAATCCAGCTAGGATATTTTTGTCTCCTAAGATGTTGCTCCCCAAATATACATCCTCTGAACACAGATCATAAGTGACTCCCACCCCTCTGCCCCCACATCTACAGAGGAATATCTCTCTCCTGACACTGCAGACCTTTCACATTTACCATCAACCTGACTTTCTAACCACATCTCCCATTGCTCTGACACACAGCTCTGCTTCAGCAACACTAGGAGTAAACCGGACTCATCCTAAGCATTCCTGCCTCTGTCTTTGTGCTGCCTGCCTGGAATATTTGTTCTTCTTGCTGCTGCTGCTTTAGCCCCATTTTAATTCAATTAGCTCTTCAAAGCTAAACTGAAGTCTCAACTTCTCTACTGCTTTCCTGGAAAAAACTCCCTTTTTATGTGTATTTTTTTCTCTTCTATTTGGATAAGACAAATGTCAGGATCATTAAATTGACAATTCAGACAGTAGACAGTGATCATGTAATGGTTCAAAAGACCTCTTGAGTCAAAAGATAACTTTGTAATGGTGATTACAGGAATGGAGTTGACCCAACTGGAGGGATCCAACTGGAAGATTGTTCCGATTTATTAAACTTTTTCCTCCTAAGTTAGATAAAATAGCTGTTCAGTTCAGTTCAGTTGCTCAGTTGTGTCCAGCTCTTTGCAACCCCATGGACTATAGCATGCCAGGCTTCTCTGTCCTTCACATCTCCTGGAGCTTGCTCAAATTCATGTCCATTGAATCGGTGATGCCATCCAACCATCTCATCCTCTGTTGTCCCCTTCTCTTCTTGCCTTCAATCTTTCCCAGAATCAGGGTCTTTTCCAAGGAAACAGTTCTTCCCATCAGGTGGCCAAATTATTGGATTTTCAGCTTCAGCACCAGTCCTTCCAATGAATATTCAAGACTGATTTCTTTTAGGATTGACTGGTTTGATCTCCTTGCAGTCCAAGGGACTCTCTAGAGTCTTCTCCAACACCACAGTTCAAAAGCATTGATTCTTTGGTGCTCACCTTTCTTTATGGTCCAACTCTCACATCCATTCATGACTACTGGAAAAACCATAGCTTTGACTAGATGGAGCTTTGTTGGCAAAGTAATGTCTCTGCTTTTTAATATGCTGTCTAGGTTGGTCATAGCTTTTCTTCCAAGGAGCAAGTGTCTTTTAATTTCATGGCTGTAGTCACCATCTGCAGTGATTTTGGAGCCCAAGAAAATAAAGTCTGTTACTATTTCCAACGTTTCCCCATCTATTTGCCATGGAGTGGTGGGACTGGATGCCATGATCTTCATTTTTCTGAATGTTGAGTTTTAAGGCAGCTTTTTCACTCTCTCCTTTCACTTTCATCAAGAGGCTCTTCAGTTGTTCACTTTCTACCATAAGGGTGGTATCATCTGCATATCTGAGGTTATTGATATTTCTCCTGGCAATCTTGATTCCAGCATGGGCTTCATCCAGTCCAGCGTTTCACATGATGTCCTCTGCATATAAGTTAAACAAGTAGGGTGACAGTATACAGCCTTGATGTACTCCTTTCCTGATTTGGTACCAGTCTGTTGTTCCATGTTTGATTCTGACTGTTTCTTCTTGACCTGCATACAAATTTCTCAAGAGGCAGGTAAGGTGGTATGGTATTCCCGTCTCTTGAAGAATTTTCCAGTTTGTTGTGATCTGCACAGTCAAAGGCTTTCAATCTGCAGTCAATAAAGCAGAAGGAGTTGAGCCTATATTAGTAGTAATCAGTCATCCTCTCCTTTGCCTACATCCTAAGGAAACTAGCCAATGAGAGAAGAGCTCCCTGTTTCTGAGGTGGTGGGAGAGAAGTGGATTGGAAAACCAGTTATTTGATGCCAGACTGGAGCTGGGGGACACATTTTAAGTTCTGAGTCCTGGTCATAGGCAAGAACTATTGTTGTTGACGTCTCCTACAATCACTCAAGATGGTGCCCTGGTCCTAGCTTTGTTGTTGAGCATCCTCTGGGAAGGGAGAGATGGGGATCTTTGATGCTGAAGTTTATCCATATTTTTTTGTAGGCCTAGTCATGTATTAAAGGGCTGTGGATGGTGTTCATCTCTGAATCTCTCGTCCTTTCATGGCAGAGACAATATAAAACCTTTGCCCAGCTACCATAGCTTTAGCACAATGCTTTATATGTGCACGTGCAGTAGATACTTAATAGGTAAATCTATTGGTTATAATCACATCAGAGAATCTTATCTCCTTTCCAGTCTAACATATACTTAGTGATTTTCATCTCTGCAGAGCCCTTGCCTGACTTCAGACACTATCCTGGGAGAATGAATACAAAATTTATAGAAATGCCCAGGTAAATGGTGTTGAACTAAAAGTTCATATGAGGAGTTTGGTGAAAGATGCCACAGAAAAGGAGTTTTTGCTTTTCAAGTGTGATAGGAAACAACTTGTTTGACCTGGGAGAGTTTTGAAAGGTATATAACTTCAAAGTTCAGTTTTGACTGAAATAAAGACAATGTATTTGAAAGAGGACCCACGTGGCTCTGTGTGGGGCTATTTTAATTGAGCTGACCAAGTCACCGGGGATGAGTGTCCAGAGGGGAGGTCCAGAACCTGGGTTTTCCGTGACATAGGCTCATTGGTGGAAGGCCTTGGCTCTCCACTGACCAGGATGTCTGCTGACCTCAAGATGTGTTTTAAGAGTTGCTTTATGACAAGCATATTATTCTGTGGGAAAAAAGTTGCTTTATGAATTCCTACAAAGCGCTTTGAAATTTTGAGTGAAAATTTTCTTCAAACATGTCTATATATCTGTATAGCTGAGATGAATTTACACATTATTATTTCTAGCCAATAGATTCCTAGTGTGGGTTTTTTCATTACTCATTTATTCATTAATTCATTTCTTTATTCATCATTAATTCATTTAATATGTATAAAGCATGTGCTAACCTCTGACGCTATAAAAGATCAATAAGATCAGGCTTCCCTCAAGAACTTTATTATCTGTGAGGGAAAGATACAAGTCATTTAAAGAGATGCATTACAGTGTTGATGGCTCAGACTGTAAAGAATCTGCCTGCAATGCAGAAGACCTCGGCTTGATCCCTGGGATGGGAGGATTCCCTTGAGAAGGGAATGGCAACCCACTCCAGTATTCTTGCCTAGAGAATTCCGTGGACAGAGTAGCCTGGCAGGTGTTTCAAAGAGTTGGATATGACTGAGTGACTAACACTTTCAAAGTGCTACCGATGCGAATAAAATAGCTATGGTGTTCCTGGTGCCACCTAAAGCGAAAGAGGGCAGTGAGGAGAGACCGAGAGCTGGAGTGCAGGGGTGGTCAGAAACAAAATTTGCCAGGGAAGAAATGTTTGGACTGAACTTTAAAGAGACAGTTATCAGGGAAACAGATGAGGAGCTGTATGGAGCAGAGGGAGAAGGCATTCCGGGCGGAGGGTGAAATAAGAAATGAGAAGGTGCAACCGGCTCAGCCCCCTTGGGGCCATAGCTCTAGTGTGAGCAGAGAGCGAAGTGCAAAGGGGCAGGGGAGGCAGAAGAGGCACTTGCGCTGCACTCAGAGGGTCTCGTGTGGCCAGCCCAGGAATTTGTACTTTGCTGTCTAGGCACTGGAAGGTGTTTTGTTTTGTTTTTTAAACAAAACCATAGTTTTATTTACATTTCAGCAGTTTATTCATGTACATGTTTTTCTGTTCCAGGACGGAATTCAGGATCCTACGCGAAGAGTTGACTCATTGGAAAAGACTCTGATGCTGGGAGGGATTGGGGGCAGGAGGAGAAGGGGACAACAGAGGATGAGATGGCTGGATGGCATCACTGACTCGATGGATGTGAGTCTGAGTGAACTCCGGGAGATGGTGATGGACAGGGAGGCCTGGCAGGCTGCGATTCATGGGGTCACAAAGAGTTGGACACGACTGAGCGACTGAACTGAACTGAACTGAACTGAACTGAGCTGACACTCCATTTAGCTATCACGTCTTCTCCAATTTGTGACAGTTTCTCAGTCTTTCCTTATTCTCATGTGCTTGACACCCTAGGAGAGTGTGAGTCAGATATTTGTAGAACATCCCTCTGTTTGGGTTCATCTGATATTTTCTCATCATTAGACTGGAATTATGGATTTGGGGGAAGAACACCGCAGAGCTGAAGTACCCTCTCAGTGCGTCATATTGAGGGATACATGGGAACCTCGAGACTTCCTAATGGCGATCTGACCTTTTGACTGCTAAATTAAGATGGGCGTTGTCAGATGACTTTGCTGCAATATTACTGTTTTTCCCTTTTCATACTCCATTTGTTATGGATTGAATGTTTGTATCTCCCTGCCCTCCCCCGCCTCCTTCTTGTGCTGGACTCCTAATCTCCAAGGTATAAGGAGTTGAGGCCTTTGGAAAGTGATTCGGCCATGAGAGTCTCAGGAGTGAGATTCAGTTCAGTCACTCAGTCGTGGCCGACTTTTTGCAACTCCATGAATCGCAGCACACCAGGCCTTCCTGTCCATCACCAACTCCTGGAGTTCACCCAAACCCATGTCCATCGAGTTGGTGATGCCATCCAGCCATCTCATCCTCTGTTGTCTCGTTCTCCTCCTGCCCCCAATCTCTTCCAGCATTAGGGTCTTTTCCAATGAGTCAACTCTTCACATGAGGTGGCCAAAGTATTGGAGTTTCAACTTTAGCATCAGTCTTTCCAATGAACACCCAGGACTGATCTCCTTTAGAATGGACTGGTTGGATCTCCTTGCAGTCCAAGGGACTCTCAAGAGTCTTCTCCAACACCACAGTTCAAAAGCATCAATTCTTCGGCACTCAGCTTTCTTCACAACTCTCACAACTTTCACATTCATACATGACCACTGGAAAAACCATAACCTTGACTAGATGGACCTTTGCCGGCAAAGTAATGTCTCTGCTTTTGAATATGCTATCTAGGTTGGTCATAACTTTCTTTCCAAGGAGTAAGCGTCTTTTAATTTCATGGCTGCAATCACCATCTGCAGTGATTTTGGAGCCCCAGAAAATAAAGTCTGACACTGTTTCCACTCTTTCCCATCTATTTCCCATGAAGTGATGGGACCAGATGCCATGATCTTAGTTTTCTGAATGTTGAGCTTTAAAGCCAACTTTTTTTTCACTCTCCTCTTTCACTTGCATCAAGAAGCTTTTTAGTTCCTCTTCACTTTCTACCATAAGTGCAATTAGTGCCCTTGTAAATAAAAAAAGAGACTCTAGAGCTTGCTTGTCCATTTTGCTATGTGGGACATAGCAAGCTCTCACCAGGCACCAACTCTGCCAGCACCTTGATCTTGAACTTGCCAGCCTGTAGAACTGTGAAAAAGATACTTCCATTGTTTATAGGCCACTCAGTCTATTATATTCTGTTATAGCAGCCTGACTTGATTGTAGAAGTAGTTCATCAAGTCCAGTCTGTACTCAAAGGGAGGGGACTTGCCTCACTTCCTGGAGAGAGGAGTATCAAAACATTTGTGGACATATGTTAAAACCACCACAATAAGTGGTGAATAATTAATACAGAAAGATATTTGAGGCTATACAAACATCTTGTTTCTCCTTAATATTTCACTTTCTAGTTTTAGTGTTCATTAGCGGATCTTGCCTGTGGCAATGATTACTGTGGTGTTCTAATGGTAATTTTCTATTTCTCTCATTACTTTTACATTTATTATTTGGAATTCTTCTGTAAGGAAGATTGGTCCCTTCTCCCCCATTTATTTATTTGTATCACTATGGACTCATGTATATTTATTAATTCTTGTGTAATTCCAGGGTGATAACCAATACTATTGTTATTTAAGGGGCTTCCCAGGTGGCTCGAGTGGTAAAGAACCCATCTGCCAATGCAGGAGATGTAAGAGACATGGGTTCAATCCCTGAGTGGGAAAGATCCGCTGGAGAAGAGAATGGCAATCCACTTCAGTATTCTTGCCTGGAGAATTTCATGGTCAGAGGAGACTGGTGGGTTACAGTCAGAGGGGTACAAAGAGTTGAACATGAACTAAAGTGACTGAGCACGCACATGTTGTTATTTGTTTGGTTTCTCCAGTTATTCTAGCTTTGGCTATTCAGAGCTCTTTCAGGTTGTCCCCTGTGTTTTTTATTTTTATTTTAAAAATTTATTTATTTTTAATCGAAGGATAATTGCTTTACAGAATTTTGTTGTTTTCTGTCAAACCTCAACCTGAATTTATGTCTGATTTCTGTGTTGTTTTGACAAGTCCCCATCACTGAGTGTGTGTGCCTCCATGAGTGTGTTTTGAGTACTTCATTGTTTGGGGTATTACAAGATGCTCCAGACTCATATTTTATCCGCTCTGTCTCAACCCTAGAATCAGCCATGCCTCCAGAGAACTTTGGCTCCTTTCATTGGAGAATGGTATTTAGAAACCAATATCTGAGCACCGGATGTGCTTGTTGCTGCCTAATCACTGCTTCTAAGCTTTTAAGTAGAGAAGTAAGAACTATTAATATAATTAGAATATATCCTGACAGGCAATGCACAGGAGCCAGTAAGATGACTGAGGACGCCCTGCCAATTGTCTCAGCAAGAAATGAGGAGGCACTGAACCCTGGCAATGAAGGCCTTGATGGAAAGGATGGTATGGATTGTTGTTGCTGTTCAGCTGTGAAGTTGTGTCCGACTCTTTGTGACCCCATGGATTGCAGCACTCCAGGCTTCCCTGTCCTTCACTATCTCCCAGAGTTTGCTCAGATTCATGCCCATTGAATCTGTGATGCTATCTAACCATCTCATCCTCTACTGCTCCCTTCTCCTTTTGCCTTCAATCTTTCCCAGCATGAAGATCTTTTCAAATGAGTTGGCTCTTCACATCAGGTGGCCAGAATATTTGAGTTTATGGCCACCTACTCCAGTACTCTTGCCTGGAGAATCCCATGGACAAAGTAGCCTGGCAGGCTACAATCCATAGGGTTGTACAGAGTCAGACACGACTGAAGTAATTAAGCATCAGCAGCAACTTAAGCATCAGTCCTTCAAATGAATGTTCAGGGTTGATTTCCTTTAGGGTTGATTGGTTTGATCTCCTTGCAGTCCAAAGGATTCTCCAGCACCACAATTCAAAAGTGTCAATTTTTTGGCACTCAACCTTCTATATGGTTCAAGTCTCACATTCATACATGACTAGTGGAAAAACCATAGCTTTGATTATATGGATCTATGTAAACAAAGTGATGTCTCTGCTCTTTAATACATCTAGGCCAATATTTTGACCACCTAGTGGTCTAGTTTTTTAAAAAAATTAATTTTTAATTGAAGGATAATTACTTTACAGAATTTTGTTTTCTGTCAAACCTCAACATGAATCAGCCATAGGTTGACACATTTATCCCCATATATTTATCCCCACCCTTTTGAACCTCCCTCCCGTCTCCCTCCCCATCCCACCCCTCTAGGTTGTTATAGAGCCCCTGTTGGAGTTTCCTGAGCCATAGAGCAAATTCCTGTTGGCTATATATTTTACATATGGTAATGTTCAGTTCAGTTCAGTCTCTCAGTCGTGTCTGACTTTTTGTGACCCCATGGACTGCAGCACGCCAGGCCTCCATGTCCATCACCAACTCCCAGAATTTACTCAAACTCAGGTCCATCGAGTCAGTGATGCCATCCAACCATCTCATCCTTTGTTGTCCCCTTCTCCTCCTGCCTTCTATCTTTCCCAGCATCAGGGTCTTTTCAAATGAGTCCGTTCTTTGCATCAGGTGGCCAAAGTATTGGATTTTCAGCTTCAGCATCAGTCCTTCCAATGAATATTCAGGACTGATTTCCTTTAGGATGGACTGGTTGAATCTCCTTGCAAGGGACTGTCAAGTGTCTTCTCCAAAACCACAGTTCAAAAGCATAAATTCTTTGGTGCTCAGCTTTCTTTATAGTCCAATTCTCACATCCTATACATGACTACTGGAAAAACCATAGCCTAACTAGATGGACCTTTGTTGGCAAAGTAATGTCTTTGCTTTTTATATGCTGTCTAGGTTGGTCATAACTTTTCTTCCAAGGAGTAAGTGTCTTTTAATTTCATGGCGGCAGTCACCATCTGCAGTGATTTTGGAGCCCCCCAAAATAAAGTCTGACACTATTTCCAATGTTTCCCCATCTATTTGCCATGAAGTGATGGGACCAGATGCCATGAACTTCGTTTTCTGAATGTTGAGTTTTAAGCCAACTTTTTCACTCTCCTCTTTCACTTTCATCAAGAGGCTCTTTAGTTCTTCTTCACTTTCTGCCATAACAGTTGTGTCATCTGCATATCTGAGGTTGTTGCTATTTCCTCTGGCAATCTTGATTCCAGCTTATGCTTCCTCCAGCCCAGCGTTTCTCATCATGTACTCTGTATATAAGTTAAATAAGCAGGGTGACAATATACAGCCTTGACATATTCCTTTTCCTATTTGGAACCAGTCTGTCGTTCCATGTCCAGTTCTAACTGTTGCTTCCTGACCTGCATACAGATTTCTCAAGAGGCAGGTCAGGTGGTCTGTATTCCCATCTCTTTCAGAATTTTCCAGTTTATTGTGATCCACACAGTCAAAGGCTTTGGCATAGCCAGTAAAGCAGAAATAGATGTTTTTCTGGAACTCTCTTGCTTTTGCGATGATCCAGAGGATGTTGGCAATTTGGTTCCTCTGCTTTTCTAAAACCAGCTTGGATATCTGGAAGTTCATGGTTCATGTATTGCTAAAGCTTGGCTTGGAGAATTTTGAGCATTACTTTACTAGCAGGTGAGATGAGTGCAATTGTTCAGTAGTTTGAGCATTCTTTGGCATTGCCTTTCTTTGGAATGAAAACTGACCTTTTCCAGTCCTGTGGCCACTGCTGAGTTTTCCAAATTTGCTGGTATATTGAGTGCAGCACTTTCACAGCATCATCTTTCAGGATTTGAAATAGCTCTACTGGAATTCCATCACCTCCGCTAGCTTTGTTCATAGTGATGCTTCCTAAGGCTCACTTGACTTACATCCCAGGATGTCTGGCTCTAGGTGAGTGATCACACCATCGTGATTATCTGGGTTGTGAAGATCTTTTTGTACAGTTCTTCTGTGTATTCTTGCCACCTCTTAATATCTTCTGCTTCTGTTAGGTTCATACCATTTCTGTCCTTTATTGAGCCCAACTTTGCATGAAATGTCCCCTTGGTATCTCTAATTTTCTTGAAGAGATCTCTAGTCTTTCCCAGTCTGTTGTTTCCCTCTATTTCTTTGGATTGATGGCTGAGGAAGGCTTTCTTATCTCTCCTTTCTATTCTTTGGAACTCTACATTCAGATGCTTATATCTTTCCTTTTTTCCTTTGCTTTTTGCTTCTCTTCTTTTCATAGCTATTTGTAAGGCCTCCTCAGACAGCCATTTTGCTTTTTTGCATTTCTTTTTCTTGGGGGTGGTCTTGATCCCTGTCTCCTGTACAATGTCACGAACCTCTGTCCATAGTTCATCAGGCCCTCTATCAGATCTAGTCCCTTAAATCTATTTCTCACTTCCACTGTATAATCATAAGAGATTTGATTTAGGTCATACCTGAATGGTCTAGTGGTTTTCCCTTTCTTCAATTTAAGTCTGAATTTGGCAATAAGGAATTCATGATCTGAGCCACAGTCAGCTCCCAGTCTGTTTTTGCTGACTGTTATAGAGCTTCTCCATCTTTGGCTGCAAAGAATAGAATCAATCTGATTTTGGTGTTGACCATCTGGTGATGTCCATGTGTAGAGTCTTCTCTTGTGTTGTTAGAAGAGGGTGTTTGCTATGACCAGTGCGTTCTCTTGGCAAAACTCTATTAGTCTTTGCCCTGCTTCATCCTGTATTCCAAGGCCAAATTTGCCTGTTACTCCAGGTAACAGGACTTAACTTCCTACTTTTGCATTCCAGTCCTCTATAGTGAAAAGGACATCTTTTTTGGGTGTCAGTTCTAGAAGGTCTTGTAGGTCTTCATAGAACCATTCAACATCAGCTTCTTCATCATGAGTGGTTGGGGCATTGACTTGGATTACTATGATATGAATGGTTTGCCTTGGAAACGAACAGAGATCATTCTGTCGTTTTTGAGATTGCATCCAAGTACTGCATTTCAGACTCTTGACCACGATGGCTACTCCATTTCTTCTAAGGGATTCCTGCCCACAGTAGTAGATATAATGGTCATCTGAGTTAAATTCACCCATTCCAGTCCATTTTAGTTCGCTGATTCCTAGAATGTCGACATTAACTCTTGCCATCTCCTGTCTGTCCACTTCCAGTTTGCCTTGATTTTTGGAGAAGGCAATGGCAACCCACTCCAGTACTCTTGCCTGGAAAATCCCATGGATGGAGGAGCCTGGTAGGCTGCAGTCCACGGGGTCGCTAAGAGTCGGGCATGACTGAGTGACTTCACTTTCACTTTTCACTTTCACGCATTGGAGAAGGAAATGGCAACCCACTCCAGTATTCTTGCCTGGAGAATCCCAGGGACAGAGGAGCCTAGTGGGCTGCCATCTATGGGGTAGCACAGAGTCGGACATGACTGAAGCGACTTAGCAGCAGCAGCATGGACCTAATATTCCAGGTTCCTATGCAGTGTTGCTCTTTAAAGCATCAGACCTTGCTTCCATCACCAGTTACATCCACAAGTAGGTGGTGTTTTTGCTTTGGCTCCTTCCCTTCATTCTTTCTGAAGTTATTTCTTCACTTATCTCCAGTAGCATATTGGAAACCTACCAACCTGGGGAGTTCATCTTTCTGTGTCCTATCTTTTGCCTTTTCATGCTGTTCATGGGGTTCTCAAGGCAAGAACACTGAAGTGGTTTGCCATTCCCTTCTCCAGTGGACCACATTTTGTGGGAACTCTCAATCATGACCCTTCCATCTTGGGTGGCTCTACATGGCCCTATGGTAATGTAAGTTTCCATGTTACTCTTTCCATACATCTCACCCTCTCCTCCCCTCTCCCCATGTCCATAGTCTATTCTCTATGTCTGTTTCTCCATTGTTGGCCTCTAGATAAATTCTTCAGAACCATTTTTCTGGATTCTGTATATGTGCATTAGAATACGATGTTTATCTTTCTCTTTTACTTCACTCTGTATAATAGGTTCTAGGTTCATCATAGCTTTTCTTCCAGAAGCAAGCATTTTTTAATTTCGTAGATGCCACTTTGTGGATTATCTAGACATTGGTCTCCAGCAGAGGTAGCCTGAGTTCAACTCTGCTACTTGCTGGCTGTTTGCTCCTGCTGCTGCTAAGTCACTTCAGTCGTGTCGACTCTGTGCGACCCCATAGACTGCAGCCCAACAGGCTCCCCCGTCCCTGGGATTCTTCAGGCAAGAACACTGGAGTGGGTTGCCATTTCCTTCTCCAATGCATGAAAGGGAAAAGTGAAAGTGAAGTCTCTCAGTCGTGTCCGACTCTTTGCGACCCCATGGACTGCAGCCCATCAGGCTCCTCCATCCATGGGATTTTCCAGGCAAGAGTACTGGAGTGGGGTGCCATTGCCTTCTCCATGCTGGCTGTTTAACTTGGCCAAAGCATTCATCCTCTCTTGCTCTTAGTTTCTTCATTTAGGAAAAAGAGGTTAAGAACATCTGTTGAGAGAGTCAACTGAAACAAAATGTGGAAGTCCTCGGTGATGTCAAATGATTGTCCCAGGAATCTAATTTTATTGATAAACAGTCTTCAATTTCTCTGTTTGCTTTTTTGATGGTCGAGGGCCTAGCACCCTAGAGAAGCAAGGAAGCATGGATACATCATGGGAAGGGCCAGAGAAAGGGGCCCAGGGAAAGGCAGACATCCTGCCAGTCTGAGTGCTATGGAATAGATTTTGCGCCCTCTCAAATTCATGTGTTGCATTACCTAGTGCCCCTGTAATTGGACATGGGTTTTTCGGAGGAAAATTAGGTCAAGATAGTGGGGCCCTGATCTGATAGGATTGTGATTTTATAAGATGAAGAGAAACAGATATTTCTGTCTATCCTGTGAGGATGCTGTAAGAAGGTGCCATCTGCAAGTCAGAGAGAGAGTTCGCACTGGGAATTGAAGAGGCTGATGCTTTGATCTGGGACTTTTAGCCTCTACGACTGTGAGAAAATGAATTCTGTTGTTAAGCCACTCCGGTCTATGGTAGTTTGTCATGGCAGCTTGTGTTGCCTAATCCATTGATTATAAACCAAGGGAGCAGAGCAAAACCATGGAACGTATTCACAACAGTTTTGACGAGCAACGGCTGGCAACGGAGGAAGAGCCCGTGCCCACAGCTTCCCCACTGCTCCTCTCAGGCAGGGTTTCCCCAGGTGTGCGTGGCCTGAGGCTGGGTGGTGGGAATGACTGGGAACACTGGGCTGGCATGGACGAGAGAAGGTGGCTCCTAAGAATGCTGTTGGCTTAACTGGGCACCAGGAGGCTGCAGAAGAGAGTGCTTTAGGAATGTTTCTTTGCTGGGGCCTATACGGCTAGTGATAGTATTTCCTGGTTCTCCTTCAAATTAGGATTTGTAGTCTGGAAAAGAGTTTTTCTGTGTTGTGCTTTACTCTGTGTAGAAAATACAGCAATGTACTATCTCTGTGTGCAAGATGTGTGCAGCGTGCCCTTGGTCTTGCTGTTAGCCATTGTAAGACCCAAGATGTCTTGTATTTGGGGATTTAAATAATAACTTCTGAACTATTTTGGAGTTTTCCAGGGCAGCTAGAGATTTGGGTGGCTTGTCTGCTCTGTCCTGCTGATTTTGCCTCCAACCAGTTGCCTCAGTGGCAGAGTCCCCAGTCCAGCGCTCTAATCGTGGAGTAGAGGGACTTCCTTGTTTGACTCTCTGTCTTCTCCCCCACCCATCCCAGGACCTTCTGTGCTGCTCATCCCCTCCTTGTTTCTCCGTCCCCAGAGTCTCTCTTGTGCTGGCAAGTCCTGCTCTCTCTGCCTCCTTGTTACCTCTCAGGAGGCTGAGGGTGGTGTGGGTGAAGGGAGGAATGGAAAGGTACCTTCACAGAGTCGGGATGATAAAGTACTTGTAAAATAATAAAATTTCTTCCAGACCACAGCTAACCATCCTGTGAGGAATTTAAGCTGGAGAGTGCCTCTGTCTCCTTGAGCCATTTTAGTTCTGTATTTAAAAATCCTAGGAAGAGGGAGAAGAAGGGGGAAAAACCACATCATTTCTCGAGGATAATATAATCCTTGATATTTGAGTATGTTCAATGTTCCAAGCACTCTTCATGCATTAAATAGACTCAGTCATCATCCCATTTTCTAGGCACCATTGTTATACCCATTCTACCAATGGGGAAACTGAGGTTCATGGAAGTGAAATAACTTATCCACATTCTCATAGCTAGTCAGTGTCAGAGCGTGGTTTCAATTTGAGGGTGGTGTGACACTAGAGCTTGCCTTTTAACTATGGCACTATGCAGAGTTACAGAATCAAATGATGTATTTATGTTTATAGTAAAGTACTTTTACTGGACTGGATATGTACTGCTGATATCAGAAATGTCTGAGAACATAGATGATACGTGGGTATCAGTGAGAGAAGACCCAGGCACCCGAGTGAGAGAGGATGTGTAACAAGAAATGGCAATGTATGATAGTACCAGTGTGTGGCGGGAGAGGAAGCTCTGCCAGGTGGAGAGCTAGGGGGGCTCAAGACCCCATTTCCCACACCGATGGCCATGGCTGCTAAGCTTACTTCCTTTCCTTACACCGCCTAGCAACTATTTTTCGACAGCGATCACTTTAGTTCAGCTTTCTGATATCATCTAGACTTCTACATAATTTAGGAACTTCTTTGATGTAGCACGACTTGCTGGGTTTGTAATCTGAAAGGCATCTGGGGGAAATTTCTTGTAAGTGGGCCAGGGTGAGCACTTGGAGTCTACGGTGTAATCATTTCATCCTCATTTATGCTGGCTCCCCTATGTCCACGCCAGCTCCAAGTCCTTTTGGATCACTTGTTCTTTAACCTAAATATTTAGTTGCCCCATTTTCATTGCTATCCTAGAAACAGCTCACAATGTCATAAGTTCTTTTGATATATGGTAGAATGACTGAGCAACTGAACTGACTGACTGAGAATGTCTTTCTCTCCACTTTTTTTTTTTTCTTCCTATGACCCTTATAGAAATGACATTTTGTTTTGACATTTTGGTCATCGGATGTGTCAGATTTTTCATTTGTCACCAGTAGAAGAAGTTGTTTGTGCACAAAAGAACCAGAAGGTTTGGAATATTTATGTGTACATACCTAATTTTTCAGTTACCTATTGCTTATAAAGAAACCAACCCAGGGGACCTCCCTGTTGGTCCAGGAGTTAAGACTCCACACTTTCAATGCAGGGGACATTGGTTTCATCTCTGGTCAGGGAACTAAGATCCCACATGTGGTGCAGGGTGGCCAAAACAAATAATAATAAAAAAGGAACCAATCCAGACTTATTAGGTTGAGAACAGTTTCATATAATCTCTTCAAGTTCCATTGGTTGGCTAGGCTGAGGGGTTCTTGCTTGGGATGTTTCATGTAATGGAAGTCAGACATAGTTGAATCTGGAGTCATTTGAAGTGTTGCCGGAGCCAGAAAACCCCAATGCTTCCTCATTCCTCATACCTCATCTAGGAGGCCTGGCAGAGCTGAGGACCATGGGACCTCTCCTTGTCATGGGTCTCTTAGGATAGTAAGACTTGTTACGCAGTGGGTGGCTCCTTGCAGAGCGAAAGCTGCAAGGTTTCTTATAACTTCAGAAGTCACAATGAATGATTTTTGCCACATTCACTATTGGTCACATATTCACCGTGGAAGGTACAACATAATACCTAAGGTCTTAAACACTGGAGGCGTGGTTCACGTGGGACCATCTTTGAAGAGTAGTTATCTTAGTCTACATTTTACCTCTAATAATTCAGACAATTTCACATGCAAAGTATACTCACCCCTCCTTACAAGACACTGCCTCCTTTCCCTCACAAAATCGTGTCTCATTTTGGCATTGGGCTCAGTGTTCTGGTTATCTATTGCTGTACAACAGAGCGCTCCAAAACTGTGACTTTAGCTGCCATTTTATTATTGTGATTCTGTGGGATATTTGGGCTCCCCTGGGATATTCTGCTCCAGGTGGGGTGATGCTGGATCATCTTCGGCTTGACTGGGCTGAAAGATCCAAGATGGTTCCCTACGTGGCTGGCAGTTGATACTTGCAGTCCTGGTCTTGAGCAGAGAATGGTAAACACCTGTAGACTTTGACGGTGGCCTCCCTGGTGGCTCAGCGGTGAAGAATCCATCTGACAATGCAGGAGATGTTGTTTGATCCCTGGGTTGGGAAGATTCTCCAGAGGAGGAAATGGCAACCCGCTCCAGTATTCTTGTCTGGAGAATCTTGTGAACAGAGGTGCCTGGCGGGTTACAGTCCATGTGGTCACAAGTGAGTCAGACATGATTTAGTGATTAAACAACAGCAACAAAAACGACAGACTTTGACTATTTTGGGTTAGTTCAAGACTGACTCAGATCCCCACATGGACCAGGGGCAGGCTGCTTTCAGCCAGTGGATGTGTGACTCCCTGTGAGGTTTCTGTGGGACTAACATCATTTTTGTAATGAGTGTTTAGGGCTTTAGGGCACCCAAAGGGTGAGTCCTCCCAGGGGCCACGTGCTACCTCACATGCACTGGATGGGGAAAGACCATTGCTTCTCATTTCAGGCTCCTCCTCTTCATCTCTCATTGCTCTTTTATAAACACCGTTGAGTGTATTTTCTCTCTCAAGCGTGTGCTCTCTGGCTTCTGTTCACGATGACTAACAGTAGACAGAGCTGGTGGAAGACATGAGTACCTTAAAGAAAAGCCATCAATGCCCAGGCATCGCCCCAGCCGATAGCCGCTGTCACCGTTTCCACTCAGCTTCTCTCTTTGTATCCTGTTTCCTCTTATTCCAATCCATACACACAGGTGGAGTTCCCACAGTTTCCCTGGAGAGAGCTGTGCTGTGGTGAGAACGCAAAAACAAACCAGAAATCATATCTCATCCTGAGGAGCTAATGCTTGTGTAAGGCAGAAAAGATGCATTTACAAATAACCAGACCATTCTGCAGAAACAAGTGCAGCCTGAAGAAAGGTGCAAACTGCCTGTTGCAGGAGGTCAGAGGACAGAAAAATTCCACTTCTGTTTTCTGTCTTTGATTCTCCTCCCAGCTCCAGACGAATTATTAAATGTCCCACTTCAATTTCCCCAGATGTCTAATGAGGAAAACATACCTTCTTTTACAAGTCTTGCTGGGGAGTCATGAGTTAGTGACAAGGTATCTGAAAAGGCTTCGGGATTTCATTTTCACAGCATCCAAACACCTCTTTAACCTTCTAGCACGTGAAACGAGGAGGGCAGGTGAAGTGGTTTAGATCTGTGTGTGTGAGCATGTGGACGTGTGTGTGTGCGCACGTGTGTCATGCGCATGCGTGTGCCCGCCACGCTCCAGAGGAGGCCACAGGGGGTAATAAAAGGGAGGCCTGCTGGGACCACCAATTTCTTTTTCCCATCTGTGATGGCTGGGCCCCGTGCTTCACACTGGGAAGGGTATCAGCAAACTCTCCTCTGCCTTGTGGCGCGGCCGCCTTTAATTCATATTTGCATGTGTTGTGAGACTAGCCAGGCAGCTGAGCGACTGCCCAGGAGTGGAGCTCGTGATGATGCAGAGAAATGAAATCACTGTTTAATGAGAATCGGTGAGATAAGGTCCACAGATGGACCATTCGGGGGGCTGTGTTTGAACCACGGTATTCCATTCATTTTATAATATACCTTACTGTGGGCTTAAATTGCATTCTTAGAAAATTTAGCCCAGCATGACTAGTTCTTCTTAGAATAGCATCACTAACATAATGTTGTATTCAGTAAGTCTGTTGCATAAAAGGTTATCTTGTAATTTTTATCATTATAAGTCTCCAGTGCTTCTAGAATTTACCTTCAAAAATACTGCAAAATGATACCTTTGATGCAGTTGTGTTTTAGAGTAAGCTCTAAAAAGCTGTGTCTGCAAATTCTATGCCTCAGTTTACCCTCTATAACATTGTTTCTAGATTTTTACAGTTCTTTTTATAAATCAACTCTCTAAAAAAATATACTAGTGATATTTTTCCTATAGCACTTAATCTTTGACAATTAATATTCTAGTTGTGTATTTTTTGTCTATTTTTATCTTTGCAGTATATTTGACTAAGTGTAGGGTTTGGAGTTAGACAAATTAGGGTCTGAATTTCAACTCTCAAGCAGTTGTGATCACAGGCAAGTCACATATTGTTATGAAGACAAGGTAGGTACAAAACATTTAACCCTGCCTATCACATATTAGAAACGCTATAATCAATTCTAGCTATTATTGTAAGAATGATAAATTTTCTGGTTTAGCCTCTCTAACCTAACTATAACTACATTATTCTTGGAAAATTTCACCTGACCTTGTTTTGTCTGTATCTGTGGAATTACTTTTCTTATTGAAAGACACATTATTCACAGCTGGTTTTAGGCTCATGAGTTCTTCTTACACAGTGGGAAACTAATAAATGAATTAAGCACATATTTCATAAAAGATTGCTATATTTATATGTGTATACATAAATATAATTTTCAACAATGAAAAGTAACTTGTCATAAATAGTTTATTTCATGAGATTAAAAGATAGGAAACCAGTAAATGACACTTAAAAATGCAATTCTGGGTCACACAAATCTTCATGAAATTACACAAGATCTTGTGATTGTATTACATTGAAAAAGAAGATTGGATAGCAAAATAGCCAGCCACCATGAGAATTATTCTATTGGAACAAACTGTTAGAAAAGGAAGAAGTAAACTTTCTAGGAGTTCCAAATCACAGAGAATTTAGATCGAAGGAATTTGCCATCGTGTTTTCTGAAATAGGCATTGAATTTTATGTTGGATGAAAGAATTGGTTTAGGGAGGGAGTGGTTCCTCAGAATGAAGCTCTTCCAGGCGCCCTCCTGCTTTGTTTTTGCCTGGGGCATTGTTTTCTGTTTGCCAAGACCAGCTGCTTCCTTGCTGGCCAGGTTTCCATTTAGCAGCCCAGGGCTGCTTTTCTGAAGTGGGGGAATCTGCCCCTCTGAGGCTGGACGGGGCAGCTGTGTGTCCCCAGGCTGGGCGAGGAGGATGAACTGCCTTGAGGCCGGGCTGGATGCGTTCTTGCTACCGTACTTTCACCGTGCTCTCTTCTCGGATCTTCAACAAACGTAACCTCTGCCAGCTGTGTCTGAGCTCCTCAGCTCTGCTGCCTCTGGGAGGCAGGCCGGCAGACAAAGGGGGCTGGCTCCTCATTAGATGCCAGCTATTTTTTTCCACATGGTCTCCGGGAACAGTTACTAATCATACCAGACCCTGAAACAAGTAAAGACGTTCCTATCTGCTAAGCGTGAGATCTGTTGCTGGCACACAAACAAATCTCAAACTACCTTAACACAAACACAGAAACACGCACATTGTAAAATGTACCATTAATCAGGCATCAACAAGTATTCATTCACTTATTATGTGATGTGGGGGAGACAGAGGAAAACAGCTCTGCTCTAAAGAGTTGGTCAGACCTTGAGGAGTAAATCTTGTCTCCCACTGTAGCTGAATGCTGCTGCTGCTGCTAAGTCTCTTCAGTCATGTCCGACTCTGTGTGACCCCATAGACAGCAACCCACCAGGCTCGCCCGTCCCTGGGATTCTCCAGGCAAGAACACTGGAGTGGATTGCCATCTCCTCCAATGCATGAAAGTGAAAAGTGAAAGTGAAGTCGCTCAGTCGTGTCCGACTCTTAGCGACCCCACGGACTGCAGCCTACCAGGCTCCTCCGCCCATGGGACTTTCCAGGCAAGAGTACTGGAGTGGGGTGCCATTGCCTTCTCCATAAATAGAGTCACTGCAGATATAATTAGTTAAGGTGAGGTTTTATTCGGGATGTGTGTGTGTAAGGCTAATCCAATAGGACTTTATAATCCTTATAAAATGAGGAAATTTAGGCACAAGCACCCCACAGGGAGAATTCCATTTTTTCGTAGATTTGCCACTGACTGACATGACCTTGCTTATTTTTGTTGATTTATTTCCCAATTTTTTAAAAAAATGAAGTATAGTTAATTTACAGTGTTGTGCCACTTTCTGCTGTATAGCAAAATGACTCAGTTACACACACATACACATTCTTTTGTTGTATTCTTTCCCATTATAGTTTAATCACAGGATACTGAATATACTTCCCTGTGCTGTATATTAGGACTTTGTTGTTTATCCATCATAAATGTAACAGTTTGCATCTACCAACCCCAAACTCCCAGTCCATCCCTCTTCCTCCCCTCCCGTTGGCAGCTACAAATCTGTTGTCTATGAGTCTGTTTCTGTTTTGTACATAGGTTCATTTGTGACATATTTTAAATTCTAGATATGGTATTTGTTTTTCTCTTTCTGACTTATTTCACTTAATATGATAATCTCTAGTTGCATCCATGTTGCTACAAATGGCATTGTTTAGTTCTTTTTTACGGCTGTGTAGTATTCCATTGTAAATATGCACCATATCTTCTTTACCCATTCCTCTGTCAAAGGGCAGTCAGGTTGCTTCCATGCTTTGGCTTTTGCAAATAGGGCTGCTATGAACATGGGGGTGCATGCAGCTTTTTGAATTATGGTTTTGTCCAGGTATACTCCCTGGAGTGGGATGGCTAGATCATATGGTAATTTTATTTTTAGTTTTCTGAGGAACCTCCATATTGTTCTCCATAGTGGCTGCCCCAACTTACATTCCCACCAACAGTGTAAGAGGGTTCCCTTTTCTCTGCACCTTCTCCAGCATTTGTTATTTGTAGACTTTTTAATAATGGCCTTTCTGACAGGTCTGAGGTGGTACCTTTGTTGGTTTTTTAAAATCATCTTTTTTTCCCACATCCAAGCTTAAACTCCTGGAGGCCAGCACTCCTGTCTGTTCTGTTTAGCGCTTGGCACAAAGTAGATACTTGAAAATTATCTGTTGCAAGAAGACATAAATAGAAAAGTGAGGTTTAATTTGGGAAGGTAGACTTTTGCGTGTGGGCATAGCTGTACTTCTCCCCCCTTCCCTCTCTCGTCCCTCCCTCCCTCCTTTCTTTCCTTCTTTCCTTCCTCTGTCTCTCCTGTCACTTTAAGGCTCGAAGAAAGTATCTGTGCTCACTGCACAAACACAAGTTGTTCTCTCCCTGCTGTGGTGAGTGCGGTTTTGTCTCGTTTTGCACTTCACTCTGTCTCTGAGCTGCAGAGAGGCCAGGCGGTTAGTTCTCAGTCCTGCTGGGCCACCTCTCCCGGGAGGAAAGGCAGGAGAAGGGAACTAGCCCTGCATTTGCGGTGCTCGGAAGCCGCTGACGCTGAATTGCTCAGGGCCTCTCCCAAGGACCCGTGGAGGAAGGCATTACCTCCACCTCTGCATTTGAGCGGAAGAGGCTCTGTACATCCAGGAACGGAGGACCAGCATGTGGATATGTCCACGCAGTCCTGTGCATCAGAAAGACTTGGGACGGCATACGCTGTGAAAGTCCTACTTCCTCCCTTTAAACACCCAGTAAATCATGAAAAGGGCTCAGAAACATAATTTGGTCACTGGATGATAATGGCTGTGTTTGGGCTCACCAGCTGGAGAAATACAGGAAGGTTGGACTGAGATGATAGGCAGTGGGTGGAGGAGGCTACTGGGAAAATGCTTCAGATAAACGTTTCTGGGATAAAGTCCTGAGCCAAGGGAATGACAGTGGGAACAGAGAGGAAAAGACTGATCTGACTGTTGATGATGTATTTAATGTTCAGTGATTAAATGTTATCTTTATTTATGTACAATCCATACTTCACCTACTGCTGAGAAGGACTTGAAGGGGGTGGCTAGTTGAAGGTGAGGGATGAGTTAAGAATGACCCTGACTCCCCAAGCCTGAGTGATGAGGAAAAGAAGGGTATTCCTATCTGAGTCAGGAAGGGCTGGGAGGAGAAAATACTTGTGAGCAGACAATGACGTGTTCAGTTTTGGATTAGTCACTCTTGAGGTGATGACGCATATTCAGATAGAAGAGTCTCCTAGACTACTGTAAACAACTTACTCAAAGAACTCCTGCCATTCATAGGCAGGGTGCCTGAAAAAGAAATATATGTGATGAGCAGATAAATAGGAACCCCATAGCTTATAGCTGTAGCCATTGTTTGTGTTTTACTGCCTTTCAGTGTAGTATTTTTGCTCCAAAGGAGTGGTAATTTTGATTATCATATGTTTGCACATGCATGCACCCTTCTCCTGCAAACACACATTCTGAGAAGTCTTTTCTATGGTTGCATCCTAGGATCTTGAAACTATACCAGGAGAGCCTTTCTTCTGTCTGCTTCATATGGCCCCTCCACTCTCATTCTCCAATAGGAAGCTCCGTGTGTTGTCCTGAGATCTCTTCCTCATTTCTTGAATAGAAGGACTGCGTTTCCCGCAGCCTCAAGTAACTTTTCTTCTGCTCTCCTTCATCTGAGAGAAGCTTATAGTGTTTTTCTTGGAAAACCACATGAAAAAAGGTGTGGTAGGTAAGATGGGTAAGGTGGGAACTCTGCAAATGTGCACCAAGTTAGGACTTAGAAGCAGACGAATGAGGTTACAGCTGGAAATATCCAAGGTTGTTGATGGGTGAAAATGTCTGATTGGCCAATGCACCCTCCTTAAAGGCTCGCAAGTGGAAGGGCATGGATTTATTACCTCATTTCTAGAACTGATTATTTCATAGAATCCACACCAGGATTTTATTACTTTCTATAGTGTGTGTCAAAATTCACAGTATGTTTAATTTTCACCAGTATCTAAATCTTAAACTCTCTTTGATTCAATGGGGCCCGAGAAAAAGATATTTTTCCTTTTTTGTTTCGAAATTGTTAGAAACATAATAATTTTTTAAAAATTATGCAAGCCAAACATTCACAAACAGAAAGATAGACATTAATGAGTAGAATCTGTTATCTTATCCCTCCCTTGAATTCCATTCCTTTCAGGAGGTAGCTGGTAAACAGTTTGATATATAGCTTTCTATGCCAACATCCACTGGATCATCGAAAAAGCAAGACAGTTCCAGAAAAACATCTATTTCTGCTTTATTGACTATGTCAAAGCCTTTGACTGTGTGGATCACAATAAACTGTGGAAAATTCTGAAAGAGATGGGAATACAGACCACCTGACCTGCCTCTTGAGAAACCTATATGCAGGTCAGGAAGCAACAGTTAGAACTGGACATGGAACAATAGACTGGTTCCAAATAGGAAAAGGAGTACGTCAAGGCCGTATATTGTCACCCTGCTTATTTAACTTCTATGTAGAGTACATCATGAGAAATGCTGGACTGGAAGAAGCACAAGCTGGAATCAAGATTGCAGGGAGAAATATCAATAACCTCAGATATGCAGATGATACCACCCTTATGGCAGAAAGTGAAGAGGAACTAAAAAGCCTCTTGATGAAAGTGAAAGAGGAGAGTGAAAAAGTTGGCTTAAAGCTCAACATTCAGAAAACTAAGATCATGGCATCCGGTCCCATCACTTCATGGGAAATAGATGGGAAACAGCGGAAACAGTGTCAGACTTTATTTTGGGGGGCTCCAAAATCACTGCAGATGGTGACTGCAGCCATGAAATTAAAAGACGCTTACTCCTTGGAAGAAAAGTTATGACCAACCTAGATAGCATATTAAAAAGCAGAGACAGTACTTTGCCAACAGAGGTCTGTCTACTCAAGGCTATGGTTTTTCCTGAGGTCATGTATGGATGTGAGAGTTGGACTGTGAAGAAGGCTGAGCGCCAAAGAATTGATGCTTTTGAAATGTGGTGTTGGAGAAGACTCTTGAGAGTCCCTTGGACTGCAAGGATATCCAACCAGTCCATTCTGAAGGAGATCAGCCCTGGGATTTCTTTGGAAGGAATGATGCTCAAGCTGAAACTCCAGTACTTTGGCCACCTCATGCAAAGAGCTGACTCATTGGAAAAGACTTTGATGCTGGGAGGGATTGGGGGCAGGAGGAGAAGGGGACGACAGGGGATAAGATGGCTGGATGGCATCACTGACTCGATGGACATGAGTTTGGGTGAACTCCGGGAGTTGGTGATGGACAGGGAGGCCTGGCGTGCTGCAATTCATGGGGTCGCAAAAAGCTGGACATGACTGAGCAACTGAACTGAACTGAAAGATGCTAGTGGTTTCTCTTATATTAGTCACAATAGTCTTTCAGCTGATTATTTTAGATTTCTGGGTAGATAATCACGTCATACACAGATAATTAGTTTCGTAGGAATTTCTTTCCATTTCCCCATCTCATTTCTTTTCTGTACTTCTTGTACTGGCCAGGACTACCAGTATCATGGTCATAATTGATGGCAGAATTTCTTGTCCTGTCTTTAGCTTAAATGGAAGAGGTGTTGTTTTTCTTCTTACTTAACTCAGTTTGATCATGTATACACATATTGTTAGATTTGTTATCACTTAATTGGAGAAATTTCCTTCCTTGTTTGTATCAAGGAATATGTATAGACAGTAGATGATGTGGTGGCTTGAAGAATGAAGAATAGGTCTGTAAAGAAGGTTGTTTTGGTACACTGCTATGGGAAGAAAGAGGGAGGAAGAATAGAGACTTAAAGTACAAGGAAAGCAGGATGAAAAAGAAGGTAAGAAGAGCTATGAGAGAGAAAGTATGAACACAAAATAAGACAATAACAGCAGAGGGTGCTTGTTCCCAGACCTCAGTAGAAAATGTGGCTGGACGAAATGCGGGTAGAAGAAAGGACATGCGTGGCAGGAGAAAGGGAAAGTGAGTGATAGGCACTGGGTGAGGATGGCCATGGGGCATTGTCATGGCATCAGGACTGAGGTGGAATTGTGGGTAAACCCTTAACAGCCAAGATTTCCTAACACATGGCCAGAAATCCTGCACCATCTAAGCAATGACAGCGCCATACTCAGACACCTTGACCGCTCCAACTAATGTTGATGGGGCTCAGATGTCAGGGTGTGGCAGGGTCGTCTGTGTGCTTAAGACTGAATGCGCAAGTTTGGAGTTATAAGCACATTTTCCATTGCAGAGTCCGTTTGGCACCCACCCTCCACAGAAGTGGACTGCTCAGAGGTGATGGAACACATTGTAGGATGCTGTAAATGTTCTGCCAATTTCCAGCTCACGTGAAGCATGTAAGTGCCTTGGAGAAAGATAAGGATTTTCCTGTGTAAATGTAATCAGGATGACTGAAACTCAAGTTTCCCTCGGTATCTCAGTACTATATTACAGCCTCTCTTCTGTACACCTGCCACTCTAAAGATGCCAGACTCTGACATCTGTATATTTCCAAGTCCATATTATTTTAAGGGTCTTTTCTTCATAATCATGATTTTTTTCCCTTTAAGTCATTTACTAGGAATAAGCTTAAAGTTAGTTAATTTTTTAAATGGCAAGTTGCTTTTTTCATTTTTCCTCTCTCAAAGGAATCTCTACCAAAGTTCTCTTCTCCTAGGCTGTCACTGTACTTGGTGGTGTTATTTTCCTAACACTTACGTCACTGTTGATGTCATTGTTCCCCTAGACTGTATGGCCTCTGAGGACTGATAACTGTGTCTTTCTGACTTTCCTTCTTTCATTCTTTACACAGTGCCTGGAATATAAAGAGTAATCAGCAAATTGGTTAATAAATTAATTCTTAAAACAAATGAACAAGATAATGTATTTACATGTATTTTTCTTAGGAATAGTCTCAAGCGTTCGGAGTGAATTTATCAAGGCAAACGTGAGAATGGAGGTAATTGCTTTGCCAAATATATTTTAGTAGTTTTGCTTAATAGAATACTTAATTGGTTTGTCATGTGAATATTGGTTGATATCTATTGCTGTTACCGTGGAGTATACCATCACAACCATCATCATCACCAGACTGTTAGGTAGTGTTCTTGGAGGTATAGGATTTCAAGCACTCTTTGGTGACTAATTCATTCTTTCTCTCATTATTATTCCTATGAGATAGTAGGTGGTGGAGCATAATTTTTTTTCTGGACTCTGTGTCTGGGGAACTTCTTCCTGGGGCAAAGCTAAGCAGATTCACTTTCTTTTTACAGCCCTTTGTACAGAAGGACAGTAAAGGGCAGTCTTTGCATAGAGGCCAGAGGTCACTGGGTTGCTGACAGGGAGGGGTCTGTGGACTCCTTGGGAAGGAGCATAGTCACACTCTGAGGGAGGGGAGCTGGCTGGGCAAATTTCCTCTCATTTTCTGGGACCTGTTGCTCTCCAGTTCTGCTCTGGACAGTTTCCCTTTGGGGCTTATGGGTTTTCAGAATAGATAAATATCACAGGACCATGAACCTCTTCCCAGGTGGCGCTAGTGGTAAGGAACCCCTCTTCTAGTGCTAGGAGACATAAGAGACACAGGTTCAACTCCTGGGTCGGGAAGATCCCCTGGAGGAGGGCATGGCAACCCATTCCAGTATTCTTGCCTGGAGAATCCCATGGACAGAGGAGCCTGATGGGCTATAGTCCATGGGGTTGTAAAGAGGCAGACACGACTGAAACGACTTAGCAGGCATGAACCTCCTCTCATTCATCTACATTCTGCAGGGAGCTTTGGCAGGAGCAGAGGTGAAAGTACTGCTTGTTCTTTCTTACTGGGGAAAATGAGGCAGGTTCAGTATAGATATGGCTTTTACAAAAAAATCTTAGTATCCTAAAAGATTTCAGATTCATAAAGTCTGGACCTAAAAGAAATAAACTGATTTAATCTCTTTATTTTAAAAAGGGGAAAATTGATACCTAAAGATCACCCAGTACTAGAATCAGGACCAAACTTTAGAGTTCCTAGCCCAGGACTTATTTGGTGATACAAGTACTTGAAAAATTATTCAGTTAAAGTGTTAACATTATTTGATTATAAAAATTTACTTATAACTTTTAGTAGAGGAAGAGATCGTTTAATCCCTAGCCCAAGAATAAAGCAGTACATTTTCAAGATACAGTTTTGTGGAAACTGCTCTTTTAATTATGTGCTTGATTATATGTTAGTCATGCTTTTTCAGAAGAAATAGAGCCACTGAGTCAAAGTATAAGACTGACTTATTTTCTGAGTTTCTGATTCTAGAAAAAAGTGGCAGCACAGAGCAGAGCAGGGAAGGGGCAATGGCAGAGCTGGGCTCTGGTCTGACTCTGCCCCCAGCTTTCCGCGGGCTGTCGAGTTCTGCTTAGCTCTGGTAGCTCGTCTGTAAAATGCCTTCTTTCCCTTGTAGGATCATGGGGACACACAGGAGCAAAGTTAAATCGAAGTGTTTTGAAACACACTTTCTTTACAGAATGGAATTGCATTCCTCTGTTTATGTTAATATGCAGAGCTATTAGCTTAAGACATACTCCTGAGGACTTTATTTCAAAATGCCAGGTATTATCTTCTTTGTAGACTTTCACCAAGAAGAAAAATGTTGTTAACTTTGGAGAAAAGGTTAAGAACAAAGGATAATAACACTGGGCTGAGGGTTTCAACTCCTAGCCTGTCTCCTCCATGTCACACACCTGCCCTCTGGCTGGGGCCATCAGTGATAGCAAAAGTTAATTCTGAGACTTCTGGAACTTAAGATAATCCATCACTTCAAAGCATCTACTCTGCCAAAAACGTTGGTGATCTCTCAATTTACAATGTCAACACTTACTCACCGTTGCTTAGAAAGAACCCTTTGGTCCCTAACTCACTTTTGAAAGGGTGGAGGGAAAATTTTAAGCATCTTAACTGTTTAAGATGTTGTATGAATTTGAACTAAGACACTGTCTGAAATGTGTGACTAAGTGTGACAGGGGTGGGTTGAATAAAAGGCCAAAGAAGGAAAGAAGATAGCTGACAAGAAAGGAAACAGTGCTAGCTGAAGAATGCTAGGACAGCCGTCTGCCTGACAGCAGACTCAGGCTGCTGCTCAGTTTGTCTAGTAACTGAGTTTATTGCTCAAATGTAACGACTTTGTCTTAAGAGCAAGAAGAAAGTACTGGAGCAACAGGTCGTTGATCGAAGCACGTCTCACACTCTGTCATGGTAAGCAGTTGGCCCTTTCAACACTGTTCCTGTCAACATATAGGTTGTGTTTAGTTTCGTGACACACTTTACCCCTCTGAGGTCCTGACTCAGACAGTAGAGAGTAGGTGAATGGTCTTAGCTGCTCACATAACTTTTCCTTTTTTTTTTTTTGCTCAGGGTTATTTCTGTTTCTGACAGTTAAGACAGTTCATCACATAAATCTGTGGTAGAAATCGCTCATGTTAGCGGGCAGTGAAAGGCTTAAATCATTTTCTGTGTAGTTGCTTATGTTGCCGCATCACTGATGCTTTATCACTTATTTTTTTCACTCTTTCTTTGGCCAGGCAAGGATATCTATATTAGGCAAATGAAAAATGAGCAGCGCTCTTATCCTCTTGTTAATACAGCTGGTCCTCTTCCAAAAATCATACACTACCGCTGACAAATCACTGTAATAATCACAAGCCTAAGCTTTAATTTCTTGGACCATTTTTATAAAGCATTCATTTTTCAGCTATTAGGGTAGACAAAATTGTTTTGAAAAAATATCTAGAGCTTGTAATGCTTTCTTACTTGAGACCTGAAGTTTATTGACTAGAGCCTCAGTTCTATTGCTCAGACTAATGCATGGCCCCAGGAGCATCTCTCTATCACGCTCTGCCTCAGTTTTCTCATCTATAACATCTCTGATCTTCAGTTCCCAGCACTGATGAAGTAACAGAGACATATAATCAGTTTCTCTAGAGGGGGCTCTTTAATGCAAGGTATTATTGACACTCAGATATGTGATTTTAAACTGAGAATTTAAATTCTTTCCTTCAGAAGACATCTTTGAAAATTTAAGAATTTAAAATCATAAACCTGAAAAATAATGTTTGCTTAGTCACTCAGTCGTGTCTATTGCCCGTTAAGATTCCTCTGTCAATGCCTTTCCCAGGCAAGAATACTGGAGCGGATTGCCATTCTCTTCTCCAGGAGATCGTCCCAACCCAGAGACTGAACCCAGGTCTCCTGGATTGGCAGGTGGATTCTTCACTGTCTGAACCACCAGGGAAGCCCATGTGGAGAGTTGTCCCCAAAGGATCCCTGAGAGAAACACTATGGCTCCAACACCAACATTTTTTTCTGTAAGCAAATATCTAACAGAGAAAATGAAACTACCCAGTAATCAAAAATCTAAAAGAAAAAAAACCAACAACACACAACTTCTGATTAGCAGAGAGGGCCTCTTATCCCCTGTTATGTACCTCGAAGAAGCTGCCTAGTTATTTTTAAGCTGAAACGTGAGGAAGGCAAGTTTTGTTTTCAAAGATGCTCTGTATTCCCTTTCTTCTTCCTTCTATACTATGTCCTCTCTTCTCATGGGTTCTCTGATCCCTGGGCAGCTGATGCCCTTGTGATGCTTCTCAGCTCTTCTTAAGTGTCCTGCCTATACCTGTTACCCCAGGGAGTACTCTGGATTTCATCCAATCCTATTTTCCAACAAAATTTCCCTCTTTTATTATTTTCCTTCATGACCTTGTCTAACAGTAATAGCTACTATAATAATGAATGAAAGCATGTCTGTCTGATGAAGGAATATTAATGTTTTAATCTACAGGAGAAATGAATGCTTGGCATAATCAGTGCTGTGATGGCAAGCTCTTTGCTATCAGATCACTCTGATCCAATTCCTGTGTGTTATTCTCAACAGACATGGAAGTCTGTCTATGAAAGGCCTGCTTCTAGGTCCCAGGAGAGCACAGGGCTCTAGATTCATTTCAACAATCCAAAAACTGAAAGTTGCTCAGATGTGTCTGACTCATCGCGACCCCATGAACTATATGGCCCATGGGATTCTCCAGGCAAGAATATTGGAATGGGTAGTATTTCCCTTCTCCAGGGGATCTTCCCAACCCAGGGATTGAACCCAGGTCACAGAGTCAGACACGACTGGAGCGACTTAGCAGCAGCAGTAGCAGCTCCTGCATTGCAGGTGGATTCTTTACCAGCTGAGCCACAAGGGAAGCCCAATGTTAGTTTCTCATTCATGTCTGACTCTTTGTAACACCATGGACTGTAGTCCCCCAGGCTCCTCTGTCTATGGAATTCTCCAGGCAAGGATACTGGAGTGGGTAGCCATTCCTTTCTCCAGGGGATCTCCACAACCCAGGGATTGAACCCAGGTCTCCTGCATTGCAGATGGATTCTTTACCAGCTGAGCCACAAGGGAAGCCCAATGTTAGTTTCTCATTCATGTCTGACTGTTTGCAACACCATGGACTGTAGTCCCCCAGGCTCCTCTGTCTATGGAATTCTCCAGGCAAGAATACTGGAGTGGGTAGCCATTCCTTTCTCCAGGGGATCTCCCCAACCCAGGGATTGAACCCAGGTCTCCTGCATTGTAGGCAAATTCTTTACCATCTGAGCCACCAGGGAAGCAAAAAGTAACCAGGAGCCTGTGCAGCTGATAAGCAGCAAACACCTACTTACTTTCTCAATGCTCTGAACAAAGAGGCCAAGCCAAGGATGTTCAAGTCCAGTCTGTCATGAGTTTCCAGCAAATGACTGACCCAGAAGCCACAGTGCTTTCAGAAGCCCTGAAATTAGAGACGGTAATGAACTCATAGATGGCTGAGGGGAAAGGATTAACACGTGAGCTGCCCATTTCCATGGATACAAGGCTCCTTTCATTTATTTTTACTGGTCTTTTTACAGGGAGTCAGAGCTCCAATCCGATAGGACATCTGTGCTTCATTAGCTGTGTTTCATTAGGTTTATAATGTGATTTAAACGGACCCCTCAAAGCTGTAACAGGGGAGGCTCCTGAGAGTCCCAAGTTCCAGGCCTTGCCTCGCAGGGGGCCCACAAAATGGCTACATGAATGGAGATGAGTGTTTAGAGGTCATGGGGCTGCTGGATGATGGATCTCAGGCTTGGATGAGGTTGAAAACATCTTTTATTCTGCAATTAAGGTCTTAGAAAAAGGGGCCTGCTACATCTGAGCGCATCTCTATAGGGAAAAAGAAGAATTTGGCTGAGAAGGCCTGGAAGGCTCTGCTAATTCTAGCAGTTCTAGCAGTTAGGGGTCCCTCAGCCACCCCGATAGTCTTCGTTCTCTTTGCCTTGGAAGTCAACACAATTAATATGTGTTTTTTAGGCTGTGGAGAGAAATGCAAACCATGCCGGTGGTTCGGTGGGCTGCAACAGGAAGCAGGAAGCAGCCACTTTTTGAGTGTCCCCTCTAGCAATGATTAAAGTAGAAGCAGGTAGTCAGTCATGTGACAGGGTTGAAATGTATAAACTGGGTATCACACTGCTCTGAGAATAGTTGCTATGGTAACCCAGACAGAGATGGAACAGCAGTAAAGGAGAGCTGCCCTGAAAGCAAATGTTATTGATTAAATGAGATTTTTTTTTTTTTTTGGTGTGGTGGGGGCTGGTGCTGGAAGTGGTTAGAATGGGCGTAGAGGCCGGTGAACCTATGCTACTGACCATATGGAGAGTGTGGTTCATTTTTTCTTTTCTTTCCCCTTGGTCACTCAGTCATGTCCGACTCTTTGAGACTCCATGAACTATCACCTGGCAGTCTCCTCTGTCCATGGGATTTTCCAGGCAAGAATACTGGAGTGGGTTGCCATTCCCTTCTGCAAGGGATCTTCCTGACCCAGGGATCGAACATGGGTCTCCTGAATTGGCAGGAGGATTTTTTTACCAGCTGAGCACCAGGGAAGCCCCATGGTTTGTTTGCATATTGACAGATCTTGTCAGGAGTCCTCAGAGAAACAGGAAGTTAAATGATCATCTGCGTGAGTTACTGTCTCTGTGGCTGAACTTTTGGATGTCAACGCTGCATAGTAAATTCATTGTTTCTTAAGAAAATCCAACATGCTGCAGCCAGCTGGTATAAGCTAGCCTTGAGTTCAAAATCCAATCACCTGAAGCTAGGTTGTTTTCTGCAGAGTTTATGGCTACATCCTCTAAGCACCTGATTATTTCTAATTGGGTCCCACACTCTGCTTTAAATTGTTCACGTTACCATTCCAGAGGTAGCTATTTGGTTGAGGAGATGGAGTGGCCCTCTAAATGTGTCCTTATTCCGACTTTGGAAAGTGCATCCCCTGTGAACTTCTTGCATTGGAACCCATCTACGCTTACTTACTTTTTTTTTTTTTTTCGCTTACTTTCTGTTAACTGTTACATTGAGGAAAGAATCCTTGTCCTACTTTTCAGGATAATTGTGAGAAACAACTTATTAATGATTACAAAGCAGCTTGAAAATACAAGCTCTTCACAAATGCAAGATGATAAAAAATTCATATGAGTAACAATAACAATAATTCTATCAAGGCCACTGGGAAGATGACTGGAGTGTGCCCAGAGGTGCAAAGGGGGAATTAAGAACTATGTATAGGAAATTTCCCTTGATGTATACCACATGTCATATGAGACTACCAGATACCCTGGACTTCTTGAATTGTCATCTATGTGTGTATATGCAACTCTTGGACCCCTGGTGGTGGTGGCTTAGTCACTAAAGCTGTGTTCAGACCCCATGGACTATAGCCCACTAGGCTCCTCTGTCCATAGGATTTTCCAGGCAAGAATACGGCGATGGGTTGCCATTTCCTTCTCCAGGGGATCTTCCTGACCCAGGGATCGAAGCCAGGTCTCCTGCACTGCAGGAGGATTCTTTACTGACTGAGACACCAGGGAAGCCCCTTGGTCCACTATACAGACAAATTGCAGATTTGGCAAAAGTCTTTTTATTTTAAGGAATTGTTGGTCTGATATTCAGAGTCCTCAGCATGCCCTTACTAGGAGCTTGTGGAAACGATGTTCTAATATCACCGATACCGCTCACTCTTGAGACTGATGACCTTCCCTTTGTCCTCTTGTCTTTCCTTTTTGCAGCAAAGGCACACAATACAATACATTCCTTTGCCAGCAGATCTGTTACTAAAGGAATTCATGCATCTTGCATCTTGAAGATGCATTATTAATGCCTGGACAAATCACATCAGGTGAAACGCAGCAAGTCCCTGGCACCGAAAAAAAGGAACAAAGGCTGGTTCTACAAGAGAGCGATGGATGAGACAAATTATAACAGCTGGGAGTTTCTTGTAAGTAAGGTGGCATAAAAACCAGAAATGCTAAAATTGTGTGCACAGACAGCAACTTCATTTTTTTCCGGGTAGAACAGATTACACATGGTGCTGGAAGAAAGCCACTCTAATTGTGGCTTCGTTAAAGTCATGGTGTTGCAACTCTTTGAATTTCTCAGCAAAAGGGGCCTGCTTGCTGGTGACCAAATTACTTCCAAGTGCAACCCCAGGCTCTTGTACATGATTTCTGAGATGGACTAGGTAAGATGGATTTTTCTAATGGAGCCCGTAATCAACTCTGGCTGCACAGGGGAAAAAAATAAGATGTGGCTTGGGAGAGTTTATCAGGGAACTCTGGGGGAATGGAGACTGTCTGGGAGAGGGGGAACAGAGTCCCTCTTGTCACCTCTCCTGGCCAAGGGGTAGATGCTGGCATAGGCTGATGTGAGGCAGTGGTTTACCAAGAGTGTGATTCATCCTCTGGCATGAGAACTTATAGATCCTTTCAACTTTAAAACCAGGGGATTGGAGATAGATAAATATCAGGAGTATTTCAAATGGATTAGAAAAGGCCACAAGTGAACAATCATTTAGCTGTGCCGATCCATGACTGTGCCTACTCCCAGCAGTCACTAATGACACACGAGCTGCTCGAGCACTCATGAGCCCCTTCTCCCCCTTTTCTGTTGGGTCCATGACAGAGAGGACTTGTTTTAAATTGCAGGCCACAGCTAAAGTTTATGGTGACATTAGAGGGAGGCATTTTTCTAAACTACTTCTATGTTATCAGTTTATTAAATAAGACTTCTTTTGGCACCTTGAAAGAAATGGTATTCTTTTAAAGTAAGAAAGCTGTTGATACGTTGGAGAAAGCAGCAGTGGTGTGTGTGTATGTGTGTGTGTGCTTGTGTGTGTGCATGCGTGTGTGCATGCCTGTGCCTCACGCATACTGTTCTCTTGTGATTTCTGTGTAATATTGCCCACATTTTCTATTTGGAGAATCACTTTCTCCTACATATACTCAACAACAAACATGAAACCACCTAATTATATTTTCATAATCATGATTAAAAACCATCTAAATTATCCTCCTTGATGTACTCAAAGAGTTTGTTGATTGCTTTTTGATGTGTATTAGAGCTCTATGCGCAGCCACATCAAATGATTTGCTTCACAATGAAATGGAGGAAAAAGCCCTTTAATATGCATACACACTTACTTAAAATATACATATATAATTCATACCTGGCTAATTAGCCAGCATCAACACAAAATCCGTGACCATGAAATAATTGTGGAAAAGTTGATTACCTTAAAATAGTACATTAAGTTTGTATATATATGCATATAAATATATATGATTGTATTTTTTTTTTTTTTTGCAAAATATTGCTTCTACCTTTTACAGAGCCATTGGTCTTTTGGACAATCAGTGCCTCTAAGTGCTTTTCACATGCTGATAAAGAACCTTGAGATTAAGATTTGAACTTTAGAACTTTTATGACAAATCATGTGTAAATGCTCCCCTCTTAGGACATATGTTCCTTTGGATGATAGAAGGGTCATGGGCCAGTTTTCATGAAGGAATAGAAATGACCAGCAGACTCCAGGGTGGGCTCTTCCTGCTGATTCCCCCACAAAATGAACAAGTGCCCCTTTCCTTCCTGCTGCTGCTGCTGCTAAGTTACATCAGTCGTGTCCGACTCTATGCGACCCCATAGACGGCAGCCCACCAGGCTCCTCTGTCTCTGGGATTCTCCAGGCAAGAATACTGAAGTGGGGTGCCATTTCCTTCTCCAACACATGCATTCATGCTAAGTTGCTTCAGTCGTGGCCGACTCTGTAACTCTATGTACAGCAGCCCACCAGGCTCCTCTGTCCACGGGATTCTCCAGGCAAGAATACTGGAGTGGGGTGCCATTTCCTTTTCTCCTGGGGAACAGCCATGTGAAGACTCCTCGTGGTTCTCCTGTTGACACACATTAATCGGTCCCAGGGCAGGAGGAACTCACATTTAGGTCTTTGTGTCAAGGCAGCTTTTTGTGTTTGTGTTAACATTGCGAGATGTGCCTACAAATTAGTAAATTTCATTTTCACACTCAAATTTCATCAGCTTATTTCTAACAAAGGTGTTTGTAACTGTTTACTAGTAGGGTGTTGTGCTCTGGGTGTGAATTCTTGCAGGATGGGAAGCCTATTTGTTGCTTTGGGAAAGAGTGGTTTGGAATAAACGGCAGCTGACAGGTAGGACAGTGCCGGTATGAGATGTGCATAGAAGGTGGGGCAGGAGGCGGTGAGATATTTTTCACATGAGTGATGACTGGTCTTAATAAAAAGCTGAAGTAATGAAGGCTTTAAATTTTAATATGAGGAAACAGTAACTCCTCTATTTATTCAACACTGAGTACCTGTTGTTTCCCAGGCACCAGCTAATACTGAAGGGTAATGGCAAATCAAATAGAACTGAGATACGGTTAATCCCCTGGATGGGGAGGTCACATAGAAAGAAACTCAGTATAACGTGCATGCAAGTTGATATAGTTGAGCTATGTGCAAGGGACCATGAGAAGATGGAAGAATAACATCCTAAACCTGGTGGGAAAGGCTTTCCTGAAGAGCATCTTGAAAGGTGAGTTGGACTCTCTCCATGAAAAGGCCTCCTAGGCTGAGGAAATACTGGGCACAGAGGTCAGAAGTGGGAGGGGGCATGGCATGGGAGGATTTATTGAGTACTTGTGTGTTCCTGCATTTTAAGTTGTGAGGAGAGAAGAGGCAGGAGGACACGTTAGAGGGGCGAGGGGCTGGAATGTGAAGTGTTGATGTGCTGCTCTAAGAAATTTGGATTTTGTCTCATAAGCAAAGATGATATTGAAGTATATCACAGTCAGATTTGTGTTTTGGAAAGCTAAGCCTTTTGAAATGTGGAAGATGAATAGTGGTAACAAAGGTTGGCAGAAAGGAGAGCAGTCAGAAAGTTATTAGAATACCTCCAGGGAGAGGCGCTGCCAACCTGAAAGAAGGCAATGACAGTTGGTTAAAGAGGAGGGAGAAGTCCTTGGCATCTGTCCCTACTGACATCAAAATGACCAGCGTGATTAAAGCCCCTCCTTCACGTGGACCTCAGACTTCAGCCACGCCAGACCATTTGCAGTTCCTGCTTTTGCAAATGCTATTGAAAGACTGTTGACCCCTCATCCAGCCTGCTGACTTCTATTTTACTTTAAGGTTCACTTCCTGCATTACCTCCTCTGGCAAGCCCCCTTTCCCCAGGCTGAGCTAGGTGTCCCTCGTTTGGACTCCCATAGAACCTGACGTCTTTCTGATGAAGCTTCTACCACCCGACTTAGTACTTGGTTATGGTCTTCTGGAGGCGGCCCCACTCATTGTGCACAGGGTAATGTAAAAGCAGCTACCAAGCAACGGGCATTCAATGAATGGCCCTTTGAATGGCCAAATGCAGTAGCTTCACTGTCGTTTCATCAACTACTTCAACAAAAGAGTAAAGTGCCTGGCATCCTAGGACATATCACTGGGTATCTTTTCTATTGATTCTAGACCCGTGGACTGTAGCCATAAAGTGTAAAGTCTCATGGTACTTTGGCAATTTTGTGGTGATTTCAGTTCAGTTCAGTCGCTCAGTGTGTCCGACTCTTTGTGACCCCATGGACTACAGCACACCAGTGGTGATTTAGATCAATATAAAAAAAATGTAAGTAGAAAAAAGAAAGGCCTCCAAAATTGTCAACTTGGATGCCATATATATGTCAGAGAAATGGGCCAAAAAATTCCCCTTACCACCTATATTTATATTCTTATTGACCCAGGTAACCAAGAAATTGTTTCTTGTCCACTGTTGTAGAATCAGATATTGAGTTTTAATGAGTTTGTTCAGACCTTTAATTATACAAGTATATTTAGGATTATGATCTTGGGTTATGTATTGCCATGTATTGCTTAAAATATGACATTACTACTGCTATTGCTACTACTACTATTTTGTCTTTTCATAACTCAGCAAATGTGATGACAGATGGTCAGTGAATGAGATGAAAGGTACCTTACTTTTTCTCTGGTTCTGTGTGTTGTCTCTTTTGGTTCTGTCCCACATTTGTCTTGAACTTGTTACAGTGATGACTTGGCCCCTTTTCTACCTATAGAGATGCTTATGGTGTCCCTAAGTAGACAAGAGATCCAGAGTTTCTTGTCTTCATTCTTTTCTGCAAAGAGTTTCAAGGCAACTTAGAATGATGAAAATAGCAGTAAACTGGTTCAAGTCTAAGCTCTGCTCTCAAGAGCTTTGTGACTTTTGAGAGGTCACCAAAACCTTTAGCACTATACTTCCTGTCTGTGGAACATGAAAGTCGCTCAGTTGTGTCCAACTCTTTGTGACCCCATGGACTATACAGTCCATGGAATTCTCCAGGCCAGAAGACTGGAGTGGGTAGCCTTTTCCTTCTCCAGGGGATCTTCCCAACCCAGAGAATGAACCCAGGTCTCCCACATTGCAGGAGAATTTTTTTTTTTTTTTTTTTTTTACCAGATAAGCCACAAGGGAAGCTCACAAGGGATTTCCCTGGTGGCTCAGACGATAAAAGCATCTGCCTACAATGCCAGAGACCCAGGTTCATAGGCTACAGTCCATGGGGTAGCAAAGAGTCAGAGATGAGTGAGCCATTTCACTTTCACTTTCCTCTCTGTGGAACAAGGGAGTTAGGCTGAATATCTTAATCATTCTTTTCATTTCAGAAACTATCTGCACTTATTATAACCATTTATTTATGAAGAATGTGTTAACCATCAATTTGAGCAAAGCCCTGCTCCAGATCAGATAGGAGACACCAGGAGAACACAATCACCCCATAGGAGATCACTATTTAGCACGTCTATTTTGCTTTTGAAATTTTGGGGCTGTGGGTCTTGATTTTTCTTGGGGACCAACTTTATTTTATAGTTAAAGGTGAAGTGGCTTTGAGTCTAGAGTCAAAAGGGAGTTTAGAGGTCATCTTATTGAACTTCCATTCCACTGTATAAAATACCATATGGATGATTGGTTTTTCAGGTTATTCCCGGATACTTTCTGTATAAGGAGTTTATGATTTTTAAAGGAATCTTAAAGATTCCCAAGTATAAGAAAGTTCTTCCTTATATTGAGATGAAAAATATGCCTCTATTACATACAGATATTTTTCATTCATTTAATTTCTCATTCATTCTGCTTGCTAGTATTAATAGAGTATCCATCATTTATCTGGTGCCATGCTAGACCCCTGAGATAAACCAATGAAAAACACAGACTTGGTCCTTGCTTTGAGGGATCTTACACTCCATTGAAAGGGCAAGCAATTAAGCAAATAATTGTAATGCGTTCTAACAAGTACTATGACAGTGGAAATAAAGATGTGTTATAGCAATGTTTAGGAGCATGTCAGATCTGAGCCTGAGTGATCGGAGAGAGCTTTTCTGAGGGTCATCTAGCTGACAGTGAAGGGTGGGTGCCTGTGTGCTCTGGGCTGTAGCCCTCCAGGATCCTCTGTCCATAGGTTTCTCCAGGCAAGAATATTGGAATGGGTTGCCATGCCCTCCTCCAGGGGATCTTCCCGACCCAGGGCTCAAACTCGCATCTCCTACGTCTGCTGCATTGGCAGACAGGTTCTTTATTACTAGCGCCACCTAGGAAGCCTGAAGGATACAGCCATGCTCAATGATATGACCCCATGGTCTCCAAAACTTAAGACAGTGTTTCCCTCAAGTCCTTTTCTCTAGGCTAAACATAAAATAATCCTTTCAATTCTCACTTTCACACACCATAAGTATGCCTCCAATATCTTCTCATTTACCAATTCAGTAACTTTGTTAGAAAATAAATGAAATTTGTTTGGCTTTATGTCCTCTGAGTGAACCCATTTTGGCTCCTAGTGATAATCTTTTCCTCTCAAAGTGCTTACAAACCATCTATTAATTATCCATTAGAGAATTTTCTTGGGACTCAGTATCAAGATGTATTCTGAAGTGTTTGCTATTTAGAAATTAAAACTTTTGCCTACTTGTAGTTTTTTGGCCTCTCTGGTTCTACAGGATTTTTCAAAAATTACTAACAGTGCCTCTCCAATTGTATTTGCAAACTCTTATCTGGGAGTATTTGCCTGAGTTCAAGTACACTTTTTTCTGTCATCTCCACACTCATACTTTCTGGTTGTATCTTAATTATGTTTATCTCAACTTTTCTGTTGATGATCACCCTCTTTAGGGAAGATTATTGCAAAGTAAAACGGTTGTTTTAGTTTCGACTCCTGATAACATTGTGCCTTCTTTCCAAACAAAGACACCATTCCTTTTATTTGTCAACTATGGCACACAATAAATGCTTTCTTTTGGGTATTCTTCACCAGTCAGAGTTAACTTATGGCCTGTGAACTTGGTGACATTCTTTGTGTGGTTTCATTGTCTCCCCTCCCTCTTCTTTCTCCTCTGAATCATTGATTACGAAACTTTCCTTCTTTTTCATTTACATACTTTATAAAAATTGAACGTATTAGATGACACTCTAAACAGCTGCCTGGATTTCTGGGGATGTTTCCCTTTGTTAGCATTATTCACAATTGTATAACCAGACTTCCATTTTCAGTGCCTCCAGTACTTCTTAGGCCATGTTTTCTTTCACTGTGGTACTTTCTCAGATTAAAAAAAAATTCCCTTCTAAAATCTAAGATGCACTAATCTCATGGCATAAAGAAAGGGGAAAAGAGTGAGTTTTTATTGATTATTTACAACCCTTCATTCCACTGCTGTCTCTTATTCACGTTCTCAAAACTTTTTGGAGTTGGTTTGATTATCTCAATTGTTCGAATGAGAAAACTGAGGCTCAGTATATTGTCCAACCTAGTAAAGAGTAAAACTGGCATTTTAGCCTGAATCTGTCTGATTCCAAAACTCCTTCTAATGTACCAGAGCTAATTACTCCCATTTGTGGGCATATCTGTGTGTTCCATGGATTATAGATTGTTGCCGCTTCTTTAGAAAGTCAGAATTCATATTCCTTAGAGAGTAAATGGATATTCCAAAGTACCAGTGCTACTATTTCTTCTATGTATCACGTTCTTCCTCTCCATGATATCTTGACATAAATTTGGTTCTCTATAGTTTCCTAGTTCAGTTCAGTTCAGTTCAGTCAGTCAGTCGTGTCTGACTCTTTGCGACCCCATGTATCGCAGCACGCCAGGCCTCCCTGTCTATCACCAACTCCCGGAGTTCACCCAAACTCATGTCCATAGAGTTGGTGATGCCATCCAACCATCTCATCCTCTGTCATCCCCTTCTCCTCCTGCCCCCAATGCCTCCCAGCATCAGAGTCTTTTCCAAGGAGTCAACTCTTTGCATGAGGTGGCCAAAGTACTGGAGTTTCAGCTTTAGCATCAGTCCTTCCAAAGAACACCCAGGACTGATCTCCTTTAGAATGGACTGGCTGGATCTCCTTGCAGTCCAAGGGGCTCTCAAGAGTCTTCTCCAACACCACAGTTAAAAAGCTTCAATTCTTTGGCACTCAGCCTTCTTCACAGTCCAACTCTCACATCCATACACGACCACTGGAAAAACCATAGCCTTGACTAGATGGACCTTAGTCGGCAAAGTAATGTCTCTGCTTTTGAGTATGCTATCTAGGTTGGTTATAACTTTCCTTCCAAGGAGTAAGCGTCTTTTAATTTCATGGCTGCAACCCCCATCTGCAGTGATTTTGGAGCCCCCCCCCCAAATAAAGTCTGACACTGTTTTCACTGTTTCCCCATCTATTTGCCATGAAGTGATGGGACCAGATGCCATGATCTTCGTTTTCTGAATGTTGAACTTTAAGCCAACTTTTTCACTCTCCTCTTTCACTTTCATCAAGTAGCATTCTTCTTTTTTTGTAGCACTTGTAATTGGTGATCATAAAAAGAGGAGGAGCCCTTCAGAATGAAAGAGCCTGTGTAAAGCTCTTGGTGTCCATCATCAGTTTTTTGTTGTTGCATAACTATTTCCACAAAGGTAACCATTTACAGGGCTTCCCTGGTAGCTCAGCTGGTAAAGAATTCAGCTGCAATGTAGGAGACCCCAGTTTGACTCCTGGGTCGGGAAGATCCCTGGAGAAGGGTTAGGCTTCCCACTCCAGTATTCTTGGGCTTCCCACTCCAGTATTCTTGGGCTTCCCTGGTGGCTCAGCTGGTAAAGAATCTACCTGCCATGCAGGAGACCTGGGTTTGATCCCTGGGTTGGGAAGCTGCCTTGGAGGAGGGCATAGGAACCCACTCCAGTATTCTTGCCTGGAGAATCCCTATGGACAGAGGAGCCTGGCGGGCTGTAGTCCATGGGGTGGCAAAAAGTCAGACATGACTGAGTGAATAAGCACAGCATCACACAGCAGCCATTTACAACAACAATAGATTTACTATTGCACAGTTCCACTTGATAGGAGTCTGAGTGCAATTTAACTGTGTCCTTGGCTTCAGGGTCTCACAAAGGTGCTCTCAAGGTGACAGCCAGGCCCCAGACTTGACTGGCGCCAGATCTACTCCCAGCATTCGGTCCCCTGCAGGCTGCTGGACTGAGAGCCTGGATTCACCATGCCCACATGGGCTTTCCCAGCATGGCTTCCCCATGAGAAGCCTCATGAGAAGCTTCATGACTCTCCTCATGAGGTGGGCACTACAATCTTACGTAACATAATCACATATGGATTCATGGACATCCCATCACCTTGGCCAGATTCTGTTGGTTAGAAGCAAGCCATAGTCCACATGTACTTGGTGGGAAGAAGCCATCAAGTATCCAGCCTCCTGGATACTAGGGGGTGGAACACTGGAGACTGTTTTTAGCGTCCATGTGGCACAGCATCCATGCTTTTGCATAGTGACTTTTGCAATTCTCTGAGGATTTTCCTTGTCAACTTACCCTTAAATGACCACAGAAATACCTTCTGGCTATTTTTAATTTTTTTTTACCCTTTCTTTTTCTAATGTTGAATCCACTATTCTTCTATAAACTTTCAGCATATAATGAGTTCTTTTAGTTATAATTCTTTAATATCACTATTTTAGCACAGGTACACAACACACTCTAGAGAAAGAACTGGCAACCCACTCCAGTATTCTTGCCTAGAGAATTCCATGGACAGGGGAACCTGATGAGTTACAGTCCAGGGGGTCACATAAGTTGGACATGACTGAGTGACTAACACACACACACACACACACACACACATACACACTACACGCATACAAGTGCACACACAGTAGAATACCTCACAGCATTGCCTCAGAGTCCTTCCCAAAGACTAGTCACCTGTTTGGTCCCTGTGGTCACATGCAACATTCTGTCCCTGACCTATTGCTTATGCTCATAAGTCATTTCCCAGATTTGAATTCTTTTCTTCCCATAAATATTAAAGGAAGGAAATTTGCTTCTTTCACCATGACCTTTCTAGTCTTCAAGGCTTGTTTATGTGTTTTAAAGAATTCATATCAACATTATGTCTCTTGCAGGAACTTTGGCCAATTTCTTCATTATACCCTACAAGAAATAGCCTGTGGTCAAGTTAATTCAAAGCAGAATGCATGAAGTCTGTAGTGCTGGCAGGCAGGAATGACAGTATTGACCCACGTCTCTGTAGCTATCAGCCAAGTAGACCACTTATATCGTAAAGAGAATCAGCATGGCTGGAACCTCAGCTGTTAGGACCTGAGTTGGTATTTGCTTCTTTGGACTCTCATTTCCCACCCAATATATTTTATTACAGGAAAAATAATTGAGGGCTTCAGCAAAAACAATTAAATAATTCAGAAACTAGTGGTTTTTTTTTCAAATTTGTAGCTGGATCAAATATTCATAAGATGTAGATCCGTAGGTACATTTCTTAGATGGGAAGTGCATGGGACCACCAGGGCTTTATCACACTGTGGTTGACAGAGCTCAAAGGCAGGCAGCCCTGAGCTTGGTGTTTATGTAAAAAAAAAAAAAAAAAAAAAGATAAGAAAAGTGCTCTGTACCATTGCCTTAAATCCATTCTGCCATATCTAGACCCCTAGTGCTTGTCACTTGATGTGGCGTCATTGACAATGACTGGAGCTTCGAATACACCTTTTGTCCTCTATGGTGTCTCTAGTATCCCTTTCAGTAAATTTTTAATGACCTTTCAATGTGGGGCCAAACAGCATTTGACAGAATGCACCGTTGTCTAATACTAGCGCTTAGACTGGAATGGAGTTTTTAGATAGCAATTAGTATCCACAATGCTATCATGATATTTGTGAACATACTTTAGTCTTGATCTTAATGATCCCATTACAATATGCTCTGCTTTTTTCACAAATGTGATGGTCTTGCTTTTATGATACTGTGGAGAAGCTCTGGATTTGACTTTTGATTGTAAAGGACTGAGCTAGTGTGTTTTTCCTTTCTGGACCTGTGACTTGCTGGTGTATGATCTGCTGAAGGTCTTTGGTGGGTTCCCAGTGTAGCCCTGCAGGGCAGTGTGGGAGACAGCTGCAACCATTATACATGGAATCACTAGGGCATGGAGATGCTAAAGCAATGTTTTGTGAACCATTAGGTGTGATGAAAGGTCTCATGGGAGTGTCCAAAAACTGTAGGGCAAGACACAATGCTTCAGACAATATTTGTCTTTTCCATAAAACAATTTTGAATGCTTTTGACTATGTGTAGGTTCCTTCTAAATGTATGACTGCCACGACCTTTGGTTTACATGAGTGAAATATACAACTTGGTACTTGAGTAATAATTCAGAACACAGCCCAGAACACTCTTGGAAGTAAGAGGAATGAGAATGTTTGCTGCTGTCACTCCTAATTATTCTAGTTGGTATTATACAATTTTAATATTTGGGCTTGGTTTCTATAGCTGTAGAATGGCTATAGGTAGGAACCTGTCTATGTGGCATAGCCAGGCCCCATTAGAAGTTAGAAAGTGACAATAACAGAGGGAGACTCCGGCTAACAAGCCCAGAGGAGTGCATAGTCTCCTGTTGGGGCTGAGTAATAAAATAGGGTTGATCTTTTCCCAGTTCTGGACCTTTAGTGCTCCTTGGACATCTTCAGTTAAATGCTTATAAAAATAAAAACATATTTTTCTATAGTGTATTTATATTGCCATTTAGATATGACCTTGAAGTCTACCTCTGTGATTGATTTCTGACTTCTCTGTTAGGATCCTGCCTTTGCAGAGCTAAAAGGAGTTTAATGGCACTCAATAAAGTTACTCTTGTATTAATCTGTTCTCTTTCCAAACCATATTTGTGGGTTTTCTGTTTGGTTTTTTTTTTCCATCATTTGGGGTTTGGATTTCTAAATGAAACCCCAGCTGGCATGGATCTCATATTTCTATATTATAATCATATTTATTAATATTTACCCAAAAAGTATTCTCTATTTCAAATTTATGATGTGGAATAGTTACAGACAGTTTTGCTTATATCACTTTCTTTCATATTCTAGAGCACTATTTCTGCCCCAGGCCCTTTGCACATGAGATTCCTTCTACTTGGAATTCTCTTTTTTTTTGCCCAGTTAATTTACCTTAAAAACTTAGCACAAAGTAGTTTTTCAGAGAATCTTACATGAAATCTTCTACTTTGCTTCGAACTAAGTCTGTTTTTTCAATTAAAAGTTGTATATCTTTTTTTGGTGGCCCAAATCTCAAATATTATTAGATAATACATTGTGCAGCCAGTTGTTTAATATCTGAATTCCCAGTTGGAATACACAAGTCTTGAAGCTGAACACTGTCTTCTTCACAGTTTTACCCCAAGCTCCTCACTCAGATCCTATTTATTGAATATTCAGCTACTATTTATTGAATGAATGAATGAATGAATATTATTTGAAGAATTTGACCAATTTTGATCCAATTCGATATATTATTAACAGATAGCAATGTATACTTTAGGTCTAGTTGTGGCTTCAACTACTACTGATTTTCTGAGGTCCCACAAATCTATACAGAATTCTTTTCTGAGCTCAACATCCACTTAACCAACTCCCAATAGAACATCCTTTTCTAAACCTAAGAGAAGCCTTTAAATCTCAAGCTGCCCAAAGTGGATCATGACAGACCAATAGGATGTATGTATATATATATATGAGGAGATTTACTATAGGAGTTGGCTCACATGGAGGCCAAGAATTTCCATGATTTGTGTCTATAAGCTGGAGACCCAGAAAAGCCAGTGGTATAATTTAGTTTGAATCCAAAAACCTGAGAACCAAGGGAGCCAGTGGTCTACGTCCCAGTCCAAACCAAAAAGCCTGAGAATTGGGGGAGGGGAAGGGAAGCTAATATAAGTCTCAGCCTGACCAAAGGCCTGATTACCAAGAGCACCATGTCCAAGGGCAAGAGAAGATGGCTGTTCTCTCTCTAGAGAAACAGCAAACTTGCCATTCCTTTATTTTCTTGTTCTCTTAAGGCCCTCAACATTTTGGATGATGCCCACTTGCATTGGTGAGGGTAATATTCTTTACTCAATCTAAAGAGTCACATGTCAATCTCTTCTGGAAATACCCTCACAGATATACCCAGAAATAATGTTCTACCAGCTATTTGAGAATTCCTTAGCCTAGTTAAGTTAACATATAAAATTAATCATCACAAGTCACAAAATTTAGTAACATTTTTTGGATGGGGATTCTTAAAGGCAGGGAATTCTGTAAATTGGGGTTTTATAGTCATGGATCCATTAGAAGTTGTGGTCTGAAGGGGTTTATATGAAATAAAATTCAAATACACCTGATTGTGAATTTTTAATTCATTATAATGGAACTATGATTCAAATTTGAACCAAAATAGAGCCAAAAAGAGCTATTGGGAGAGAAGAGGAGCTATTTCTCATATATCTTTGTTTGGAATCAAAAAATGTTTGCATCTTTCCTTCTGAAGAGAAATTAGATACTAAATGACATTTAATATGTGACAAGTAAACAGTGTCTTAGCAGAGGGACATGATATATTCTGAGATAGATGTTGAAATTGAGCAAGAAACTGAGGTTGGAAAATCATCTTTCCTATTTACATATGGGGGAACATTGTTGTTGATCGAAGATTTAATGGAAAATTTTGTTGAACAGGATCTCACGTAGTTCCATTTTAACAAGACTGGCTCCAGAAGTTGATCCAGTCTCATGACTTAGTGGGAGTGTGTCAGCCCCTCAGTCATATCCAACTCTTTGGGACGCTATGGACAGTAGCCCGCCAGGCTCCTCTGTCCATGGGGCTCTCCAGGCAAGAACACTGGAGTGAGTTGCCATGCCCTCTCCAGGAGGTCTTACCCATTGATGGATCAAACCCACGTCTTCTGCATTGCAGGCAGATTCTTTACTGTCTGAGCCACCAGAGGCTTCAGAATGCTTCATTCTTTGAGGCTTTTCCATATACCAACTGTCAAATCACTCTCTGTAGCTCACAGTTTTCTCAACATCTATACCAAAAAGTATTCTCTTGAGAGGTGAGAAAAAATTATGATATTTTAAATTTTACAAGAGATATGCTGAATTTTAGATTTTGGAGGAAATATGAAAAATGAAGTGTATCTGGAGTAGTTCATCACAGTTCTGGAGCAAGTACTGGGTAAGGAGATATCCAATAATGTTACAGTTCATGGAACTGCCTTGAGTTTATTCTTTATCCCCTTATTGGTCATGTTGGATTTAGAGTTTTTGAATTTCAAAATGTTTTTAATAAAAGAAATATTTTCTGTTAGGGTCATCTCTGGTCAATTGTTTATCCCTCAGTGCTCAGTAAGCTTCTCTTCTTCTTCAAGTACTCAGCCCAGGACATTGCCTGCAAGACTTTTAATAAATGAAAGAACTTGTAGAGCTCAAAAAGAAACCACAGCATTTTTTCAAGGTCCATGAATTGATTGGTGTGGTTAGGTGATAAGAGGACTTATCAGAAACATGTAGTCACAGGAATTGACACTTGTGTCTGGCAATGATAAAGGGAACCTTCCCTTCCTTTGTGATCATTTGTTTTTGCTTTGCCTTGAGGATGAGAAGATACAGTCACTTAAGAGTTGTGACTTCCAACATAAATAGCATTTCTGTCCTAATTGAGAAATAGCCAGGGATGAATGAACCTTGCCCTCATTGACTTCAGGTGTAAAGTTCCTGGAGTTTCAAACAACTCCAAAGACTTTAAAAAGCATTAAAATATATTTTTCCTATTATAAAAGCAATCTCTGTTTAGGTTTTCTTATATGTGGATAGTAGCAAAGAAATTAGTATATTACTTTCTAGTAGCACTTAACTAATGTCCAATGACTTTTTGATTTTTTGCCATTTCACTTATAAGAGTGAGACAATCTCAAGGAAGGAGGTTACTTATCTTTCTATGCTTAGTACCTTTGTATCACATCCATTTATGACTGCGGACTAAATAAGCAAGAGAGGTTACTGCAACCATTGTTTCAGGTCTACAGTTATATAACCAATAATAGTAACTATCACACAGGAGAAAGTAATCTGATTAATAAATGGGCAGAGGAATTGAATAGACATTTTCCCCAAGAAGATATACAAATGGCCAACAGGTACATGAAAATGTCACATTGCTAATCATCAGGGAAATTCAGATCAAAACCACAAGGAGATATCACCTCCCACCTGTTAGAATGGCTGCCACCAAAAAGACAAGTGTTGGCAAGAGTATGGAGAAAAGGAAATGCTTGTACATGGTTAGTGGGAATGTATGGGGGGCGGGTACAGCCATGATGGAGATTCTTCAAAAAATTAAAAATAGAACTACCATACAATCCCACAATCCCACTTCTGGATGTATATCCAAAGAAAATGAAAACTAGATATTGAAGACTTATTTGCCTTGCTATGTTTACTGTAGCATCATTCACAACAGTCAAGATATGGAACCAAGCTAAACAATCACTGAATGAATAGATAACATGGGGCATATACACTCGACACATTGGAATATTATTCAACCATGAGGAACAATGAGGAACAAGGGAGTCAACATTGGTTTTAATAATAATAATAGTATCACCAAGCTGCTTTCTGAAGTGAGCCTTTGGGTAAAACACATTGTTTTCCTACCCCAAATCTACAGTGTTGAAATATTCTCTCTCAGTGAGTCTGAAGGGAAATAGGCATTCTCATACATTGCTTGTGGGAAGGAAAAAATGGTATAAACCCAGTGGAGGGGATTAGACAGTAGCTAGCTAAATCACATACACTTGTCTCTTGACTAGCAATCCTCTTTTTAGGAATCTACCCAAAGACTGTCTGGAAAAATATGAAAACATATATACCCAAGGCTATTCATTGTAGTATTGCTTGTTGTTTCAAAAGACTGGGAACAAGGCACTATCAACAAAATTTTAGATGAATAAACTAAGGTACAATGCACAATGAATACTATGCAGCTATAAATGTAAATGTGGAGTTATCTATGTATACACTGCTCTGGAGGGACTTCCTGGACAAGTGAAAAACCAAAGAGCAGAATAGTACATCTGATAAATTGTCTTATATCTAAGAAAGGTGCACGATAAGATTATATGTTCATGGGATACTCCAGGTAATAGTGGAGTGGGTAGCCATTCCCTTCTGCAGGGGATATTCCTGGTCCAGGAATCGAACCCAGGCCTCCTGTATTGCACACAGATTCTTCCCTAAGCCACCAGAGAAGCCTGTATAAATATTTCGCTCATACTTAAAGAATGGAAGGATAAGACCAAACTAATAAAAATAGTTATCTCTGTAGGAAAGGAGGGACACAGCAGATAGGATCAGTGCTTTGTAGTATTGGGTTTTGATCTGTGTGTATGTTCCATACACGATCAAGAAACAAAATCAAACAGAAACTAGTAAGCCCTCCAAATAAAAAAAAATGAAACAAATTTATTAAAATAACCCATCCCTTATCATGCACTTGAACTCAGGCCTGGAAGTGGAATTATACATTTTTGTTGTTGTTGTTCAGACCCAGAAACTGAAGAACTAAGAGCTGAACTCCAGCTGATGGGAGGAGGCATCTTGGAATTCTGGTTTGCTTGTGGATCTTGGTTGGTTGACCAGTCTCCTCTCATTGCACCTACTCTCTTTATTTGGTAGACGGCCATATCACAGGAAAAGTAACATGGCTCCCTAACAAAGCCAGTGATAACATACTTTGAAAGAGGTATGCTATAATTGTGTCATCTGGTCAGACTTACTAGTGAATGAGAAAAAAGCTATGAACAGCAAGCAGCTTAGGATTCCTGAGCAAATAGGATACCTTAGGATACCTCAGGCAACAGATTTGCACTCATAGGACCAAAGTTGTGTTGATGAAGAAGCTATTGGTGCATCTGAGCTGTCATTCCTTGGACGTTGTCCTCGGAGCCATGTTCCCCATCTGCATGTACGGCGTGGAAGAACGTGGCATCTGGCTGCTCAGCAGAGCCAGCCAAAGAAGTCAGTCCCAACTTTCAAGGCAGCTTTCCTCCAAGTCGTTCTGGATGAAGATTCTGAGCCCGTGCTCCAAGCACTTTCAAAAAGTTTCTTCAGCCATAGGGAGAGAGTGAATGGTGCTGCAAAGCTGCCAAATCAGGATTCAAGTTTCCCTCTTGGAGCAGCTAGAAGAGCCAGCTTCTTAGGAAGCAGCCGGCTGCTGCGGGATGACATGGGGCCCCAGCAGTGCTGAAAAGTCTCCGACTACCCTGAAGCTGGAGGCCGTCCCAGGGAATCTACGCAGCGTCAGCTCGGGCAGGCCAAATGGCCACTCAGAGCTGCCAAAGGATGCCTGGATCACTAGTTCACATAAGCTTGGGCTCAGCAGGCTAAGCTGCTGGCATTTGTTCAGTGGGGAGAAAAAAAAAACAAAACTTTGTGTGGCAAGTGATAACCCTGACATTTCAGTATATTTACCACAATGATGTTTCCTAGAGTCACAGAGTAAAACAAATTAGAATTATAAATACCATGCAATTTTCCTAACAGCTCTTGTGAGTTATTAGTGGAAATCAAATCACCTTAGTCAATCAAAGGCAGCTTAAATGCCACTATGCTCTTCTCCCTGAAGAACTGAAAACACCTATCATTCCTATAAGACTGCTGCAGCTCCTTCCTTGCAATGGAGGTTAAGCGTGTCTACATAAATATGAAAATCAATTCAATGATTTGTACCTGTCCTTAGTACTTGGTTACCTCTCTGTGTGTGTGCTAGGTCACTTCGGTCATGTCCGACTCTGTACAACAATATGGACAGTAGCCCACCAGGCTCCTCTGTGCATGGGATTCTCCAGGCAAGAATACTGGAGTGGGTTGCCATGCCCTCCTCCACGGGATCGTCCCAACCCAGGGATCCAACCTGTGTTTCTTGTAGCTCCTGCATTGACAGGTGGGTTCTTTACCCCTCAACCACTGGGGGACTCTGATTTTGACCCTAACGTCTGAAGCAATGCTTAAAGCTTCTTAGAAGCTCTGGAAGTGAATAAAAACATAACATTATCCTTTTTGCATGGAAAGTCACTGTATTAGTGTCACACTGTCTGCATGTATAGCGGAATTTAAAATCAGTGTTAACTCATGATACTTCTATGTGAGATGTTGAATTGAGGATCTATGACTGTTTTTCAAGGAGACTTCTGGGTGAGGAGCAAGACACTCGGAAGGCTGTTTGAAGTAAATCTTTCCTTCCCATTCACCTACACCTGAGGGGGAAGCAGAGAGGCCCCAGTTCCTCTCATGGTCACGGGTTGTGGTAATTGCTGAATATTTGGATGAGTTGTCAACTTGATAGCTGTTTGTTATGTTCTACTTAATTGGAGCCCTATAGAACAATAATGAAGTGTCCTCTCCATGCAGATGACTTTGTGATTGATGACCCAGCTGAGGAAATCATTTACAAATACAGGCCAAAATCCAGCCTGCTGATGGATCTCATCACATATTCTCTTGGTCCTCTGAATGTGGCTCTTTGATTGACACCCCTGGTATTGTGATAACCCAAGAGAAAAATCTTGCCTCTAGACACAACAAAGGCCCTTAAATTGACTCACTCTTATTGAAATAGAGTGAAACTTTGTTAGTCTCTTTTTTAGCTGATGGAAGTTTTAGTGCATATATATTTTTAATGCTGCGTGGTGAAAATATTACACTGGAAGTAATATTGGTTGATTGACATTTTAAAATATTGAGTTCTGTTTTTACATGGTCATTTTCTTGGTTAGATGTGCAGAAGCAAGAGGGTGCTAGAGGCACAGTGATGCCTCCTTTGGGAGGGGGTGTTGTAAAGGGCACAGAGGATGTGGTGATTTAATGATCAATTTCAACTTACACAAGATTTCCTACTCCTTTCAACAATGAATTAAGTCACATAGCAATACTTTGTGTGTGTGTGTGTGTGGTCAGAGATACTCAGCTCACATTTAGAAATAATTGGGTTAATTTAAAAATTATAAATGAAAGACAGAATATTCCAAGCAAGTATGACCTAATAACCTGCAGCAGACCTTTGTAGGGAAAATTGCTGTTAGTCCTAAGGAGGGCTACTAAGATTTAAAAATAAGAATCAAATGGCTAGTATTCACCAGTTTTTGTTCTCATTAAAAGGCAAAGGAATCTATTCAGGCAAGAGGGTTTGGAAACAATGAAAAGAATTAAAAGAATGTGAAATTATGTGATTAACATTGATGCAATATTAAGTGCAGTGTGTTTATATCCATGTAGACAGATTCTTACATTTATGTTTTCCCCTGAGAATCATATTAAAGAGAATTAATGTTTATCTGTTGCTCTCAGACCTTAGAAATGTACTCCCAAGGATCTTGAGCAAAGATATTGCCAAGAACATAAGGCAATTGATAACAATATATAGTGACCTATGATATCTCATTCAATTATAAAGTAAGTATAGAGAAATCCACCCATTCATTCACTCAGTCATCCCTTATTGCACACAGCTACATATTGGAGGCTTACTAGGTGGCTGAATTTCAGGGTTAGAAAGAGATCTGTATCGATTCTGTGGTTATAAAAATACACATGATTATAGGTGGTACATGTATAAATGCATGTTTTCATGGTTTCATTTGAGTGTCCTTGAGCACCTATTAAAAGTGAAGTACTGTGGTAAGCATGACTGGAAATACAGCAATGAGTTGGACATAATACTCTGCCTCTTTGTGATCTGTAATCACCTCTTGTCAGTCCTGAGGAGGGTCGAGCTTGCTTTAGAGAATGCTCCATGAAGTGGACAGTATTTGAACTGGACCCTGGAGGCCTTGGTGGGTTTCCCTTGGTGGGGATGGGGGAAAAAGGAAACAGAAAACTTTCTAAGGAACTGTTCGGAGGTGGAGAATGGCAGGGAATTTGTAAGAATGACCATTTGGCAAGGCACAGTGTGGGAGCAGAATGCTGGAATGAGCCAAGAGGAACAGCTGCAGGAGATAAATCAGGGGCCAGATCGGAGCAGGCTTGCCTTGAATACTGGAGAGTGTGAGCTTGGTTCTTACCCATTGGGGTACCATTTGTGCTTTCTGAGGAAAGCGTAATGAGACCAGAGCTGGGCTAGAACAACCTTTATCAATGGTGGTGGAGAGGATGCTTTTAAGGAGGAGCAATGCCAGGTATGGGGACAAATTAGATGATCGATGGGGACACATGGGATATGCTGAGGAGTGAACTGACAGGACTTGATGACTGAATGTGGAAGATAAGGAAGGAGGGGTCAAGGTGGCCTCACACTTTCCAAATGTGAGTGGGGAGAAGGAAAGTCAGAGATGGGAAATATTTGGAGCTAAAGATGGTAAGTTCTACCTCATGCTGTGTGAAAATGCAGACCATATAATTTCTCTTAACACAGTGATTTCTCCTTTTCATAGTAAAATTTCTCCTAAAAGTAAAAATTGCTTTCCTTCCTAGGAATAAATTGTCAAAAGTTTCTTAAAGTTGGCATTGCCCAGGGAGTGGCTTCCTACTGCAGGTAAAAGCAGCCTTAGGAGCACTGACCTGCCTTTCTCGGAGTTTGTACTACAGGAGCCGTTGAAATTACGGCACCTACTTCAGGACAGGTAAATAAGCTGACACCCTCAAGTCCCCAGGAATAATAGGGATCTGCCTGTTTGGAGCTAGGAACGCAGAGGTGAGCTGGCTGGGGTCAAGGCAGCCCTGGATTCCCTTACCATCTCTTTATCCCCGAGGGAGCGACTGAGTGGGTGGTATCAACAGGGGAAGAGAGAATGTGATGGTAGATGGTATCTGCTCACTTGCATTCCCTCACACATTGGCCAGCAGTTGATTTCTTTTGCCCATTTCCTGTTCATCTTTATTATCTGTTTGGCTCTTCCTTTTGGTTTTACCTTCCCGCATGTTTTCCTTCTCTCCAACTCAGAGATGGTCTGAAAGTACAGAGATGGGAAATCATTGGGGCTAGGGAAATATTTAACCCCAAGTGTTTCCCATCCTCTGTTCTTTTAGAACTTTTTCCTGCTGTCTGTTTTATTTTGATTTTTTGTTATGAAATAGTCCAAACATACAGGAAAAAAATCATAAAGAATAAGCAATATAAAAAACATCCTCTCATCTTGAAACTTTACAAACGTTAAAATTTTGCTTTATTTGTTTTGGATCTTTTTATAAGAAATAGAAATACTCTTTCCCTATGTCTCTGTATAGGTATAGATATAGATGTATCTCATACATGCATGAAATCTGTGCATCTCCTCCACACCATGACACTCCCCAGATGTCAGCACTGTCCTAAATTTCTCCTTTTCATTTCCATGCATGTTTTTATATTATTACTGAGACTACATGTATACCACATATAAATATGAAATAGTGTTGTTTTGTACTTTTTTGATCATTGGACTGATAATATATTGATATTCTATAACTGGCCTTCCTCCCCTCAATCTAATGTTTTTGAGATTTATCTGTGTTGATAAATTCACCTTTAGTTCATTTGTCTTAATAGCTATATAAAGTCCTTTGTATGAATATACTGCAATTTATTTATATACTCTTAATGAACATTAAATTGTTTCCAATTCTTTTTTCTTTCTACAACAAAAATAGCTACAATTATTCTTGTGCATGTCTTCTTGAGCACATATGCTAGAGAATTTACCTGGATTACATACGAAGAATCGTTATATTATCAGGCACACGGTCTTTACTAATTATTGCCATATTGATCTCCAGAGCTGTGGACCCAGTTTGTATGCTCAATAGCAATGTATGTGGGGTCAGGAAGATCCTCTGGATAAGGGAATGGCTACCCACTCTTGTATTCTTGCTTGGAGAATTCCATACACAGAGGAGCCTGGTGGGCTACAGTTCACAAAGAGTTGGACATGACTGAGTGACTAACACACACACACACACACATCTGTCTGTCTGTCTATCTATATCTTCCCTTAGTTTGGGACTAGATTTTATTTGTGGTATCTTTTGATGTAGGAAAGCTTTTAATTCTAATGAGCTAAATGTAGCAATCTTTTTTATATTTTCTATTCTTTTTAAAAATCTTTTCTTCTACGTGTTTGTTCTCTGTCTTTGTCATATAATAATAACCTTATGAACTTAATTGCCTTGCCTTCCTACTTTTTTATTTTCTGAAATGATTCCTGTTTAAAGTGACATTAAGGACTTCCCTGGTGGGCCAGTGGCTAAGACTCTGCCCTCCCAAGGCAGACGGTCCGGGTCGTCGGGGAACTAGATACACGTGCTGTAACTAAGAACTGACAATGCCAAATAAATAAATATTACAAAAGATAAAAAGAAAATGGAGATTATACATTTCTTGAAGGTTTGTTCAACTTTATCTGTAAAATTGTACCCCTTATTTTGAGGAGGGAGATTTTGTGAGTAGAAGAAATATTTGGCTGCTACTGTTTTTGATGTGTGGTTTAATAATTTACTCAGGTTTTCTATTTCTTCAGCCAATTTTGTAAATTAAACTTTTATGGAAAAGTATCCATTTATTGGCATAAATTAACTCAATTTATTTTTTAAGTAATTTTATTCATCTCTTTTGTAATTATGTCTTTTTAATTGTAATATTACTTATTAAGATCTTATTTTCTCAAAGATAAACTTTTATTTCATAGAGTCCCCCTGTTGTTTGTTTCTATTTCATAAATGTCTTGTTTTACATTTTACTTTATATGCTTTTATACTGTACCCTGGTGTTCCTTTCCTAGTTTTTTAATTTGAATGCTTAATTATTATCTTCTTTATTTACATTTTACAGCCTTACTGAGATATAATTGACAAAAATTACAAGATATTTAAAATGTAACTTGATATACATACACGTAGTGAAAGGATTCTCACCATATAGTTAATTAACATTCCACCTTAAAAATAGTTGATTATTTTATAACACATTCATTGACAACCATACATTTCACTTTAATATTTTAGATGCATATCGCAAGCATTGAAATGTAGTCTGTTTAGCATTATATAGTAACTTCTGATTTTCTTTTAACCCATGAACATTTAGAGGTCCAATTTTAATTTCCAAACACATATTTCTCAACTTACTATGTTTTTATTGTTGATTTTGATTTTATTTGCATTGTCTTCAGAGAATATAGGCTGCATGATATGTATTCGTCAGAATTTAGTAAGGCTTCCTTTTTGACTTAGATATCTTCCATTTTTATCAATATGGGCTTGAAAGCACCTGTACTTTCTATTTTGGGCATATATGATATTTCATAGATAAAACATATTAATTTGATGTTCAAATATTCTATGTTATTACTCTATTTTAAAATTTGAGGTATCCATTTTATTTCATCTAAGAAAGGTATAACTTGAGAATTATTAATTTCTCATGATCTCTCAGATTTGGCTTATATATGTCAAGGCCTTGCTGACTAGAGTGGGTTCAAGGGAGAACAGCTCTGCATTCTTGTTATTTGGTACAAACAGCATCATAATTAACTCACTGACTTCTATGTTCAATCTTTCAACAAATATTTACTGAATACTTAGGATGTGCCAAGCAGTGTTCTGGGTACTGTGAATAGAATAGTGAACAACTCCCTCCACCCCAAATTCCTACTTTCACGGAGCTTACCAGTGGGGAGAGAGACAATTTAGCATAGACCACCAGTCTCTAAGGTTTGGCAGCTATAAGTGCTGTGAAGATAAAGCAGGGAAGGGGAGAGAGATGACAGGTTGGCATGAGGAGCTGCTGTTGCAGGAGGTGGTCAGAGATGGCACCCGAGGAGGTGATGCTTCAGGACTGAACTAAATAAGGTGAGACACACAGTACCCAGGGACGATCATTCCAGGCAGAGAAGCAGAAAGGCCCTGAGGAGGGAGTAGGTTATGCGGAGGGAGCACAGCTGGTGTGTTTGAAGAATGGCAAGAAGGCCAGAGTGACAGGAGAGGGCTTTCCCTTTGAATGGATACCTGTGTCACCTGCAAGGGAACTAACTTATTGAAACAAGAGGGAAGGAGAGCAGTAAGGAGGCTAAGATGACAGTCCAGGTAAGAGGCATGAACTGGTAGAAGTGGGAGGATTTGGAATGCATTTTGGAAGTGTGGCCCACTATTTGCTGATGAACTGAATGTTAGATAGACTAGCAAGACAGGAATCAAGGCTGGTTTCTAAGAGTTACGCCTAAGCAACTGGGTGAATGAGATCACGCTTAGTGAGAGGGGAAAGACTTGGGAAGATCAGGTCTGGGGTAAAAGTGAAGAGCTTGTCCTCAGATTATTAGCCTGGTGCTGCCTATTAATTATTGTCAGTTGTTTGTCTGTTCGCTTGCATATCTACGCCTGGACCCCCTGTCTCTCTGCCCTGTATCACAGGGAACTTTAATACAATTAACTCTACCCTGGTACTTTAGCCACCTGAAGCAAAGAGCTGACTCACTGGGAAAGACCCTGATGCTGGGAAAGATTGAGGGCAAGAGGAGAAGGGAGCAACAGAGGATGAGATGATTGGATGGCATCATCCATTCAATGGACATGAGTTTGAGCAAACTCCAGGAGATGGTGAAGGATAGGGAAGCCTGGTGTGCTGCAGTCCATAGGTTGCAGAGTCAGACATGGTTTAGGGACTGAACATCACCACCACCACCACCCGCATCCTGCCTGCAGCCTCTGCGGCTGTTCTGAGGAGGCAACAGCAGTCTCTGCCGTGAGCTTGTAGATGGAGAAGACACTGGAAGCTTGAGCCCTCAGCCCCATGAGTAGTGTGTAAGTTTGGGGAAATCAGAAGGGCCAGGAAGAGAGAGTGAAGAGTATCGTGCTGCTTAGAGGAAAGGAGAGATATTCAGAATGATGGCTGGAAACTGACCATTGGTTTTTGATAACATAAAAGTCTTTGATAACACTTATGAGAGAGTTTTTTTTATTTTTAGAAGTGGAAACCATAACTTGACTGGAGAGGGTTCAAGGGAGAATGACTTTGTGTCTTGGTGGGTTAGCCCTTTTTTATGGTTGATATTCTGCTGTAATGCTATTCATGTATTTTGACTTGAGTTTTATTATGATCGGATGTTGTATTGCCATACCAGTTTTGTCTGTGTGTGTGTTTGGTTAGTGTATTAGCTTGCTAGGGCTGCTATTATATAACAATGTACCTCAGCCTGGGGGGCTTAAACACAGAAATTAATTTTCTCACAGTCTGGAGGCTTGAAGTCAGAGAGTGAGGTGTCAGCCAGGCTGGTTTCTTCTGGGGCCTCTCTTGGTTTGTAGACGATCATCTTACCATCTTCTTCCTGTGCCCCACACTTCTTCTGTACCTGTCTGTGTGCACATTTCCTCTTCTTATAGGGATGTTGGTAATACTGGATGAGGGCCCACTCAAAGGACCTCATTTCAACTTAATTAACTCCTTTTAGAGCCTATCTCTAAATACTGTCATGTTCTGAGACTCTAGGGGTAAGGTTACAACACATAACTTGGGAGGAAGGAGATTCAATTCAGTCCACAACAATTATTGTTCATTTAGTGCATCTTTCCTTTCATTTTTTTTGTTTTGCTTTGTTTAGGTATATTCTTTATAAAGCAGCAAATGACCGGACTTACAAACATGCAATCTGATTAGACTGTTTGATCCAGTGGGATTCTTTTAATATGTAACTTTACTCCTTTCATTTTATTGTGACTTTAATATTTTGATGTATTTCTGCCACATTCTTTTAAAATTTCTCTTTATTATTATTTTCTGACCAACCTAGATAGTATATTCAAAAGCAGAGACATTACTTGGCCAACTAAGGTCTGTCTAGTCAAGGCCATGGTTTTTCCTGTGGTCATGTATGGATGTGAGAGTTGGACTGTGAAGAAGGCTGAGCACCGAAGAACTGATGCTTTTGAACTGTGGTGTTGGAGAACACTCTTGAGAGTCCCTTGGACTGCAAGGAGATCCAACCAGTCCATTCTAAAGGAGTTCAGCCCTGGGATTTCTTTGGAAGGAATGATGCTAAAGCTGAAACTCCAGTACTTTGGCCACCTCATGTGAAGAGTTGACTCACTGGAAAAGACTCTGATGCTGGGAGGGATGAGGGGCAGGAGGAGAAGGGGACCTCAGAGAATGAGATGGCTGGATGGCATCACCGACTTGATGGACGTGAGTCTGGGTGAACTCTGGGAGTTGGTGATGGACAGGGAGGCCTGGTGTGTTGCGATTCATGGGGTCGCAAAGAGTTGGACACGACTGAGGGACTGAACTGAACTGAACTGAACTGTTTATCATTTTCTTTACCTTTTTCTTCTCCAAATTTCACCTGAATTGGGTGAGTTTTAAATATTCTACTTTCTCTACCTTGCTGTTTGAAAGCTATAAATTGCCTTTCTATTCTTCTGGTAAGGATCCTTAAATTGTAAACATGTGTATGTCTCTATACATTTTTAAACACTTAAGATTATTCTGTGTTTCTGTTGTCTTCTAGAATATTTTAAACTCTATTTTGAACATACTCCACATTGTTACCTAGAGATTTAGATGTTCATTAAAATTTAGCATTTTTATAATTGATTTTTAATTTAATTTTTGAGCGTATTTGATCAATTTTTGTAATCTCTCTGAGTTTGTATGATTGTCTTTCTATCAGCCATAACAAACAACCTTAAAAACCAGTGGCTTGAACAACAGAGTTTTATTTCTTGCTCACATCCCTGGTTGGCTAGAGGTTCAACTCCTGCATTCTGAAGCCACTTAAGGAGCAGCCCCTGTTTTGAAGAGTGTGGGTGGTGGGGGCAGAGGGGAAGGGGTACAGTAAACTTGAGCTGGCTCTTAAAGCCTCCTTGAAAGAGAATTAGGCATCACTTTGCTTGCTTTTGTTCTTTTTGGCCAAAGCGAGTCGCATGGCCAAGCCTGACGTCAAGAGATATAGGAAAATCTAGTTCTCCCTGGGTAAGGGGACATAGGTTGGATCTGATCTATGTGCAAGTCATCTCCATCTTCACTCTGGCTTCACTGTCCTTCTTGCCAAAACATATTTTTAATAATTTCTTTAATGAGTATCTGTGGGTGGTAACTCTTTTATTTTTGTAAGTATAAAAGGCCATTATTTTGTTCTTACTCTTAATTAAATGTTTGCGTATTAAATTTGACACTATTTCTTTCCCTGAGCACTTTGAAAGTATTATTCCATTGTCTTTTGGCTCCTATGGTTGCTAATGAAAATTTTGTTGCCAGTCTAATTGCCATTATTTTGTCCATCATCTATCATTTTGAGCAGCTCTTAGATTTTTAAATTTCATTTGGGCATTCATTTTTTAAAAATCCTACTCAGAGGTTGGAATATACATTGAATCTGAGGACTCCTGTCTTCAACTCTGGCAAATTCTCAGCCATTATTTCTTCAGCTCTTCTGGAACTCCTTTTCAATGCATGTTGGAACTACTCAAGTTTACTAATTCTTTTCATCCTGGTCTATAATTTGTTCTATTAATTTTTTTGTTTCTGATTTTTTCCTTTCTAGAATTCCTAGTTATTCCTAATTATTTCATAAGTGTCTTGTTTCATTTCTGTGTTTTTATTTTATTATTTATTGTTACATTTTTCTGTTGTTGCTTTTAGGCCATACTCACCATACATATTTTTAAGTCTTTGTTACATTGTTTTATGACATAGATTTTATTTAGAGTGATTTATTTATTTGTTTATCTATCATTCTCTTTGTTAGCATTAGTTTTCTCTGTGTTCTAGAATTTGAGTGTGCAAGCTCACATTAAGTGGGGTGATTTTCTCACTTTTTTTTCTTGCTCTTTTCCTTTCTATTTTCTTCTTTCTGCTTAGAGACTCGGCTGCTGCTTTCACCCAGGCCCCTACACTCTACTTATGATCAAGGTTTTATAATTGTGCAAAATTTCTGATGGTACTAGGGAAATAGCTGATCCAGTCACAGACTCAGAAAGCTTGGTTCCTCCTTTGCCAGATCCCAGGCTTTCTAATAGCTAAAGCCTTGGGCTTCATTCAGCAGTATTAGAAAAAGACACTTTGGAGCAGTGGCTAACCACCTCTAGCTTCTGGCTTCAAGTAGTGAACTTGGCTCTAGGTATCTATGTGGCACGGAACCATTTTAATCTCTATTATCTTGTAGGAGCAAGTGTTTTGACTACTAGTGGAGTCTGAGAGGTCATGGTCTGAGCATCCTTACTCCTGTCTATCATTGTTTTGGATTTCTCTTTTCAGATTTATAGGACAGTTTAGCTAACCTTGATACATCTTTCCTGTTTGTTGCTTATTTTTATTTTTGTTATTTTTTATTTCTCATCTATTATTTACAAGTGTTTGAAGCACGGGTTTAGATCAACTTTGGGTTTTGAACTTACTAAGTTATTTTAGTGGGAAACACCTGCCTCTATTCCTGCCCTCTCGACCCCTTTATCCTAAATGCCATCAAACAAGTAAAGTATAGATCATAAACTAAAAGGAAGACACATCTTAGAAAATCCACAGTGATGCTTTATTTTTCTTAGATTCTGGGAGTAAAGAATACATTGATGTCATTGTTAAATAAAGCACAACAATTATGAGCATGGGCTGTACAACTCACCCGCTATATGACCAGAGTCTTCTCTGTAGTGCGGGGATAAGAAGTTGTGACTATTGTATAGAGCTGTTGAAGAGGGTACATGGAATAATAACTGTGGAGAGCGCTGCACAGTGCCTACAGATGGTAAGTAACTGTAGGGATAGGGATATACAGTTCAAGTTGTAGCTCGAGTATCCTCCCTAGCATTTATGCTTTAAAACTTTTGTACCAGTGGCAGGGAGGTCATCTAATAAGTAGATAAGGCAGTGTTAGAGTTACTGGAATGGCTTTCCTTTTCCCCAAACAACACTTTTGAAATCTCATTATTAGAGAGACTTTTTATTTCGATCAATACATCTCTGTTTAAATTAAAAGGTTTTCCATGGGCTTCCCTGGTGACTCAGATGGTAAAGAATCCGCCTGCAATGCAGGAGACCTGGGTTCTGTCCCTGGGTTGAGAAGATCTCCTGGAGAAGGGAATGGCCACCTATTCCAGTATTCTGGCCTGGAGAATTCCATGGACTGTTTAGTATTTTATATATCAAGCTGAACAGTAGGGTTTTCCATGCATGTATCTTCCTATGTATCATTTTGGTCAAGTGGATTTCCTGATTGCTAATAGAGGGGAAAAAAAGGAGTTAGAGTTTTATTTGGGCAGGATAAAACTCATGACACTGCCCGGAATAGGCTGATGGATCTGCATGGCATATGCTGGTGGGTTTCTAGCAATTTGTGGATGGTGTAACACGGAGAGACAGGAACCTCAGGGGCAGGGATGAGAATGCAGGATGTATCATTGTTTAGATTTGACTAAACGCTACTATTTGTTGTTCAGTCACTCAGTTGTGTCAGACTCTTTGTGACCCCATGGACTGCAGCCCTCCAGGCCTCCCTGTCCTTCACTGTCTCTCAGAGTTTGCTCAAACTCATGTCCACTGAGTTAGTGATGCTATCCAACCATCTCATCCTCTGTTGCTCCCTTCTCCTCCTGTCCTCAATCTTTCCCAGCATCAGGGTCTTTTCCAATGAAACTGTACTAACATAGCAAACAATCCCCAAATCTCAGCAGATCACAACAACGAAGGCTCATTTTACTCATGTTTTGTGCCTTTTCTGAGAAAACATGGCTTACTGCCAAATGAAAGGCTAGCATGTGGGCCCATGCAATGGCTCTTCTGCTTCTGCTTGGAAGAGGCACATCTCACTTCCACCCACATTTTATTGGCTAAAGTGAGTCATGTAGCCAAGCTTGAGCTATAATACTGTCCTCCACAGCTTAACTGCACATGTGATACTGGCCAATCCATTGTGGGATCAAGAAGTGTCAAGTCCTCTACTGCTTCCTCAACACCGTGTTCTTACCATATCAAGCAGCGGGTGCCCAAATATGTCAACGTATTTATGACTAATATTGCAAAACCATGAGGAATTGGGAAGCTCAGTAGAGATGAATTATTATTAATATCAATGCCTAGGCTTGTTATGCACTGAATTCTGTCTCTCTTCAAATTCACGTATCAAAATTCCTAACTCCTAGTACATCAGAGTATCACTAAATTTGAAGATAGGGCCTTTAAGGAAGTATTTGGGTTAAAATGAGGTCAGTTGAATGGGTAAGAATTCAGTATGACTGGTGTCCTTGTAAGAAAAGGAAATCAGGACAGATATACACCAATGGGATATGATGTGTAGACACGGGGAGGAAATGATCATCTACAAGTCAAGGAGAGAGGCCTCAGAAGAAACAAAACTGTTAACAACTTGATCTTAGACTTCTAGCCTCCAGAATGGTGAGAAAATACATTTCAGTTGTTTAAGCCACCCAGTCTGCACTATTCTGTTATGGCAGCCAGAGCAAATGATACAAAGCTTTAACTTGCAACATGAGAAGGGTCTGTTGACCTCCTCCCTGTATATAACATGATGAAGAATTAATAAATTGCAGTCTATCCTTGTAGGGGTTCAGTTCAGTTCAGTTGCTCAGTCGTGTTCGACTCTTTGCAGCCCCATAAATCACAGCATGCCAGGCCTCCCTGTCCATCACCAACTCTGGAGTTCACTCAGATTCACGTCCATCGAGTCAGTGATGCCATCCAGCCATCTCATCCTCTGTCGTTCCCATCTCCTCCTGCCCCCAATCCCTCCCAGCATCAGAGTCTTTTCCAATGAGTCAACTCTTCACATGAGGTGGCCAAAGTACTGGAGCTTCAGCTTCAGCATCATTCCTTCCAAAGAAATCCCAGGGCTGATCTCCTTCAGAATGCACTGGTTGGATCTCCTTGCAGTCCAAGGGACTCTCAAGAGTCTTCTCCAACACCACAGTTCAAAAGCATCAATTCTTCGGCTCTTAGCCTTCTTCACAGTCCAACTCTCACATCCACACATGACCACTGGAAAAACCATAGCCTTGACTAGATGGACCTTAGTCGGCAAAGTAATGTCTCTGCTTTTGAATATACTATCTAGGTTGGTCATAACTTTTCTTCTAAGGAGTAAGCGTCTTTTAATTTCATGGCTGCAGTCACCATCTGCAGTGATTTTGGAGCCCACAAAAATAAAGCCTGCCATTGTTTCCACTGTTTCCCCATCTATTTCCCATGAAGTGATGGGACCAGATGCCATGATCTTTGTTTTCTGAATGTTGAGCTTTAAGCCAACTTTTTCGCTCTCCTCTTTCACTTTCATCAAGAGGCTTTTTAGCTCCTCTTCACTTTCTGCCATAAGGGTGGTGTCATCTACATATCTGAGGTTATTGATATTTTGTAGGGGTTAGTGTTGAGGAATTCTCTTGGGGCTTTCCAAGGGTAAGGACCATCCTCATTGCCATGGAAAGTCTGCCTCTTTGTTTCCCACCCCATAATGCCTTCTTGCTGGCCATCCCATTGAGATAATAATGGTTCAAGTCAAGCCCATGGTAGTGTTCCTTCCCACTGCTGGTGACAGTGTGCTATTGGTCTAGCTACCTATATCTACATGCTTTTCTTCTCTCAATTTAGATACAGACACTTGAACTTGAGATTTATTTATGATAAATTTATTCTTCAAGTCTAAACAAGTAATACATTATAGATGTGTTGGAGTCTAAACAATCAAAATGTGATATAGCTCTGTTGGTTCAAATAGCCACATTGCATACTTGTTTCCACTCCGGCACTCTTTAGGCTATTGCAGAAACACCTGCCAGTGGATCGTGTGTGTGTGTGTGTGTGTGTGTGTGTGTGTGTGTGTGTGTGTAGGTTGGCACATACAAACATACTTGTTCTTGCTCAATAAAGATGTTGTGAAAAGAATTGATGAGACATACACTGTTCACTCTTCATGTAGGAAAATGCCTACCAAATACATATCATTTAAAGTCATACTCAGTTGATATTGCCAGTCATATTTACTAGGAATGGAATTTTTCTCAGAGCTACCCTATATGCAGAGTCTTACAGGGTCTTGATGCTTAAAGCAAAGATGCCTCTATTTTGAACACTTGGGGTTTTAAAAAATCTAATTTATTCTGAAATCCCTTCTGCCTTCTGCATTTAAAAAATTGTATCTGAATCCTCAATGCAGTCAGAGTGGCTGTTTGGTAGACAAAATGTATCCCTAAACCATCAAGGGATTTTCATAAGCAATTGGGATTACTCCAAAATACATTGCAGATTGGTATCAACTATCATATTTGAATTTGTATTCTAGCGCTGAGAGCAATTTGTAGCACATTATAAATCATGGCTCCTCCCTCACAATTTCAAAATGCTCCTGTCACTGACAGGCACTAAATATGCTGTTGCTACAGCAGCAACATCAGAAATTGCCCAGAGATATCACACAAAACTGAGTGACAGAAGAAAATTTCATAATCACTTTATAAGTACAACCCTTCAATATAGCCCCATCTCCTTCAGCCGGAGAAAAATTGAGATGAGTTTGGATGGAGAATGTTAATTGGAAACTGATATGCTTAGCTCTCTAGCACAGTATTTGGCTATTATCAGGGCTGTCTTCCTATACAACAAACTACAAAAAGTTAACTTATCTCTCCCCCCACCCCAAATAAAAGCTTAGATTCCAGAGAGTACAAGCCAAATCCGTAGAGGAAATCCTAAAATTGCAAACTCTATAGCTATGAATTGACCCTAATAATAGCTTTTATTATTTAGATGTAATAAAAATTCTAATGATCTGCAGAACAGTAAAGTCTCTAGTTTAACTGGAGATTGAAGTGTTTTTTTGGACTGTGCTATATGAAAGCCAGCAGAGACAATTGAGACTTGATAGATATCCACTCTAACATTTGCAAAAAGCATTAACAATATATCACACTCCACTGCCAGCTGCAAACCCATAATATTATTCACAAATTATGTATTTAAGATTGGGGAGCCAGAGACATTTTTGTAATGCTAATATATTAAGACATCCCCTCCAGAGAGGTTCTATAGAACCTCTGCCTGCATTTTTCATATCCACCTTACCACTTGACCATGTGATGATTTTGAAATTGTTGCCTGGCTACACTGATCCCTATTTCCTAGAGTATTATCTGCCAGTGTTTAGGGGGGTTATGTTCAGAAGTGTTACTTACAGAAGCTAGACTATGATATATATATTTTATCTAAGGAATTCTGAAATCATTAAAAATACTTTTAACTGTAAGTTGATTCAATCTGAGGAAAGAGAAAAGGATTACTTTGAATAATGAAATGATAATAAGACCAGAAGAATTAAAATTGAATAGCATGCAAATAACATGGGCATGGGGATTATTACTTAAGGTGTACCTTTATTCTTATTATTTTGATTAACAAATGACATAGAAACTACAGAATAGAAAAAAATAAGTAAATTTATAGCAGATGCTTTTATAGAGACCTAAAACTTTTAAGTATCCCAAAGGAAGTTGAATTAATTTATGATGAGATCGGAGTCTTTGATATCTCTATTAAGACTAACAAGAAAGAGGCATATGGTGAGGAAATATCAGTAAGGTAGACATGTCTGGCTAAATGGTGTACAATGAAAGCATTAATTAAGACACATGAGCAATAATAATAATAATAGCAGCAGCAGCAAAATTAACCATGATGGTAATAATAACTAAAAGCCTAGGTGAAAAGGAAAAGCAAGTAAAAGGCTTAGAGGTCATTCTTTGTTATGATTTTAGCCAAGCAACAACCAATCAGGAAATGCAGCCCTATAGACCTAGTCTGACAGCTGATTGGATTCACACAGTTCCTTTTATTAGACTCTGGGTTGTTGGAGTCAGATTAGTCCACTAGACACTGAAGTGGAAGCAAGAAAGTAGGGACAGAGGACCATCTTGGGTGAAAGAGCAGGGGTAGGAAGAAATAATAAGGTCAGCCTTCTAAGTTTCTGTTAGACAGAGATGGGACAGAAAATTGTGATCTTCTGATAATGCCAGAAACTCATTTTAGCTGCAACCTTTTCTTTGCAGTCAACATTTATTTGAGCCTCTCACAGTGAGAGAAATGATAAGTTTAACTTACACTTTTTGCTCTTTACTGGTTTATCCATCTGATGAAATTGAACAAGAAGTAGGTACCTATTAAATTGGAAATCCATACATCAGCTTTCATTTATTCTCAAAGACAGTTGTGGTTAAGAGTATTACCTTTGGTATCAAACAAACCTGTGTATGAGCCTCAACTTAGTTTCCTCATGTATAAAATTAAGTAAAAAATATCTGCCTTACACAGCTGATGCAGTGACCCAATGGGATGGTACATATGAGCAGTAAGTACTAGGCTTGATCCATAATATACATTTAAAAATCTTTAGACATGATTAGATTAAAACTATTGATATTAATATTAGTGGTTATAAGTTAAAATAATATAGAAGGGCAGAATTTATCTATGTTAATAGGAAAAATTTAATACATTATTCTAAGATTCATTGGGAATCTTTCAATACTTGAAGGAAAATATTATTTTCTTATTAAAAATATGATGCATAATAATTTCACAATAACTTCCTCAGAGAGAGATATATTCATATGAGTATTTTACTTTATGTAATTTTCATATCCTAATGAAATTTGGATCCAAAGTAATACATAATGAAAAAGTAGTTTTTATGAATAACTTGGTCCTGTAGCAGAGAAAGTTGGCAAATTACGTGTGTAGTACATTTAAGAAGCCCACAGTGTTCTCAACTACTCCATCTGACATTTAGTTAATACAATAGAGAGTTTCTACTTGACAGTGAGAAGGGAACATTATACAAGTCACCATGTTCTGCAGATTTCTTGTCAGCTTGCTTTATGTTCATTTAACTGGTTGCTTTTTATAATTACCATGTGCCTGGCTAGATTTCGAATTACAAAAGGATTATTCAACTTTGCTGGTCCATGTTGCCCTCAGCCTTTAAACAAATAGGACTTTAAACATGAATATTGGCCCTAAAGTAATCCTTTCCTCATAAAACAACTAAAGAAGAAAAACTCCTTAGTGGAACTTGCAAATTAAAAACTCTTTTGAGGGAGCAAGTAATTAAGACTGTTCTTTTACTTCCCAAACGGAGACTGAGGACTCCTACCACTGGGTAGAATGGAATAGTCATGTCAAACTTGCATTCCTGCTGAGGACAGTCAGAAAAGATGGATAAAACACACATAAAAATCCCTGTGTTTAAGGACATTAAAGAAATGGAGAAGTAAAGAGAAACAGAAAGATTAAAGTTCTGGAGAGGAGAGAACCTTTTAGAGTCTAGCTAACAATTTTTATTCTCTTTGTTTTTTGAAGGATTTTATAGGTTCCAGGCATTGGCTGAAATTTTTGGTTCAAGGAGTCTCAAACACTTGATTACTTTTCTCCTCAAGATATATGCCACATTCTGAAGGAAATCTGTGAGACTAGCAAATACAGAGAGGCATTTCTAAGAGACTCTTGGTTCTAGAGAAACAAAAGATTCACTAGACTCTCTTAAAAACTTTTGCTTTTAAAAGTGCCTTCTTTAGGGACCAGGTTTAATTAGAACTAGACTCTTACTAAAATTGCAACACAGCCTGAACTCAGCAGAGTCCCTAAGTGCATAAGGGGAAATCACCCTTCCCTTGAGTCTATTATACCTAGTAGAAGTGATTAACTTTCTCTGGTGAAAGATTCTGGTTATCATGTCTGTCATTTAAATAAAACTCATTATATATGTCAAGAAACATGGTCATATAACATCACTCCAAGAAAAATATCAGGCTGTAGAAACAGACTTATAGGTGATGTAGTTATTGTAATTAAATAACATGGGCCTTTCAAAAACTTTATTATTATACTCAAGAAAAAAAAAGAAATATAGATTAAAAAATGAAAAATTTCATCAGAGAATGCAGAAAAAAGCAAATAGAAATTTCAGAAGTAAAAGATACATGATAAAAAATTAAGTACACAATAGATGGGTTTAACGTAGATGAGACACGAGAACTAGAAAGCAGATCAATAGAGTATATCCCAGAGTAAAACATACATAGAAAAGAGAATGGAAATAGGGATAAGAGTGCAGTAAATATGTGGGACAAAGGAAAATATCTGACATGCATATAATTAGATCTAACTGAATGAAAGAAAAAAGGAAACATAAATCTGATGGATCAAGTAAAGAATAAATAGTAAGATGTTACATATAAACCCATTATATCATTAATTACATTAAATGTAAATGAAGTAAATACTATCAGTAAAAGACTAAATGGTGAGATTTTTCTGAAAAACAAAAATTTAAATATTTGTTGATTACAAGAGGTACATCTTAAATGTAGAGTCCAAAGTAAAAGAAAACATGACAAAGTATCAACCAAAGGAAGCTGGTATAGTCACTAATACCAGACAAAATAACCTTTAAAGTAAGTGTTCAGTTCAGTTAGTTCAGTTGCTCAGTCCTGCCCAACTCTTTGCGACCCCATGAATCGCAGCACGCCAGGCCTCCCTGTCCATCACCAACTCCCGGAGTTCACTCAGACTCACGTCCATCAAGTCGGTGATGCCGTCCAGCCATCTCATTCTCTGTCGTCCCCTTCTCCTCCTGCCCCTCATCCCTCCCAGCATCAGAGTCTTTTCCAATGAGTCAACTCTTCACATGAGGTGGCCAAAGTATTGGAGTTTCAGCTTTAGCATCATTCCTTCCAAAGAATATCAGGGACTGAACTCCTTTAGAATGGACTGGTTGGATCTCCTTGCAGTCCAAGGGGCTCTCAAGAGTCTTCTTCAACAACACAGTTCAAAAGCATCAGTTCTTGAGCACAGTTGGTCTTCTCCAGCACCACAGTTCAAAAGTATCAATTCTTCGGCACTCAACTTTCTTCACAGTCCAACTCTCACGTCCATACATGACCACTGGAAAAACCATAGCCTTGACTAGACGGACCTTTGCTGGCAAAGTAATGTCTCTGCTTTTGAATATGCTGTCCAGGTTGGTCATAACTTTCCTTCCAAGGAGTAAGCGTCTTTTAATTTCATGGCTGCAATCACCATCTGCAGTGATTTTGGAGCCCCAAAAAATAAAGTCTGACACTGTTTCCACTGTTTCTCCATCTATATCCCATGAAGTGATGGGACCAGATGCCATGATCTTAGTTTTCTGAATGTTGAACTTTAAGCCAACTTTTTCACTCTCCTCTTTCACTTTCATCAAGAGGCGTTTTAGTTCCTCTTCACTTTCTGCCATAAGGGTGGTGTTATCTGCATATCTGAGGTGATTGATATTTCTCCTGGCAATCTTGGTTCCAGCTTGTGCTTCTTCCAGCCCAGCGTTTCTCATGATGTACTCTGCATAGAAGTTAAATAAGCAGAGTGACAATATATAGCCTTGACGTACTCCTTTTCCTATTTGGAACCAGTCTGTCGTTCCATGTCCAGTTCTAACTGTTGCTTCCTGACCTGCATATAGGTTTCTCAAGAGGCAGGTCAGGTGGTCTGTATTCCCATCTCTTGAAGAATTTTCCACAGTTTATTGTGATCCACACAGTCAAAGGCTTTGGAATAGTCAAGAAAGTAGAAATAGATGTTTTTCTGGAACTCGCTTGCTTTTTCTATGATCCAGCAGACGTTGGCAATTTGATCTCTGGTTCCTCTGCCTTTTCTAAAACCAGCTTGAACATCTGGAATTTCACGGTTCATGCATTGCTGAAGCCTGGTTTGGAGAATTTTGAGCATTGCTTTACTGGCATGTGAGATGAGTGCAATTGTGCGGTAGTTTGAGCATTCTTTGGCATTGCCTTTCTTTGGGATTGGAATGAAAACTGACTTTTTCCAGTCCTGTGGCCACTGCTGAGTTTTCCAGATTTGCTGGTATATTGAGTGCAGCACTTTCACAGCATCATCTTCCAGGATTTGAAACAGCTCAACTGGAATTCCATCACCTCCACTAGCTTTGTTCGTAGTGATGCTTTCTAAGGCCCCCTTGACTTCACATTCCAGGATGTCTGGCTCTAGGTGAGTGAGTGGCTCTAGGGTGTTTCTTGACTTCCTACTTTTGCATTCCAGTCCCCTATAATGAAAAGGAAATCTTTTTTGGGTGTTAGTTCTAAAAGGTTTTGTAGGTCTTCATAGAACCATTCAACTTCAGCTTCTTCGGTATTACTGGTTGGGGCATAGGCTTGGATTACTGTGATATTGAATGGTTTGCCTTGGAAACAAACAGAGATCATTCTGTCTTTTTTGAGATTGTATCCAAGTACTGCATTTTGGACTCTTTTGTTGACTATGATGGCTACTCCATTTCTTCTAAGGGATTCCTGCCCACAGTAGTAGATATAATGGTCATCTGAGTTAAATTCACCCATTCCAGTCCATTTTAGTTCGCTGATTCCTAGAATGTTGATGTTCACTCTTGCCATCTCTTGTTTGACCACTTCCAATTTGCCTTGATTCATGGACCTAACATTCCAGGTTCCTAGGCAATATTGCTCTTTACAGCATTGGACCTTGCTTCTATCACCAGTTACTTCCACGCAGCCTTGCGCCCTCAGCTGCCGCCCCTGACCTCGGACGTGGGTAGCTCTTCTCGGCCACCGCCCCTGACCTTGGATGACGGGTAGCTCCTCCTGGCCGCGCTTCTGTGCAGTCCATCGCAGCCGACGCGCTTCTGCGCTGTAGGTCCAAGGTAAGAGAAACCCAAGTAAGACGGTAGGTGTTGCGAGAGGGCATCAGAGGGCAGACACACTGAAACCATAATCACAGAAAACTAGCCAATCTGATCACACGGACCACAGCTTTGTCTAACTCAATGAAACTAAGCCATGCTGTGTGACCTATCCAAGACGGGTAGGTCATGGTGGAGAGGCCTGACAGAATGTAGTCCACCTGAGAAGGGAATGGCAAACCACTTCAGTATTCTTGCCTTGAGAACCCCATGAACAGTGTGAAAAGGCAAAATGATAGGATACTGAAAGAGGAACTCCCCAGATCAGTTGGTGCCCGATATGCTACTGGAGATCAGTGGAGAAATAACTCCAGAAAGAATGAAGGTTGGAGCCAAAGCAAAAAAATATACATATATACATAAATATAAGTCGTATGCATTGGAAAGGAAGAAATAAAATATTTACATTACAGAGAACATGATCCTGTCAAAAATGTTAATGAATCCAGAGACAAGCCATCATAATTAAAAAATGAATTTAGTAAGGTTACAGAGTATAAGAAAAAAATTAGAAATTAGTAAGTAAATTTAGTATGCTATCTGGATAAAAGATCTTTTGCTAACACAGATTTCTTTTCTCTGTACCGAAAAAAAAAAAATTAGAAATTGACATTTAAAAATGATGCTGTTACAATAGCAACAGAAAGCATCAAATATATGAAAATTAAAATTTATATTTTAAACCCCAAACCTGATTCATTGCTGGAAGAAGTTAAAGACCTAAATAAATGGAACAATATATCATGGTCATAGATAGAAAGACTCAGTGTTGTGAAGATGTCAGTTCTTTCCAAATAGAGCTACACATTCAATGTGACTACAATTTAAATTCCAGTATTTTTAATGGAAAATCACAAACTAATTCTAAAATTTATATATAAATGCAAAGGACCCTAAAAGGTCAAAACAATCTTGATGAAGAACAAATATGAAGGTGCTATTCTACCAGATGGAAGACCTATTTTAAAGCTATAACATAATTGGGTGTGGTATTGGTGCAGGGATAGATGAAGGATTCAAGAACAGACCAGTGGAGCAGAATAGAAAATTCAGAAATAGACCCAAACATTATAGTCATAGTCCTATGAAAAATCAGAAGATGTTTGCTTCTTGGCAGAAAAGCTTTGACAAACCTAGATAGTGTGTTGAAAAGCAGAGACATTACTCTGTCAACAAAGGTCAGTATAGTCAAGGCTATGGTCTTCTCAGTGGTCATGAACAATTGTTTAAGAGCTGGACCGTAAAGAAGGGAAGGTGCCAAAGAATTGATGCCTTTGAACTCTGGTGCTAGAGAAGATTCCTGAAGAGTCCCTTGGACAACAAGGAGATCAAACAAGTCAATCTTAAGGGAAATTGACCCTGAATACTCCTTGGAAGGACTAATGCTGAAGCTAAAATGCCAGTATTTTGGTCATCTGATGTAAACAACTGACTCATTGGAAAAGTCCCTGATGCTGGGAAAGATTGGGGGCAGAAGGAGAAGAGGGCTTCAGAGGATGAGATGGCGGGATGGCATCACTGATGCAATGGACATGAACCTGGGAAAACCTTGGGAGATGGTGAGGAACAGAGAAGCCTGGCATGCTGCAGTCCATGGGGTCACAGAGAGTCAGACATTACTGGGCGACTGAACAACAACAACAACCACCTATGGAAAAGGTGACAATGATGTCCAATGGGAAAAGGAGAGTATTTTAAATACATAGTGAAAAAAGTGAAAGTGAAGTCGCTTAGTTGTGTCCAACTCTTTGCTATCCCGTGGACTGTAGCCCACCAGGCTCCTCTGTCCATTGGATTTTCCAGGCAAGAATACTGGAGTGGGTTGCTATTTCCTTCTCCAGGGGATCTTCCCAACCCAGGGATCAAACCCAGGGCTCCTGCATTGCAGGCAGATGCTTTAACCTCTGACCCACCAGGGAAGCCTTAAATATATAATGCTGAATAATTGGAATATTCATATTAAAAATGTGAATCTTGGCTACTACCTTATCTTATATAAAAAATAATTTCAGATGAAATTGAGATCTAAATTTAAAGGCAAAACAGTAAAACTTTAAAATAATACAAAGGAGAACATTTTCATGACCTTAAAATAGGCAATGATTTCTTAAAAGTGAAGTTGCTCCATAATGTCCTACTCTTTGCGACCCCATGGACTGTAGCCTACTAGGCTGCTCCACCCATGGAATTTTCCAGGCAAGAATACTGGAGTGGGTTTCCATTTCCTTCTCCAGGGGATCTTCCCCACCCAGGGATTGAAGCCAGGTCTCCTGCAATGCAAGCAAATGGTTTTACTGTCTTAGCCATGAGGGAAGCTCCAATGATTACTTAAATAAGACATTAACATGTTTGATTCATTAGATTTATATTCAAATGAACTCCTGTTCATCAAAACACCATTAAAAGAGTAAAAGGGCAAGCCAAGCCACAGAATGGAAGAAGATATTTTTAAAACATATAAATGTATACATAGTTTCAATATAATTGGTTTTCATTCAGAATATATAAAGAATTCCTAAATGACAAAAATGAAAAGATAGCATGATTCTACTTAAACATAGTTTAAAAGCAAGCATAACTAAGTTATGGTGTAAACACATGATAGTTATTTTCCTTGGCTCATCTAGAGATTCGAAGGGGACATGAGAGGAGCTCCTGGTGTCTTGCAGTTGTTCTATTTCTTGATCTGGGTATTGTAGACATGAAGCGTTCATGTTGGGAAAAATCATTCTGATCTATGCAAATTTGTATGTACATTAAAATTTAATGAAAAACTAAAACCAAAAACGATGCACCAAAATCCAGATCTGCTGAGTACCAGGAAGCTGTTGAAGAAAGTCAGGGCGCCTGCTGTGGAAAAGCACCTCCTGTGTGGATCACAATAAACTGTGGAAAATTCTTCAAGAGATGGGAATACAGACCACCTGACCTGCCTCTTGAGAAATCTGTATGCAGGTCAGGAAGCAACAGTTAGAACTGGACATGGAACAACAGACTGGTTCCAAATAGGAAAAGGAGTACATCAAGGCTGTATATTGTCACCCTGCTTATTTAAATTATATGCAGAGTACATCATGAGAAACGCTGGACTGGAAGAAACACAAGCTGGAATCAAGATTGCCGGGAGAAATATCAATCACCTCAGATATGCAGATGACACCACCCTTATGGCAGAAAGTGAAGAGGAGCTAAAAGCCTCTTGATGAAAGTGAAAGAGGAGAGTGAAAAAGCTGGCTTAAAGCTCAACATTCAGAAAACGAAGATCATGGCATCCGGTTCGGTCCCATCACTTCACGGGAAATAGATGGGGAAACAGTAGAAGCAGTGTCAGACTTTATTTTTGGGGCTCCAAAATCCCTGCAGATGGTGACTGCAGCCATGAAATTAAAAGACGCTTACTCCTTGGAAGAAAAGTTATGACCAACCTAGATAGTATATTCAAAAGCAGAGACATTACTTTGCCAACTAAGGTCCGTCTAGTCAAGGCTATGGTTTTTCTGTGGTCATGTATGGATGTGAGAGTTGGACTGTGAAGAAGGCTGAGCACCGAAGAATTGATGCTTTTGAACTGTGATGTTTGAAAAGACTCTTGAGAGTCCCTTGGACTGCAAGGAGATCCAACCAGTCCATTCTGAAGGAGATCAGTCCTGAGATTTCTTTGGAAGGAATGATGCTGAAGCTGAAGCTCCAGTACTTTGGCCACCTCATGTGAAGAGTTGACTCATTGGAAAAGACTCTGATGCTGGAAGGGATTGTGGGCAGGAGGAGAAGGGGACGACAGAGGATGAGATGGCTGGATGGCATCACGGACTCGATGGATGTGAGTCTGAGTGAACTCTGGGAGTTGGTGATGGACAGGGAGGCCTGGCGTGCTGCGATTCATGGGGTCGCAAAGAGTCAGTCATGACTGAGCGACTGAACTGAACTGAACTGCCTTTCACCATTTCAACTGCTATGGCCAGTGGCCAAACATTTTAGGTCATACAGCAGCAAAAATTGAATGAGGATTTACAATACATAAATATTTAGACATGTCCTCATTGTGAATGTTGTAAAACATATATGTAGTGAATTACTGCATCCGATGTACATGTTTGCGCATGATGAGCACATGATCATAATTAAGTGTATAAAGGATGAAATAAAGATAAAATAAGCTATATTTTAAAAAATAAGGTTTTTTTTCCTATTAATCATATAAAATCCCATAAGGTTTTTTTTCTCTCTTTTAAAAAGAAAAGAGTGTGAACAGAATGTGATTCATTCAGTATGTCAGGTGTAATTAGGTCATCACTGCTTTTATCTTATACTGTGTCTGATGCTGAGCTTCTACTAGGAATCAAAGTATTCAGCTCAGCCATTTTCTTATTTTCTTGTGCTGTATTATTTATGCTGTCTTCAATCTGCTGTTTCTTTGAAAGAATGTTTTAAAGCCATTTGTTCATTTTTGAGAGGGATAATCTATTTCAGACTGGATAATGTAAACCATATATTCATTTAACCAGACACAGGATTATAAGCTGTAAGTCGTGGCCGCTTCTTACAGTGCTGCTCTGGAAAATGTCTGTTCTCCCCTCAGTGCCACATGACATGGGACCAGTGTCAATCTATATATTTAATGCATCTAAACGAATTTGTTTCTCACTTTAGCATGAAAAAGATGATATAGGAATGCTAATGTTTTCTTCCTGCTCCCTGTGGATTGTCTTGAGGATACCTAGAATGTATGCATTCTTTGATAGGTAAGTGAAGTCGCATAGTTTTGCTCATAAATCATAAGTCAGTGCAATTACATCTGGGACTGAGAGGAAGCGTACAGTTCTAGTGTAAACTTCACCATGTCCAATCCATAGATCAAGTGGAATGACTTTTATACTACAGCTCCACTGGACACAGCCAAGTTTTCACGGAACAGTTTTTTCCCTCTCTAAATGTTCAGAAAAAGAACAATGGACTCTCCTGTCCCTTTCTCATTCTGGCCTTATGGCGAATCTCTTCTTGTGCACTTCCCTTTACTTCCCTAGATCAGATTTCCTCAAATACAAAATGAGGGATTTGTAGTGAGTAAGCATGAGGCTCCTTCAAATTAAAGTAAGTGTTAGGGGACAAATTATGTCCTCTTAAAATTCATATGCTGAAATTATAACTCTAGATACTTCAGAATGTACCTATATTTGGAGATAAGTCCTTAAAAATATAATTAAATTAAAATGAGGTCTTATGGGTTGACCCGAATCCAGTATGACAGGTGTCCTCATAAGAAGAAAAGATTAGAACACAAATAAACACAAAGGGAAGACCATGTGAACACACAGAGAGAAGATCACCATCTATAAGCTAAGGAGACTGGCCTCAGATGAAACCAACCTCCAACTCAGATATCTAGCTTTTAGAACTGTGAGAAAACCTTGTTGTTTAAGCCACCCAATCAGTTGTACTTTGCTATGGCAGCCCTTGCAAACAAATATAATAAGCAAAAATTTCCCCTGCTTTATTGATATATTAACATAATTTGACATATAACCCTGTTTAAGGTGTATATCATAATGATTCAGTATATGTATATATTGTTAAATGATTACCACAGTAAGATTAGTTAACACATATATCATCTCACATAGTTATAAAGATTTTTTGAGAACTTTTAAGATTTATTCTCAGTGACTTTTGAATACACAGTAAAATATTGTTAACTGCAGTCACCAGCTGTACATTTGATCCCCAGAATGTTATTATAACTGGAAGTTTATACCCTTTGGCACTTTCACCGATTTCCCCCTTACAATAAATAAACTTGAAAAACACACCATATTTGTTCTTATAATTGAAATTTGCTTTAACAACAACATTCTGATTCTAAGTTATCCCTACTAAACAACAGCATAGGAGAAGCAACTAAATTTATTATCTGTATCTATAAAGAAATGCTCAAACTTTTAAACTTGCTTGACAGGAACCATACTTCCCTCTCCTACTAAGTAGAGACAGACTATTACACTTCAGATTTTCTCTAACAAACATTATACCATTAGATAGGTAGACAGCGTTCATGAGAAGCCAAGAGAATCCAGAGGTATTGCAGGTCATGGCCATGGTGGTTTTACTGTTGCTGTTTAATATTTATAGAGTGCCCAAAGCTATGTGGGAAGATTACACAGGGCTTTCTTGTGCAATGCCCAGGTTTCATCTGATGAAAACATACCTTTCCTTACTCAGTCACCAAAGATTTTCTCAAAGAAAGAAACTACCTCATTTGAATTTATAAAAACCTGATTAGTTTTCATTCCATTTATATTCTAGTAACTATTTTCAAATAAAACATCTGGTGTCCAGATAGGAAGGCACTAAATCACATTTATACCTGAGCAACAGAAAGAGTGTGAATCACCAAATAGGCTGTTTGATCAAGGAGAATGGACCAAGGTAGCTAATTGGACTCTCTCCTTGTCTTTCTGATGGCCAAAGGCTGTTTTGGGAAGTTAACATAAGCATATGTGAGGGAAGATGTTAGTCAGTAATGCTAAAACTTTGCATAATCCATTTAACAAATTACTTTTTTAAAACTAAGGTATGCTATCAAATGAAGTGAATACATTCAGCCAAATGTTAAAAAAATAATTTAGTCTCTTGCTTCATTTTGAGGAACAGCAGGCAGGTAAAATACACAGCAGGGGGAGGGGAGGGATTTTGGACTCCAGGCTCTCAAGTTTTAAGCTTCTTGTCTGGGGCTAATGGGCTTTTGGCTGCTGGGAAATGAGTAAAGGAATGAGCATTTCCATAGCCTGTGGGTTTATTTGTGGGCTAATCGAGGAGGCAGTCCTGAGTGGTTTTCAAACTGTGCTTTCTTCCGCAAGGGCAACATGAGGATGAGGTAGATGGAGGGATGGGAAACAGGTAGTCTTGTGTTTCTCGCCTGCCTCTTCAACCAGGAAGTCCCACTTTTGTTGTTTTGCACATTGAACTTTATTTAAATATTTCTTTTGAGCAACATGTTTGAAGACAAAAGCCACTTTGAGGACCCATTTTAGAATTTGCTCTTGATAATTTGATCAGAATTTTGTGCTTGGACACAGTCATAACATGGAGTAGCAAAGACCCTCCAAATGCTCCAGACTTTTCATACCGCCATGTTTTTCCCTCTGACAGAAACGCTTCCCTCTACGTGATGCCTATCTATTCACCCTGCAAGCCCCTTCTCATCAAGTTTATGATTTTTCCTATGGCTCTAAGTGTTGATTGTTTTCCTACATCAAACAAGGATACAAAGATTCCTGTTGTCATAATATTGAAAAGATTAAGCAGTGGTGTAATCAGTACCATCTTTTTAATGTGAAATGTCTCTTTCCTGAATATAGAGGGAAAGGAAGTTCTCTCCCTTCTTACTCCCATCTTACTTACCACTTTTTCCAGCAGCGAGAAGGATGGACTGGCTCTTGCTGGCTTCTGCACATGCTTCATGCTTGCTGAAGTTTCTCATTCCCACCAGTCCTCGCATCAGAATTTAGTTATCTCTGTAGTCTGTCCCTGAGAACTTCAGGCCCTAGGCATTCACTCATGCATTCAATCACTCATTCATTCAACTTGCATCTATGGAGTGCCTGTTCCTTCAGGACACAATGACTAATATGGTCATCTCAGCTCTCAAGAAACTCACAGTCTAGGGAGAAACACACCTATGAACAGATACTCATAATGATAAAAAAAAAAGATAACAATATCCATCAGAGGCAGTATCATATCCCTTGTGGGGTCACATATTCTTTGAGTCACAGGTGTTTAAAGTTAAACTGAGTCTTGTTTTTGTACTAGGTGGAGAGCTGTTTCGTTTGGATGACTGTTGAAAATAAGACAAATGGCCCTTGGGCCATGACCCCATGCAGAGTTTCTAGGGGTAGCTGATCCTTTCTCAGTATGAGATTTTAAAATATACTTGGCAAATGAAAGCAGTAAGACATCTCATAATGCTTTTCTTGTCCCCCTAATCTTTTGAAGTTATGTGGGTCTGGGATTGCCTTTCTTTTGAGATAGGATGTGGTGTGGCACTTAGAAATCACGTTTGACAGCTAGAATCTGCATCCTTCTCATAATGGCTTTAACAAATGAAGGGTTCATTTTCCTCACAGAAAGGAAGTTTTGAGGTAGTTACTACTCGGGAAATCCCAGGGACTAATAAGATGATTCTATGATGGTTCTTGGGACTCAGACTCATTCTAATTTACTGCTCTGCTATCCTTAGCACTGGTTTCTACCCTCAAAGTTACAAAATGATTCCTGGAGATTGTTATCATGTCCACATTCCAGATAGAAAGAGGGAAGGCAAGGGGCAACAGGGATGTGGTAAATATCTGTCGGCCTTTTAGGGGTTCTCTGGAATCTCTGAAAGCACATCAACAGTTTTTGTCATCATCTTATTGGTCAGAACTCAACCTCAGGGCTGCACCTAGCTGCAAGGGAGGCTGGAAAATATTTTTTTAACCCAAGAATCTTGCTGCTTGGAATAAAATTGGAGTTTTCTATTTAGGAAAAAGAAGAGAATGGATATTGTTTGGGTAGATTTCAGTCTTGGTTACCGATGTCTTGTTCATTTTAGTAATAGCTCTTTTCCTTCATCTTCCTTCTTTCTCTGCAATAACTATAAAAACAGGAATGTATGAATGGGAGACTTTCCAGGTGCTAGAAAGGAAGAAGCTATTCTGATACTGTATCAGGCTTTCCTTCTTCTACATTAACAATTCAACCAATAAATTATTATATTTTAATGTGACTATTTTCCCTCAAGTATCACCAAGTTTAATAATATTCAGATTTTGTCTTTATTTCTTAATTTAGTCAAAGTATATAAATGATTACTTCACCATTGAACAGAGGTAACTTTATGGATTCAGATTCTTTCAATATTAAAGAATTATTTTATCCCAGTGAAAATATAAAAAATATATATATATCTTGCTATTAAACATAATTGCTTTTCAAGTATATCTAAGGTTTATCTATGGTCTGAAATTATAACTAAAAATTGAAAATACAGGTTTCATGTGGAAAGTGTTAGTTGGCAAGGGATATTAGAACATTTTGGGCTTCACTCATGGCTCAGAGAGTAAAGAATCTGCCTGCAATGCAGGAGACCTGAGTTCAGTCCCTGCTTTGGGAAGATCCCCTGGAGAAGGGAATAGCTAACCACTCCAGCACTCTTGCCTAGAGAATTCCATGGACAGAGGAGCCTGGTGAGCCACAATCCATGGGGTCACAGAGTCAGACATGACTGACTGACTAACACATGCGTAGTATGTTATTAGAGCACTTTACTAATAAAATTGTTGTCTCTATCTTATAGATACACACTGAGACACCAGCTGCTTAAGTGATTTCTTCAAAGGCAAAGCTGTGTCAGTGATAGGGCCAAAAATAAAACTCAGGATCCCTGACTCCTCAGCCCACAGTGTAATGACTGAAGAACCCAGTAAATTAATGCACTGGTTTTGGACCTACAGACTAAATTAATAAAGTCAATATAAATTAAAATTCAGTTGGTATATATGATGGTTGTCTCAGGCATTAGAGCTTTTAGATTTTATCAGCAACAATGACTAAGGTGTTAAGAAGGAACCACTATTCAGAATTAATAACTACTTACTCAAAAGTCTAAGTACCTCATTCATTCATTCATTCATTCAGTTACAGAACAATTGAGCACACCTAACTAAGAACCAGGCATTATTCCAAGGTTAGATATACACAGATGAATAAGACACTATTTTCTCTGGAAAGCACTGTCTAGTTGGCAAAGCTGGTGTGAAAACAGATGACAACGTAATTCTGTAAATAATACAATGTGTATATACTCAGAGCACTGAGAGAGGAAGCGTAAGTGAGTAGTGACTCACCTGATGTAGCACTTCAGAAGAAACTTCTTACAAAGGTTGACTAATAAAGATGAACATGCCAGGGGGGAGGAATGGAAAGGCTTTCTTGTCATGGGGTAAAAATTACTGGGGCTTAGCTGGGTCTAAGCACCCTTCTTTTATTTTTTTTCAGAGTTTTCCTGAGAAAGACAGAAAGTTCAGGTAGATTCACAGAAAACAGTCAACTTTCTAATACCTGGATTAGATGGAAAAAACCCTAGATATACACTAACAACAGACACCCTGATAATCCACCCCAGAAGTGGACTTACGCTCTTGGCAGCAGGTACCATTGGATCAGCCTCCTAACGTGGAGCTGTCCCTGCACAACTTACAGTATGAATGGTAGACCAGGTTTGTGCTTTCCTTGAAATGGGGGAGGGAAGGGGATGAGCAGCATATGCGTTTCCCTATCCCAAACTCACCTAGCAGATAGGTCCCTTCCCAGGGGAAGCTGGAACCAGAGGTCAGAGAGGCAGGGAGTGTTGTACTAGTGATATTCCCTCCGCACAGAACAGCACAGTTAGAAGAAGGGTTAAGTGCTTCTCCTGAATGTTTCTGAATATTCTGAAGATAGCTGCTGACGAAAATAAGAACTTTTTAGTATGGACCATGTCAAACATACACAAAATAGAGACATGGTGTAATTAATCCCTGTGTACCTATTATTCAACAATTGTCTGCATTTTGCCATACATCTGTATTTTTATATTTTAGTGATTGGAACAGTCAAGAATTAGTATCAGAATGAACATACTGTGTATTAAGGCAAAACGTTGAGTGCAATAGACTGTTGGTTTGTAGTATACAGACTCATACCAGTGCATGGAAATCATAAGGGTTATTTTTAATGACTCTCATATCTCCCAACACATAATAATTATGTGCTTTTTAAAATTATTTATTTATTTATTATTATTATTATTTTTAATTTAAATTTTACTTTTTTACTTTACAATACTGTATTGGTTTTGCCATACATTGACATGAATCCACCACAGGTGTACATGAATTCCCAACCCTGAACTCCTCTTCCACCAACCTCCCCGTATCATCTCTCTGGGTCATCCCAGTGCACCAGCCCCAAGCATCCTGTATCCTGTATCGAACCTAGACTAGGTATTCATTTCTTCATGTTTCAATGCCATTCTCCCAAATCATCCCACCCTCTCCCTCTCCCACAGAGTCCAAAAATCTGTTCTTTACATCTGTGTCTCTTTTGCTGTCTTGCATTTAGGGTTACCATTACCATCTTTATGTGTTAGTATACTATATTAGTGTTTTTCTTTGTGGCTTCCTTCACTCTGTATAATTGGCTCCAGTTTCATCCACCTCATTAGAACTGATTCAAATTTATCTCCTGTCTCTTCTTCCTCCTCTGTCTCCACCTAAGGAGTTTCTCTATGGTGGCAAAGTTTGAGATCACCCTCTAGTTGCAAGAACACTGGTCTGTGTAGAAGTTGTTCAGTCGCTAAGCCATGTCTGACTCTGCAACCCCATGGATTGCAGCACACCAGGTTTCCCTGTGCTTCACCATCTTCTGGAATTTGCTCAAATTTGTGTTCATTGAGTCAGTGATGTCATCCAACCGTTTTATCCTCTGTTGTCCCCTTCTTCTCCTTCCTTCAATCTTTCTCAGCATCAGGATCTTTCCAATGAGTCAGTTCTTTGCATCAGGTGGCCAAAGTATTGGAGCTTCAGTATCAGTCCTTCCAATGAATGTTCTGAGTTGATTTCCTCTAGGATTGACTGGTTTGATCTCCTTGCTGTCCAAGAGACTCTCAGGAGTCTTCTCTAGCACCACAGTTTGAAAGCATCAATTCTTCGGTAGAAGACATAATAGTAAAATAGTGTTGACTAAGGATTTTTTGCCATGACCTTGAGAAAATTAAAAATATTTATTCTATTTCACTGATACTAAGGAGTCAGGTATTTATAGAGATGGAAGAGAAATAGAACTCCTCAGTTCAGTTCAGTTGCTCAGTCGTGTCTGACTCTTTGTGACCCCATGAGCTGTAGCATGCCAGGATTCTGTCTGTCACCAACTCCCAGAGCTTACTTAAACTCATGTCCATAGAGTTGGTGATGCCATCCAACCATTTCATCCTCTGTCATCCCCTTCTCCTCCTACCTTCAATCTTTCCCAGCATCAGGATCTTTTCCAATGAGTCAGTTCTTTGCATCAGGTGGACAAAGCATTGGAGTTTCAGTTTCAGCATCAGTCCTTCCAATGAACACCCAGGACTGATTTCCTTTAGGATGGACTGGTTGGATCTCCTTACAGTCCAAGGGACTCTCAAGAGTCTTCTCCAACACCACAATTCAAAAGCATCAATTCTTCAGCGCTCAGTTTTCTTTATAGTCCACTTCTCACATCCATACATGACTGCTTGAAAAACCATTGACTAGACTGATCTTTGATGGCAAAGTAATGTTTCTGCTTTTGAATATGCTATCTAGGTTGGTAATAGCTTTTCTTCCAAGGAGCAAGTATGTTTTAATTTCATGGCTACAGACACCATCTGCAGTGATTTTGGAGCACCCTGAAATAAAGTCTGCCACTATTTCCATTGTTTCCCCATCTATTTCCCATGAAGTGATGGGACCAGATGCCATGATCTTTGTTTTCTGAATGTTGAGCTTTAAGCCAACTTTTTCACTCTTCTCTTTCACTTTCATCAAGAGGCTCTTTAGTCCCTTTTCATTTTCTGCCGTAAAGGTGGTGTCATCTGAATATCTGAAGTTAATGGTATTTCTCCCGGCAATCTTGATTCCAACTTGTGCTTCATCCAGTCCAGCATTTCACATGATGTACTCTGCATATAAGTTAAATAAGCCCAGTGATAATATACAGTCTTGACATCCTCTTTTCCTGATTTGAAACCAGTCTGTTGTTCCATGTCCGATTCTAACCGTTGCTTCTTGACCTGCATATAGATTTCTCAAGAGGCAGGTCAGGTGGTCTAGTATTCCTGTCTCTTTAAGAATTTTCCACAGTTTCTTGTGATACACACAATCAAAGTCTTTGGCGTAGTCAATTAAGCAGAAATAGATGTTTTTCTGGAACTCTCTTGCTTTTTTGATGATCCAGCGGATGTTGGCAATTTGATCTTTGGTTCCTCTGCCTTTTCTAAATCCAGCTTGAAAGTTCACGAATTCCTAGGCAGTCTTAAAACTAAATAATCTAAAAAAAAAAAAAGAGAATTTCTAAGCAGTCTTAAAACACCTCTTCAAAATATTTTAAATGGTTGATGTGCTGATTAAGTTCAATGTTTGTGATCTCATTCCTACTCTAAAAAGACGCTGTTCCATTGTTTGGTACAAACCTATTTTCCCAAACATTCCCCCACTAGTGGTAATATTCTGTTCTGGAAACACACAGAGCAATTTGACAGCATCAAATATTTGCTAGCTCTTCAACTGTTTGAAGATAGTCTTCATTTCTTTCCTTATCTTTATCTTCTTTGATTTGAATACAAAATGCTTTCAAATATTTCTTTATTGGGACACCCTCCAGAATCATCTGAATGCTGGGTTTCCTATTCTGAGTGTAGTCTTGATTATCATTGTCCCACATTAAGATGTGATGCCTGAAACTGAACACAAGTTACTATACAAAAGCATATTGAGACCTTTTTAATTGTTCTTTTTCTGAACTATTCCTCAGTTTGTCTCACTGTTATGTATGCACATACCTCATCTCCCTATTTCACTTTAAATTCCTTTAAGGTAGTGTCTATGACTGATAATGATAATAAAAATAATAGCTGGAATTGCCTTGTGATTCAGTGGTTAGGACTCTATGCTTTCACTGCCAAGGGTGCAGGTTTCATCTCTGGCTGAGGAATTAAGAGGATACCTGAATAAATAAAAGTTCCTGCCCTCTGAAGTCTGAAGTCAGGATTATTGTCTTTGGCTTGAAGTTTTCTTTTTCTTTTCATCTCCTTCCTTTCTTCCTTTTCTTCTTTTTTCCTATATTAAAAAAATCAATGGCAGCACAGTTCATATTATGCTTCAGGCCAAATTAAATGATAGATATTTCTCATGTAAATTGTATTAAGATAGCAAATCTTTCTGTCTTGTACTTGTGTCCTTGGTCTTTTGAACATATTTTTTTTTCATTTATTCTCATTAAATTCCAGCTTGTCCCAGCTATTGAAATATTCCTGAATTCACTCAGAAAAGTAGCTAATCTTTTTAGCTTTATATTTCTGTCAAATTTGATAGACTTGTTTAATTGAAGTTGTTGATAAAAATGTTGAATTGGATAGTGGTCTGAAATTTTCCTCTAGAAATATCCCTCCAAATGAGTAAAATAAAATTAGATTATGCTTTTAGGCATTCATTAAAAAAAAAAATACAAACCCTAATAGACCCTCATGATGACTTAGTTTCTTGTCCTTTTGATTGGCATTATTCACCATAGAAGAGTCAGAATTTATTTCTTCAGCATCTCCAATCTTGAACTTGTACTTCTGGCCATAAGTGAATAAGAAGGACTAGACTTACCTTCTCACAGTAAATTATAAAATTATTTTTAAATTACAAAACAACTGTTTATGGACATCAGACAACAGATGCCACAGGACTGTGATCTCTCAGAGAAGGTGTTAGTTCTATAATCTCCCACTTTTGGTTTGGAAACAGTAGACAATAGGAACAGGAAGGCAGAACCCATTGAGGAAATGATGACCCGAATTTGGGGTGGCTGAGATGGCTGAGATTTGCAGGGCAGAACTTGAAAAGGAAAGAGTCATTCAAAACAAGAGCTCCAGAAACCTGTAAGGGAATGCCCTTGAATCTTTGCTGAATACCAGCCTGTATGTGTATGCATATGTGTATGTATATGTAGACAGGTCACCACAGAGCTGAACAAAGTCCAACCAGTTACTTGCAAGCTCAACAATATCCAGAGATCACACAGAAGCAGCAGAGTTGAATGCCTGGAGTAAATGCTATGTAAGACCTACCAAAGGAAAGCTTAAAAACAGACTTTGAAAGGACCCAAATAATGTAACCACCAAAACAAAGCCCTGTATTCATTCACAGTAATCAAAACTACTCATTCTCTTCAAGTAGCTCTCTTAAGCTCAAAAAGTGTTTTTTGTTGAATGAATGAATGAGTAAGCTAAATCTTGATTGGGTGTTAAGGTAGTTCCGACTTTTAAGAAATATTTGCTCAGACTTTAAGATCCAGCTCAAATGTGACCTTTTCCTCAAACTATCTCAAAGACATCTTTTCTTTTTCTGAACTATTAGTTTGTCTCACTGTTATGTATACACATACCTCATCTCCCTATTTCACTTTAAATTCCTTGGAGATAGTGTCTATGGCTGATAATGATAATAAAAATAGTTGCTGGAATTGTCTTGTGATCCAGTGGTTAGGACTCTATGCTTTCACTACTGAGGGTGCAGGTTTAATCTCTGGCTGAGGAATTAAGATCCCTCAAACCATGTGGCTTGGCAAATATATATATGTAATAATAATATCCATATATATATAATAGTAATATCTAGATAGTAATAGTAATATATAGTATAGTAATAGTAATATATAGTATAGTAATATATATCTTATGTATATATATATATATAGTAATATCTATAATTATTCAACATTTAGGAAAATCCCATGGGCAGAGGAGCCTGGTAGGCTGCAGTCCATGGGGTTGCTAAGAGTTGGACATGACTGAGCGGCTTCACTTTCACTTTTCACTTTCATGCATTGGAGAAGGAAATGACAACCCACTCCAATGTTCTTGCCTGGAGAATCCCAGGGACGGGGGAGCCTGGTGGGCTGCCATGTATGGGGTTGTACAGAGTCGGACATGACTGAAGCGACTTAGCAGCAGCAGCAACAGTATGTGCAGAGCACTCTCCTAAGTCCCTTCCATATGTTTAGTCATTTAATCATGACCCAGAAGGAAATGGCAACCCACCCAGTGTTCTTGCCTGGAGAATCCCAGGGACAGGGGAGCCTGGTGGGCTGCTGCTATGGGGTCGCACAGAGTTGGACACGACTGAAGCGACTTAACAGCAGCAGCAGCAGCAGTCCTGAGATATGGGTCTATCATCCTCCCATTTTACAGCTCAGGAAGCTGAGACTTAGTTACTTATTCATAATCTTATTGCCAGTAAAACGTGATGAAAAGGTTGGAACCTAAGCTTTTCTGTCCCTAATTTGCTGTCACTTGCTATTATTCTGCAGTCTTATGGCCCATACATCTTTTTATTCTTAATAATACTTAGAACATGGTAGGTACTTTGTAAATATTTGTGAAAAAAAAAAGTATTCAGTCATGTGTGGGATGAATTGTAACAGGGGGACTCTGGCAGATACAGCCCTGAGCTGTAAGAATGCAATTTTTTAAAAAGCAGATAATGAATACTATAGGCCAGGGGTGGAACAGAAGACATTTTCCAGTCCCCTCCAATCACACATCTGGGGTCACAGCCTCCTCTACCTAGACCCAATTCTAGGCCTGCTGATGAGATGGCTGCAGACCATCTGTCTCATAAGGTTAGATCTCTTCAGGAATCCTGGAAGTTCTTGCTTTCAGAATTTTATAAACCTCAGGCAGTATGTTAATTATAGTGCACAGATTTGTGCTTTTTGATTTCCAATGTTAAAAAAATGTGTAAGTTTGGAAGAAAAAATTTAAAAAATCATGAATATCAGGTCATAAAGATTGTTCCTAATGTAATATAAATGCAATGTGAAATAACAGTATAATGTATCATCATTAGCTGAACGTCAGGGTTGAAAGTAATGAGTCATCCTAAAAAGTCTTTGATTCCACTGAGTATATTTATTTATTCTGCTTAAGAACTCAACTTTGGTATTTAAATGGACATAGTTTATGGATCTATTATTAATGATACTATTAAATGCTTCAAGCTCATCAGATTCAACTTTCTATTTTGATTTAGTTCCTCTTACACTTTATAGATATTAAGGCCATGTACTTAAAAAAAAAAAAAAAAACAGCCTGGACAAGCATTGAGTAAACTGCACTGAAAAAGTATCAGCGTTTTCATTTATTGTTACTGTTCAGTCGTTCAGTTGTGTCCAACTGTTTGCAACCCCATGGACTGCAGCACACCGCAGGCTTCCCTGTCCACCTTCTCCTGAAGTTTGCTCAAACTCATGTCCATTGAATTGGTGATACCATCCAACCATCTCATCCTCTGTCATCCCCTTTTCCTCCTGCCCTTAATCTTTCCCAGCATCAAGGTTTTTTCCCAATGAGTCAGCTCTCCACATCAGGTGGCCGAAGTATTGGAGCTTCAGCTTTAGCATCAGTCCTCCCAATGAATGTTCAGAGTTAATTTCCTTTAGGATTGATTGGTTTGATCTCCTTGCTGTCCAAGGGTCTCTTAGGAGTCTTCTCTAGCACCACAGTTCAAAAGCATTAACTCTTTGGCTCTCTGCCTTCTTTATGGTCCATCTCTCACATCCCTACATGACTACTGGAAAAATCATAGCTTTGACTATATGGACCTTTGTCAGCAAGGTGATGTCTCTGCTTTTTAATACACTGTCTAGGTTTGCTATAAGAAGCAAAATTTTAACTCTTTGTATCTTTTAAACAGGTGATGCGGTTTAGGAATATATTTATTCACTTTCTAATTATATCCAGTCTTTGACCCTTGAATTCTAAACTAGCTGGCATTTTGAAAGATTCAAACTATGGGTCATTAATACATTATTACAAAATAGTGTTTTTGTGTTTAATAGAATCACCAAAAACTTATAAACATATTATTGCAAGAATCAAATTTCTTGTCCCAAATGGTCTTTCAGAGTTCTATAACCTGAACTGAAGTCTCCTATGAATACGAATTATGGGTGATCTTAACAAGACTTCTTTCTCTAATTGGAAAATTTAATTTGATTAAAACGACAATTCCACACATATAGTTATATTTATTTCCATTCGAACCTATAAAAGGTCTAAAAATGTTTTCAGAATGTTAAATGAGGTCATTATGAGTTTCCTATGGTTGAGTAAGGATGCACAAATTAGTATTATAACACTGCAATTAACATCCATCTTGACCGGGTTAGATTTTGCCCAAATTTTCCTTTTTGCTTTTGAACTATGCAAGAATTATTTTGAGGTAAAATAGTGCTTAGGAAGAAAAAGCACCACTGAAAACTACAGAGATTGCATTGCTCAAGGATTTTTTTTTTTTTTAAGTAAGTCACTTGCTCTCCCCAGGGAAATAAAATATATGAAAGAATCTCTTTGCATTTTTTGACCCCAAGTAGAAGCAAGGTCAATATTGCCTACTTATCATCCATTTCTTACAAGTCCTTCATATCTGCATGCATGAACACATTTCTTTGCAGACCTTGCTTATGCAGCAGCGTGATTCTTGTTCCTTACGCACTTGGAATGGAAGTAAGCACATATGGCTGTATGAAAGCAAACGTGAAAGTCGCTCAGTCATGTCCAGCCCTTTGCAACCCATGGATTATACAGTCCATGGAATTCTTCAGGCCAGAATACTGGAGTGGATAGCCTTTCCCTTTCCAGGGGATCTTCCCAACCCAGGGATTGAACCCAGGTCTCCCACATTGCAGGCAGATTCTGTACCAGCTGAGCCACCAGGGAAGCCTATATGGCTGTATAGAGGAGCAGTTTTATCCCTTTTTGATTATAATCTTGGCTATTGATGGAAATAAATCATGACCTTTCAAATGTAACGTCCAGTTTCTACCAGGCCTCCTTCTATGTGTTTAATAATATACATCTGATGAGGATGGTGACCATAAGAGAAAGAATGACAGATCTCCTGGATGATTTTATTAAGTATGTGGTCAGATTTTACTGTTAAGAATAAATACAACTTTCCTGAGAAGCTTTCCTAAAAATTTCAGTCTCTTGCTAAGTCCAGTCTCCCCTTGGTTAAGGAATTTATTTGCTCTGAGCCTCTGTTTTCTCATTTATAAAATGAGAAGGTTCAGCTTTCTGTTGCGCTCATCCCCAGGTTATGAGATTCATCTTGTTCAAAAGCCACTAACATAAATATATAGAATATTTAGGCTTTATGAATCCTACCTATCGGCCTTTTGGAATTATGGTAATGGAGACTCAGAATGGTTTCAACGATTCCTTTTTAAAGATGTAGTCTTAATATAGGTCTCCCAGATACTTTTATTATTGATCTAGAGCTTTTACCATGCAATTTGGTAACATAAGGGATATTGAAAGAGTGATTTGTGATATACAGAGAGGCCACAAAGTCCCTATGTTTAAGACCATGTCCTCTGGTAATAGTTAATAATTAAGCTGATTTAATGTATTCCAACCTCTCATAGGTAAGGAAACTGTTACCTGATTTTGCCCACTCTGGGTGCCAGAATTCAGATATTAATTTACAGGTACAGTTGACCTAGCCTAGACATCTATGTTTCTACATCTAATTCATTATAGTAGGATAGTGAAAAATTGCTAATAGTGAGAAAAGAATGATCATATCCTGATTTTAGATTTATACAATGTATTTCAAAACACTTTTCTTGGACAAGATTTCGCTTCATCCTTAGGGCTATTCAGTGACATTTACGTACACACTACTGATGTAACATCGCCTTAGTCTAGAACTAGTTCTCAGTTCAGACGAATATGATCCTTTACCTAGTTATTTTGTGCCTTTCAAGGATTTAGTGAATCTTCATAATTTTATAAAGAAAATTTTAGCATATAACAAACTCTACATTATCTAAGTCATGGTGGAATGAGTAATAATTACAATAACTCCTTACACATATATATGTGTATGCACGCTAAGTCGCTTCAGTCATGTCCGACTCTTTGCAACCCTGTGGACTGTAGCCCAAGAGGCTCCTCTGTTCATGGGCTTCTCCAGGCAAGAAAACTGGAGTGGGTTGCTGTGCCGTCCTTCAGGGGATCTTTCTAACCTAGGGGTCGAACCTGCATCTTCTGCATTGCAGGCAGATTGTTTACTGCTGAGCCAGTGGGGATGCCCAACATGTATATGCTCTGATAATTTATAAAACATTTTTAGATTCTTTATTACATTTTTACACTATTTGTATTGAAGATAAGATTAGTAAATAAATTCATGGATGATAAATATTATAGAAAAAGTAGATAAAAGAATAATTGTCAGATAGTGATGTTTAATTCATTTAAAACACACATTGATCTGTGACAGATGCATGATGGTACCAAGGTGATGAGACATTTGCCCAAATCTTCAGTTCCCTTGGTGTCTTGTTTTATGAGGTTCTTCAATGTGGAGTTGACTTCCACACAGTACTGAAATTCTTCCAGTCACCCAGAGGAGTGAATTCCCTTAGTCATATTCATATCACAGACCCAGAGGGCCTGGTTCTTCTCTCACTCTTAAAAATAAGAAAGATTATGTATTTCCTGTTGACTTTTCCATCATGGAGAAGTTACCAAACGTTTATGAAATCGCTGGATCATAAACTTCAAGAATTGGGTCAGATAACTGGTTCCTAACACAGTACTATAGCATCCTTGTAATTACGTTTGAGAGAAGCTCACTTCACCTCAAGGTAGCCAGTTATTTTGCAGGATAATATTACTTGTACTACAGTACTGGATGGTTCCAGAATCTATTTCCTTTTAATTTCATTGCACACAGTAGTTCCTACTGTTGAAGTAGCACAGACAAAGTCAGTCTTAAGTCCATATGATTGCTTTTTAAGTATTTCAACATTGCTATTTGGTTTTCCCTTTCCTGGGATGGAAATCTCCAACTTCTTCAGGTCTTCCCCTTAAGTTTTTAGTTCTTTATCCCAATGAGCCTCCTCTGGATGCTCTGTTGCTTGGGAATGTCCTTTTAAGATGTTACATTCAGCTGTGGCAGTCTGACTTATGAAGAAAACGGTGGGACCATAACATCCCATAATTAGGTTATGATTTTCCTATTAAGGCAACGTAAAATTGAATTTGTTCTTCCAGTTTTTGTAATACATTGTTGGTTCACAAGGAGTGTATTGTCTAACATAATCTCTGAATTTCTTTCAAATGAACCATTTGTTGACAGATGTGGTCTATCTTCATCTAAAATTTATGTAATTGTTTTAAATGAAGTTCAGGACTTTTAATGTATTATTTAATCTTACTTTTTAAACCATTACTTTAGCTCATTATTTTTGGTGTACTTGTTTGCTGTAATTTGCTTACATTGAATGTCTTTGAAGAACAACTTCCTCTCCTCCTTGGGCTTTGTGTGGATGGGTCCTTCAAGCTTGGAAAACCAAAGGATTAAATCGCTGTAGTTGGTTCTATGATGGCACATGTCCCAAGTCAGGATAATAAGCAACTCAGGGTTTTGACTAGAACTCTTGAGCAATAGGGACATTCTTCCCATTATGGTTGTTGAGCTGGTAGAAAATAAATCTGGAAATCTAATGTCATATTTCATCTCATTTGGGAGGACCTGGCTGAAAATGAAGCAAACACAAAGGAAAGCAGAGCCAAGATGTAGAGTGTCTGAAGCTTGATTTCATTACATCAGCAGCTACATCCGCCTATGCCTTAAGCGCATTATCCTCCCCACCCCAGACAGCTTGTTTTCTGAAGCTAACTTAAACTGAACTTCTGTCCCTGGTAATCAAGAGTTCTGACAAATATATGGACTTTGATTAACTCTCCTAACACTGTGTCTTCCTTAAATCGAATAGGTATGTTTCCTGTGTCTTAACCTTGGTAAGTGAGAAGAATGTTGTTCTTGATGATCTCCTCCTGGTTCCAGTAAAACCACCACATACTTTCCTTAAAGTTTACAAATCATAGAGTTGTTAATTCAGACTGGATTACTGCAGGATTTATTTACCACCCCGTGAATCCACTTTTTATTCTTTTGGCAAATTGCATAATATTTTTCCATTTTCAACCTCTTAGCTTTTCTCCCTTTTAAAATAATTCCTCAACAGTGGCTGAGTGGTGACAGCCAAGCATTCTTTGAGCACCCTGGATGGGGTTCTTAGGACCTGGAAACTTGAGCTTTTGTAAGTTTTTTAACTATCTGAACTTTATGTTTATTTTTATTATGGTTATTTACCCCTTCCAGATTGAATATTATATTCTTTTATGGAGAAGAAATGAAACACGGAATTTCATACCTCTGTCTTTCTGCTGAGTCGTTAGACTTTAACAAGCCATTTTCTCTAAGCTGTCACTTTTCCTTTGCTCCCTTTTCTAGCTTCAAACTAAGCTAAGAAAACTCCTTGTTGCTTATCTTTAGATTTTTTTTTTTTGTATTCTAATCTGTGGCCTTCCCAATGCCATGGACCATTTAAATATTTTACCTTGATCAATAGCCTTGCCAGCTATTTCTTTTGATAACACTCTTTTAAAACCCCCCACAATTTCATTTGGGAATTGTCTGTGTAGGTGTGCTGTTTTTTTGTTGTTTTTTTCTTTTGAGATGTCCACACACCTCTTTTCTTTATCATTGATATCATTTGTGATGGCATATCATATCTCATTTTAAAATAAGAATAATCTTTCACTTCTGAGCACTGAAACAGCTATAATGGTGTAGTAAGATTAAAAACTGAAGGGCAAGAAACAATTTTAATAGCATCAAGAGTCAACTGAATTTGGCAGAATTTTTCATTCATTCCACTTTCATTTAGAACCTACTATATGCTTCCTCATACCACCATGGATTTGATATGGTATGGACCTAACAGAAGCAGAAGATATTAAGAAGAGGTGGCAAGAATACACAGAAGAACTGCAAAAAAAGATCTTCATGACCAAGATAATCTCGATGGTGTGATCACTCACCTAGAGCCAGACATTCTGGAATGTTAAGTCAAGTGGGCCTTAGAAAGCATCACTATGAACAAAGCTAGTGGAAGTGATGGAATTCCAGATGAGCTATTTCAAATCCTGGAAGATGATGCTGTGAAAGTGCTGCACTCAATATGCCAGCAAATTTGGAAAACTCAGCAGTGGCCACAGGACTGGAAAAGGTCAGTTTTCATTCCAATCACAAAGAATGCTCAAACTACTGCACAATTGCACTCATCTGACATGCTAGTAAAGTAATGCTCAAACTTCTTCAAGCCAGGCTTAAGCAATACATGAACCGTGAACTTCCTGATGTTCAAGCTGGTTTTAGAAAAGGCAGAGGAACCAGAGATCAAATTGCCAACATCCGCTGGATCATGGAAAAGCAAGAGAGTTCCAGAAACATATCTATTTCTGCTTTCTTGACTATTCCAAAGCCTTTGACTGTGTGGATCACAATAAACTGTGGAAAATTCTGAAAGAGATGGGAATACAGACCACCTGACCTGCCTCTTGAGAAACCTATATGCAGGTCAGGAAGCAACAGTTAGAACTGGACATGGAACCACAGACTGGTTCCAAATAGGAAAAGGAGTACGTCAAGGCTGTATATTGTCACCCTGCTTATTTAACTTCTATGCAGAGTACACCATGAGAAAGGCTGGGCTGGAAGAAGCACAAGCTGGAATCAAGATTGCTGGGAGAAATATCAATAACCTCAGATATGCAGATGACACCACCCTTATGGCAGAAAGTGAAGAGGAACTAAAAAGCCTCTTGATGAAAGTGAAAGAGGAGAGTGAAAAAGTTGGCTTAAAGCTCAACATTCAGAAAACGAAGTTCATGGCATCTGGTCCCATCACTTCATGGCAAATAGATGGGGAAACAGTGGAAACAGTGTCAGACTTTATTTTTCTGGGCTCCAAAATCACTGCAGATGGTGATTGCAGCCATGAAATTAAAAGACACTTACTCCTTGGAAGGAAAGTTATGACCAACCTAGATAGCATATTAAAAAGCAGAGACATTACTTTGCCAACAAAGGTCCATCTAGTCAAGGCTATGGTTTTTCCAGTGGTCATGTGAATGTTAGAGTTGGACTGTGAAGAAGGCTGAGCACCAAAGAATTGATGCTTTTGAACTGTGGTGTTGGAGAAGACTCTTAGAGTCCCTTGGACTGCAAGGAGATCCAACCAGTCCATTCTGAAGGAGATCAGCCCTGGATGTTCTTTTTGGAAGGAATGATGCTAAAGCTGAAACTCCAATACTTTGGCCACCTTATGTGAAGAGTTGACTCATTGGAGAAGACTCTGATGCTGGGAGGGATGAGGGGCAGGAGGAGAAGGGGACAACAGAGGATGAGATGGCTTGATGGCATCACCGACTTGATGAACGTGAGTTTGAGTGAACTCCGGGAGTTGGTGATGGACATGGAGGCCTGGCGTGCTGCAGTTCATGGGGTCGCAAAGAGTCAGACATGACTGAGCGACTGAACTGAACTGAACTGAAGATCAAATATGTAGATGATACTACTCTATGGTGGAAAGTAAAGAGAAAATAAACAGCCTCTTGACAAGAGTGGAAGAGGAATGAAAAAGCTGGCTTGAAACTCAACATTAAAAAAAAAACTAAGATCGTAACACCCAGTCCCATCACTTCAAGAGAAATAGAAGGGGGAAAAGTGGAAGCAGTGACAGGTTTTATTTTCTTGGGCTCCAAAATCACTGTGGAGGATGACTGCATCCATGAAATTTAAAAAATCTTGCTCCTTGGAAGGAAAGCTATGACAAACCTAGACAGCATATTATTAATAAAAAGCAGAGACATCACTATGCTGACAAAGGTCCGTCTAGTCAGTTTTTCTAATAGTCATGTACACATATGAGAGTTGGACCATAAAGAAGGCTGAGCATTGAAGAATAGTTGCTAAAGAAGGCTCTTGGACTGCAGGGAGATCCAACCAGTCAATCCTAAAGGAAATCAGTCCTGAATATTCATTGGAAGGATGCTAAAGCTGAAGCTCCAATTCTTTGCCACCTGATGTGAACAGCTGACTCACTGGAAAAGACTCTCACACTGCAAAAGATTGAAGGCAAAAAGAGAGGGGTGACAGAGGATTAGATTGTTGGATGGCATCACCGACTCAATGGACATGAGTCTGTTGGGAGGTAGTGGAGGACAGAGGAGCCTGGCATGCTGCAGTCCATGGGGTTGAAGAGTCAGACATGACTTAGCAAATGAACAATGACAACAATACCAGGTGTAATAAAACTTGAGATTGCCGTGCTCCAGTGAAGTGAAATGAACATCCCCTGACTTACATTTATTTTTTAGCGGTTTTTTCAAATCACTTTATAAATCTTCACTAGATCTATTAAACTTGATCTTACTTGAATTGATTCAAGCGTGCATTTAGGATATTTCTGCCACCTATGTAGAATCGGGTTATCAAGTGGCTTTTTAAACTTGAATGATGAGGCTATGTCCAAATCTAGAATCTACTCACCAAACACATTAGGTGGCTGATATTCAAGTCATGGAGTGATCAGCATCGTATATCTTGAAGAAACTTTAAGCCACCTTGTTCAATTCCCTCATTCTGAGGTGGAGCAAACTGCAGGTCTGAGAAACTGAATACTTTGTTCAAGAATATACAACTGTGTGAGAAATGACTAGGGAAGTTAGTATTTCCCCACTATGTAGCAAGGATGTTCAAGCTCCCATAGGATGTGCTAGAAAATATTGCCAGTTCTTTTCAAAGTTTACTTTATAATAATTTATTGCTCATTCTTTTGGAGTTCAGTTCTGTTCTGAATATTCATTGGAAGGACTGATGCTGAAGCTGAAACTCCAATACTTTGGCCACCTGATGGGAAGAACTGACTCATTGGAAAGGACCCTGATGCTGGGGAAAGATTGAAGGCAGGAGAAGAAGGAGATGACAGAGGATGCGATGGTTGGATGGCATCACCCACTCGATGGACATGAGTTTGAGCAAGCTCCGGGAGTTGGTGATGGACAGGGAAGCCTGGTGTGGTGCAGTCCATGGGGATTGCAAAGAGTCAGACGTGACTGAGTGACTGAACTGAATTGAGGGGAGGCTAACGTTCTCTCCCATCTGTTATCATGGATGTGTGCCCCCCTCAGCCAGCATTCCCCCTGCAGCCTGATGCTCCTGTTCTTATCCACTTCATTATGACACCTAGTGCGGCTCACTTCCTGCCATCTTGGGCTCACCATCTCTCTGGAGGTCACCCCTCACTTCCTGGTATCACTCTGTGTTAGGAATGGGTCTAGTCTTTTCCTTTACACTTCCCACTATGAGAGCTGAGTCCATATTATAATATTTACAAGATTTTACTGAAGACTAGGCATGAGAAGGAAATTATAACAGAGAAGTTTAAAATGAAATACTAGATAAGACCCCTCACAGGATGTGCACATCTAACCCCCTCCTGATATATCTGTCTGGGGGACTTTTCTCTGTCCTGGTCTTTTCTCAGGCCTTATTGGAGAGGGGTTTTTTGTCATGTCTCTCTTCTCTGGAGTACAAGTTCTCAACTTTCCCAACCCCCTAACAGAGAGATAGTGTCCTCTTCTAAAATGAACCTCCTTAAGGGCCACAAGTGAAATTTCACTTACTATCTGACGATCTCCTTTTATGTAAAACCATACATGGCTGATGTCTGCTTTCCGTAGGGAACCCCACAGGTAGGGTCTTCCCCTATGACTCCAGAACAGAATAGTACATACAAGTCTCAGGTAACTCCTATGATGGGACAGAAAGCTGCAGTGTATGCTGCAGTGTATGAAGTCCAGGTGCTTGCCATTTAAAAGTAACAGCTTTTCAAGAGTCTCTATTCCTTAAGGGTTTAAAAGTCACGGGGTCCTAGCTCTGTCAGTGTTACCTTCTTAGACTATTTTTAACTGTGATAACAGCAAAACAAAGTACAGCCAATAGTACACAGAAATGCTGACTTGACTAGAATATTCTGTCGATAAAATTAGAGTTCTTTATGGAGAGAGTGGGGCTTCCCTGGTGGCTCAGAGGGTAACGCGTCTGCCTGCAATGCGGAGACCCAGGTTCCATCCCTAGGTCCCAGGAAGATCCCCTGGAGAAGCAAATGGCAACCCACTTGGTACTCTTGCCTTGGAAACCTCATGGATGGAGAAGACTGGTAGGCTACGGTCCATATGGTGTCAAAGAGTTGGAAATGACTGAATTATTCACTTCACTTGTATGGAGAGAGTAACATGGAAACTTACTCTACCATATGTAAAATAGACAGCCAATGGGAATTTGCTCTATGTCTCAGGAAACTCAAACTTGGGCTCTGTATCAGCCTAGAGAGAGGGGTGGGATGGGGAGGAAGATGGGAGGGAGACTCAAGAGGGAGGGGATATGTGTATACCTATGGTTGATTCATGTTGAGGTTTGACAGAAAACAACAAAATTCTGTAAAGCAATTATCCTTCAATTAAAAGGGCTTCCCTCGTCGCTCAGCTGGTAAAGAATCCACCTGCAATGTGGGAGACCTGGGTTCAATCCCTGGGTTGGGTAGATCCCCTGGCAAAGGGAAACACTACCCACTTCAGGATTCTGGCTTGGAGAATTCCATGGACTGTAGAGTTCATGGGGTCACAAAGAGTCGGACACGACTGAATGACTTTCACCTTCCCTTTCAATTTAAAAATAAATTAATTAAAAAGAAAAGCTTAAAAGAGAGTTTTTTTCCAGATTAAAAAAAGACGTGTTTTATAGTCATTGTTATATGTGCTTAGTTCATGAATGATAGCAATAATACTAAATAACTATTACTGAGTTTCTACTGTGTGCTATCTATTGTACTAAGCACCTTACATATGTGTATGTTTCTTAAACACAATAATCCTTTGAAATGTAGGAATTAAAATTCTTGCTTCAAAGATGAGATTAAAGTTCAGAGATACTAAGTGATTTGTGCAAGGTCACACAGAAAATCAACAGTGGTGTCAGGATTTGAAAATAGGTCTTGATGGACTAAAACCCAGGCAATTTCTACTACATCATCATCACTACAACTGACATCTAATCATCATGCCGAGTGGGGCATCTATTTTGTTTAGGACAATGCTTTCCAGCATCTATTCAGAACTTAAAATGCAGTTTGTTCCAACTGAGATGCACTTTTAGAGCAAAGTACACATCAGTTTTCTAAGAGTAGTGCAGGAATAAAGAGTGTAAAGAAAAATCACAACTTTTTGTATTGACTGCATGTTAAAATGACAATATTTTAGACTGATTGGATTAGATAAAGTATTGTTAAGATTAATTTTAGCTGTTTGTTTTGCTCATTTTTAATATGACTACTAGAAAATTTAAAATTGCTCAGTTGGTTTAGGCCATATTTCTATTGGCCAGCACTTATCTGAAAGCTTTAGCCTGATGAAGCGTATGGCGTAAGGTGACTCAAATGCAATACAGACCTGGTTTTCTCTTTTAAAATTAGCAACTTGAAGGGATTGGATCTTCAAGTTGAATCTTAGATAAAAAGGACAATATATCTAAAATTACACAACCTTACTTTTAAAGCAAGAACCTTGTGTTACAGGACTTGAATTTTTGTATTTATAGGTGTGTGTATACACTGTCAGCTGCAAGTGACTATTTTAGTGAAATAAGTTTCCCAGTAAATGCAAAACTAAGACAGACACAGTTAAAGACAGTGCCATCAGCCGCTGGTTTGGAATGAACACTGGATTTTAGCAAATGCATGGCTGGAATCTCAAACTGCTGAAATCTCAAGGGCTAGAGGGGCATTCCTCAGCTAATTTGCTTTGCCTTATACCAACCGTTCGGAGAAGGCAATGGCAACCCACTCCAGTACTCTTGCCTGGAAAATCCCATGGGCGGAAGAGCCTGGGGGGCTGCAGTCCATGGGGTTGCTAAGAGTTGGACACGACTGAGCGACTTCACTTTCACTTTTCACTTTCATGCATTGGAGAAGGAAATGGCAACCCACGCCAGTGTTCTTGCCTGGAGAATCCCAGGGATGGGGGAGCCTGGTGGGCTGCCATCTATGGGGTCGCACAGAGTCGGACACAACTGAAGCGACTTAGCAGCAGCAGCATACCAACCATTTCCCTATAAACTGTAAAAAAGGAGATAGTCTTTTAGATATTGGTACATGAACTATGGGCTTCCCAGGTGGTTCTAGTGGTTAAGAACCCGGCTGCCAACGCAGGAGACCTGAGAGACATGAGTTTGATCCCTGGGTCTGATCCCTGAGTCAGGAAGATCCCCTGGATGAGGGCAGGGCAACTCATTCCAGTATTCTTGTCTGAAGAATCCCATGAACAGGGGAGTGTGGTGGGCTACAATCCATGGGGTTGCAGAGTCGGACATGACTGAAGCAACTTAGCACACGTGTAAGCATATGAACTATGTTAAGTGTATCAATTTTTATTAAGATATAATCATTTTGTTGCCAGAAATCTGAGCAACTCTGGGACGTCCATGCAGGAGACCAGCAGCCAGACGCTTTGAAGGTCACCGTGCATCTCAGAGGGCAGAAGCCCTCAGCTCTAGTGCACATGAGAACGAACCTTTGAAACACATGGGACCTTCACCATCTCTACTGCTTCTACCACCTCTGCCATTACCTCTCAGCTCCAGTGAACGTGGCAATTGTTGCCATTGGCTTACTGACTAGAATCTGAGAGGAAACAATGGGGTTTCATGTTTCGAAATAAACTGAAGAGACTTTGTTTTTCCTGAGATGCGCTTGACCCTGAGAAGAGAGGCGTTCCATGCAGATTTGGTTTAAGTCAACCTCGCTAGAGTGGTCAGGGTCTTCCTTGGTAAGAGAATTTGCTTTGCCTTATACCAACCATTTGGAGAAGGCAATGGCAACCCACTCCAGTACTCTTGCCTGGAGAATCCCATGGACAGAGGAGCCTTGCAGGCTACAGTCCATGGGGTCGCAAAGAGTTGGATGTAACTGAGCGACTAAGCACCGCATAGCAAAGAGAGGTCAGAGGCATCCAAGAATGAGGGTTAGAATAAGAGTAGAGAACTGTGGGTTAAGAAGATAACCCTGCCCCAACACTTCCTTCTTTCCCAGGATGTTATGAAGCATGCATGGCTCTGAACCTGAGGAGTATTTTATTGATTTCAAATTAAGTTAGAATTGACTAGACCAAGAGGTCCAGACACCTACTCAGTTGTCCAGTACTTAGTCCAGCCGGGCCTTGGTCAGCAGTGACTTTTCAAGGAAGAGGATGAGAGCCCCTGAACTTGTCCAACTCCACTGAGTAAAGGCTCAAAGAATGTCTCCCCCTCTTTTTTTTTGGTTCTCACACCCTGGCCAGCAAAACCTTGCACAGCGTTTTCTTGTTCCAGTAGCTGCTCAAGCGTGTAATAAGTTGAGTTCCAATGAATTGGAACCTCCTGTTTTAGGTGATGTTTCAGCAAGTTGCTTTTCAGCTGGAGCTGGGTCAGGAATATTTTTTTCCCTCAAACATTGACAGAATGGCTGAAGTGTTCAGATTTTCTGTGTCATCACCAAGATACTTGTAAGTGTTCCTGTTACAATGCAGAAAATCATTTTCGAGGATGTTTAAGGAATAAGGGCAGCGCGCCATAAAATGGAAATCTTCCACAGTGCAAGCTGCTTTCTGCGAACACACTGAAGGGTGGTAGCAGGAGAGAAGAAGAGATGTAAGAACACGAGGGAGGCTGCACAACGGGGTTCCCATTTCCTCGCTGTGCTGAGGGTTGCCTGTGTGTTCTATTGAATTTCTCTTGCAAGTAAAAATGCCTCCAGCAGTATCAGGAAATGGGTCTTGCCTCATCTGCAAGAAGTTTCCTTTTCCTCGTGGATGTTTCTGTACTGACTGTCTTAGTCCATTTGGGCTGCTGTAACAACCCAGTAATACTGGAGACTGGAAGACTTATAAACAACAGAAATTTATTTCTCAAAGTTCTGGATGCTCGGGAGTCCAAGATCAAGGTGCTGGCAGACTCAGTGTCTGGTGAGAGCCTGTTTTCAGGTGGCTTGGTGGTAAAGAATCCACCTCCCAATGCAGGAGATACAGGAGATGTGAGTTCAATCCTTGGGTTGGGAAAAACCTCTGGAGAGGGAAATGGCAACCCACTCCAGTATGCTTGCCTGGGAAATTGCATGGACAGAGGAGCCTGGTGGACTATCGTCCATGGAGTTGCAAAGAGTCAGACATCACTGAGCACATAGGCACGACAGCCTGCTTCCTGGTCCATAGACAGCCATGTTCTGGGGTGTCTTCACATGAAAAAGAAGTGGTGAGGGAGCTCTCTGGGGTCTCTTTTATAAGGGCACTAAGCCTATCATGGTGGGCCTCAGCCTCATGACCTAATCACCTCCCAAAAGTCCTGCCTCCAAATAGCATCACCTTTAAGGTTAGGATTTCAGGTAAGAATTTTGGGAGAACAACCTGAACAAACCTTCAGCTCACAGCACTGACTATTGCATTATTTGGTTCTGTTGATACACTTTACCCAATATATTACCTGAAAAGTGAATGTCAAAGTGTTAGACCCTCAGTCTTGACTGACTCTTTGTGGTCTCATGGACTGCAGACTGCCAGGCTCCTCTGTCCGTGGAATTCTCCAGGCAAGAATACTGAAGTGGGTAGTCATGCCCTTCTCCATGGGATCTTCCTGATCCAGGAATCAAACCTGGGTCTCCTACATTTAGGCAGATTCTTTACCATCTGAGCCACAAGGGAAGCCCAATATATTACCTATTCAATAAGAATTCACCCAACTTAGAGTTATTTTTAATGTTGACAAGGACAGTATGTCACATTTAATCTGTTCATTGACTGAAAAAAAAAAAAACCAACCCCCACCCCCCGCCCCCCACCACCGCAAAAACTAACGTTTTGGTGAGCACATTGCAAGGACCTTTAGTTAAATGATCTGCAAGGAAGATCTGGAGATAGTTTCCAGCCAGAATCCTGCCCTCTGCAGGTTTGCTCGGAGAATGCAAGTTACAGAGTCAAAGTAGCAGAGAGGAAAAGGGTGAAGGGAGGAGACAAGAGAAATCCAAGGGTGAAGAGTAAGTCCTAGAGAAAGGTGGAAGTCGGGGAGAGGTAGCGAAAATTGAGAGGAGAGATGAGTGGGAGATCTGGAAAGAGGAAACAAAGAAAAAATGGAAGAAAAGTACTAAATGGATGTAAGGGAAAAAAATTTAAAAAGAGAGCCCGTGGTTTTGAAACGATCAGGCAGAAGGATCGCCAGCTGTCAACTTGATTTTTCTGCCTGGCGGAGAAACCTTGTCATGCCTCTGTACCTTGTGGCCGCCCGGGTCTGAGCCTGGAGGCAGGTCTCACACAGAGACCCGGTGGTCTGAGGCTGGGGAGGGGGTCATGCTCTGGAGACCTGGGTGTATGTTCATGAATCTTTGGGTTTCTAGAGAGGTCTTACTTTGGATATGGCTCTTAGACACACGCCGTAGCCAGCAGGACAGAAAGGGGCTCAGCATGCTCCTGCCCCCATGCACAGATGAGTTGCTCTCTGCTCTCCAGCTGGTTCCCTAGAATCCTGGGCCCAGCTGTTGAGACAGCAGATTGTAATTCACTCTGAAGGCTTCCTGTCGATGACCTAACTAGGTGATGACCCAATCTACCCAAAGACAGCTGCTGCTTCTGGGACCACATATGAAGAAAGTCACTGTGGATCTTCTCTTCCCTTAATGGTAGAGAAGAATCACTTACTCATCTGCATGAAAACACACTCTAACTCGCCACCCCCAACCTCAGCACCCAGGAAGCCACACTGAGGAAACTGGCACGGATATCCTTGAATGCCAGTGGGACGCATCTGGCTGTTTAGGCTGTGTGTGTATGTGTGTGTGCAATAATGAATACATTTCCTCAATGACAAATTCTTCCTATAAGGAGTTATCTCTAGGAGGGCAATGGCCCTTGACCAGTTGACTTTGGTTAATCTATGGCAGCAGCAATCCATAGCCACACAGCCCACTATTCTTCTCTCCTGAGTTATGGGGGATAGGCTGAATTTCAAACTAACCCGTGAAGCGTTCTGATTTCCCTGTTGCCCTTTTGCTGACCAGCTGCAGAGTCATCCCCCTTATGTCTGGCTTTCTTAGATCCTCAGTAGAGTGAGAAATGTGCTAACAGTAGTGTTCCTTGACTTGACTCCATTACCACTCTAGGCCAGCAATGTTTAGATTCCACGGGAGTTACAAATGATGCCCATAGCAGGCAGAATTCCAAGAGGACCCTTAATGGCCATGTCCTTGAGTATGAGCAGGAACTGCAACTTGCTTCTAACTAATAGGATATAAAAAAAGTGATGAGACAGCACTGCCAGGATTAGGTTGCTTTCTATGGCAAAGGTGAAAGATTCTGCAGGTGTAATTGAGCGGGAGTGAGTTAGTGAGTGACAGTTACTCAGTTGTGTCTGACTCTTTGCGACCCCAGGGACTGTAGCCCACCAGGCTCCTCTGTCCATGGAATTCTCCATGCAAGAATACTGGAGTGGGTTGCCTTACCCTTCTCCAGGGGATCTTCTCGACCCAGGGATCAAACTCAGGTCTCCTGCATTGCAGGCAGATTCGTTACCATTTGAGCCACCAGGGAAGGCCTCTATTCAGTTGACTTCATGTTAAAAAGAAAATTATCCTGAGTGGGCCTGACTTAATCAGGTGAGCCCTTGGAAAGAAGATCTAGAGGTCATTGATGGGAGAAATAAATTTCTTTTCCCCTGACCTTGAAGAAGATACCATGAGTTTTACAGCTTCAAGAAAATGAATTGTTGACAACCATATGAGCTTGGAAGGGGCCCTTGATCCTAGGATGTAATTCTAGCCTTTGGCTGAAAATGTGATTGCAGGTTTGGGTAGAGAACCCACAGTCCAGGAATCATGCCCTGACTCCTCACCCTTGGAAACTGAGAGAACAGATGTGTGTTTTAAGCCAGTGAGCTTGTAGTAACTTGTTACAAAACAATAGAAAATGAATATAGCATCTCCTAAGAAAGATAGTGAAGCTCTCCTTAGATTAACCTGTAAAGTCAGTATCTATCATTTGTGACTAATAATAGCTATCTATGGAGCACTGACTCTGCCAGAACCTGTGTTCAGGTCTTTGTGTACATTTTTCTCTAAAGCTCATAACCACCCAGGCAGGCTGCTAGTGGTGAAGAACCTGTCTGCCAATGTAGGAGACATAAGAGATGTGGGTTTGATCCCTGGATCAGAAGATCCCCTGGAAGAGGGCATGGCAACCCATTCCATTATTCTTGACTGGAGAATTCCCATGGATAGAGGAGCCTGGTGGGCTACAGTCCATAGGGTCATAAGGAGTTGGACAGGAATGAAGCGACTTAGCACGCACGCACACACGCAGCCAGGCAGATATTATTTTGCGGGCGAAACTGCTAAGACTTAGCATTGTTCAGCAATTTTTCTGAAAGAGTGGAGCCATGATTCAGCTCAGCTTTCTCTCAGAAGCTTGGGCTTTCCCTTCCTACTATGCTAGACCATGCAGGCCTATATTTAGCAGTTGATGAATGTTTATTTATTTGTAGAGCCCATCTACCATTCTTTATCACTGAACCACAGAGATTCTTCCAAAATCAAAGCTTTCTGAGAACCCTCCTTGGGAAAAGCCCTTCCAAGTGGGAGAGGGCCTTGATCATGGTTGTGCAAAGAGGCTAATAACTAAGTCTGAGGACATACCTGACCACCCGTGGAAGGTCATTCATTCATTCATTCATTCTCTTGCCTTTATTTACTGACTTGGCAAAGAAACACATCCCAGGGAAGAAACAGAATGGATAGTTTACTGAGGGGGTAAGTCAGATCTTTTAGAGTGTTAGAAAGAGGGTCTTTTGGTAATTATGCCCACTAAGGAAATCAATCTGTCCTATTCTGGGTAAAATGGAATAAGTCCATAATCTGCATAGGATGAGTTAAAATAAGTTTCCTGTTCAAGAGTCAGGAAAAAGTCCTCGGTTAAGCCTAGTAAGTTCTGATTTTTGACAGTGGTCATGAAACAGAGCATCCGGTTTTCATACCTCCCTGGCAAGTGCAGGTGCAAGTAGAAAATTCCCCTGAGCACCACAAATACTTACGGAATGTCTACGGTGTGCCCGGTGCTGTTCCAAGGATGGTGACGTGGGGATGGGGCAGGGGAGGGAAACTGGTGACACAGTGAGGGAAAAACAGAAGCAAAGACCCTGCCTCTTGCAGCTTTTACATTACGTGGGGCCATGGGAAATAAACAGAAATCCGTGCTGCAACATCAGGATCAGCCTCCTTCTTTGTTGGAGACATGTGGTGGAGGGTGGGCGTGGGCAGGGGGAGCGACTTGGACAGTTTTTGCAGTGATGCCGTCCGGGTGAGAGAAGTTGGTGGCTGGGCTGAACGCACAGCAGTGGAAGCAGAAAGAAATATTTGGGGATGATGGATGTGGACCCATGGAAGCCCGTGGTTGAGGAAAGGTGTCACAGCAGCTTCAAGAAGCCTGCCAGGGGATCAGGGGCTTGTGAATGAGAGGACAGAGGTCACGAGTGAAGTAAAGGCAGATGTAGCCCCCCCACCCCCCGCCCTCTTCTCTCCCCACTCCCTCTGCCTCAGTCACACACTCAGGGGGTCCTGTCCTTCTGCAGACTGAGCTCACAGGCAGGGATCAGCAGCTGCTGGCCTCCAGGTGTTCGCTTGGTGGAGGCTGTTTACAGACTTCAAATGCAGTTTGAGTTGAAGCAGTTTCCCCAGTAGCAGAGATCACAGTGCAGGTTTCTCTTCTGACAACTGAACAGCAACATTAGAGGAAAACGTCATCATGAATGTTTAATACGAACATGAAACCACAATGATCTCAGGACATGCCCATGTGACCAGGTTCCAAATTTTGGTCAGGATGTTATCCTTTTGGAGGGAGTACAGAGAAAGAGAGGAGTAACCCACGATGAAGCTTGGACATACGAATTGTTGTCCTTTGACACCTTCACTTTTTGTTAAATTGAAGTACAATTTCTTAACAATGTTTTTTTGTTTCTGCTGTACAACAATATGAATCAGCTATCTGTGTATATGTATCCCCTCTCTCTTGGGTTTCCCTCCCCCGCCCCATCCCCACGTCACATCCTTCTGGAGCACCTAGCAGGGCTCCCAGTGCTATCCAGCAGCTTCTCATTAGGCACCTTCGTTTTTAACTAAACATAGTCAGGTTGCCTTTTTAGCACAGACTGGTGGGCTGCCATCTATGGGGTCGCTAAGAGTTGGACTTCACTTTCACTTTTCACTTTCATGCATTGGAGAAGGAAATGGCAACCCACTCCAGTGTTCTTGCCTGGAGAATCCCAGGGATAGGGGAGCCTGGTGGGCTGCCGTCTATGGGGTCACACAGAGTCGGACACGACTGAGGTGACTTAGCAATAGCAACAGCAATGAAGTACCCTGATGCTCTTCAGGGTTTACGCAATCCCAAACTCACTCTGAACAACCCAAGTCTCTCCTTGAACCCCTCCTGTGCCAGGGAAGCTTCTTTTTTTCTATGGTATCCCTTCTGGTTGTGACAGTTTTAACCATTACAGAGTGCTTTCTTATGCCAAATCCCAACCTATTTTTCTGTTAATATAATTTCCGCTCATTCCTTCCAGTTTTTTCTTTGGAAGATAACTTTTACTTACAAACTAAACAGTAGAAGAAACAAAGTTCTGTTTTTGCTCTCACATCTGATTCTGCTTTTTGTTTATAAATCCAGGAAACCTTTGAAAACGTGTGCAAGAAAATGATTAGGGTTGGCATTAAATGCTTAAGTTTCTAAATTGTCTTAGAAGTCTCATCAAATTAAATCAGATCTGCAGTGTTAAATGACAGCAAAAGGAGCTTAGATCAGTCAAAGGGAGCTGGAATGGGATTTTATTTTTCACTCCCAAGGTGGTTGTCAGCTAATATTGTTCCTGAGGTGAACTTAGGTCACTGTTGTAAGTTTACATTCAGGATTCCCAAGCCAAAAAGTTTCCTTGGAAGAAACCCTTTCCCTTTTGTTAAATACAAGATAAACAGGCATCCCACTGAGATGGACCTCCTCCCTCCTCAGCCTGCCTGCAGTGCAGGAGTTGCTGGGACAGAATTCACTCCAACAGCTCAGGTACAAGTTGCTGAGAAAAGGATGGATTTCTTAGAATGATAATTGATGGAATCAAAACTCTGCTGGGGAGGGGTCCAGAAAAATAGCCTACCCCCAAGGAAAGAGAGGAGAGGATAGTAAGGAAAGGAGAGGAGGAGAAAAGAACAGAGCAGAAGGATCATATTTATAAGGATTTCCCCCTGAATTTATGGAGATCAAACCAGTCAGTCCTAAAGGAAATCAACCCTGAATATTCATTGGAAGGACTCATGCTGAAGCTGAAGCTCCAATACTTTGGCCCACCTGATGTGAAGAGCCACCTCATTGGAAAAGACCCCGATTCTGGGAAAGATTGAAGGCAGGAGGAGAAGGGGACGACAGAGGATGAGATGGTTGGATGGCTTCATCAGCTCAGTGGACATGAGTTTGAACAAACCCTGCGTGATAGTGAAGGACAAGGAAGCCTGGTATGCTGTTGTTCATGGAGTTGCAGAGTCAGACACAATTGAGCAACTGAACAACAACTAGCAAATTGAATTTATTTCAATAGAATGTGGGACAGATAATATTATATATACTTCTACATGTGTGTAGAAATATATACCTGTGTGTTTGTGTGTCTGTGTGTGTATGTGTGTGTGTATTAGCTGCGATGGTGGAAGTAGTGGGGTGGAGATGCTATATTTAGGACTAAGTGTTTTGGTTCTCCATGTGACAATATTTTCCTAAAACAGACTCAATAGTTTTGCTTGTATATTTAATAGTTTCTTATAGAGACATTCTAGATGTTAAGTCACTGTAGTGATCACATGGTTTTAAACCTCATGTTCCACATGTTCAGACGGCCAGTGGGATTGTGACGGAGTAACATCCCTTTTCTTAAGCCCCACTAGGTCCAGAGCAGAGGCATTCTTGCTCCATGAGGAATCACTGTGTATGTCAATTGTTCTGCTTACCTTGACCTTCATGTCAGGTGAGGCTTTTATTGCCATTTAAGCAAAGATGCTGAGGATAAACCATTTTATCTTCAAGGAGCTTAGGAGGAACCATAAGGCAAAGTATTTTGCCTTCGATGTAAATGCCTCTCTCCGACAATTTATTGGCAGATGTATCTGGGTGACAATAGATTTCTAAATTGAGCATTCTGCCTGAAGAATGGCCTCTGATGTGCATTAAGACCTGTATTGTAATAAACACACCTCTCAATTTGTGGGGCTCTAGTTTCCTGATTATATTATGCATCAATCTTTAGGACAGTTGTCAGACTGTGGTTGCTAGCTGAGAAGTCAGAGTAAATGGATATTTCTTGGCACAAACCTTACTGATTAAGTCAAGGAGAATCTTTTAAGGCATTTGAGAGGGCTGTATTGGGTGCTTTTTAAAGATTAGCCTTAAAAAGATTCTGGTCGTTTTCTGTAAGTACCACATCATTTAAGACATTTACTCCTCCTAGCTTTAGTTGTTGTTTTGTTGTGTGTAAGAAATGCCAGAAATGCATAGGCTTCTGATAGGTGCAGACACCTTGTCCGAGGGACTCCTTACGCTATTAGGTCCCTCTTCCCTTCTTCCCTCCTTCCTTCTTTCCACAAACATTTATGAGTGCCTACTACGTGCCAGTTGCTGTGCAAGGTAATGGCATCCAGTGACAAATAAAGCTATATAACCCTTCCCTCTTTGAGCTTACAAAAGAGTACAACATCATCAGCTGGACTTGTTGGCCTCTCTCCCTCTGTCTCTCTCTGTCAGAGATCTAAACTTGGCTTCAAGCTCCAGACTTCGTAGCCATGAAATACTGTCTTGTAACTGGACTTTCCTGAATTATCTCATACGTCTGCGGAGAAGGCAATGGCACCCCACTCCAGTACTCTTGCCTGGAAAATCCCATGGACAGAGAAGCCTGGTGGGCTGCCGTCCATGGGGTCACTAAGAGTCGGACATGGCTGAGCGACTTCACTTTCACTTTTCACTTTCATGCATTGGAGAAGGAAATGGCAACCCACGCCAGTGTTCTTGCCTGGAGAATCCCAGGGACGGGGGAGCCCAGTGGGCTGCCATCTATGGGGTCGCACAGAGTCGGACACGACTGAAGGGACTTAGCAGCAGCAGCAGCAGCAGCTCATACATCTGTTTGCTAGTGTTGTGATGGGTTGATGTCTTTCACCTTCTGGAATCACACGCGTTTTTGTCAAGACAAGTACTGCTTTAAAAGTGTGGTTAGACTGACTGTAGGACATTCCATGTTTAGTCCTGAATGCCTAGTCTTCAACGGAATTGGCAGTGTTTGATTAAAGGCAACAAAATTACTTTTATATCCCAGGATATACTTTACCTTTGAAATATGTTCTATTTTTGACTACCAGGGAGTTTTTAATGATTCTGTTTTATCTCCATGGTTGGACATACCTCTGTTTCATTCCTTAAAAGTGGGTTCCATACAATGTACAATATACTTTACTTATCACATTCATGTGTGCTAAGTCGCTTCATTCATGTCTGACTCTTTGTGACCCTATGGACTGTAGCTAGCCAGGCTCCCCCGTCCATGGGATTCTCCAGGCAAGAACACTGGAGTAGGTTGCCATTTCCTTCTCCAATGCATGAAAGTAAAAAGTGAAAGTGAAGTTGCTCAGTCGTGTCCGACTCTTAGCGACCCCATGGACTGCAGCCTACCAGGCTCCTCTGTCCATGGGATTTGCCAGGCAAGAGTACTGGAGTGGGGTGCCATTGCCTTCTCCGTCATATAGAGCAGTGAGACCCTTATATCAATGTTTTTATTTCCTCCTCACATCCTATTCACTATTGTTGTCATATGTTTCATTTCCACATATGTTAACAAACCCCATAATATATGGTTATTATTTTTGGTTTACACAGTTAATTATCTTTTAAAGGGATTAAAAATGAGAAAGTTTTTTTTTTTTAAGATGTCTTATATGTTTCCCACAAGCTTATTATTTCAGATGTTCTTTTCATTCCTTTGTGTATATCCAAGGGAAGGATTGAAGGCAGGAGGAGAAGGGGATGACAGAGGATGAGATGGTTGGATGGCATCACCATCTCGATGGACATGAGTTTGAGTAAGCTCCGGGAGTTGGTGATGGACAGGGAAGCCTGGTGTGCTGCAGTCCATTGGGGTGGCAAAGAGTCAACATGGCTGAGTGACTGAACTGAACTAAACTGAAATTTCAATCTAGTTTAATATCTTTTGGCCTGAAAAACTTATTTCCGGTTTTATTAGCACAGTTCTACTAATGATGAATTCTCTCTGCTTTTGTTTGTCTGATAAATTCTTCATCTTGCCTTTATTTTTGATAGATGTTTTCACTGAGCGTACATCTCTCTAGAAGTCTAGATTGACAATGTTTCTTTTCAACACTTAAAAGATGTCTTCTGGCTTAAACATTTTCTGATAAGAAGTCTGCTTTAATTCTTATCTTTGTTCTTTCTGTTATGTGAGTGAGTGAGTCAAAGTTGCTCATTCATGTCTGACTCTTTGCGACTCTGTGGACTTGTAGCTCACCAGGCTCCTCTGTCCATAGGATTCTCCAGGGAAGAATACTGGAGTGGATAGCTGTTCCCTTCTCCAGGGGATCTTCCTGACCCAGGAATTGAACCAGGGTCTCCTGCATTGTAGGTAGATTCTTTACCAGCTGAGCTACAGGGAACACAGCTTCAAATGCATCACAGAAGCTGAGAAAACTGGGGACCAGCTGTGGTCTAGGCAGGCCCAGGCAGTCACACAGGCGGTTGCTGGGCTCTGACTAGCAGGACCTTAGTGTCCCAGTCTGTGCTGCTGAGCACAGCCATGACCTCGTCCAGGATGCCAGCGGCCACCACGTTGTAGGTCAGCATCATCTCATACACCTGGCTGGCCATGTTCTTCCAGATCATGGGGAGGGGATCACAGAGCAGGAGGAAGAGCTGTGGGAGGACCTTTCTGCTCATGTCTTTGGGGAACTGCACCAGCCCACAGAACACTGCGATGCTGGACTGCAGTTTCTGGACATCTTTGGAAACTTGATCTCTTCCTTACGTTATGTAGTATGTCTTTTTTTCCTCTGCTTGATTTAAAATTATTTTTTCTCTTTATTACTGGTTTTCAGTTATTTGATTATGATGTGCTTTGTGTGATATTCTGCTTGGGGTTCATCATACTTACTGAATCTGTTAGTTTATAGTTGTTAATCACATTGGAAAATTTGGGTCATTATTTCTTTTTCTCTCCTCAAATGTTTTTGTCATTTTGCTCCTTTCTCCCATTTCCTTCTGGTATTTCAATTACATGTACTTAGACTATTTGATATTGTTCCGTAGCCCACTGAGTCCTGTTTTTTTGTTTGTTTTGTTTGTTTTTCAGTCTTTTTCCTGTGTCTTTCATTTTATTTAGCTTTTATAGTTGTCTTCAAGTTGACCAATTTTTCTTCTGCAGTATCTAATCTGTTGTTCATTCTTTCCAGTGTATTTGTTTCATTTATACATTGTTGCTGTTCTTATTTTTCATTCTTGGAAGTTCTAATTGGATATTTATTTCCTTATTATGTTCATTTTTTTTCTTCATCTCCTTCAGCATACTTTAAGTAGAGCTGTTTTAATTCCATTTATTTGTGCTCATCATATCTGTCACTTCTGGATCTGTTTATGTTGAATGATTTTTACTGTAGTTATGGGTCTTTTTTCCTTGCTTCTTCTATATCTAGCTAGTTCTACTCAATGCTCAAAATTGTAAATTTTATGTTGCTATGCACCATATCTTTTTGTATTCCTTTAAGGAGTGCTCGAAGATCATGGCATCCAGTCCCATCACTTCATGGGAAATAGATGGGGAAACAGTGTCAGACTTTATTTTGGGGGGCTCCAAAATCACTGCAGATGGTGACTGCAGCCATGAAATTAAAAGACACTTACTCCTTGGAAGGAAAGTTATGACCAACCTAGATAGCATATTCAAAAGCAGAGACATTACTTTGCCGACTAAGGTTCATCTAGTCAAGCCTATCGTTTTTCCTGTGGTCATGTATGGATGTGAGAGTTGGACTGTGAAGAATGATGAGTGCTGAAGAATTGATGCTTTTGAACTGTGGTGTTGGAGAAGACTCTTAGAGTCCCTTAGACTGCAAGGAGATCCAACCAGTCCATTCTAAAGTAGATCAGCCCTGGGATTTCTTTGGAAGGAATGATGCTAAAGCTGAAACTCCAGTACTTTGGCCACCTCATGCGAAGAGTTGACTCACTGGAAAAGACTCTGATGCTGGGAGGGATTGGGGGCAGGAGGAGAAGGGGACGACCGAGGATGAGATGGCTGGATGGCATCACGGACTCGATGGACGTGAGTCTGAGTGAACTCCGGGAGTTGGTGATAGACACGGAGGCCTGGCATGCTGCGATTCGTGGGGTCTCAAAGAGTTGGACACGACTGAGTGACTGAACTGAACTGAACTGAACTGAGACTTTGTTTTGACACAAAGCTAAGTTGACAGGGCTAAGCTGATATTTTTAAGACCTGTCTTTAAATTTAATTAGGGCAAATCTAGAACAACTATTATTACTGGGTTAATTTTGCTTATTTTCTAAAGTGTGCCATTTCTAATGAGAAGTTAATGAATTCTCAGCCCTGTGTGGATTCTGGGATTTGTTTATCTTACAACTACCCAATAATTGTTCTTTCCTTTGAAATTGTTTCTTTGCTGGTCTCATGGGGTATTGACTTATTCATGAACAGATCAAGGAAAAATTTAAGGGGACTCCTATGTAGACTTCTGGAACCCTTTCTCTGCATATCTTCCTTTGTCCTGAAAATTCTAGTTGCTCTGTCTTTCCTGAACTCTGATCAGTGTTTTCTTAACTCTACAAGAATTTTAGGCTTTGTTTGAGTTTTCATTCCTTAGTACTGGAAACTACCTCCAGGATGTAAGGTGGGACAATCATAAAGCTCATCTTTTTTTTTTGTTTGTTTCTTTGTATCTTTTTTCTCTGGGATCACAGTTTTTTATGTCTCTGTTCAATGTCAGAAAGCAGTTATTTAATATATTTCATTTTAATTTCTGTTGTTTATATTTCTGTATCTGAGGTTATTGATATTTCTCCCAGCAATCTTGATTCCAGCTTGTGCTTCTTCCAGCCCAGCGTTTCTCATGATGTACTCTGCATAGAGGTTAAATAAGCAGAGTGACAATATACAGCCTTAATGTACTTCTTTTCCTATTTGGAAACAGTCTGTTGTTCCATGTGCACTTCTAACTGTTGCTTCCTGACCTGCATGTAGGTTTCTCAAGAGGCAGTTCAGGTGGTGTGGTATTCCCATCTCTTGAAGAATTTTCCACAGTTTATTGTGATCCACACAGTCAAAGGCTTTGGCATAGTCAATAAAGCAGAAATAGATGTTTTTCTGGAACTTTCTTGCTTTTCCCATGATCCATCAGATGTTGGCAATTTGATCTTTGGTTCTTCTGCCTTTTCTAAAACCAGCTTTAACATCTGGAAGTTCATGGTTCACGTATTGCTGAAGCCTGGCTTGGAGAATTTTGAACATTACTTTACTAGCAGAAAGTGAAGAGGAACTAAAAAGCCTTTTGATGAAAGTGAAAGAGGAGAGTGAAAAAGTTGGTTTAAAGCTCAACATTCAGAAAACATTCAGAAGATCATGGCATCTGGTCCCATCACTTCATGGGAAATAGATGGGGAAACAGTGGAAACAGTGTCAGACTTTATTTTTGTGGGCTCCAAAATCACTGCAGATGGTGACTGCAGCCATGAAATTAAAAGACACTTACTCCTTGGAAGGAAAGTTATGACCAACCTAGATAGCATATTCAAAAGCAGAGACATTACTTTGCCAACAAAGGTCTGTCTAGTCAAGGCTTTGGTTTTTCCAGTAGTCATGTATGGATGTGAGAGTTAGACTCTGAAGAAGGCTGAGCACCGAAGAATTGATGCTTTTGAACTGTGGTGTTGGAGAAGACTCTTGAGAGTCCCTTGGACTGCAAGGAGAACCAAGCAGTCCATTCTAAAGGAGATCAGTCCTGGGTGTTCTTTGGAAGGAATGATGCTAAAGCTGAAACTCCAGTACTTTGGCCACCTCATGCAAAGAGTTGACTCATTGGAAAAGACTCTGATGCTGGGAGGGATTGGGGGCAGGAGGAGAAGGGGACGACAGAGGATGAGATGGCTGGATGGCATTACCGACTCGATCGATGTGAATTTGAGTGAACTCCGGGAGTTGGTGATGAACATGGAGGCCTGGCGTGCTGCGATTCATGGGGTCGCAAAGAGTCGGACACGACTGAGCAACTGAAATGAACCTAACTGAACTGATGTTTCTGTAGTAATTATTCCATCACAAGGGGGAAGTTGAATGATACATTACTGATACATTTTAAAGCACATGGCAGATGCTGTGAGTTGTGAAAAAAAGAGAACAATTTTATTTCCATGTGTAATAAGACAGAAATTTTAGTCAAGACCTTTAAAAGATAGATATAAAATATGTCAATATGAGTCAGAAGGTAGATTTCTCTGTAGCATGTGATAAAAAAAGGAGTAAACAAAAAATCAATTATATGACTCTTAAGATCAGCATGGTGGGTATACAGGAATGTATCGTAGAAATTGAGAAAGATTGTTTTGAAGGACCTTTCCAAAGAGAGCTAATGTTCTTCTGTGATCCTAGCTTTACCAGACAGAAAGGTAGATATTTCCCCTTCATTCAGTCCTGTGAGAAGGGCTTTAATGTGACCTATTTTAGAGATTGATATATACTTTTTAAACTTGGGGGAACTTGGAGGCCATCTGAGAAACTAATCTATGAGGGAAGGGTGTAGAAACTGCTGAAAGATGAGTCAAAGGAGAGGTGGATATTTTGCAATGTGTGTTTTCTTAGAATCTTCCAAGGTAAAGAATGCAAAAGTGCTGCCTATAGGCCAGATGTGGGATACTCATGAGAAAAAGGAAATGAGGGAGAATGTAACACAAGGCGGAATTTTGACTTTATTAGGAAGCTGAGCATTCTAATTGTAAACTGAGGCAGTGTGACATAGTACGAGAAAAGTTTACCTACTTGAGTTTCTTTTTTAAAAGTATATTAGTATTTGGAAGCAATAGCACCAGTGAACACACATAAAAGATCAGTGTGTTGTAAAATAAAGCTCTTTAACCACTGTGTCATGCTTATTCTACACACTTGAAAACAACTTCAATGACTGTCAATGTGCCCATCCCTAAGGGGTGATTCCACTCCATTTCACAGGCACCCTCTCTCTCAGATTACCTCCAAGACTGAAAGAGATTAGGGAACTGTTCTGAACAACGAGGAGTAAAAGAAAGTCTACTTGGAAAAATTTTGCTTCCTGATAAAAGGGGAATATAAGAGAGGAACTCTCACTAGCAACACCTCTTGCCTTTTCCTCCTGACTTGAACATGATTGTATTTAGAGCAGTGGCAGCCATCTTGTGACATGGGACAACAAGTCTAAGGACAGAGTTGGCATGCTGAGGCTGGCAGGAGAGCTTACTGCAAGGTTAAGTAATTGGCACAAGAGTAGCATCAGTGCTCATAAACTCCCTCATGCAGAAGGTTCAGTGCAAATTCAAGATCCCATAGTCAGTGATAGTGGCAGTGAAGCTTCTTTTCCTGTTAGATCAGTTCAAGATTTTGTTTAGAGTATGTTTTCTGGAAACTAGCCTCACGCCTTATTTTCACTCCTTCTATCATTCTATAAGTTACTCAATATCGTTATGGTAAGATTGATATTACCTTCTCATTCATCAGTAAGAGTCAACTTCCTTCACTTTCTTTTAAGGACCTTGATGAATACAAAGCATCTAGAACATCTCATATATTGGCCCTTTGGGCCAAGAGTCAAGTGTTAAAAAGAACGGTGACTCAGGAGCAGAAATCTGGCTTACCTCCCTAGTTTAGCTGGCATACTGAAGCAGCAGTGGCAGTAATGTCAGGGAAACCATCATCCGAGATGTCTCAAGAGATAAGAAGCACTCAATGCTCAATGACTCTACTGTTTACTTCTTGACTAAGTTTGAATTTACGCCACCACACATAGCTGTTTCAGTGGCCACAGGTTCTAAACAAAGTGTCCAGTGTAGCTGAGACTATTTCCTCTCTCTCAGTGTAGTAGGTTACATCATTGAACGTCATCTTTAAATCCATAGAGTAATATGATTCATGTGATACTTGTGCTGTTTGCCCACACAACAACTGTGACTTTGCCATACTTGGTACTTTTTGCCATAATGGTACTTTTGCTTATGAGTGTGTATGTAAGCCTTCCTTCTTGTAATGTAGTAGGAATATCTATACTGTCCTGACATTTGTGACTGTGGAGCCCAGAGACGCTCTTTTGGCTGCTGGCCAGTGTTTGGATCATCCCGGTCTTGGACTGTTGAGTAGTGGCAGGAATCAGACGGCCATGTGGTGGGTGCTGGGGACAAGAAGGTCAGCACCAACAGAAGCAAAGGGGAGATTTACAGAAGAACCAAGACCCTCATCTGAGAAGCCCTCAGGGACCACCTGCAACTTGTCCCTCCCAGAACTCTGCATCTGTTGGGGCTGCAATTTTACTCTGAGGGTAGTTTTGAAAAAAGACTGTGATACTATAGAGAGAGGTCCCTGATGCTATGGGTCTCACACAGCCACCCGACTGGATGAATGATATCACTGCCATGTCCCATGCTTCAGCAGTGGTGGCCCATTCATTTTATTGCTTACTGTTGCAAGAAATGGTTTGCTTTCTTTTCTTTCATGTGTCTGATTTTTCTGAGCAGGACATTTGGAATAAAGCCCTCAATATACATCCTGTTAGTGAGGGAGGGTTTTTTTTTTTTTTTAATGCTATTGAAATTATAGCCCTGAACAATAGGGTAACATTCATACACCCAGGCCCCATTAAATTATTATTTTTTAATGGTGCAAATGTTTCTGAAATTGACTGGTACAATATAGACATGCTGAGTATTCACTGTATTATTACTTTTGGGCAGTGGGAGGGGCTGAGGAAATGGAATAAAATGGTTCCAAAATCTCAGCAGTGCATGATGGGGGCACTAAACACATATTTACACTTTTTAAAAAAAGATCTAGAAAATATAGTGGCGAGGGAGCTTTATCTGAGAAAGTTTGTTTGGGAAGTAACACGGTGACTAAATTATTATTATTGACTCAAAGGTGGTTTAAGAGAAAAACTCATGCCTTCAGTGCTTACAATAAGTTAGCTGCTTTTTATCCAGAGCAAAGCCTCCTTCGCCCACATTTCAGAGTTTGCATTCCCCTAGTTAATGACTTTAAAATAGTAAACTCTTTCTGAAAGGGTACTGTAAAGTTGGTGATATCTGGTTAAAATGGGAGGAAACTGACCAAGATCAAAGCCCTGACTCAAACCTGCCAGGCTATGTCTGGGCTGCCTGTGAGGGCATCCATTGCTGTCCCTGAGTGGAGGTGCCACCCACTGCTCCTGAGTGGGAGTGCCACCCACTGCTCCTGAATGGGAGTGCTCAGCCTGATAAGTCACGGGATGCCCCTCCAGGCTCCAGAGCGGGGATGGGGAGGCCAGATGGAAGGAAGTGTGCTCAGCTCTCTGTCACCGCTGGCTGGCTGCCATCACCCGGACCCTCCTCACTCCTTGCTGAGGGAATGTCACTGTCTTGCCTGCGTGATGGGCTGGCTGTCCTCAGAATCCTCCCAGGCAGGATACAGCAGCACCGTACCGTGTTGTCATGGTTACTTAGCCATCTCCCCAGAGTCGTGACATCAGTGTCTCCGAGGGGCAAGAGCTCTACCTCATGCATATGCATGTGCTCGGCAGGGGCCTGGCCACATCTGAGCATCTTACAGTATTTTAGTAGAAAATGAATAGAGAGGGAGGGAAAGGTGACATGGGGAAGGAAAGTGAAGATGACAGGAGGGCACATTATTAAATGAAGGGACGAAGGTACCCGCTGGCCGTGTTGGGGGAAGACGTGAAGGGTTAATGCTGTGTTGGGATTCCCGGTTTTAAATTAACCATCTGCTTTGTCACACCAGGCTCTCAGTCACACTTTCAGAGTTCTATACTTTTTAGACGACTTCCATGGACAATATTACATTTCACTCTCGAAACAACCCATGACAATGTTATGTCCTGGGGGGGCTATCAGATGAGGAAACCAAGGCCAGAGAAGGTGGGCACCTCAGAAATTTCACACAGTTAGCCATGGGGTTCACACCGCAGGCCACTTCCCTAAACTCCCAGCTCAAGATTCATTTTTGTTTCTGCAGCCTCTTAGGAACCGATAGCTTCCAGAAGGCAGAGGTTTTTCAGGGGACAGTATTAAGTGGCCATCTTCTCCACTAGGCTGAGTTCTTCATGAGTGAGCATATTGTCTGAATCATTTTTGTGTCAGCAGCACCTCCCACATAGTAGGCACTTAATGAATATTGAACTGAATAACTATTCATGTCTGAGGGACCCCAGGGCTTCATAAAAAGCCAGATGATCTACTGCTCTGCATTGCAAATGTACTGACGCCAAATTTGAAGTTAACATTTTCCAGTGATGTTTCAAGAGTAAGGCTGTCTGGGGGGTCCCTCCAGTTAATGCAGAGCTACTTGAAGAGGGTGGCCCCTGCTCTCCACCTAGACTAATAACCCATGTCCCAGAGTCTTCTTGTGACTGTGATAGTCACCCGTGACCTCCACACACACGTGGAATAGTGCGGGAACCCTGTGCTCGGGTGCGGATGGCGACAGAGCCAAAAACCCAATAGGTAAAAGATTACTTGGTGCCATGTAATTGTCACATCAAGGAAGTCCTGCCGTTTGTCACAAGTTATTTAGCAGTTGAAGTGACTGAGCCAGAACCACAAGAGTTAGACTAAATGAGGGATATTTCCGAAGTTAATGGTACACGGGGGATTGTTCATCAGAGAATTCACCCCACTTATGTGAGGGCAGCTGTGGCATTTGGGCCACAGACAAGCTCTGTGCTTCGAGACTGGGGATGCTGATCCCAGTATTTCCTGTTCAGGGAATGGATTTATAACAGACAAGCAGCATTTATTACCACCAGGCTTCAAAGCAGCACCATCGGCAAGCATCCGGGGCAGAGATTCTGGGGGTTGAGAGATGTGTCTCTTCTCTCACTATATTCCCCCTTAGGAGAGTCCATGTCAGGGAAAAAGTAATTCAAGTTTTCTGTTTTTTTCCTCTAAAGTGTGACTTGTGGTTTTTGTTTCTAAACCCTAAAAGGAGCTGGAACAAAGTTGGGGCTATCTAATTATCCCAGGTATCAATTGTGGATCATAATCTACCCCAACACTGGGCTTCCCAGGAGGCCCATTGGTAAAGAATCCATCTGCTAAAGCAGGAGACACAGGATAAAGAAGTTCAATCCCTGGGTTGGGGAGATCCTTGAAGCAGAAAATGGCAACCCACTCCAGTATTCTTGCCTGGAAAATCCCATGGACAGAGGAGCCTGGTGGGCTACAGGCCATGGGGTTGCAAAAAAGTTGGACAGGACTGAGCGTGCATGCACGCACGCAGGTGACATCCAGCTGGTGGAGACGATGGCTTTGTTCCTTTGTTTAGGGCCTTGGTACGGAAGGCTGGGCTCAGCTGGGAGTGTCAATAGAATCCCTGATGTGTTTACCTCCTACCTTGGTCAGGTCAGGGTAGCTGGATATTTTCCAGCTTGAATAAGTTTTCAAAAGGCCAAGTGTTTCAGAAGGTTCTTAGAATAAGTCTCCTTATAGTTTGGCCTCAGAAATTCAAGAACATAACTTCTGCTGCACTTTCTACCTGTCAGATCACTAAGGCTAGCCCAGTACAGGAGGAAGGGTTGACACTCTATCTCTGACTGGGAGGACTTGCAAAAAATGAGCAGTTGTCTTTGCTCTAGCCATCCCAGTTCACGCTCTTGGTACTTGAGAGAATCATCATTTGCAGTTGGCTTCGAGAGGCAGCCTTTTCTGGTCCTTTTCTTGCTACTAGTCCTGTGTTCCTCCTGCTTCCTTCACTTTTGTCTTGCTCCCTGTCCTGCATCCTGGATCCTCTTGCCTACTTCTCCAGCTGCCAAACAGGAAAGCAATGCTGTTAAGGAGTTAGCAGATGTCTTTTTCCAAACTCAAAGAAATTAAGGTCTAAACAGAAGACTCTGGGCACTGTTTGATAAAATCTTTCAAAGCAAGAAGCATTTTGTGTAGTCCTTAAGTTCTCTTGGGTGGGTGGCCTCCTGCTGTGCTCTACTCCAGGATGTTTTTAACTGGAGAGAGGCAGGAGGCAAAAGATTGTTTAATGGTCAGTGTGCGTGAGAGTGTTTATTACAGCTTTCATTTTTAAGTGCATCTCATTCCTTCAACACTTATCGAACATGTAATCTGTACCATGCTCAGTGTTAAGCTGGAGAAGAAGATGGGAGTGTAGCCCTGAGTTGGGGGAGGTCACATGGAGTTCAGGTGAAGAGAGTCACTTGATAGCCAATTACCTTTGTTTTTCTCCTCAGATTTTTTTTTTCCCTTTAAAAAGTTTTTTTTAATTAAATTTATTCGTTTACATTTTTGGCTTCCCTGGGTCTTCATCGTTGCATGTGGGCTTTCTCTAGTGGCAGTGCCTGTGCTTCTCATTGTGATGGCTTCTCTTGTGGTGGAGCTTGGGCCCAGTAGTTGTGGCACCTGGGAATAGTTGCCCCATGGCATGTGGGATCTTCCTGGACCAGGGATCAAACCAGTGTTCCCTGCATTGCAAGGTGGATTCTTAACCACGAGACCGCCAGGGAAGCCCCTTTCTTTTCCTGAGGAAAACAAGAAGTGTCAGGCGAGTGTATGCTCCTCAGTTCTGTCTCGTCACAACAAAGATTTGGAGTGACGGACATTAAAGCCCTCGGCGTGTCACAGCTCTCGGACAGACCGTGTTATAGCTCTCAGGTCTCAAACAGACCATGTTATAGCTCTTAGACAAATCAGTGTTACAGCTCTGTGTTACAGCTCTATTTTATTTAGAAAATAGCAGGAAAATCCATCCTCAAGGCGTGAGGGCATGTCGACCCAAAGACGCGAAGAGCAGAGCGCCCAAGCGTACGGGGGTGAAAAAGAGGGGGAGAACTCTGGCCCTTTGGCCCCCTTTTTATGTCTTTTCCTCCCCCTGGGCATGCCCTATGTAAATTGGGCTAGCCAGGAGTGTTGTTTGTTCTGCCTGAGGTCCTTACTCCTGTCCTCGGATCTTCCTTTGTTCTATTTTCGCCGGCTTTTCCCTTCCTTATCTTTTAGCCACCACCATTCTGGACTCCTATTTTCTGTTCTAACTCCCTAACATAAGCAACATTTGCCCTCTTGAGTGCTGCTCCTTCAAATGCATCCAACAAACTCCTGTACCGTGTGGGAGCAGGAGCTGGGAAGGAAGCAGGGAAGGAGCTAGAAAAGGACCCAGGAGGCCACCTGCACCTGGGCTGCAACATGGGGCCAGCTGTTTTTCTTCCCTTCTCCATCTGGGCTCTGCCCTCACTGTCTCCCCACAGCCCTTCTCTGCAGGCAGCTCTGCTCAGGTGGTCCTGCACTTTTTGTCCTGGAATGTCTCTCCTGATAATACCCCTCAGACTCATTCTATCACTGCATAACCACTCCACAGCTGCAGTGGCTTTAAACAATATATGTCACAGTGCTGTAGGTCAGAAGCCCAGATGGGCCTGACTGGATTCTCCTCCCAGGGTCAAGTTGTCATTTGAGCTAGGCTCCTGTGTGGAGGTTCTGGGGAAGAATCTGCTTCTAAGCTTATCCTTTGGGAAGGATATAGTTCCTTCTGGTTGTAGGACTGAGGCCCCCCATTTCCTTGACACATGGCCTCCATATTCAAACTTAGCGATGGCACACTGAGTCCTTCTCATGCTTCATATTCCTCTGACTCCCTCTTTTAGTTCTGCTTTGACCGGTTTCTGTGATTATATTGCATGCATGCTAAGTTGCTTCAGTCGTGTCCAACTCTTTGCAACACTTTGGACTGTAACCCGCCAGACTCCTCTGTCCTTGGGATTCTCCAGGCAAGAATACTGGAGTGGGTTGTCATGCCCTCCTGCAGGGGATCTTCCTGACCTAGGGATCCAACCTGTGTCTCTTATGTCTCCTGCACTGGGAGGAGTATTCTTTACCATGAGGGCCACCTGAAGAGGCCAGGGATTATGTTGGACCCACCCAGATAATTCAGGATATTCTGCCTATTTTAAGGCCTGTAACCTTAATTCCTCCTGCAAAATCCTTTGTCCCATAATGGTGTGAACATCATTAGAATTTTCACAGATTTGGGAATTAGGCTATGGATATCTTTGGGGGTCTAGTATTCTGCTTACTGTGCCTTTCATTTCACTGTATATTGCTGAAAAGACTATTAACCTGTTTGGAATCATGCTTTCTCCCAAATGACAAAACATAGAATCATTTTGTCATATATGTTCACCAACTACAAACTGGAGGTTGACAACGACTAGAACATTTTCAAACAATTGCAGTACTGTCCTGGGCTAGATTTAGAGAAGACCCAGATGCCTTTTCTCTTGATCTGGAAGTCAGAAAGAAGCATTTTTGAGAAGAATGGGAAACCATTCACAATATATATGATGATTAACAGAAACTGAAATCATCAGTTGGTAAAACCCTACGAAGATCACATGTCATCTTCTTCTGGGAAAACTTCCAGGACCTCCAGATGGATTTGAGAGCTATTCCCATGGTGCTCTGTTTGTAGGACCCATGGCAGATACTCTGCCTCTGCCAACTGAGTTCATAACTGATTCCTCTAACACACAGTTGTGTTCATCTCCATCTCCTTGCCGCCTAGTGCAGTGTCTGGTGCACGCTTGGCAGTGTCCAGACAAAGCTCTGTGACAGAACAGGCTTAGGACAGAGCTCTCACCCCTTTCTATTCCTAGAAAGAGACATCAGTGTTATGAAGAGCCAGCAACTAGCAACAGGTCATGTAGATGCTTGAATTATATAAGGAGATATGAGGAGAAGTGAATGAAACAATTCTTACTGTACTGAGTTATATAAAAAGGCAATATTCATTTATTCATCCAGAACCTACCACCCCTTACTGCACAGCAGACCCTGAGTTAGACATGTGTGATACACACCTGAGTAAGTCCAGCCCCTGCCCTGAGCACCTGCCCTCAAGTGCAAATAGGGTACATCATATTTGTCTCAATCCGGAAAATCCTGTATGAAAGATTTTTGTTTGACTGTTTCTCCTTTCTTTTATTTTTTTCTTTTTATTGACTAAAACACATATACAGAAAGTGACACAAATTTTTAAGTGTGGAGTTCCATGTATTTCCACAAATCAGGTAATCCATATAAGCAGCTACCAGATCAGGAAACAGAACACTACCCACACAGTGGTGTATTTTTTTTTTTTTTCATTGCTGTGGTCATTATTTTACACCTCCTGGATGGTGCCGGACCTTAGTGTCAGAGATGGATCCAGACCTTGCCTGTAAGTGAACAAACCAGGTGGTGTCCCCTTCCTGCCTTGGACACTGTCTTGGTGCCATTCTCTTTGCTTTGATATTTAGCAGTGGGTTCTGTTGGGAAAAGAAGTTCCAGTTTTCCTTCCTAAGGAATCATGGCTACCCCAAACCATGGCAGAGAGGAAGCCCACCCAGCTCTATTTCATACACTCTATGTACAAAAAGGCATTGTGGAAAGTGGGCATTAGGTATAGCTCTCTAGGAACAATCTGCTTATGCAAGAGCAGAATATATATTCTGGGCTAGATTTGGAGAAGAGCTGGATGACTTTTATCTTCCCCTGGAATATTATGGCTATTATGGAATATTCTCTTTCCCAGAATATTATGGAGCAGAATATAAAAGACACCAATGAAAGATATACCAATGTTTGAGGGGAGGGTTGTGGGCCTCCATCAAGATGCTTAAGGGGCTGTCTGAGGGGCTCGTGTGTGGTGGTTGAGGGAGCAGGAAAGAGGCAGGATTCTGGTTCCCCAGATACAAGCAGAGTAGCTTGTCTTTGATCTGTTTAGCACATTGGGATTCCAAGTCAAATTTTACTTGGGAAACAGGGTTTGTCAGTGAGAAAGTCTCTAACAATGCTGGTGGGTACTGTAGGTGCTTGGGATTCTGGGAGGAGAGAGAGTGTGCCGTGCTTCTGGCGGGCAGGTCTGGAATGGTAGAGCAGGGGTGGGTGCATCAGGAAGGCAGGTGAGGCCCATCCTAGGAGGAATACGTGAAGAGGGACCTGGAGAGGCCTTTGAGGGTCACAGGGTCTATGCAGGCATCATAACTTCAGAAGCCCATTGGGGCCAGACCAGGAACATTTGCAGGTGAGCTGTGAGGCTTGGTACATTTGCCCTGGCAGAAGGGCAGCTGTCCTTGGGGTTCTGTGGGGGTTTGGGCTCACTGAGGCTAGATCTTCAGATTTTTCAAAAAATGTTAGAAATCCAGATTGTTCCCAGCAGATATCCTGATTCTTAAAACATTGGTTCATTTTGTTAAGAACACAGTGCCCAGGGACTTCCCTGGTGGTCCAGTGGTGAAGGATCTGCCTTGCAATGCAGGGGACATGAATTTGATCCCTGGTTGGGGTCACAAAGAACCGGACACGACTGAGTGACTTGAACTGAACGGGGGAACTAAGATCCCACATGCTGGGGAGCAACTAAGACCACATGTTGCAACTACTGAACCCACGTGCTCTGGAGCCTGTGAGCTGGAAATAGAGAGTCCATGTGCCACGATGAAAGATCCCGCATGCCACAACACAGCCAAAATAAATAAATTAATAAAACTAATATAAAAAAGAGAGAACACAGTGCCCAGGGCAACTATAGCCCCTGGAAGTAGGACAAGAATGAGTAGGACAAGAAGGCATTTGGAGCCTCTGCAGAAGGTTGACTCAGGAGAAGCTTTCAGCCCCATCACTCTGCTGGCCGGAGGACCAGGCTGTACCTTGGGTTTGTTGACTATTTTCCCCTCGGTCTTTGAAATGTAGACACATGCTGATTGGAGCAAGATAGCATGAGCTACTGTGGAAAAGCATACAATAACCACCTTTCTTAACAAACAACTTGAATCTGCTAAGGAAAAAACAAGCCCTTTCCCCTTCCGGAGGCTTCTGTTTTTGCATTTGTAACTATAGCTGAGGATAAGTGGTGTTTTCCTCTGTGACTAGGCGTTTTGTTCTTTGTCGGTTCCCCACATCTACATAATTTCCCAAAGTATTGTTTTTTGTTTTCCACGAATATTGACTACCTCTGGCAATTTATGAAAACATTACTGGGGATTTCTCATCACTCACCTACCACATTTACCTCTTGGACCAAGAAATGACCAGGTCATCTGAAGGTCCGCACTTTGAAAGTCGAGAGGCAGTATTCCTTTAGAAAGCGGTAGGTGCCACCTCTGCTCCTTTCCATCATGTTATTAGGTGCAGATCAAATAAAAGTGAAATGGCTGCTACAACCATGTAGGAGATCAAAGTCCAAATTACTCATTTCTAAAATCTGCTTTTCTGATGACGGCTCTCTTATAATCACATTGCGAAATGAGGAAATTTGCTTTTTCATATGAGGTTGACTTAGATTTCATCTAACACAACCCCATTCATCACACCTGTAAGTGTACTCCAATGTGCTTAAAAACAAAACAGCCCCCCCCGCCCCCAAACACACAGGCAAAACACCATTACCACAAAGAACCATTCCTCCACTCTACCAAAACCCAATAAACTTTTAACATGTAAGCGTAATTTGCAGTTGACGTAGCTCTCCGATACTGCAACATAATTAATTTATGGTCTCTTCCTTTGATTACATCTGGTCGTTACTTCTGATCAGAAAGTAGAGGCATTACTTTTGCCTCCATTAGAAGCATAGTTTTCACTCATGCTAGGCCAATCTGTATTCCACTTCCGACAACACCTGTGGTCACACATAACAGCCAGCAGATCAGTTCCCCTGGACATCGGCTGTCCAGTGTTTACTGACATCCACCTAGAGTAGCCCACTCATTTCCTTACCTGAGAAACCCCAGAATTGTAGGATGTATCCTTAGGTAATAGCTCTTGATAACAGCAGCACTTGAAAGCTCAGAAAGTAAAATATGTGAATTCATATTCAGTTTTAATAAACTGGGGTAATTAGTCAGTTGAAACGCAATAGAAAGTGACAGCCTGTGACATAGAAAAGACGGCCGGCTGACAAAGACAGAGCTGTTCTTCATTGCACTAATATCCGTTTCTTCATCAACATTGAATTCTTCAGTCTTTTGGCATTTCAATTACATTGTAAAATGAATTTATAAAATTTGCACATCTATGCTTTTTTCTCCTCTTGTTCTCCTAAAAACTTGAAAAGAAACTTTTCATGCATGTCTCCTATTTCCCCAACCTGCACACATGCTAGGATTTAACTAGATTTCAAGAGTTGTATGTGTTTGGAATATCAATTGTACATTGCAGATTCAAGAAAATGTGTATATCTCAAATGAATGGACAAAACAAACAAAGTGAGGGGAAGGATTCTAACAGAAGCCCTATGAAGGCAGAGATCTTATCTTTCTTTTTCCTAAAGTTGTAGCCCTAAAACAGTTCCTGAAATATTGTAGGCCTCAATACAATTTCAGGGCTTCCCAGGTGGCTCTAGAGGTAAAGAATCCACCTGCCAGTGCAGGAGACATAAGAGATGTGGGTTTGATCCGTGGGTCAGGAAGATCCCCTGGAGGAGGGCATGGCTACCCACTCCAGTGTCCTTGCCTGGAGAATTCCATGGACAGAGGAGCCTGGTGGGCTACAGTCCATGGGGTTGCGAAGAGTTGGACATAACTGAGTAACTGAGCCCCCCCAGCCCCACAATACAATTTGTTGAATAAAAAAACTAATAGGGGGAGAGACCATTCAGAGGATTGTAGTGGTTTTAATGGTAACACCCCAATGGGTAGGCCACCTCTGAATCCCTGGCAACTGTCTGTATATGATCTTATTTGGGAAAAGCAACTTTGCAGATATAAACCACTTCATCTTGAGATGAGATCATCTTGGATTATCTGAGCAGACCCTAAATCTAACGACAACTGTTCTTATAAGAGACACGCAGGGGAGACTGAACAGGCAGAAGAGGAAGAGATAACATGACAGTGAAGATGGAGATTGGTGATGAAGACGCAGGCCAAGAAATGCTTGAAGACACCTACAGCAGGGAGGAGGCAGGGATCAGATTTTCCTCTGGAGCCTCTAGAAGGAACGTGGCCCTGCTGATACAGTCAGTTTCATACTTCTGGTCCCCAGAACTGTGAGAGAATAAATTTCAGTTGTTTGAAGCCACCAAGCTCGTGGGGATTTGTTAGGGCAGCCACAGGACACTAATGCAGGGACTCAAGTGAGAGACATGAGCTGTTTTAGAACGTGTCCTGAGCAGAAATGACAGCCTCACGGTAGATCTAAGGTGCGTGTGCATGCTACGTTGTGTCCGACTCTTTGCAACTGTATGTAGCCTGCCAGGCTCCTCTGTCCGTGTGATTCTCCAGGCAAGAATCCTGGAGTTGGTTGCCATTTCTTTCTCCAGAGGATCTTCCTAACCCAGGCATCAAACCCATGCCCCTTAGTCAAACCCATGTCCCTTACTCGAACCCACGTCCCTTATGTTTCCTGCATTAGCAGGCAGGTTCTTTATCACTACCACCACCTGGGATGCCCAGATCTAAGGGGAGATTTGTGCTACCAGAGATCATCTTTTGGTTTCTGCATTCCTTCTGTAGCAATAGGGGGTGATGCTTACATGACTGAGGTGTCTGGAAGAAGGACCTGCGAACTCTTGTGAGACACGCATTGACCCTGCCTGCGGCTGTGTACTGCAGGGTTCTCCAGGTGGGGACCTTCTGAATGGGGAGCATTCCTGGGTCCTCTGTGACTGCCATGTGACTTGAGTTCTAAATGAGATGCAGAGGGTCAGAGAATCCCACACTTTGTAAGCTGGGAGGAATCTTAAAGGTCATTTTCATATGAAGATAAAGAGAATGGAAAGCAGTGAGATAAACACATGTCCCTTGCAAATACCAGGAATGAAAAGCGGGAAGGTGGCTGGATGGTCCTCCATCATACTCAGAGGGCTGCTTTAGCCGATGGGAGCCAGACAGATGTAGTAAGACCTCTTCATTGCCTTTTGGTCTAACTCCGGGTACCTTGACTTTGCCCTCCAGGCCAGCCCTTCTCACTAGTTGATGATGACTGCATTTGGGCAAAAAGAGAAAGGCAGACCCACAAACACGGACTTACTTTTTCACCTTACACAGCCAAGCGGTGAACGATTTGGCTTGTACCCAGTTTCGCTGAAACTATGAAGGTCCGGTGGGATTCAGCTTTGATCTTGAGAGAGGCTGTGAGGGGTTTGTTTTTCACAGGGGCTTTAGCCTACAGTTAAGTGCAAACACCTGCGGAAGTAGTGGTAATTAGTAGGTAATTAGTAGTTAATGTTCTTAGAATTTAAAAAGAAAGCTTACATAAGTAATTACTTACTATTTCTTATAATGTGCTGCTTTTCTTGAGATTTCATATCCCCAGAACATTTGCCAAGTTCCTAGGTTCGTCAACATACTAAATTGTTTATTAATTACACACGTATATTGCTTTCACACAAAAAAGAAAATACATTAAATGTTGGAAATAGGAATGAATTATCTTTTAAATTATAGCCGAAAACTCATTTAAAATTACAAAATATGAAACTGATAGAGGCTCTGGAAGGTGGCCTTGATTTTTTAAAAAAATGGGATATGACTGGGAATGAAGAGATGGATAGAGAAAGAATGTTCAAGACCCTGTAGTGAAACGCTAAGTGTTAAATACATCTCACAGAGGGTCCTTTTCATGTCAGCAGACACACATCTATGCCTTGGCTTGTCAGAAAGACCACCAGGGCCCCCATTCTTACAGTGAACACTGCCAAGCAAGCAAGGCTAAGTGGTTCTAACAATCTTAGGCTCTTGAGGTGACTGAAGCAGAGGGACACATATTAATTAGTGCACTGTGACTCTATTTTCAAAGGATTTTTGCTTTAGAATTCTTACAGCAGATTTCCAGCCCTTAAACCCTGGAGATTCTCTATGCCAGCTGGAAATGGGCATTCATTTATTTACTTTGTTTAGAGGCTAGAGCTTTGAGAATGATGTCTAAAGTCTGTTCCACACTCTGAATCACTTCAAACCTTCAGCAATGCAATCTTATAACTTCAATTTTCTCATCTTTAAAATGGGACTAATAGTATGTTCCTTTTCTTCTTCCATGTCCTGCTGCTACACACAAATGTACCTCTAGAACTGTCAATTTATGTCACCTTTTAAAACCATAGTGGAGGAAAAAGTTCCAAAATTATATATCCATTCACCACAGCCATATCTAGCACATAATACACGTATATACACATGTAAGAATAAAGACTGTGCTGTGTGCTCAGTCGTGTCTGACTCCTTGAGACCCCATGGACTGTAGCCCACCAGGCTCCTCTGTCCATTGGATTTCCCAGGCAAGAATACTGGAGTGGGTTGCTGTTTCCTCCTAAAGGGGTTGTCTCGATCCAAGGATCCAACTCAACGTCTCTTGATTCTCCTGCATTGGTAGGTGGATTCTTTACCACTAGCACCACCTGGGAAAGCCCAAGAATAAAGACTGCTGCTGCTGCTGCTAAGTCGCTTCAGTCATGTCCAACTCTGTGCGACCCCATAGATGGCAGCCCACCAGGCTCCTCCATCCCTGGGATTCTCCAGGCAAGAACACTGGAGTGGGTTGCCATTTCCTTCTCCAATGCATGAAAGTGAAAAGTGAAAGTGAAGTCACTCAGTTGTGTCCGACTCTGTGCGACCCCATGGACTGCAGCCCACCAGACTCCTCCATCTATGGGATTTTCCAGGCAATAGTACTGGAGTGGAGTGCCAGTGCCTTCTCCAAGAATAAAGACTAGGTGACAAATATATATATACTTCAGTTATTGTTTATTCCGTGTGGCTTTATTACTTTTAAACTAATCACTGATTATCTCTACAGAATTCCAAGTTAAGGAATCTTGAGAAATGCTTAAAGTAGGATATTTGAATAGTACAGAAACATCTGAAAATTGAAATCAAGATCCTGAGATCCAGAGAGGTCAGAAGAGAAACCCCTCACCAGATAATGCTCACACAGACTTTTTCCTAATAAGGGATTGCTTACAATAATTGTTCAAAGGAGCAGAGGGGAAGAAGGAAAAACCAGGAAGAACTTTGAGAAAAATAGGCGTTAAGCTGGCAGACATTTTTTGTTTAAATTTTTAGTCGGAGGATAATCGCTTTACAATGTTGTGTCGGTTTCTGCTATCAACCTGACTCTGCCATAGGTGTACATATGTCCTCCCCCTCTTGAACCTCCCACCCACCTCCCACCCCAGCCCACCCCTCTAGGTTGTCACAGAGCACTAGATTGTAACTCCCTGTGCCATACAGGAAACCTCCACTGGCCATCTAATCTTACATAGGGTAACGTATATGCTTCCGTGCTACTGTCTCAGTTCGTCCTACACTCTCCTCTCCTGTCTGTGTCCACAAGTCTGTTCTGTATGCCTGCATCTCCATTGCTGGCAGACATTCTAAAGAGGTTTGTTTTTCTCTGAACATTTGGGATGTTAATCTCAGATAAAAGAGAATCTCCTTTTTTAAAATACTATCACAGGAGAAAAACTTTAAACTTCTTCTTTTGTGAAAATATTTTTAAAACTGCATGTTAATAGCTGATAAATTTAATATACTACTAATGGCATCCATTTTACCTTGGGCATCTTCAGTGGACAAGGATAATACTCTGTTGTCTTTGGGAGCTTTTTTTTTTTTTTTTTTTTTGGTTCTTTTATCACTTCTCCTCCAGGTGGAAGAATATTCCTTCCTTAGCCTTTCCTCACAGATCTTGTTTTCCTTTTTTTGTGGTTACATATGTGTGTACACATCTTTATCCTCCATTTCATATCACAAATCACAATTTGTATTATTCATTTATTGGTTATTTATTAATTGTCTGTCTCATTCCCTCTAGACAGTAAGCTCCACCAGGATGGAGACTTTGATGATTTTATGGCACAATATTTACCCAGTGCCTAGCCCAGGGTCGGGCACAGAGCTGGGATCCAACAAATATTGGTTAAATAGAGAACAGAATGAATGAAATAAGATTTAAGCATGTGACTCAGCATTGACTATAACAAGGATATTGCAGCTTCTGTATGCAGTGTTTGCTTTTAGACTCAATGAAAATTCTAGATAACTCTATTAGTCTCTATGGTTCTCAAATTCTTCAGCCATAAGTGAATGCTGTGAGTTACTCAAAGGTCCTCCAAGTTGCCCATGGTTTTTTGTGATACTGCACCTGCCCCACCAACTCCATTTGTTGTGTCCACCATTTTTCAGTATACTGAGGAACCAATTTCTCAGATGCTGACTGTCACCCCAATTTGCTGCCTCTTACACATTTACTAAATATTTACTGTAACATGGTTGACCTATCTAGAATATTAGTTTCCAGTATATTTATTCTCATGTTGATAAGTATGAATCAAAAGTCATTATATACACATTTGTAAATAAATATATCTCTGGCTTATAGCTGTGTCATTTAGTAGAACTATCCTAGACACAGTAAATAAAATAATCTTTATTGTATAGAAAGGTCAGACAAATTGGTAAGAAAAGCAATGGATAAATGAAGATTAGTTGTTAATAAACAATATGAAAAGGAGGAAACAGATTGGTTAGACAATTCATGGGAAAACATTTGATTTCTCTGGTGGTCAAATAAATGCAAATTAAAATGATGGGAGATAGTTTTGCTTTATCAAATTAGAAAAGACATTCTGATGTTTTTATCCTTAGATTTCCTAGTTTATCTGTGCTCTTCCTTCACTTTCATTTTGTTTCTCAGTTTCTTTTGTTGCTCTTTTTTTTTTTTTAATGTCAGTTATTTCCTTTGGAATTAAGTTTTGGAAACTTATAAATATTGCTTTTGGAATTTTTCTTTCCTAAATGTATCTGTCCTTAACATGTTTCCAGTTCTTTGAGCCTGTTTACATTTGATTTTAAAAAAAAATTGCTTTTTGAATTTTCTCAGGATCCGTAGTGAATTCCTCTCCCAGGATATTTTCAGGAGAAGGAGGGTAAATAATGAGACCATAGCGTTAGTTTGAAATTCTTTCTAACCTGTTATTTATTCTATTTTTAAGTAAGTCGAACTTTTTTTTTGTCCGTAGGTTTTAATATGGACTACTCTAGAATTGTATGTTAGACAAAAGTTCTAAACAGAAAGATAGGCAGCTGAATTTCAGATTTTTAGTGTGTCTGCCGTGCGACGAGAGATTTAGCATGTGCGTTTGAGCCAGAGCATTCGGTGTAGCAACAGTGGCAAACGCAGCTCTCTCAACCCCTCCGTGGTCAGAGCACAGCCGTGAACAAACACACTGAGGAGCCATATTTCACTGGCAGGAGAGCGGCAGATGTACCCGCTCTGTCTCCAACTTTTGCTAAACTGAAGTGGCACAAATCCAAGTTTCAAAGAAGTATCCTAAGCCTCTGGTCCTTTCGGATTGTAGCTGTCTGTGGTTTTTACAGCATCGAGATTGCCTGAGCTTACGACACTCAGGAGTGTAACAAGGACCTGAGGAGCTTCACGCTGCGGCTAGCGCTGTTTACTCAAAGCCATCTTGGAAGTTCATTGAAGCAGGGGCCAGAGCTTTTCTGCACTGGGTGCCTTGGGGGGTGATCACAGACACTGATTGGGATCAGAACTGCACTGATGTGGACAATATAGATACAATCATGTCCAGATTTAGAGTAAGATGCTACATCATGTTCCGGATCAAATTAATACACTAGGTTTTGTTTATGTCTTTTCACGGAGAACAATGGTCGCTCTTTTTGCTGCCTTGTTCCCAGTGAAATAGTCCGTGTATAGAGTTTCCCTTTTCAGTAGCAGTTGTGTCTACAAATGCTATTCTCTGAACGACAGCTATTCTCAAAGCCACCAGGCATGCGATTGCCCGAACAAAGAGGTGCATTAAAAGAGTCTTGACAATTTCAGCTCCTAGAAACACAGGGGTCACACAAATCTGCCAAGTTGAAAGAAAACAAATCACTAGGGCAAGGCATTTTATTTAGTTCTAAACAGCATCTAGCACATGGATAGCATTCAAAAGCATTAATACAGCCATAATGCAAATCAACATGGGCCTGCAGTCTAGGAGCTGAAAGAAATTAGGCTAAACCCTAAAGAAATCAGACCATGAGTAAAAAGGAATTTCAATAAAATTATCTAACATTATTCACTAATATGGCAGTCAGTCACCCGTGCATATCTTGTACTGGGGTGAGTTACAAAAGCAGTCAACACTTACAGGTAAAGACTTATAGTGGAATGAAGGAAACAGGACAAACATAAATAAGCAGAAGCAAAAGGGGCAGAAACCATTACACCACAGGCAAAAACAATGTCACCTCTTCAGATCTTGAGAAGAGAATTGTAGCTATTTATAAAAATAGGGAGGTTGCTGGGAGCTTGGAGGGAAGATTTCTATATGAAAGGGTGTGTGGTATTTTTTTTCATTAAAGTATCACTAAAAATATGCATAGTATGTCAGGCACAGCTTAGGTGGAATTAAAGTGATCATATATAGATTCTAAATTGATTCAGGGATTCAATAGGCTAGGCTACTAAGATTCTGAGTCTGCTTAGACTCATTCCTGCTCTCCTTCATTCCTTTATTAATTCAAGAAAGGTATTTACAGCTTGTGGTCTGCAGAAATGATGCTAACCACTGGGGGTGTGCAGAAAAATAAGTCATAATTCCTGTTCTCAGGAAAATCATAGTCTAGTGGATGAGACAGACATGGAAAATAAAATTATAATGCTAATTATAATTGATAATAGATAATTATAACAGCCTTCATCTGGAAGGTTAGGGAAAGCAGGATCTTTAGAATGGATGGGTTTAGTTAGATACAGGAGAGCTGGAGGTGAGAATGTAATGGTTGTGTGTTGTTTTTTCTAGGAATGGTTAAATTCCCTGTAGCTGCCCAGAGTCTGGGATGAGAAAAAGTTAGGTAGATGGGAAAGGGATGAACTATGAAGGGCTTGGAAGCTCTGCTAGGAGACTTGGCCTTGGTACTGTAAGTAGTTGGGAGTCCAGGAGGCATTAAAGAAGGGGGGGGGGGACATGAGCTGATCTGTGCATTCCAGAGATAACTCAAGAAACTGGTAGATATCTCACTGGACCATGTATGAATGGCTGCTGTGTTAGTGAAAACCTTAGATAATTTTATTGAAATTTCTTTTTGCCTATTGTCCGATTTCTTTAGAGCTCAGTCTCATTTGTCTCAGCTCCTGGTTCACAGGTACAATTCATTTGCGCTATTAATGCTTTGGAGTGCCATCCCTGTGCTAGGTGTATTTTAGAAGTGAATATGGTGTCTTCCTTTGTGATTAGATTTCTTTCTGATGGGCTGTTTTCCTAAAATACCATCCATGGCTAAAAACGTGGAGAAGAAAACAGCTGAGAATCTTCTCTTCCCTTCCTTTGCATGTTCTAGGTGCTGAGTCTAGGCCTGGGTACTCCAATCTTCCTCTTTCAAGGCCCCAGTAAAGAGAAGGAAGAATTGCATTTGTGAAAAGTTAACTTCTAGTGGTTGTTCTGTGTTCTGCAGAAAAAAGTACGAGCTTCATTGTATCTAAAGGGCACACAGTAGTAGTTCCTATCCTCACTGGATGATAAAAATCAGGAAACACTAGAAACACTAATGCAATGCTTACTACGTGTCAGATTCTAAGTCCTTTACCTTCATTCATTTAATCCCTTTCTGTAATACTTTGAGATTGGTACTATTATCATGAAGAACCTGAAGCACAGATAGGTTCAAGTCGTGCTTTGTATAAGGCTGGAGTAGGATTCAAGCCCAGACAGTTTGGATCAAAAGGCTGTGCTATTAACTACTTAGCTCTACTCTAAAAGTTGTCTGTGTGTGCTATGTCACTCAGTTGTGTCCAACTCTGTGCAACCCCATGGACTGTAGCCTGCCAGGCTCCTCTGGCCATGGAATTCTCCAGACAAGAATACTGGAGTGGGTTGCCATGCTCTCCTCCAGTGGATCTTCCTGATGAAGGGATTGAACCCACATCTCTTTTGTATCACTACTACAACAACCTTTACATATTTGATCACAACCAGATCACATACTTCCCCAAAGAGTATATTCCAGTGTTGGACAGCTCAACTTATTATGAAGTTCCTCTTCTAAATGGAGGAGTAATCTGCTTTCCTGAAAGATCAGGAAATTCATCGTGTTGATTTCTCTTCTCTGGAGTCCTTCAGAGTTAGTCTAACCCAAGTATCTGAAAGATGCTCTTTTGTTGCAAGCTCACGGAACTATCTGGGCTTCCCTGTTAGCTCAGCTGGTAAAGAATCTACCTGCAATGTAGGGGATCCTAGTTAGATTCCTGGGTCAGGAAGATGTGCTGGAGAAGGGATAGCCTACCCACTCCAATTTTCCTGGGCTTTCCTGGTGGCTCAGCTGGTAAAGAATTGCCTGCAATGTGAGAGACCTGGGTTTGATCCCTGGGTTGGGAAACTTCCCTGGAGAAGGAAATGGCAACCCACTCCAGTACTCTTACCTGGTAAATTCCATGGATGGAAGAGCCTGATAGGCTACAGTTCCATGGGGTCACAAGAATTGGACACAACTGAGTGACTTCACTTTCAACTGGAGCTTCTCTGGATGGCCAACATGTTTTCCAACCACCCACCCCCCCACCACCACCACCCCGTGAATATTCTTTTCTGAATGGAACATAATGTCCCAAGTGTGGTTTGAACAGAAGAGAGTATTGTTCAGACTGTCATCCCTCTTGTTCAGGGTATTTTTCTTCTTTTAATGGAACCCAAGATCCAGTGGAAAAGTCTAGGATTTGTGTGGGTGGGCGGTGGTAGATTTCTTTGGCAGGAGTGAATACTGCAAAGTGAGATACAAATGAATGAAAGGAGGGATGAGAGCACTTACATACAGGAAAGAGGTGGAATTTAAAGCCCACAATGAGAAATTTAAATCTCATGGAGAATCAAGAGGGGCCCACTGAAGTGTTCTGAGAAAGGGAGTGACACCGCCAAAGTAGCTCTGGGGTTGTTTGGGCAAGTCCATTTCCCTGACCTCATCGACATCCCAGCAATGGTAAAGGTGGAGGAGCCCTGTGAGCATTCTGTGGGCCTGTAAAAGGTTTTTGTTGATAGGTTTGTTGTATCCTGCCTTCAAGAGAGTAATAAATAAATGATAAAGAGACTTATCTGAAAAGGTGTGTTGGTATTTGAGTTCAGGTATTGGGCTGGGAGCTAGGCATTGTATATTCTGTTCCTGAATTTGCTGTGTGGTTTGGGGTAGGTCAATTTACCTTCTGCATCTCCCCCATCACACTCACTTGTTGGTGAAGTACTTTGTACTCCTTAAAATAAAGATGTTATCACTGAAAGATTTATTTGCTGAATGTTTTTGTACTTAGAAAGGAGAAAGTAGAACTCAGGATTCCTGAACTTCTGCAGGGAAACTAATCCACCATTTTCAAGTAGAATCACATCTAAAGCTTACTGAGCACATAGAGTGTATATACGAATGGCGATATGAAAGAGGAAGAGGAGAATGTCATGATGCTGGTGATAATGATAATGTGATGGTGATAAGATGCTTATCGAACCTGTACTACATATTTTAAAAAATAATTTTCCCATTAATCCCCCCAACAACTCTATGAGCAAGGTACATTTATTCCTCAACTTTGTCAAGGAAACTGAAGTTCAGAGAGGTATCTTGCCCAAGGTAATAGAATTAGAAGTGATGGAGTTGAGATACAAACCCAAAGCTCTAAGATTCTAAAGACTAAGCTTTAAAAATCTCTGCCAGAATTTTCCAAACTTGCCTGATCCCAAGGGTCACCTGTAGTGCCTATTGAAAATCCTGAGTTGCAGGTTCCTCCTGTAGAAATTCTACTTCTCAGATCTGGGTCTACATTCTTTCAAGAAACACCTTAGGTAATATTCAAAATGTGGAAGTTGGGGTTGTCAACTATACAGTAGGGGTTGGCAAAGATTTTTCTTAAGGGGCCAGACAGTGGATGTTTTAGAGTTTGTGGACCTTGTCGTTTCTGTAGCTACTTTCTCATTGCAGCACAAAGTCATAAACAGGATGAGCATGAATGAGTGTGACTGTGTCCAGATAAGACTTTATTCACAAAAACGGATTGGACGTAGCCTGTGGGCTAAGTTTGACAACGCTTGCTGTGTATCTTAATTTTCTTTAGAGGAATCATTTGTAATTTCCTGAAGACCATGTGAATATATTCCAAGATTTTCTCCAAAATGAATTTGAATTTTAGGGTACAAGTTTAGCTCATCTTCCCTTATTTGTCCCTGAGAACCTGCCTCTTAAGGAACTCTGAGGACATATTCTGGTCCATGGAACTTCATTCTCTGGTTAGCCAGAGTCCCACACAATCATTTTCTGTGTAACCCACAAGCTGTATATTTTCATCTTTGTCCTTGTTACTATGTCTAACATATAATTAGTGCATAATAAGTATTTACTATATTTAATTTAGTGAATATTTACTAAGCACTAAATGCATCATGCTAGGTACCATGGTGGCTCAGATTTTCAGGTAGAGAATTGGAAACGCACGTCTGGATTTGAAAAAGAAAATGAGAGATGCAGATTTAAGGTCATGGTGGGAGAGCACAGCAAGTTAGAAGAGAAGAGAATAGTGGAGGGAATGCTGAGCGGGGGGATGTCAAGGCCAATCTATGCTAAAGCCTGAGATGGGAAGGTCAGAAAGGAAGACAACACTTACTGGATGACAGAAACTAAGGGACGAGGGAATTTCAAGAGAAAAACAGGTTGTTTAACACAGTCAACTGTGAAGAAGTCTAGTAGGATAAGCACCAGCTATTAGGAAGAAGGACATTCATTCATCTTCAAGAAATGTCTTTAGAAAAATATGGTCATAAGCCAGCTTGCTAAAATAGTCCCTTAGGCTTCCCTGGTGGCCCATACGGTAAGGAGACCACCTGTGATGTGTGAGACCTGGGTTTGATCCCTGGGTTGGGATGATCCCCTGGAGAAGGAAAGGATGACCCACTCCAGTATTCTTGCTTGGAGACTCGCATGGGAGAGGAGTCTGGCATGCTATAGTCCATGGGGGCACAAAGAGTCAGACTCTGTTGAAGCAACTGAGCACGCATGCCTGCATGCAGCCAATGGAAGGGATGGGATGAACACTTGTGATCTAATTACCATCTTCTAATTCTTTTAGAAGATAGAAAATTATCTGGAGATCAGAGGGAGAAAATGAGGAAAATATAACACCAGACCACATATTAGACTTCAGATGATAGGCTTCTGTTAAATATTAAGTCAAAATAGGGACTAGAAATAGTGGCCCTATGTAAAAATGTCATCACTTGGACCTGGGCTTCCACTAAAAGTTTCTGAGCCTGGAAAGCTAATGGTGGATTTCTTTTATTTGCCTCACCCCCACCTGAGTATCTAGCTCAATTAACTGTCCCCTTCCAATGCTTTTTTTTTTTTAAGCTAAAAGGAAAGAACAGGTCAAGGGCAACAACAGAAGAAAAACAACATCCATTTCTGGAGACTCCAGTTCCTTGTTTTTCCTAGGGAGATATTATCTGTTGGTCTCTTTTATAATATGAATCTTACTGCTTGAAGGGGAATCTAAGAAATTGGAAAGACACTACCATGAGCAACCTTGTATGGCTGAGCATCAGATGGTGTACTTTCCTCAGTAAGGTCAAGGATGGGAGTCATCTGTTGAAGGGCTAAGCACCTTGAGAGAATCTGAGGGAGCTAGGGAAAGTCAGATTGTAATAGCTCCTAGAGATAGGAGGTCAGCAGAGAAATTATCCTGATGAGCAACTGAACCACATGTATTCTATTTATAATCTATCTAACTATATCTACCTACCTACCTATCTATATCTGTCTATCTACTATCCTCTATCATTTATCAGTCTACTACTACTTATGTGTGTAGAGGGGACTGTAGCCAGCTATTAGTAGCCAGGTGGTAGGTGAGGGTGGATAAACCAACCACAAACAAGGCATCAGGTCAGAGAATTGGATGGAAAGAGGGGGACCCTGAGGAGTGCTGGCAGCTCTAATATTTGCTCGCAACTGCACATATCGGTGCTACACCCACTGATTTCTGCATCAAGCGCTAGATATGCCGCTTCCATTCTAAGAAGTCATCATGGTGGGGGCCGAAGTGGCCTGGCAGGTGAGGGCATCTTGCCAGAGGTGGCTTAGGCATTTTAGATACTGAACACCAGCAAACACAGCCTAGCAAAGAACACCTTCGCTGCTCTAACATTTAGTTTCTTAGGATCTCTGCTGAGAATTTTAGCTTCCCAGCAGATAAGATGGAATCCCATGACTTTTACTAAAATCAGAATAGTTAAAACTCATTTCTACAGGTTTTTGGGTTTCATTTTTGGCCTAGGATCTTCCTTTTTCTCCCCTCATTCCTTGTGCAATTTAATAAAAATACGTTGTCACTGTTTTGCCCATAATCAGTTTTCATACACCAAAACGAAATCATCCTTCTTCCCCACCTCTGTGATTAATCCTCTTATTATTCTTGTTTTCTAACTTTAGATTAATCTCTCCTTCATCTAACTAACAACACTTAATACTTGAGAGAGAGAGAGAGAGAAATAGAACACCTTTTTCTGCTCTTGAAGGTCAACCCAGTACTTGATGTACAGATTCTTGGTGCACACAAAAAAGGCATAAACACACAAAAGCTTAAACAAATGGAAAATCAATGTAGCTGTGTCAAAGTGATTAGCTCAATCAAAAAGTATTTGTTTGCTTGTATTCAGAGGGAGTGAAAGAACGCAGGACATTTGGACTTGAGTAGACTTATAGGTGTGAGCCTCTGTAAAGGGGGAGCCTTGAGCAGGATTCTCTGTAAGGCAGAAACATGAGCTGTGAGGCTGGATGCCTGCACAGGCTATGTCCGGAGTGGCTGCCCCGCGTGGGTTTCAGAATGAGTAAAGGAATTTTAGTTCTAGTAGCTGTTATAATTTTTCAAGTGTTAGTTGCTCAGTTGTGTCTGGCTCTTTGCGACCCCATTGACTGTAGTCCATGAAGCTTCTCTGTCCAGGTAATTCTCTAGGCAAGAATACTGGAGTGGGTTGCCATTCCCTCCTCCAGGGGATCTGCCCAACCCAGGATCTTTCATTGCAGGTGGATTCTTTACTGTCTGAGCCATCAGGGAAGCCCATAATTTTTCAGAGGTTTTGATTAATTTAAGTTATTTACATAGGCAATCAACGAAATATGTAAATACAAGTCTTGAGCAAATATATCTAATTTGTTCTCATGATCTTTAAAACTCATCATTTAATTCTCTACAAATTGCAGTGTTTTTTTTTTTTTTTTTCCATCTTCTAGGTATTCTTGCCTTATATTTTTAGGTGAACATTTAAAGCTTCCTGTTGTTCCCAAATGGTTGAGAAAACTTTTGTGGGGTTCATATATTGCAGCTATGGCTTTCCCCCTCTCATGGCCTATGTACATTCCCTTCTCTCCTGAGCTTTCACAAGGTGAATGAAATGAGCATCTCTTCCACAGAGGAGTGCTTTCAGGGTAAATCTTTTCTCATCAGCTCCTTGTCTCTCTCTGGCCCGCACTGTGCCTGGCACATAGCAAGTACTCCTGGTGCACAGATGGCCGATTGTAGTTGCCTTTCCTGATGTTACTGGGCAGGGACAAATGAGGACTTTATGCTCTTAGGTCGAGCAGGTCATAGGTCCATCCTGTTTATGGAAACAGTTGGTGCTGAGTTTTCTTTGACGGTTTGAAGATGAATATACACACTGTAAATTGAAGTATAAAGTTTGATCAACTCTATCTCAACACTGGCAGTCGCATAAGTTGTTATTATCAGTCCTGCAATTTTTAAAGCACAGCATTGAGGTACAGCTGTTTGATTTCCGTTGACTTCCAGCTATTGTACATTCACATAATGGAAGCAGTTTGTCCACATGAATAAAACATCAATAAGATGTACGTATAAGTACCATTTAAGAAAAAAATAAAGTAAAGCATACTTATATATATAAAAAACAGGAAGGCAAAGGGACCAATTTCTGGTTAACAAAAGGTTCTCACCTAAATGAATGTCTCAACGCACTCCCCTAGATAAGATTCAGGTAGAAACACAGTCACCCACATGCCTCAGGAAAAGCAAAACTACCTTTGTAAGAACTGAGATCACCTAGACAATATTTTTTCCTACAATGGGTTTTTCACTTTTTGCTCTTTTTAATTGATTTTAAAGAAGGTCATGGCTGTGGGAACCTCAGGACTACTTCTTTAAGCTCCCTGAGCTGGAGTTAAAAGCTGGCAGCCCCAGCTGGCTTTCCTTTGTCCCAGACAACTCTTTTTGAAATTAATGTGGCTCAAACTGGGACTAAGGCTGCCAGTTGTCCAAAGACAAATCATTGGTTTTAAGAAAAATCCCCCTTTTAATGATTCACAGTTGAATTTGGATTTAAACTCAGCTCAACAAGCAAACAAAGCAGAGAGCTCTTGGAGAAGTTGGGTTTGAAGCTGCCAGTGTGCTGGAAGTCACGTGGGGCTTTCAGCGCCAGGACACTAGGGTGTGTGGAACCATGGAGGCAGCAGGGACTACGGGTGACCCTGTGGACCACAAGTGGGTGTGTAATGCTCTTGCCTTGGAAGGTCCAGGTTTCATTTCCCAACTCAATGTACTTCACAGAGTCTGTGTTAAACATGGGGCATGCTGCCAGTTGCTAAGCAGGAAATACATACACACACATGTAAAGGACAACTTCTGCCCTCAGAAGCTTAATATCTACCTAGGAAAATCAGGCCTATACATACGAGAAGAAAGACAAACTAAAATCCTGACTCTCAGACTGAAAGCCAGATTCTCAGACCTGGCTGCGTCAGATTCACCTGGTAAGCTTGATAGTCAGAAACACACATGGACATGTACACCTGTGTACACACACACACACACACACACACACACACACGCACACCAGTACCAGTACAAATAATGACAACCCCAAAATAAGTCCCTGGCCTCACCCCAGACCTCCTATTGAATCAGAATATCTGGAGATGAGGTTGGAAAATTTGGAGGTTTATTCCTGTTCATAGTCATCTTCATAGTTTAGAAGATTCCTATTCGTAGTCAGGTATGCTACTGCTACTGCTACTGCTAAGTCGCTTCAGTCGTGTCCAACTCTGCAACCCCATAGACGGCAGCCCACCAGGCTCCCCTGTCCCTGGGATTCTCCAGGCAAGAACACTGGAGTGGGTTTGCCATTTCCTTCTCCAATGCATGAAAGTGAAAAGTGAAAGTGAAGTCACTCAGTCATGTCCGACTCTTAGCGACCCCATGGACTGCAGCCTACCAGGCTCCTCCGTCCATGGATTTTCCATGCAAGAGTACGGGAGTGGGGTGCCATTGCCTTCTCTTATAGTCAGGTATGAAAACCACTAACTCAGATGGCAGATGGGTTTGGGTAAGAGATATGGGTAATTTATGCTTAAGGAGAAGTCACTGGGTTTCACTGGTGATAGAATGTTCCTAGGAGAGACAGGAGAAGACTCACATATGCACCTGCTCAGTCCTGTAACCTCAGAGTGTATCAACGTGTCCTGGACTTGGACCCAGGTGGAACTCCCCAGCGCAGGTGGAATATGTACCTTCACATCCTGTTGTCTTATGCGAGAGAGAGCTGGAGCCGGAAACACTCACCATCCATACTCCCCTCTGTTTGGCAGTTTCCCCTGTCAGCTGGGCACCTACTTCTACCCAAGTTAGTTGATTCCCCACCATCCTTTTGAATTCAGCTCAACAAAGAAGGAAATGGCAACCCACTCCAGTGTTCTTGCCTGGAGAATCCCAAGGATAGGGGAGCCTGGTGGGCTGCCGTCTCTGGGGTTGCACAGAGTCGGACATGACTGAAGCGACTTAGCAGCAGCAGCAGCAGCATGAATAGTGGTATGGAGATGGTGTTCTCATGGAGTCTACTCAGGGGAACCCTCCAGCTAGGTGAAGCGACTTAGCAGCAGCAGCAACAACAACAAAGACTTTCCTCAGCCCTTGGAATGGGTCTAGTTACCTAGTTACTCTCATAGCATTCTACCTACTCTTTTGTTGTAAGGAGAAATAGATGATCAAATCAGCAGTTTAATATTTATGTTTCCTGCTAGAATGGAAACTCTAAGAAGGTAAAGACCAGATCTAGTGTGGTACCTGCTCATGGTACGTAATCTGTATTGCTGACTGAATGCACTCTTGTATTGAGACTCCTAGAGGGTTGGGATAGCCACAAAAGCCTGGGGCAGAATCTATAGAGTCAGCACGGGGAACACATGGAGGGCCTGTGTGACTGGCAGGAACCCAGCTCTCAGGACTCTTTACAAATTATGTGCTGTTTCTCAAACTCCCCTCTGTCAGGTTTTGATAGGTCTTTTTATAATCTCATTCAGCTGCTTTGGTCTCTCTCAGACATCAGCCTTCTTTGGGCTCCATCTTTTGCTTTTCTCCATGAGCTGTAATAGGTGGGATCATAAGTTCATGGGGTACCCAGTGCAAGACCAGAGTCCAGCCCCCCAGAATCTAAGTTCATTTCTGAACCTCTCTGCTACCTTTGATGACCTTAAGAAGGATCAACTAGCATCATGAGAAATTATCTCCCTAATAGAGCTGGTTGTTGTCATCGTTGTCGTTGTTTAGTCGTTCAGTCATGTCTGACTCTCTTGAGACCCCATGGATTGTAGCCCGCCAGGCTCCTCAGTCCGTGGGATTTCCCAGGCAAGAATATTGCAGTGGGTTGTCATTTCCTTCTCCAGGGGATCTTCCTAACCCAGGGATTGAACCTGCATCTCCTGCAATGCAAGCAGATTCTTTACCACTGAGCCACTGGGGAAGCACAAGAGAGCTGGTACCAAATCTTGAACAAAGATGTTCTTATTTAAAGTATTCTTCTATTAAGAAAGAAAGTGAAGTCGCTCAGCCGTGTCTGACTGTTTGCGACCCCATGGACTGTAGCCTGCCAGGATCCTCCATCCATGGGATTTTCCAGACAAGAGTGCTTGAGTGGGTTGCCGTTTCCTTCTCCAGGGGATCCTCCCAATCCAGGGATTGAACCCAGGTCTACCCACATTATAGGCAGATGCTTTACTGTCTGAGCCACTGTCTTTTATTAAGGAGAAGTCAAAATACATGAAATGCCTCACAGAGGATAGCAACAATTTATATTAATTTCTGTAGTAAATATTAATCTCTTCATTGTACAGCTAGCACAAAATACTTGTAACTCCACAAATGTCCTTTAGCAACTTTTAAAAACATCTAGAATGCAATTATGAAAAAATGAAGAAGTTGAATTCCTAACATATCTAGCTCAAAATAAATTCAAGATGGAGCAAAAATTTAAATAAAACAGGAAAAAAAATAACTGTATAAACCAGAAGCTATAAAGAAAAGCAAACCTGATTATAAAATTTTTAACAATTTCTATATGGATTATCAGAGAAGGCAATGGCACCCCACTCCAGTACTCTTGCCTGGAAAATCCCATGGATGGAGGAGCCTGGAAGGCTGCAGTCCATGAGGTCCCTGAGGGTCGGACACGACTGAGCAACTTCACTTTCACTTTTCCCTTTCATGCATTGGAGAAGGAAATGGCAACCCACTCCAGTGTTCTTGCCTGGAGAATCCCAGGGACGGGGGAGCCTGATGGGCTGCCGTCTATGGGGTCGCACAGAGTCGGACACGACTGAAGCGACTTAGCAGCATATAGATTATAGATACCGAGTATCGTAAGACGGATTAAAAAACAACAAACTGAGGAAGTTTATGCAATACACAGGACGAGAAGTGAATTTTCTTAATTCATAAAGCACTCTTAAAAATCAGTTAGAAGAGTCATTGGATTAAATTTATCTGTTGAATTAAGATTCTTCCCAGCAGGAAAAAGCTCAGATGAAAGATTAAATCAAACAAAAAGTAAATAAAGATGCATTTTCTCTTCCAAAAAACCCAAAAGGAAACCAGAGTATCTTAGAAAATAAAGAAATAGGTAATTCACAGAAAAGAGAAGATAAATAACAAGGGATATAAAATATATGCCCATAAACAGAGTTTAGAGATTGAGATATTCTTTTGGAAAACACAAAAGCTTTAAAAATATTTGATATTAGAGAGGGTGTGGAGACTCAGGCACACTTAGGCTTTTTGGTGGGAGTTTAAATTGGTACATATTTTGGGAGAATAATTTAGCAACTGATGTGTGTGTGATAAGTTGCTTCAGTTGTGTCTGACTTTTTGTGACTGTATGGACTGTAGCCCGCCAGGCTGCTCTGTCCACAGGATTCTCCATGTAAGAATACTGGAGTGGGTTGCCATGCCCTCCTTCAGGGGATCTTCCCAATCCAGCAGTCAAACCCGCATCTGTTATGTCTCCTGTGTTGGCAGGAGGGTTCTTTACTACTAGCACTACCTGGGAAACCCATAGCAACTGATATGTATATACAAAAACTTAAAATTCACATGTCTTTACCAGCAATTCCACTTCTAGGAATTTCTTGGGAGATATACTCACAGCCAGGCACAGAAATGCATAATAAAACATTTGCTGCAGAATTATTTGTATATCAGAAATAGCAAAAAAATGAAAAAAAGCAAAATATTCATTTGTGGAGAATCAAATAGACAATGCAGCCTATGACTTTAAACTAGAAAATAAATAACAGGCAGCCATTAAAAAATAATGAGGTATATATTGACTTAAAAAGATATCCACAATATGTGAAGTGGAGATAGATCAGTATATCTATGGTATGATTTAACTTATGTAATGAAAGTAAATGGAAATAAATATTTGAATATGAATAGAAAATATTTGGAAGGCCATATACCAACCCAGAAGCTCCTCTGAAATATGGTGCTAATGAAAGGGACAAGGAATTTCACTTTTATAATATCAATAGTACAATATATAATATATTAGTTTGTATTTTTAAAGATAAAATTATGCTTTTTCCTCCAAAGATAACCCTATCTTTTATACAAAAAAATAACAAAAACAACAAAAACCAGATATAAGTTATAAGCTTGTAAAGAGCAGGGATACTGTGCTATTCATTCAATAGTTTAACTCATCATTTTTGAATGAACGCTACTTATAAGTAGAATAACAACAACACAATAAGCCATGGCTCCCACTCCCGTGGAACCCACTGCCCAGTAGCTGCATATTTCTCTAACATTAAAAAGTACAATAATAAGGGAGTCCTGGATATCAACCCTGAATATTCATTGAAAGGATCGATGCTGAAGCTCCAATACTTTGGCCACCTGAGGTCAAGAGCCAGGTCTTTGGAAAAGACCCTGATGCTGGGAAAGATGGAGGGCAGGAGGAGAAGGGGGTGGTCAGAGGATGAGATGGTTGGATGGCATCATCGATTCAATGGACATGAATTTGAGCAAACTCTGGGAGATAGTGAAGGACAGGGAAGCCTGGCACACTCCGGTCCATGGGACTGCAGAGTCAGACACGACTGAACTACTGAACAACAGCAGCGAAGGGAGCCCACTGTGCATGCTGGTGCTGCAAAGAACGAAGTGATGAGCTCCACTTGAGAAAGTCCGAGTTTCACACAGCACATTCTTGCCCTGAGTGTGAAAGAAGACTATCAGTTCTAGGACTTGATTTGACTCTTCTTGAACTCTAGCAATTTAATGTAATACTGCTTCATGGATAACAAAAGCAGACATGAGACTCCTGGGTCAGAGACAAAGGGCTTCATTATTCACTCAAGAGGTAGCCGCATGGGTATCAGCATGTGCATCCTTTTCCCTTGCCTCCCAAGTCCACTGGGGCGATGCCTCAGGTTATGCTTTGCTTGTCGCACACCTGACCCCTTTAGTTATTCCTCCCTGGTCATAGTTATGATTACTTCTGGATTCACTTCACACACTTCCCAGCATTTGTCTGAACGTTCGGTTTAAAATATTTCTATGTACATAAGAGCATTGTGTTTTGGGGAGGGAGTGAAAGTCGCTCAGTCGTGTCCAACTCTTTGCAAAACCCCATGGGCTATATACAGTCCATGGTATTCTCCAGGCCAGATTACTGGAGTGGCTAGCCTTTCCCTTCTCTGGGATACCTTCCCAACTCAGGGATCAAACCCAGGTCTCCCATGATGCAGGCGGATTCTTTACCAACTGAGCTATCAGGGAAGCCCTAGGGGAGGGAGACTAAGAGATACAACCCAACCCTGCCAAAGTCGGTGCGCCAACACCTTTGGTGATCTTAAGGTGCTTTTCCTGTAGCTGATGCCTCGCTAGGAAGGGCAGTAAACTTTTACTCCTTCACTGTTGATTCCTTTGCAGTGAGATGAAAATGGAGGGCTTAGGGCTGAGTAAAAACAAAGCACATAACCTAAGGCAAGTCACGAAGAGGCAATTTTAGAGTCGTAGAAATTGTAGCTGAGGCCAAAAGAGATGATTTCTAAGGCTTAGGACTGTTATTGGTCTCTTGCGATGTTAATAGCATGCTTAAAAGCCAGGACCAAGAAAGGGGGTAATGTCACTTTAACCAGAGGAGTAAAGGAGGCTCCCAGGCTTAGTGCTGGCCAAGTGTAAAGCAGAAAGCCTAGCAGAAAATAATTGAAGCCCCTGCGAAATATTTCAATTTTTTTATTGATTGAAGGCAATTATCCCTTAATTGCATATTTAAATGAGGTATTAGGAGGTTTAACTAAGCAATGCCTCTTAATTGCTGCTGCACACTAGGTGTCACAGATTGTGTTTATTTCATATGTTAATTAAAGAGAAAGGGGTATTTTATTTTATTGACTACAAGGTTCTCTAAGGCTGTGTTGTTTAGGACAAAGTACGTCTCAGGTGTTTATCGCACGCTGGGTATTAATATCATCATTAGCGAGAGGTTAAAGTTTTTAATGAAGAGGTGTGTCTCCATTTTATGTGTTTTCAGCCAGTGAGGCATCTCTTTAGTGGGGGAGGGGGAAAGGCCCCAAATCCCATGGAAACAATTATCTTTATCAAAGAAATATTGAGCCCCTTCCTAGGCAATGGTAAAACAAAGTGCAAGTCCTGATACAAGCAGGGAAAACAACACCAAATTATTGAAGAATTAGGACTGTTACATGAAGCCCTAATGGCTGTAGGTGCTGTTTGTGTTACCAGCAGTGGTCCGTGTATTCTGCAAGTTGCTGCATGATTCTGTGATAGTGAAATGTGTTATTGCATGTTGACAACAGAAAAAGGTAGAGATCTTTTATTAAAAACTTGCATTTTCCCCCTTGAAACAATATTTGAAATTCCTAATGAGAAAGGTATTTGTAGACCTGAACATTTAGGTGAGGTTTGACATCCTATCGTACTGGGTAGGGCAGAAAGAAAGGTTTAAGCATCATTTTCTACTTTGCTTCCTTTCTTCATAGTGTGATACAATGATCACAATTTAAAAAAAAAATGTTATCTACGGTTCTCTTAGATTGACCCAGGTGCCTCCTCAGAAGATAAACAAAATGCAGAATGCACCAAATAAAAGTGGGTGGATTAGGAGGACCCTACTGTAGGAACTCCTTGAAACTTCAAAATCTATGAATGAATAAATGCATAGATAAATGACTCAGCAATAGCAATATTACATGTCTGTTTTTGGATCTCTTGTTCTGAGATGGAAAAAATTAATTAAATTATATTTTTGCCATTGTTTTCTATTGACTTTTGCATTTATTCATTCACATGACACATATTTATTGACCCTCTAGGATGTGGTCTGCCGAAGAAGGCAATGGGCACCCACTCCAGTACTCTTGCCTGGAAAATCCCATGGGCGGAGGAGCCTGGGGGGCTGCAGTCCATGGGGTCGCTGAGGGTCGGACTCGACTGAGCGATTTCACTTTCACTTTTCACTTTCCTGCATTGGAGAAGGAAATGGCAACCCACTCCAGTGTTCTTGCCTGGAGAATCCCAGGGACGGGGGAGCCTGGTGGGCTGCCGTCTATGGGGTCGCACAGAGTCGGAAACGACTGAAGTGACTTAGCAGCAGCAGCAGCAGGATGTGGTCTGCAGTGGGAATTTGATGATGGGCAAGAAGCACAATACCCCTGTTAATGAAGCTTGCAGTTTCGTCAGAGGACAGGGACATAAGACAACCACCCAGATAATGTGATTGTTCCAAACAGTAAAGGGTCAGTGTGGGGTACCAGAAGGTTGGCCTCTTCTGGAAGGGTGGGCAGGTAAAAAGAAGTGATATTCCTACATTTAGGCTGAGACTGAAACACTTGGAGGTTCTTGGTGGATTGTTAGAACATCTTGACACAGTGCAAACATTTCTGAATAAAGTTGTTGTCTCCCCCCAAAAAACCTCAATGACAATTGTATTATTTATTTAAGCGTTATATAGGCAATAGGCTATAGATAATGTGTGTATCTTTCTGTTGTATATAGTCTATGAACAAACAAAATTCAAGCAGTTGAGAGGTTTAAGCAGTTGAAGAGAAGAAAATTCTGCAAGAGAAAACTCCTGCCTTGCCTTTAAGAAAAATTTTTGGATGGGTAGAATGCTTTGTGTTGTGAAGAATAGTTCCAATTTATGGGCTCATGAGCTTATGAGTGGAATTTGCTTCAATCCTTATCTTTATGTTACAGCAATGGTACCCACGTATGATAAGTCTCCACTGGCAGAATTTTGAAAAAGTAATTCCAATGCAGTGAATATAAAAAAGTGCTATCAAGGAAAAATATTTTTTCTTCCCTGGAATAGAAACCATTATTTAAACTGTTAGATGCCTCAGGGTTCTATTCATACAAAATCCATCCCTGCAGTCAAAACCTATTCTTTCCCAGAGATTTCATATATATGTGTATGTGTGTGTGTTTGTTATATTTCTGTGACCCAGACCAAATGCTCATAAGAGGAAATAATTAAATAATCATTTTACTTCAGTACAGGTCTTGGGAGGGCCACAGATTCTCAGATAAAAATAACTACAATGATTTTTAGTATTTTTGAAGTGGATAATTTTGCACTCAAAAACTAATTTTGGGCTGAGCAGCTGGCAGTGTCTCTATGCAGATTTTTAACCCCCAATAGAATGCTACATATCCACAAAGAATAAACTAAAGCTCAGAAGAGAACCACAGAGAATAATCTGTCAGCCTCTCTTGCTTTGTAAAGAACAGACATGAATGGGTTTGGTTAAAAACAAGAACGAGAAAAGGGCTAAAGTGAATCGGAAAATAATGCAGGTAGCTATCCCCACCTGAAAGAAATTATGTTAGATAATCTATCTGTTAGATAATCAGTGTGCTGCAGTCCATGGGGTTGCAAAGAGTTGGACACAACTGAACAACTGAACTGAATTGATCTGTTAGATGGTGAGAAACAGATCAATATCAAAGTTTTCTAAATTTCATCTTTGGTTTACGGATGTAGGTTTTAAGTATACAGGTTGAACCTCTAGAACTTATTTTAAATTTTTATAATTTGGGGGGCTTTGTATGAAAATAAAATAGATTGTGAAAGCATTAGTTGCTTAGTCATACCTGACTCTTTGTGACCCCATGAACTAGAATGGGTAGCCATTCCCTTCTCCAGGAGAAGAGATCCTCCTGACCCAGGGATCAATAGCTTAATTTTGTAAAATTTGCTAAAAATGTATATGCTTTTGTTAGCATGTTGCTTGGAGCCTCCAGGGGCCCTGGAGGAAGCTGTAGGTGAGGGGCCTCCTGAAGCCAAGCATCCTGGCTTTTTTGGTAAGTCCACTTCTGCCCTGCTTATCTCTGTACACATACTCCTCTTGTTACACAAAAGTCCTCTAACACACTTGGTATACAGTGGTTTACATTTTCAACATCTAAAATTAGGCAAGGTTTCCTAGGGAAATAAAATAAAGTTGCTAAAGTGTGTATCACAGGAGATTAGAATGCTATAACATAGAACTGGACCCTTTAGTGTTTACTAAGATTTTTATATTATAACTTGGAAAGGCAATAACATTAATCTTGTAAAGGTGACTGATTCAAATGCGTATGATGACTGACTTCTACGTTTTAAGATGTTCTTTGATAATCAGTAAAGGAAAAAAGACATTTTGAATATATTGTACTTTGTACAATCCATTCTAGAAGTATCTTGGGTATTGCCAACAAATACTGGTCTCTGTGAAATTTTTGGATCTAAGTAGTACTGAACTAAGCTTTTGAATTAATCTGTGGTATCAAGGATCTTCTTAATAGAGATGGCTGGAAGGAGAATCCTGACTTGGCAGGACAGTGGGAAAAGGGTGATATATTCAAGGAAAAGAGTTAAACATTAACCCTCTAGCAATTTGGAAATTTGGAAAAAGATGTGTGTTGTCCCTGATGTTGATAAGCCTACAGGGATTCTCAGTTGTCAACTGATATGGCCACAGAGAAAGTATACAGGTAGCCAACTTGCTTTATACTCTTGCTTTATAACTTTCATTCTCAAGGGAAAGGGCATGTTCTGAATTAAGAGGTCAGTTTTCCATCTAAATTTTTCATGGCCCAATGAGTGAACGAAAACATGCATTCACTCATCCACTAGGAATGCCGTGCTGAGCAAAACTGATAAGGTTCCTACCTGTATGCAGGTCAAGAAGCGACAGTTAGAACTGGACATGGAAAAACAGACTGGTTCCAAATCTGGAAAGGAGTACGTTAAGGCTGTATATTGTCACCTTGCTCATTTAACTTATATGCAGAGTACATCATGTGAAATGCTGGGCTGGATGAAGCACAAGCTGGAATCAAGATTGCCAGGAGAAATATCAGTAACTTCAGATAGGCAGATGACACCACCCTTATGGCAGAAAGCAAAGAAGAACTAAAGAGCCTCTTGATGAAAGTGAAAGAGGAAAATGAATAAGTTGATTTAAAACTCAACATTCAGAAAACTAAGATCACGGCATCCAGCCTCATCACTTCATGGCAAATAGATGGGAGACAATGGAAACAGTGACAGAAATTTTTTGGCGGGGGGAGGCTCCCAAACCTGCATTTTCTTATGGCTTCCCTGGTGGCTCAGAGGCTAAAGCGTCTACCTGCAATACAGGAGACCTGGGTTTGATCCCTGGGTTGGGAAGATCCCCTGGAGAAGGAAATGACAACCCACTCCAGTATTCTTGCCTGGAGAATCCCATGGACAGAGGAGCCTGGCAGGCTACAGTCCACAGGGTTGCAAAGAGTCAGACACGACTGAGCGACTTCATACATAGTCACACACACAAACCTGCAGATGGTCACTGCAGCCATCAAAGTAAAAGATGCTTGCTCCTTGGAAGAAAAGCTATGACCAACCTAGACAGCATATTAAAAAGCAGAGACATTACTTTGCCAACAAAAGTCCATCTAGTCAAAGCTATGGTTTTTCTAGTAGTCATTCATGGATGTGAGAGTTGGACTGTAAGAAAGCTGAGCACCAAAGAATTGATGCTTTTTAACTGTGGTGTTAGAGAAGACTCTTCAAAGTCCCTTGGACTTCGAGGAGATCCAACCAGTCCATCTTAAAGGAAATCAGTCCTGATTGTTCATTGGAAGGACTGATGCTGAAGCTGAAACTCCAATACTTTGGCCACCTGATGCGAAGAACTGACTCATTGGAAAAGACCCTGATGCTGGGAACAATTGAAGGCAGGAGGAGAAGGGGACGACAGAGGATGAGATGGTTGGATGACGTCACTGACACAATGGACATCAGTTTGAGTAGGCCCTGGGAGTTGGTGATAGACAGGGAGGCCTGGTATGCTCCAGTCCATGCGGTTGCAAAGAGTCTGACATGACTGACCGATTGAACTGAGAACTGAGACTACCTTTATGTATCAAATACAAACACTAATGAGTATTGAGTAATAAGCTGTGATGAACAGCATGAGAGAAAATTTCTGAGTGCTATGAGAGTATTTAAAAGGGAAGCCTAATTGAATCTAGAGGTTAGGGGTTAAGATTTTGTGTCTGGCCTTTCCAGAAAGTTCCACTTTTAAGTGTCTTCTCCCATGAGCCATCAAAAAAGGTAGCAAATTTGAGGTCCCTATGGTCATGCTCAATTTATGCCTGGAGAACATGAGCACACTTAGAGACTTGAGCTTGAAATGTCCTGGGAATTGAGGCTTTTATAGACATTTCGAGCAGTTTGAGGTTTAGCTATATCAGAACTACCCTAGGCTAGCTATCTGGGAGCTTTGCAAGAGGGAGGAAGGCGAATGGCAGTTAGAGGAATTGATCCCAAGGGACCAGGCATGTTCTGGAAGTCAGGTATTTCCAGTCGGAAAGCAGGTGTGTGTGGAAAATGCCAGTTAGAGAAATAGATCCTGTCTATGTTTTCACTCCTCAGACAAGTTTCAGCTAGCAATTGGGGCCATGATCTGGACAGTGTGAATGAGTTTTATTTCTATTTTTTTTTTTTTTTTTTACCTCTGTGGACATTAGCTCTTGAAAGCAAGCTCAGAGAATTAGAAGTAGGAAAACCCTTGCCACTGAAAGTGAATTGCTTTGGGGCCTTGAGCCGTTCACAGTCATTTAAATGGGTTTCTTTCTGTTTTAAAGCTCCGCGGTCCTCAGTGTATTGGCGTTTGTTCTCAGAGGGGCATCATGACCTCACATAGCGGCAGCCAAGAGAAGTTTGATGAAAAGTTACTCGTTATAACATGTGTTCCTTGAAGGCAGGACTTTGGAGGTTGGATCCCTTCCTGTATGTCCTCTGTGCCTGAAACAGTGCCTGGCTCCTGCTGGGTGTGTGCATGCTTGCATGCTAAGCTGCTTCTGTCATGTCCGACTCTACGGGACCCCATGGACTATAGCCCGCCAGGCTCCTCTGTCCATGGGCAATACTGGAATAGGTTTCCATGCCCTCCTTCAAGGGATCTTTTCGACTCAGGGATCGAACCTGCGTCTCTTATGTCTCCTGCATTGGCAGACGGGTTCTTTACCACCAGTGCCACCTGGAAAGCAGCTCCTGGTGGGGACTTAATATTTATTTGTGGAATGAATACATTACTCTTTGGTTTGATGCTATTTCATTTTGCAACAAAACATTTAGAATTTCAAGATCTGCAGGTCTTCTTGGCCAAGAGCAGTATTGTGACTCTAATGACGTAGCCCTTTCCCAGCTCTAGGGGGAAAAAAACCTTTCTCAGTGATGTGATTAGGACAATATTGCTTACAATACATGCTACTTCCTGAGGCTTTTCAAAATTGTTATTTATTTAAGAAAGTATTATGTAAGCAGAGGAAAGATTGATATTTATCAAGGATCAACAACAATGATATGTATAACTTCAATTAAAAATGAGTAACAAAACAGGAAAAAATACAGTGTTCTAAAATATAGTCTATTGTGGAGTAGCTTCAGAGAATGAGCTAGAAGTTTTAATCAAATATCTGCCTTAATTAATAGAATTAACTTGGTGGTTAAGAATATAGACCCCATTTTAAGAGACCAAATGATCCATAGATTCTTTAAAATGTTTCAGAAAAGAGTTCAGGCGTAGGGTGGGTCAGCTCTATTGCATTTAAAATTTACAGTTTTCAAGGTCACAGCTTCATTATACTTTCTTTCCCTTGTTAAACTTAAAAGAACTTCATCATACAGTTCTGGAGGTCAGAAAAGAGTCTTAAGAAGGTAAAAGAAGTTGTCAGGACTGCTTTCCTTTTGGAGGCTACAAAGGAGATCCCATCACATACTTTTTCCAGCTCTTAGAGTCTGTTCATATTCCTTGGCTCCTGGTCCCCTGTCACTCCTACTATTTTGGTCATCTTCTCTGTCTCTTCTGTCTTCCTTTTCTAAGGACTGTTATCCAGAATAATGTTCCCATCTCAGATCCTTAGTCACGTGTATAATCCACCTGCCAATGCAGGAGATGTGGGTTTGATCCCTGTGTGGGAAGATCCCTTGGAGTAGGAAATGGCAACCCACTTCAGTATTCTTACCTGGAAAATTCCATGGATAGAGGAGTCTGGTGGGTTACAATCCATGGAATCACAAAGAGTTGGACACAGCTGAGCAACTGAGCATGCACGCATAATTGCCACCACAGTGTTAGCTAACACATTCACCAATCCTATAATGTTCATTTCTTTTTTGTGATGAGAACATTTAAGAATTCCTCTCTTAGCAACTTTCAGGTATATAGTATAGTAGTATTGTCTATTATCATGATGCTGTGCATTATATCCCCAGACATTCATCTTCTAATTAGAAATTTACAGTCTTTGACCAACATCTCATCATTCACCATTCCCTTCCCCCAGCCTCTGGTAACCACCATTCTACTTTCTGTTTCCGTGAGTTTGGTTTTTTAAGATTCCACATATAGGTAATGTCATAACAGTATTTATCTTTCCTATCTGACTTATATCACTTAGCATATTGTCCTCAAGTTTCTTCCATGTTGTTGAAAATGACAAAATGTCCTGCTTGTGCATGGCTGAATACGATTCATCTGTCTATCTATCTCAAGTTTATTTTATCCATTCATCCAAAGACAGATACTTAGGTTCTTTCCATACCTTGGTGGTTGTGAATTATGCTGTAATAGATATGGGGGTGTCAGAGAAGGCAATGGCAACCCACTCCAGTACTCTTGCCTGGAGAATCCCAGGGACAGGGGAGCCTGGTGGGCTGCCGTCTATGGGGTTGCACAGAGTCAGACACGACTGAAGAGACTTAGCAGCAGCAGCAGCAGATATGGGGGTGTAGATATCTCAACATCCTGTTTTCATTTCCTTTGGATATACACACAGAAGTGAAATTTCTGGGTCATGTTGTATGCACGTTTAGTTATGTCTGACTCTTTACAACCCCATGGACTGTAGCCTGCCAGGCTTCTCTATCCATGGAATTCTCCAGGTAAGAATAAGGAATTGGGTTACCATTTCCTACTCCAGTTGCTGAATCATATGGTAGTTCTATTTTCAACTTTTTAGAAACATCTATACTATTTTCCATAGTGTCTATGTCAATTTACATTCCTGCTACAGTGCAGTGTCCCTTTTCTTTACATCCTTGCCAACCTGCCAACCACTCGTTATCTATTGTCTTTTTGATAATAGCCATTCTAATAAGTGATATCTCATTGTGGTTTGATTTGTATTTCCTTGATGATTAGCCATGGTGAGCATATTTTCATATACTGTTTGGCAATTTGTACACCTTCTTTGGAAAAATGGATGAATGAAAAACCTAGGCCTAACTATACAATGCCTACAAGAGACTCACTTAATCTTTAAGGACACTCATACGCTCAAAGTGAAGAGATGGCAGAAGATACTTCATGCAAGTGGAAACCAAAAGGGAGCAGAGGTAGCTATGCTTATGTAAGTCAAAATAAACTTTAAATCAAGAATAGTAACAAGACACAGATAAGGCAATTATATAATAATAAAGAGTCAACACATCAAGAAGACAATAATCACAAATATATATGTATTCAAACATCAGAGCACCTAAATATGTGAAGCAAATACTAACTTATAATGGAGGGAGAAATAAATAACAATATAATAATTGCTGGAACTTCAATACTATACCTTCAGCATTAGATTGAACATCCAGAAAGAAAATCAAGGAAGAAGGAAACAATGAACTTGACCCATACTTTAGAACTAATTGAACTAATAGACATATAGGAGATTTTATCCAACAACAACAGAATATGCATTCTTCTCAAGCATGCATGGAACATTCTCCTGGACACATCAAATGATAGGCCACAAAACAAGTCTTAGCAAATTTAAGAAGATTGAAATGATATCATTTATCTTTTCTGACCACATAGTATAAAAATACAAATCAATCGTGAGAAAACTGGAAAATCTATAAGTATGTAGAAAATAAACAACACACTCCTGGATAATCAGTGGGTCAAAGAAGTAAAAAGGGAAGTAAAAAAGCATCTTTATACAATTACACTTCTAAATAGAATGGTTGCTTAGCTTTTACTTTGCGACTTCATGCATTTTATCAGAGAACTGGAATGCTCTTCTGTGTGCAAATGAAATTAGCTATCTTTCGTGTTTTGTTCACTGAAAATAAAGATTAATATTTAATTTGTATTAATAAGTTATTTTATTGATGTTAATCAAATAGCTATTTAGCTTTTAAAAGATGTTGAATAATTAGGGGAATGCAAATCAAAACCAAAATGAGATTATCACTTCATGTACAACAGAATGGCTAAAATTAAAAAAAGACAAATAATAAAAAAGCACTGGAGAGGATAAAAAAAAAATTGAAGCCTTTGGATAGTCCTGCTAGTGAGAATGTCAAATGCGTAACCACTCTGGAAAATGTTGGCACATCTTTAAAATGTTAAACATACATCCATAAAAGCAAACACACGTCCATACAAAAACTTGTGTAAGTATTCATAGCAGCGCTATTCTCAACAGCTAAATATGTCACAAGCTAAGTGTCCGTCAGTTGATGAATGTATAACTGAAATTTGGTATATCCTTACAATGGAGTATTAGTTGGCCATAAAAAGGATGAAGTATTGATGTGCACTACAACGTGGATGATCCCTGAAAGCATGATAAGTAAAAGAAGCAAACAACAAAACCACATATTGTATGGTTCACCTAGCATGAAGTGTCTAGAATAGGCAAATCTACAGATATAAAAAAGTAGATTAGTGTTTACCAGAGGCTGGGGGCGATATAAATGCTAATGGGTATGTGTCGCTTTTTCAGGTGATGGAAATATTCTAAAATTAGCTAGTGATGCTGGCTGCATGGCTCTGTGAATATACTACAGATCTTTAAATTATGTACTTTCAAAGAGTGAGTTGTATAGTATGTGAAATATATCTTGATAAAGCTATCATAAAAAAAGATGATGGAAATTCTTATCTGTTTCTAGAGTGCAAACTGGTCTTAAAAAGACTATAGAGACTTTTATCCCTACTTTCTCTTCACTGCCTACTCAGCACCTCATTCCTTAGCTTTGCTGTCTGTATCCCACAGTTCACAGGGAAAAAGAGAAGACGGAAAACTAAGGAAGGAGAAAATATAGAGCTCTTCTAAACAATATCTTTTTTGCCTCAAAAGGAAGTGGATGAAATTATAAAACAGCAGAAATGATCTAAAGACATGTTTCAAATACTGAGTATGATAGCTTCCTTTAAAGTAGAGAAATACATCAGAACTAAACAGAACAAAATGAATACAATTTAAGCTTCACATCATCCAGTAGTACTCAAGTAATCAAGTGAAAGTCGCTCAGTTGTGACTCTTTGTGACCCTGACTATACAGTCATGGAATTCTCCAGGCCAGAATAATGGAGGGGGTAGCCTTTTCCTTCCGGAGAAGGCACTGTTGACCCACTCCAGTACTCTTGCCTGGAAAATCCCATGGATGGAGGAGCCTGGTAGGCTGCAGTCCATGGGGTAGCTAAGAGTCAGACACGACTGAGCGACTTCCCTTTCACTTTTTACTTTCCCGCATTGGAGAAGGAAATGGCAACCCACTCCAGTGTTCTTTCCTGGAGAATCCCAGGGACAGGGGAGCCTGGTAGGCTGCCATCTATGGGGTCGCACAGAGTCAGACATGACTGAAGCGACTTAGCAGCAGCAGCAGCAGCAGCCTTTCCCTTCTCCAGGGGGGTCATCCCAACCCAGGGATCAAACCCAGGTCTCCTGCATTGCAGGTGGATTCTTTCCCAGCTTAGCCACAAAGGAAGCCCAAGAATACTGGAGTGGGTAGCCTATCCTTTCTCCAGTGGATCTTCCCAATCCAGGAATCAAACCAGAGTCTCCTGCATTTCAGATGGATTGCTTACCAGTTGAGCTACTACTTACATAAACTTTATAAATAAACATATATATGTCAGGGGCCCATGCTTACAAACTTTTTCTTCATGAAGGTGTGCAATCAAAAAAGTTAAAAGTTTGGAGACCACAAGCTAGTCCATGGTACTCTAAGAAACAGTAGCTTTTCAAGGTTAAACACATAGATTTGGTCAGGCAACTTGAGTTCAAACCAGCCTATGCTCTTTAAATCACTTGCTTACTTAGATGTATCTGTCAATATTTGTTCAGAAAAAGACCAGGTATTTAAATAGAGGGCATTTAATTTGGGGAACTAAGTGGAAAGGTGTTTAAAGGACTAAAAATTTCAAGAAGAAATAGTGAGGTTAAGATTTGTAATGCCAGAAAGTTGCTGACTTCTGTTGGGCTTGGAGAAACAAAGGAGGGGAAAGGTGTTAATGGAGACTAGGATGCAGTGGGACTGAGGACCCAGAAGGGAAGGGCTGTCCAGCCAGAGCAAGAACCATTCAGAAGCAGCCCCCCTGGGAGAGAGTGTACCTCAAACGGAGGGAGACAGTGCTGCCAGTGGCTGGACCCCTGCAGAGGAGTCTGGGAAGCTTAATTTACAGGGATTAGTCTTCCTACAAAACCAAATGAAGCCAAGGAAGGGCAAAGAATGAACATGTGGTTTTATCCTTTTTAAGAGAAGAACAGTGTGGACTTCACAGGATTATTGTGTATGGAAAGCCCTTATTACAGTCTGACACATGCTAAGTGCTCAACAAATATTAACTAATACTTTGCAGTTTGAACTTAAATAAGAATACTCTGTGTACTTCAAATTGACATATTTGGGATTCTAACATATCACCAATTCATTATAAGAAATATTAGTGCTGTAATTAGACTAGTGGGATTCTTCAGTTAAACTAATGTTGAAAGATAGTTGAACACCAATGTTATAGGCTGATTGTGTTATAATGGCAGAAAAGGATAACTGAGATGTAGGCGAGTAAGTGGCAGAATGCAGATGAGGGAACCAGAAGACCAGGATGCACAACCTAGCTCACGGTTACTCAGTTGTTGACTTGGGACTTAGGGCCTCAGAGGTTTCACTGGTGAAATTAGTAGCCTCGACTAGATGACCTCTAATTTCTTCCCATCATTGCTGTCCTCAGAAGGAACAGTGCAGAGCCCAGAAGCCCATTATTAAATTTGTTGATGAGAATGCCAACTACTCTTTTGGTTTTGTTCTTTTTTCTTTTATTGTTGTTTTTCACTCAGTTAAGGGAAGATTTCATTGTAAACTCAAGCTGGCTTTCTTTGTCATAAAAAAAAGATCAAGAAATAGATTTCTTTATCTATATATTTATATATATGCAAGGAATCTATCATTAAAAGGCCATACAATAGTGTACCAATTGCAGCAAACTTAAAGTAGTTAGAATCAATTTCATTCATGTCCAACTCAGTAAACACAAATTGCTTATCCAATAGCAAATAATTTAGATTCTGAAGAGAAAGGATCACCCTATGTGCCTATTAACTGTCTTCAGAATGATGTTAATCATTATGATCATCAGGAAGTCATGATCAATGCACAGTGTTTAATCCTGTGCAGCAGATGCTGTGTGCCGGGCCCAGAACAAAGCTTGGCCTCTGCTCTTTCAAGCTGAAGGGTTTACCTGCCAGGAACTTACTAAAGTCACAACTGTTGAGCTGTAACTTACACCCTTGGACTTTCTTTTCAGGATCGTTCCTTAAGAGATAGTCCCATGTTTGCAGCAGTAAATTCAAGGAAAATATTCTTTTACATTTACTGAAACTAAGTGCAATTTATATAAATTTATATATTATGCCTCCTATACAATAAAAAATTACTTGCTTTGAGGACATTAAACAAATTCAAGTTCTAATTGTAGGTAGCTGATCATTAACATTTCTATGCAAAAGTATAAAAGTAATATTATATTGGTATTTTTAATATCTCATTTCACAAAAATTCTCAATTATTTCTGTAATTTCACTTTTCTTCTCTTTTTATCCTTTTCCATCTGACCCTGTAATTATCTGTAGTGTGTACCAGCAATTTATTTTCTGGGTCTGTTTTTCTCACTTTATGATTCCTTATTTCTTATTATTCTTATTGTCAGATTGGAAGTTGGAAATATGGATGTTCCAATTTCTGTACAGTTGGGAGCGTTTCAGTTGCAAAGTCCATGCTACACCCAGGGCCATAGTGTTATGCTGTGCTCCACCATGTCTGACTCTTTGAGAGCCCATGGACTGTAGCTCACCAAGCTCCTCTGTCTGTGGGATTCTCCAGGTAAGAATACTGGAGTGAGTTGCCATTTATTTCTTCAGGGGATCTTCCTGACCCAGGGATCAAACCTGTGTCTCCTGCATTGGCAGGAGGTTTCTTTACCACTAGGCCGTAGTGTCAGTTACTAAATCTTGGATAAAGGGGATATGCTTACATGAGAGGGGAGGAGAGGAGGAAAACCGATGTGGAAAAACAACAGAAGCTACTTTGTGGCAGGAGAAGACGGTAAGTAATTGTCTCTGCCTCTGGATTTGTGTCATTGGGCAAAATACAAAGAGTGACAACTGAAGTCACATAAAAATGGGGAGGAGATAAACTTGTTAAAAGAAAAAGGAAAACTGGCCTGCTAAACTTAGTCTAACCAGCTTACCATTCTTTTTATTGTCCCTCCCCCCAGCTTGCTAAGTTTCTGCCTCATCTGGGAGCAAAGCAAGTTCTCATATTTTTGTTGTTATTGTTGTGTATGTCTGAAGTTGTTTCAGTTGTGTCCAACTCTGTGCAACCCTATGGAGTGTAGCCCACCAGGCTTCTCTGTCCATGGGATTCTCCAGTCAAGAATACTGGAGTGGGTTGCCATGCTCTTCTCCAGGGGATCTTCCTGAGCCAGGGATTGAACCCATGTCCCTTACATAGACTGCATAGGCAGGCGGGTTCTTACCACTAGCATTTTGTTTTGTTTTTTTTTTTTTTGTTTTGTAGATGCTGCTTGGAGTAGAGAATATTCTTTGAACCAACAGTAAAGAAGGCTTGACCTGTCCTTTGGGAAAAACATGTGGTCCCAATCATCGTAATTATGTTTGCAGAGGAGAAATATGGGAAACAAATCACCTGGCTGGATGGATGCTGTCTTGAGAATGAGGAGCTCTAACGCCCGAGGCTCTCAACTCTGTGACTGAGGTTTCAGCTGCTGAGGGCACAGGTAGCTGCTGGGGATCTTCCACTATGGGAATTCCTCCTGACTCCCAGAACCACCCAAAAAGATGCATTGAGGTTGAGAGTGAGGCTTGGGAATTGAGAAGCTGAATCTAAAATGGGATTTCTGAACTGGTCCAAGATCCACATTTTTAGAACTATTCCCCAGTAGCTATTTTGAGAGACAGCTTTTAGTATGAAGCCTAGGATATGTGTACTCCATTATCAGCACAGTCTAGGCAGTCAGTTCTGACAATGATCTTGTTTATCATGGTGGTAGGGGACTAGCTCTCAGATGGGAGCTGCCTCAGGACAGCAGAGAGTAACAGTCGCTGTGGGCTGCTTTTCCATCCATTGACTCAGAGGCAGAAAGAATCTGTCCTTTTCCTTCTCATTCAGCAACTCAGAACCTGGAGCTTTTGTACTTCTGCAGCCTGGCTGCCTCAGTCTCCTCTCTCTCCTCCAGTGAACACCTGCCCTCCTCTCACTGAATGGTCATGTTTACAATCTCACTTTCTTCTCCATTCATTTTATACTTTGTGTTATATATTTATTAATTTATTAATTGCTTCCAGACTCCGGCTTTATTGTTATTAACTATTGTGCATTTTAATGGCATTTAGTTCCCTCATTGTAGCTATTTATTGCTTTGCCATCAACTCCCTATTCCCAGCTGTTGTTTTGAGCTAGTGTTATATATTATTATGTTTCTTCATTGCCTCTTCTCTCTGTCACAGCTGACTGCTTTTTTACCCCTCCCCCTGCAGACTTCCCTACTGTTCTTCTCCGAGTTGCTCCGAATACTCTGATGTGCCTCCCTCCATTCACTGCCCTTCCAATAAAATGCACCATATTCTTCGATTCCCCTTTACTTCTTCTCTAATAGCTTTCTCTGTTGCCTTGGGAGCATTTTATGGTGCGTTTATTCCCTAGAGCATGGCCAGAGTCCCTCTCCTCGGGTCTCCCCGACCTTTCTGATTCAATTCCAGTCTCTGCCACAAGCTTCCCATCAACAGTTCCCAGCACGCCCACTCCCAGGATTGCCATTGCAGCCTTCTTCCTTCTGTTCTGGACTCGGGTTTCTGCTCTGGTTTTCACCTCACCGATTGCCATCCCTTCCACATTTTTTGAACTTATCGATCTTCATTAAAGTGCTTCATCCAGCCTAGGCTTGTATTCTAAATACATACTATTGCTTCCCCATAAACAAAAACTAAAGCTCCAATGCTTTAGCCTTCTGATGTGAAGAGCCGACTCATTGGAAAAGACCCTAATCCCGGGAAAGATTGAGGGCAGAAGAAAGGGGTGACAGAGGATAAGATGGTTGGATGGCATCCCCGACTTGATGGACATGAGTTTGAGCAAACTCCAGGAGATAGCGGAGGACAGGGAGGCCTGGCGTGCTGCAGTCTGTGCAGTCTCAAAGAGTCAAACATGATTTAGCAACTGAATGACAACAACAAACAAAAAAATCCCCTACACATATTTTTCCCTCTAGAATTACATACTGATATTTGTTGAGGATTAAAGACAAACGTAATATCTCTTTTAATTTCAGCAAGGACAACAGTAGCTCTGTGAGGGAGGTGTTACTCCTGATGCAGAACCTGAGACTGAGGAGGTGAAATATTTGTCCTCTCCTATGTGTTAGTGAGTGGTGGCTACAATGTCCATCAGCTCTGACTCAAGAACACAAGCTCTGCACCAGCCTCTGCCATGCCCACGATGACAGCTGTCTGGATTGAGTGAAGGCAGCCTCTCCATTTCCTGGGACCCATCATTAGCAACTTCCCTGTCCTAATGAAGGAGTCGAACCCTCATTTTCTATAGCACATTAGCTGGCATTTTCTCTCTTTACACTACTCTGTTAAGAATATCCCATCTGTTCTTTCTCCTCCGCGGGGAGGAGGGCTGTCTGGCAGTAGACAATAGGTGCAGATGCAGGCGGCAGGTGGCCCAGGGAGTCTGTCACCAAGCAGCAGGAAGACACAGGCTGGTGATCAGGCACTTCTATGAAAGGACCTAGGGATATGAAGACCCGGTCCCAAAGGATCTGGGGCACCAGGCTGGGAGCTAAAGGGGAAAGTCAGGCAGTGGATAAGACATTGATGTTGATATTAGAACTCGGGCACCAGGTGGCTTTATACATAAAGGTTGAGGCAAAGCCCAGGAACATGGACTGAGTCCAAGGGCAGACTGACCTGAGGTGGAGCTGTCATCTGGGACTGGCTCTGTCCCAGAGTCAGGGGCAGGTAAGGCTCTCCTGGAGGCAGTGACCTTGGTGTGATGTGATGAGGCCTTGGAAGGTGGTATCAGGCAGGGAGAAGAGGGTTTGGATGTGTTGTTTTTGTATGGTTGCTAAGTCGTGACTCTTTTATGACCCCATGGGCTGTAACTCATCAGGCTCCTCTGTCCACGGGATTTTCCAGGCAAGAACTGGAATGGGTTGCCATACCCTTCTCCAGGGGATCTTCCCAACCCAGGGATCAAACCTGAATCTCCTGAGTTGTAGGGAGATTCTTTACCAACCGAGCCGCCTGGAAAGCTTGGTTTGGATATGAGAGATGCTCTAAAAGTTGGACAGTTCAGTTCAGTCACTCAGTCGTGTCCAACTCTTTGTGACCCCATGAATTGCAGCACGCCAGGCCTCCCTATCCATCACCAACTCCTGGAGTTCACTCAAACTCATGTCCATCAAGTCGGTGATGCCATCCAGCCATCTTGTCCTCTGTTATCCCCTTCTCCTCCTGCCCACAATCCCTCCCAGCATCAGACTGTTTTCCAATGAGTCAACTCTTTGCATGAGGTGGCCAGAGTACTGGAGTTTCAGCTTTAGCATCATTCCTTCCAAAGAAATCCCAGGGCTGATCTCCTTCAGAATGGACTAGTTGGATCTCCTTGCAGTCCAAGGGACTCTCAAGAGTCTTCTCCAACACCACAGTTCAAAAGCATAAATTCTTCGGCGCTCAGCCTTCTTCACAGTCCAACTCTCGCATCCATACATGACCACTGGAAAAACCATAGCCTTGACTAGACGGATCTTAGTCAGCAAAGTAATGTCTCTGCTTTTGAATATGCTATCTAGGTTGGTCATAACTTTTCTTCCAAGGAGTAAGCGTCTTTTGATTTCATGGCTGCAATCACCATCTGCAGTGATTTTGGAGCCCCCCAAAATAAAGTCTGACACTGTTTCCACTGTTTCCCCATCTATTTCCCATGAAGTGATGGGACCAGATGCCATGATCTTCGTTTTCTGAATGTTGAGCTTTAAGCCAACTTTTTCACTCTCCACTTTCACTTTCATCAAGAGGCTTTTTAGTTCCTCTTCACTTTCTGCCATAAGGGTGGTGTCATCTACATATCTGAGGTTATTGATATTTCTCCCGGCAATCTTGATTCCAGCTTGTGCTTCATCCAGCCCAGCGTTTCTCATGATGTACTCTGCATATAAATTAAATAAGCAGGTGACACGATAAATAAGGGTATCTTACATCATTCCTGAGGAATCCCTGATTGGACGCAAATTTTTATCTTTACTTTTCTATCAATGAGCCAAAAGCTCAAATTGGTTTATTTAAAGACCTGTTAAAAGTGTTGATTTGGATCAACCCATATTCTTGCTTGAGGTATGTAATGAGTTTTAAATACCTAGATAGCTTCTAAGAGTGGTACTCCATCAACAGGTTAAATAACCAGGCTCTTGGGTGCCTATTACAGAAAACATTTAGTATCTTGACATGGCAGAAATCATTTTCCAGTAGTGGTGAAAAATTACACTGTATGATTCATGTTTCTTATGGTTCCCTTTGGTCAAGTGCCTACTAGAATTTGATATTCAGTCTGTGGCCCTGAGATCCAAACCCTTCTTGATCCATGCACCTTGATAAAGTTTTTTTTTTTCCCCTCAGATTTACCCCAGTACTTTTTTCCTCAAATATGGTGGAAGTTAACTGCAAATATCAACAGAAAAGGCCTTCCAAGTGGTGCAGTGGTAAAGAACCCATCTATCAATGTAGGAGATATAGGTTCAGTCCCTGGGTAAGGAAGATCCCCTGGAGCAGGGCATGACAACCCACTCCAGTATACTTGCCTGAAGAATCCCACGGACAGAGGAGCCTGCTGGGTTACAGTCCATAGGATTGCAAAGAGTCAGACACGACTGAAACAACTGAGCATACACCCATGGGAAATGGATGCTGTTGGGTCCTGCCTGCATGACCAGGGGTCCAGCCCCCCCCCCCCCCCTTCCTGCTGCAGAGTTGGCTGCTAACAGCTGTTGTCTCCCTTTTGGAAGAATTGCGTGTGTTCCCTCCTCAGTCTCCATGCACCCTGCAGGCAAAGACTGACTGGTAAGGGGCATAAATGACTTGAGATGGCGCTAATCTGTAGCACAAGTCCTGCCCCAGACCTCCCTGTGGGATTAGATTCCCTCCATGCACTTTCCCCAGAAGGTTCTCTGTCTGTCAACCATGAGCAATTCCCATCCCCACCTCCATTTTTTCGCTTTGAAAACTCAAGGCACTTGGACAGAAGTGGTAGAGGTAGGAGAAGTTGCTTGTCAACCTCTCTAGGGATCTAAATTTATCCAAGTTCATGCCAAAGTCACACAAACCTGACTTGAAGTCACTATGGTTTGATCTGAGGTCCCTTCAGGTGGGTAGATTGAAATTTATTCACTTTTAGTTCCATCAGTTTAAGTTTCAAAAAAACTTGATAAATTGTGATTATTTTACAAGGAGGGCTAATAATGAAGTGATAAGAATAATAGCTATCATCATTAAGAACCTAATGTGTGTGGGTGCCAGGCAGTGCGTTAGGCAATTTATCTCCATTGTTGTTGTTTGTTGTTTTAGCTGCTAAGTCATGTCTGACTCTTTTGTGACCCCATGGACTGTAGCCCAAGAGGCTCCTCTGTCCATGGAATTCTCCAGGGAAGAATACTGAAGTGGGCTGCCATTTCTTCCTCCAGGAGCTCTTGCTGATCCAGGGATCAAACCAGCGACTCCTGCTTGGCAGGTGGATTCTCTACCACTGAGCCCCTAGGGAAGCCAATTTATCTCCATAATTCCTTTAACTCCTAAAATAACCTTGCTAGGTAAGTGTGCTGGGGACTGCTGCTGTCCCACCAGAATGCCCAGCCTACTAGGCACAGTTACAGAATTAGAATGAAGCATCCAATGAATGACCACATTTCCCAACCTCCTTCCAGGTGAGTGGGACCTGATGCTAATGTTTGTCTCATGTTGGCTCTTCCCTTTCTGCAAGGAAGCACCCCATGAAGATGAAGATATGCTCTAGGGAATCACAGAGAACCATGCTGGGGAGAATCTCACTTTCTGCTCTGTGTATTTGAGGAACAGTATTTTTTAATATAAGATGAAGTTTAAACCATGTGATTTGGGGATTTCTTTATTACAGCAGTTTGCTCTTACTCTAACTGATAGAGTAAATGTTATTATCTCCAGTTAATAAACTAAGATACTGAGGCACAGAGAAGACAGATAAGTTTCGCCTTCAGCAATATCACCAGAGTGGAGATTTGAACCCAAGTGTTTCTGCTCAAGGGCTTCCCTGGTGGCTCAGATGGTTATCAATCTGCCTGCGGTACAGGAGGCCTGGGTTCCATCCCTGAGTCAGGAGGATCCCCTGGAGAAGGAAATGGCAACCCACTCCAGTACTCTTGCTGGAGAATTTCATGCATAGAGGAGCCTGGCAGGCTAAGAGGCCATTGAGAATTAGTTTGTCAAACAGTTTCAGTTTCCTAGTAAATGGAGCCTAGAAAGTCTAATAAGGCAAAGGGCCAGAGAAAGTCTTAAATGAAGGTGACCTCACTGGGAGATTCTGAGAAGCTGGGTGATGGGGCTCTATGACCCTGAGGGATTGCCTTGGGCTGGGTGCCCAGAGTGAGCACTGGGGTTATTCGGGGAGGAGGGACTTTCTGTACAGAGTGTAGCCTGTAAGACACTCTGAAGCAGCACTTCTCAAACCCTGAAGGGCCTATCAGTCACTGCAGGGCTTTGTTGGAATGCAGACTCCAATGCAGGAGGCCTGGGCTGAGGCCTGAGACTCTGTTCTCATATGCTGTCAGGGATGCCCATGCCACTGCTCTGGACACCACACTTTGAGTAATGACCATTTGTGAGGTTTTCTGTTTCAAGATCGAGCACCTTAGAGTTGAAAAGGAAATGGTAACATGCTCCAGTACTCTTGCCTGGAAAACTCCATGAATAGAGGAGCTTGGCAGGCTAGAGTCCATGGGGTCGCAAAGAGTCAGACACGAGTGAGCACACATGTATCATCATCATCATCATTTTGGAGTTCAAAGATCAATTTCCCAAGAGAGCTCCTGGTATTTAAATTCACCTACCCTCTCTATTACTGCTTCCCTGGTTGCTCAGTGGTCAAGTGCAATGCAGGAGACATGGGTTCAATCCCTGCTTTGGGAGGATCCCCTGGAGAAAGAAATGGCTAACCGCTCCAGTATTCTTGCCTGGGAAATCCCACGGGCAGAGGAGCCCGGCAGGCTACAGTCCGTGGTGTCGCAAAGAGTTAGACACGACTTAGCAACTGAGCATGCATGAGCATGTCTATTAACACTCTAAATTACAAAACTCCAGTTCCCAGAGTACCTTTCAGAGAAGTGCCTGACCATTAGGACGCCTGGATTGTACCTTCTGTCCAATTCAAATCACTGGCTACGTGGAGTTTGCCAGTACGGGTCTGCCGGTGATAGGATTTTATAGTCATGAGAGGCCGTGGTATGCTATAGATCAAAATATTTTTCACTTGTTTGACTCTAATCTATGGGGAAGGGGTGAAATGGCCAATTGATTATAATTCAGAATATAAAAAGATCAAAGTCTTACAGCACATAGCAACAATGCTGTCCGCAGAAAAGGAGCAAGAACTCACGGGAAAATGTTCATGTAATATATGAGGCATTAAAAATTCTGTTACATTATTCTTGCCACCAAGATTGTAATGAAAATGGGAAACAGCACCAACTTAACCCGTTCTCATTACAATCGTTAGATTGTAATCTCATGTTCTCCCCTCAAGAGAATGCTAAATGAGATTTTAAACAAAAGAGAGGACAGAGAAGTATGGAGAATAAAGAGCAAATAGAAATTGGAAAGTTTAAAAAAAAGTGATGCAAGATAGACTTCCCTGTGTTCGTTTGAGGCTTTCTCTTTACTTTAGAAACAAGAACAGAGCATTGCAAAGACCAGTTTAAGCCTATGTGGAAAATCCATAACAGCCCAAACCCAGTAACTATTTAGAACAAAGAGGAAGATTACAGGCACAAATTTGCTCTTACCATTTAATAGCTGAGTTCACTTTAGAGAAAAAACAAACAAACATAAAATTGCCAAAAGAGAGACAGAGAGAAAACACACAAAAAGATAACAACTACAGAACTATTAGGAAACGAACCTTATTAATGTAATCATCTGCATATAGCTGCATTTTGGACTCTCTCTTCATTTTTGACACGAGGAATGTGAGCATGCTTAGATCATATTTATATACTTGCTTTACCTGCTTTCGTGTTGCTTATGGGAATGAAGGCTCTTTGAAGGTAACATGTGAAAACGTATTTAGTATGCATGGAAAAGCAGTATGAAAGTCACACCTTTTAGGATTTATGGAAAACCTTGGTGTTCTGGATATACTGGTGAATTTTTCAGAGAAAGCAATATATACCAATTAACTCTACAAACATTTTTCTGAGTACTTTTTAAGTCCGAAATGTTATGATGGTTAATATAAGGGGTCTAGTCATTCATTATTTAATGTATAAAATATTTGTATATCAACTACTATGGCCCAGACACTGGAGCTGAGGAAAGAGTGAGAAAGACAGACTCCTTTATTATATCTAATTGAGTGGTAGAGCGAGACATTATACAAATAAACACGTAAATTGATGTAGAGCCGCAAGTTGTTGTAAGAAATGGAGATGAAAATGACGAGGTGATAGGACAAAGTGGGAAGATCTAACCAAAACGAGCAGAAGGAAAGGTTTCTCTAAGAAAGTGACATTTAAGGAGGAGCTAGCGAGCCAAGTGAGAGTGGAAAGAAGGGTGTTCCTGGTTACTGCTGTTTCGTCTCTAATTGTGTCCAGCTCTTTGTGCCTCCACTCTCTGTAGCCTGCCAGGCTCCTCTGTCCATGGAATTCTCCAGGTAAGAGTACTGCAGTGGGTTGCCATTTCCTTCTCCAGGGTTCCTGGTGGAGAAGAATGGCTAGTTATCAGTCTCCTCAGTAGAGGAGATAGATGGGTGTACCACAAGGTCTCTTAGGAAAAGAGGCCTACTCCAGGTGTCCCAAAACAGGGAACTTCACCTGAGAAGTAAGTTTCAAGTATTTGGAAGCATTAGAAAACCTTAGAGGCAATTGGGCTTCAACCCCCAGGTTAACCGCTTTCATCTCTGGGACGGGGGCATCACAGGCAGGGTAGTAATCCCGGAGCTATTCTTGGGAGAACTGGGGGGAAGTCATCTAGGTGGGGGCTGAAGCCCTCAGGGTGTCTGGGTCACTGCTGCCAATGCCACACGAAAGCAGGAAGGGACAGAGGGGAGATATCCTGGCCTTTCTCTCGTTTCTTCTCTCCGTGCTTCAGCAAGTGCCTCTTCCTGGCCAAACTTTGCTGGCAGTCAGTTGGCAGCGGGAACAAAGCAAATGTAGCTTGCAGAGGGGAAGAGAGGTGGGGAGTGAATCTGTGAAGTAAATACCAAAACCCTCTCAATACGCAATATGTAAAGCGGTGAAACCCACTATGGAAAAATGTACAGCAAGTACAAGGGAATGGAGAAAGGCTGGGTGTGGGTGGACCCAGTTTTGCACACAGAAGACTTGGAGACCGCTTGGAGCTGGAGAACAGGTACGGAAGAGGACTGAGTGAACGCAGGGACTGGGGGAGCCTTGCTTCTATCTGGGAGAAGGTTTTCTAGGCAGAGAGGAATGAAGGCAGTAACCCTGAAGCAGGAGCTTGCTGGTGAGTTTGAGGAAGAGCAGGGTAGGCAGTGTGGCTGAAGCCTTGTGAGCCATGGGGTAAGAAGATGACATCAGAAAAAACCAGGAGAGAGGAAGGCTGGGCAGATTGCATGGGACTGTTGAAGTATGGTGAGAATTTTATTTATTCTTAACTGAGTGAAGTGGAAAGCCACTTGGAGACTTTTGAGCAGAGGAATGTCTTGACCTGATTCAAGTTTTTAAAGAATTGATTTGGCTGTGACATGGCAGAGCGGTAGAAGCAGGAAGAACCATTAGGAGCAGCAGTGTGTTGGCAAATACTTAACAACTGGTCCCCCTACCCCGTACCCCCTCCCCACCAAAAAACAACAAGTAAATCAAATATCATTCCAAATTATTGCAAGAGATGGAAAGGAAAAAATCCAGGAAATAAGAGAAAGACAAAGAGGGGAAATCTATTGCCGGCAGGTGGGAGGGAGAGGCCTCTCAGTGGACTTGACATTTAAAGAGAGACCTGACAAGCCAGGTACACATCACAGGTCATCAAGTCTCTTTCCCTGGGTTCGAGTGGGACCATCTGTCAGCAAGTCCAGATGTTGGAGAAAATGTACTTAAGAAAATAAACAAACATCCACTAGGGAGAATATATTCTCCTGTTTTCTTTGGTAACATATTCCAGTGTTTACTGCGTTCTCAGAGGATTTATCTTTGTGTCTAACTGGAATCCACCCTCCTGTACGTGAAGCCGTTTCCTTATTCCGAGTGGAGGATGGAGAGTAGTTCACTAAGCCCCGAATTTGGTCTCATTAAGTTATCCACACACAGTGCTTGGGGCTGAGCCTTGGTGCAGCTGAACTGCTCTCCCTGCCACGTTAGTCCTTGATGACTGATCCCTTGTTCTGGCGAAGTTAGGAAGAATATTGACAAACCTGAATGATGTTGCGAGTCACCTGAGCTGTTGCACCGGCCTGTTCAGAATTACTTATAGCCTCTGGATACCAGCACTAAATAAGATGCAGAATGAGACACAAAGGGACCTGCCCTGAGGGTTTTGCAATTCCCACTGTCGAAGCCTAAGGATTCCTGAAGCGAATGGAAGGAAATGAGAAGAAAAAGCAGCTGAAACAGTTCATTGAACCTGTTCTGAGTTTATATGTTGTGTTGTTTTGACAGCTTTTATAAGCGTGTTGCATGGATATGGTAATGGAGAAACAAGATGGAAATTGAACAGGCACATAAATACAGAAAAATTACCAACACAATACATATACACACAATTATACAATTATCTCAATGCAATGTTGTATTTCAGGAACACTTCTGCTCTATTTACTGTTTAGAATAAATAGGTAAAGAATAAATTAGGTAAAGAATACGGTTTTACATGAGAGAGACTTTGAAGGGATAATGAGTAAATCTAGGAGGAGAATGCTAATGTTGAGAGCATGTGGTGGTAATTCATAAGAAAGGAGAAAGGTCTAGGCTAATAATATAAATGTGTAACACTGGTAATGCAAGTGTGGCACTAGGCCAGAAAAGGGGAAAAAAAAGAATTCAGAAAGAACAGCCTTGGGAAATGATCAAGGTTGTGAATAGAGAAACAGTAATACTGAGTTTCAGTCCCTAGGTCAGCAAGATTCCCTGGAGAAGGAAATGGCAACCCACTCCTGTATTCTTGCCTGGAGAATTCCATGGACAGAGGAGCCTGGTGGGCTACAGTCCACAGAGCTGCAATGAATTGGACATCACTGAGCAACGAACAACAATGCTTGATACTGCTAGATGGCTTTACTACAGAGACATTTTGTAGACGGCAATTGGTTTGTGCCCATTTTACAGGTCAAAACAAGAACTTACTGTTTATTAACGATCTCACTGTCATATTTCTTGGTCCTGTGTCATATATGTATTTATGTATATGTGTTATACATATTCATATATATGTTTTTTGAATGTTGGCTTTCTAGTATTACTAACAAAGACTGGTACAGAAACTGGGCAAATGCTCCAGGGTAACTTTTTACACCTGTGATGCACTATAATGTCATCTGTCCTAGAGGAGAGAGAAGGAAAGTTCACTAACGGTCTTTAACATTATACTGAAGACTTGTATACAAAGAATGGTGATTATATTTTGTTTAAGTACACATAACAGTCTTATTGAAGACACAGCCACACACAAACTCTTAATAAATGTGCTGCATACAAACATTATTGTCATTATGGTAGTTCAGTCTTGGAGTAGACTATGGAAGAAGCCTGTAGAAAGTTTTTGGAGATCTTCAGATGTAATTCCAAAACTGAGTATGAAAATAAGACAGATATTTAGAAGAAGTAGGTTTTTTACTCCTTTTGACCTTGACAACAAACCAGACTCTTCAGGTTCTATGAGTTATTCCTTTCTCATCAGTATCTTTTTTTTTTTTTTTTTTGCCTGAAGATCCCCAAGCAGTCATTTTATTTTTATAAACAAAGCAGCTTTTTGAAAATGCAAGCCTCCATTTGTACACTCAGGTATGTCTCTCCATATGCTGAGCCCATTCCAGTGCCAGCATGCTTGGTAGTTAGCATGTGCCCTAATTACGTGTCTCCTACCAACTCTTTATCCCTTAGGTCTCAGATCAACTGTCACTTCCTCAGGGAAGTCTTTCCCTTAATTAGATGCTCCCTACCCCAATCCCCATTATACTTTCTCAGAAAATCCAGTGGGTTTTTTTTTTTTAACTTCTACTGCATGTTTATTTTTTGTGTTTATTTTTTTATCATCTTTCTCCCCCACAGACTGTGAGATACATTAGAATAGAAGCCATGGGGCTTCCCAGGTGACACTGTTGATAAAGAATCCACCTGCCAATATAGGAGATGCAGGTTTGATCCTTGGGTCAGGAAAACACCCTAGAGTAGGAAGTGGCAACACACTCCAGTATTCTTGCCTGGAAAATTTCATGGACATTGCAAAGTTTCAGACATGGATGAGCACACTCAACACCTTCAAACACACACACTTGTCTCCTATGCCCCTGCCACATAGTACATGCTTAAGAATGAGGCCAGACTTGTATCAGACACTCAATAAATATTTGTTGAATGACTGAATATAACTATTGTTGATATTAATGAGAATAACTGGTGCTATAAGGAAGACCAAAGATAGAAGTGTTGACTCAATCCCTTGTTGCTGTTTAGTCACTATGTCATGTCTGACTCTTTGTGACCCCATGGACTATAGCATGACAAGACTCCCTGTCCCTTGCTATCTTCCAGAGTTTGCCCAAGTTCATGTCCTTTGAGTTGGTGATGCTACTCATTAGGTCATACCTGAATGGCCTAGTGGTTTTCCCTACTTTCTTTAGTTTAAGCTTGAATTTTGCAATAAGGAGCTGATGCTCTGAGCCACAATCAGCTCCTGGTCTTGTTTTTGCTGACTGTACGGAGCTTCTCCATCTTCAGCTGCAAAGAGTGTAATCAATCTGATTTCGGTATTGTTTGATGATGTCCATGTGTAGAGCTGTCACTTGCGTTGTTGGAAAAGAGTGTTTGCTATGACCAGTGCGTTCTCTTGGAAAAACTCCATTAGCCTTTGCCTTGCTTCATTTTGTACTTCAAGGTCAAATTTGCCTGTTACTCCAGGTATTTCTTGCCTTCCTACTTTTGCATTCCAATCCTCTATGATGAAAAGGACAACTCTTTTTTGGTGCTAGTTTTAGAAGATCTTGTGGGTCTTCATAAAACTGGTCAACTTCAGCTTCTTTGGCATCAGTGGTTGGGGCATAGACTTGGATTACTATGATGTTGAATGGTTTCCCTTAGAAATGAACTGAGATCATTCTGTCATTTTTGAGACTGCACCCAAATATTGCATTTTGGACTCTTTTGTTGATTATGAGGGCTAATCCATTTCTTCTAAGGGATTCTTGCCTACAGTAGTAGATATCATGGTCATCTGAAATTAAATGTACCCATTCCCATCCATTTTAGTCCACTGATTCCTAAGATGTTGATATTTACTCTTGCCATCTCCTGCTTGACCACATCCAATTTATCTTGATTCATGGACCTAACATTCCAGGTTCCTATGCAATATTGTTCTTTATAGCATCATATTTCACATCCACACCTGAGCATCATTTCCACTCTGGCCCAGCCACTTCATTCTTTCTGGAGCTATTATTAATTGCCTTCTACTTTCCCCCAGTAGCATACAGGACACCTTACAATCTGGAGGGGTTCATCTTTCAGTGTCATATCTTTTTGCCTTTTTATACTGTTCAAGGGGTTCTCACAGCAAGAATAGTGGAATGGTTTACCATTCACTCCTCCAGTGGACCACATTTTGTTAGAACTCTCCACTCTGACCCATCCATTCTTGAGTGGCCTGGTACAGCATGGCTCATAGCTTTGCTGAGTTACATAAGCTCCTTCGCCATGACAAGGCAGCAATACACGAAGGGGGACTCAGGCCCTAAAACCCCTTAAATGCAAGAGCAAGGATGCTTACATACAATTTGCTAGGAAAAGATAATAATACCTTTTCATAAACATAAAATTACTTATCAAAATATTATGCTCGAGAGCCATATGAGGACTGAATTCATATTCTTAAGGCAGTGAATTTTTCTCAAATCAGTTTTCCTTTCTCCTTTTTTTCTTTGAGTTTGGTTGCCTAGGCTGTGATATAACTGAAAAACTCAATCTGGCAGATCTAGTAATTTACAATGTCTTTTTTCCTTCTCGGTATTTTCCATTCACTTTATTGCCCAAGATGAATTGTTATTTGTTCTTTTATTTGGGCAGTTCAAAGTGGCCACCCTTACTAGCTCCTGAAGATTACTTAATGTAGCCATTCCACACCATCTTATTACCCTATGGAGTCTTTGGTTCACCTTTCATTCTTCAAGGTTGGTGAGTAATGCATGGGTGTGGAGGGCTTGTAGACTTGACTAGTGGATTCTGTTCTAGTTGTTGAGTAACAGAAACCTCTCTGCTCTCAGATGCTCTTTATTTAGATGAGTGAGTCCAAGAGGCTGCCTTCAGGCCTGGAATATTGTCATTCTGAGGATCGAGGTTTTAGGGCTCTATGCAAAGATTGAGGAAGAAGGGGGGAGTGCACCTTGTACTTCGCGCTTCTGACAATACCCTATAAACCTCTTCATATTTCTCTGTGATTCCGATTAAAAGGAATGACAAGCAAAGCAAATAGGAGTGGTTGTGTGTGTGTTTGTGTTTGAGGTGCAGGGGTCTTCTGAAGATTGGAGGTGATGAGGGGCTTTGTGGTCAACAGCCTAATATTGGCATTAGACACCTTTCTGGATGAACTTCTTGGTCCTTATTAGAGGACCTGCTGTATAATTGGCTGCTCCATAAGCTATTACTGAAAGAATAAGTGACAATAGGTCTATGATCATGAAAGCTGTAGAACCAGAGGCACCATGGTTGGAAAAGATGTTGCAAATAGTCTAAACCAGAACATAAAGAGATTTGATCTCAGAGAGATTAAAGTTGGCCATAGTTAACAGTTAGTTATGTACAGAATTCTGATTAAATAATAGAGTTGGAATTTTTAAGGAAAGATATGAGAAATCATTCAGCAAGTCTGAGCAATTTAAGATGGGGGATTCTGACCACATGAACTCTCTCCTTTCTAGTCTCCTTTCGCTCGCACTTGTAAATTGTTTGTTCTAAATTACTTAGAAGCTGTCTCAACATCCATCTCACATGTTTGTGTAGACATATCCGTAAAGACTTATATAAACAGTATTATTACCATAACTATTGTTATCATTGGCGGTTTCATTTCTTATCATCTTCCTTGTGGTTCATTGAGGGTCTTCCGAGGGCTATAATGGAGCTTGAAAAAAAATAAGAATTGTACTTGTAGATATTTATTTTCATTGTATTATTTAGAACTCTATCTCAGGGAATCCTGCTAATTCCCAGTTCACTAATCCACAAAAAACCTTAAATTCTCACCCTGCTCCTCTGTAAGCTTTAATAGCAACAAGATGGAGTGAAGAATCTTATTACTAAAACTTCATTACTCGTATAAAATATTCGTGAGCTCTCCTATGCTGTGGTGTATGATCATAAATAATTAAAGTGGAGCTACACTTGTCAGAAGAACTGAAGCAAAGATATATGCCTCTGTTTGCAGACACTGTATAGGCAATGACTTCCTCATTAATGCAGCAATTCACTAAGGATTGCCGTAGTTAATGGGAATTAGCAAAGTGCTAGCATGCCCATGTTCATCTTTTGAGAGGCTATCCAGTATTCAAAGTTATAGGCCCTTTTGAATGATACTTACTGAAATTATCTCATTCTTAAGTTCCTTTTCAAATTAAAACCTCAAGAGTCACATTTTCCAACGTGTCGCTATAGAACTTCCTATAGGGGTTAAACAATTTTAGAGGATATAAGAGTTTTTAGTCCAGTTTTCTCTGGATTCCTTGCCTTCTTTCACTCTTACGAAGAGTGACGATTGTTATAAAATTACTTCAGCTTTGTGCTCTTTAGTTCACATAACTGTACTCTGCTAAAAAACTCAGAAGATGTTTATTAAAATTTGATCAAACTAAGCAGAGTGGGTGAGCACTTGTACAACAGAAAAAAATAATGATCAGTGTTCTTCAAATTAAGTCAAAATGATGACCCATTTCTAGAAAGTTTACTTCATTCATTCATTCACTCAACAAATATCCACTGAATATTTACTCTGTGCTAGGAACTGTGTAAGACACTGTAGGCCAGGTTCCTACTCTCAAGGAATTTATAGTTTAGCAGATACAAGTATTATCTTCAACTTCTTTTATTTTACTGTTATTAAGTTACAAGGCAATTTAATGCATTTCAACCTAATACAAAGAAAACACCTCACAGGAATCCATAGTAAGAAAGTGAAGATAGTTTCAGGATCAGACAACTGGCCCCTGGAGGAAATGATATTTGAGCTGGTAGAAGTAGGAATAAGTAGATGAAGCAGGAAATGACCCGGTGGTGGCAACAGGATATGTTAAAGCTCAGAAGGAAGTGAGAACCTGACTGTGTTGGAAACACTAGTGTGGAGTACAGACAGGAGAAGGAATGAGAGGAGTGTGGAGAGGGAGGCAAGGTCAGATGGAGGAGGGATATGTAAGTCATGTTGTTCAAACTGCATTACGAGCCAGGAAACAGTTTGGAGCAAGAAAGAAAACTGATCAGATATGCACTGTTGAAAGTCACTCTTCAGTTCAGTTCAGTCACTCAGTTGTGTCCAACTCTTTGTGACCTCATGGACTGCAGTTTGCTAGGCTTCCCCGTCCATCACCAACTCCCAGAGCTTGCTCAAACTTAAGTCCATTGAGTTGGTGATGCCATCCAACCATCTCGTCTTCTGTAGTCCCCTTTTCCTCCTGCCTTCAATCTTTCCCAGCATCAGGATCTTTTCTAAGGAGTCAGTTCTTTGCATCAGGTGGCCAAAGTATTTGAGTTTCAGCTTCAGCATCAGTCCTTCCAATGAATATTCAAGTCTGATTTCCTTTAGGATTGACTGGTTTGATCTCCTTGTGAACTCCATGAGGACCCCGTGAACAGTATGAAAAGTCACTCTTGTTGTAATTTAAAAAGGGATGAGAGAAAGGCAGGTTTGGAGGAAGTGTGACTAGATAAGGGGCTGGATGATGGTGCAAGTTTAGTCAAGACTGGTCACAGTGAGGGTGGAGAGAGCAAAGAATATTTGAGAGATAGAATTGACAGGACCTGGTGACCGAATGAACATGCAGAGTAAAAGAGTAAGGAGTTGAGGAGGAACCATGGGTTTCTGGTTTAATGGTGATGCCATTTATGGAGATAAGGAACCTGGAAGGAGGAGTTGCTGGGGGGCATGATTGAGATGTTGAATACAGATTTGAAAGTTTTAAATGTTATTTAATTCTTGGGGCTTCTTGGGAGACACCGAAGTAGTGAAGTCTAGTAGCATTAGTTACATAGGTTTGGAACTCAGGAAAAGAGAGTGGTCTGGACAGGAGGTGAAGATTTAAGAGTCAGCTATAACTAGATGGCAGTTGAAGCTAGGAGAGCCGATCAGACTTCCCAGTGGAAATATAAAATGTGAGCAGAGAAGGAACAGATGGAAGGAAAAGAGGCTATCTTAGGGGAAGGAGAGAAACTGGGGTGGAGTAGAGGCAGGAATTTGGTGTCAGAAGACGTATGAAATTCAGCAGTTTGAAATGTAAAAGCTAAAGCTGCCAAGAGCTTATGAAAATAAGGACTGATATTATAAATTATCATATTTAGTAGTAGAGTTAGGTATGAAATGTGTGGCTGACTCAGAGAAAAAGAAATTCATTAGAACCCAATTCTGATTATAGGGCAACAAAAATGTTATGGTAGCTTTAATTTTGACAATTTTCCAATTTCTCTTACCTTTTTTTTTTTTTTGACTAATATCTAAGTCCTGAGTCATATAATTGACTGGATGACAACGAATCACGCAGCCAGAGTCATTCACTACCTATGTTTGCTTTCCAGTCAATGCTGTGTTCAGTTTGGTAGGCTGTAGAATGACCGCGGGTGTCTGGTTTGCCTGGGACAATCCCATCATATTACCCGACTGTATTTATTAATTAATATGTGATATCCTTTTGCTGTAAAACATGTCCCAGTTTTGACAATGAACAAAATGTTATTCCAAGTCACTCATGCGCACACACACACAATATATATATATATATATTATATATATATGTATAGTGCTTCTATATCTTTCCAACATTTAGTTCTCACTGCTCAGGTCAGAGGTGTTCAACACATCTTATTTTGTTATGTGCTCCATGGCTAATTTTGGAGTAGGAAATGGCAACCCATTCCAGTATTCGTGCCAGGAAAATTCCATGGACAGTGGAGCCTGGCTGCCGCAGTCAAAGGGGTCGAAAAGAGTCAGACACTACTGAGTGGCAGAGCACGCACTGTGCTAATTATGAGAAAGTCATAGGAGACACATTCATAGATCTTTTATCTTAAATGAAAACACAGTCATAAGTAATGTATAAAGCAAAAAGCCATTTTCAGTTTTGAATGAATAATGTTCAATCCAGAATAATCAATATTTATTGAACATCTATTATAGGTTAGGCACCACATTCAGATTCTCAAGTTTCTTGCTCATACGAGCACTTATTTTTCAGCACTTTGATTCAGCCTGTAATAGTTGGTCCTGATTTTTATTGGTCTCTATATTTTTAGATTTTCTTCCCCTTTCCTCCTTTCATTATTAGAAATCGAATCTACCTTATTAAGTATGAACATCAGTATTCTACTTGAATTCTATTTATGCTATCAAGCAGAAGACAATTTGATGTCTAGCCTATGATACATCATTTTAAAGATGTTTGCATCTATAAAATCTCTAAAAGAGAGAACTTTTAGAATAGAAGAAGGGACATTCCCTTCAGCATATTGAAAGCAATGAATGGATTGATAAAATGGGTGGAGGATTTAGGGCAAGTTAGTAGGAGAAGGCAATGGCAACCCACTCCAGTACTCTTGCCTGGAAAATCCCTTGGGCAGAGGAGCCTGGCAGGCTGCAGTCCATGGGGTCGCTAAGACACGACTGAGCGACTTCACTTTCACTTTTCACTTTCATGCATTGGAGAAGGAAATGGCAACCCACTCCAGTGTTCTTGCCTGGAGCATCCCAGGGACGGGGGAGCCTGGTGGGCTGCCATCTATGGGGTTGCACAGAGTCGGACACGACTGAAGTGACTTAGCAGCAGCAGCAGCAGTAGGAGCACAGAAACCGAGGGCAAATCTGTGCTCCCTAGCAGACTTCCCCACCCTGTGCACCAAGCCACAGCTGGTGACCAGAGGCCAAGGTCCAAGGGAGCCCTGGTAGGTCTATTGCAGGCACAGAAAGAACATTGAGAGTCGAAAGCCTTTTAGTCTTGTAAAGAGGCAACAACTTAATAACAGAATTGTCCATGGGCCCAATAAAGAAGGACTTTATAGGAATTTGGTCTAGAATGAAGGCAAAGACAAACAATAAAGTGCTAAAGAATGGAGCTAGCAGCAAGTCAGATGGTCCCTGGGCACTTGGATGGAAGAACAGGACTAGGCTCCACCCAAAACTGCGAGACCAAGGGCACAAGTTTCAGATCTTTAGGATCTTGTTCCGTCAGTACAATTGTTTGATATCATATATGCTCAAATACATATATATTTATTTGTTTATAAGTTATGTGTCTATATAATAGTAATTAGCAAATAAAATTTTAAAATACACAAATATAAAATTTTGGAAAAGAGATAAACTAAATGTAAAAAGAAGATTTAGTATTTTCCGCTCATATCCCAGTGGATTATCTTGGAAACCAACCAGTCCATTAGGAGAGGCAGAGAGACCAGATTAGAAGTGTTGGTCCCTTTGTCATGTCTGACTCTTTGCAACCCCATCATGGACTGTAGCCCACCATGCTCCTCTGCCCATGGATTCTTCAGGCAAGGATACTGGAGTGGGTTGCCATTTCCTTCTCTAGGGGATCTTCCTGACCCAGGGATCAAACCCTGGCCTCCTGCATTGCAGGTAGATGCTTTACCCATCTGAGCCATCAGGGAAGCCCAGAAGAGGGCCAGATACTCCCCTTAGGGAGCTCTTGGGGATTTTCAGGAGAAGCCCTGTTTGGCTCGGTCCTTGAAGAGGCAACAGCAATTTCTATTTCCAATTCCTGCTTATTTCTTATGAGGCTGGCTGGTTGGTTTTAATACCCTCTTTCCAGGTGACAGTCTTTGGGAGCTATGAAGGCTGGGCTAGTTAATAGGGGATCAACACCGTAAGTGGTTTGCGTTGGAAAGCATGGAAGGTGAAGGCAATTGGGGTGAGTGAATTAAAGATGATTCATGGAATACACAAGAATCTAATGGAGCCTTGTGGTCTCATGAGGAAGTGTGTCGTGAAGTAGCAAGGTCTCGTCCTCTTCTCCTTGTTGCCATGAGGATTGAAAGGGGAGGGATGCTCATGTTCTTTTTGTACTTCTAGAAAATAATTAAAGATAAAGAACTCTTTTAATAGAGTCAGTTGAAGAGGCAAATAATAACCTTTGTCACCGGCTTTCATTGGTGTCTATCTGAGATCCAGGCTGTGGCCATCTCATAAATAGAAGAGCTAGGATGACCAGATAGAAGTTTTCTTCCTGTAGCGTCCTAATGTATCTCTACTATGGCCTTTTCAAAGAAAAGCCTACTTTCAACTTCAGGATTGTTGGTTAGTTTTTCTTCCAGAACATGGTTTAATCTCACACCTTTTGCCACTCTCTTGTCTTCACTTAATTTTTCATTCAAATACATGCTTGTTCACTCCATTCATTCCTTTACATATTTATTCATTTTATTTTTTCACTCAGCATCCGTGGAAAGCTTACTATATGCTAGGAACTGGGACTATCCATGAGTGTCTAAGTAGGAAGGAAGCTATGTCACTCTAAGTGTAAAGCCTTGTGAAATGTCTTTCCAACTGGAGAGAATATTTCTAGAAACACCCTACTAATCAACTTAGTTTTCTTCCTGTTGGATTTTGAACTTAAAACTTGGATAAAAACAAATTTGTACCAAATTATTTACTATATTTACTATTGTTGTTCTCATTTTGAACCTCAGGTACAAAAGGTTCATGCAAGACTGCTCTTTGTTTACTATTTTTCACCTTTATTTCTTTACTTGATTTCCTTTCCGCCCCCTCTTTGCTGTAGGCACTGACTCTAATATGTTTGATATATACCCTTGAATGTGTGAATATGCATAATATAAAATATGTGCTGTGACTTGTTTTTCATTTACATAAATGGTGTTAGAGACTTTGCCCTTTTAAATATTTTTCACTCAATTCTTTGTTACTGTTTTTTGCTCTTTTTTTTTTTTTACATCTTTTTGGGTTTCTGTATGTATATCTAGTTTGTTGCTTCCAGATGTTTCATTGAATTCTATAGCTGCAACCACCATATTTTGCTTATGATTCTCTCCATTAACACAGACCAAGTTTATTGGTAGTCTCTATTACTATGAGTTTCCCTGGTGGCTCAGACGGTAAAGAATCCACCTGCAACGCGGGAGACCTGGGTTTGATCCCTGCGCTGGGAAGATCCCCTGGAGAAGGGAACAGCTACCCACTCCAGTATTCTGGCCTGGAGAATGCCATGGACTGTATAGTCCATGGGGTCTCAGAGAGTTGGACACGACTGGGTGACTTCCACTTTCACTTCACTTTCTGTTACATCAAACAACACTGAGGTGAGTATCCTTGTTCAAGTAATTTCACAGACCTGTGTGAGAGTTTTTATGGGATTACTGTGTCATGAGGTATCCATTTACTTAAATTTGTTAAGTATGAAAAATCGTTTGCATAAAATCTATTCTTATTTATATTTCTATCAGCAATATATAGTGGTTCCTGTTTGCCTACATCTCTGCCAATCTGATGGCTGTAGAAAAGCAAAAGTATTAATTGCTTAGTTGTGCCCAACTCTTTGGGATCCCATAGACTATAGCTTGCAAGGCTCCTCTGTCTATGGGAGATTCTCTAGGCAAGAATACTGGAGTGGGTTTTCATACCCTTCTCCAGGGGATCTTCTTGACCCAGGGATTGGACCCAGGTCTCCTGAATGGCAGGCAGATTCTTTCCTGTCTGAGCCATCAGGAAAGCCCCTGTGTGGCTATAAGAGGTAATTTGTTGTTTATATTTGTATTTGTCTGATTATTACTGAGTATGTATATCTTTTTCTGCACTTGCATCATGGATGCTGTGATGGTATTTCCCAGGTCCTCCTTCAGGAATGGACTTATTCCTCCCTCTGGGAAATCTGATGGCTCTCAGATGGCTGTCACCTTCTCTAGGAATTACACTTGGGAGAAGAGAGCTGCCTTGTCCAAGTTCATATGCCTTTTCCAGAAGTAGCCTATATCCAGTAACTGTTTTATTTGAGGGTATAAGCCCAGCTGCCAACATGGGGCAATTCAGAAGGACCAGCCAACCTACAGAGTTCTCTGCGGGCTCAGATGAAGCCTTTTGCTGAGACTGTATTGCAGTTCATTTTCTCCCTTTGTACAATCCTGCTTCCTTCTTTTCTTTCACATATGTTGATATTGAGAACAGTCTCAAATAATCTTTCTTCATGCTAACCTCCATCTGGAATCTGTTTTCTTGGCAACACAATCTGCCACAGTTGGTGCCAAGTATGGGGTGGTCTGAGAAAGTACAGGCTAAGAGGAAACTAGGAGGTGGATCACTCTCCAGTCAACTGGCAACAAGGACCTCACATTGCTAATAAGTAGATCAGGGCTAGCCTGGTTCTGCAAAAGGTAGCAGTGAAATTCTTAACATTTTCATCAGTCACCAACTAAGGTGGTGTACTAATGAAAAGAAATGCACTAGTGGGTGCAATGTAATCAACATTTAATAAATACGGGGCAAATGATCATGTGAACAACAAAATCAGATGGCTATTGCTAGAGGAAATTGGTGCTTTAGGAAAAAAATAAAGAAAGGTTGAGACTTATTAATCAACAACTAAAGGCTAGGTATGAAAATAAGAAGAACTTTTTGGCTGCTGGAGAGCAGAAAAATGCCAAAATATATACAATGTATATCTCAACTGTACAAAGCAAAAGGCACATTAATATACATGCTTGCATTTCCATAGAATATCTCTAGAGTGATAATTAAGAAACAGACAAGAGTGGTTGCCTCTGGGAAGGACAGCTGGGAACTGAGGATAGAGTGGGAGGAAGACTTTCTTTACATTCTAGGTCCCTTTAAACTGTTTGATTAGTTTTTTAATGATATGTACATATTAGTTTTAAAATAAATTAATTGAAACTATTCTAGAACTTGGTTTATTTTCTCACATACATTGTAGAATATTATTCCATATTAAGGAGGTATTGCTGTGTTTAGATTTTGACCTAAAGGCTATATCCTCTCAGTTTATTTTATGGTCTTACGTTCCTTTCTGTCCACTCAGTTATTACTAGCAGGAGAAATGTTTTTCTAGTAAAACTTGGAGAAAAAAAAAAAGTATGATTTTAAAGTCTGCAGCCATGGTAACTCCTCCTGTTTAAGATGTAAGGGCCTGGAAGGGTTTCACTGCATTTGAATAACGTTGAAGTCATATCTTTCTTAACAGACATGTTGTGGGGCTGAACTGTGATACCCCCAATTCATATGTTGAATTCTGAGCCCCTAAAACATCAGAAAGGGATTCTATCCTAAGACAGGGTTTTTGAAGAGGTAATTAAGTTAAAATGTGCTCATCAGGGTGGGCCTTAATCCAACCTGACTGGTGTCCTTATAAGAAGAGGAAATTAGACATACAGGTACGGAAGGGAGATCAGGTGAGGATGCAGTGAGAGGACGGCCACTGCAAGCCGAGGAGAGGCTTCAGAGGAAGCCCAGCCTGCCCGTCCTGACCTTGGGCTTCATCTCCAGAACTGTGACAAAATCAAGTTCTGATGTTCAAGCTGCCAAGCCTGAGGTGCTTTGTTATGACAGCCCTAGCAAACTGTTACATGATAATAATTCAAAGTAAGTATGTAATGTAAGACCCTGATGCTGGGAAAGATAGAAGGCAGGAGGAGAAGGGGATGACAGAGGATAAGATGGCTGGATGGCATCACCGACTCAATGGACGTGAGTTTGAGCAAACTCCGGGAGTTGGTGATGGACAGGGAGGCCTGACGTGCTGCAGTCCATGGAGTTGCAAAGAGTCAGACATGACTGAGCGACTGAAAAACCACAATCTACGTAATGGAAAAAGAGCAATGACATAAAATATTTACTAGATGAAGTTTTCTAAGGTGCTGGGTTTAGACTGTTTCAAATGGACTGAACTTAACCAGTCCTTGTGATCTTTTTCAGAGGATAAGAGGAGAAATTCCAACAATTAACATTTTGAATTCAAGTGAAATGAAAGCAGAGAGAAGGTCAAAGTTGGTGAAACCAGTAGAAATGAGTATCGTATGGATGTATGGGCTTCCCAGGTGGCACTAGTGGTAAAGAACCCGCCTGCCAGTGCAGGAGACATAAGAGACATAGGTTTGATCCCTGGGTTGGGAAGATGCTGGAGGATTGCATGGCAACGCACTTAAGTATTCTTGCCTGGAAAATCCCATGGACACAGGAGCCTGGCAGGCTGGGTCCACAGCACTGCAGAGTCGGACAAGACTGAAGCAACTTAGCATGCACACGGCGTGGTTGTATTCTCTAAATCTAGGACTACTGGAAATAGGAGAATCTTTTTAATTTTGCAAGTGATGCTTTAAGACAAATAACAGAAGAGCTAGTTTACACATTAGGTGGATGAATGAGCACAGGTGTATACATTTTTCTCTTGTAAGCTGTTATAGAAAACACTTTAAAATAAGCTATTTATACTCATTCCAGAGAAGGCAATGGCACCCCACTCCAGTACTCTTGCCTGGAGAATCCCATGGACGGAGGAGCCTAGAAGGCGGCAGTCCATAGGGTCGCTGAGGGTTGGACATGACTGAATGACTTCACTTTCAGTTTTCACTTTCATGCATTGGAGAAGGAAATGGCAACCCACTCCAGTGTTCTTGCCTGGAGAATCCCAGGGACGGGGAGCCTGGTGGGCTGCTGTCTATGGGGTCGCACAGAGTCGGACCCGACTGAAGTGACTTAGCAGCAGCAGCATACTCATTCCTAAAAACAGGAGTAAGAACTATCTGTGGACTAAAGAAAAAAGAGGCACTCCAAAAAGATGGCAGTTGATGGGCAGCTCTTACTGGCCCAGTCAGATATTGCTGCTAAAGTCTTGGGGTTGATGTCACTGCTCAAGGTTACTCTGTCAGGTTGCTGCTGCAGAAAGTTTACTCTGTCAGGAACTATCACAACCCGGAATACATACTGGAGACTTCTTCCACATACAAGTACATGCAGCAGAACTTTGATGCCACCTCTTACTTTTGGCTGCATCAGCCTTGTAGAGTTTCATGCATGACTGGACACACACCGAACAGTCTAACCTTAGGTGCATGTCTTCTCTGCTTTGCATCCCAGGCCTGTCCCTAAAACCAAGGGAACTTCTTTGGTCCAGAGGCAAGCACAGTCCAAAAGTAGGAGGGAATGAACATTCTCAGGGGTAGCACTCAACTAATGGGGATGGAAATCCTTTTGCAGACAGTTCTGAGAGTGCTGGACATGCTACTCAGAGGTCCTGTGTGAACTGAGCAGTCTCTGATTGCTCCCTTATATTTGGCTTTTCCTGCTTACCTAGATCACCCTCATCACTCCTTGAACTATGCTTCTTAAGATTCCTTTTAAATAAACTACTTGCACCACTTTCTCAGGCTCTCTTTTGAGGAAACCAAAAACTAAGACAGTGGATAACCAAGAATTACCCAAAATCTGAGGAGGGACAACACAATGGAAGAGAAACACTTACTAATACCACAAACAGAAACATTTTAGACCTGAAGAATGTGAATATAAACAATTCAAAAATGGCTTTAAGAATATTTAATTTCACCAGAGAGATAAAGGAGCTTTTTGCAAACATGATATATGAACAGGAGATTATTAAACTACAAGAGGTACTTAGGAAACAAGATCTGGCAGTTACAACTTCTTGGAAATGAAAAACGTGATTGTTGAAATAAAAAATTCATTAAGTGGGTTGAGGAGCAATACTGGGTACACCAATGATGAATCAGTGAGTATAAGTAAGGGGAGGTATTCTCTGTGAACATGGCCCAATGACATTAAAATCTGGAAGATATAAAATTTCAGGACTGTGGAGGGGAGAGCTGGAGGTTTGACCATTCATTGGGTAGGACTCGCAGGAGAACAAGAATTGAGATTGTAAAGGAAAGTCAGTACAGGAAGAAATAGTTCTAAGGATTTCCATAACTGAAGAAAGACTTCAAATGGAGAGTCTATCAAGTGCCATGCAGAATCAAATAATAAGAAAATGCATGCATGTATGGATGAATATATCAGGGACATAATTTTGAGCAGCTTGGTTTGATTCATTATAGTATTATTTAAGTTTTTATGGTTGGGTAGTTTCAGATGATACAGACTTTGTTTTTATTTTTGAGAAAAGACTCTGTAGATAGCAGTAGAGACAAATTAAGCTGCATGTTTAAGTAATCACCAAGTTAAATGAGGTTTTAGGGGCAACCTGATTAATTCTGGCCAGGAGAAGTCCCTATCTTACCCTCTTTATTAAAGAATTGGACAATAAACATATCTGTGTATTAAGAAGGATCTGATCCTCTAAATGGATGAAAAGCAATTTTCAGAAGGATCACTGCTGGTCATCTTACTGAGTTGGACCTTGCCAAGATTCATGAAGCCAGCTGTATGGAGCAGACTGGCCATTGGAATCCATGCTGCTGGTAATATCATTTGCTCCCTACATCAATCTGATTTCCCTCCCTTCAGTTTATGAAATGAAGAGTGGTGGTCTATATCACTGACACACAATGACTTGTCTTCACGTGCCAATTATTGACATGGTGGCTGTGCTGACATGATACCAAAACTGTTGTCCATCCCAGTTACAAAGAGAAAGTAAACACACGGGTTAGGTGATGTAGACAAAACATTTGCGCATGTTGAATTTTTCACCCTTCGATGGGTTGATTTGATACTGTGCAGACATAGCCTGTACTTGGCATTGAGGCTCTGCTGTTTCCATGGTGCCTGCTTGGTGGGCTGCTTTCTCTTTGTGTAGACTGATCTATTCACTGTACTGGTCTTTTGACACCTGGCAGCTTTGTCTTTCTCATAGCTAAGTACTGAAGAAGAGCAAATCCATATCTCCCCATAGTCTTAAACCCCTCTTGCCATGTTTAGCAGCTCCTGCCTGAATCTGGAGGAAAGCGTTCCATGAACTTTGTAGAGCTGAGAGACCAGAGGTAGTACACACGTTTCATCATATCTTAAGGGAAGCAGCAGTTTGTCGGTGATGTTTGATGGCTTTCTTTATCTTAACACAAAGATCTCTGGGGCACATTATGGTCTCTCAACATGTCCCTATTTAACTACGCTTCTTCCGTTTAGCTGGTTGGGCTCAGCTAACCAAATGGTGGCAGAGATGTGTATAGGCGATCTTAAATCATTCTGATTTTCCCAAGTCCCTCTGCAGTTTTCGGATGGAACATATGGCAATGTTATGTCTATTTGAAAAAGCCTTTGCATCATATGTTTATACAACTGCTCGCTATCCCAAGACAAAAATTCTTTTCCTGTTATTGCCCATTTGCTGACTAAAGAAATTATCCTCTTTATGTATTCTGGTACTTTACCTTGATATCTTACATGTTTAATTATGTAGCCCTCAGTCCATAATCTGTATCTTCATCATCTAAGGCCATTTTGCTTCTGTGAATCCAAAGCTTAATGATAGGTTGGGAGATAATGGAGACATATTTTAAAAAGTCTTCTACTATTACTCTAAGTTTGTTTGTTTGTTTGTTTGTTTTTAAATCAGACTCACAAGTAACAGGGTTAATAAGGAAAGACCAGTAGATTCTCAGATGTTTCTTATACATTCCTAATTATGTTGTGTTCCTAAAAATAATACCTTAAACCTGAACACCAAATAATCCAACTTTGACATCATAGATTATATATAATATATTGGGAATATTTCTACTTACCCTATAAGTGTAGTCACCCCAAGCTGCAGAGTGAAGCGTTGTGATCATTTGACTCATCTCAGCATCAGTCTCCACAGAAAAGAAGGCAATAAGAGCCTGGAAAATCCAACTGAACCTAATTTGTAGACAATAAAATAAACTATAGAACAACACTCACGGAGATTTCAGAATCTGATGTGTATTAGAGAATAGCTTACGAAATCTGTTGGAGGTTTTTGTAAAAGTGAGATTTACAACTTGCCCCCCCCCCCCAACTCTAATTTAAAGCCTTTTAACTATTTCCAGGAATAAATTTTCTTCTTGGAGCTCCTTTGTTCTGTTTGCCTTTTATCATGTCACAGCTGAGCAAGTGATTCTAACCTGAAATTATTTCCTGTTCCTATGATATGAACTTGTCTCTGTGATACTAATGGAACCAACCGTCAATTTTGGCCCATGAGTTTCATGAGAGCTTATTAGGAGTGTTGAGATGGGGGCAATACAACCTTTAAATATTTTAAGTTTTAAATCAACAATTACATGACCATTCAGCACTTTGCAAATGTTTTGCTGAGATCTCAAGTCAAAGTGTATTTGCAATGCGAAGGTTAAACTGGTTGACCTGGGAACTTCTTGGAAAAAGTTCTATTACATTAGCTAATGCAGTACAAAGTCTAACGTGAATTGGGCATCACGTTTTGCATGTAAACCAAAGGTATCGAATTTGTGGCTTTTGCTAGCTTTACAGAAAAGGTTTTTTAAAAATACATTTCTTGATAGTGCAAAACTAGCAAAAGCCACAAATGGAATGGGTTTGCTTCTCATGGAAAACCTTTTGCATCCTGGAGCTCTGGTAAGCCCCTACAGTACTTTGCGGTTTGCATCTCCAATATCAGAACAGGTCTGTTATCATCTTAGCTCCTTGGGAAGCTGCACAAGTTCCATGTAGACCACCAGAGTGGTCTATGGGATACTGCCCATCTCACCAGCAAGCTAATGGTTCTCCATCTGTTTCCAGCCTCATAACAGTAGGACCACGAATCATTCTCAGGAAAGTAATTTGTTGGCCCCAGATAAGTAGATGGTGGGGATATCAGACATCAGTGTGTCTAAAGATGGACTGTATGGTAAAATAAAATGGATCATTTAAGCTGAGAGAAAAGAAAGTGGCAGCTATTAGAGGACATGGTCATAATACTTGAAAATCCACGCAACATCCACTATACTTGGACAAAAAGTGAATAAATTATATAAAAATATTGACAACATATCTTTCAGATTACCTACCTACTTTATATATTCTTGTATGTCTATCTGGAAAATAAATCAAAGGGCTCTAGATTATCTATGCTCTTATCTAAAGAGGAGACCTAGAGACAAGGGGGAAAAAAATCCCTAAATTTTCTTCTATTCCATGCTATCTAAAGCCAAGATCTCAAATCCTAAGAGTTTTGTTTGATTATATTGCATTGACCTGACTACTGGTATTCACTTTTTGTCTCTTTCCTCCACTATATCATGCCCCCAGTCTGAGGATCCTATTTTTCTACTCTTTGTTGGTAGTGACCATTTCAATGTTTGTTTGGAGAGTTTATGATGAATTGGGAATAAAGAGAGAAAGAAAACACAAGAGAGTTAGTTTTGCCCTTTTCTTTAACTTGTATATTGATGAGAGATAAGATAGAGGACTGAAACTCTTAGTTAAAAACTAGTCTTTAAATTATCTGTGGATTTACTGATTTCGGTATCTTTGCACACATGATTGAAAATTGCCCATGCGTATAGCATACAGGTGTCTGTTGCATTCTAGTCTGTGTTTATTGTTTAAGACATTAATCAAAGAATGACTGACTCAAATGGTGCAAAATTATACCTGTGTAAGTGGTAATAAGGTGATATCATGCTTAGAGAGCGTGTGATAAGGAGCCATCAGATAAGACAACCCTAAAGAAGTGATTACTGGGCTAGAAACTGCAGAGAAAGCAGAAGCTAACTGGATAAAGCTAAAAATGGAAGAAGTTCCGGTCAGAAGAAATAGCATGTGCTCTGGCCTTACAGTATGCCAGAGCTTCATGCACTTGAGACAAATTAAGATATAACCAGTACTTCCAGAAGTATTTATGCTCCTGAAAAACATCATAGTGGTGCAGAGTACACATTTTTTCCCCCCTATATCTTTTGGCCAACTTAATATTCATGGGAAAAAACAGGAATAGAAAGAAGTTCAAAATTTTTGTTTGGTCCACATGACTGATAGTACCATCACATTAGAACAAAGTTCTAGCCTGGAAAACTCAGAATTCTTGGCATAGGCTTCCCTTCCCATTCACTCTCATGGGGAACAGTCACAAAGAAAATCAAAGACAAACACCAAAATCTCAGTCAGTATACAATTGTTGTTTAGTTGCCAAGTTGTATCTGACTCTTGTGATCCCATGGACTGTAGCTGGCCAGGCTCCTCTGTCCAGGGAATTCTCCAGGCAAGAATACTGAAGCAAGTAGACAATCCCTTCTCTAGGGGATCTTCCTGACCCAGGGATCGAACCTGGGTCTTCTGTATTGTTGGCAGATTCTCTACCATCTGAGCCACCTGGGAAGCCAGTCAGTATACAATAGTCTGGTTAGCAATGGCACCCCACTCTAGTACTCTTGCCTGGAAAATCCCATGGATGCAGGAGCCTGGAAGGCTACAGTCCATGGGGTCGCTGAGGTCGGACATGACTGAGCAACTTCACTTTCACTTTTCACTTTCGTGCATTGGAGAAGGAAATGGCAACCCACTCCAGTGTTCTTGCCTGGAGAATCCCAGGGACGGGGGAGCCTGGTGGGCTGCGGTCCATGGGGTCGCAGAGTCGGACCTGACTGAAGGGACTTAGCAGCAGCAGTCTGTTTTACTTGCAAATGGAAATGATGTTTCCCAACCAGTTTTCAGGACTGATTTCAGACCCTTATCACTTCAATAATTGGGAAAATTTCCATCAGTTGCAGCTCTGGAAGAAGGAATCCTATGGCTGCTTTCTCGGAGCTGAGAGCTAGATCCAGTTTTCACTCTTGACCTTACAGCTACAAATAAAAAAAAAAGCACGGGGTGGTGCAGGACCCTGAAAAAAGCTGATGCTCCATCCCGAGAAACAGGTGAGGCTGGGCCGCAGAACTGTCAGCACTGGGCTGCAGAGCGTCAAGTCCTGCAGTGCAGCAACGGGGCCTGTGCCACGGATGCTCTTGATTAGAACTTTTGGTGGCTTCTTCCTAGAGAATCTCACCAGGGCATTTCCTGAAAGTTTTCCAAAGCAGACCCACCCTTTTGTCACTACTAGCCAAAGCTGCTTTTACGGTGGAAGCTGTAATGGCAGGATTATTGCTTAGCATCTGTCACAACCAACACAGAGGATCTCTGAGAGCCACCGATCATTTGTATCAAAGTAATGAGATCGTCCTTTTTCTGAACGTGTTGCCCGAATTGTATGCTGACTAGGGGGAAAACGGCTGACTGTGGCTACAAGTCAAGCTTTAGTCTCCCCACTCCCCTCTGGAGCTTGTATAATTGATGATTCTTCCTGCCAGCATAAGTTTTTGAGCACAAAATTCATTTTAATAGCAGTTTTTGCTTATTAAACAAACCACTGTTTTTTTTTTTAAAATTCCTATTTACTTCCACAGCCAGAATCACAGAAGCACAAAACAAATCAACCTAATTTTGCTCTGAACTTTGCTTTTGACATCTTTCTATTTTTCAAAGAGAATAAATGTGCTGTTATTTGACTGCTCTCTTTCAGACTGAAGAAGCAGAGTGCTATTTTTGAAGCTCCTTAAATCAGAAGCTATGGCCTTTTACAAAAGCAGCCCCACAGGACATCAAGACTGTGTTTGGAAACATATGTGATAAAAAAAAAAAAGAAACAAACCATAAAAATGAACTGGGATCACCTTGTAATTGGACAGAGAGGGCTTCCTGCTGCTCACCATTTTTTTTTTTTTTAAGCCATTGCTTCTGCATTTTTCACCTTTTGCTGGAAGAAACTGTATACAAAGTCTCCAATTGCTAAGCAAATCACAGCCGAGAGTCAGACCCCCTGTTTGGAAGAGACCTTTCTCCCCTCAATATTCTCTTTTATTGATGTTATAGAAAGAAATTAGAGATACACAAAGAATCAACGGTGGCTATAGTGAAAACGCAAGTCTTATACAAAAGAACCCCGAGCGAGGTCTTACCATTCGCCAACATCCACACGGGGATGACATTAGACAGCTCAATAAAGTTAAATTGTTTCACTGCTGTGCTTCCGGGCAGACACCTTGCATGCCAATGGAGGATAAGTGCCTTGTAAATAGAGTGCATTATTATTATTTTACTTAATATCACCAAATAGCTGTTATCTTCCCCAGCCAGCGTAGGAGCAGGAAAGACTGGGGTGTAGAGTGTCTGGGGAATGATGGGTCCCCCATCTCATCCCAGAATCTACTGAGACTCTTAAGGTGATAACTTCAATAAATGTTCCTCCTCTTCAGTTTCTCCTCTCTGGAGCAAGGTCAAAAAATAATTGCTACACCCACCTTTCAGAACTCAGCACAGCAGGAGTCATTGAATATGCATATGGTTATTAACCACAAATGGTATTTATTGGCTGCCCACTATTTTAATGGTTCTGATTTAGGAACAATAGAAAGATTTTTTTTTAATATAAAGAAAGCATGATTAATTTTTTAAGCTGTTTGCCAATCTTTGAGTTGTATTTTCGAGAACAATTTTGACTGAAGTCCAATTTTGCAAGTATGCAGGCACAGAAAATTATTAACATGACAATCTGTGAGAGTCTTAGAACAAGACTCTTCAGGGGTGAATATTATGTGAGAAGGCTCAGATAGAGAGAGAATATCTGATTATGTGGTGGTCTCTCCAGTTATAACTTCTTGTCAAACACACATAATAGCTAAAAGGTAAAGACGTTAGTTGAAAGCTTTCTCCTTAAAAATATTTCTCTTTGAAAAATTTGTGTATAAAGGCATGCACGAGGATTAGCAATCAGTATGAGAAAACTAAACAGGCACGGGAGTATGATAAAATACTGGAATTTATATATGGGCAATATTTTCCTTCTTCTAAAATGACTATACTGACAAAGCTTTACTCTATTCTTATGAGAGGAATAGTTTTTGCCCATGTATAAGCCTAAAGAATACATTTTAAATTAGTTGTACCAAATATATTTTACAATGAATGAGGAATAAGATGCAAAATTATGGAACAGAAAAATTCTACCCTACTTTTTTTTTAGTAGATTTTGAAATTTACTGTATTTTCCCCACACTTAAAAAAAACCTGCTTGTGATGCTTGTGAATTACTGTTTTCATCCATATGTTTATGGCATGTAAACTCCCCTGTATGGATGGATAGACAGGAACGTTATTCTTGGAATTTGTAGACAACATGGGTACGATTTTTCACTTCACCTATTCTCAGGGAATTCTGCAAAGCCATAAATTCAATGTTAGCTGGCTAGAGTGTTTCTAGGAAAAAAAAAGCCAACTTCAACATAGTGAACTGCTTGATTCCAAAGAAATCTTAGTGGCATGTTGGAAAGTGAATACATTTATCTGCCTACTGAAGGCATACCTGTTTGCTGATGGTGGAAACAGAATCAACTAGACTTGTATTCAGTCTCTGCATCACTGTTGATGCCTTATCACCAATTACTTTGGCTTTTGTTGTTCATAAATGTGTGGTGGACATGGTAAGGCTATAGAATACAATGAAAACAAGTATCTTGGACACAAAGAAATAGAGATGTTTGGGGAGAAAAAACAATGACCTTGATGAAAAATGGGGCTGAAAACCCTCTCCTACATGCTTGCAGAAGGAGTTTTTCAAAAATGCTCCTGTTTTCAGGTCCAGTTCAACTGCCTCTGCCTGTGTTCGCCAGCTATCTGTTATAGAACACTTTTCTTCCCTTTTTTCCTCCTAGCTCCATGTTTGATTGGGTTTCCCAGGTGACGGTAGTGGTAAAGAACCCACTTGCCATTGAAGGAGGTGTAAGAGACACAGGTTTGACCCCTGGGTCAAGAAGATCCCCTGGAGGAGGTCATGGCAACCCACTGCAGTATTCTTGCCTGGAGAATCCCTTGGAAAGAGAGGCCTGGTGGGTTACAGTCCACGGGGTCACAAAGAGTCAGACACGACTGAAGCGACTTAGCATGCACATGTTTGATTAGTTCTGAGTTCTGCTCCTGTAAGATTGACCCACCATCTTGGATATCCTTAGGAGATCTTTTATTCTTCCTTCTTATATGTGCAGATTGTCTTGGAGACAATTTTGAAGCAAGTGATTTTGGGCCCCGGGACTCTACAATGCCCTGTGTTTGCTCTTCTGATAATTAGATGGATGTCTTTTTTCAGTATCTATATGCTCTACTCTCTTTTGTTTGCTATAAATACAAAACTGAAAGAAACCCAGGGGATCCAGCTGAGCTCACAGTTCAGCAGAAGGCATCGTCACACAGAACATTGTTGTTACACCATGTGCTATCACCAGAGTGCCTTGGGGACATGAAGGACAGGGTAGCTGCATGGCTGGGAAGGTCGAGAAGGCTTCACAGAAGAGACAGCACTTGAGTTGGGTTTCTCCCAGAGAGTCAAGATCTGGTTTGTTGCCTAAATGCCATTTGTTGACTCATTCCCCTTTCTTTCTAGGGTTCTCACTGTTAGGGTTTGCACGCAAAAAATTGAGCCAAGTGGTACAAAATTTCCTCTTAATTAAAAAATGTGTAATAAGTGAAGGGAGGGAAAGAAAAGAGAGGTGTTTCTGTTTTGAGGGACATCAGAAATGTCTCTTTTGAGACAAATAACGCCATTCACTAAAAGAGAAAACAAAGAGGCCCAGTGGAGATGAGGCTCACCATAGTCATGTCAGCTGCCACTGCCCCTTCTGGTTTTGAGAAAGTCAGGACTGATGAGGGTTGGTGCAGGGCCATCTGAAAGGTGTCTGCCAGAGTGATGTGGGCATTTTCCTCCTCTCTGGGAGGATACAGTAAAGCAGAAGAAGAGGATTCTCTTCTATATGCATAAAAGATGGATAGGGATTGTCAAGAGAAGTAGAAGGGAAGGAATAATCTGTGCAATGACATGAGTGTGTGAAAAATATAGAATATTTGGGGCAAGAGCCGTATTTGGTATGTGAGCAGAATGTGAGCAGAGTGGAAGGGAATGCAGACTCGGAAAACATTGTGAAGAGTTTGAATATTAGGCCATGCAGTACCTTCATTCTGTTGGCAAAGTGGAGTCATTATAACAAGGAAGGGGCGTCTCCATATGTATCAGAGGTGGAGGGGAAATCATAAGCAGCCCATGGATAGAGACATTGGCCATGTCAAGAGAACTGAGGAGGTCCCCAGTGATGGTGGAGGGTCTTCACAGAGTCCAGAAAGCAACCCATCAACGCCAGGCTAACAAACCTAGACAGCACGATAGAAAGCAGAGACATCACTTTGCTGACAAAGGTCCATATAGTCAAAGCTAGGCTTTTTCAGTAGTTATATACAGCTGTGAGAGTTGGGCCATAAAGAAAGTTGGGTACCAAAGAATTGATGCTTTTGATCTGTGGTGCTGGAGGAGACTCTTGAGGGTCCTTTGGACAGCAAGCAGATCAAACCAGTCAATCTTAAAGGAAATCAATCCTGAATATTCATTGGAAGGACTGATGCTAAAGCTAAAGCTCCAACCCTTTGGCCACCAGACGTGAAGAACCAACTCATTGGAAAAGACTCTGATGCAGGAAAAATTGAGGGCAGGAGGAGAAGGGGGCGACAGGGGATGAGATGGTTGGATGGCATCACTGACTCAATGGACATGAGTTTGAGCAAACTCTAGAAAATAGTGAAGGATAGGGAGCCTGACATGCTGCAGTTCATGGGGTCACAAAAAGCTGGACACAACTTAGCCATTGGACAGCAACAATACCAGAATCCAGAAGTAAGACAGTTACCTCTCTTCTTACCTCCCTTACCTCTCTTCTGTGCACTGCTCCATTTCTGTGGAGTTAGAGGCAGCATCATGAAAGGGGAATCAGTGGTAAAGCAAGTTGGGAAAATGGGGACAGGGTAAAATCCTCCAGGCCCCCTCTCCCAATTCAGATTCCTTGACCTGTATCAGCCCTGAGCTGGAGGAGGGGGTGATGCCATAAATTGAGTTAGAGTTTAGAGTTTGAAAATTAGGCTGGATGGGGTATTTTATTATTTGAAAATCCTTATGATTTACACAAGATTTCAGTGAGTCAGAGTGAAAAAGGATTGGTTGAATGTATTTGCAGGGGTGATGCAAGGAGAGGATAAAAATAAGGTTTCTTTATACCTTAGTAAGTCAAGTTATTTTAGTCACCTAGTGTTAGTCATTCAAGTCACAGAAAATCTAGGTAACCAGTAGTAAATATGGATCTGGAAGAGATTGGGGAAGGAGACATCCAGTTTGGAGTTCATTCAAATTTTCTTACTCTGTTTAGAATCAGTTCAACCTATAATACTTTCTAGGTGGTATTGCAATACACAATTCATTTTAAAATAATCCCAGTCAGAGTAATACACACACACACACACACACACATACACACGAGTGATGTCAGCAAGACTGTCAAGTAGGAATCCTAGCCTTCACTCCCCTATAGAAACACTAATTTAAAAGCTATATATGGACCAAAATATAGTGATGAAATTTCTAGAATCCAGTTAAGAGGTTGCAGTACCCCCAGGTGAGTACGAAGCTGAGAATAGTTACATGGAAACAGTAGAAAGAGAAATTTCGCTTTACCCATGTCAACCTCTTCCGCAAGCCAGCACAGCACAGTGCCAGAAGAGAACATGCCATCTCGTGGCTTCCTCCTCAGGGGGAAAAAGAAGAATGGAATGTACATTCAGTGTTCTGGCTTTTCATAGAGTTGCCTGACTGACTGATACCTGTCTTGTCTGACTTGAGGTGCTGACGCAGAGTTGGCATACTTCGAATGACGAAGAACATTGGCTACTGAGAACGAGAGAGTGGGTGGCTTACTGCGGTAGAACCAGATAACTTGCAGTGCTACAGATAGACACCAGAGGGCGCAAGAGATAAAGACCTCATGAATAAGCAATTGGCAAGACTCTGAGAAATTATAGGTAAAAGCCCAGAGACGATGCACCCTGCACCCAAGAAGTTTTACAGGCCCCAAGGATCTCTAGTTAAGCTGATTGGCGAGGGGCTTCCCCTGGAGGAAGCCAGCCCATAAAGATTGGAAAAATTGGCTGGTTTTTTTTTTTCCCAAATGCACAGATGCCAATGCAAAGTTTTGAGACACAAGAAATGGGAAACATGACCCCCCAAAACAACAAACTACATCTCCAGAAACTGAGCCTAAAGAAATGGACATATATGAATTGCTTGACGAAGAATTAAACATGAAAATGCTCTATGAACTCAAGAAAATGATGCATAAACAAAATGAGATTATTAGGATTGTTAGCAAAAATATTGTACAGAAAAGAACAAAACAGGTTTTGGGAGCTTAAGAATACAATAACCCAAGTGAAAAATTCACTAGAGGGATTCAACAGCAGACTTGATCAAGCCGAAGAAAGTGTCAGCAAACTCAAAGACACATCATTGAAATTATCCAGTCAGGGAAACAAAAAGAAAAAAAAAAATGAAAGCCTAATGGACTTATGGGACATCATCAGAAGGAATGATATACATATTATGGGAGTCCTAGAAAGAGAAGAAAGAGAGAAAGAGACAGAAAACATATTTAAAGACACTGTATAATGGCTGAAAATTACCAAAATCTGGGGAAAGAGTGAACATTCATATTTAAGAAACTTAATGGTCTATAACTAAGAAATACTCAAAGAAATCTGCAGCGAGACATGCTATAAATTGTAGAAAGTGAAAGATAAGAAGAATTTTGTAAGCAGTAAGACCACTAAAAGTGTTGGTCACATACAAGGCTATCAGCATTAGACTACTGGTGGATTTCTCAGCAGATTTGCAAGCCAGAAGGGAGTGTGATGATATACTCCAAGCAGTGGAAGAAAAAAGCCCTATAAACCAAGAATAGTATGTCTGGCAAAACTATCCCTGAAAAATGAAGGATAAAAATTTCAAACAAAAGCTGAGGGAGTTCATCACCATTAGATTTACCTTACAAAAAATGATAAAGAAAATCCTTTAAGTTGAAGTGAAAGGGCACTAAACAGCAACACAAAAACATATGAAAGTTGCTTACCAGTAAAGGTAAATATACAGACAAATACAAAATATTGTAACACTGTCTTCTTGGTGGTGTATTAACTACTTTTAATTCTTGTAAAGAACTTAAAAGACAAATATGTGAAAAATAGCTATAAAAATGTTAATGGATGTCAACATAAAAAGAAGTAATTTGTGAGATCAATACATGAAGTGTGTGTCTAGAGAAGAAAAGTGTAGAGTACTTGTATTCATTTGAAGTCAATTTGTCATTAGCTTAAAATGGACTGTCATTACCATGTTTCATGTTGTCCCAGTGGTAGCTACAGAGAATACCCATAGAAGATATACAAAAGAAAATGAAAAAGGAATCAAAGCATGTAACTACAAAAAAAATCAACAAAACATGAAGAAAGACAGCAAGAGGGAAAAAGACTAAAAAAGAAGCTGCACAGAAAGAAAACAAGTTAAAAAATGGCAAAATGAAGCCCTACTCTATCAACAACTCCTTTTAATGTAAACTTTCCATCAAAAGACATAGAATAACTCAACGGATGAAAAATCACCCAACTATTAATAAATGCTGTCTACAAGGTCTTGTACATTAAAGACATATATGGTTGAAAGGGAATGGATAGAAACATATTAATATTTACATATTATAATGTATTTACATATTATAATGTTTCTAATGGATAAAACATATTAATTTAAAAGTGATATTTCCAAGACTGAACCAGGAAGAAATAGAAATTATGAACAACCCAATTATAAGCACTGAAATTGAAGCTGTGATCAAAAATCTCCCCAAAATCAAAAGCCCAGGACCAGATGGCTTCACAGGAGAATCCTATTAAACCTTTAGAGAAGAGCTAATGCCTATCCTTCTAAAACTCTTTCAAAAAATTCCAAGGAAGGAACACTTCCAAACTCATTCTATGAGGCCACCATCACCCTGATACCAAAACCAGACAAAGACAACACAGAAAAAGAAAACTACAGGCCAATATCACTGATGAACATAGATATAAAAGTCCTCAACAAAATTTTAGCAAATAGAATTCAGCAACACATCAAAAAGCTCATACACCATGATCAAGTTGGGTTTATTCCAGGGATGCAAGGATTCTTCAATATATGCAAATCAATCAATGTGATGCACCATATTAACAAACTGAAAGATTAAAAAACAAATGATAATCTCAATAGATGCAGAAAAAGCCTTTGACAACACCCATTTATGATTAAAACTCTTCAAAAAATGGGCAAAGAAGGAACCTACCTCAACATAGTAAAGGCCATAAAATGAAAAGAAAACATTATTCTCAATGGGGGAAAAAATGAAACAATCTCCCCTAAGGTCAGGAACAAGACTATTATTCAACATAGTTCTGGAAGTCCTAGCTACAGAAATTGGAGAAGAAAAAGAAAGAAAAGGAATCCAGATAGGAAAATAAGAAGTAAAGCTCTCACTGTTTGCAGATGACATGATACGGTATGTAGAAAACCCTAAAGAGAGTATCAGATAATTACCAGAGGCAACCAGTGAATTTAGCAAACTTGCAAGATACAAAATCAATACAGAGAAATCACTTGCATTTCTGTATACTAACAATGAAAACATCAGAAAGAGAAATTAAGGAATCAATCACATTCACCATTGCAACAAAGAGAATTAAACATCTAAGAATAAACTTATCTAAGGAGATGAAAGAACTGTACACAGAAAATTATAAGAAACTGATGAAAGAAATCAAAGACATAAACAGACGCAGAGATATTCCATGTTCCTGGGTAGGAAGGAACAATATTGTGAAAATGACTATACTACCAAATGCCATCTACAGATTCAATGTGATCCCTATCAAATTACCATTTTTCACAGAACCAGAACAAAACAATTCACAATTCATATAGAAACACAAAAGACACTGAACAGCCAAAGCAGTGTTGAGAAAGAAGAATGGAGCTGGAGGAATCAGTCTTCCTGACTTCAGATTATGCTACAAAGCTACAGTCATCAAGACAGTATGGTACTGGCACAAAAACAGAAATATAGACCAATGGAACAAGATAGGAAGCCCAGAAATAAACCCATGCACCTATGGGTACCTTATTTTTGACAAAGGGGGCAAGCATATACAATGGGGAAAAGACAGACTCTATGATAAATGGTGCTGGGAAAACTGGACAGCTACATGTAAAAGACTGAAATTAGAACACTTCCTGACACCATATACAAAGATAAACTAAAAATGGATGAAAGACCTAAATGTAAGACCAGAAACTATAAAGCTCTTAGAGGACAACATAGGCAGAATACTCGAAGACATAAATCAAAGCAAGATCCTCTATGGCCCAACTGCTGGAGTGATGGAAATAAAAACAAAAGTAAACAAGTGGGACCTGATTAAACTTCAAAGCTTTTGCACAGCAAAGGAAGCTATAAGTGAGGTGAAAAGACAACCCTCAGAATGGGAGAAAATATAGTAACAAATGAAACAACTGACAAAGGATTAATTTCCATAATATACAAGCAGCTCATACAACTCAATACCAGAAAAACAAACAACCCAATCAAAAAGTGGGAAAAAGACCTAAACAGACATTTCTCCAGACATGCAGATGGCTAACAAACACATGAAAAGATGCTCAACATCTGTCATTATTAGAGAAACACAAATCAAAACTACAATGAGATAGCACCTCACACTGGTCAGAATGGCCATCATTAAAAAGTCCATAAACAATAAATGCTGGAGAGGGTATGGAGATAAAGGAACACTCTTGTGCTGTTGGTGGGAACATAAATTGATACAGCCACTATGGAAGACAATATGGAGATTCCTTAAAATACTAGGAAACCACCATATGACCCAGCAACCCCACTCCTGGGCATAAACTCTGAGGAAACCAAAATTGAAAAAGACACGTGTATCCCACTGTTCACTGCAGCACTATTTACAATAGCCAGAACACGGAAGCAACCTAGATGTCCATTGAAAGATGAATGGATAAAGAAGCTGTGGTCCATATACACAATGGAATATTACTCAGCCATACAAAGGAAAGCATTTGAGTCAGTTCTGATGAGGTGGATGAATCTAGAACCTATTATACAGATGAAGTAAGTCAGAAAGAGAAAGATAAATATTGTATTCTAATGCATATATACAGAATCTAGAAAAATGGTACTGAAGCATTTATTTACAGGGCAGCAATGGAGAAACAGACATAGAGAATAGACTTATGGACATGGGGAGAGGGGAGGAGAGGGTGCGATGTATGGAAAGAGTAACGTGGAAACTTACATTGCAATATGTAAAACAGATAGCCAAGAGGAATTTGCTGTATGGCTTGGGAAACTCAAACAGGGGCTCTGTATCAACCTAGAGAGGTGGGATGAGGAGGGAGATGGGAGGGAAGTTCAAAAGGGAGGGTATATATATATATATATATATATATATATATATATATACCTATGGCTAATTCATGTTGAGATTTGACAGAAAGCAAAATTCTGTAAAACAATTATCCTTCAATTAAAAAATAAACAAAATTTTTAAAAGTGATATGTTAATATTAAAACTTCAAGTAACCATTCAAGTACATCAATGCTAATCATCCAAGAAGAGAAAGAATGTGGGTTGATGGTTTGACTGGCACACGCTGTGATGTGAGGTAGCGTGTGAACGTGACTTTATATACTGAGTCCCATTCCCACATGGGCAGTGTGAGGAGGTGTTGAGACAACCAGTGAACCACCAGCATTTGAACACTGGCTTTGCTACTTTTTAATCATGTGGCCTTGATCAAATCACTTAACCTCTTCTTGTCTTATTCTCTTCCTCTGTAAACTGGGGCTAAGAATAGTACTACCTCACAGGGTCATTATGAGAATTAGAGGAGTTCATGGTTATAAATGACTTAAAATAAGCCTGGCACCTGGTGATTGCTATGTGTGTTTGTTAAATATAAATCAGCCAATAAAAAAAAAAAAACACTTTGGGCAGAAGCTATTTCATTTTCAATTCTCTTTCAGTCCTTATGATGCAGTCAAGGAGAAAGTTTCTATCTGATGCTGAAATAACTTGAAAACTTCTCCAGTCTTTGCTAATCTCCCCCTGCAACAGAAAGATAGTATCTCAGGCGTCAGGTTTTGCCAGAAAATAGTATTGCATCCTCTCTTAATAACACGGTTTTAGTGCCATGGAACTTCCTTTTATTGTTTGTGTCAAGGCATTCTGATTTTCCATTTATGCCAGTAATAAATAGTTTCCTTTAAAATGAAATTTAGTAAATGTTTTGAATCAACGTAAAGAAAGTCAGTCATTTATATTTAAAGAAAGCAAATGATTAAACAGAGGGCAACAAAAACAACAGCAAAAACCAGTAGTTCCTCAAAGACTGCAGTTTGGAAAGATTTGGGTGTGAGCAAAGGCACAAGACTATAATTCAAAGGGAAGGAAGGACCTGGTTCTATTCATCAACACTCTGCCTTTTACATGGTTTTCACACACACTGGCCTCAAGCTCCTTCTTTATCCATCTGGGCAAAGTGCATGGTTTTGTCTGCCTTCCAAAATCACCACTTGTCTAAGACACACTGTCAGATAGAAGTGGGCAGGGAGTGTAAGCACTTTGCACTGTTGCTTGAGTGGACCTCTTCTGCCGAAAAGTGTTTGGTCCAGCTATCTGAGGAGTTCCACTAATTGCCTCATTAGGCAATCTCAACGCAGAAACAATATTTAAGTACATCAGTGTAATTCTTGGGTATATGTAGGATTTAATGGCAGATGAAGCCAAATGAGCTGAAATGGAAAATTTATTTCTTTTTTAATAAACATTCTTAAATTCTCATTTAAAAAAGACAGTAGATAATTCATGCTTTTTAGCAAGACATAGTCTTTCCTAAGTTGCTAATGCTTCTGAGCTGTTTAGAGAGACTTTGAAATATTATCTGCAAATTATTTTAACATTTTCTGAGCATGGGATATCTAATAAAAGCTTTACTTCCTCCCAAGTTAGTAGCATATATGAATCAAAACGCCATAGATACACAATAGTGTGTGATTTATATGTAATGTACATGTTCATAGTGAAGACTTGGTCCTTTTTAATATGTAAAGTGAAAGTTGCTCAGTCGTTCCCCATTCTTTGCAACCTCGTGGATTGTAGCTCTCCAGGCTTCTCTGTCGATGGACTTCCCCAGGCAAAAATAGTGGAGTGGGTTGCCATTGCCTTCTCCAGGGTATCTTCTCAACCCAGGGATGGAAACTGTGTGTCCTGCGTTTCAGGCAGATTCTTTACCATCTGCGCCACTGGGGGAGCTTTTAATCTATAAGGTATCTTTTAATAATTATGTTGACAATACTCCAGTATGAGTTACTAAGATAAACATTTGGTTTTACAGTTGTCTGATGTCAGAATTGTCTCCAAGTCAGGGGACAGAGAAGAATAAACACTGGTGGGGCCAGAGAGGCAATCTGCTGTCATTTCTTGGTTAATTGATCATGTGAAGGAAGGGTGACCAGGGACAAAAGCTCCCACAACCCCCTAAAACTCAGTGTGTTCTGATATCTGAAATTCCTCCCCATTTTCATCTCATTGTATCTACCTAGTCTCCAACACCTAATGACTTCACACCGAGATCGTTGCTGCAGTCTCCAAACTGGCCTCCTGATGTTAGTCTCTCTCCACCTCCCGCCCCACCTCAGCTTGCTCTCTGTGGGGCACAGTCCTGTCCCCACCTGCATCTCCTTCCTCTAAAATCTTCTCTGGTTCCTCACTGCCTTAGGATGGAGCCCTGCAGCCTGAGACTTGCTTTCATCATATGTAGCAATCTGGCTTCAGCTGTTTTCCAGCATGTTTTTTCTCTTCCTAACACTGTACTCTCTGCTCCAACAAGGCTGTTCTGGAGTTCTCATCCTCCTCCTCCCCATTGGATCTTGCTCCCAGGCTTCTGGGGCTGACTTCCTACTCTGTGTCCTTCTTTATCATCTGCATTCCACTGTCCATTAAGCCAAAGCCTGGGTTCTACTTCCCACCACTGCAGCTTTTAAGAACAAAGCCAGTCCTCTCACTCAGCTGAATCTCTTTTCGGTGGTATTTTCTTTCTGTACCATGGATTGCTAGTTAAAGTTTTATGTGTTTATTGCCAAGTCTTTTTAAAAAAATAATTTTATTTATTTATCTTTGGCTATGTTGGGTCTTCTTCGCTGTGCAGGCTTTTCTCCAGTTGTGGCGAGTGGTGGGGCTGCTCTCTAGCTGCAGTGTAGGGGCTTCTTTTGTTGCAGAACATGGGCTCTAGGGCTCGCAGCCTTCAGTAGTTGTAGCTCCCTGGCTCTTAGAGCACAGACTCAGTAGCTGTGGCACAGGGGCTTAATTGCTCTGCAGCATGTGGGATCTTCCCGGATCGGGGATCAAACCCATGTCTCCTGAACTGGTGGGTAGACTCTTTACCATTGAGCTTTTGTATTAGCTCTGAAGCTACTAAGAGCAGAGACATCTCACGGGATTGGCTGTGCCTTGTGTATGAGAGCTGCTTATATGCTTATGCACCGGTGTGTAGGTGTGTAAGTCAGTTGATTAAGTAATCAATCATTTCATTAATTAGGGCTTTGCTAATTTGGTTTTGTAAAATGATCAGCTGCCATTTTGGACAACTGTTAGAAACTTCTGAATTTTTGAAGCGATTTCTGGGAAATACATGGTCTGTTACAAGAACTAGACTTTTGTGTTTGTCTTAGTTTTGAGTTTCCGTGGAATAGAACACAGAATGGTGGAAATGGGGATAGTCAATAAATGCTGAAAGAAAGAACCAGTGAATGGATGGCTGAGCAATGAGTTTGGTTTTCTGTTCTTGGTCTGCTCCTTAGGCCACCTTGTACATAAGACTTCTCTGTTCTATGCCTAAAACAGTTGATCATGAAATCATGTACAGATGCCAACTTTGTATTCACAGAAATATCTTTGACTAATAAAACATGTTAACCTTCATTATTATTGCAACCAAACCAATAAAAGATCTTTATGATCATATTGCTGAAGTTGTTACTATCTACCACAAATGTATATTAGGGTCATAAAAAGAAAATTACCTGTTTTTGGATGGGATCTGCTATTCGACAACTTACTTTGAAGATATATGTAAGCCCACTGCTGGTAGAAGAATAAATTGATAGAGGCTTTCAGTTTACTAAGTTAGCAATATAAAACAGTCAACTTTAAAAGGCTGAATCCTCTGATCTCATAATTCCATTTAATAGAATTACAAAATAATCATGAATGTACCCAGAGATTTAATGTTGAAAATGTTCATCTCAGTCATTGTTCCACATACAGATAATTGGAACCTGTAAAAATACCTGATCATAAATTGAACAGATTGGGTAAATAATCTTTGATATAATGGAACATATGCATTTATTAAAAATAATTTTTAGGATTTTACATAGTAGTTAATAAAATGAAAAGAGATCCATGAAAAACTATATTGTTAAATGGAAAAAAATGTGACAAATAGTATATAGCCAATCATTCATCTTAACACAATAAATTATATGTGTATATTATATACATACATATACACCGACCCCAGTATGCTAAGAATAGTTATTAACTGTTGGAAGGTGGAATTACTTGAGAATTTTATTCTTTTTTGTATATATCTGTATATTCTAAATTTTTAGAATAGACATGATAGTTTGAATATATCACTACTATATATAAACTAGATAATGAATAAAGACCTATTGTAGAGCACAGGGAACTCTACTCAATACTCTGTAGTGGCCTATATGGGAAAAGAATCTAAAAAAAGAGCAGATATATGTATTTGTATGACAGATTCATTTTGCTGTGCACTTTAAACTAGCTCAACATTGTAAATCAACTATACCCCAATAAAAATTTAAATATATATACGTATATGATGTGTGTGTGAAAAATAAAAGAATATGGACATTTACTTAATGTTTTATTATCAATTTTAGTATATGTGCTGCTGAAGCGAACACAACTTAATGTTTTATTATCAAGCAACTTTTATTTCTTGGCTCATCATATCATAAAATGACATATTATTGCCAAACAAATACTTTAATAAAGTTCTGAGAGAAAGGTAAAACTACTCTGCCCTCAAAGAGCTTCAAGTTTTTAGCAATCTTATGTAGATCTAGGCAGTCAAGTTTAGGAGATAAAAAATAAAGTGTAAGCACACAAAAGTTTATTTTTTTAACATGGTCTTTTATTGTACCTTTGCAAAAGATAGAGATACAGAGATGCCAAAAATATAATTCCAGGGAGAGAATTCTGATACTTGTAACAAATATATTCTAAAATAGAGTTTACTGCAGTTGATAAAAGCCAAGGATCAGCTTCCTCTGGGAGGCAGATGGTGACTGTTTTCAATTACCTGGAGGGGCTTTGAGACATGGGGGATTCAATTTTTTGCAACCCAGAAATTTCAAATGCAGTCGGGACAAATAAAAAAATACTATACATGTCACTTGCTCTTTCTTCTTTTCATGCCTCTTCCTCTGTGTCTTTTTTCTTTTCTTTGGCTCTCTTGTCTTTCATCCTCTGCCTTTTTCATCCTCTGGCCTCCTAGAAATGACTGAGTTAATACCCACCTGAGCAAAGTACTCATGCATGACTAAAAAACAATAATTACCCTCCTTTTTCTAACTTTTGTCTCGCTGACATCTTTTATCAAGGTTTAGGTTTGAGGAGCCCAGTTTTCCCAGAGCGAAGTTCCACCCTGATTGAAAGTTAGCACTTTGAGGGGGACACTCACACTTTCCTGTCACTAGGGGATCATTTTGTGTAATGACTCAACTGACCTTTCATCATTTACTTACAGTGAACCCAATTCTTCCCAGACTATATGATGAGAAGAGTCTCAGAAGAGAACTATGGAAGTTCACCTTGGGCAGCTTTTCTGGAGGGCAAAAACGTAAGTGAAAAATGTTACTCTCGTCATCCCTTTCTTTGTTTTTCCTCCCAGCTCTATTAAGATGTAACTGACACGTAACATTGCATACATTTAGGGTATGCGATTTGGTATACAATTGCAAAATGCTCACCACAATAAACACACCCTTTTGTTGTTGTTGTTGTTGTTGTTAGGGTGAGGACCTTTAAGATCTACTCCACTAGCAACTTTCAAGTATACAGTACAGAACTGTTACTTATCTTCTCTCTTCCTCATGCTTTGCTAGCAGTTGCCTCTCTTAGCCGGGAGGATCCGATTCATTATTTACTTACCTCCTTGCAATATGGCAGGATTTTTTTTTCAGCAGAAAGACTGGGGAAGATGGTGGTGGGGCAAAGCAGTTCAGAAACACTGAGAAACGGCAGGTTCCAGTTTGGTCTTTTCAAGGTGTGGTTGCGGTTGTTATTTAGTCGCTCCGTCGTGTCCAGCTCTGCGACCCCGTGGACTGTAGCCTGCCAAGCTCCTCTGTCCATGGGATTTCCCAGGCAAGAATACTGGAGTGGGTTGCCATTTCCATTTCCAGGGGATCTTCCCGACCCAGGGATGGAACCCGTGTCTCCTACACAGGCAGGCAAGTGGTTTACCACTGAGGCAGTTGAGATCACCTGCAGTACCATGAGTGCCACAAAGGGGGTTAAGTGGCCACAGAGGAAGGAGTCAGATGGAGAAACAGGAAGATCTGATATGAGAAACCATGAGGACTTCTATCTGTATGGAAAATGAGAGAATCAGATATGTCAGAGTGTGCAAGCCGTATGAACAAGTGACAAGTGACAAAATGTAGCCATTTACCGCAGAAAGAAAAGGAAGTCTCTTGCTAGTAATAGTAGACAAAGAGCTTTTCTCAACTGAGAAGAGCCTGAAAGCAATTTGTCTTGGTAAGTTCAATTCACTCATCTCAACACCACTTGCCTTCCACCTGGATCCTTGCTTTCTTGCTGACACTGCACGCCATCTGCAGTCAGCGGTTGAACTGCAGGCTATAGAGACTAAGCTCACTGGTGGAACACGGTTGCCCTGCTTTTGCAGAGGGCCGTGTGGGCTTCCTTTGGCCTCTGAGAATCCCAGCACATTGCTGGGAAAGCTTAGGGTTAACATTTCCCGCATTGAGAATGGTGTCACTTAGGCTCTTAGTTCCATCTATTTACACAGTGGGAAGCTTTGCATTTGGTTGTAAAGAAGAAATGCCCCAGTAGGTTTTCCTTCTCTGCAGAGAAAGTGTGCGTCTGGCCTTTTGTGGGTCAGACAGAAAGCAGCGGGGCAAACTGAAGGAAAAGGGACTCCTCCCAGGTGTCCTTGACCATGGCCTCTAAGGAGGAGCCAGAATTTGCCAGTGTCTACAATGTATATTTAATCCTGCTTTATTCTACATCAAACTGATAAATGTTGATATATTCTTTATGTTATTTACCTATCTGTTTACTCTGCTGTGATTCCCCCCCCCCCCTCTGGGATTTGGACGCATGAATTACTGTTTTCCTTAGTTGCTTTAGGCATTTCCCATTAGGCTGCATTTTTCTAAGATCCTGGCATGCTCACTGGGGCTGAGTTTGGAAAAGTACCTGAGGAAGAAGAATCTAAAAGAAGTGAATAGGAATGGAAGAGGGTCAGCAGTAGAGCACCTAGGCTTGGAAGCCAAGTGAGTCAGAAATAGTTCAGAAAAAGCGAACTGGAAGCCAGCCCTGTGATATTATTTTGACTCTCTCCAGCATGGTGTTTGAGGTTAAATCAAAGCCCATTTTGCTTAGGAGGGATGGCGCTACTGGATCTGAGAGCACTGAGCAGTCCATACAATTTGGGGGAGTGATAAATGTAAAGGTTCATTGCTGTTGCACAAAACCATCATTGTTATTTCAAGCTAAAGTTTCATTTGGGCTGAAAGAATTGTCCATTGCCTGGAAATAACTGCTGTAGCCATGGCCAGCACCCGTCAGCAGGAATATCTGCCAACTGCTTTCCTTGGGGAGCAGTTCTGCGTCTTGGGGAAAGCACAAATTTTATTTTATTATTTTATCTGGCCAGCATCCTTGTTTAAAGGGAGCAGTGGTGGATACGGGAGTGTCTTTTTGTTTTGTTGTTGTTGTTTAGAATGATGGTTCACAAACTTCAGCAAGTATACAGATCACCTGGGACCTTGTTAAATGCAGGTTCTGGGGCTCCACTCTAGAGACTCTGAGTCAGTGGGATTATAGTGGGACCAAGGACTCTGCCTTTTTAACCAAGACCTTAAGTGATGCTTGTCAAAGTGATGTGCAGACCACACTTTGAGAAACATTGGTTTGTGAATTTTAAACCAGGTTCATCTCATGAGAGAAAGAAGTCTTTTCTGACTTCTAACTGAAAATCCATTTATACAGTTAGATTTCTGTAGCTACTCCTTCGCCTAAGTCTGGCAGAACAGTGATGTTCTTAGTACATCTCACCAAGAGATGTCATGACAAAATGCTTTACATGATTGTATCAAAAACAAATAAGTGTTGAGTGTGGGCATCTTTTTCCTCCTCTCCTTCCTGAATTCAGAGTGCTCCAGGGCCGCAGCATTTGCCTGGTCAATGAAGATGTCAGCTTAGATGCTGCTCTGTCCTGGTCATGGGCCCTCCTTTGAAGTATGGGGTCTCTTTGCAATGGCACTGAAAACGTGGAGAGATTTCTTAAAAAGTTCAGAATTTTTGCCTCTGAATTACTTGATGTAGAATTATTTTTGTCCCAATACCAAGTGTTACTCTTGTTCCTTCTTGTTTTTTTGATACTAGAGTTTTGTTTAATGGAAAATTACACAATGGCAAAGTGAATCAGATGCTTGCAAACATTTTAGTGTAGAAAGAGATGTCTAGGTGGACACTGCAACGTGCTTGTAATGCTGAAGGTTTTGTTGGGAAAAGCCCTGGACCTAGAAGCTGAAGCCCCAGGTTTATGTGTTTATAAAAGGCAGTCAGTCTTTTATCTCTTTGAGGACTTTCACTCCAGGGAGAACAGGCATATTCTACCATATCCTAGGCCCCACCGTATCCTAAGCCCCACCATGAGCTGCTCGACTCTGGGCAAGTCATGTTCCTTCTCAGGGACTCCATTTCTCAGCTGCAAATCAAGGATGATACGAATCTACTGTGTAGGTAATTGTAAGGATAAAGTAGGTGTACAATGCTAAGTGAATATCAGAAAGTCAGAAAACAGTATATTTTATTTAAAAAATAACCCTAGGTCCAAATGTTGACATTTATCAACTATATGACAAATGGCAAGTCATGTCACCCTGGACCCAAAATGAGGAGAACACTGCCCACCTGGTTCAGGTGGTAAAAATGGAGTGAATGAGCTAATTAAATGAGGGCACTTTGTGGAAGAACACCACCACCCACAACCTATCATTATTTATGAACTTCTCTGAGACATGGAATACTGGATTACAGGGTCTTTTGTAAACATTTGGGGCCTCAGTTTACCATTTGAAAGGACACTTGTGTAAGGGGCTTGGTGCACAGAAGGGGCTCATCAAATATTTATTTCTTAGTGAATAATTTTCTGGCCACTCAGCTATTAAGGGACTGTTCCTCCTCTGAACCCTGAACAAGGACCTGTGTGCAAATATCGTAAATCCTTGACATAATATATGTCATATTAAGGGGATTAAAACTTCTTTTATACATTTTTGCATAGATGCTGTGTGTGTACATGCTAAGTCACTTCAGTCATGTCCAGCTGTGACTCTCATGGACTATATCTTGCCAGGCTCTTCTGTCCATGGGATTCTCCAGGCAAAAGTATTAGAGTGGATTACCATGCCCTCCTCCAGGGGATCTTCCCAACCCAGAGATCGAACCTGGATCTCCTGTGTCTCCTGCATTGGCAGACAGGTTCTTTGCCCCTAGCTCCACCTGGGAAGCCCTCACATAGATGCTATTCCTTTGCAAACTAGTTAATCTCATTCGAATAGAAATGGGAACCTTGGGGCCCTGCTTCAGTATCCTTGAGTCTATAACCCTTCTCTGACCTTTACCTGTCAACACTAGCCATCCCAAGGGGAACCATCCTTAGACATCACTCCCCTCCCTCCCGGCCCTGAATCCCATTTATTCTATTCTCTGGGCAGTCTTGGATATCAGGAAAACCCAGATGTTTAATAACAAGTGTTTTTGAAGCTGTTGATAATGAAAGACGGGGAGGTCTCAAGAAATTGTGGAATGGAAAGGCCGTTTATTCCAGCCCTGGTCTTATTCAACATCCTGCCTGCAACCCCCCACCATACTTCATTTTTATCTGCCACAGTAAACGTGCTGCGGATACCTGTGGACAGACACCCAGGCCAGGAAAAGGCAGTGTTTGTGCACTCATCTTCTAATAAGGTCAAAGGCTCAATGTATTATACAGCTCCGCGGGCAGCCAGACTCATTAGAGCAGGTGTGGGTGTGGGGTCTGTGCAGGGTATTCAGAGCTGGCAGCTTGATTTGGGGTCTATGCTTAGTGTGTGTCCAGTCTTCTCTTCACAGAACCTGAATTGGGTATGTGTTGGGGGAAGCACTAAAGTCTCCGAGCACCTGGGAGCCCCCAGGGCCCTTCGCCCTTCTGAATCTGAGGTTGGGTGTCTCCCTCAGGTTAACTGAAGCTGGAAGCAAAGCAAAATGCAAAGACCCTGGTGCGGTTTGCAAACCCCTGGTCTCGTTCCTTTACCAAATCCTGCTGCTACCGCCTCCCAGGCTACGGGTGGGTTTTCCGGCCAAGCATAGGCTGTGGAGGGCAGGTGAGGAAGGGCATTGGGCAGGAGCAGAGCCCAGCAGGTTGTATTTTGGTGCATGGAATGAATAGCGTGAGGCTCGGAGCTCAAGGCCAAAGCCTGACAGGCCTGACAGGCCTGATTGTCGTCTGTGTGAGCCATGCTCGGCGAGGGGAAGTGACTAGGCGAGTGATTGATTTGTTTTGCTGAGGCGCCTTTGTGGTCTTCTGGGTGGATTTCTGGCCCCACCTCTCAGCCTCAAAGCCCTTGCTTTGCCTGCTGTTGCTTTTTTATTTGGGGGTAATGAAAATTTGTTCTAAGCCTTCCCTTTCATCTGTACGTGGCAGGCTGTCACAGAGAAACGAGCCATTCGGCAGCCTCACTCCTGTCCAAATTGCTAAATGTTTTTTTCCAATTGCTTCCCTAATGGGCCGGGATAATGGGAGCGGCATGCTCTCTGCCCACGCTGGAGATGCCAGCGCAGTTGTCCAGCACACATGTGTGGTGGGCACCGGGCCCCTCTGTCCATGGCTGGCCAGCCCCTCACAGCTGAGCGCCAGCTCGTACACCTGCCCCTTGGCCCTGAAGGGGCCAAGGGCTCAGCACCCAAGGAAAGGGCTCCTGACCTGGCCCTCATGGCGTGGCCATCCCCGCAGGTGAGGCTTTGCCAAGACAGCAGGGGGTGGTGGGCAGTCCAGGCCAGAGCCCCAGACCCGGGGCTGCTAACGGCTCAGCCAGGCCAGCTTTTTATGGACTCCAGTTGCTGCCTTTCGGAGGGGCTGGCCCCACAGCTCCCCACGGCCGGCTGTTCCATGGGCTGGATGCTCAACTGTGGCTGACCCACAGCTTTATGAGCCTAAGTGCTTATCCAGGAACAGAAGTGAGGAGGTTGTATGTGATAAGAAAATAATTTGCCAAAACTGCAACAATAAAGAGGGCCTGGTGGGATCTCTTAGGGGATGAATAGCCCCGAGCAGCTGCAGATTTCTCTCTGCTTTCACAATTATTTTCATTTTTACAACAACTAAAAGCTAAATGCTTCGTACACGCCTGATGAATCTTGCTTCGGCTTCCAACCCAAACTTTCCTTCTCTTTCTGGGAATCTTCACATCCGCACAGCCTGGACAGAGTGTTCCTTGGCATCGAGGCTCCAGCCGGTCCGCTCCTTGGCCTGCTGACAGCTGCGGCATGGCTCTTTCTAGTGTTGCCCCTCGCCTTCCAGCCCCACCACCCCCAACAACCCTCTCACACAGAGCTCCAGTTGTACCCTCTGGGGCTGCAGAACAGGTGCTCCTATGACTGAGTTCTGGAGGCTGGGAGCTCCTTGTAAATCACAGCAGTTGCTCCATTGACAAGGGACTTGCGTTCCTGTTGAGAACAAACAAGGCAAGCACATTCCTGCCTCCTCACGTGCTTCCTATATATGGAAGGCACCCTCCAGGAAATACCCACTCCTTCTTTTGGCAGTGCTGAGTGTTACCGTCGGTTGCATTTTTAAGCATCCGACACTGTGCACCTTGGCTATATTATGTAGAAGGCAGGCCTTCCCATTCCACAGAACAGGTCCAGATCTTGGCTTCATCAGAAAAGAACCATGTGACCTAAATCCTTGTCTCCTCCTTGCAGTGAGGATAAACTATCAACCACCTCACTGCACTATAGATGCTCTTATTAAAGGAAATGAGAAAATAAACATAGAGCCCTTGACAGGGTGCTTGGCACCTTATTAACACTTAACACATGCTAGCTGTAATTATTGCATTTTTTCCCCCCAATCACTACCTATCTAGTTTGGAATATACATGTACAACCAGAATGACAGCAAGAGAAAGCATGTATGTATCAAAGGAATCTACTGAATGGTGAAGACCACAAGAGCTTTGCTAGAGATAGAGGCCGTCACTAGGGGACAGTTTCCCAAGTTTGTCTCACAATGAGACTCTCCTGGGGCACTAAAGATACCAACCCCAGGACCTTCTCCTGGAGATTATGGTCCATTCAGTCAGGGTTGGGCCTTGGAAGGCTTTATGGCTATGAGAACATTATTTACAAAGATAATACATGAAAAGCACCATCTAGAAGATGTATTATATGAGCCACATGTGTACTTAAAATTTTTCCTAGTTGCAATATGGTAGAAAGTAAAATAAGAAAGGTAAGATTAGTAATGTATTTTGTTTAACTCAAAATATTTAAAAGGTATGATGTCAACATGTAACCAATACAAAAAACTTTCACAAGGTATTTTACATTCTCTTTTTCAAATTAAGTTTTCAAACTCTAGTGTGTACTATACACTTTTAGCATATCTTACTTTGGCCCCTAAAATTTCATCAAGAACATTTGATCTATATTTAGGATTCATAAAATTTACAGTTGAAAACAGTAGATTTGCATATCCAAATTGTCCCAAATATGCTTAAGAGTTTCCCAATAACTGAATTCAGTATTCATTTTAAATGAAATTAAAATCAGTAATTCAATCCTTCAGTCCCAATAACCACAGTAACTCAAGAGTCACATGTGGCTGGCTGGTGGCTACCATATTGGGATGGCACAGATCTAGACAGATAATAATTTACAGTAGTCAAGGCCTTTTCTCCCTTATTATGTAAAGATTTTAGAGTCAAGGGAGGATCCCAGTCAAACAGCAAAGTGTTTAGTGGGAGCAGAAGTTCTGTGTCAGGAGCAGTGGAAAGTGACTCTAGTGAAGGGGAACAGACCAGAATCTAGGTCAGTGTTGTCCTAAGTGAAGGAGTTCAGAGTTTATGGAAGAGTCAGCCCACATCAAAGATGGCTTTCGAGTAATAGAGTGGTGTGTATTACAGAGGTATATATTAAAGCATGCCTCAAGATTAACTTGACTGGGTTTACTGGGACAGGTAAGAGAATGGAAATGTGGGGATTAGTTGATAGCAATAATATTAGAAAGGAACTTACATGAAAAATACAACAAAATTAAAATAGAATGTTTCTGATGGGAGAGGTTGGAGAAGAGAGAGTAATTTAGGACTTTTTAAAGCTTTTTTTTTTTAAGTGAATGAATAAATATAACACTGCAACTAGGGAAGTCTAGAAGGAAAGCTGGTTCTGGAAAAAGCTTAGCTCAGCTCGAAGATTTGGACTCAGTGTTAGGCTATCTAAATAGATGACTTCACACTGTAATCATATATTCTATAATACAGAATAGACAGAGTAAAACCGAAGGCCAAGATGTAAAGCTTGGAGAATGTCAAGGACACAGATTCAGTTCGCAGGAGCAAGCAATCTAGCAGCAGAAAGAGAATCAGAAGATTAGTGCTATGAAAGTCAGAGGAATAAAGAGCTTCTGCAGGAAGGAAGCTGTCAGCAGTGGGGGAAAGGGAATATAGTAGGGTTAAAGGGAATGGAAACTGAGAACTGGAGCTAAGAATTAGGATATCAATAAAAATATGGAGAGGTCAATTTTACCGGAATGATGGAGAGTAGAAGAAATATTGTCAGGAGATAGGGAGTGAGAAAGTTACTTTAAAGTAGAACTGCATTTAGAGCTTGGGAAGTTACTAGGAAATAGTAGATATAGCCTCAGGACTCAAGGGACCATTGGGTACACGTTTTACCCAAAGTCACTCATCTGATGGCTGGGATTTTAGGCAGAGGTGGAGGCAGTGAGAGGATATTATCTAAGTAGTAAATGAGCCTTGCAGTCTTTGCTAACTCATACTGTGGGTTTTGTCTCTGATGAGCCAATTCTTTCCTCTCATTTTCAGTGGTCTGTCGCAACCTACCAAAGCCCTCAAGGAGTTTTTGTAATTCTGCCTTCTCTGTTATTAAGTTTTCCTTTCTCATTCAGAAAAGTTCAATGTTACCTATGCAATCTTACAAGAAGATTCTAAAGTTCCCTTTTGTTGCATTCATTCATTTATCCATTCTTTCTTTCAACAAATTTTAATAGAGTTCCCATGACATACCTTGTTCTAGAAATTCAAGATACAGTGGTGAAAAAGTTTTCTTCTTTTGTAGAACTGTTAAAGTAGATGGATAGATAAGCGTATAGTGTAAGATGATTTTGTAATAATAATGTCTTGGGGCTAGGAATCTGAACTAGAGAGTTCAGATAAAGAACACCTTCTGAAGGAAGTGATATTTGGGTTCATTCCTAGGTGACAGGAAGGAGTTAACCATGAAGATTTAGGGAAGGGGTGGGGATGGGAAATAAGCGCAAAGCTTAGCATCATCAAGGAGTTGCAAGAAAGCTAGTGTAGCTGGAACAGAGTGAGCAAAATGAAAATAGACTGGAAATTTACTTCTTTTAAAAAAATATTATTTATTTGTTTGGTTGTGTCAGGCCTTAGTTATGTCACATGGGATTTTTCGTTGCGGTGCACAGATTCTCTAGTTGTGAGGCACAGGCTTAGTTGCTCTGCCATGTGTGGGATCTTAGTTACCCAACCAGGGATCAAATCCAGATCCCCTACATTGCAAGGCAGATTCTTATTTTTATTTTATTTTTAATTGGAGGATGATTGCTTTACAATGTTGTAATGGATTCTGCCCCAGAACAACACGAATCAGGCATAGGTATACGTATGTCCACTCCCTCTTGAACCTCCTTCCCACCCCTCTTGGTTTTCACAGAGCACCAGGTCAAACTTCCTGTGTTATACAGCAAATTCCCACTGGCTATATATTTTACATATGGTAATGCAAATGTTTCAAAGCTACTCTCTCAGTTCAGAGTCCCACCCTCTGCTTCCTCTGCTGTGTCCACAAGTCTGTTCTGTTTATCTGTGTCTCTATAGCTACTGTGCAAATAGGTGCATCAGTACTATTTTTCTAAATTCCATATACATGTGTTAATATACAATATTTCTTTTTCTCTTTCTGACTCACTTCACTCTGTAAAGCAGATTCTAGATTCATCCACCTCACTAGAACTGGCTCAAATGCATTCCTTTCTATGGTTGAGTAATATTCCACTGTACATATGTACTACAACTTCTTTATCCATTCACTTGCCTATGGACATCTAGGTTGCTTCCATGTCCTAGCTATTGTAAATAGGGCTACAATGAACATTGGGGTACATGTGTCTTTTTGAATGGATTCTGCTGGGTCATATGGTAGTTTTAGGGCTTCCAGGTGGCTCAGTGGTAAAGAATCTGCCTGCCAGTGCAGAAGATGCAAGAGGTGTGGGTTTGATCCCTGGGTTGGGAAGATCCTCTGGAGGAGGAAATGGTGACCCATTCCAGTATTCTCGCCTGGAGAATCTCCTCTGTCCAGAGGAGACTGGTGGGCTACAGTCCATGGGATCACAAAGAACTGGACGCGACTGAGCGACTGAGCACAAACACAAGGTAGTTTTATTCCTAGTTTTTAAAAGAAATCTCCACACTGTTCTCCATAGTGGCTTTACCGATTTACATTCTCGATCAAGGCAGATTCTTAAATGCTTGGCCACCAGGGGAGGCAAGGAAGTTTACTTCTGAGAGATAGGTATGGCCGGGTCTTGTTGAGACAGGACGCCAGGCAGTCTGAACTTTAAGTGCAATAGGAAGCCCTTGCGGCAGGGGGCTGGGGGGGCGGGTAGTGGTTTAGAAATGAAATAACTTGGTCTATTTATGTTTGTAAAAGATGATATTAACCACATGGATTAGTGGGAGGGGTTGACAAAAGTATAAGCCGTTGGAGGGTTGTGATCAGGGGGATGACATGATTGCCTGAACTGCCCAGTAGGGCATGGATTATGGTGGAGCTAGGAGACAAGAATAGAGGCAGAGAGGGCATTATATTGCAGTAATCAGGGTGGGAAAGATGATGAGAATTTACACTGGGAAAGGAGCAGCAGAGGTGACGAAAGTGGACAGAGAAGAGTTCACTTTGGAGTACAAGCCAACGGCATTGGCTGAAGGATTGGATGTCTGAAGTCAATAAGGAGCCTAGGCTATTTTATTTTAGCAAATTGATTGGATAGTTGTATCTCAGGATACAACCCCAGGACAAATGCTCTCATTGTTGTGATCTTTGTACTGCCACTACCAAGAGGGGCCCATTGTTCCCAGGAAATCAACCCAGATCATTTAAACTGAAAGTGTAAGTAGGAAAAAGGGTTTCAAATGAGTCGTAGTCATATAGAGGTTTATCATATCATCTCAATATTTCTGAATATTTGAAAATATCTTTAATTATTTTTTTAATAGAATGACATAAAGAATTCCTCTCAGCCAGTTGTACCAATTAGAGGAATAAGAGTTTTTCCCTGATTTTTTGAAATAAATACCCACTGGGGAACTTGCTTGAAGTCCTAGGTAGAAAAGTCCCTTCTTGGCCCACTGAGGTACTTTCAAGGGCAAACTGCAGCTGTGGTTTAACAGGTTTACACGCTTCTCCCCAGCTCATGTCTGGAAGAGAGAAAATTAATAGTAGGGGAATTAAATGGCTACCAATTTGTGAGCACCCTGTCCTAATACGTTTATTGATTTTGGGTTCCGGTTTAGTGCTTGAGCTGTCTCTATTCATCAAACTTTCCACATAAGGGCATAGATCATCTTGGGAGGGGGAGGGGAGCTAGCCTGCCAGGACTGGAGATGGAAATGTAGAGACTGTGGGTTCAAATCCACATTCCATGCAGATTGACCTGGGACTCTGAGTAGCAGTCTTTCTGCTGTTTTAGTGTCCCCAGTAAAGATAATATTGATCACTGATTACCTCATAGTATATTTAAAGATGAATTTTAAGTCACAACATTGAAAGACAAAATAGTATCCACTGCTAATATTTAAAGAAGGACCACATACACAATAGAATGTTCTTCTAATTTTTAGATTGCTTTGTATCTCAAGGGAGATGTTAGGATGGGTGGATGAGAGCTAGGAGAATATATCGTCTGCTGAAAGACATTAACAATTCCTCAGGTAGGTCCAGGATGCTCTGTACATAAGGGTGATCAAGGAAATTTCCCACATCCTTCTTCTGATAAAACTGTTTGCTCTTGTGAAAAGTCTTGACAGTGGGGAGATCAGGAAATTATAACATTAAGAGGTAATTAGTGGAGATGTATCTCTAAATGAAAGATAGTAATTAAAAGTGCAATGTAAAACATTAATACCATTTTTGAGGGGTTGAGGTTGTGATTAAAACACTCCATCTAAGAACTGGGTGATCATTGTAGAGTTATAATTATCAGGTGCAAAACAGTTTTATTTTGGTTTACTCCTAGTACACTAGACACACCTCATGAAGTAATAAGTAATTATGGTTCTATCCTTTGTACCAAATTGACCTGGTACAATATGTATTCACATTTAACCAGAAACATTTCTTATTCTTAATGAACAGAGCTTTCTTGGGGTAAAGTATTTGGCAATACCTATGAAGAATCTTAAAAAAATGTTTTAAGACTGGATCATTCTTTGATTCAAGTAATTAGAGACACAAAGGTGTAAATAAAAGTATAGTTAATGAAATACTGTCTATGGAAAAACTGACATTTTTTTTATAGTTCCAGTAGTGGATGACTTATAGAATAAGTTATGGTTTGTATATACAATGGAATGCTACACAATCATTAAAAATGTACATTGAGTACAATTAATGATATGGGAAACTGTTCCTGTTATAATTACAATATTAAGTAATAAAAGGAAGTTCTGGAACTGTATACATATCAAAATATGTTACATGGCTCAAATGTGTAAAAACAGAATATATGTTTATAATACAGATATATATATAGATAATATACCCATGTCTATAGTATATACAATACATGTATATTATATATATATTCATGGAATACATGTGTTTATGTACACATATGAACATATATATAAATATATGTAAATGTTTCTATATATATGTGTGTATGTGTGTATACATATATAGAAAAAAATTGGAAGCAAATATACCAAAAAGTTACTGTGATACAGTCGATGGTGAAATTATAAATGGAGTTTTCTTTATATGCCAAAATTTTAAAAATAAGCATGTTTTATTTTTATAATAAAATGTTAGTATTAATTTCTTAAAACACTATTGACACTACTGTAAAAAACAATATTGTAAAGTCAAGCTTTGGGTGCAGCTACCCCAAACTTGCACCTTTATCATGTGACCACTTGTTTATTTACCCATATGTGATCCTTTTTAATGTCAGAATTTTGTGAGACAGATTGGTGCCTCATCTCTGCAAAGCCAATTCTACTTGCTCAAGGAGAATATTCCTTGTTTATGCTGCAGGCAAAACAACTAGTATTTTTTTTAAACCTCAGGTCTATTGTGAAAATGAGCCATCTGTGGCAGCCGTGGTGTTTTTCCCAACCTAATAGCACCTTTCAAACTGAACTCTTGGGCTTTTCCAGGCGCTACTGACAGCTGCGGAATGATTATGTACATTTTTGATATAAGCTGTTATAAGATGGAATACTAAGAAATCTTGCATATATATGTAGTATGGGGAAAGAAAAACGAGAATAAAGCCAACCTTGTGGTTTGGTTTCTAGAGTCCACAAGACCATCTTGCTGAGTAATGCTTGGTTGAGGTAACATGGCCCCATGACAAAACTTTATCACTTTAGAAGTGGGAGCGAAGTCTTCCCCATCAACACTTTCTGGAAATATGTAAGAGGCACATAGTATGTGAGCACATAGTAGGTACACTCAGTTCAGTTCAGTTCAGTCACTCAGTCATGTCTGACTCTTTGCAACCCCATGAATTGCAGCACGCCAGGCCTCCCTGTCCATCTCCAACTCCCGGAGTTCACTCAAACTGATGTCCATCGAGTCGGTGATGCCATCCAGCCATCTCATCCTCTGTCGTCCCCTTCTCCTGCCCACAATCCCTCCCAGCATCAGAGTCTTTTCTAGTGAGTCAGCTCTTCGCATGAGGTGGCCAAAGTACTGGAGTTTCAGTTTTAGCATCAGTCCTGATGAACACCCAGGACTAATCTTTAGAATTGGCTGGTTGGATCTCCTTGCAGTCCAAGGGACTCTCAAGAGTCTTCTCCAACACCACAGTTCAAAAGCACCAATTCTTCGGCACTCAGCCTTCTTCACAGTCCAACTCTCACATCCAGACATGACCACTGGAAAAACCGTAGCCTTGACTAGACAGACATTTGTTGGCAAAGTAATGTCTCTGCTTTTGAATATGCTATCTAGGTTGATCATAACTTTCCTTCCAAGGAGTAAGCATCTTTTAATTTCATGGCTGCAATCACCATCCGCAGTGATTTTGGAGACCCCCCAAAATAAAGTCTGACACTGTTTCTACTGTTTCCCCACCTATTTCCCAGGAAGTGATGGGACCGGATGCCATGATCTTTGTTTTCTGAATGTTGAGCTTTAAGCCAACTTTTTCACTCTCCTCTTTTACTTTCATCAAGCAGCTTTTTAGTTCCTTTTCACTTTGTGCCATAAGGGTGGTGTCATCTGCATATCTGAGGTTATTGATATTTCTCCCAGCAATCTTGATTCCAGCTTGTGCTTCTTCCAGCCCAGCGTTTCTCATGATGTACTCTGCATAGAAGTTAAATAAGCAGGGTGACAATATACAGCCTCGATGTACTCCTTTTCCTATTTGGAACCAGTCTGTTGTTCCATGTCCAGTTCTAACTGTTGATTCCTGACCTGCATACAGGTTTCTCAAGAGGCAGGTCAGGTGGTGTGATATTCCCATCTTTTTCAGGATTTTCCACAGTTTATTGTGATCCACACAGTCAAAGGCTTTGGGTTAGTCAATAAAGCAGAAATAGATGTTTTTCTGAAACTCTCTTACTTTTTCAATGATCCTGGAAGCCTCTTATTTTAATCAATGAAAGAATGAATGAATATTCAATTCAGGGAATTTCCTCCTTTGGGTGACTGGGGATGCACTGGTCCACCCTGCTTCCACCTACCCACTTGCCTTGGTGAGGAGCAATGCAGAAGCTCCTATGGAGAGAAGGAGGGAGTGCATCCAGCATCCTTATAATCTGGGGATAGGCATGTGGTGATGCCCTAGATATTTTGAGTAGCCCAAGGATTGTCAGCTTCTCCCATCTATAAATGCAAACGTTTGCCATCACTGGTGTTATTTTAGTAATATCACAGCCTCCTGGTTTCTCTGATTATACTGATTCTTCTAAAAGTTATGAGGGAAAACTTGCCACAGGCTTCTAAATACAGCAGGAAAGAAACATAGAGTAAATTTTGAGGCAAAGTAGGTTTGGGGCAGTCCTCAGTGGAGAGCCCAAGAGTTTCTCCTGGCGGAGTCATTTTCCCGAGGCTGTATTTCCTGCTCCCCTGCATCCTTAGAGTTTTGAAGTTTGGCAGCCTTCCCTTTGGTGGAAGAAAGCTGGAAGGAACTCTTGCTCATTTTCCTTGGCTTGTCAGTGTCACTCTGTACATCACTTTGCAGCTGAAGACATGGATCATGTGGGTCCCCCAACCCTCACTGCTGGGACAGCTGGAGAAATGCATAAGGTGGCCTCAAACTTAAACCCAAGGTTCCTCAGCTAGCTCGGCACTTCCACTTAATAGTGAAATATATCTTTCATAGTCCACAAAAGTATCCCTTCTGGGCCTTCTTTGTCTAAACTTAATATTTCCTGTATTAAGTCTCATAACAATCATCACAAGGAAGGTTGAATGCTAAAGAATTCAGAATCAATTAAGACTCCACCAGGAAATCAAAACCTTCTGTTAAGCTGTAAAATGCTGTGGGATGCATCGGTGTCAGCTGACAGCATTGCACCAGAGATGTATTGTGAAGCCTGGTACTCAAGGCCAAGTGTCTCGTTCTACAATAGCTACAATCCCCTCATCACATGAAGTTTATCAGTGCTAGAAGAATAGAATAATGAGTGATTATACAGCACCTTCAGTGATGGTTCTTTTTACTAATATTGATAGAAAAGATTCTTCATTCTTGTGACACTTTCACTGCTCTTTAGAAAAAGATTTCACAGTGACAATAAGGCCAGGTTATCCTGCAGTCAGTCATGAGTGTCTAATAGTGGAGTTCTTTTTTTAAGTGTAATTGCAAGATCAGTAGCTGCAGATGAAAGTACTATAGGATCTCAGACAGTGATGACCAGGGGAGCTCATAGTGGCTGAACACAAAGTCAAAATCTTTTTTTTGTTGTTTTTTGGTAGATTTCATTTATTTACTTACTTTTGATTGCAGTGGGTCTAGATTGCTGCCTGCAGGCTTTCTCTATTTGGCGTGAGGGGCTACTGTTCGTTGCAGTGCACAGGCGTCTCACTGCAGTGACTTCTTTGCTGTGGAGAATGGGCTCTAGGTGAACAGGCTTCAGCAATCGTGGCACAGGGGCCCATTAGTTGGGGCTTGCAGCCATAGAGCATGCAGGCTTGGTGATTGTGGTACATGGGCTCTAGTTGCCTGTGGCATGTGGAATCTTCCTCAACCAGAGATCCAACCCATGTCCCCTGCATTGGCAGGCAGATTCTTAACCACTGGATCAGTAGAAAAGTCCCAAGATCAAAGTCTTGATGAGCAGACACAGTACATAGGTCCCAGATAACAAGAAAGCATTTACCTTGAAATCGATATGTGAGCAGAACCAAGAGATTTTCACAGAAAAACAAAAAGTTGCCATCAGAATTCCTAATAATAAGAAATGAAAAAGAAAGTGAAAGTTGCTCAGTCATGTCTGACTCTTTTGCGGCCCCATGGACTATAGTTCATGAGATTCTCCAGGCCAGAATACTGGAGTGGGTAGCCTTTCCCTTCTCCAGGGGATCTTCCCAACCCAGGGCTCTAACCCAGGTCTCCTGCATTGCAGGTAGATTCTTTACCAGTTGAGCCACAAAGAGATGCCCAAGAATACTAGAGTGAGTAGCCTGTCCCTTCTCCAGTGCATCTTCCTGACCCAGGAATCAAACCAGGGTCTCCTGCATTGCAGGTGGATTCTTTACCAACTGAACCATCATGGAAGCCCTAAGAAGTTATGCTAACAAGATACCCAGTTTACCTGTATATACCTCCCCATCTAGAAAGTTCCAGGCAAGTCAAGGGGCAATGATGATGCAGGGAACAAAACTCTGAATATTCCTAGATTTAGAAATTCTGATACATGAGTAATAATGTCATGGGGAAATAAAATGCACTTCTGTTTCAAAAAGAATAGGCAACACTTCCTTCAACAATTGTTAATCGTTGCTTTTGTATTATTTTACATGAGGTTTAGAGATGGGACCTCCAGGTCCCTTCCACATACCAGACTGAAGAACATGACAAATGTATTAATAGCTCAGAGGTTCTGCTTGCTAAATGCTTGTCCACGTTGCCTGTACCGAGGCCATTGTTAGCCTGGCTTCACTATTTGCAGTGGGGTTGGGGTAGGGGGTTGCTCTCCTTTTGATGGGCCAGGCCTCATTTTTATTTCCACTTCTGGGAAGAACCATTTGGCTCACATGAAACTTTGTTGAGCTCTGTTAATGGGGCAGGCATGTTGTTTGGGGCTGGTAGGTAATTTTAGTAGTATAGAGGTGGTTAATTCCATTGCCAGGGATGCTGAACTCTCTACACGGTCAGTTTGCTGCGTGCTCACTTGGTGTGTGTACACAGAGCAGACTGCAGAAATACGTACCTACTCTCAACGCAGCATGCAAGCTGTTAGCAATCTTCTTTACATTACCTGAGGCCCACTCCATCACCCCTTTCACTTAATATGATAGATTGCAGGACGTAATATAGAAAAATGTAGTGTGTGTGGCATATAAACTCACAGTGCATATCGGATTTAATATAAAATGCACAGAAGCCACTTTGTAATACATAGTCAAAAAGGCTGCAAGCTGCTGTATTGATGCTGTGCCCAGTTCTGGAGAATAAGGCAGGCTTCCGGTGCCAGAAAAGAGCATAGTATTCAATTTCTCATCCAGTATAGAATATAAATAAAACATGGTGTATGGTAACACCGAACTGCATGAAATGATTTCCCTTAGTACATAAGCTTATAGCACCCCAGTCCTTGCTTCAAGTTGAATTTTCCCAGTTCTCTCAGACAGCAATCGGGGATTATATGACCTTCCACAGCAAGAACGTCCCACTTAACAGATTCTAGGGCTCCGCTGGGCCTCACGCTAATGGACAGCCATTAACCATCTTGGAACTCCCTACAATTCCCCGGAGCTTTGCAAGCTGAGTTCCTGGATCTCTCCAGAGTTAGGAGTTGACAGGCAGCTGTCAGTCAATTGGAAATTTCTTAAAGCTATACCCTGTAGCAAATAAAAAAGTGCTCATTGTTTGTAATGAGGAAAGATTATTGTGCCACCACTGATATGATTTAATAAAAACATTAACCCCGTGGATGTAGACTTCAGGTCTAGTCATTCGCACATAAATGCATATGTAGTATGAATTTCCTCATATTTATGGAGAGCTTTTAATTCATTTTGCTTTGCAGTTCTTAAAGACAGACAATTATGCTTCTATAACTGCGCTTTGAAATGAGTAGCTCTTAGCTATAGAAGTTCCCGGTTTCTGTGAAAGTCTGTGAAAATTAAACAAGCAAAGAAAGTATATTCTAATGCAAATTTAAAGATGTATTAATATTACTACTTTCATGAGGTTGGGTCTAAAGGGACACAAGAGGACTAATGCCAGAAACTTCTGAGATTAATTTTATCTTTTTTCTTCCTTCAATGTCTTGGGTAATTTACTATGTTGCTGTTTGCTTCAGTCTCCCCTATAGTAAGTGTGATTGGTAAATTTTTTGCATATTCTACATAGTCCATTGGTTGAAGTTCAGGTGCTATGTAAGAGAAAGCAAAAGCTTGAGAGGAAAACAGCAGTGCTTTTCTTAGGGTTCACTGTTGTTCAGTCACTAAGTCTTATCTGACTCTTTGCAACCCCATGGACTGCAGTACATTAGGCTTCCCTGTCCTTCACTATCTCCCAGAGTTTGCTCAAATTCATGTCCATCGAGTCAGTGATGCAATCCAACCATCTCATCCTCTGCTGCCCCCTTCTCCTCTTTCCCTCAGTCTTTCCCAGCATCAGGGTCTTTTCCAATGAGTCTGCTGTTCATATGAGGTGGCCAAAGTATTGGCGTTTCAGCTTCAGCATCAGTCTTTCCAGTGAATATTCAGGGTTGTTTTCCTTTAGGATTGACTGGTTTGATCTCCTTGCTGTCTAAGGGACTCTCAAGAGTCTTCTCTAGCACCACAGTTTGAAGCATCAATTCTTCAGTGCTCAGCCTTCATTATGGTTTATGGTTCTTTATGGTTCTTTAAGGCTTATACAGAGATGTAAATTTATCATTCTTTTGAGAACAACTCTCAAAACTGGCTGTGAAGCTCTGGTTCAGAGGGAATTTTAAGTGGCTACTGCTATCACTTTCATCTAGGTGATTAGAGTACAATGTCTTTCACCTTTCATATCACAAATCTTTTGTCATTCCTGATTCTTAAATATAGGAAATAGATATCTTAAGAACTATCCTCTCCAATCTGGGACTTTCACTGAAAGAGCAGATAAAGGACATAAATGAGTACTGAGATCCTGATGACTATGCTGACTTGTTGCTGATAACACCAGCCAGTAGATCGGCTTAATTAAAGTCATGGCCTTTTTATCATCAATTCTTACATTCTAAATGTCTCTTTCTTCTTCAAAATCAGAAATGATTTCTGACTGAGAATGTTGTAAGACCGGAGCAAAGAATTCATGACTCTCCTTCATTCAAATTATGTTAAATTTTTCCATATTTACTTAATGATTATCTCTATTATTATTGCTATTATCAAGTACATAATGTTTTTTAATTGTCTTGAGGGTGAGTTGCAAACATAGAGGGCCTTCACTCCTAAAAAGTTCTTTGTGCATGAAGAACAAGAACATCTTCTTACATTACAGTAAAAATATCAAAATCAAGAAATTAACACTGACAAAATGCTATTATCTCATCTATAGACCTTATTCAAAATTTTCCAGTTGTCCTAATAAAATTATCTTTATAGCAAAAGATAGAAAAAATTCTGGTTCAAGATTCTATCTAGGATCAGATATTACATTTAGTTATCTTGTCTCTTTAGCTTCTTTTAATCTTGAACAGTTCCTTACTCTTTCGTCATCTTTCATGACTTTGCCACTTTTGTAGAATGTCCCCCTCAGTCTGGGTTTTCCCAGGGTTTCCCCATCATAAGCTAAACAACTTGTAAGTGAAATTTTCTAAGGAAACGTTTGGAGGAAGTTCCCATTTTTATTAGAGACGCAATATTATCAGAGTCTAGTGTGAAAAGATATTGCAACCAGAACATGATCAGAACAAGTCACAAGATAGAAACAGGGTCACCCACAAAATTATCTTCATAACTGATCTAATACAGCTCCTGTCACTTATCCCCCTCACCTTCAAAGCACTACATTAAATCTGCTGCTGCTGCTGCTGCTAAGTTGCTTCAGTCGTGTCCGACTCTGTGCTACTCCATAGACGGCAGCCCACCAGACTCCCCCGTCCCTGGGATTCTCCAGGCAAGAACACTGGAGTGGGTTGCCATTTCCTTCTCCAATGCATGAAAGTGAAAAGTGAAAGTGAAGTCACTCAGTCGTGTCTGACTCTTAGTGACCCCATGGACTGCAGCCTTCCAGGCTCCTCCATCCATGGGATTTTCCAGGCAAGAGTACTGGAGTGGGGTGCCATTGCCTTCTCCAACATTAAATCTAGTATTCTGTTAAGACAATAGGCAAAAAGAGATAGCTCCTGAACATGGATACCTGAGCTTGGAATTCGGTATGGAAATGCATAACTCACAAATGAGGGCCATGCATATGTGTTTTGGTTTCTTGCATCACCTTTCATTATCTTAAGACTGAAAAGTTAATAACCCAGTATGTAATCATGCCATTATCAGTTTACATTGTAGTAAAGCCCATTCAAATGATGATTACATATGTTAATGAGTGTCGTTATAATGCACTACACAGTACATTACCTTCAATAAATATAATTGTTTATGCACTTTAATGAGGGTACGTAATGCCCCCAAACTAATGGTATTGACTGCATTGTGATTTATGGCTCTAAAACTTTGCCATTAGGAAAAGAAATCTTAAAAAACCTTTTATGTTTACCTAACTTTCTTTCACCCCCTAAAAGCTGCCACTCATCTCTCCCTCCCTCTGTTACAAGAAGAAAATAGCTCCAAGACGCTTCCACAATGTTCCCTGTCAATGCTTTTCTCAACCTGAAGAAGCAGGAGGTGGGTTCATTTAAAGGGTTTAATGAAGATCATTATGTTTACCCCTTAGTAAGGTTTAATGCATTATCTGGCAACAAAACTGATGCCACGTCAGAATTTTGGCTTCAAATCAAGTAACAAGGAATAAAAACATTGTTTGTTAAACTGCACACTAGGAACAGAAAAGAAAGCCATGGAGAATGTTTGGCTCAGGGTCCTGCATCAGACCAGGGAAGAGATCAAGATTAAATTGTCCCTGAATATGCAGACCTCCAGCTAGGGACAAAGAGAGAGTGGGTGGATTCCACACAGCTCATTCTAACCCCAAACTTCTTTCCCCTTTTCTTGGAACCTTTCTGTACGGAAAAATCTAGTCTCATCTTGACAATGAAGCCCTAATCCCTCATATCTGATGAATAAAAAATATAATTATTGTGCATGATGGATACTTTGTTTTTCAAATGAATATAGATACTAAAAACAATGACTTGAAATCTCCAAATCGACTTCATATTGCCTTACATTTTGGTTTTAGTGGTCTTCATGTTTCTAAGTAGACAGACATCATGTAGCTAATGTCTTCAGCAAAGATTTCATTAATAAGAGTTCTAGGAATTACTGATTAATACATACAAACACTAAAGTCACCACTTTTATGCAGAACCTGAAGCGGAACTCATTTATGCCAGTCATATAACCAGAATTCCTTTTTCTCCATCCAAGGAATAGAATCTCACTTGGAGCATTATCTGGTCTCTGGTTTCAGTGTGCATATTATCCAGCTAATTTCCAGCTTATCTACTATCTGGTTCTTACCCACAGAGCGTGCATATGAACGGTAATTGTGGTGTGACCCATCGCTCTCCATTTATCACATCCTTCAGCCCAGGGATAATACAGACTTCCTGGTGAAAAGCAAGGTTGCAGGAGGAACTTTCCCTCAATCACTGGAAACAGAGTTCTTTCACCTTTGGAAGCAAATTTGCATATGAGGTCTCTTGGTTTTTTCTCTCGCTACAGCATACTATCTGAAAGGATTTTTAGGAGTCTTTATGAATAAATAAAACTGTGCAACTTAAAGAAGAAGATTAATTCATCTAGATACTCTTAATGCCCAGTAGAAATGACAACAGGGGATCCATGCTGGCATCTTAAAAGGGTTTTTTGAACAATAGCAGTTTCTTGAAACAGATTCCCAGGATGGAAGGTAATCACTGGAGAAACTTTCTAAGGTTTACAATGGTGTCCCAAGTAGTTTGAAAGTCAGTAGTTTTGAAAAAAGGAATTGACATTGAGATGCAATTTGTGGTAAGATCTAATTAATTTTTTTGCTCCTAAGAATAATTTATTATTTACACTTCTTATTATATATGTATTTTAGCTTCATTAGTCTGCAATGCTGGAAAAAATTATACCTTCAAGTCCTATTTATCAAATTAATGGTGCAATTTCCTAGTGACACATTCCAACATTCATTAAACCAAGTACAGTAAAAATGCATTTAAATTAGATTAGTGTGATGTAATAAAGATTCCAGTGTAGGGGGTGATATTCTAGCTGAAGAGAAACACCCAGATTGAGTTGAGAGCAACTTTGAGATAATGCTTCAAATTGATTTTGGCACTGGTTAAGTGAAAGAATAAGCAGTGATGTCTCTCTCCTCTAACTGCCTCTGCTTAGCTATTGTTATGCTTTACCATGACAAGGGAAAAAAAGACTCAGGGATGTAGTACCATCATTCAGCAGAATGTCAAGCTATGCTCCGCCAAAGGCTATGATCGTAACTTGTCCTGAGCCTCTAGATTGTGACAGATTTGCTCACGATACAAATAAATACTGCAGACCCATTGTCATCATCAATTAGCTTATATTTGAGGATGAAAAGCACCAGGTACCCACCATTACATTACCATGCATATGTTCTCACTTGCAGCAATTGGGAAAAGGTTGTAGCTTGTATTATCTCACAAGCTGAAGAGGTTACATTTCCATGTTAAAAACGGTGAAACCCACATATGAAGAACTTTTCTCTTAAACACACATTCTTGTTGTTGTTGTTGTTCAGTCACTCAGGTGGGTCCGATTCTTTGCGACCCCAGGGACTGTAATCCACAAGGCTTCCCTGTCCTTCATCACCTCCCTGAGTTTGCTTAAACTCATGTCCGTTAAGTCGGTGATGCCATTCAACCGTCTCATCCTCTGTCGTCCCCTTCTTCTTATACACACAGTAGAAACACTTAAGCAATGCTATGAAAAATGTGTGTCCTTACACCGATATTCCTGTGCTATTATGTTGCAAGCCCTAGGAAACTCTGGAATGGCCATTGTCATTTACAATGTCAGCTAAATCAGAATCTGAATCCATAAGGCTAGAAGTCTTTGTAAAGAAATCCTGACAGAACTATCCAGAGTCAAGGGCGGTGCTGCCCTCTGAAATATATCCCATAACTTTTGCTGTTTGTTTGTTGTAGGCAATTCTTACTAATAGACATATCATTATTTTATTATTTTTTTTTTTGGACTGCACTGAGTCTTCATTGCTGTGTACCAGCTTTCTCTAATTGCAGTGAGTAGGGGCTTCTCTTGCTGGGAAGCATGGGTTCTAGGTCATGAGGGCTTCAGTAGCTGTGGCACAGAGGGTTAGTTTCCCCAAAACATGCGGAATCTTCCTGATTCGGATCAAACCCATGGCCCTTGCATTGGCAGGCAAATTCTTAACCAGTGGACCTCCGTGGAAGTCCCTAGACATATTACTAGTAGTTAGGAGAAATCAATGGTGGACACAAAGTGGGCAGCTCATGGTGGTCCACGTGACCCGAGCTGCCTGCTCTCAGAACCAGGGGTAAGGGAAAGAGTTGTTGAAGCACACTGGCCACAAGTGAGCTTCTCTGAATATTTGTGCTGCAGTGAGGGAGGGGGAAGTTGAGCAGAAAACACATTTCAGTTCTCTCTTGGCCTAGCTCAATACCAGATATCCAGCCACGTTCATGTATGTTTATCCACCCCCAAAAGAAGGATCTATGAGGAGGTCTCGGGAAAGAAATGAAAGTCAAAGAAATAGGTGTAATATGGAACGAACATAAAATGGAGGTTTTCAGTTTTAGGAAATATATCTGGTTCAAGAGACCAAGAAAAGCATAGATTTCAGAAGGCAGGAAAAAAGCAAGCAGTGATGTTGGAACAAATTGAATCATGGCCAGCAATCAGTTTACAAAATCCTTAGAAATGTGATGGATTGGCAACTCCCTGGGGAATTTGGCAATATGAACAACCAAGTTGAATAATTGACAAAAAAATATTTCTGGTCAGCCAGGACTACAGATTGTCCATTTTCATCTGTCAGGTCATCCAAAGATTGACAATCTGTCACTTAACTCTGCTCTCAGAGAGCCCAGAGCATCCTGACTCTGGTGGCAGGATTCAGTGATAGGATGAGAGAAGTTTGTGGTTACCACCTGCCTCTGGTTCCCGGACTTAAATCAACATTTTAAAATGAAGTTGGAGACAAGAATTCTATTTTTTTGGTTCTATTTTGTGTCTCTTTTTGAAAAAAAAAATTTATTTTATAAATTACCAGGCTAAAATGTGTGTTTCTTAAGGTGTGCAGCTTTATGAATTTTAATACATTGTATAAACTCATGCCATCACCCCTATAATCAGGACACAGAACAGTTCCTCGTCCCCTCACAACTCTTTTGCTATTTGTTTATACTCATCCCTTCCCTCAGCCCACTCTTTGGCAACCGCTGATATAGTCTCCATGCCTATAGTTTTGTTTGATGGAAAATGCCTTTGAATATAATTGTACACTACACAACATCTGAAACTGACTTCTTGTCTGTAGAATAATGCTTTGAGATTCATCCAAGTTGCTAATGTATCAAAAATTTGTTCTTTTTCATTGCTCAGTAGTGTTCTGTTATATGGATATACCACATCTTATCTATTCAACCACTGAAGAGCATTGAGTTGGTTACAGTTTTTGGCCTTTATGAAAACACTACTATAAATATTCAAGAACAGGTTTTTTTAAGAATATATGTATTCATTTTTCTAGGGTAGATATCCAAAAATGGAATTGCTAGATCATAGGTTAAGAGCATGTTTAAACTGCCAAACCATTTCCATAGTGGCTGTGTCATTTTGCACTCCCAGCTGCAGTGAAGGAAAATCCTGTTGCACCACAGAGTCACTATTTTTAATGTTAGCCATTCAGATTAAGTGTGCAGTTGTATCTCATCATGGCTTTATTTTGCATTTCCCTGATGACTAATGATTTCCCTGGTAACTCAGATAGTAAAAATCCACCTGTAATGCAGGAGACCTGGGTTCAGTCCCTGGATCAGGAATATCCCTTGGAGAAAGGGATGGCAACCCACTCCAGGATTCTTGCCTGGAGAATCTCATGGTTAGAGGAGCCTGGCAGGCTGTAGTCTGTGGGTCACAAAAAGTCAGACACAGCTAAGCACTAATAAGAAACACTTTTTCATGTGCTTTTTTGCCATCCTTATAGACTCTTGAGTGAAGGCTCTGTTCAAGTCTTTTGCTGACTTTTCAAAAATACTTATTAAGTAACACATGATGTAACGCTGCCACGCTTTTATAGTCCTAGAATTTCAAGCTCCAGCAGGCCAGGGTGTTTTCTTGCATGGCTCACTGCTTTACATGTAGCTGTTTATTTTTGAGTGCACTGGGTCTTCACTGCGCATGTACACTTTCTCTAGTTGTGGTGCTTGGGCACCACATTGCCACATTTCCTGGCTTCTCCTGTTGCAGAGCACATGTTCTGGGGCATGTGGGCTTCAGTAGTTGTGGCTCCCAGACTCTAGAGCACCAGCTCAGTAATTGTGGAGCAGAGGCTCAGTCGCCCAGAGGCATGTGGAATCTTCCCAGACCAGGGATTGAACCAGTGTCCCCTTTATTAGCAGTCAGATTCCTAACCATTGAACCACCAGGGAAGTCCTAAAGCTTTTTTTTTTTTTTTTAATGCTCTGAGAGTTCTTTGTAGATTCTGTTTAAAAGTCCTTTGTCATGGCTGTGATTCACAGATAGTTTTCTCCCAGTCTGTAGCATGCAGTTTCATTATCTTAACATTGATATTCACAGATCAAAGGTTTTAAATTTATGAATCTTTTCTATGCTTTGTGTTTTAGGGATCACGTCAAACATCTCTTTGCATAACCCAAACCAGGAAGATTTCCTTCTACACTTTCTTCTGGAAATTTATCGTTTATGTTTTACATTTAGATCTGTGATCCATTTTAAAGTTACTCTTGAATAAGATGTGAAGTTGAGGTTTATTTTTTGCATATGGCTGTGCAATTACTGGTCATTACTAGTCATTCCCACTGCCTTAGTGGGTTGTCTTGGGGCTAGTGCACGTGAGAACAGAGGGAAAAGAAGAGAGAAAAAAACAACCACAAAAAACAGAGAAATCTACATTCTCTCTGAGCACTGGGAGCTTCCTTTTTTCACGCCTCCAGCCAGAACTAGAGGACTTCTTCTCAACCTCACTGTTTACTCCTGGCGTTCACTCCTGGTTTAAGCTACAGTTCTATCAGACTGAGGGATACTAGAGAGAAACAGATGGCTCAGTACCATTGGTTCAGTGATACTTCAAACCTGGTATTCTTCTCTGATTAGTCTGCCGCTATTTACTCCTTGGAGACCTCAAATATAAGCTCAATGCATTCAATTCAGGTTTTATAGTTGTATTCAGGGGGAGGGATGGGCTAAAGGTGCCTATTCCCGCTTACCTGGAGCTTACTCATCTTTATTTTATTGCTTCTGTCTGGTGCATTTATTTCTTCCTCTCCTATCCCCTTTCTCATCACCTCACCTCAAAGATCATCATTAAAATTCAGGTTGGGTTGTTCAAAATACTTCATTTGTCTGATAGATTGATATTTTCTCATGAAAGATTAGGTCTTTTAGCTCATTATTTTATTCGTGGTTTTTGACCTATTTGTAAAATAATGCTGAAGTGTTCTTTTCGGTTTGCAAGCCTTGCAGCAAATGTTAGCCTTTTGTGAACAGGATGAGGACGTGTGATAGGTAAATGGCAGTCAACTTGTAAGCATGGGTCACTCAAATCTGTAACAAATGACTTCCTGAAACTTTATTCAAAATTAGAATGCAATCAGAGTCTAAGTCCTGAATGTACTAACATTCTACTGAGCATTAACTTTTATGGGGAAATTATACTTTTCTCTTTGCACTTTGATATGTACCTCTTTGTTTCAACTCAAATAAACATTTCACTCTTTGAAGGAAAGATGCTTCCATATGGAAGATCCTATGGTAACCCTGGTGCCCTCCTTGCTCTGACAGAAAGTTCACTTTCACATTGCCCTAAGAAAATGAGAGCTTGGCCTGGCTTCCAAAATCTGAGCTCAGATTCACTTACCTCTGTCACTTCTACCCTCCTGCTCATGACCATTGATGTTGTATGGTCCTACTGCATAGTTTGCTCAGATTTATACACTCAACAGTCATTATCGACTAACTTGTAGCATAGACATCAAAAGTTTAATGAAAAGCGAGTAAGGACTTGGCTCTTTGATTTAGCCTCTATTTTTCTTTTGTTTAAAACCAAAAGCTTTTTTTTTTTTTAAATGCGAGAGAAAAACAGAGGTTGAACTTGAGTTGATGAAAAATATGATTTCCTATTTTTGTCAAGCTGTAAGACCCAATACTTGTTCTGTGATGGACCTGATTGGTCTGAACACGCCATTAGGGGACACTGATAAACAGGAGACAAAGAAGCTCAAAGTAAGACCAACAGATGGTGACTTCAGAGCCTAGAAAAGAAAGCATTTCACAAAAGAGACATGGAAACGCTAGTGCCCTGATTGTATACAGAGACATGCTTAGGTGCGAGAGACTCCCCCAGTTAAAGTAAAGAAGTCGGCTGTAGGCCCAGCGCAGGTCTATATTCCTTCCACGCTAACTGTGTTGACATTCTTTCTTAATCTATTGATCCATTCCTACTAGGGTCTAAAGCAAAAAGGGAATTGGAGCTGTTCTTTCTCCATCAAAGCCTGCCCTGCACTTAGGACAATTAGTAAAGACTTGTCAAAGTTCTTTGGAAATCACAGAGGTCATTTCACTAGGCTGAGTTTAAAATGAATGTTCAAAATACATAAAAAGTTACTATTGTAACTAATGAGGCTTGATTTCTCCCTATGGTTCTGGAGAAGAGTGTTCTAGCAGTTTTGCCCCAGTGAAACATCAGAGCAGGTGCCTAAAATAACTAACATATTAACTTTTGACATTTTAAGATGGCTTTGCTCTGATCTTAGATAAATGACTACATATCTCTATGTTTTAATTCCCTCATCTAAATATGGGCAGATGTTGCTAATGTGCTACACAATGATTGTTAGAAAAGCACCTAAATGAAAGTACTTTATAAGTGCGGAGTGCTAGAAAATGCCACTTAATGGCAATGTATTTCCACCCACAGGGGGAAAAAAAATATTGGTGTAAGAGATGAAGGACATAACACTCCTTGAAAAGATAGAAGTAGAATTCTAAAATGTTCATAACCTAAACTATGAAAAAGAAAATTAAAAACTAGGTATTTCCAGTTTGGGCTTAGGTTGTAGAGAGTTTGCAAGAGCATCACTCATACTCTTAACAACACAAGCATCACAAAAAAAAATCTGGACAGACTTCAAATTCACAACTTTTGGCTATCAGGGAGCTGGGGTCATGTGGCAACAACTAGTCCTAAACCCAGGAGTTACAGATATCCTTTAAGGAAAGAGGGAAACTGAACACTTGTTTATCTGAAGCAGACAGAGCCAGACACTAGTAGGGAAATTTCATTAGGAATTGGGTGGAAAATTCTTAAAGATATGGGAGTACCAGACCACCTTACCTGTCTCCTGAGAAACTTGTGTGTGGGTCAAGAAGCAATAGTTAGAACCGAACATGGGACAACTGACTGGTTCAAAACTTGGAAAGCAGTTATGACAAGGCTGTATACTGTCACCCTGCTTATTTAAGTTATATGCAGATTATATCATGTGAAATGCCAGGCTGGGTGAAGCACAAGCTGGAATCAAGATTGCCAGGAGAAATATCGATAACCTCAGATATGCAGATGATACCGCTCTAGTGGCAAAAAGTGAAGAGAAACTAAAGAGCTTCTTGATGAGAGTGAAAGAGAAGAGTGAAAAAGCTGGCTTGAAACAACATTAAAAAGACTAAGATCATGGCATCTGGTCCCATCAGTTCAGTTCAGTTCAGTTCAGTCGCTTAGTCGTGTCTGACTCTTTGCGACCCCATGAATGGCAGCACGCCAGGCCTCCCTGTCCATCACCAACTCCCGGGGTTCACTCAAACTCACGTCAATCGAGTCGGTGATGCCATCCAGCCATCTCATCCTCTGTCGTCCCCTTCTCCTCCTGCCCCCGTTCCCTCCCAGCATCAGAGTCTTTTCCAATGAGTCAACTCTTCACATGAGGTGGCCAAAGTACTGGAGTTTCAGCTTTAGTATCATTCCTTCCAAAGAACACTCAGGGCTTATCTCCTTCAGAATGGACTGATTGGATCTCCTTGCAGGCCAAAGGACTCTCAAGAGTCTTCTCCAACATCACAGTTTGAAAGCATCAATTCTTCGGTGCTCAGCTTTCTTCACAGTCCAACTCTCACATCCATACATGACTACTGGAAAAACCATAGCCTTGACTAGACAGACCTTTGTTGGCAAAGTAATGTCTCTGCTTTTGAATATGCTATCTAGGTTGGTCATAACTTTCCTTCCAAGGAATATGTGTCTTTTAATTTCATGGCTGCAATCATCATCTGCAGTGATTTTTGGAGCCCCCAAAATAAAGTCTGACACTGTTTCTACTGTTTCCCCATCTATTTCCCATGAAGTGATGGGACCAGATGCCATGATCTTCATTTTCTGAATGTTGAGCTTTAAGCCAACTTTTTCACTCTCCTCTTTCACCTTCATCAAGAGGCTTTTTAGTTCCTTTGCACTTTCTGGTCCCATTACTTCATGGCAAATAGAAGCGGGAAAAGTGGAAGCAGTAGATAGATTTTTTTTTTTCCTTAGGCTCCAAAATCACTGCAGACAGTGACTGCAGCCATGAAATTAAAAGACACTTGCTCCTTGGAAGGAAAGCTATGACAAATCTAGACAGCATATTAAAAAGCAGAGATATCACTTTGCCAGCAAAGGTGCTTATAGTCAAAGCTATGGTTTTTCCAGTAGTCATATATGGATGTGAGAGTTGGATCAATAAGAAGGCTAAGTACCAAAGAATCGATGCTTTTGAATTATGATACTGGAGAAGACTCTTAACAGTCCTTGGACTTCAAGGAGATCAAACCAGTCATTCCTAAAGGAAATCAGCCCTGAATATTCATTAGAAGGACTGATGCTGAAGCTGAAGCTCTAATGCTTTGGCCACCTGAGGTAAAAAGCAGACTAATTGGGAAAGACCCTGATGCTTAGAAAGATTGAGAGCAGGGGCATAAGGAGGGCACAGAGGATGAGATGGATGGATGGCATCACCAACCCAATGGACCTGAATTTGAGCAAACTCAGGTAGATAGTGGAGGTCAGAGGAGTCTGGTGTGCTATAGTCCATGGTGTCACAAAGAGCTGGCCATGACTTAGACTAAATGACATCAAAACATGTAGGAGAGTGGTAAAACCAAAAAAAAAAAAAAATCAAGAAAGCTGACAATATACAATACCAAGCGCTAGCAAGGAATCAGAGCAATTAGCACTCTCACATAATGCTGGTATAAATGCAAAGTGGTGTAATAATTTAGTAGTTTCTTACACTTACCTTATGATGTGGTAATGCCACTTCTAGGTTTATATTCATAAGAAATGAAAACTTATGGCCTTAAAAACCTGTACTGATATGTTTGAAAGTGAAAGTGAAAGTCTCTCAGTCATGTCCAACTCCGTGACCCTATGGACTACATAGTCGATGCAATTCTCTAGGCCAGAATATTGGAGTGGGCAGCCTTTCCCTTCTCCAGGGGATCTTCCCAACCCAGGGATTGAACCCAGGTCTCCCACATTGCAGGAGGATTCTTTACCTGCTGAGCCACAAAGGGACCCCATTGATATTTTTACAGCAACTTTATTGATAATTGCTAAAAACTGGAAACAACTTAAATACCCTTCAACTGATGAATGGATAAACCAAGATAATACATACACACGGTGGAATACTGCTTGGCCAATAAAAAGAAATAAATGATTGATACACCCAGTGGCATTGCTAAATCTCAAGTGATTTTCTTTGAAAAGCAACTAGACCTAAATTTTAGATAATGTGTTATTCCATCTGTATGACATTTTGTAAGAAATAGAACTATAGGGACAGAGAAAACCTGTGGTTTCTGAAGACTAGGGTGGGAGGGGAGGCTGATCACAAAGGGACAGTGCTGGGGAGCAAATGGGGTAGTAGGACCATTTTGTATCATGATTATGGTAGTGAATCAAAAACCATTGATTTATATACCATAAATGGTGGATTTTAGTGTGTAATTTAAAAAATAAAGCAATGAGTTTTGAGAAACCTCCTAGTAAGTGCACAGACTGTATCTGTGGGCACACAAACAACCCAGGAGAGACTGAGAAAATTTCCACAACAGTGGGACATTAGTTGAAATTTTCAGAGAAGCAGGTATAAACTCTTCCCTGTTGTTCTGTAGTTCTTCTGATAATAAGACAATGGGCTTTTTACTCCAAAGGGCAGTAGCAACATGCAGTTATATTTGAGAACGTGAAAGGGAAAAGAAACATTTATTGATTTTTATATACCATGCGTCTTGCCAGACACTTTTTCACATAGAGTAACAGAACCTCACTGTGACCTCAAGATTTTATTCCCATTATACAGATGAAGAAACTGGGGCTTCCCTGGTGGCATAGCAGTAAAGAACGAGTCCGGAATGCAGGAACCACAGAAGATGCAGGTTTGATCCCGGGGTCAGAAGAGCCCCTGGAGAAGGTCATGGCAACCCACTCCATTTCTCCATTTCCTGGAGAATCTCATGGACAGAGGCGCTTGGTGGGCTACAGTCCACAGGGTTGCAAAGAGCTGACATCACTGAAGTGACTTGGCACACAGATGAAGAAATGAAGTCGCTGAGAGATCGAATAACTTACTCAAAGTGCTGCAACTAGCAAGCAAAATTTGGGTTTCTACTGAAGATTGTCAGTCTTCCTTCTTCTTTTATTGGGAGGTACCACCGTCTACTTGTGAATAGATAAAGAAAGTCAGAATTGGTTTTTCTCATCTCTTCTCATCATTCCTTTGTCAGAGAGCTGTAGTCTGCACAGAGTCACAATGACTTTTTAAAATAGAAGATTGTAGGCAATAGGGACCTCTCATTCCACTGTAGTATGTTGCTCTTTCCACCTGGTATTAAACAATGTTATTCAATTTTTAAATTTTTTACTTAAACTTTCATAAATTTGAAAAACAGTGTTTCACTGAGAATTACAAGATTTGCAAAATTCAACCTTCATTATTTGTTCCTGTAAATGTTCAGAGATTTAGAAATGTTTTACTTAAAATTCTAGACTAGCATTAAGAAATCATAAGAGGGAAAAAAGGTACCATTTTTTTAAGAGTAGGAAACAGAGGTCAAGTTAGAATAGAGAGGGTTAGGAACATTTAATTAAAATTGGTTTCACTGGGCTGAGGTAAAACATTCATATTCGTATTATTGCCTTTTTATAAACTATTTATGATAACAATTTTAATATAGATCTGATATTTTACCAGCTCAAACAACCTTTAATGAAAAAGAACTTGATAGCACAAAATAGAATTTGTGTTATATTCCTGAAGGCAAAGACAATATTTTCCAGTTTTATTGAGATATAATTAGCATATAGCATTGTATAAGTTTAAGGTATACAACATGATTTGACCTATGTATATGATGTAAAATGATTACCATAGGAAGTTTAGTTAACATCCATCACCTCACAGAGTTACAATATTTTTCTGATGAAAGCTTGAAGATCTACTGTCTTAGCACCTTTCCATACTTAACATCATGTTGTTAACTATACTCACTATGAACTCACACAGCTAAATAGCAAAAAATAAATTCTCCAATGCACAGCAAAGACAATATTTAAAGTATACAAGAAATTAATTAATCTATAATTAAAGAAATATTCTCAAATACTCTGTAAATGATTATTCAGTAATTGGTTTTGAGATCAGTTTGGGAAAAAAAATCAAATGTCTACCTCTCTTGCCAAGTAAATTATAGAAGAATTAAATATTTAGCTATAGAAAAGTAACACAAAAATGCACTAGGAAATTGTTGATAAATATGTCTATAATATAGATATAAATATATTTATACTCTTGGGAATGAAGAAAGCTTTTCTAAGTATGACATCAAAGGCATAAATCAAAAGGAGAAAACTGACAGTGTCAACTACATTAAATGTAAAACTTCTATAAATTGAAATCTTTATTATCAAATTAAAAGAAAAAAGCCTAAGCTGGAAAAAAGCATTTGCAACATATATGGCAGGGAAAGAATTGTTATCCCAAAGTTAATGTCATGAATATCTATAACAGTAAAAATCTACCAGAAAAAAAAAATAGCAAAGACTTGAGCAAAATTTACACAAAAGAATATAATTAGCCAATAGACCTTGAAAAACTAAATCTTTGAAATAAATACATGAAAATTAAAAAATAAGATGACCTTTGAAACTAATTGCATTGGTGAATAGTTATTTCCAATACCCAGCTGTGGCAAAAGAAAGTGTGAAAGTGTTAGTTGCCCAGTTGTGTCCAACTCTGTAACCTCATGATCTGTCCATGGAATTCTCCAGGCAAGAATATTGGAGTGAGTTGCCATTCCCTTCTCCAGGGGATCTTCCCCACCAGGGACTGAACCCAGGTCTCCTGCACTGCAGGCAGGTTCTTTACCATCTGAGCCACCAGGGAAGCCCAGTCGTTGTGGCAAGGATTTGAGCAAAACAACATTCTCATTTGTTACTACAGAAAAATTTATGCATGAGAATTAAAAAAATACATTTTAAAAGCCTTAAATGCTGCATAGATTTGACCCAGAAATTCCAGACTTAGAAAACTATCTGAAGGAAGATGATATGGACAAATACTTACAGATGTTTATTGCAGTATTGTTACTAATAACGAAAAGTGCAAGTAGTCTACATGTCCAAAAATGGGGGTGGGTGGGTTGGAGAATAATTTAGGGTGCACACATGGAATACTCGGTGATTTTCTTTGTTGTTATCGTTTAGTTGCTAAGTGGTGTCAGACTGTTCATGACCCCATGGTCTGCAGCAGGCCAGGCCCCTCTATCCTCCACTATTTCCCAAAGTTTGCTCAAATTCATGTCCATTGAGTTTGTGCTGCTATCAAATCATTTCATCCTCTGCCTTCCCCTTCTCCTTTTGCCTACCAAATTTCCCATTCTAGAATGGGTTTATATTGGCTGGTAAGTGTAGACTGTTAAGACTTCAGGAATTTTAGAAGCTAACCGTTGAAGTGCTGGTATCTTGAAATCAACCATCATGTGAGTAGTGCTTTCCATGGAAATCTAAAAATGCTGCAAATCTAGGCTTGTTTGATTGCTCAGAGAGCTGACTGAAAAACATTTACCAGCATTTAACTGCCTTACATCTATTATTAATGATATTTGTACAAAATTAAATGACAGCAAAAAATATTTACTATTTTTTTCTTACATGGGGATATCTTCTAAAGCAATATGTGTGACAATTATTTTAAAAACAGAAAAAGAAACTGGAATATGAGCCATGTAGTATTTTCTGAGTGGTTACATTAAAAGCATCTATTTTATTTACTTTTACATAGCTAGATTTTCTACTTGGAACATATGATACTTCTGTAGCAAAATATTATTGTTTGAATAAGCAGTTCTTGATGTTTCTGGGTACCTGTGTGCTCCATTGCTAAGCTGTGACTGACTCTTTGTGACTTCATGGACTGTAGCCCACCAGGCTCCTCTGTCCACGGGATTCTCCAGGCAAGAATACTGGAGAGGGTTCCCATTTCCTTTTCCAAAGGATCTGCCCAATCCAGGGACCGAACTCACATCTCCTGCATCTCCTGCATTGGCAGGTGGATTCTTTACCACTGAGCCTCCTGGGAAGCCCTTGATGCTTTTGAGTTACTCCTAAATATCGCTAGGAAAATCTTCATAATAATACAGAGCAGGAACAAAAAACTTTGGCCCATAGGCCAAATCCAGCCTGTCACCTGGTTTATAAATAAAGCTTTATTAGAATACAAGCTCATTTGTTTACGTATTGTTATGGCTGTTTTTGCACCATAATGGTGGGGTTCAGTAGTTGAGTCATAGACTGTGTGGCTCACAAAACCTAAAATATGTGCCATCAGGCCCTTAGAAGTTTACCGACCATGTTCTAGACATACTTGGGATCATGTCTGTCTCCCCCCTTATTGAGAAATCTCTTCTCATCTATGTTCTCACAAACCCTCCCAAATGGATGTGCCCAATTTCTATCCCTTCGTCCAGGTCAGGAGTCACTGGATCCTAACTCAGGACCTAACCCTCCTTAAAGTGGCTAGTGACCAACTTATGTGACAGTCAGTTTTTTTTTTTTTTTTTTAATTTTAGTTTTTTATTTTTTAAATTTTTAAAATCTTTAATTCTTACATGCATTCCCAAACATGAACCCCCCTCCCACCTCCCTCCCCATAACATCTTTCTGGGTCATCCCCATGCACCAGCCCCAAGCATGCTGCATCCTGCGTCAGACATAGACTGGTGATTCAATTCACATGATAGTATACATGTTAGAATGTCATTCTCCCAAATCATCCCACCCTCTCCCTCTCCCTCTGAGTCCAAAAGTCCGTTATACACATCTGTGTCTGTTTCCCTGTCTTGCATACAGGGTTGTCATTGCCATCTTCCTAAATTCCATATATATGTGTTAGTATACTGTATTGGTGTTTTTCTTTCTGGCTTACTTCACTCTGTATAATCGGCTCCAGTTTCATCCATCTCATCAGAACTGATTCAAATGAATTCTTTTTGACGGCTGAGTAATACTCCATTGTGTATATGTACCACAGCTTTCTTATCCATTCATCTGCTGATGGACATCTAGGTTGTTTCCATGTCCTGGCTATTATAAACAGTGCTGCGAGACAGTCAGTTTTTTCTTCTGGGAATTTTGTGCTGGGAAACCAGCAAACTGTTGGCATTGACCTGGATGCTGTAGATAGAACCCACAAGTAACCTTAAATTTCAGTTCAGCAGAAACTGAATTTACAGAGGCAGTAAATTGGAGAGGGGTGGTTCCACTCTAGTGGTTCCCCAGAGAGAAGCCATGAGCTAAGGAAGACCATGTGGTGCCTGGGAGGAGAGAGAAGACTTGGTTTCCGTGTTTATAGTTCTTTGGTTTTGTCCCAGTGAAGGGGCATGTTTGATTCTTGTGCAAATGTCTGTCAGATGAACTCTGGACAGAGAATATTGCTATATTCTTAGATTTAAGGACTTATGGATAAACCTCACTAGTCTGAATGGTAAAATAATATGTCAACCATGGTTAAGAATAGAGGGTACTTATCTATAAAATGATGGTTTGTATGTTATAACAAAAAAAGTCACAATAAATATAATTTTATAATAGCCAATATACCATTGTGTACTGTTCTATTACAATTGAATGTATCAATGCTCACCCTGCACAGTGACAGGAAAGGGTGTTTAAGACCATTGAACTTTATTAAGATGCCACTGGTACAGAAACACCTGTGCCAAAGGGCTTGAAGCTCATTCTCTGTGGAAGTCAGTAGCCTCTTACTGCTGATGCTGGCAACAACAGGAGAGAAGAAGGTGGATGTTAAGAGGAACCTAAGTGGCTGAGAAACACATGAGGACCCCTCACCCCCGGAGGGAATTCAGAACTATTTTTGGAGAAACTCAAGGGTGCTAGGGCTCGGTGGGTGGAGGGAAAAAGCCAAGGGACAATGATTTGTGACTATTTGTGGCCTTATTTTTATGACCCCAGCAACCCCGTGAAAGTGGAAGACCTAAGGTTTTTAGTCTCAAGTCAGAGACAAGGAAACTAAAACTCAGACTTGGCCACAGAGCTGATAAGGCAAAAGGATTGGGGCTCAAACCCAGATCAGAACCTTAAGTTCTTTTGTTCTGTTTTTCAACAAATGACTGTCACGTTAACAATGCACGTCATACGATATGAATAAATAATACTTGGAAAGCTACTTGGAAAGAGAAAGAATCAGTCTATACCCATGACAGTGCCTTCCTATAGGGGTTCATCTAGTGGCCTGAACACAGCAGTTGCTCAAAAGCTTTTGAACAGTCTGCCCATTGGTTGTGATCTGGTCGGACGGGCCAAATTGTTGTTGCTTAGTCACTAAATTGTATCTGACTCTTTAGCGACCCCTTGAACTGTATAGCCCGCCAGGCTTCTCTGTGCATGGGATTTCCCAGGCAAGAATACTGGAGTGGCTTGCCATTTTCTTTTTTCTTCTCTATTCAAGGACAGTCCCAGGAATCGTTCAGGAAGCTAATCCCTACCTGGGTTAGTGAGCTTCACATCAGGCTTCTTCTGTTCCCTATATCTTGTGAGTCTGACCTTGTAAAGACTGACAAGGAATGTAAAGTCATGTGTCTTTTCTATAGAAGGGTAGATGACTTAAAAAAAAATAGAGCCATCAATATTACTGCTGGTAAGTATAGATTTTGCAAATGGTTTTCAAGGTCGATACATATTAATCGAGAGTACTGTGATACCAGAGTGGCTTTTCTAAGAACCACCTGGGCATTACTAGAAAGTAACAGATCTTACTGGCTTTCTGTCTCAGTTCCACTGTCTTCACAACAGTAGAATCTAAGCAACATAAGGGCTTAAAAAAGGAAATCTGAAAATTGCCAATGGCAGGCAGGAGCCCCCTGTCTAATTGTATTCAAACTTGTTTGAACTGATTTCCGAAGACCTTCATCCTTTTCCTCGCCTCTTTCAAAAAGAGCAAACCAGCAGCTTCTTTTAACTGGATTCTGTCTGGGAAGGGTTTTAAAACTAAAAAGAGAGAGGGCGGAGAAATCTGATCTACCAGTTCTTGCAATCCACCAGCCCTGCCGTATACAGAATAAGGAAGGTTCATTATGGACCGAGGTTGCCAAGGTCACAAGACAGCAGCCGGAGTCCCTGCTTTTATGCTGAGTGTGACATTTTTGGTGTCCTTTGTGAGGTGGTCCATATGGAACAGCAGAGCACCTAGTCAGAGCTGGGCTAATTCCTTGTGGAATGAGGGGAGAGGGTGTGAACCAGCCAGGAGCGAGCAGAAGCAGTTGATGTCGCAGGTTATGCCAAGATGAAAGCTGCTGCCTCCCAAGTGATGCTTCTGTGTGCCAGGTCCCCCTGAAGCAAACCCGCACTGCAAGATGATCCTGGTTTCTCCTGGCTTTATAGACACAGTCTCCAGTAGTGATTTGACTGCATGACTCTCAGCGCTGCTAATGCTCAGGTGTGTGGGGGCAGTGAGGGGGGAAGGAAGAGGAACTCTGGAACCCCCAATAACAGGGGATCATCACTGCAGAGACCTTCACAGCTCTTTGCTGCTAACCTGGGTTGTTGTCCTCTCCCTACCTCCTATTCAGAAAAACCTCAAGAAAATGACTCAGATTCAAGTTATTTCCGATTGTGATTATCTGAGAACTAATTATTGCCTTTTGCACCATTGCTTGGCTTGTTCCTGCCTTCCCCCGGCCCTCCTGCTGCTAACCATTTCCCTGTCATTAGCACTTCCACCAGCAACCACGACAGCAAGGACAGCAGAAGAGAGTGTGCTCACATCAGTCCGCTATGCTGTAGTTTATCAGCTCTGTGTGCAGGTTCCAGACGGAAGGGACGAAAGCTCCAAGGTCTGCTCTCTCTTCCTGTCCTCACCGGTAGAGGTAACTGAGAATTGTGTGGGCAAATGCTTCATGCTCCGCGTTAGCAGCTGCCCACAATGGTGCTGGCGGTTGGGTGACTTATCTCAGTTCTCTCTGGGCTTGTCCTGAGTCTTCTGGTGTCTAAACTGTGGCCAGGTCACCGGGGAAATTGTGCTCATTTACAGACGAGAAAGGGGCTGGTTTGAGAATGCAGGTCTGTTTTAGAATCCAGGTCCACTGCTAACTAGCCATTAGAACTTCGGTTCCTCGATGGGGAGGACATGGGTGGTTTCTGTCAGCTCACCATTCATTCCCTATTTCCTCACTGAACTCATGGTTGAGCTGGGTGGAAGACAGATGACCTCCAAATCTCTCTTTCTAATGAGGTTAAAAGCTTCAGTTCTCAAAAGGGGATTTGTGGGTATGATGAGTGCTAAGCCACTGTAGTCATGTCGGACTCTTTGCGACCCTATGGACTGTAGCGCATCAGGCTCCTTTGTCCATGGGATTCTCCAGGCAAGAATACTGGAGCGGGTTGCCATTCTCTTCTCCAGGAGATCTTCCCCGACTCAGGGATCCAGTCAGCTTCTTTTATGCCTCTGGCTTTGGGCTGCAGATTCCTTACCACTAGCGCCACCTGTGGGTATGATCGAGTAAGAGAAACAGAGTCATAGGAGGAGACAAGGATCTACAGACCCTGAGACTGGATCAGGAGCAGGACCCCAGAAAGAAGTGGCTGTATGGCGTCTCTTGGCCAGGGAATGGGTGCCCAAGGATGTCACTGAAATCGTAGAGTCACTGGACCCAAAGCAGCCAGTGACGGCAGGAAATGCACCACCTGTCTAGAATGGGGACTGAGGCAAACAAGAAGCCACAGCCCAGCACCCACCATTGATGCCTTGTCTTTGCATAGACTTCAGTGCAAATTCTCAGAAGAAATTAGGCTTATTTTTCCACCAATGGAAAAAAGTAGACTGAGATACAGAATGAAGTTAAGGTATAGAAAATGGGTAAGATTATCTTTCCTGAATACCTATTTTATGAAATTACCTCTGATATGCTATTTAGTGTATACTCTTGAGAAGCGTACACTCTTTTGAAACCATAAAATAGGATTCGGTTCAGTTCAGTTCAGTTCAGTTCAGTCACTCAGTCTTGTCCAACTCTTTGCGACCCCATGAATAACAGCATACCAGGCCTCCCTGTTCATCACCAACTCCCAGAGTTCACACAAACTCATGTCCATAGAGTCGGTGATGCCATCCAGCCATCTCATCCTCTGTCGTCCCCTTCTCCTCCTGCCCACAATCCCTCCCAGCACCAGGGTCTTTTCCAATAAGTCAACTCTTTGCATGAGGTGGCCAAAGTATTGGAGTTTCAGCTTTAGTATCATTCCTTCCAAAGAAATCCTAGGACTGATATCCTTTAGAATGGACTGGTGAGATCTCCTTGCAGTCCAAGGGACTCTCAAGAGTCTTTTCCAACACCACAGTTCAAAAGCATCAATTCATCAGCACTCAGCTTTCTTCACAGTCCAACTCTCACATCCATATATGACCACAGGAAAAACCATAGCCTTGACTAGACGGACCTTTGTTGACAAAGTAATATCTCTGCTTTTCAATATGCTCTCTAGGTTAGCCATAACTTTTCTTCCAAGGAGTAAGCATCTTTTAATTTCATGGCTGCAATCACCATCTGCAGTGATTTTGGAGCCCCAAAAAATGAAGTCTGCCACTGTTTCCACTGTTTCCCCATCCATTTCTCATGAAGTGACGGGACCAGATGCCATGATCTTAGTTTTCTGAATGTTGAGCTTTAAGCCAACTTTTTCACCCTCCACTTTCACTTTCATCAAGAGACTCTTTAGTTCCTTTTCACTTTCTGCCATAAGGGTGGTGGCATCTGCATATCTGAGGTTATTGATATTTCTCCCAGCAATCTTGATTCCAGCTTGTGCTTCTTCCAGCCTAGAGTTTCTCATGATGTACTCTGCATATAAGTTAAATAAGCAGGGTGACAGTATACAGCCTTGACATACTCCTTTTCCTATTTGGAACCAGTCTGTTGTTCCATGTCCAGTTCTAACTGTTGATTCCTGACCTGCATACAGATTTCTCAAGAGGCAGGTCAGGTGGTCTGTATTCCCATCTCTTTCAGAATTTTCCACAGTTTATTGTGATCCACACAGTCAAAGGCTTTGGCATAGTCAATAAAGCAGAAATAGATGTTTTTCTGGAACTCTTTTGCTTTTTCGATGATCCAGCGGATGTTGGCAATTTGATCTCTGGTTCCTCTGCCTTTTCTAAAACCAGCTTGAACATCAGGAAGTTCACGGTTCACGTATTGCTGAAGCCTGGCTTGGAGAATTTTGAACATTACTTTGCTAGCATATGAGATAAATACAATTGTACGGTAGTTTGAGTATTCTTTGGCATTGCCTTTCTTTGGGATTGGGATGAAAACTGACCTTTTCCAGTCCTGTGGCCACTGCTGAGTTTTCCAAATTTGCTGGCATATTGAGTGCAGCACTTTCACAGCATCATCTTTCAGGATTTGAAATAGGATTAGGGAAGGAAAGTGGCTCAGTCGTGTCTGACTCTTTGTGACCCCATGGAATGTAGCCCACCAGGCTCCTCCATACATGGCATTCTCCAGGCAAGAGTACTGGAGTGGGTTGCCATTTCCTTCTCCAGAATTTCCAAATAACCTGCTTGTTAACATTCGTGACTGAATCACTCCATTTGTATTTGTTTAAATAGCAGAGAAAACCATGACAGTTAAGATTCTGCTGCTTATTCTTTAAAACTCTCAGCTGAGGTATAAATGAGAAAGTATCTTTGTAGAAGATTATTTGGTAAAAGGTAACAAAATCCTAAAAGGGTGCATATATCCATTGGCCCCAAAATCTTACTTTGAGGAATTTACCCTAAGTCAATAATCATGAATGTATTTGAAGATTTAATTGTAAGAATGTTTATAATAGTGGCAAAGTTAATTTTTTCCTTTTTATTTTATTTTTTATTGAGGTATAATTTATTTATTGTGAAATGCATAAATTTTAAGTACACAGTTCAATAAGTTTGAACAAATCCACATGCCATCAGGATATAGAATGTTTTATCACCCCCAGAACATCCCTTAGTGTCCCTTCCCACTCAGTGTCTCCACCGGAGCAGCGACTGTTCTGATTTCTATCACCATGGTTTAATTTTGCTTATCAGAGATACTATCATGACAATATTAAATGTATAATTTTTTGATACTTATCTTCTGTGAACCATGATCTACTCTAGCATCTACTCTAGGCTCAGAGAAGGAGGGAGTGTGAATGCAAACTCAAGAAAGATGAGGTAGGATGGTGTCCCAGGCAAAAAGGAGGAGGACTTGGGAAGAAAGGCTGTCTTTCTACTCTAGTGGACTGTGGGAAATGACGAGGTAAAGGAATCAGGCAAGATGATCCATACTTTTTTATCATCCAAGAGCTGGGAGAGAGGTTAGACGGGAAGAAGTAGAACCCTGTAGCTGACACTCTTGCCACTCTCCAATTAATATAAAGCCTTCCTCCTCATCGGTGAGATATCAAAAGAAATGATGTTTGAGGGCTTTATGGACAGGGTGCTGTTTTCCTTATAGAAAGAATAAACATTATTGTATCACTTCTTCATTCAACTTTTTTCATTGACACCACTAGGCAACAAGCTTGAGGATGAAAAACCAGGATGCTAAAGGATGGCAGTAGGAAATATAGAAAGAGACTGGATCCTTGGTGGCAGCCCCAACAATGTTACTAATTGCTTATCCTTGGATTTCATATTATATGAAAAATACAGATCCTGGTTCATTGAACTACTGATAGCTGGATTCCAGTTACTTGAAGCTGAAGGTATTCCTGATGAGTTTCCTATTTAGAACTCTAAGAGGAGACTGCCTTGCAGGGCTCTCTAATCCCATGCGTACCAACCTAGTATAGCCACAGCAGAGTAATGTTGGTGGCATGACACGGTTAACCATAAGAGAAGTCTGAATGAAGCCACCTCAATTGTCCATCAGTATCTGCATGGCATGGAAGAAATCCAGAAATCCCTATTGGCTTCATAGAGACAGGCAGACATTAGCTGATGCTGCTGATGGGGGAGGTTCCTGGGGGAAAATGATCCTGAGATTGGGAGATTTTCGGTGGATCACTCAAGCCAGTGATTGAATTTGTGACACACAAATAACTCAAGGCAACACATAAGACCAGTTGGAATGCAGGTGGTACCAGGTGAAGCAGCAAGAACTAGTAGATACTAACAAATCAAGAAAAAGTAAACTATGAGTTATTTGGACATTGGCCTCAATATAGTATGTTCACAGGTCTTTCCAAAGATGAGAACAGCCTCAGGAGAAGAATCTGGATCCGAAGTCTCACTTTTTCCTGCTACCCCGTGAATGTAAGTTACCTGATGCTCCTACATCCCAGGTACTAATTACGAGGGAGTAGGAGGTGGGAATCTGAAAGACTGAGCGTTTGTCCAAAAGGTACCTAACTCAAGAGCGAATGTTTAACTTGTAACACTAGACTGAGTGGACTTTCTGCACAGTTACTTCTCCAGCCACATGTTACTCAATATTATTTATTTTTCACTACTTAAAATATCAAAAAGGGAGGGATAGTATAAAGAGTAAAAAATATAGGTCATTGTTAGATAAATTATAGAAGAGCCATTGAATAAAATATTATTTGACAATTAAAATGAATTAGTGTTTCAGCTAAACAAGGTGGATTGAAGACACAGTAATCAAAACTTCCACTCCTCAAATCCCCTCTAGAATAATAAAAGACAGGGAATGGGAGAGGAGGAGCAGAAAAAACAAATCAGAAGCCAGAACAGAGCATAACAAGTGGTAACTGACTTTAACAGAGCTGAAGAAAGCTTCATTCTCAAAATATTTATTTGGCTGCATGGGTCTTTGTTGTGGCATGTGAGATCTAGTTCTCTGACCAGGGATCGAACCTGGGCCTCCTGCCTTGAGAATGCAGTCTTAAACACTGGACCACCAGGGAAGTCCTGATAGCTTCATTCTTAAGTAGCAGTGGAGGAAGTCCAGAAATTGGCTGGTCTACAATGAAGAATATCAGAGAAGCTCAGGGATTGAATATCAACATAATTTTGCTGTGTGTGTGTGTGTGTGTGTGTGTACAAATGGAGCTGGAAAAAGACGGTTGAAATGCTAAGTAAGAAGCAGTTATAGATCCTTGGCTTCTTTTCCACACTCCTTGAGGTCTCCTTACAAGTCCCCACCCCAGCAGAAGACTGAAATTCACTCTCCAGAGAGGCCAAGCCAAAGGTCTCATGAACTAATGGACATTGGACAAAGTTGAAGTCTTCAAAGAGAGTGGCTATATGAAAAGGTTGACACTGAAGGGTGAGAGTCCTGGCCCCCTGTCACACTTTGCCCACAAAATGGTGAAACTAATCTATAACCCCCAAGAAGGGGACTGGAAGTTTCTGTTCTTAAAGCTGATCTTTTTTCATCTTCAAATAAAAAGACCTTCAGACACTAAGTGGAGGTGTTTGCCCCCAAGATCAGCTTAAAATCCAATCAGTCACACCTTCTCACTTACACAGAGCTTCTAACAAACTTTTCAGTGTTTCTTACTAAATCGAAGCAAATTGGTGGACTCAACCAGGCATTTGGAGAAAGCCTACGTGTTGGTCAATGTTCCTAGTTACAAACATGGAATTCATGATTGGCTCATTTAAGCGGAAAATGAATGAGTTAAAGCATATTATTGCAGAATTAGAGGGAGATGTATAGGTAAGTTTAGAAACCAATGGTGAGTGACAGGCTTTAAAAGTCAGTAGTTACTGAGTCAGCTTCAGGGGCCAGTCTGAGCTCCCACTGCTTGGTTGGTGACAACAGGCAAAAGAAAATGATTGTTATGTGTAAATGGAGACAAATTTGTCTGTGAATCCTTCAGAATTTGTAGGGAGATGGACTATGGGAAAAATCAAGACATCATTCTAATTTTCCAGGTAGGGCATAGAGGGTCTTAGTTTTATTCTTTTATTATCAATTTTTTACTTCATAGATATGAACTCTGATACCTTTGGGTTCCATGTGTAAGGAAAGAAATAAAACCAAATTTTAGCTGAAGATATCCCTGCAATATTGGGATTTTGGTAATAGCTTATTTTTCTCTATGTGGTTACTGTTATGTTTTCACATTTCATTATTTTTAAATCAGAAGTATTTTTTTTAATTGTTGGAGAAAAAAGAAATATTATTGGTGGCCAGAGTGGGCAGATGAGCTAAGAAACCTCAGAGCATATCTTTGCCTTTGTAAACTTCTTCCTGGCTGTTTTTGGGATAAAGTTCACTTGGAGAATGCTCGCCTCTGTACAGCAGCTCTGAGTCAACTGCTTCAGACTTTCAATGTTCTTACTAGCTTTTAACCAGTAATGAGAAGCCTATTCCAGATAAATGTATGTAGGCCAGCAGGAGAAGAGGGAGAGCCACACGTGGTGAGAAGGCTTTTGATTAAGCATCGCAATCCAGACTACCAGCAGGTTTCCCACGTGAGCAGAGGGGAGGGGTGAGTGAAGCAGCAGCAGCTCTTGATCGAGATCTTTACATGGCTGGCACTTTATAATTCCTAAGGTCAGTCCATGTTTGAGGGTATGATTCACTCTCCTATGTCTCCCACCTCCCATAATCTCATCGAAGTTCATCCATCCAAGGACAACCCCTCAGTCATCCTTGACTTCTCTTTTCCCCCCACCTCCAACTTTGAATCACCCACTGAGCCTGTATTTTCAGTTCCAAGTCTGTCTCTGAAGTGATTTTCAAGTCCGTCCCATTCTCATTCTCTGAATCACCTTGTATCTGCCCACTTTCAGGCCTTCCTCGCTGCTGCCCTGGACAAATGGGAAACCTCCTAAGTGTCTGGTTGGCCTCCAGGGCAAAATAACTGCTTCCAACTCTGTCAAAGAAGAGGCACCACCCCTTTCCCACAAGGCCAATGCCAAACCCCCTTGCAGGGCATACAAACCTTTCATAAATGGACCCTAAACTTTAGTCAGTTTCTGCTTTGAAGATGACCAACTTGTCCTTGTTTGCCAGAAATTTTCCAGGTTTTTAACACCCAGAAAACCCTTTATTCCTGGGAAAACCAGGATGTTGGGCATCTTATCCTAGCCCTTGTCACCCACCCCCAACTCAGCTGGCACATTAACAAAAACTTTACATTTAATAAGACAAGGTATGACTGTGCCTTAAAAATTTTTATCTGCCCCAAGCCTGCACAGGATCTGTCATGTCATAGGCAATAAGTAATCTGTCACTCTTCAACAATTTATGATGTCAATAAGGCTAGTATTTTCTTTAAGATTTTTTACCTCCTCTCTGTTATTTGTCTTGAGAATGAAAGTTTGGAAAATATATTTTATTGTGACACTCTTTCCTTTAGTAAATGACACTGGCTTAAAATGGTGGGCTAGGTGTTTTTTCTACCACCTGCCAACACAGAAACAAACAGCAATATTCATTTATCAGAAATTACTGAAAATAATGAATTTTATCACAGGAAAGAAAGAAGACACAGCTCCTATATTCTACTAACCCCAGGTTCTTATGGAACCTGTCTACTTTAGAATGTTTGAGTATCATTCTCAGATGGATGGTCTTGTCATTACCTCGCTGTCTGAAGAAAGATCAGATTGGTGAAAGTCTTAAACTTTGGAAGCATGAGTCAAACTATGAGTATTAGTTCCCAAGGACCATATTATCATTAAAAATAGTAGGCTTATAGGGATTACATTGAATCTGTAGATTGCTTTGGGTAGTTATACTCATTTTCACTATATTGATGCTTCCGATCCATGAACATGGTATATTTCTCCATCTATTAGTGTCCTCTTTGATTTCCTTCATCAGTGTTTTATAGTTTTCTATATATAGGTCTTTAGCTTCTTTAGGTAGATATATTCCTAAGTATTTTATTCTTTTCGTTGCCATGGTGAATGGAATTGTTTCCTTAATTTCTTTTTCTACCTTCTCATTACTAGTGTATAGGAATGCAAGGGATTTCTGTGGGTTGATTTTATATCCTGCAACTTTACTATATTCATTGATTAGCTCTGGTAATTTTCTGGTGGAGTCTTTAGGGTTTTCTATGTAGAGGATCATGTCATTTACAAACAATGAGAGTTTTACTTATTCTTTTCCAATTTGGATTCCTTTTATTTCTTTTTCTGCTCTGATTGCTGTGGCCAAAACTTCCAGAACTATGTTGAATAGTAGTGGTGAAAGTGGGCACCCTTGTCTTGTTCCTGACTTTAGGGGAAATGCTTTCAATTTTTCACCATTGAGGATAATGTTTACTGTTTGTCATATATAGCTTTTATTATGTTGAGGTATGTTCCTTCTATTCCTGCTTTCTGGAGAGTTTTTATCATAAATGGATGTTGAATTTTGTCAAAGGCTTTCTCTGCATCTATTGAGATAATCATATGGCTTTTATTTTTCAATTTGTTAAGGTGGTGAATTACATTGATTGATTTGTGGATATTGAAGAATCCTTGCATCCCTTGGATAAAGCCCACTTGGTCATGGTGTATGATCTTTTTAATGTGTTGTTGGATTCTGATTGCTAGAATTTTGTTGAGGATTTTTGCATCTATGTTCATCCATGATATTGGCCTGTAGTTTTCTTTTTTTGTGGCATCTTTGTCAGGTTTTGGTATTAGGGTGATGGTGGCCTCATAGAATGAGTTTGGAAATTTACCTTCCTCTGCAATTTTCCACACACCTATGGACACCTTATCTTCAACAAAGGAGGCAAGAATATACAATGGAGTAAAGACAATCTCTTTAAAAAGTGGTGCTGGGAAAACTGGTCAACCACTTGTAAAAGAATGAAACTAGATCACTTTCTAACACCACACACAAAAATAAACTCAAAATGGATTAAAGATCTAAACGTAAGACCAGAAACTATAAAACTACTAGAGGAGAACATAGGCAAAACACTCTTTGACATAAATCACAGCAGGATCCTCTATGACCCACCTCCCAGAATACTGGAAATAAAAGCAAAAATAAACAAATGGGATCTAATTAAAATTAAAAGCTTCTGCAAAGGAAACTACAAGCAAGGTGAAAAGACAGCCTTCTGAAAGGGAGAAAATAATAGCAAATGAAGCAACTGACAAACAACTAATCCCAAAAGTATACAAGCAACTTCTGCAGCTCAATTCCAGAAAAATAAACGACCCAATCAAAAAATGGGCCAAAGAACTAAATAGACATTTCTCCAAAGAAGACATACAGATGGCTAACAAACACATGAAAAGATGCTCAACATCACTCATTATCAGAGAAATGCAAATCAAGACCACAATGAGGTACCATTTCACACTAGTCAGAATGGCTGCCATCCAAAAGTCTGCAAGCAATAAATGCTGGAGAGGGTGTGGAGAAAAGGGAACCCTCTTACACTGTTGGTGGGAATGCAAACTAGTACAGCCACTATGGAGAACAGTGTGGAGATTCCTTAAAAAATTGCAAATAGAACTGCCATATGACCCAGCAATCCCACTGCTGGGCATACACACCGAGGAAGCCAGAATTGAAAGAGACACATGTACCCCAATGTTCATTGCAGCACTGTTTATAATAGCCAGGACATGGAAGCAACCTAGATGTCCATCAGCAGATGAATGGCTAAGAAAGCTGTGGTACATATACACAATGGAGTATTACTCAGCCATTAAAAAAGAATACATTTGAATCAGTTCTAATGATATGGATGAAACTGGAGCTGATTATACAGAGTGAAGTAAGCCAGAAAGAAAAACACCAATGCAGTATACTAACACATATATATGAAATTCAGAAAGATGGTAATGATAACCCTGTATGTGAGACAGCAAAAGAGACACAGATGTATAGAATGGACTTTTGGACTCTGAGGGAGAGGGAGAGGGAGAGGGTGGGATGATTTGGGAGAATGGCACTGAAACATGTATACTATCAGGTAAGAAACGAATCACCAGTCTATGTTTGATACAGGATACAGGATGCTTGGGGCTGGTGCACAGGGATGATCCAGAGAGATGACATGGGTTGGGAGGTGGGAGGGGGGTTCAGGATTGGGAACTCATGTACACCTGTGGTGGATTCATGTCAATGTATGGCAAAACCAATACAGTAAAAATTAAAAAAAAAAAAAGTAGGCTTAATGAAAACCCCATCAAACACAACAGGAAATGCAATGTCTTTTTCCATTTTAATAAATATTATTTTATGAACTAGATATTTTTATATAGTCACACTGAAATTCACCACTGAAGGAAATAGCTACCTACTCCAGTATTGTTGCCTGGGAAATACCATGGACAGAGGAAGCCAGCAGGCTACAGTCCGTGGGGTCATGAAAGAGTCACACAAGACTTAGTAAGTAAACAACAACCACAGAAATACCTCATTACTAACAGAGATTCTATTAGTCTGTGTGTTTATTGCACTAATGTTCATGGCAGAGATCACTGGAAATGCCATGCATTTGAGAAAAGTAGAGAACTCTCCAAAATTAAACAGTTTAATCCCTGTTTCTGATTGTGATTCAGTCGAGTCTGTACAAGGTGTGTTCGGTAACCTGTACTTACTTCTGTCTTGAGATGCCTTTTCCCTGTGTGCTGTGCTGTGCTTAGTTGCTCAGTCATGTCTGACTCTCTGTGACCCCATGGACTCCTCTGTCCATGAAGATTCTCCAGGCAAGAATACTGGAGTGGGTTGCCATGCTCTCCTCCAAGGGATCTTCCCAACCCGGGGATCAAACCCAGGTCTCCCTCATTGCAGGTGGATTCTTTACCAGCTGAGTTACCCAGGAAGCCCATGAATACTGGAACAGGTAGACTATCCCTTCTCCAGGGGATCTTCCTGACCCCAAAATTGAACTGGGATCTCCTGCATTGCAGGCGGATTCTTTACCAGCTGAGCTACCAGGGAAGCCCCTTTCCCTGTGTGGAGCATTCTAAAACTCAAATTGGTTCTGCCACGTGCTCAGCTGTGAGGTTCTTACATATGTTTTTCAAATGCACTAGGAACTCCTTGGAACCTCATCCCATCACTGTTCTTTTGAATGGCTAGGTATTCACACACACCCCCTGGTAAGAGGTTCAGATGTTTGTAGTTGCATCTATTGCAAAGTTTTTTAAATCCTCTCTTACACTGACTAAAGACTACTTTTTAAAATTGAAGTATAGTTCATTTACAATGTTGTGTTAGGTTCAGGTGTACAGCAGTGATTCATTATATATCTTATTCAGATTCTTTTTCCATTATAGGTTGTTACAAGATAGTGACTATAGTTCCCTATGCTATACAGTAGGTCCTTGTTATTTATTTTGTGTATAGTGGTGTGTATATGTTAATCCCCAACTCCTATTAATTTATCTTCCCTCCCACCCCCTCTATTCCTTTTGGTAATCATAAATTTGTTTTGACTGTGAGTTTATGGCTTGAAACCTCTGCCTGATGAGGCTCCTTTCTTTACCCCTTTGTGAAACTGTCTTCAAAAGAGTAATAGGTGAGAGGACTAGGTCAGCCTAGTTACCCTGGCAATGGCAGTGAGTGTGTGTACACAGTGCAGACATACACAGGTGGATGGAGGAGAGGTTGCTCATTAAAATATACTCCACATGGAAAGGAGATGGGGGAGTGTGACTCTTTCCATGTTCAAGTGAAAATCAGTACCCTGCAAAAAAAGAAGCTTGTGGCTGAATCTATTGCCGAGTTTCTTAGGTCCTCTGCACACTGACTAGACGGCTTTTTTTTTAAAGGATGCTTTCTGGGGTTGAGTTTGAACCCCATGGATCTTGCTCTCACAGCATTTTTTCCCTTGAAATCCACACTTTTTCTTCTTTTGCCCTCTTAGGAAATGTAGTTGGAGAAGGAAATGGCAACCCATTCCAGTATTCTTGCCTAGAGGACTCTGTGGACAGAGGCACCTAGTGGGCTGCTGTCCATGGGGTCTCACAGAGCTGGACACGACTGAAGCGACTTAGCATGCATGCATGCATTGGAGAAGGAAATGGCGACCCGCTCCAGTGTTCTTGCCTGGAGAATCCCAGGGATGGGGGAGCCTGGTGGGGTGCCATCTATGGGGTCGCACAGAGTCGGACACGACTGAAGCGACTAAGCAGCAACAGGAAAGGTAGTAGACATTTTTTAAAAAATTTAAATACATATATTTGTATATGTATATATGTATTACAATTGCAAGTAAAATGTTTGTGGGAAGAATCTGGTTTTCTTGGTTGTTGTTGAATGCCTTTCTTCGATCTTGACTTGGAGCCAGATTTACCTTTTAGAATTTCTATCTTGATCTCTTGCTTATGAACAGGGAAGAAAATAAATATGTTTCAGAATGACCACCTGAGTCTGCAGCAAATCACATCTTAATCTCCTTCCATTTTGGCAAAGATTTTCAAACCCAAATGCTTTCTATGCAGCCTCGTGTAAAATATATTCCATCCTCCTTCACACACACAGCAAATGTCACTAAATAATTATACACTCAGACTCTGTCTTAATCCAGCTCACCAGATCAGTTCAGTTCAGTTGCTTGGTCGTGTCCGACTCTTTGTGACCCCATGAATCGCAGAACGCCAGGCCTCCCTGTCCATCACCAACTCCCGGAGTTCACGCAAACTCATGTCCATCGAGTCGGTGATGCCATCCAGCCATCTTATCCTCTGTCGTCCCCTTCTCCTCCTGCCCCCAATCCCTCCCAGCATCAGGGTCTTTTCCAATGAGTCAACTCTTTGCATGAGGTGGCCAAAGTACTGGAGTTTCAGCTTCAGCATCATTCCCTCCAAAGAAATCCCAGGGCTGATCTCCTTCAGAATGGACTGGTTGGATCTCTTTGCAGTCCAAAGGACTCTCAAGAGTCTTCTCCAACACCACAGTTCAAAAGCATCAATTCTTCAGTGCTCAGCTTTCTTCACAGTCCAACTCTCACATCCATACATGACCACTGGAAAAACCATAGCCTTGACTAGATGGACCTTTGTTGGCAAAGTAATGTCTTTGCTTTTCAATATGCTGTCTAGGTTGGTCATAACTTTCCTTCCAAGGAGTAAGTGTCTTTTAATTTCATGGCTGCAATCACCATCTGCAGTGATTTTGGAGCCCAAAAAGTGAAGTCTGCCACTGTTTCTACTGTTTCCCCATCCATTTCTCATGAAGTGATGGGACCAGATGCCATGATCTTCGTTTTCTGAATGTTGAGCTTTAAGCCAACTTTTTCACCCTCCACTTTCACTTTCATCAAGAGACTCTTTAGTTCCTTTTCACTTTCTGCCATAAGGGTGGTGTTATCTGCATATCTGAGGTTATTGATATTTCTCCCGGCAATCCTGATTCCAGCTTGCGTTTCTTCCAGCCTAGCGTTTCTCATGATGTACTCTGCATAGAAGTTAAATAAGCAGGGTGACAATATACAGCCTTGATGTACTCCTTTTCCTATTTGAAAACAGCCTGTTGTTCCATGTCCAGTTCTAACTGTTGCTTCCTGACGTGCATATAGGTTTCTCAAGAGGCAGGTCAGGTGATCTAGTATTCCCATCTCTTTCAGAATTTTCCACAGTTTATTGTGATCCACACAGTCAAAGGCTTTGGCATAGTCAATAAAGCAGAAATAGATGTTTTTCTGGAACTCTCTTCCTTTTTCAATGATCCAGTGGATGCTGGCAATTTGATCTCTGGTTCCTCTGCCTTTTCTAAAACCAGCTTGAACATCTGGAAGTTCATGGTTCACATATTGCTGAAGCCTGCCTTGGAGAATTTTGAGCATTACTTTGCTAGCATGTGAGATGAGTGCAACCGTGAGGTAGTTTGAGCCTTCTTTGGCATTGCCTTTCTTTGGGATTGGAATGAAAACTGACCTTTTCCAGTCCTGTGGCCACTGCTGAGTTTTCCAAATTTGCTGGCATATTGAGTGCAGCACTTTCACAGCATCATCTTTCAGGATTTGAAATAGCTCCACTGGAATTCCATCACCTCCACTAGCTTTGTTCGTAGTGATGCTTTCTAAGGCCCACTTGACTTCACATTCCAAGATGTCTGGCTCTAGGTGAGTGATCACACCATCGTGATTATCTTGCTCATGAAGATCTCTTTTGTATAGTGCTTCTGTGTATTCTTGCCACCTCTTCTTAATATCTTCTGCTTCTGTTAGGTCCATACCATTTCTGTCCTTTATCGAGCCCATCTTTGCATGAAATGTTCCCTTGGTATCTCTAATTTTCTTGAAGAGATCTCTAGTCTTTCCCATTCTGTTGTTGTTGTCCTCTATTTCTTTGCATTGATCTCTGAGGAAGGCTTTCTTATCTCTTCTTGCTATTCTTTGGAACTCTGCATTCAGATGCTTGTATCTTTCCTTTTCTCCTTTACTTTTTCTTCTCTTCTTTTCACAGCTATTTGTAAGGCCTCCTCAGACAGCCATTTTGCTTTTTTGGCTTTCTTTTCCTTGGGGATGGTCTTGATCTCTGTCTCCTGTACAATGTCACAAACCTTCGTCCATAGTTTATCAGGCACTCTATCCTTAAATCTATTTCTCACTTCCACTGTATAATCATAAGGGATTTGATTTAGGTCATACCTGAATGGTCTAGTAGTTTTCCCTCCTTTCTTCAATTTAAATCTGAATTTGGCAATAAGGGGTTCATGATCTGAGCCACAGTCAGCTCCTGGTCTTGTTTTTGCTGGCTGAATAGAGCTTCTCTATCTTTGGCTGCAAAGAATACAATCAATCTGATTTTGGTGCTCATCATTTGGTGATGTCCATGTGTAGAGTCTTCTCTTGTGTTTTGGAAGAGAGTGCTCACCAGATAGGCACTATTAATTAAACAGATCTGGAATATAAGATAACACCTATTTGCTACCCCTCTTTTACCCTATCACTTTCTAACTTACTCTTCCTCTCAACTTTATTGACTTTATAGTGGAATGGATTTTTTTGTTTGAGAGATGAATGAGGCTTAATATTTTATAACTAGCCTCATATTTTTAGATATACTTTGAAAAAAGGTTTAAACACCTATATTCTCTCAAATATATGTAAAACTATATTTGAACTAAAATCACTGGTTTCTGCATAATAATTTCAAGGTGGTTTCTGATACTCTTGAGGAGTTTGAAGTCAAATTTTATTATTTTTCTCCTTCTCCATAAAGTATTTACTGAGTGCCTCATGGTATATGGTTTAAGCAAAGCATTGCACAAAGCAAATTATTCAGGTATAGTCTGAGTGCATAACAGTTTGAGACATAAATGATTTCATACAACTACAGGAGTTAGCACAGCTAGTTTATAACTGGAGATATTGTTTTATAAGGTGTTATTATCTTAGAATACATGTGTCAAGAATTTAAAGAACGAAGTTATTTTCAATGATTACATTTATGGTGGCCAGATACTGTTTTACTTGGAAGCATGGCTTGGCAATCCACCCAGGATCTAGGCAACCATTTTGTTCCCAATTGCACCCTCCACCCCCACTGTTTCAGGTAAAGTGTCAGGTTGGTGCTCTGCTGCTGGGAAAACTAATGATCAAAACTCGGGGAAAAAATCTTTAGAGGTTTTTTCTGGCAGATACCTATGGTCTGGAGGGAAGTGTTGAACAGTGAAAATGATCATGTTTACTCCTAAACTAAATGGGCGTTCATCTTATTCTTATGCCTGTCGTGGTGTGCCCAGAAAGTGCTGGATGGAGTGAGTATAATGGAATAACTCCCCACCCTCTCCAGGAAAAGAAACTTTTCATTGTAATGTTATGGTGTGCTGTACAATAGTAATGATTTTTATAGCTTCATAGTGTACTCTCAACAAACAGCGTTGAAAATGGATTAAATGATTTCGTTTTGCTTTGGCTATTAGTCTATCTCAGAAACAGTTTACCGTCTCATACGTAATATACCGATAGTGATTATCCCTTATTTCTAAGTAACACTCTCAGGGATTCAATGACAATGAGAACAGCAGGAAACGCCAAGGAGCATAATAGCTTCCTAAGCAGCTATGTAACTTTCCATTTCTCTGAGGGCCGAGGTAAGTCAGTGGACTGGTGGACAGAGAACTTTTGTCTTCTGAATGCTGTCTTATTTCCCCTGTAAGAACCCATGATGGAGGGGCATCAGGACAAAAGAGCTTGAACCGGCGATGTGAATTTTTTTCACATCTTGGCAGAAGCTCACACACCACCCCAGTCTAGTGTGATAATGGTATTCTTTTCCTGACTATGACCCACCACAGGAAAACCATGAGGGTCACACAATGGCCAGAAATTAACTCTTGACATGCTTGCAGCTTTTCCAGCAAACACTGGGGCTTAATATTACAGAACCAGAAGAGCTGATCTCCCCTGGTGATAGCAATCTGCCTTTCAATTTTGCTGTCTCGAACAGCCAGCTGTGAGCCTTTATATAACATTTCACAGTCCCTTAATTACCACATGACAACCTCAGGGCTGCTAATCCTAATACTGTTCCAAAGTGAGGGACTTATGACATGTCAGCAGTTTAATGCAACTCTTTCTGTGGTAATCATGTTTCGTGGAAAATATAGTTCTTCCCCAAACACAGCGAATACTCACCTTACTATGTTCAGATAAACTTTTGCTTATGCCCCACATCACTGGAGAGAAATAGCCTCTTGTGTCCTGATAGAGAGGTGTACTGAGACCGCTAAGCATATAACAGAGAGCCAAATGAGAAAGACTGGTAGCGGAAAAGAAGTGGATAACCTCAGGCCAGACAAGATTCATTGCACCGCTCAAGCATAGCATAGCTAGTCTTTTTCCTTTTCTTGGTAGAAATTGGGCCACAAATGCAGCATTCATAGGCTCTGTGATGATGCATGGTGATTTAGCAGCTAAGTCATGTCCGACTCTTGTGACCCCATGGACTGTAGCCCACAAGACTTATCTGTCCATGGCATTTCTCAGGCAAGAATACTGGTGTGGGTTACCTTTTCCTTCTCCAGGGGATTTTCCCAACCCAGGGATTGAACCTGTGTCTCCTGCATTGCAGGTGGTCTCCTGTATTGCAAGAAGTTTCTTCACCACTGAGCCACCAGGGATTCCCATAATGCATAAGGACTAACTAAATTCTGATGATCTTAACATGGCCAACAGGACAGTGTTATCACTTTAGGGCAGATGAAGGCAGGTCAAAGGATCCACAGGAAAAAGAAAGGTTTGCCTTATTGACTAAATCAGAGACATCAATGGACCAGGCCCAATCATCCAGGACTGATATTAACTTGGACTCAAATAGGCTGGATTTGTTTTCTCTGCCTCTGCTTACTTTCTGCCCAAGTTGGTATGCTACTGACTGCCAGAAAGCAATTAATCAAGTCTACATTTCAAATGTAGCAGTGCAAATTTAATGCGACATTTGTTGTTTGGTGAGTTTCTTAATATCCTCAGACATATTAATCAATCAACAAGTACTTGCTGAGCCTCTATTCTGCCCTGAGTGTTTTGCTAAGTGTTCTTGGGGACAGGAGACATATGAGATCTCCGAGGAAGTGCAATGAGGTGGCTAACAAGGCTTGAACCCTAGCTTATCAACTTACTAGGCTTTGAGAAAATTAAGTCACATTTTGGACCCTCATTGTTTTTAACATGGCTAAAAATGCCTGTTGAAAGGGGTTAGAATTTCTATCTTGGACCCCCTCTGAACTCCATACTTCTATATCTAATAGTCAACTTGCGGTGTCCACCTGGATACCTAACAGAATCACAAGCTAAATATGTCCAAATGCTTCATCCTTGCCATTTCACCCCTGCCAGGATCCTCACCACATATTTTTCCCTCCAACTTTTATCTTTCTCAATACACAGCATCACAGTACTACTAGGTACTCAAAGACTTCCTTTTCTCATTAATTCATCAGCAGGTTCTATCAGTCTTGTCTTAAAAGTACATTTCTGATTCACTTACTTTTCTTTGTCTTTGTTGCCTCCATCTGTGATTCAGACATCCATCATTCATCTCCTGCAACAACTCTCTGTCTGGTTTCACAGTTTTGACCCCTGAGTTCTTTAGTCCAATCTCTACTCAGTAGTAAAAATGCTTTTTAAACCTGAATTGGGATTTTCACTTCTGGTTAAGATGTAGAAAGTCATGAATTTCCACTTTTCAATGGTGTACTTAATTATATTTTGATGTCCCAATTATTCTGGATTTTACTAGTGGCAGCCTCTACAAGTGATTCCTGTGTCTTTGTGACATGTCCTCAATAATTTTACTGAGCACTTCTTTCAATCAGTTCAATTGCTCAGCCACGTCTGACTCTTTGCAACCCCATGGACTGTAGCATGCCAGGCTTCCCTGTCTGTCACCATCTCCCAGAGCCTACACAAACTCATGTCCATTGAGTTGGTGATGACATCCAACCACCTCATCCTCTGTCGTCCCCTTCTTCTTCCACCTTCAATCTTTCCCAGCATCAGGGTCTTTTCAAATGAGTCAGCTCTTCACATAAGGTGGCCAAAGTATTGGAGTTTCAGCTTCAACATCAGTCCTTCCAATGAACACTCAGGATTGATCTCCTTTAGGATGGATTGGTTGGATCTCCTTCCAGTCCAAGGGACTCTCAAGAGTCTCCTCCAAGACTTTTGAACCACAGTTCAAAAGCATTGATTCTTCGGCACTCAGCTTTCTTTATAGTCCAACTCTCACATCCATACATGACTACTGGAAAAACCATAGCCTTGACTAGATGGACCTTTGTTGGTAAAGTAATATCTTTGCTTTTTAATATGCTGTCTACTTTGGTCATAACTTTCCTTCCAAGGAGTAAGCATCCTTTAATTTTGTGGCTGCAGTCACCATCTGCAGTGATTTTAGAGTCCAAAAAATAAAGCCTGCCACTGTTTCCACTGTTTCCCCATATATTTGCCATGAAGTGATGGGACTGGATGTATGAAGTGATGGGACTGGATGTCATGATCTTCTTGGCAAAACAAGGCTTTCCAGGCTCACCTTTTACCTCCCTACCCCAGGTCTAGAAGCAGCACTTCTCTGAGGATCCCTGGTTCCTTTCACTGGGGGAATGGATCAGAGACCAAGTTTTGTGTGCTCAGTTCAGTTCAGTTCAGTTCAGTCGCTCAGTTGTGTCCAACTCTTTGCAACCCCATGGACTGTAGCACTCCAGGCTTCCCTGTCCATCACCAACTCCTGGAGCTTGCTCAAACTCATGTCCATTGAGTCAGTGATGCCATCCTCAGCCTTTTGGCTAAGATCAAGTGTTCTTAGCAGTTCGTGTGCCAGGGGTGCTCATTATTCTTAGGATGTCATTGCTTGACCCTTTCAGTGGGCAGAGTTAGGAAACATGTGTATGTATGTGTTGTTGTGTAGTTGCTCAGTCGTGCCCAACTCTGCAACCACATGGACATAGTCCACCAGGCTCCTCTATCCGTGAGAGGCTCCAGGCAAGAATATTGGAGTGGGTTGCCATTCCCTTTTCCAGGGGATCTTCCTGACCCATGGATTGAACCCAGGTCTTCTGCATTACAGGCAGATTCTTTACCATCTGAGCCACCAGGGGAGCCCCATATATATGTAAAATATATATATACACACACACATATATACATATATATATATATATATACACACACTTGTCTATACATGTACACATACCCATGTATAAGCACATGTACTTTATATTTTAGAAACCATGAGTTCATGTTGAGTTCAATTGATTTCAATCCAGTTCATCCTGACATTGTTCACTTATTTCATTTCATATTTGTATGTCCTTTCTTCCAAAGTGCAAACTCTGGCCCCTCACAGTACAGCACGTTCACTTATTTGTTCAATCTATAATACATTCAATTTTTTCTGTATTGTTTCACTCATCCCTCTTCAAATCATGAATGAACTAAAAGAAGTTCAGAGTTTGTTTGCAGTTCTCTCTCTTCATTCCACCTCATTCTCCACCCCACTCAACACTGAGGGCTTAATAATCAAATTCTGTGTTCCTAAATTACCTGATTATACTTTCTTTCTTTCTTTTTTTTTAAGCCCTCCCATAAGTGTGGTTATAGTATTACTTGAAATACATTGGGGCCATTTGTTCTATTTTCCTTTCCGTTTTAGAGTCCCCTTTTCCATCTGGATTGGGTTAATTTAATTTTTATATTAAAAACTTTAAGGTGATTACAAAGTCTAAAACTGTATCAAAAGAAATAATCTCAACAAGTGCCACTGCCACTGTATCCCTTTTGCCCTATTTCTTCCTCTACCTAACGTTATAGGAAGTCAACTTTGTTATTTCTGATTTATTTTCTTTGTATTCCTTATGTGAAAGGCACTCAGTTGTGTTCGTCTCTTTGCAATCACATGGATTATACAGTCCATGGAATTCTCCAGGCAAGAATATTGGAGTGGGTAGCCTTTCCCTTCTCCATGGGATATTCCCAACCCAGGGATTGAACCCAGGTTTCTCACATTGCAGGCAGATTCTTTACCAGCTGAGTTACCAGAGAAGCCCTGATTTTTAAAATTTTTCCCCTCTATCTCACACAAAAGGAGTATACAATATGTGCTCTTTCGTACTTTACTTTTTGTTCCCTTAATAATATATCATGGAAATCATTCTTATAGCAATTCATGGAGCTCTTCTACATTCTTTTTTACCCCCTTCTCACACCCTTCCCCTTCTCTTCCTTTTTAATAGCCCTGGCTCAGATGGTAAAGAATATGGCTGCAATGCAGGAGATCCAGGTTTTATCGCTGGGTCAGGAAGATCCCCTGGAGAAGAGAATGGCTACCCACTCCAGTATTCTTGCCTGGAAAATCCCATGGACAGAGGAGCCTGGCAGGCTACAGTCCATGGGGTCACAGTCAGACACGACTGAGAAACTAACACTTTCACAGTGTGGCTGATGCCACTTAGTATATGCACCAAATTTATTATATCAATGCTTGGACATTTAGAGAATGTCTTATATTTTGCAGATATACATATTAGTGCTGTGAATAAATTTGCACATATACATTTTCATATTATTAAAAGTGTAGTTTCAGTATAAATTCCTAGAAGTAGAACTGCTGGGTCAAAGGCTACATGTAGTTGTAGTTTGCGAGACATTGTCACTTTTCTCTCCGGAGGAGCTGTGTCATTTTGCATTCCAGCAGTGCATAAGATGACTCTTGCCATGCAGCCTCATCAACAGAGTGTGCTGTCAAGTTTTTGAAATTTTGCCAATCTTATGGGTAAGAAATTATGATGCAATGTGGTTTACTTTGCATTTCTCTTATTATGTGTAGGTTGCTCATCTTTTCGTATGCTTAGGGCCAACTTCATATCTCTTTTAATGAAATTTTTGTCTTTTGTCCATTTTTCTGTGGGATTTTGGTCATTTATTCTTCAATATTTAAACGATATTTTTTGTATATTAATGATAATAGGCCTCTATCTGTGAAATGCCTTGCCAATATCGCCTCTCAGGATATACTCATTTTAAAGATTGTTTAGTTTTTGGTGGTCAAATTTATCAACATTTTACTGTATTGCATGTGGATTTTGAGACATTGTTAGAAATCCTTTCCCTACACTTAGGTTATGTAAGAATTCACCTGGTACTTTTATATTTATATATATTTTTACATTTGTATCTCTGATCCATTGGGTGCTTATTTTGTATATTATAAGAGAAATGAGTCTAATTTTACCCTTTTTAAAAAAAAGTTATCCCGTTTACTAAGAAGAAAGAAGATCATTTTTATCCCATTTTTTTGTTACCACCTTTATCATATGCCATATTTCTCTATATAATTTGGTTTATTTAATCATCAGACTCTTGACAGCCATGTATGGATTGGTATTTAGGATTATAATTCAAAGGAGCCCCAGCCACAGGGGAAGCTGGGACTGACTCGCCAGATCTTTCCCGTGAGCCTTCATTAAATGCATAGGGACAGTATGCTAAGAGAATCATATCCCCAATATGCGTGTCTTTTTCCCTAAATGCAAGGTAGTGGCACAGTGTAATCACCCTTATGGAGCTCTGGCTGAATTTCTAACCCATGGATTCATAAGCAACACAATTGTTATACTAAGCTTCTAAGTTTGGGGGTTAGTTTGTTATGTAGCAAAAGACAGTTGATGACTTCCGCTTTCTCATTTGCATAAAAAGCACGTGGAAGTCACCCTGCCATCTAAAAGCAAGTGAAAAAAAAACAGTGAACAGACTGAAAAATCAACAACTTTTCTTGGATCCGTTAGAGAGGGGAAGATACAGGGCAAACCACTGCTCTTAAGATGGGAGACACAGACAGGTGAATTTAAGGAGTCATGGCTTAGCCGAGCAGAGTCATAAGTGAAACCCACCACAGGAACCAGTACTGGGGTAGGAAAACCAGAACTGTAGTTGACAAATTGCTGGAGACTCAGTGTGGACAGGTCTGAGAATTAAAACTCCAGGGGTAGCCAGTTGTTGGAAGGACCCCACAGTATTGTAAGATTTACCTCCAGCAGCTTGGCTAGATTCCCACAGTAAATATTGGAGAAAAATCTCCTTAAGTTTCTGGCAGAGGAGGGGAAAAATGACCCATTTTTAAAATACACCTGAGCATTCTATTCTAACAGGGCCTGCCCTCCGGGGAAGCTAGTTAAACAGAGCCTAACCTATTGGATTATTATCAGACTTGGGGGGAAAAGGAAGTCCGACTACAGCCAACCCTAGCCATCCTATTCCACTTAAGAAAAAAAAAAAAAAAAAACAACTGAGAAATTCTTAGGAAGCTAACAGTCTAGAGGCATGGACTCACTAAAAGACCGATACCTAATCATAGAACTATGTAAGGCTTCTGCTTCCCCTAGACCTTACCACCACATAAACAAACTTTGGTACATGCAAACAATGAAATATTGTTTAGTGCTAAGAAGAAATGAGCTATCAAGTCTTGAAAAGATACGAAAGAAAGCTACATGCACATCACTACGTGGAAGAAGCCAATCTGAAAAGGCTAAATACTGCATGATTTCAACTGTATGACATTATGAAAAAGGCAAAACTATAAAAACAGTTGAAGCCTCAGTGGTTGCCAGGGGTTAGGGGTGGGGTAGAGATGAGTTGGCAGAGCATAGGGGATTTTTATGGTAATAAGTGTACTCTGTATAACATCACAGTGATGGATGATATATTATGCATTTGTCCAAATGTATAGCACTAAGATGCATAACACTAACAGTGAACCCTGATGTACACTATGGACTTTGGGTGATAGGAGGCACTAGCTGTAAAGAACCCGCCTGCCAATGCAGGAGACGCAAGAGATGTGGGTTTGATCCCTAGGCCAGGAAGATGACCTAGAGGAAGGCATGGTGACCCACTCCAGGATTCTTGTCTGGAGAATCCCATGGACAGAGGAGCCTGGTGGGCCACGGTCCAAAGGGTTACAAAGAGTCAGACACAACGAAGTGACTAAAGCATGCATGTACAATGTCAGTGTAGGTTCATCAGTTGTAACAAATGTACCACTCTGATGGAGGATAATAAGGAGTTTATGCATACGTCAGGGCTGTGGCTGTCTGGGAATTCTCTCTAATCTCCCCTCAAATTTGCTGTGAGTATTCAACTGCTCTTAAAAAATTGTCTTAATTTTTAAAATGATAACTGATATACTACTTCCATTAAACATTGTACAAGAAGCCCTGGTTAGTGAAATAAGACCAGGAAAATAAATAAAAGATACATGTATTTGAAAATAAAAGATAGATCTTTCTTTGTGTGCACTGGAAAACTTATGGAACTTACAAACAAACTAAAACCAAAAAAAAAATTTACACTAGTAAGAAGGTTTAGTATGGTTGCAGAATATAAGATTAACATATAAAAATCAATTGTATTTCTATACACCAGCAAAAAAAGGAAAATAAAAACATTCATTATAGCAGCAAAATATCAAACACTTAGGAAGTAATCTGTCAAGAGATACATAAGATCTTTGCACTGAAAACTAAAAAATGTTGTTAAGAGATACTAAAGACATTGGAAGACTCAATATTGTCAAGTTATCGGTTCTACCCAAACTGATCACGAATTTCAATATAATCACAATCAAAAGCCCAGCAGGGTAATTTAAATTTTTTTATGAAAGTGCAAATAATTTAAAATAATCATAACAATTTTGAAAAAGAGCAATATTGAGATTTGCAATACCTGCTTCAGAACATTAATACATTAATGTTTTAATACAGCAGTAATCAAGACATTGTGCTGTTGGCGTAAGAAAACAAATAGGTCAACGAAGCACAGTCCAGTCTAGTAATAGATTCACAAAACATGGTCGATTGATTTTTATAAGGCCTTAAGTCAATTCATTAAAGAAAGGGAAGTTTTTTAAAAACAAATATTGCTAAAATAACTGAATACCCATATTTAGAAAAATAAACTCAATCTCTACACATATATAAAATCTATGTAAGTGTATGTATGAAAGTGAAAGTGTTACTTGCTCAGTAGTGTCTGACTCTTTGCAACCTCATAGATTGTAACCCACCAGGCTCCTCTGTCCATGGAATTCTTTAGGCAAGATTGCCGGAGTGGGTAGCCATTTCCTTCTCAGGGGATCTTCCCAATCCAGGGATGGAACCCAGGTCTTCTGAATTGCAGGCAGATTCGTTTCCATCTGAGCCACCAGAAAAGCCCAAGTGTGTGTAAAATAATATTAATATATAAAAAAATTAATTTGAGATGGATAATAAATCTAAATGCAAAGCTAGAACAATGAAGCCACTAGAGGAAAACATATCAGAACATTGTGCGACCTGGGAATAAGCAAAGATTTCTTAGGACACATGAAAGAGAAAAATTGAGAAATTGATAAGTTTATGAAAATTAAAGGGACATCATTAAGAAAATGAATAGATAAGCCACAGACTAGGAGGCATATTTGTAAAGCATATATCTCACAAAAAATTCATATCCATAAACATAAGCAAATCCTATATTCAACAACCTAGAACAAACATGGGCAAAAGAACAGAGAAAAAAGGATACGAAAATGTACAAAGTGCACAAGAAAAGGTGTTCAACATCATTGATCTTGGTGAAAAATTAAAAGCACAATGAGATGCCATTTCCCTCCCACTAAAATCAAAAAGACTGACATGGCTAAAGTTTAGAGGGAATGTGGAGCAAATAAAATTCTTGTGTTTGGTTGCTAGGATTGTAAAACGGTAAAAGCCTTGGAAAACTGGAAGTTCCTTAATTTTTCCTTATAAAATTAAACATATAGCTTCCCTATGGCCCCGAATTTCCACTCCTACATCTTTACCTGAGAGAAATGAAAACAAATGTCTACCAAACACTTGTATGAGAACGTTGAGAGCAACTTTATTTATAATAGTCGGATGGGAAATGGTACAAATGTCCCTCAACATGTGGATGATTAGTCCAGTTGGAGTGTTTGCATGCAGTTGAATACTCTTGAGCAATGGAAAGAGATGGGCTATTGATACACATGGCAGCATAGATGAATCTCAGAAACATGTTGAGTAACAGAAGTTGGACAGAAACAAGTACTCACTATCGGAGTCTATTTGTATGAAGTCCAGGAATAGGGATGATGATAGAAATCTGATCGAGAGAAGGGTGTAGGGTTGGTAGTGGTTGTTTACTGCCTAGGAGACTGGTAGACAGAGAAAGGTTCTATGTCTTTTTATGGGCAGTTATTGCAAGTTGTACAAAACTAAGATTACCTTATTCTCCTCTTTGATAGTTTCAGTTGCCCTTGGATGTAACCCAAATGGCTAGGGTTTTTTTTTTTTTTTTCATCTGCACTTATAACAGTTTAAAGGTTTTATTTACCATATTTAGCTATTTCCTGTAATAAGTTTGGTTCCGAGGGCAGGGACTATGCCAGTCTCATTCCTGATTGCATCTCCAGTGCTCATATGTAGCTGCTCATTACATTTCAGCTCCTTTCTCTTTCCTTCGCTTCCAGTCCTAAAGGAACTGAAACGAATCACCAAATCTTGAACTAGAGCTTGTAACACACATTGTTCTTTCTGGATTTCGCTTAGCTGTATTTTTGAAACTGGCTTTCATCACATACATGTTGTATCAAGGGATGGGATATGATGTCCAGGTGAAAGGACTGGAGTTCCTGCCAATGAAACAGCAGGTGTTTTACAGCAATCCTAACACTAGTGATTAGTCAAAATGCAGTTTTCTCATACTGTAGATTCAGTCCTGGTGGGTGATTAGTCCTGGTGAGAAGAAATTATTGCCTTCCAGTGAATATAAAATAGTGTTTAAAATATGATCGAGTTTACTGTTTATGTCCTTGAACTGGAATGAATCATCCTAGCAGTGGATACCATACAGGATAATGCTAGATGTATCACAGAGAAAACATCTGCCACCTGTTATGTATATGCATTTCTGGACCATCAACCAATTTAACAACAGAGAGAAGCTGTAGCTGTATTTTTGAAATGAAGAACTAAATTACTAAAGACATAGATACAAAAGGGCGCCCACCACTCTTTCCATTTTTACACAAAATAAACATATACTAACTGTAAATGATGAGAATCCCAAAGTATTATATACAATAATTTCCTTTTGTAAATAGTGGTTCTGTTGAAACAACCCTGGAGTCTCAGTGGTGGAAGATGACGAAGTACGCATCTCTGCTCTCACTACCTGTCTGTCCATCATGGATTCGCTGGGGCCTGAGCTCTTCTGGAGCCCATGTCTTCTCTCTGAGATTAAAGAAGAAGAAATAGCCACCAATAGGAACACAGTTGATAGTCATAGTGGAGAGAAAAAGAATAAGTAGAAGATTGTTCAGTGCTCTTGAAGTCCCCCCACCCCCACGTGCTGGCCTCAAAAGACAACTTGCATTTCTTGTCCAAACTGAGTCACAGGGCCTCTTCTAAGTCTGAGGTGGACAGGACACTGCAACTCTACTATGTGCCTGGAAGGGGGAGAGCTGAGAATAGTGGGTAAACAGAATTCATGACCAGCATCCCAGTGAAAGCTGGATCTTTTATGACCACCATCGAGACAGTCATCACTCCCCATGTGCTAGTTATGAGGCACTAAATCTCGACTGCTTGCCAGGTCCTGTGCTTTATTCATTAGCTTCTTTCTTCATCACAGAAACTTAATCTTGTAGATAATATTGTTAAGCTGCATTTTTAGATGAGAAAATAAAGACTGGAGAAGAAAGAATTTATGCCCAGGTCATAAATGCAATAAGGGAGGGAGCCAGGATTTGAACATAGATGCATCTGAGTCCAGGGCTTATACTCTGAACCATGTGATACAGTCATTCTAGCCTTGCTGCTGATGCTGCTCCTAAGTCACTTCAGTCGTGTCTGACTCTGTGCGACCCTATAGGCGGCAGCCCACCAGGCCCCCTCGTCCCTGGGATTCTCCAGATGAGAACACTGGAGTGGGTTGCCATTTCCTTCTCCAATGCATGAAAGTTAAAAGTGAAAGTTGCTGGAATGTGTTTAAAATTAACACAGAAAGCCCACATCCCTAAGGCACTCTTAAGAACTTCTTGTATTGAACAATGGATATGCAAAAATCAGGTATTTGGTATAGGCTTAGTAACACTGTTACATCTGCCAACCTTTGTTTATAGGCTCCAAGAACTATATGTCTTCATTCTCCTTGGGAGTCTGTAGGTTTTTACTTCCACCAGCTGACACTGTGTAGATACTCAAGCATATAGATGTCTGTGAATAGGGAGACGCGGAAACTGAAAGGGACCATCACAGGCTGGTCAATATTGTACTCTCATGAGGTCTTGTCTAGCTGTTACAGAGTGATTTGCTTCTTCCTAGGCATAATACTCAGATTGCCATCATCTGGGGTCCTGGTTTTAAGACTTGCTTTCCATGATTTCTATACCTCAGAACCAACCCTTTACGAGTGTCTAAATATCTTCTGAAAGTACCTCGCCCAAATTTTCCTTTAAGAAACCAAAAAGCTGCATTGGCATACTAATTTAGGTCATTAATCCCCATAGATCTGTGCCTCTTGTAGAGAGATTTAGAGCTAAAGTTTAAATATTTGGGCTATGGAATGGGATAACAAATTCATTTCCAGTTACTTGCAGTAGTGACTGGCTTGGTAACATGTTTCCCTGGCTTCCTGCCTTTCCTCATCTCACTGCTTTACTCCTGTGGTATGCCCTTTCACCTTCCTGGGACACTATGTGCTTGTTTCTCCTGTCTCAGGGTCTCCTTCCAGTGGAATCCTAACTATAACACCAACCAAAAGTGAGTGCCAGCAAGCTGGTATTGGGTATTTATATGAAAGATTTTAGTTTTAAAATGTTGGGTAGAGTAGAATGTTTCACCATAGACTGAAACCTTTAAAAGTAGAGACATCACTTCGCTGACAAAGGTCTGTGTAGTCAAAGTTATGGTTTCTCCAGTAGCCATGTACAGATGCGAGAGTTGGACCATAAAGAAGGCTGAGAACTGAAGAACTGATGCTTTCCAACTATGGTGCTGGAGAAGACTCTTGAGAGTCCCTTAGACTGCAAGCAGATCAAACCAGTCGATCCTAAAGAAAATAAACCCTGAATATTTATTGGAAGTACTGATGCTAAAAATGAAACTCCAATACTTCGGCGACCTGATGTGAAGAGCCAACTCATCCCAGACCCTGATGCTGGGAAAGATTGAAGGCAGGAGGAGAAGGGGAGAACAGAGGATACAATGGTTAGATGGCATCACCGACTCTATGGACATGAGTTTGAGCAAGCTCTGGGAATTGGTGATGGACACGGAAGCCTGGCGTGCTGCAGTCTTATGAGATCACAAAGAGTCAGACATGACTTGAATGTTTGAGCATTTGAAAAGTTTAAGTTTTTTCCTCTAAAGAAACAGGGTGATATGAGAAACAGAACCAGAAACCTGGTCTACAAAGCCAGTCAAAGAGGCTGTTCTTGCTTCTTTTGAAAGTTCAGTTCAGTTGCTCAGCCGTGTCTGGCTCTTTGCAACCCCATAGACTACAGCACGCCAGGCCTCCTCGTCCATCACCAACTCCCGGAGTTTACTCGAACTCATGTCCATTGAGTCGGTGATGCCATCCAACCATCTCATCCTCTGTCATCCCTTTCTCCTCCTGCCTTCAATCTTTCCCACCATCAGGGTCTTTTCAGATGAGTCAGCTCTTTGCATCACGTGGCCAAAGTATTGGAGTTTCAGCTTCAACATCAGTCCTTCCAATGAACACTCAGGATTGATCTCCTTTAGGATGGACTGGTTGGATCTCCTTGCAGTCCAAGGAACTCTCAACAGTCTTCTATAACACCACAATTCAAAAGCATCAATTCTTCAGTGCTCAGCTTTCTTTATAGTCCAATTCTCACATCCGTACATGACCACTGGAAAAACCATAGCCTTGACTAGATGGACCATGGACCATTGTTGCAAAGTAATGTTTCTGCTTTTTAATATGCTGTCTAGGTTGGTCATAACTTTTCTTCCAAGGAGTAAGTGTCTTTTTATTTCATGGCTGCAGTTACCATCTGTAGTGATTTTGGAGCCCCCCAAAATAAAATCTGTCACTGTTTCCACTGTTTCTCCATCTATTTGCTATGAAGTGATGGGACTGGATGCCATGATCTTTGTTTTCTGAATGTTGAGCTTTAAGCCAACTTTTTCACTGTCCTCTTTCACTTTCATCAAGAGGCTTTTTAGTTCTTCTTCACTTTCTGCCATAAAGGTGGTGTCATCTGCATATTTGAAGTTACTGAATTTCTCCATCAAACTTGATTCCAGCGTGTGCTTCATCCAGCCCAGCATTTCTCATGATGTACTCTGCATATAAGCTATAAATAAGTAAGGTGACAATATGCAGCCTTGATGTACTCCTTTCCCGATTCGGAATCATTCCTATTTGGAACCATGTCCAGTTCTAACTGTTGCTTCCTGACCTGCATACAGATTTCTCAAGAGGCAGGTCAGGTGGTCTGGTATTCTCATCTCTTTCAGAATATCCCACAGTTTATTGTGATCCACACAGTCAAAGGCTTTGGCGCAGTCAATAAAGCAGAAATAGATGTTTTCTGGAACTCTCTTGCTTTTTTGATGATCCAGCAGATGTTAGCAATTTGATCTCTGGTTCCTCTGCCTTTTCTAAAACCAGCTTGAACATCTGGAAATTCGTGGTTCACGTACTGTTGAAGCCTGGCTTGGAGAATTTTGAGCATTACTTTACTAGCATGTGAGATGAGTGCAACTGTGTGGTAGTTTGAGCATTCTTTGGCATTGCCTTTCTTTGGGATTGGAATGAAAACTGACCTTTTCCAGTCCTGTGGCCACTGCTGAGTTTCCAGATTTGCTGGCATATTGAGTGCAGCACTTTCACAGCATCATCTTTCAGGATTTGAAATAGCTCCACTGGAATTCCATCACCTCCACTAGCTTTGTTCGTAGTGATGCTTTCTAAGGCCCACTTGACTTCACATTCCAGGATGTCTGGCTCTAGGTGAGTGATCACACCATCGTAATTATCTGGGTCATGAACATCTTTTTTGTACAGTTCTTCTGTGTATTTTTGCCACCTCTTCTTAATATCTTCTGCTTCTGTTAGGTCCATACCATTTCTGTCCTTTATTGAGCCCATCTTTGCATGAAGCATTCCCTTGGTATCTCTAATTTTTTTGAAGAGATCTCTAGTCTTTCCCATTCTGTTGTTTTCCTCTAATTCTTTGCACTGATCACTAAGGAAGGCTTTCTTATCTCTCCTTGCTATTTTTTGGAATTCTGTGTTCAAATGGGTATATCTTTCCTTTTCTCCTTTGCTTTTCGCTTCTCTTCTTTTCACAGCTATTTGTAAGGCCTCCTCAGACAGCCATTTTGCTTTTTTTGCACTTTTTTTTCTTGGGGATGGTCTTGATCCCTGTCTTCTGTCCAATGTCATGAACCTCTGTACATAGTTCATAAGGCACTCTGTCAGATCTAGTCCCTTAAATCTATTTCTCGTTTCCACTGTATAATTGTAAGGGATTTGATTTAGGTCATACCTGAATGGTCTAGTGGTTTTCCCTAATTTCTTCAATTTAAGTGATGTGAGCCCCAGTCGGCTCCTGGTCTTGTTTTTGCTGACTGTATAGAGCTTCTCCATCTTTGGCTGCAAAGAATATAGTCAGTCTGATTTTGATGTTAACCATCTGGTGATGTCCTTGTGTAAAGTCTTCTCTTGTGTTGTTGAAAGAGGGTGTTTGTCATGACCAGTGCGTTCTCTTGGCAAAACTCTATTAGACTTTGCCCTGCTTCATTCTGTACTCCAAGGCCAAATTTGCCTGTTACCCCCAGGTGTTTCTTGACTTCCTACTTTTGCATTCCAGTCCCCTATAAAGAAAAGAACATCTGTTTTGGGTCTTAGTTCTAGAAGGTCTTGTAGGTCTTCATAGAACCATTCAACTTCACCTTCTTTAGCATTACTGGTCAGGGCATAGACTTGGATTACCGTGATATTGAATGGTTTGCCTTGGAAACAAACAGAAATCATTCTGTCATTTTTGAGATTGCATCCAAGTACTGCATTTCAGACCCTTTTGTTGACTATGATGGCTACTCCATTTCTTCTAAGGGATTCTTACCCACAGTAGTAGATTTAATGGTCATCTAAGTTAAAGTCACTCGTTCCAGTCCATTTTAGTTTGCTGATTCCTAAAATGTCAATGTTTACTCTTGCCATCTCCTGTTTGACCACTCCCAATTTGCCTTGATTCATGGACCTAACATTCCAGGTTCCTATGCAATATTGCTCTTTATAGTATCGCATCTTGCTTCCATCACCAGTCACATCCACAACTGGGTGTTGTTTTTGCTTTGACTCCGTCTCTTCATTCTTTCTAGAGTTATTTCTCCACTGATCTCCAGTAGCATATTGGGCACCTACTGACCTGGAGAGTTCATCTTTCTGTGTCCTATCCCTTTGCCGTTTTTATACTGTTCATGGGATTCTCAAGGCAAGAATACCGAAGTGGTTTGTCATTCCCTTCTCCAGTGGACCACATTTTGTCAGAACTCTCCACCATGACCCGTCCGTCTTGGGTGGCCCTACATGGCATGGCTCATAGTTGCATTGCATTAGACAAGGCTGTGGTCCATGTGATTAGATTGGTTAGTTTTCTGTGACTGTGGTTTTCAGTCTGTCTGCCCTCTGATGGAGAAGGATAAGAGGCTTATGGGAGCTTCCTGATGGGAGAGACTGACTGGGAGAAACTGGGTCTTGTTCTGATGGGCAGGGCCATGCTCAGTTTGAAAGTTGAAGGTACTCAAAAACAGAACATATGCTGACCGGAAGTTGGGGGAAGAAAAGAAATTATCTGTGCTACAGACGTTATCAGTGTCTAAGTGTTTAGGTCTTGGGGCAATTTTGAAACTCCCATTTGCCATCTGCCCCCTTCTGGTGAGAGAAGAGCCACCATAGTTTTGTTTTGAAGTGCTTTGTGTTCTTCACAGGTGCACCTAATTCCACGTATGGCCCTCTGTGCTCCCTGAACCCAAATGCAAACACATATTTCACAACATCCCCATACATTTGTCGCTTTCCCAGAGTGTTTACTACCACACAAGTTTTGCTTGGGGAATGCTCTTCCAACTCTCCTAGCTCCATCTGCCCAAGGATTTTTTCAGATTGCAAATAACTTTCTAGGAAATTTGCAATTTTCTCCAAATGTCTGGTAAAATGTTTTCAGTCTTCATTTTTAAAATTATCTTCCCCATGTGATGATAGTGTTGTATAATGGGCCCTGCATTGCAATCTCTTACAAAGTGTGGGGGACAGAATTATCACCTATCTTCTAGCATCTTAAATTCAACATGCACACACACCCCATTAGTATAGTCCTTGAGTCTGCATTTTCTGATGTGGCAAACGTAAGAACAAGTCTTGACTTTCCCTGTTCCCTCACTGTCCCCATAACTATTCAATCAACAGTCCCCACCCCCACCTTCACCTTGTAAGTAGGTATATCTCACGTCTGTTCATTTTGCTCTGTGTTTAGTGCTCATCCCATTACTCTTAACAGGCCTCTTGGTTCTACCTTTTTCTCTAATAATTTTTCCACAATGCAGCCAGACTAATTACACAAAATGCAAATATAATCATTTCAGCTCCTCTACTCAAACTTTTCAGGGGCTTCCCTTTCCTCTTGCAATAACTGCTGAAATCTAACCTGATTTTCCAAGCCTTCTCCACTCAAGTCTTTAGAGTCACCTCCTCCACCTTCCCTCTGGCCTACTTCACCCCACCCTTTATCCCCCAGGCTTCTGTCTTTCAGCTCAACAACTGCTCTCTCCTGCCTACCTTCTCCACCCTCACTTTTTCACCCCATTGGTCTGCCTCATACTTGAGGCTTCAACTTAGCAACCTGGGGGCTCCTCCCTGATCCATCAACCAGACTACATCCTGACAATGTTAGCTATCTTTGCAGCTAACCACTAAATTCTATAAGGACAACAATTGTGTCTATATTGCTTGTCATTCTATCTCCAGTGTCTAAATAGTGTCTGGTATAGAGCTGATTGACCACACAGCTTCAAATAAATATATTCTTACACATTACGAAGAGGAAAGGAACAATATAAGAAATTGAAATTGGACATCTCTGGTCCAGTCTGTCACTTACCAGCTGTGTTGCCTTTCCTTAGTCAATATTGCCCAAGATTTCATCTGTAAAGAACTTGAACTAGGTGCTCTCAGACATTTCCTTCAGCTCCAGCATTCTAAGTGCTTTTATACACTTTCATATATTTTATGTGGGCTAATATAACCTTGCTGCTGCTGCTGCTGCTAAGATGCTTCAGTCACGTTGGACTCTGTGTGATCCCGTAGATGGAAGCCCACCAAATTCCCCCGTCCCTGGGATTCTCCAAGCAAGAACACTGGAGTGGGTTGTCATTTCCTTCTCCAATGCATGAAAGTGAAAAGTGAAAGGGAAGTCGCTCAGTCATGTCCAACTCTTCATGATCCCATGGACTGCAGCCTACCAGGCTCCTCCGTCCATGGAATTTCCCAGGCAAGAGTACTGGAGTAGGGTGCCATTGCCTTCTCTGAATATAACCTTACTACATGTCAAACCCAATGCTGATGCGTCTAAAGAATTATTTCATTATGATTTCTTATGTCATGAATGGCTTTTGCTTTATTGACTCTCATGTATTGATTTTTCAACAAAAGATGGAAAAAATAAGAAGTAGCCATAAAAGTAACTTTTTTGCAGATTCATGATGATTGCCTCCTTCTTAACCTGTTTGATGACTGAGAGACATTATGCATATGACAACTGGTCCTAACAGTTAACTGACAGTAAATGTGTTAATCTCAACTGTTACCCAAGTTCATCCCCATGTTTATTCTTTCATTAAGGATGATGTATATATCATCTACTAGATCTTTTCTGAAAGGTATACCCATTCTCCTTGCTTTTATACAATACTGAACAGATTACCCTGAAGTCCGTTCAAACAGATTTCAAACAGCAAAACATTTCATAGTTGCAAGTATTGGCAGGTTCTTAGAAAACATTTACCGAATGCTTGTTAAATGCTCAGGCATTGTCTGTAAATATATTTAGCTTATTCTTGAAGCCACACTCCTTGATAGGTGTTAGTAACTCCATTTTCCTGATTGGCAAACTAAGTTTTGGAAAGCTTAATTTGGGTATAGCATCATATGTGATTGATGGTAAAGAAAGGATTAAAGAGTTCATGGAGCTAGATTTCATGTTCCTGCAGAGCAAAGACTATTTTGCTTTTGGTCACCTCTGAATTCCCAATAAATATCTACTGACTGACTAACTGAATGAGTGAGTGAACAGTCGACATGTAAGTCAATATTTTCCCTTTTACATGGTGCAAATTCCCCAGCACAAAGCAAAATGAAACTTCAGGTACCTTTTAGGCTCTGCCTAGGGCTCTGTCCTTTGGTTTCCAGTAGAACACAATGACACCTTAGGAGCCGGCCTTAATGTACAAAAGGCTGTGTACATGTATTTTTAGCTCTCCTTTGCCTTAATGCAAAGGAATCAAAATTGTGATTGTAATTAATTAAAACCCATGCTGTCATGTATCTTTTCTGTGGACATGCCCACCTACAGCGGCAAAAGCTAACTGATCTTTTCATAGGAAGGTGCTGTTCTTGGTATTTGCTGATCATTGATGGCCAGAGGTTGCAATGGCTAGACAGGTGACAAGTAGGGCAAAGGACATGCCGCAAGTGCTCATAAATACCCAAAGTTTATATTTATGCAGTGGTTAGTGAGTTATATACATGGGGTTACCAGGGCTGGCTGCCAGATACAATGTCCAGAAGGTATGCGGTCTATTTCGGAGTTCTCCATGCCTCCTCTCAAGGCTGCTCTTGATGGCCACTTCTAATGCTATTGAAAATGTTAGGGGATGAGAACACTCAGTGGTTTGCCCCGGGCCCCGCTTCAGGCTCTGAGAGCACCAGTATTTCACCTTGATTGCATTTGTTCCATGATAATATTGGATGAGTTTGTGTTAATTTTCTATTTCTTTGTTTGAAGAGATCCTGAAAGTACCACAAAGGAGTATTTACAGGATAATATTGTCACAATCTGAAGTTTTAAATTTATTGATTCTCCACAAGGCTTCTTTCTCTTAAACTGTTGTTTTTTCCTTTCTGCTTCCACGAGAGTTAAAAGTCATTTGGTTTGTTGTTGGCTTTAATCTAGTTTATTATTAGCAAGGTTATTATTTGAAGTCTAAGTGATGGTTCAGATTCTTGCAGCAGTTTTGTTACAAACAGCGGACACAATCCCTCCTCATTATTTCTAGTCAACTCTCAAATGTTATTTTCTCAGCACTGCCAGGACATTCTTTTTTATGGATATCAGCGATTATTTAAAAAGCAATCAGAGGGTATTGAAGAACAGATTTTATATTGTAAAAAAACTGACAGACTTTATCACATAGAATAAAATAGTAACTATATATTTTTCTAGTTCACTGCTGTTGGTGGAGATTTTAAAAGATGATTATAATAAGCACTCTTCCTAGTTGACCCATGAATTCTTTGGTTCTGGTGCTGAAATGTCAAGCAGTCAGCTAAGAAAGGGAGTACAATTTAACTAACAAACCTATTCCCAGAGCAGTGCAGACGGAGTTTCTACCTCTTCCCTTGAGAGACCACTTTGTAATCCAATAGTTCTCTCACGGTCAGGAATTTTCTTCTTGACATTCAGCCTAAAATTTCCCTTACCTGAGATCATCTTGTTATGCCTATATATATGTATATATATATATATATATATATATATATATATATATACACTACCAGCAGCTAGTTTAAAAAATTATCCCCTGCAGAGATACAAACTCTTTTATTTCAGTGTATTTATTCTTAATATAGATTTTGTTGCTGGTGTGTGAGATCCCACTTTTCGTTACTACTGCTACTACTATTATTTTGCATTTTCAGTCTGTTCTTCCCTATGGGTAAGCAGTGTTCTAGGTGCATTTATTTTCTGGCTGAATTTATTTATTTATTTATTTTCTTGAAGGATAATTGCTTTACAGAATTTTGCTTTCTGTCAAACCTCAACATGAATCAGCCATAGATATACATATACCCCCTCCCTTTTGGACCTCCCTCCTATCTCCCGCCCCATCCCACCCCTCTAGATTGATACAGAGCTCCTAACTGAGTTTCCTGAGACATACAACAAATTCCTCTTGGCTATCTATTTTACATATGGTAAAGTAAATTTCCGTGTTACTCTTTCCATACATCACACCCTCTCCTCCCCTCACTCCATATCCATAAATCTATTCTCTGTGTCTGTTTCTCCATTGCTGTCCTGTAAATAAATTCTTCAGTACCATTTTTCTAGATTCCATATATATGCATTAGAATATGATATTTATCTTTCTCTTTCTGACTCACTTCACTCCATATAGTAGATTCTAGATTCATCCACCTCATCAGAACTGACTCAAATGCTTTCCTTTGTATGGCTGAGTAATATTCCATTGTGTATATGGACCACAGCTTCTTTATCCATTCATCTGTCGATAGACATCTAGGTTGCTTCCGTGTCCTGGCTATTGTAAATAGTGCTGCAGTGAACAGTGAGATACATGTGTCTTTTTCAGTTTTGGTTTCCTCAGGGTTTATGCCCAGGAGTGGGATTGCTGGGTCATATGCTGGTTTCCTAGTTTTTTAAGGAATCTCCATATTGTCTTCCATAGTGGCTGTAGCAATTTACATTCCCACCAACAGCGCAAGAGTGTTCCCTTTTCTCCACACTCTCTCCAGCATTAATTGTTTGTAGACTTTTTGATGATGGCCATTCTGGCCTGTGTGAAGTGATATCTCATTGTAGTTTTGATTTGCATTTCTCTAATAATGAGCAATGTTGAGCATCTTTTCATCTGTTTGTTAGCCATCTGTATGTCTTCTTTGGAGAAATATCTGCTTAGGTCTTTTCCCCACTTTTTGATTGGGTTGTTTGCTTTTCTGGTATTGAGTTGTATGACTTGCTTGTATATTTTGGAAATTATTCCTTTGTCAGTTGTTTCATTTGCTATTATTTTCTCTCATTCTGAGGGCTGTCTTTTCACCTTACTTATAGTTTCCTTTGCTGTGCAAAAGCTTTGAAGTTTAATCAGGTCCCATTTGTTTACTTTTGTTTTTATTTACATTACTCTAGGAGGTGGGCCACAGAGGATCTTGTTTTGATTTATGTCTTCAAGTGTTCCCTCTATGTTGTCCGCTAAGAGTTTTATAGTTTCTGGTCTTACATTCAGGCCTTTCATCCATTTTTAGTTTATCTTTGGGTATAGTGTTAGAAACTATTCTGGTTTCATTCCTTTACATGTAGCTGTCCAGTTTTCCCAGCACCATTTATTGAAGAGTCTGTCTTTTCCCCATTGTATATTCTTGCCTTCTTTGTCAAAAATAAGGTACCCATAGGTGCATGGGTTTATTTCTGGGCTTTCTATCTTGTTTCATTGGTCTATATTTCTGTTTTTGTACCAGTACCATACTGTCTTGATGACTGTAGCTTTATAGTATAATCTGAAGTCAGGAAGATTGATTCCTCCAGCTCCATTCTTCTTTCTCAGCACTGCTTTGGCTATTCAGGGTCTTTTGTGTTTCCATATGAATTGTAAATTTTTTTGTTCTAGTTCTGTGAAAAATACAATTGATAATTTGATAAGGATCTCACTGAATTTGTAGATTGCATTTGGTAATATAGTCATTTTCACAATATTTATTCTTCCTCCCCAGGAACATGGGACATCTCTGTATCTGTTTATGTTCTTTGATTTCTTTCATTAGTATCTTATAATTTGAACAGTTCTCTTGTCTCCTTAGGTAAGTTTATTCCGAGATATTTAATTCTTTTTGTTGCAATGGTGAATGGGATTGATTCTTTAATTTCTCTTTCTGATTTTTCAAGTGATTTCTGTGTATTGATTTTGTATCATGCAACTTTGCTAAATTCACTGATTAGCTCTAGTAATTTTCTGATGCTATCTTTAGGGTTTTCTATGTACAGTATCATGTCATCTGCAAACAGTGAGTGCTTAACTTCTTTTCTGATCTGGATTCCTTTTATTCCTTTTTCTTCTCTGATTGCTGTAGCTAGGACTTCCAGAACTATGTTGAATAATAGTTGTGAAAGTGGACACCCTTGTCGTGTTCCTGATCTTAGGGGGAATGCTTTCAGTTTTTCCCTATTGAGAATAATGTTTTCTGTGGGCTTACGATATATGGCCTTTACTATGTTGAGGTAAGTTCCTTCTATGCCCATTTTTTGAAGAGTTTTAATCTTAAGTGGGTGCTTAATTTTGTCAAAGGCTTATTTTGCATCTATTAAGGTTATCATATGGTTTTTATCTTTCAATTTGTTAATATGGTATATCACCTTGATTGATGTGTATATATCGAAGAATCCTTGCATTCCTGAAATAAACCCAACTCGATCATGGTGTATGTAGTTTTTGATGTGTTGCTAAATTCTGTTTGCTAAAATTTTCTGGAGGACTTTTGCCTCTATGTTTATCAGTGATATTGGCCTGTAGTTTTCTTTTTTTGTGCTTTCTTTGTCTGGTTTTGGTATCAGGGTGATGGTGGCCTTATAGAATGAGTTAGGAAGTATATCTTCCTCTGCAATTTTTTGAAAAAGTTTTAGAAGGATAGGCATTAGCTCTTCTCTAAATGTTTGATAGAATTCTCCTGTGAAGCCATCTGGTCCTGGGCTTTTGCTTTTGGGAAGATTTTTGATCACAGCTTCAATTTCACAGCTTATAATTGGATTGTTCATAATTTTTATTTCTTCCTGGTTCAGTCCTGGAAGATTGAACTTTTCTAAGAATCCGTCCGTTTCTTCCAGATTATTCATTTTATTGACCTATGAAGTGAAGTGAAGTGAAGTGAAGTTGCTCAGTCGTGTCTGACTCTTTGCGACCCCATGGACTATAGCCTGCCAGGCTCCTCTGTCCATGGGATTCTCCAGGCAAGAATACTGGAGTGGGTTACCATTTCCTTCTCCAGGGGATCTTTCCAACCCAGGGATTGAACCCGGGTCTCCTGCATTGGAGGCAGACGCTTTAACCTCTGATCCACCAGGGGAGCCCTTATTGACCTATAGTTGTTCATAATAGTTTCTTATAATCCTTTGGACTTCTGCATTGTCTGTTGTAAACCTCTCCTTTTTCATTTCTAAATTTGTTGATTTGATTCTTCTCTCTTTTTTTCTTTATGTTTTTTCTTGATGAATCTGGCTAAAAGCTAGTCAATTTTGTTTATCTTCTCAAAGAATCAGCTTTTAGTTTTATTAATATTTACTATTGTTTCTTTCATTTCTTTTTCATTTACTTCTACTAATTTTGGGTTTTCTTGTTCTTCTTCTTCTAGTTGTTTCAGGTGTAAAGTTTGGTTGGCTATTCAATGTTTTTCTTGTTTCTTAAGGTAGGATTGTATTGCTATAAACTTCCTTCTTAGAACTGCTTTTGCTGCATCCCATAGGTTTTGGGTTGTCATGTTTTCATTGTCATTTGTTTCTAAAATTTTTTTGATTTACTGTTTTATTTCTTCAGCAACATGTTGGTTATTTAGAAACATATTGTTTAATCTCCATGTGTTTGTGTTTCTTACATTTTTTTTCTTGGTAATTGATATCTGGTCTTATAGCACTGTGGTTGGAGAAGATGCTTGATATGATTTCAATATCCTTAAATTTACTAAGTTTTGGTCTGTGACACAAGATGTGATCTATCCTGGAAAATGTTCCATGTGCACTTGAGATGGTGTATTCTTCTGCATTTGGATGGAATGTCCTCAAGATGTCAATGAGATCCATCTCATCTAATGTATCATTTAAGACTTGTGTTTCCTTATTAATGTTCTGTTTTGATGATCTGTCCATTGGTGTGAATGGGGTGTTAGAGCCTCCTGCTATTATTGTGTTACTGTCAATTCTCCTTTTATGTCTGTTAGTGTTTGTCTTATGTATTGAGGTGTTCTTATGTTGAGTGCATAGACATTTACAATTGTTATGTCTTCCTCTTGGATTGATCCCTTGATCATTATGTGGTGTCCTCCCTTATCTCTTGTAATCTCCTTTACTTTAAGGTCTATTTTGTCTGATATAAGGATTGCTACTCCAGCTTTATTTTGCTTCCTATTTGCATAGAATATATTTTTCCATCCTCTCACTTTCAGCCTATATGTGTCTTTAGGTCTGAAGTGGGTTTCTTGTAGACAGCATATATATGGATCTTGTTTTTGTATCCACTCAGCCAGTTTGTGCCTTTCAGTTGGAGCATTTAATCCATTTACACTTAAGTAATTGATATATATGTTCCTATTGCCATTTTCTTAATTTTTCTGGGTTGATTTTATAGATCTTTTTTCTTCTCTTGTATTTCCTGACTATATAAATCCTGTAACATTTATTGTAAAGCTGGTTTGGTGATGCTCAAACTACTGCACAATTGCATGCATCTCACATGCTAGCAAAGTAATGTTCAAAATTCTTCAAGTCCGGCTTCAACTGTACATGAACTGTGAATTTCCAGTTGTTCAAGCTGGATTTAGAAAAGGCAGAGGAATCAGATATCAATTGCCAATATATGCTGGATCATAGAAAAAGCAAGAGAGTTCCAGAAAACATCTATTTCTGCTTTATTGACTGTGCCAAAGCCTTTGACTGTGTGGATCACAACAAACTGTGGAAAATTCTGAAAGAGATGAGAATACCAGAACACCCGACCTGCTTCCTGAAAAATCTGTATGAAGGTCAAGAAGCAACAGTTAGAACTGGACATGGAACAACAGACTGGTTCCAAATTGGGAAAGGAGTACATCAAGGCTGTATATTGTTACCCTGCTTATTTAATTTATAGGCAGAGTACATCATGAGAAATGCTGGACTGGATGAAGCACAAGCTGGAATCAAGATTTCTGGGAGAAATATCAATAACCTCAGAGATGTAGATGACACCATACTTATGGCAGAAAACAAAGAACTAAAGAGCCTCTTGATGAAAGTGAAAGATGACAGTGAAAAAGCTGGCGTAAAGCTTAACATTCAGAAAACTAAGATCATGGTATCCAGTCCCATCACTTCAAGCAAATAGATGGGGAAACAATGGAAATAGTGACAGACTTTATTTTGGGGGGGTCCAAAATCACTGCAGATGGTGACTGCAGCCATCAAATTAAAAGATGCTTACTCCTTGGAAGAAAAATTACAACCAACCTAGACAGCATATTAAAAAGCAGAAACATTACTTTGCCAACAAAGGTCCATCTAGTCAAAGCTATGGTTTTTCCAGTAGTCATACATGAATGTGAGAGTTGGACTATAAAGAAAACTGAGTGCTGAAGTACTGATGATTTTGAATTGTGGTTTTGGAGAAGACTCCTGTGAATCCCTTGACAGCAATGAGATCCAACCAGTCCATCCTAAAGGAAATCAGTCCTGAATATTCATTGGAAGGACTGATGCTGAAGCAGAAACTCCAATACTTTGGCCACCTGATGTTAAGAACTGACTCATCTGAAAAGACTCTGATGCTGGGAAAGATTGAAGGCAGGAGGAAAAGGGGATGACAGAGGATGAGGTGGTTGGATGGCATTACTGACCTAATGGATGTGAATTTGAGTAAGTTCTGGGAGTTGGTGATGGACAGGGAGGCCTGGCATGCTGCAGTCCATGGGGTTGCAAAGAGTCGGACACAACTGAGCAACTGAACTGAACTGAACTGGACTGAATTCTCTTAACTTTTGCTTGTCTGAAAAGCTTTTGATTTCTCCATCAATTTTGAATGAGATCCTTGCCAGGTACAGTATTCTTGGTTGTAGATTTTTCCCTTTCAATACTTTAAATATATTGTGCCATTCCCTTCTGGCCTGCAGAGTTTCTGCTGAAAGATCAGCTGTTGAGCATATGGGGTTTCCCTTGTATGTTACTTGTTGCTTCTCCCTTGCTGCTTTTAATATTCTTTCTTTGTGTTTAGTCTTTGTTAGTTTGATTAGTATGTGTCTTGGCATGTTTCTCCTTGGGTTTATCCTCTATGGAACTCTTTGTTGCCTCTTGGACTTGACTGACTATTTGCTTTTCCATGTTGGGGAAATTTTCAACCATAATCTCTTTGAAAGTTTTCTCATACCCTTTCTTTTTCTCTTCTTCCACTGGGACCCCTATAATTTGAATTGAAGCAGTGACAACATCAAATGCTGTCTACGATGTGGAGCAGCAGGAACTGTCACACACTTCTTGTGTGTGTGTGTGTGTGTGCTTCCTATGGTTTCACTTGTCCACAGCATTCTGCATGAAGAGGCCTCACACCAGGTACCTCAGACCAGAGTTTCCAAGGCCAAAGGGCTGTGCCTGCTTCTTAGCTTGAGCCCATGTGCAGAAGCTTCTTTAAATGCCCTATTTATTATAGTAAGCTCACCTAGTCTAAAGCTGTTCTCTAAGTGGTTTTGATGTGATTGATCCTTTCATCCTGGATCTCACACATTGATAGCAACCACCACTTCCCAGTACTAGACTCCACACCCATATATACAGACTGTGAGCATGGAAAACCTCAGGGCAACAATTTCAACAGGGCCCTCTTTCTTCCCAACTTTGCTCATTCTCTTTCTCTGTCTCATTTTTCTTTATTCTCTTCCTTCTCCTCCCTCATCTTCTTCAGGATTTCTTTTCCATCCCCAAGTCAGTGAGGTGAGATTTATTTCTTCTGTTCTTTAGATTGACGACCAGCCTACCAGTACTATCTACCCAATTTCTATCAATATTTTTAGTAGAGAAAGCTCACACTAAATAGAAAAATGTTTTTTTGATCTGATGCAGACATATAGATAGAAATAAAATACAAGATATATATGAATTAATAGGCTTTATTTTTAGGCAGTTTTAAGTTCACAGCAAAACTGAGAAGAGAGTTCAGAGTTCTCACATACCCTGTCCCCACCACACACACACACACACACACACACACACACACACACACACACACACACAGAGCCTCTCCACTGTCAGCATCCTGCATCTGTGTGGTACATAGGTTCAGTTCAGTTCAGTTCAGTTCAGTCGCTCAGTCATGTCCGACTCTTTGCGACCCCATGAATCGCAGCACTCCAGGCCTCCCTGTCCATCACCATCTCCTGGAGTTCACTCAGACTCACGTCCATCGAGTCAGTGATGCCATCCAGCCATCTCATCCTGGGTCGTCCCCTTCTCCTCCTGTCCCCAATCTCTCCCAGCATCAGAGTATTTTCCAATGAGTCAACTCTTCACATGAGGTGGCCAAAGTACTGGAGCTTCAGCTTTAGCATCATTCCTTCCAAAGAAATCCCAGGACTAATCTCCTTCAGAATGGACTGGTTGGATCTCCTTGCCGTCCAAGGGACTCTCAAGAGTCTTCTCCAACACCACAGTTCAAATGCATCTATTCTTTGGTGCTCAGCCTTCTTCACAGTCCAACTCTCACATCCATACATGACCACAGGAAAAACCATAGCCTTGAGTAGACAGACCTTAGTCAGCAAAGTAATGTCTCTGATTTTGAATATACTATCTAGGTTGGTCATAAGTTTTCTTCCAAGGAGTAAGCGTTGTTTAATTTCATGGCTACAACAGATGAAATAACTTTTACTCATCATTATCACAAAGTTCTTTTTTTTTTGTTGTACATTCATGAATTTTAACAAATGTATGACATGAATCTGCCATTATAGAATCATATAGATAATCTGAATAATTTTGCTGCCCTAAAAATCCTCTTGATATATATATTTTTTTATGGTCTCAGGATCTTTCTTGCAGATTCTGTTTTCCTTGATTATATTTAAGGAAAAAATATAACATCAGTGCTGGCAAAATATGTTATCTAATTCTCTTAACCATGGATTCTTAGAGACCAGCCTAACTGTGAAAATGCAGTGTTTCACAGGCAGAGTAGAACACCTTTAAGGGGAATTGTTGTCATAATGACCACTTTCCATTTAACTTTACTGTGTAAACTTATCATCTAGAGACCCCGGATTGATCCACACTATTTTCAAGTGTGGGTAATACATCATGTTGTAATTACACCCTTCCAGGTCCAGATTAAGATCTAAGAGCTATTAAGTTTATGATGTCCATCCGTATATTTAATTCAAAATAAACAACACTAAGCTACATAAGAATGACATCAGTTTATTCGTTTTTAATTTGTCCCATGATGATTACCTGGATGACCTTTTTTCATATTTGAAGAAGAAAATCTTTCTTGTGCCCATTATTTACTGATAATGAAAGCACATGCTGAAATCTCCACTGGCTCAGTGGTAAAGAATCTGCCAGCAATGCAGGAGACTGTCTGGAATGCAGAAGATGTAAGTTTGATCGCTTGGTTTGGAAGATCCCCTGGAGAAGGAAATGGCAACCCACTACAATATTCTTGCCTGGAGAATTCCATGGACAGAGGAGCCCAGTGGGCTACAGCCCATGGGGTCACAAATAGTTGGACACTATCTAATGACTAAACCACCACCACCAAAGCACATGCTTAGTCTTCAGTTCCGTTCATTTGCTCAATCGTGTCTGACTCTGAGACTCCATGGACTGCAGCACCCCAGTCCTCCCTGTCCATCACCAACTCCCGGAGTTTACTCAAACTCATGTCCATTGAGTCGGTGATGCCATCCAACCATCTCATCCTCTGTCATCCCCTTCTCCTCCTGCCTTCAATCTTTCTCAGCATCAGGGTCTTTGCAAACGAGTCAGTTCTTCACATCAGTTGGCCAAAGTATTGGAGTTTCAGCTTCAACATCAATCCTTACAATGAATATTCAGGACTGATTTCCTTTAGGATGGACTGGTTGGATCTCCTTGCAGTCCAAGGGACTCTCAAGAGTCTTTTCCAACACCACAATTGAAAAGCATCAATTCTTTGGCCCTCAGCTTTCTTTATAGTCCAACTCTCATATCCATACATGACTACTGGAAAAACCATAGCCTTGAATAGACAGACCTTTGTTGGCAAAGTAATGTCTCTGCTGTTTAATATGCTGTTTAGGTTGGTCATAACTTTCCTTCCAAGGAGTAAGTGTCTTTTAATTTCATGGCTGCAGTTACCACCATCTGCAGTGATTTTGGAGCCCCCCAAAAAATAAAGTCTGCCAATGCTTAGCCTACCTATTTTAAAATCTGAAACTATTCTTTATTTCCTACTCTTGAAAAACATTCATCATGTTTTTGAGTTTGCTAAGTAGAAATCTCAGTTTTTCTTACTTCAGTGTTTGTTAGGTTTTACTCTTTTAAATTTGAATAAAGAGTAAACAGAAGCAAGAAGTGAAGAAGAGTTGTAAGCATCCATGGAAACACTCCATTTAGCCAGAATTCAAATGTCCACTGCTGACTTGTCGATGCCACTTAGTCTTCTAAATGCCTGAGTTTTATTTCTTTGTAGGTAGCACCAAGGAAACCACAGGTATTCTACTTTTCAGGTCCCTTTTCTGAAGAGTTTCTGAAATCTTTCATGAAAAAAATACTCGCTGGACTCACTTCCTGCTATGCAAATTGCAATTTGGAGAATGTGCCACAAAACATTGAATCACAAATTTCATAATTAAATAAGGCACAGCCAAAGTTCAGACCTGTGGCTTTAAGGACGATGATGCCTGGGCCCTCTGTGGTGAGTTTGTTAGTTTGAACTGTGTTTGTGTTTAGCCAAACCAAATATTCCTAGGTGGTATAGGTCTTTGTCTCATCACCCATGCCCCTCACCAGTACTCCCAAGCTGTTGTTTCTTCAACAAATGTTTACTGAAAACTTGCTATGCATAGGGCACTGTATAGTGAATAAAAAACATAAATATTTCTGCCAAAATGGTTATAGTCAAGATGAGGAAGATATTCATTCACTCATTCATTCATCAAATATTATACAGTGCTATGCAGCATAATGCTGAATGTAAGTGCTGCATGAGACGGACCAAAACTCGTCTGGCCGGTGACCCTGGTGTCAAGGGCACCTGAAGGGCAGTAGCTGAAGTATTTAAGACCAGCGTTTTTGACATTTGCCAGGTAGAGATAATATATAATAGATCTCTCCTGGTTCTTTTCTAGTAGAGATTGACTTTTCAGTGTACTGACTTTCAAAAAACCCTAATATACTCTCCACCTGTCAGTTGGCTTAATTCTCTTTAGGAACTATGAGAGTCCTATCCAACAGAAATATAATGCAAGCCATTATATTTCTATTAAAATCTGTAATTTTAGATTTACTAATAGTCACAATAACAGAAGTAAGAAGAGGAAAAATTTATATCAATAATATACCTTACTTAACTCAGTATAGCCAAAATATTATCATTTCAATATGCAACCAATGTGAAAATTATTATTTTACATTTTTATTTTCATATTATCTTATTTGTATTTCACATATCTAGTACATCTTAATTTGAAAACTATTTCAAGGGCTCAATACCCACATATGAAATATATAGATCTGGAACCCATGAATCCACCATTTGAAATTACTGTTGTTGTTGTTGTTGTACAGTGCTAAGTCATGTCTGGCTTTTTGCAACCCAGTGGACTGCAGCATGCCAGGTCCTTCTGTCTTCCACTGTCTTGCAGAGTTTGCTCAAGTTCATGTCCATTGAGTCAGTGATGCTCTCTAGCCATCTCATCCTCTGTTGCCCTCTCCTCTTTTTGCCTTCAGTCTTTCCCAGCATCAGGGTCTTTCCCAATAAGTCAGCTCTTCGCATCAGTGACCAAAGTATTGGAGCTTCAGCTTTATCAGCAGTTCTTTCAATGAGTATTCAGGACTGATTTCCTTTAGAATTGACAGGTTTGGTCTCCTTGCAGTCCAAGGGACTCTCAAGAGTCTTCTCCAGCACCACAATCTGAAAGAATCAATTCTTCAGTACTCAGCCTTCTTTAAGGTCTAACTCTCACATCCATACATGACTACTGGAAAAACCATAGCTTTGACTATACAGACCTTTCTTGGCAAAGTGGTGCTTCCACTTTTTAGTGTGCTATCTAGGTTTGTCATAGCTTTCCTTCCAAGGAGCAAGTGTCTTCTTATTTCATGGCTGCAGTCACTATCTGCAGTAATTTTGGAGCCCAAAGAAAGTAAAACCTGTCATTACTTTCACTTTTTCCCCTTCTATTTGCCATGAAGTGATGGGACTGGTTGCCATGATCTTAATTTTTTGAATGTTGAGTTTTAAGCCATCTTTTTCACTCTTCTCCCTCTCCTTCATCAAGAGACTTTTTAGTTCGTCTTCAATTTCTGCCATTAGAATGGTATCATCTGCATATCTGAGGTTGTTGATGTTTCTCCCAGCAATCTTAATTTCAGCTTGTGCTTCATCCAGCCTGGCATTTCACATGATATACTCTACATGAAGTTAAATAGCAGGATGGCCATATACAGCCTTGTTGTACATACTCCTTTCCAATTTTGAACCCTTGGTTATTCCATAACTGGTTTTAATAGTTGCTTCTTGATCCATATACAGATTTCTCAGGATACAGATAAGGTGTTCTGGTATATGAAATTATTAGAAACTTTTAAAGATGTTCTTTATATAAGGGTGGGTTTACCTGGTGGCTCAGATGGTAAAGAATTTGCCTTCAATACAGGAGACCCGAGTTCAATCCCTGGGTCAGGAAGATCCCTTGAAGAAGGAAATGGCAACCCACTCCAGTGTTCTTGGCTGGGAAATCCCATGGACAGAGGAGCCTGGCAGGTTACAGTTCATGGGGTCACAAAGAACGGAAAAGGACTAAGCACAAACACACGTTTTAATAACAGCACTGTCACTAACCTGCTGAGTGATTTGAGAAATAGTTTATTGTGTCTCATCTTTAGCTTCACCCTTGGCAGGTACAATAGCGAGGAAGGTGGCATCCACCTAATACAGTGCACATGGCCTGCACATCGTCAGAGATAAATAGACAGTGATTGTTCCCATTATTAGACAGATCTGGGCTCCAAAATCACTGCAGATGGTGACTGCAGCCGTGAAATTAAAAGACGCTTACTCCTTGGAAGAAAAGTTATGACCAACCTAGATAGCATATTCAAAAGCAGAGACGTTACTTTGCCAACTAAGGTCCATCTAGTCAAGGCTATGGTTTTTCCTGTGGTCATGTATGGATGTGAGAGTTGGACTGTGAAGAAGGCTGAGCACCGAAGAATTGATGCTTTTGAACTGTGGTGTTGGAGAAGACTCTTGAGAGTCCCTTGAACTGCAAGGAGATCCAACCAGTCCATTCTAAAGGAGATCAGTTCTGGGTGTTCTTTGGAAGGAATGATGCTAAAGCTGAAAGTCCAATACTTTGGCTACCTCATGCAAAGAGTTGACTCATTGGAAAAGACTCTAATGCTGGTAGGGAATGGGGGCAGGAGAAGGGGACGACAGAGGATGAGATGGCTGGAGGGCATCACTGACTCGATGGACATGAATCTGAGTGAACTCCGGGAGATGGTGATGGACAGGGAGGCCTGGCATGCTGGGATTCATGGTGTCACAAAGAGTCGGACACAACTGAGTGACTGACTGATGCCTTTAACCAGGGCTTCCCAGATGGTGCTAGTGGTAAAGAATCCACCTACCAAGGCAGAAGACTCAGGTTCAATCCCTGAGTGATAAAGATCCCCTGGAGTGGGGCGTGACAACCCACAGTATTCTTGCCTGGAGAATTCCATGGACAGAGGCGCCTGGAAGGCTATGGTCCATAGGGTCACAAAGAGTTGGACACAACTGAAGCAACTTAGCACACTCGCATATGCCTTTGACCAGTGTGGCCCCTGGAGCTACAACAATGGCATCACTTAGAATCTGTTACAAATGCAGACTCTCCAGCCTGTTCCACTTCTTTGACCTGTGGTATTAGAAACTCCACTGGTAGCTCCAGAAATTCATATTTTAGCAAACCCTCCAAATGTTGATGTAAGCTGAAGCTTGAAAAACAGTGGTCCATAACAATAAGAAGCCACTTAATTTTAAGGATCTCCAAAGCAGATGCTTCAAATTCCCTGGACAACTTGTTCAAATATTTAGCTGATGCTGGGAGGGATTAGGGGCAGTAGGAGAAGGGGACGACCGAGGATGGGATGGCTGGATGGCATCACGGAATCGATGGACATGAGTCTGAGTGAACTCCAGGAGATGGTGACGGACAGGGAGGCCTGGCGTGCTGCGATTCATGGTGTCACAAAGAGTTGGACACGACTGAGCAACTGAACTGAACTGAACTGAACTGATGGTCAGAAATTTCTTATTTTCCAGTATATGTGTCAGGTACTTTGAGACTGTTAGGGGAAAATTGCAACAAAAATACAAATACTATTACTACCTTATCTATTTAACCTCAAGTTGAAGCCTGTTAGTATTATTTAGTTCTTGCAGTCCCTCCTTGGTGAACTCCCCTTAGAGCAATACTTGACTGCAGCTCTTTCTTTTTTTAAATGTTACTATTTTCCCTTTCTCTTTGATACTTGAGTATATTTTTTTGGTTATTGAATCTTCCTTGAAATGGAACTTACATTTTGCTTTCTCACGCCTGTTTCAGTAACTATTCACTGTATTTTTCTCAGTAGCATTGTCTCTAAGCACTTGTACATAAATGTCACAAATGGTTTGTGTCCCATGTTAAGAAAAGCAACAAGTAATTGTTTATAGGGCCAAATGCACTCTTTTTATATCTACAAGAGTGAAAGAAATGAAATCTCTCTCTCCATCTTTCCGCCTAAAATATCATGCTCCTTTAGTTGCAGTTCAAGAAAGGACAACTGTTTGTCCTTGAAATGAGGTTTGGCAAGTACAAAAAAGCCACAGGAGGGAACATATCCTAAGGAATATTGTTCCATCTTTCCCTTTAATGGGTTTCTATAGTTTTTCTTCACAGCACAAAACCATTGCCCTTTTCCTGTTGCTTCTCTTTATAAAGAACATTGACCTGCTACAGAAAAAAAAAAAGTCCCCTAAAGTACTTGGTGGTCATAGAAAGTAATGGAGCAAGACCATGATTGCATGAAGTGGGGAATCTGGAAATTCTTTTCCCCACCACCTCTTCACCATTCCCTTTTTGTTCTTCTTTGTCCTACCTATCCTGCCCAGGTTTATAATTTAAAGCAGTTTTCCCCCAAGGAGATCACTTGTATATTTAAATCGGGATTTCTTAAGTATGAGTCTACACCCTGCGCATGACAATGGCCACACTTCCTTCTGTAGGACTATATATAACAGACTGAACAACAGGCGTGGCAAGGTATCTCAGGTGAGTGTTGATAAAGCCAGTTATGTGAGCTCCATTTCTTGGTTCATGCTCCCTCTTCTCCCCTGCCAACTCCCTACTCCAAATGTAGTTAATATTTGACAGTTCAGTTGCACTGTGGTTATCTGTTCTTCAAATCATAAGATTGTTTCTAAGATGATTCTTCCCCAGCAGCCACGATGCTTTATTCTGATGCCTACCATTTTCATTAATATTTACATATACGGAGGTTGCAGTTCTAATACCCATTTGATGATATTATGATCTATTTTGTGCAGTGTGGCATACACTGTCTCAAATTATTGTTCACACCATCATCATTAAAGGCAGTTTAGTCTCTCTGTCACAAACCCTAGAATTCATGGGTTTTTAACAGCTGTAGAAACACACGTATATTCCCTGATGACAAACCCGCACCGGGGAAGTGAATCTTTGAGGGAAATGAGAAGGACTTGCTTACTGTTTCAAAACCCAAAACGCTATTGTTTTCTGGGCATTTTACTCTTTTTGCCCATCAAAATGAAAAAATGGTTTAATTTAATTTCTTAAAAAAAAATATGAGAAGTGATGTAGTCATTACTGGCTCCTTTGCTAGATTTTTTTAGTCATTTCATTTTAAAAAAGAATTGTTGCCTATCTGGAATGAAATTATGCTTGCATAAAAATTTGTCACATTCTTAGTGTGTTCATTTCGTCTGCATTTTAATCCATGCCGAATGCCTCTTCTATATATAACAGCAGATATCCTTTTGTTTGCTAAGCTGATGCTTTTATACAGGTTCTGTTTATAAGTCCTGATAATTGTTTTGGTCATAGAAAGTTAATGTTTTCTTTTTAATCTGTGTTAATTTTTGGAGAAATTAGTTAGAAATAATCAGTGTGAGAAATTTATTAATATCTGTAAATGCAAATGTACCCCAAAGGTAACAATTTAAAAACCTTTGAGGCTGCAAATCTAGCTCCATCACAAAATAATAGACAATGAAGAATCATAGAAAGTCTGGATTCCCTTGGTCACGTGACCCAGTCTCAGCCTTTCACCTCTGGATCCTCTCTTTATTCCCTTGTTTATTCACTTGTCTCCCTTTTCCCTCTTCACAGTCAATATGCACAGCTGTCTAGTTACGTATTCTTTTGGGGATTGAATGGGTATGTGTACACACGCATATGCATATTTCTATACACGCATATTATGGGTAGGCCATCCTACCCATATCCATAGACAATGAACACCGAGAGGTGGAAAGGATCTGTGGTCAGCACTTTCCACCCATGACTCTTTCAGAAAAGTTGGATGAGTCACACATACAAGTACATGATGATTTGACTTTTTAATGGATGCAACTTAGCAACCCCTTTATAATCCCATTGTAAGTGTAGTTTAAACATACATATTCATATATCATCACGGAATAGGAGAAAGCTTGTAATGGCTTTTTAAAATAGCTGTATAATTGTGAAAAAATCACATAAGTTTTGTGAGCCTGTTTTCTTATTTATAAAAGAGGATAATATGGCGGCTTCCGGATGGCTCAGCGAGTAAAGAATCTGCCTGCAGTGTAGAAGACACAGGTTAGATTTCCGGGTCCGGGAAGATCTCCTAGAGGAGGGCGCAGCCATTGCCTTTTTTTCCCAAGATTTGCACCAAAACTAGTGTTTTCAAGTATTTCCTTTGTTTTGGACTTAGAAATCTATATCATCAAATTCAATCTTCAGTTCTAAATGAACCTGGGCAAACTCCGGGAGATGGTGAGAGACAGGGAGGCCTGACATGCTGCAGTCTATGGGGTTGCGAGGAGGGGGACACAACTGGGTGACTGAACAAAAACAATATATATTTTATACACCTTTATGCGTGTGAGCGAAGTTGCTTCAGTCCTGAAGGACTCTTTACAATCCTATTGTCTATAGCTCTCCAGGCTCCCCGGTCCATGGGATTCTCCATGCAAAAATATTGGAGCGGATTGCCTTTCACTCCTCTAGAGGATCTTCCCAACCCAGGGGTCAAACCTGGGTCTCCTGCATGGTAGGCAAATTCTTTACCATTTGCCCAACAGGGGAAGCCCTGCCTTATATATAGTGGTACTCAATAAACATCTCAGAATATCCAGAAGAGCTTTGGTTGAGAGAAAGAGCATAAGCCAAAGAGTCGATATGCTTGCTATCTTTGGGCACAGCAAGGAAAACCACGTGGCCAGTTCAAAGTCCTGATTCACGTGGTGAGGCAAAGCAGGTCAGGGGAGCAACCTGACTCCCGGATGACACAATTCTAACTGTCCTCATCAAAGCAGCGTTTTCATGGAAATTGATCTCTGGGTGGTGTGCGGTGGGGGACATGGATAAACAGGACATGTTTTTCTAGCCCAATAAATGTCTTCTTTCTAAGGGGAACTAAACCTAATGGTGGGAGAACAATTAAAGGAAGAAAAGAGGTTTTCTCTTCAGTAGAAACTGAACACCAGAAAAAAAGGATCTTGAAGGTGGTTGTTATAATTGGGCCACCCAGTGTCCGTTCTCCCCAGTGGTATCGACACCCCACTTCCTTATTGGGGTAATCACATCTCCCTCATCGCGTGTGCTCTTGCTGAGAATTGAAGTCAAGGTGCTACGCTCTCCGCTCTCCAAGGGTGGGCTTACGGCAAACGCTCACCCAACTGGACTCTAAGGAATCTTAGTGATTCAGGATTTTTTTTTTTAATTGTGTGGAGCTGATTCTCATTTAAGGGGTCCTTTCACAGCTTTTAGATACTTTCCTGTCCTTTCCCAGGCTGATATTTAGATACCCATTCCCATTCCTTTCTAGTAAATTCCCTTTTCACTCAAGTCATTCAACACTGCTTGCAATCAAAAAGCCCTCACTGAAATGGGAAATGGCCACAGTGGGGAGAGCGGAGGGGGCTCCTGGAAAAGTTCAGCCAGTTTTCCATTTTAGATTAGGCCCCTTGTGGGACTCTACACCAATGGGCCCCTGACAAATCTCTGTGGTCACTTATTATCCCCTAAATCATTTGTTCTTCACATAGCAACCGGAGCAAACTTTGAAAAACATAACTCAGATTATGCCATTCTTTTGTCTAAAATCCTCCAGTGCCTGCAGTCACTTAGTATAAAGTCCCAATCAATTACCTAGGCCCTGGTTCCCTCTCTCACGACTTTTCTAGTTGTTCGCCTCAATATATTGTAGTCATACTGATTTTTTTTCCCCCATTCTAGAACATTCCAAGCTCATTCTTCTGTTAAAATTTTCACACCAGCTGACACCTTTGCCTAGACCACTCTGAGCCATGATTTTCTCTTTTCTATCATTAGGGCCTAGTGCAAAACTCTGCTCCTCAGAGGGGCCTTGACTGACCACCTTATTTGGCCTGCTGTCTACTTTCATAACTAAATTAGAACACAACCACACCGTGGTATGTCTGTGGTGACATTCCATTACCAGGGCAGAGTTGAATACTTGCAACAGAGACCAACAATACCTAAAATATTAACTGTCTGTCCCTTTAGAGAAAAAATTTTTACCAACCCTAATCTATAATGCCATATAAGGCTGGCAGGAGGAGAAGGGGACAACAGAGGATGAGATGGTTGGCTGTCATCCCCTCGCTTTGAGCAAGCTCCAGGAGATGGTGAAGGACAAGGAAGCCTGGCATTCTGCAGTCCATGGAGTCGCAAAGAGTTGGACATGATGGCACCCCACTCCAGTACTCTGGCCTGGCAAATCCCATGGAAGGAGCCTGGTAGGCTGCAGTCCATGCGGTAGATAGGAGTCAGACATGACTGAGCGACTTCACTTTCACTTTTCACTTTCATGCACTGGAGAAGGAAATTGCAACCCACTCCAGTGTTCTTGCCTGGAGGATCCCAGGGACGGGGAGCCTGGTGGGCTACAGTTGATGGGGTCGCACAGAGTCGGACACGACTGAAGCGACTTAGCAGCAGCAGAGCAACTGAACTGAACTGATCTATCTATCTATCTATATATATTTGTTTGTCTGATGTTCCTTTTTCCCCATGAGAATACAGTTCCGCAAAGACACAGACACTTTCCTGTCTTGTTCGCTACTGTGTCTCTAACACTTAGAACTATGCCTGGCACATAATAGACAGATCAATAAACACTTATTAAAAGGGAGGGAGGGAAAAGTGGGGAAAGAAGAATCAGCTGAGACCAGGCTGGAGTGCATACGTAATTGAGCAGGGCTCAACTCTGAGGAAAAGCAGGTTGGAAGTGAAAGATAATGCAGGATATCTTTGGAGCCAGTCAGAGAAGCCTGCTCTGGGAAGAGAAGGGAGTGTAGGTGAGCATCTCCTCATAATGTATGCTAGATCTCTCCATGAAACAGGACTATGTCTCTGTCTATGTAATCACCACCCTGCATTTAGTTGGTGCCCTCATAATCCCTTGCAGCTGATAATAAAGCAGTTACTGCTAACTGACTTCAGGGTTTCTACACTTGTGACAGTTAACCAGGAGGAGGAAGGGTAGGTTTCCCAGGACGTGGTGACAGGAAACATCAAGCTTTGGGATGGTGGTGGGTAGTCAGCAGGAATACTCAAAACCAAGCTGCCTCAGGAACGCCCTTCTTCTGCCTCTCAGAAGGTATCTGATACTTCAGATACCAAAGCATGAAATTGAGGCCTCCCTGGAAATGACCTCATATTTCAGAATCAGAGGAGGCCCTGTTTAAAAAAGTGACCGTGGATATTTTTAAAATTTTTAAATGTTTATTTTTATAAAGTGTAGTTGACTTACTATATTAGCTTTAGGTATACAACATAAGTGATTTGATATTTTTATAAATTAAGTTCCATATAAAGTTATTATAAAATATTGGTTGCTTTCTCTGTGTGGTACATTATATCCTGTATCTTATTTATTCCACACCTAGTAGGTTGTACCTCTTATAAGAGGAAAGGTTTGCAGGGGCAGGGGGCAAGTTGTTGTTGCTGGGGCTGTAATAATGCCCAAACCACAGCATACACTGAGACAGTCCCAAGAAAACTGGGCCGTACCATCCTACAGAATTTTTTTAAAAAAGCAAGTACCTGCACACCACTTACTCTGAACATTGTGCCATCACATCACGTGTACTGACTTTTTAAATCCTCATGATAACCCAGTAAATTAGGGACTATTGTTGTTTCCACTTTATAGATGGAGAAATTGAGGCACAGAGATCTAATTTGTCCTGAGTCACACAGCCAGTAAATGGTAGGGTCAAGATGCCACCTGATTGCAGAATCTATGTTCCTGGTCAGCAGGCTGCCCTGGAGGAGGCTGCAGTAGGACCAGCTTCTTCTGAAAGCTTCTGGGAGTGAACCAGCTCTTATCTCCTCTCCTTCCTGAAGCATGTGGAGGCAAGCAGAGGCTCAATAGCTGATTTTTGGTCCTTTCAATTTCTCCATCACTCTCCAGACCCCAGGCTCCCCACTACATAGACACATATTCAGAGCAGGAACTAAGTCAGGCAGCAAATGGCTGGGCCAGGCTGAGGATGGGTTCCTGGCAGTGAGGGACTAGGGCAGAAGGGTTGGAGGTTGGACACATGGAAAGACTAAATATCAAGGACAAAGTCTGGCTCTGGGTCAGGAAGCACTATGGTATTAGTTGGCTGGGGCTCCCCTGAGCTGGTGGCTCAGATGATAAAGAATTTGCCTGAAGTGCAGGAGACCTGGGTTCAATCCCTGGGACAGGAAAATTCCTTAGAGAAGGGAGTGGTAGCCCACTCCAGGAGTCTTTCCTGGAACATCCTGTGGACAAGGAAGCCTGGTGGGCTACAGTCCATGGGATCACAAAGAGGTGGACATGACTGAGCAACTAAACCTCACTTTCCATGACAAGGTATAGTGAAATGAATGGCTTCAATAACAAAAATGTATTTCTCATACAGATCTGGAGGCTGGATGCCTGAGACCAGGGGTTGACAGAATTGGTTCCTTCTAAGACTGTGAGAGGGGAATCTATGCCTCTTCTTGCCTCTAGTGGTTTGCTGGTAACCTTTGGCTTTCCTTGGCTTAGAGATACATCACCCCCATCTTTGCCTTCATGTTCACATGGTCTTCTCCCAGTCTGTGTATCTGGGTCTGAATTTCCCCTTTTCATAAGAACACATTCATACTGTATTAGGACCTATTTTAAAGGTTTCATTGTAAATGGCTAATCTGTAAAGACCGTATTTCCAAACAAGGTCACCCGCCCTGGTACTGGGGCTTAGGTCTTCAATGTCCTTAGGGGGATGCAGTCCAACCCATAACACTTACTGAGAGTTTTGAATCTGGTGAAAATAGCATTGGAAGAAGACCGGCTGGAAATGAAGAAGGAAGGTCTAGCTGCAAACAATCTGGAGGCAGTGTTGCTGACCTTTAGAATGCTGTGTTGGGCTGGTCTAGAGGCCAGAGGCAGGGTGAGAGTGGCTGGCCGTGGCAGCCCGCCTGCCCCACAGGCAGAGCAGAATAGCTGACCCAACACCTCTTCTTGCCTCATGGTTCCATAGCTCTTACCTCAGTCCCATGCAAATATAATTCACAACTCAGCACAGTCTTCTTTCCAAAGCTTACAAATGACTGTGTATGTCTAGAGTTTAATTTTAAATTGGTTTTTATTCATGAATCACATTTCTGCACAGACATTAATCCTCACTCATTACTAAGTGCACTGTCAGCTTGATAATTCACCAATGTGTTTTTGTGCATCATGTTAGAACAAATAATCTTTTTAATAGGCTTAAATGGCATTTGTTCTTTAAAATTTCTAACCTAAATAAAAGGAAAAGATTGAGGGAACCATAAGGCATGTGCAATCACCTCTTTATTCTCTCTCTTATCCTCTTGAAGGTAATTCTGCATGTGGGTCAGAGTTGCACATATTGGTTACACGAGGAGAGAGCCCAGACTCAAAGGAGACATCTGACCAAGACAGGGGTCTTCTAGGTTCAAATAGTCATATTTGGATATTTGGTGTTTATATCTGTTGGTACCTTTGGAATTTGTTCACTGAAATAAATCCCCAAGCTCCCTCCTGCTAATATAGTAGTAGCCAACGTTTCTACCCACTTATAAGAAGTGTACCTGGGCAGTAAGGCATGTCCTTAGGTGTAGGCAAAAATGGAGAAAAGAAGCCTAATTTCCTATATTTAAGAGCCCAAACATATTGGTAATTTTTATTATGTTTTTCTCTCTTGCTTTTATATTTAGAAATGCTTTCAGGCTTACCTTGATCTGATAGGAAATATCTTTTCCTCTCAGAGATTGTTCTATGGAATAAATAATCAGAGGTGTATGCAAACACTAAAATAAATACTGTCACAAGGATGCTTATTTTAGGATATCTTCTAAGTGTAGAAAGTTGGAAATAGCTTCAGTGTCCAACATTAGGGGGACTGAAATATAATGAAATACTACATAGTGGTTTAATATTTGCTCAAGTTATGTCAGGTGGGCAAAAGTTTTAAATAGTATATACGTCACAACCCTGGTTTTTAAAAAGTGATATCAGTTCAGGTCTGTTGCTTAGTCATGTTCGACTCTTTGTGACCCCATGAATCGCAGCACGCGAGGCCTCCCTGTCCATCACCAACTCCCAGAGTTCACTCAGACTCATGTCCATCGAGTCAGTGATGCCATCCAGCCATCTCATCCTCTGTCATCCCCTTTTCCTCCTGCCCCCAATCCCTCCCAGCATCAGAGTCTTTTCCAGTGAGTCAACTCTTCGCATGTGGTGGAGTTTCAGCTTTAACATCAGTCTTCCAAAGAACACTCAGGGCTGATCTCCTTTAGAATGGACTGGTTGGATCTCCTTGCAGTCCAAGGGACTCTCAAGAGTCTTCTCCAACACCACAGTTCAAAAGCATCAATTCTTCAGCACTCAGCTTTCTTCACAGTCCAACTCTCACATCCATACATGACCACTGGAAAAAACATAGCCATTTCTAGACAGACCTTTTTTGGCAAAGTAATATCTCTGCTTTTGAATATGCTGTCTAGGTTGGTCATAATTTTCCTTTCAAGGAGTAAGTGTCTTTTAATTTAATGGCTGCAGTCACCATCTGCAGTGATTTTGGAGCCCAGAAAAATAAAGTCTGACACTGTTTCCACTGTTTCCCCATCTATTTCCCATGAAGTGATGGGACCAGATGCCATTATCTTCATTTTCTGAATGTCGAGCTTTAAGCCAACTTTTTCACTCTCCACTTTCACTTTCATCAAGAGGCTTTTAGTTCCTCTTCACTTTCTGCCATAAGGGTGGTGTCATCTGCATACCTGAAGTTATTGGTATTTCTCCCGGCATCTTGATTCCAGCTTGTGCTTCTTCCAGCCCAGCGCTTCTCATGATGTACTCTGCATATAAGTTAAATAAGCAGGGTGACAGTATACAGCCTTGACATACTCCTTTATCTATTTGGAACCAGTCTGTTGTTCCATGTCCAGTTCTAACTGTTGCTTCCTGACCTGCATACAGATTTATCAAGAGGCAGGTCAGGTGGTCTGGTATTCCCATCTCTTTCAGAATTTCCCACAGTTTATTGTGATCCACACAGTCAAAGGCTTTGGCATAGTCAATAAAGCAGAAATAGATGTGTTTTTTTTGAACTCTCTTGCTTTTTCGATGATCTAGCAGATGTTGGCAATTTGATCTCTGGTTCCTCTGCCTTTTCTAAAACCAGTTTGAACATCAGGGAGTTCACGGTTCACGTGATATAACTGACTATAAATATTGACAGTAAATTATCAATGGTGCTTGCTTAATGCTTAGAGTACATATTACTATTATTATTTTACTATTAGCTCTTAAAAAATTATTTATTGACTTTTGGCTATGCTGAGTCTTCCTTGCTTTGCGTGGGCTTTCTCTAGTTGTGGCTAGCACACTCTTTGATGCAGTGTGAGGGCTTCTCTTTGCTCTGGAGCACAGTTTCTAGGCACGTGAGCCTCCATAGCTGCAGATCCTGGGCTCTAGAGTGTGGGCTCAGTAGTTGGGGCACCCTGGCTTAGTTGCTCCATGGTATGTGGAAACTTCTTGGACCAGGGATCAAACCTGTATCCCCTGCACTGGTAGGCAGATTCTTATCCACTGAGCCACCAGGGAAGTTCACGTGTTATTTTTATTTTTTGTGTTCTTCTGGATTCTATAATGCACATGTGTTACCATTAGAAAACAAAAATGGTAGTAAAAACTCAACATCATAGGAATCTTCATATGGACACCGGCTTCTTCCCTCTGAAATGGACTGTGCACTGTCCCCCCCAGCCACGTCACTCCTTCCCCTCTGATTCCCTTCATAGACTAGAGAGTCTTGCACGTGCTCTGACTCAGAGACGGTTTTGTAGCAAATCAGTTTAGTTTGTCCTTATGATAAATGTTTATGACAGATCCTTAAATTCTAATAAGAAGCAGGACAGTGTCTAACAGGACATCAGCAGGAGTCCCTGGACTTTTATTTCCCACTCTGTTTCCTGACTTAGTATCCAACTTCCTTCATCTGAAAGAAGTTCTTGGAAAGTAAACCTGATTGGTTCTTGACCACATATCGTATTGACCACCTGTGTCGGTGTTCAGCTCGGTGGGTGTCAGCTATGGCTGGCTGGATAGGATTAAAGATACAGATGTTTTAGGGTCTGGTGAATTAGGAAGGCCTCCTATGTCGGGGCTAGAACATCCTTTGATTCCTTTGATCCCAGTAAGATGGAAATTTCAAGAAATCAAGAAACAAACAAGCAGTGACATACACCCTGTGTTCACTATGAGACACAACCTCCAGCCAGTACATGGGTGTTACTCTGCTGCTTTTTGCCTTCTGCCCAGCTGTGGGAATATTCCCGGGTCCTTAGACTTGGGCTCACTGTTTGCTTAATGATCAGGAGAAGACTACCCATCAAAGACTACCTGGCATTTGAGCTGAGTTTCTACAGTCTTGGTGGACTAATCCCATTCCAACAAAAAAGGGAGAGTGTCATTATTCTTAAATGAACTTCTCAAGGTCAAGATTCTGAGCTTATGTCAAACTGAGTTACAGCCTTCCCCCATGGTGAAATCTCATTTCAATATTCTTCTTTATTTGGGAAAGAAAGTAATGAGTTTCTCTCAAAATGCATAAGAGCATCATAAAAAAAACACACACACAGAAACAAAAAGCAGGACTAAAGAAGATATCTTTGTGATAGTCTTTCTTATACAGAAAACTGGGGATGTTTCAGGAAGGCAGCCACTTTGAGCTGTTTTATTTAAAAGCAATGATCACCGGGCTGTTTCTGTGAGAAGAAAGATTTGTTCTATATCTAATTTTTAGATGGTCCAAACCCCATTGGGATTTTCCTGAGGCGTCCCTCATAACAAAAGGGAGTTCCCTTTCCGGACTGTGAGGGCAAATGGAGTGCATTCAACTAGGAGAAGATTACTTCTTTCTTCCCCGTCTGTTGAAGCCAACTGTCACCTCCTCGACTCCTCCAATGTCTGACAGTTATAAAACATCTTTGTTGTTCCAGTGCTAAGTCATGTCTGACTGTTTGCGACCCCATGGGCTGCAGCCTGCCAGGCTTCCCTGCCCTTCACCAGCTCCTGGAGTTTGCTCAGACTCATGTCCATTGAGTTGGTGATACCATCTAACCATCTCATTCTCTGCCACCCACTTCTCCTCCTGCCCTCAATATTTTAGCCTCAGTATCTTTTCCAATGAGTCAGCTCTTCACATCATTTAATTACATTTTGTTCTTGTATTGTTCTTGAAAGGGTTGGCAAAACATTTAACATCTGCTAGATGCTGAGCACCTTGTGGCAGAAACTATATTGTGTCATTTAAAGAAGAAAATATTCTTCATGATTTCTTGCAGAATTCTGGATACATAGCTAGTCTTCAACTAATTAAGGTCTGAGTGAAATTCTATTCTATTAAATACATCAGCAGGTTAAAAACAGTTATTGAGAAGCACAAAATATACATAAAAATGTACCTCCCAGCCTTTTGAAACCTCTTATGTCTAGCAACTTTGCCAAAAACAAAAGTTTTTTTTTTTTTTCATAACTTGAGCAACCCAAGGTAACCTGCCCATTTGCTTTGCAACAGTATTTTAAACTTTGAAGTGCTGAGCCCACCAACAATTCCTTATTTAGGCAAAATAGACAAGTGAAAAACATCAACAGGGACATTCCTGGTGGTCCAGTTGTTAAGACCCTGCGCTGCCGCTGCAATGGGCACAAGTTCCAGCCCTGCTGGGGGAATAAGATCTCACATGCCTGTCATGCAGCCAAAAACTGGAGCAAAACAAAAACACCACCACCAACAGAAGACCAGCTTCTAGAAAACCACCTCCTAAATCACTGCAGCTTGCAAGAATTGCAAGGCAACAAAAACACTGGCATTAAACACTAATGCTTTCTTGGTTGATGTGAAAATGTTGACTAACCACGGATCCCTGCCCAACACAGCTCTTTGATTACATTTTTAGTGACAGAGAACCAATTCAGAATCCCCAACATGGCCAGTCACTTTGTCCACCTATTATATTGAAATGGCAAAGGGCTTCCTAAGGCAGGACCTTCCTGAAATTCATAGTCTAGTTGCATAGACAATACCCGGTTTAATAAGAATTACTTCCAGTATTTGGATCTTACCTTCCCAATATGTAAACAGAGGTAGTAATATGCCATCTGAACAACACAGGCAACTTAACCATTCAACGAAACCATTAATTACAGCGTTGTTGCAAGGATTAAACGATATAATGTGAATATGTTTGTAAACTGTGAAATGTGAGCTATTGTTGACAACATTAGTAATATATGATTGTGTTAGTCATTTTCTCATTGGGCAGATAGGGATACAGCCATTTCAAAAATTCTCTTGCTTATGAGAAATAGTCATCAGTTATTTTCATAAGAAGAAAAATTTATGTCACAGGATACTATTAGTGAAATATGGATACCAGTATATAACATATCCTTTTATCCTCATAACGACTGTGTTTCTCAGGTATGTACTATCATTTATCTTCCTTTTACAGATCAGGAAGCTGAGGTCACACCCCTGGCAAATGGGAAAGTTAAAATTGAAGACTTTCTCGAATGCCAGAGCCCTAATCTGTGTTCTTAAACACAAACAAGCTTGATGACAAATTCTCAGACTGTGACTGAATGAATGAGAAATGCCAGTCCTAACACAAATACTTGGGAAAAGTTACCAGCGCAAACTGGGATTAGAAAAGGAATAGCTCTTTCCCCTCCTGGATGTTTACACGGGTAGTTGGTCCATTCATGGGCAGCAAAACACAGGAAATCTGTCGTGAGTTGTTGGGATTTAAGGGAGCCCGTGATTGACTCATGTGTTGTTTCTATACTGTGCTTGCCAATTATATTTTTAAACTGCAGCTACTGTTATATACTTTTTTCTCTCTCAGGAGTTCACAAACAAGTTTTTAATTTTAAGGTCACAGTGGAGGTCACTCTCAAGGTATGGGAAATTCCATTCCCATGGCTGCGTCTGGACACAATTTCGCTCTCCCGCAGGGTATTCTGGAATGTAGAACCACAGGCCGGACAGGCGGAGCGAGACACAGAACAAGGCTGCAGAAATGTGCTCGGCAGGGAGCAGGCTTCTTCCAGTTCAAAATTAAAATGGGAAAATAGAAAATGTGGAGAATAAGAAGTTTGAGAAAGGTGCTATCTCTGTATGTATCTGAGAGTAAAAAGGAGAATCTCACTTTAGCTTAGAAAATTCGCTGTTCACTTCCTGGAATCTTACTTCCTCAGTCGATAGGCAGGGGGATAATCTGAATAACACTTGTCCCAGAAAAAGGCACCAAGACACCTGGCTTTGCTAGATTTGTGAGCTCAGTTAATATTGAGGGAAATGAAATTAATCCAGATTATGGACATCTTAATAATTATGAGGGGAGCAGGGAAGTAATTGGAGTCTGGAAAGACCTGGAAGTATCCTAAACCTTTCTGTAACATCCTGGCAAAAATACGGACCAATCAATACCACTGCTTATGTGTTGTGACTCTTATAAAGTAACACCCTTGACTTATGCCTCCAGGACTGCCCATTAGCTCAGCAGCCACATTCCCAGGCAGGGCAAGCCCTCTAATCAAGGGCTTCTCCTCTGAATACTGACTTTGGTTAATACCCAAGATACCTCGTTTAGGCCACTCTCTCCCTCTTTACTTCCTTTCTGAATGGAGGTTAACTATATAAACAGGCTTGCTGTTTGTTGAGGCTTTCAGCCCCAGTAAATCACTCTCCTGATTTTTGCTTTGAGTTTGCAGGCCTGTGGTGTGATGTCTCGCACGGACTTGACTAAGTGATTTTAAAAACCAAGATTGCTGAAATTTGACCTAAGTAAAAACAAGTCCCCCTGACCCTCTTGTCCCCCCCAACCAAAATCTCAGCATTCTTTGTGAAATGCCAGTCAGCTCCAATCTGAATGAGCCCACGGTAAACTACCCACCTGTTTTCACTTACATGACATTAAAAAACACTTATACATCATTACATTTTTGTATCATATTAGTGAAAATGGATGCTAATACACCGTGAGACAAACAGTGCTGATGAGATGGAAAGTGTCACGGATGTGATTACTGTGGCCCTGATCAACTTTTGGTCACTTTATGGAAATCTAGACCTTGTTGTCTAGACAAAGGACAGAATGAGACCTTTGCAGCCAGCACCTGCTGTTTCTCCACACACTTGGAATTCTTCTCAGCAGAGTTAGGCTGAATCACTGCAAGATGCTGGAACTTTATGAAGTCAGTGGAAATCAGGTTGATATTTTCCTTGTGGTCATTGTAAAAATACAATTACTGTGAACACACTTATGGCTTTTACCCCTTTAGATTTTGAAAGTATAATCAGAGTGTAGCTGCTGCTGCTGCTAAGTCGCTTCAGTCGTGTCCAACCCTGTGCGACCCCATAGACGGCAGCCCACTAGGCTCCTCTGTCCCTGGGATTCTCCAGGCAAGAACACTGGAGTGGGTTGCCATTTCCTCCTCCAATGCATGAAAGTGAAAAGTGAAAGTGAAGTCGCTCAGTCATGCCTGACTCTTAGTGACCCCATGGACTACCAGCCTCTTGCCAGGCAAGAGTACTGGAGTGGGTTGCCATTGCCTTCTCCGCAGTGTGTAACTAGCATCTTTATTTCTAAAGGCTGCCGTTCCTATGTAGGCATATGAAATATCCTTCAAATTCTTCTAACATTGGGATCCTCTTTGGAAAACTAATGACAGGCTACATTGCACCTTCAACAGAATTTGTCAGGTGCACAAACAAAATCTATAATTTCCTGAGAGAAAATTGATATGATTACCAAGAAAAAAAAGTCACTTTATCTGCTTCATATTGGCTAAAATGTATTGAGTACACCTCTAGTTCCCCCATCCCCCTCATCAACCAAACCCCATGAAAAGATATAATAAGAGAACCATGAGAGTTTGGTTTCAATAAGCTCTGTTTAAACAAGTGCTCTGGTGTGTTTATCCAGTGTTTGAGAAGGTTGGAGGAAGCATGGGTGACTGATTATGGAACCTGGTGCCCTGTCTCATAAGTTAGATTCCACCAGATGGCCAGGAAGGGGTCCATAGACAGTAGAGAGAGGGGAAGGACTCTGGTAGACAGAAGGAATCTGCCTCCTTATAATATTGTTTGAAAAAGGAAAGTCTCTATATAATATTTTCTTCATTGATGGAGCCTCAGTATTCACCACATTTTCTAGGCACAGAGTTACTGCTCAAGAAATTGTGGGATTATATTCTTTCTCACTAGAGTGGCTCTAGGAAACTCCAGGAGCCATCCATCTGAGACTTAGAAGGCAGCAACTGCAGGGTGAAAGTTTGCATCTCATTTCAAGCTCCCTTTTACAGCACCCGAATTCCATTATCACCTGCTCTACAGAACTTTAGCAGATCTTCTCTGTGTCCCATTACAATTGTCTGCTTATGTATTTGTTAAAGCAATTACCTTATTCTATTAAATATGATAAATTTTTATTTATTCCTCTCACTGGCTAGACTAAAATCACCTCGGTGGTACAATTTATCATGGCTTTCCATAAAAGGTAGGTCAGTGCTAGATATCCACTAAATGTTATTTTTCGTTGGCTGCTGATTCCCTAAAAACAAACAAACAAAAAAGGTAGCAAAATGAACTGTGAAAAACTTCCTGGTGGCTCAGACAGTAAACAGTCTGCCTGCAATGCTAGAGACCCGAATTTGATCCCTGGGTTGGAAAGATCCCCTGGAGAAGGGAATGGCAATGCACTCTAGTATTCTTGCCTGGGAAATCCCTTGGACAGAGGAGCCTGGCAGGCTACAATCCATTGGGTCGCAAGAGTCAGACTTAGAGACTAAACCAGCACCACTCAGAGCAAAACTGAATCTCAGTAGCATATCCCAGCAAAAGAATAAAAGTGAGATATTTATGAAGTTTCTGGGATAAAAAGGAAGCACTTAGAGAAGTGATGCTGCCTGAGGAGCATGACCTGATTAGAGTTGAGCAGGCTTGGTGACATAATAATTTAGGACTGGTGGATACATCAAGGTAAGAGTTTTAAAAAAATACTGTGTGCATATTTGCTTGAGGATCTCTAAGAATGGGATACTTACTCTTAAGAAGTGTTACTTGATAGGCCCTTAGTCTGTTGTTTAGAAAAAATAATTTGGGGGACATTTCTGAAACTCAATTATCTGCAACTTCATCTTCTTGGGCAAGTGTCTTCTGTAATAGTGACACTAGACAGTCTAACAGTAAAGGCAGGTAAGTGTGGATGGACAGCTGGATGGCTACAGATGGTGTAAGCACTCAGGATATATTCAGAAGGTTGCTCTCAAAATGAAAAAAATTATTTTGTCCCTAACTTAACTCCAGCTTCATTCATGTCATTAAAGGAAAGAAAGATAAGTAAAAACCACAGTGGTAGTCAAAAGGAGTCTCTCCCTTTGTCTAAATTTAAGTTTTCCAAAAGAAGAAGAGAGGGATAAATATAAATGTGAGAAAGGGAGCAGGAATAATGGGGTAAGAGGAACAACAAAATAAGTCAGATTGTTGGTCTGCAAACGTCTTTTGTGATGTCAGTTTAAACAATATTACAAGACTATTTTTGGTAAAGCAGTAGAACTCCCTTGATCATCAGCCTATAATATAATACCAGAAAAGAGTAGAATACCTAAACAAAAATGTCAACGAAGGAATTCAGAGAGAAGAAAAACAAGAAAGTCAGCAAACAAACCAAGCTGTACAGATGTACTCCATCTGGGTCTACTTGCTTGGAAGAGATTAAGTGCTAGCTTATAATAATAAGTGCTCAGTTAATGATTAATAAACGATCAGTCTTTGAAACAGGAATTTAAGTTAACACAAATCACTCAGTGCTTAGAAATGTCACATAAGGCTTTTGAAAAAAATTTCTCACTAAATCTACAGGGAGACTTATATAGGGGTGGGGGTAATGAAGTAGAAAAGAAAGCCAAGAACATTGTTCCTTTCTTCCCCAGGTCAGAAGACAGGTTAATGTCAGAACCAAAATTTTTATAGCTGTAGGATGAATTGGACCCGGAATGGTCTGCCCTGGCGGATTGGGTAAAAACCAGAGTTTTAGATACATTCTAAGGGTCTGGATAACAAGAGGACATGGCTGCAAGGTCAGTGAGGACATGAGTGGACGATTCAGTATTGTGAGCCTAGATGTGGAAAAAATTTGTTGTTCAGTCACTAACTCACGTCTGACTCTCTGCAACCCCATGGACTGCAGCACGCCAGGCTTCCCTGTCCTTCACTTGCTCAAATTCATGTCCATTGAGTCAGTGATACCATCCAACCATCTCATCCTCTGCTGCACCCTTCTCCTTTTAACTTCAATCTTTCTCAGCATCAGGGTCTTTCCCAATGAGTTAGCTCTTTGCATCACGTAGCCAAAGTATTAGAGCTTCAGCTTCAGCCTCAGTCCTTCCAGTGAATATTCAGGGTTGATTTCCTTTGACTGACTTGATCTCCTTGCAGACCAAAGGACTCTCAAGAGTCTTCTCCAGCACCACAGTTTGAAAGCATCAGTTCTTCATTGCTCAGCCTTCTTTATGGTCCAACTCTCACATCCATACATGACTACTGGAAAAACAATAGCTTTGACTATATGGACCTTTGTCAGCAAAGTGATGTCTCTGCTTTTTAATATGCTCTCTAGTCATAGCTTTCTTTGTGAGGAGCAAGAGTCTTTTAATTTCATGGCTGCAGTCATCATCCACATTTCTTTGGAGCCCAAGAAAATAAAGCCTGTCACTCTCTACTTTTTCCCTTCTATTTGCTATGAAGTAATGGGGCTGGCTACCATGATCTTAATTTTTTGAATGTTGAGTTTTAAGCCAACTTTTTCACTTTCCTCTTACTCTCATCAAGAGGCTCTTTAGTTCCTCTTCCCTTTCTGCCGTTAGAGTGATATCATCTGCATTTCTGAGGTTGTTGATATTTCTCCCAACAATATTGATTCCAGCTTGGGATTCATCCAGCCTGGCATTTCTGAATAGAAATTAAATAAGCAGGGTAACTATATACACCTTTTTTTCATACTCCTTTCCCAGTTGTGAACCAGTCAGTTGTTCCATATCTGGTTCTAACTGTTGCTTCTCAATCTGCATACAGGTTTCTCAGGAGACATAGTCTGGTATTCCCATCCCCTTAAGAATTTTTCACAGCTGGTTGTGATCCAGACAGTCAAAGGCTTTAGTGTAGTCAGTGAAGCAGGAATAGATGTTTTTTTTTCTGGAATTCATGATCTATCTTCACCCTGAGAAGATTGTGACCCATACTTAAAACTTTGGGCTTCCTCTGAAAGAGCCTGTAGCAGGAGACCGTCAGCCAGTCACATTCCTTGAAGCCAAGAAATGAGTCCTTCCTTGAAGGGGTATCTGAGCAACTCTTCTCATTGCTCTACCAGAGATTGTGTGGGCTGTGACAGACATGCGCCAACGAAGAGGGATATAGAATTACCTCACAAAATGGCGGATATGGGATTCCTTTTTCATAAGCGTGATGAAGGAAGACATGGAGGAGGGAAAATAAATGTCACTTGTAATGAAAAGAATTTTGTTTTTCTCTTTCAGTGTTCTGAATTCATTTGTCACAATAAATAGAAATGGAGAATTCTTTCTTCAGTCAATGAGACTCTCCTTTCCATCCTTCTATGTGTGGCAGTGTTAGTCTCTCAGTCGCGTCTGACTCTTCGCAACCGCATGGACTGTAGCCCGCCAGGCTCCCCTCTCCGTGAGATTCTCCGGGCAAGAATACTGGAGAGGGTTGCCATTCCATTCTCTGGGGGATCTTCCCAACCCAAGGACTAAACCTGGGTCTCCTGCATTGCAGGCAGATTCTTTATCGTCTGAGCTACAGGGAAGTCCCTCTGTGTGCGGTACTGGTTCATGATTTTACATCCTTGGCAAAAATTGTTTTTGGTCATTCTTTGAATTTTGAGAGCTAGGAGAAGGGAAAAAGGACCACTGGGGCAGGAAATAACATTTCTTACTAGGAACTTTATATCATGCTTTGCTTACTTCTTATACCAGTACTAGAGACGTACATATTACAAACTCCATTTCATAGTTAAGGAAAGTAAGGCTCAAAAAAGCTAAATTTTTCATCCTATAAAATTTAGATTTGTTTCATACTTCAGGAAATTAAATATGAAATTCCTAACCCTCTATGATCACATAACACTACTTATTTCGAGGTTAGTATCAGGCATGTTTTATTAAAATTATTTTTATGCTCTTACACCTCAATTTTTTGTGCTTTTCCATCTTATCCTTGAATATTCATTGAAGGACTGATACTGCAGCTGAAACTCCAATACTTTGGCCACCTGATGCGAAGAGCCAGCTCTTTGGAAAAGACCCTGATGCTGGGAAAGATTGAGGAAGGCAGGAGGAGAAGAGGGTGACAGAGGATGAGATGGATGGATGGCATCACTGACTCAATGGACATGAATTTGAGCAAGCTCTGGGAGATGGTGAAGGACAGGGAAGCCTGGTGTTCTGCAGTTTGTGGGGTCACAAAGAGTCAGACACGACTTATTGACTGAACAACAACAATCTCAAATGGAGGAGCTCCTGTGGTGGTAACTGTCTCCCCACTGCCTAATGTGTCTACCACATTGTAATTGCTCAAAAATTGCTTTCTCTTAAACAGTAAGTCACCAGCTAAAAGGTGATTAAGCTAAAATTTGAACACAGAATTGTATGCTTCAAAGCCACTGGTCCTCTTTCTGCTAGAGCATTTCCTTTGCAGAGCATATGTGTGCATGGGTATGTACCTGTGATTGTTTATACACACATATGCACATAGATGTAGTTTAGATATATATATGGGAACAGAAATGACAGGTTCCAGGTTTTGTGACAAAAGACAGGTGTGTGACTTCAGCAGTTGTTTGATCTGGGCTTACTTTCCCATTCCCAAACATGAACTTTGCTGGTCAATTCCATGGATGTTTGAGTCTGTATGTGGAGAACAGCAGCCTTGCCTGGGTCAGCTTCCGGTGAAATGGGCTGAGCACTGAGGAGGCACCAGCTGGTTCCAGGTGGGCAGGCTGGCTACTCATTTCTGAAGTCTGCCTCCTGGTTGTCACTCTTGCACCTTGGAGCTCCCAGGCAGGCTAAACTCAGGTAGCTTAATTACAGAGGCTGTTATTTACTAGAGCCCCAGCTGAATCCATCAAACTAACTTCACTTTAACCTGAGCCAGATTTTATTATGAAGCCTATTTATTGAGCATTTCCCCTTTGGCTGTGCGTGTTTTGATTTAGGTATATACATATACTTACCTATTTGAAAAGTAGCTATGTTCTGACACATTTCATATTTTTAAAAGTAATATTGCATGTAACATAATTTTGGGGAAAAATAGACACTCAATACAAACAAACAAACAACAAGAAAAAGGTCTTTGAATTTAGAATAATGGATACCTGCAAGGCAGCAACTTGCTTGAGAGATTTTGCTCAAGTAACTTATAACTATCAGTAGAAACCCCCAGGGATTCATGGCTGTTTTTGCAGAAGCTGTTTGCAGTGGAATAAACAGACAAGTGCTCTATATATCATTTTAAGTAAGACAAATAAAGCTCTGTTTCCACCTTACAACGATGTCATTGTCAGTTATATAAGAATAATTCTGTGTGACTTTTTATGAATTCTTCCCCTGTGTAGAAATACAATGGCCTAATTTTCCACTCCCCGTATTATAAATAAATGGCCTTCTTCAGCAGTCTCAGGTCCAACCAAACTGTCTCATCCTGAGCGAGGAGCGTCTTTCCTGCCATGATGTGCTCACCCATTGAAAGTAAAAGCTGCTGTCCACCTCAGGGCAGCTGGGGTTCTACCATCTTGCCACCTGCTCAGCATCACTGCACAGTGCCCTAGTCCCCAGGCAACCAATGTTCTGTCACTGTCAATTAGTTTGCATTTTCCAGAATTTTACATGGGTGGAATCATATCATAGGTACTCTTTTGTGATCTGTCTTCTTTCACTTAGCAATTATTTTGAGATCTATCTATGTTATAATGTATTCATGCCTTTTTTTGCTGAGTAATATTCCACCATATGGATATATCACAGTGTATTTATCTATGTGATGATGGGTATTTGAATTGTTTCCAGGTTTTAGCTATTACAAACGAAGCTGCTATGAACATTTGTATACATGTCTTGCATGGACATATGCTTTCATTTCTCTTGTGTGAATGCATAATAATGGAGTGGCTGAATCAGATTATTGGTGTACATTTACCTTTTTAAGAAACTGCCAATGTAATTTCTAAAATGGTTGTACTGTCTTACACTCCCACCAGTGATGTGTAAGAGTTTCAGTTTTCTCTATCTAGTGATTTCAATAGGTTTGTAATGATATTTAATTGTGGTTTTAATTTGCAGTTTGCTAATTACTAATGATATAGAGCATCCTTTCATGTATTTATTTGACATCTATATATGCTCTTTGGTAAAATATCTGTTCTAACCCTTTCCCCATATTTTTATTGAAAACAAAAGTCACTCAGTCTGACTCTGTGCAACCCCATGGACTGTTCAGGACTCCAGGCCAGAATACTGGAGTGGGTAGCCTTTCCCTTCTCCAGGGGATCTTTCTGATCCAGGAATTGAACTGGGGTCTCCTGCATTGCAGGTGGGTTCTTTACCAACTCAGCTATCAGGGAAAATTTTTATTGGGCTATTCTTTTCCTTATTATTGAGTTTCAAAATCTATTTACATACTCCGGATACTAGTTCTTTATCAGATGTGCAATTTGCAAACATTTTCTTCCAGTTTGTGGTTTATCTTTTTATCTTATTAACAATATCTTTCAAAGAACATGAATTTTTAATTTTGATGAAGCTCAATTTATCAGTTTTTAAAAATTTTTTATCAATCATGCTTTATGTGTTAAATCTAAAAAAAAAAATTTGACTTAACCCAAGGTCACAATGATTTTCTCCTATGTTGTCTTCTAGAAGTTTTATAGTTTTAGGCTTTACTGTTAGGTCAATGATCCATTTTGAATTAGTTTTGCATATAATGCAAGATGTGGATTTTTTTGCATATGAATACCCATTATTCCACACTAGTGGTAGAAAAGACTATCCTTTATCCACTGAATTTTTTTTCTGTACTGTTGTTGGAAATCAGTGGTCCATATGGGTATGGGTCTATTTCTAGACCCATTCTATTCTATGCCACTGATTTGTCTATACCAAAATCAAGCTGTTTTAATTACTGAAGCTCTATATGAAGTCTTGCAAGTAGGTTGTGTTAATCTTCCAACTTGATTCATCTACAAAATTGTTATAGCTATTCTAGGGCCCTTGCATTTTCATATAAATTTGTTTACAATGTCTGCTGAAAATGATGTTGGGATTTTGATTGGGAGTGCATTGAATTTATAGACTAATTTGGAGTAGATTGACATCTTAATACTGAGCCTTCCAATCCAGGATCCAATTCTCTCTCCATTTATCTATGCCCTCTTTGAATTTTCTCAGCACTCAGTCATGCTTTTCTGTGTACATGTTTTTTATCAGACTAATCCTTAATTATTTTATAATTTTTGATACTATTGTAAATTGAAAATATCAATTTCCAATAGTTTGCTTCTAGTATATAGAAATACAATTGGTTTTGTATATTCATATTTTATCCTTTCACTTTACTGAGTTCACTTATTGATTTTAGTAGGTTTTTTAGTTTATTTGTTTTTGGTAAATCCTATTGGATTTTCGAGTTCACTTATTGACTCTAGTAGATTTGTTTGTTTGTTTTTTGGCAAATCCTATTGGATTTTCTACATAATCATATCTTCTGAGAATAAAGACAGTTTGTTGCTTTCTAATCTATATGCCTTTTATTTCTTTTCATTCACTGTTTGAACCATCTAGAGCCTCTAGTAAACCATTGAATAGAAGAGATCAGAGCAGATATCATGATCATGTTTGTGATAATTGGAAGAGAACATTTAGTCTTCAGTATTAAGCAGGATGTAAATGTAAATTCACTTCTATTCCTGCTTTGCTGAATGGTTTTTACAAAATCATTTTTAAGTATATAAACTTTGTTTTTCCTTTTTTTCATTTTTAATAGGGTTACTTATATTGATTGATTTTCAATGTTAAGGCAACCCTGTATTGTATATGTATAGGTATTGTATATGGCTGCCAGAAATTGCCTAGTCACTGATGCTTGGCTCACTTTTTAAAACTCTTTCTCTGTATGCTTTAATTTTTAGACGTTCCTAAAGTTCACTATGTTTTCTTCTTTATTGTATAATCAGATGCTAATCCTATCCAATATATTTTTGTCTTTACACATTGTAGTTTTCATCTCCAGAAGCTTGATTTTTGTTATTTTTTATACTCCCACTGTATCTACTTAACTTTTTAAATATAGGGACACAGTTATAAAAACTGCTTTAACTGTCCTTATCTGCTAATTTCAACATTTCTGTCAGTGCTGAGTCAATCTGAATTGGTTGATTTATCCACTCATTACAGTTCATACTTTCCCATTTCTTTGCGTGTCTTGTAATTGTCTATTGGATGCCAGACATTGTGTATATTACCCTTTTAAAAACAGGTATTTCTGAAATCTTATAAATATTTCTGGTTTTTGTTTGGGGATCCAGTTAGGTACTTAGAGACATGTTAATACTCTCAGGTCTTGGTTTTAAGATCAGTAGGTAAGGCCAGAGGGTGCATCAGTTCAGTTCAGTTTAGTTCAGCCACTCAGTCGTGTCTAACTCTTTGTGATCCCATGAATTGCAGCATGCCAGGCCTCCCTGTCCATCACCAACTCCCGGAGTTCACTCAGACTCACGTCCATCGAGTCCGTGATGCCATCCAGGCATCTCATCCTCTGTCGTCCCCTTTTCTTCCTGCCCCCAATCCCTCCCAGCTTCAGAGTCATTTCCAATGAGTCAATTCTTTGCATGGGGTGGCCAAAGTACTGGAGTTTCAGCTTTAGCATCATTCAGTCTAGGGCTAATAATTCCTTACTCGTGAGGCAAGACCTTTCTGAGTACACTACCCAATACCTTATGAATCTTGAGATTTTCCAGCTTTCTAGTAGACTTAGGCACTATTTCCAGTCCTATTTGAGCTCTGGGCACTGTTACTCCCAATCCTTCCAAGTTCTTTCTCTTGCTACCAGTAGTTTCCTTTGTAGTGATCCATACTCAGCTTAATGCTAAAGGGAGACCCTCTGTAAATCTCTAGATTCCTTTCCTGTTCAGTTCACTTTGTTTACCATCTCTCAAGGGTACTGTTTTTGTTGTCTGATGCGCAATGTCTCACAAACTAATGTTTTATATATTTTGTCCTCTTTTTGGTTGTTTCTCGGTGGGATAACTCTGGTCTCTATTACTCATCTTGGTCAGAAATATGTCTTCTGTTTCTTTTTCCTTTTGTTATTTTTTTTTCCTTTCCAAATGTGCTGAGTAGAAAAACCTTAGCCTTGTAACAATCCTGTAGTCTTGCCCACTATTTTGTCTATGGATTCAGCAGGGTTATTTCATTTTACACATGATTTATAATTTTGTTGCTGCATTCTTAGAAGCACCACATATCCTTAACTCAATGAGAATGGTTCTGTCCTAAACATGGCATATATATATATATATATATATATATATATATATATATACACTCACATATATAACAGTTTAGTTCAGTAGAAGTCTAGAATAGATTTAAAGTCATTTTTCATGAAAAATTTTTGCGCTTTGGAAATTGTTGTATTAAAATGCTTTCTAAAATTTAAATTGGCACATTGATAACAAGCTCCTTCTGGAGAAAATTTACGCATCCTTTATCATACAAGGGGGTCCATATTTCTTACTGGGACAGTGTTTAATGTGAAAAGTTGGAAATAGCTACCATCAGTGTAACTTAGGTGGCCCAAATCTTGAGATATATTTCAAGAAAGTAGATGCTGAAGTAATTTACAGTTATATAGCAATATCCTCAGTGTAGTGAAAGCCTCATATATATTTGAGTTTTAATGTGCCTTTTCCTGAATGATTTCATCTTAAGGAATTAGAATTTATAATTTTTACAGCTAACCATTAAGAAGGAGCTTAGCCTATTAATGAATTCTACCTGCATGGAAGAGGAATATGTGTCTGTGTCCATTCAAAAGGACAGTTTAAATAATGCATTTGGGAAATCGAACTCAAAACTGATTTGAAACTTGTATATAATTTTATGCTTATTATTTTTATGTTATATTTTCTAATAGCTTTTTAGTTCCAAGATCTAAATTTTGAGGTTTCTCATCAGCCTGTGAAAATTTGTGCTGTGTTTTTCCTTGCATAGTGTACAGACACAATAGTAATGGGATTATAAATGATTTACCTTCTAAGTAATCTATCCTATCTATAGTTAATCTATCCTATACCCAAGAAAATATGAAAAAAAAATTGCAGAAAAATGGAGACAACTACCACAATTTTGCAGGCGCAGATTCAAACACTGATAACATATTTTAAAGTCAGTATTAAAAATATATGTAGCATGTTCTTTAAACTGCCAGTTTCTGATATTAGAGACCATTTGGGGAAGAATGTTGTACTTCAGTGCTCATGATTGGATTATGTACTGAAATATAAGATGCAGCCATCTGATGTTATGATCCAGAATTTAAAATTCAAGTCACACGCGGGAAGGAACAGGGTAGGAGGCACAGAGGTGCATAAGAAAAAAGATTTGCCTTAAGTGGTACCTCTGCAGCATCTGGGAGACCATACAGGTTCTGCTCAGTGTTCACCCACCTCTCACCTGTTCAGTAGTCCTGCAGAGATGAGCAACATTAACTTGCCATCTAAGTGGCTCCTGCAAAACAAGTGACAGCAGCAGAGGCTGTGAAAACCCCTTGCAGAATAAATGGCCCATCTAGTCAGACCTGGAATTAAGAGACATGCAGAGTTCATGTGTGGGCTGGAGTTGACACTGGAAATTGTTTCTAACCAACCATTCCTGAATTTCATGACTGCAGCTGCTTCTGCTGCTGCTAAGTCACTTCAGTTGTGTCCGACTCTGTGCGACCCCATAGACGGCAATCCACCAGGCTCCATTGTCCCTGGGATTCTCCAGGCAAAAACGCTAGAGTGGGTTGCCACTTCCTTCTTCAATGCATGAAAGTGAAAAGTGAAAGTGAAGTCGCTCAGCTGTGTCTGACTCTTCACGACCCCATGGACTGCAGCCTACCAGGCTCCTCCGTCCATGGGATTTTCCAGGCAAGAGTACTGGAGTGGGTTGCCATTGCCTTCTCTGATGACTGCAACTAACCCCTACTTTTTTCTTATTGTCAATTTTGTACTGAAGAAAGAAAAAAATAAAGAAGGGGGAAAAGAAAGGAGGAAGAGAGAAAGAAAGGAAGGAAGGAAGGAAGGGTGAGGAGAGGAAGAAGGGAGGAAGAGTCTGCCTGTTCTTATTTCCAGAGAGGCAAAGAGAAATGAGAGAGCATTAAGTAAACTCTTGGAGAACCCTGCCTGGGGCTGGTGGCCACCCAATGGATTAGAAATTCTTATCACCCATTTTTGTTTCTCTATTCATAAAAATAGCAAACAGTATATATTCTATACTATAACATATATACAATTATTGTTAAAATAAACTTGATATGATATTTAAAATACTTTATGAGTGTAAAGACTCTTAACTTTGAATCCATTGGCTCAATATTGCTTGCTCACCCTGTTTTGAAAATTGTAGGATTTAAAATTGGGGAAACAAATGCAAAACTTAGGTAAATTTCTAAAAGGTAATTCTTCCTTAACAAAAGCGAATTTGTTTTGTGGATGTCCTAGGAGGTAAGAAATGGAAAAACAAAACTTTATTCTAGGATAATTTGTTTCTATCACCCAATAAACTTCTTAGTCACGTTCTGTCACTATTGGTTGTGATATTAAATTAGGGTCAATAAATCCATACAGTAATTTTATCTCAAGTAATCACAACATGTAAACATAGCTCTCCACTCACGCTTGGTATGACATTTTATTACATTTTATCAATGTCCCTATCTGTAGCCTGGTGTTCTACAGAGGTTCTCAAAGTGAAGGACATTTTGGACAAGATAATCCTTGGCGTAGGGGGCTAAGGGGGTGGTCCTATGCTTTGCTGAATGATTAGTTGCACCTCTGTCATTTACCCACTCATTGCCCTCCAGCAGTCATGACTTCTAAACGTATCCAGAGATTGACAAAAAAGTTCCCCATTATAATATCCATGGGCATAATAATAATATAATATTATATATATTATATTATATATTATATTTATAGGCTGTGGTATTGGAGAGAACTGAGCGTGGATAACAAGTCTCCCACCTACAACAAGTGAAAACTTGAGCACGTTAGAGATCCTAAAGAGTTTGGTTTCTGTGAGGATTAAGCGAGATTGGGTCTAACAAGTGCATAGCAAGCTCAGGGAGTGCCTCATAACAGACACTTAACAATTTTCACCCCCCACCACTCCACGCCACCTCCATTCCGCAAACATTTATCGGAACTAATAATGGCAGATTTAGATTTTAAATACCTGGAAGAGAGGAGACATCTATTACAACACCCAGGTGCTTAGTAAATAGTTTTCAGTCATGATATGTGTCTGCTATAAAGATAACGCTAACATCTTCTTGATTCTCTGTGCTCCATGAAGATATGTCTATTTTTAAAATCAATTGAAGAAAAGTTTTCATGCTCCTCTCTTATTTTCTCTTGCAAAACTGAAAGACAGCATTGATATTCACTACACACAAAAATATAGTGTAGCCAGTTGATAACAGTGCTTTGTATGAAACAGAAAATCAAAAGAAAATTATATAACAAGAATACGTGCAAGGCACGATTTTAAACACTAATTCCTTTTGAAAGTAGAGTAAGAACATGTAATTTATACTGTATTCAACCTGTTCAAAGGGATGCTTTTCAGACACTATGACTTTCTTTTATATTCTTTGCTATCTGTTTTGACTTTCTAGCCATTAGGAGTAGCTATTAGTAAGAAGGAAGACGTCTTGGGTATTAAAGTGATCAGTACGAAGTACAGTGATTCCTTCTTCCTGAGCACGTTTTTACTGCAAGTTGATACCCGTTCAATGCAATGCCAATTCTCATAGCTTTAGTTATCATGAAGGATTTTGCAGCCATCTCGGAATATGAGTAAAAACATTTTTAGTCAGCAATTTCACTCTTAACTGAAGAGCACAATGTGGCAAGATTCACTTTGGGGAATTTTAGTAGGTGGCAAAAAAAAAAAAAGTAATCTATTTAGATATTAAGTTGAACATAGGCCTGAATAATGTGGTTAAGAATAATTGGGATCCAATTATTCAAAGCTTCAAAGAGGACTTTGACAAGTGGAATTCCCTAAATTTACATTTGTGGGGGGAAGCTGGAGTGCTGAAATGATTTCAGAGCCACAGTTTAATTTCCTGCCTCCCTTGGCCCCTTTGGGAGATACTTTTCAGTAAATTGGAGAAATTTATTTCTACATTTATATGAAAAGAAATGAAAGGCAAAGTTGAGTACTTCTGAAGGAAGGGCTAAGTTAAAGCCTGGAGTGTGTGTGTGTGTGCATGTGAGAGAAAGAGAGAGAGATAGACAGAGATACAAGGTAAACCCTGCAGAAAATTTTCTCTAGATATTACTTTTAAAACTAACACAGTTTCCCCATTTAGCAGTCACTCCAGACCATAACAATCGCTAGTTTGCATTTTTCAGCCACTTTTACTATCTCTGCAATTTACTATGGTTAAATAAGTTATCCATCAGGTTGTTGGTTGTTGAGCTGGTCAAAATAATTTAACTGATTTGAATTATCCCAAGAAGCATGCATTTATACATGCTAAGTTGGTTCAGTAGTGACCAACTCTTTGCCACTTTATGAACCATAGCCCACCAGGCTCCTCTGCCAGTGGAATTCTCTAGGCATGAATACTGGAGTGTGTTGCCATGCCTTCCTCCAGGGGACCTTTCTGACCCAGGGATCGAATCACATTTATGTTTCCTACAGTGACAGGCAGGTTCTTTACCATTAGTGCCACCTGGGGAGCCCCCGAAGAAATTTGAATAAAGGTAACAGCATATGTGAGAAGGAGGAGGAAGAGGAGGAGAACTATACTTTATTTATACTAGTTGCTTCCCCAGTACTATTCTAAAGACTTCAGACATCATATCTTCTAATGTCTCCACTTTATATATTTTTGAAATAAGTATTGGAAAGATTAAACTGTTTTATTAGGGTCACACAGCTGCTATGTATATTTGGGTCAAGAATGTGAAAAAGTTCTGTCTGATCCTTAGGATTTTAACACACGCCATAATAAATACGCATCAAATCATGCTCATACAAAGAACGCAGTTGGATAGACTCTGCTGCAGCTAAATCTAAGTCAAATTAGAACATGTTGGGGGAATAGGATTAAAAATAGAGCAATCATGAGCACAGGTACAGTGGTATTTTGTCATTGTTGTTTAAAATAATATCTACCATTTAATAAATATGTTATTTCCTTTAATTCTCACAACTCTTTGGGGGTAGGAATTTAGACCACTTTATAGATAAGGAAACTGAAATTCATAGAGACTAAATGCTGACCACAAATCACACCCCCGATAGGTCACAGAGTCAGAATTTCAACCCTGGCAGCCTGAGCTTCAAAGCCCAGCTCTTTATCAGCTCGCCTTGACCTTCTTTAGCTCACAAAGCACCTCATTTTCAGGAAGCTGTCACTCCCTGATGCTTTACAAGTGGGGTAAGGCTGTGGCAAACCCACCTCTGTATCTCTCGTCCCCTCTCCCCATTCTTCTTTTTAGTCCAAGTACCCATGAGAGGAGAAGCATAGAAGTGCCATGAGTTATCCTGTTTACTGGACAGGTGGGAAGGATCCTAGACAACTGTGTGAACATGTCTAGATTACAAAGGCCTCAGGGTGACTTCAGGTGGGGAGTTCATTTCTCTTTTCTCCCCACATCCCCGTCATAGCCTTCCTGAAATACTGCATCATCTTCAGGCCTGTACCACCCAGGCCTGGGTCCTTGGGCATCAAGCACTGTGTACCCTGCCCTAAGCTGGTGGCCTTTGTTCTGATTAATCTTACTCTGGAGGTGGCTCTGCTTGTTCATTGAGGATTGTTCCAATGTCTTTGAAGCAGCAAGAAAAGATTGCTTTTCATTACAGAGAATTCAGATTAGGTCTAGTCTCTGATTACTGTACTGGGGTTTGTTCTGTTTTTATTTGCTGGTTTTCCTAAAAGATCATGGTTTGCTAGTCCCATATTGTGAAACTATCGTTGCTCTGCCTAGCCTGTCTAGACAAGCTTTCCTTGATATTCAGGGACTTTGACAGAGCTGGAAGGGACTAGAGGTAGCCCTGCTGGCTCTTTAACTGCTTAGGAAACTTGAAGATGGGGAAATGAACTGACTGGCCAGATGTCTAAGACAGAGACAGTTCCCTCCTCTATCATAGCCCCTGGCTGCACAGATTCCATGGATAAGCTATGCTCCTGGTGCTGGGCCTACTCTGTGGCATATATATGTATATATATATTCATTCCAGGTGGCACTAGTGGTAAGAACCCACCTGCCAATGCAGGAGACTAGGAAACTCAGGTTGGATCCCTGAATTGGGACGATCCCCTGGAAAAGGGAATGGCAGCCCACTCCAGTATTCTAGCCTGGAGAATTTTCTTGGACAGTGGAGCCTGAAAGGCTACAGTTCATGGTGTCACAAAGAGTCAGACATGACTGAGCATCTAAGCGTGCGCACACATGCACGCATACACACACACGCACACACACACACACACACACACACCTATTAACAGTCATTCCTTTCTGCTCTCCCCGCAGCTCCTGGCAAGCAATAATCTATTAACATTTTCCATCCCTGTGGATATACCTATCCTGGCATTTCATACAGATGGAATCATACAATATGCGGCCTTTTGTGTTTGGCTTCTTTCACTCAGCATAATGTTTCCACGGTTCATCATATTGTAGCATATATCAGTGTTTCATTACTTTTTATGACTGAATAATATTCCTTTATATGAATGTATCTCATTGTTTATTTGTTAGGTAAGTAAGGGATGTTTGAGTTGTTTCCAGTTTTTGACTGTTACGAATAATGCTGTATATTCATTCATGTGCAAGTTTTTAATGCAGATGTATGTTTTCATTCCTCTTGAATATATATTTATGAGAGGAATTCCTACACTACATAGTAAATGTATATTTAACATAAAGAACTGCCAACCTATTTTCCAAAGCAGTATCATCATTTTACATTCCATCCAGAAATGTATTAGAGTTCCAGTTTTTCCATATCCAGGCCAACACATGATATTGTCTGTCTTTTAGATTTTAGCAGTCCTAGAAGAAGAGAAGTGGTATTTCTTTGTGGTTCTGATTTGGTGGCTAATGGGGTTGAGCATCTTTTCAAATACTTAATTGGCCATTTGTATATCTTCTTTGGAGAAATGTCTATTTGAATATATTTTAATAGTATTATCTGTCTTTTTATTGTTCAATTTTCAGTTCAGTTCAGTTCAGTCACTCAGTCATGTCCAACTCTTTGCAACTCCATGAATCACAGCACACCAGGCCTCCCTGTCCATCACCATATCCTGGAGTTCACTCAGACTCACATCCATCGAGTCCGTGATGCCATCCAGCCATCTCATCCTCGGTCGTCCCCTTCTACTCCTGACCCCAGTCCCTCCCAGCATCAGAGTCTTTTCCAATGAGTCAGCTCTTCGCATGAGGTGGCCAAAGTACTGGAGCTTCAGCTTTAGCATCATTCCTTCCAAAGAAATCCCAGGGTTGATCTCCTTCAGAATGGACTGGTTGGATCTCCTTGCAGTCCAAGGGACTCTCAAGAGTCTTCTCCAACACCACAGTTCAAAAGCATCAATTCTTCGGCGCTCAGCCTTCTTCACAGTCCAACTCTCACATCCATACATGACCACAGGAAAAACCATAGCCTTGACTAGATGGACTTTAGTTGGCAAAGTAATGTCTCTGCTTTTGAATATACTATCTAGGTTGGTCATAACTTTTCTTCCAAAGAGTAAGCGTCTTTTAATTTCATGGCTTTAGTCACCATCTGCGGTGATTTTAGAGTTCAAAAAAATAAAGTCTGACACTGTTTCCACTGTTTCCCCGTCTACTTCCCATGAAGTGATGGGACCAGATGCCATGATCTTTGTTTTCTGAATGTTGAGCTTTAAGCCAACTTTTTCACTTTCCTCTTTCACTTTCATCAAGAGGCTTTTAGCTCCTCTTCACTTTCTTCCATAAGGGTGGTGTCATCTGCATATCTGAGGTTATTGATATTTCTCCCAGCAATCTTGATTCCAGCTTATGTTTCTTGCAGTCCAGCCTTTCTCATGATGTACTCTGCATAGAAGTTAAATAAGCAGGGTGACAATATATAGCCTCGATGTACTCCTTTTCCTATTTGGAACCAGTCTGTTGTTCCATGTCCAGTTCTAACTATTGCTTCCTGACCTGTATACAGATTTCTCAAGAGGCAGGTTAGGTGGTCTGGTATTCCCATCTCTTTCAGGATTTTCCACAGTTTATTGTGATCCACACAGTCAAAGGCTTTGGCATAGTCAGTTCTTTATGTATTCTGGATAATAGTCCCTTATCAGTTGTATGATTTGCAAGTATTTCTCCCATTCTATGTGTTGTCTTTCCAGTTTCTTGATTATATCCTTTAAAAACACAAAACTTTTAAATATTAATGAAATCTAATTTGCCTTTTCTTTTTGTGGCTTGTGCTTTTTATGTCATATCTAAGAAATCACTGCCTAATCTGAGATCACAAAGAACTATGCCTGGTTTTCTTCTACAAATGTTATAGTTTTAGTCATTGCATTTAGGTCTTTGATCACTTTTGAGTTAATTTCTGTATGTGGTGTGAGGTAGAATTCCAACTTCCATCTTTTGTTTGAGGATTCCGGTTGTCCCAGCACCATTCATTGAAAACACTTCTCTTTCTCACATTGAACTGGTTTGGTTTCCTTGTTAAAAATCATGTTAAAAATTGACCATGAATGGAAGAGTTTATTTCTATATTCTTAGTTCTATTCCATTCATATATACATATAAATTAAACATTAATTTAAAATTTTTAAAAATTTTTTAAAAAAATTTAAAAATTAGTTTTTAAAAGAGTATAAGTTCTCTCCAGCTTCATTCTTCTATTTTAAGATTGTTTGGCTTGCATTTCTATATAAATTTTAGAATCAGTTTGTCAATTGCTTTAAGGATGGTGGGATCTTACAAGGATTTAAGTGAGTTTGTAGAGCAATCTGGAGAGTACTGCCATCTTAACAATACTTACCTTTCCAATCTATGAACATGGGATGTCTTTCCATTTATTTAGTTCTTCTTTAACTTCTTTCAATGACGTTTTGAAGTTTTAAGTGAACAAATTTTGTCCTTTGTCCTTTTCTTGTCAAATTTATTCCTAGGTGTTTTATCTTTTTTGATGTATTGTATATAAAATTGCTTTTTAAATTTCATTTCCAGATTGTTTGGATGTCTCATCCCAATGAAACAGACTTTTTGCTTCAGTACACCCAATTGTTAGTTTCCCGTTGTATTATAGCCAAGAATTGTTAAGGAGTGGGGAGCTTTCTATATGCAATTATTTATAATTGTAGAATTTTAATGCAAAGACTTAAATTATTAATAAAGGTAGCTAATTTAAATTTCATAGTATTTTCCTTTCTGCTCATCCTAAGATAGAGGTGCTAATAGACAATAGGTCTGTTAAGCACCCTGTCATTACCCTACAAGTCATTTCTCTACAGCTAGAGAAAAAAAGAATGGCCCATTTCCCCCCAAAGAATATTATGGAAATATTCCCAATATGGTGCAAAAATTATCAACTATGAAGACAAGCTTCTTCCTTCTTAGAACTTGCTTGAAAATTTTAGAATCCAAGGGAAGAAATCTAATGCTCAAAGTTAGCTACATTATTGCTTCTTTGTCTCCCTTCAAATGAGCTGTTCAGCAACAGTTTAGCTCCTGTGTTACTCTCTACTAGTCCTGCCATTTTTCTAAGCATTTGTATAAGAATGTCTGGTCTTCATAGTGTATCACATGTATTTACCATTTATTAATCTAATGGGATAAAAACTACTTAGCCTAGGTTTAGGGCAATGGCTCACTTGTCCCTTAGATTCTCTTATAACAATTTTATAGCACAATTTTTGAGTTGTGGTAAACGGAAAAGTCTTGGAATAAAATCAGAAGACCTGGTTTCAAAGTAACTCTGCAGAGCAAAGCCACATAGGCACACAGAGGAAACAGAAAATACTGTGTTCTCACATATGCACACACTTAGAGATACCAAGGGAATATTTCATGCAAAGAGCATGATAAAGGACAGAAATGGTATGGACCTAACAGAAGCAGAAGATATTAAGAAGAGGTGGTAGGAATACACAGAAGAACTATACAAAAAAGATCTTCATGACCCAGATAATCACAATGGTGTGATCACTCACCTAGAACCAGACCTCCTGGAATGTGAAGTCAAGTGGGTCTTAGGAAGCATCACTACCAACAAAGCTAGTGGAGGTGATGGAATTCCAGTGGAGCTATTTCAAATCCTAAAAGATGCTGCTGTGAAAGTGTTGCACTCAATATGCCAGCAAATCTGGAAACTCAGCAGAGGCCACAGGACTAGAAAAGATCAGTTTTCATCCCAATCCCAAAGAAAGGCAATGCCAAAGAATGCTCAAACTACAGCACAATTGCACTCATCTCACATGCTAGCAAAGTAATACTCAAAATTCTCCAAGCCAGGCTTCAACAGTATGTGAATCATGAACTTCCAGATGTTCAAGCTGGATTTAGAAAAGGCAGAGAAACCAGAGATTGAATTGCCAACATCCACTGGATCATGGAAAAAGCAAGAGAGTTCCAGAAAAACATCTACTTTTGCTTTATTGATTATGCCAAAGCCTTTGACTATGTGGATCAAAACAAACTGAAAAATTTTTCAAGATACAGGAATACCAGACCATATGATCTGCCTCCTGAGAAATCTGTATGCAGGTCAAGAAGCAACAGCTAGAAGTGAACATGGAACAACAGACTGGTTCCAAATTGGGAAAGGAATATGTCAAGGCTGTTTATTGTCACCCTGCTTATTTAACTTATATGCAGAGTACATCATGCAAAATGCTGGGCTGGATGAAGCACAAGCTGGAATCAAGATTGCTGGAGAAATATCAATAACCTCAGAAATGCAGATGACACCACCCTTATGGCAGAAAATGAAGAGGAACTAAAGAGCCTCTTGATGAAAGAGGAAGAGGAGAGTGAAAAAGTTGGCTTAAAACTCAGCATTCAAAAAACTAAGATCATGGCCTCTGGTCCCATCACTTCATGGCAAATGAATGTGGAAACAATGGAAACAGTGGGAGGCTTTATTTTGGGTGGCTCCAAAATCACTGCAGATGCTGACTGCAGTCATGAAATTAAGAAACACTTGCTCCTTGGAAGAAAAGCTATTACCAACCTAGACAACATATTAAAAAGCAGAGACATCACTTTATCAACAAAGGTCCACATAGTCAAAGCTATGGTTTCTCCAGTAGTCATGCATGGATGTGAGAGATGGACTGTAAAGAAAGCTGAGCACCGAAGAATTGATGCTTTTGAACTGTGGTGTTGGAGAAGACTCTTGAGAGTCCCTTGGACTGCAAGGAGATCCAACCAGTCAATCCTAAAGGAAATCAATTCTGAATATTCATTGGAAGGACTGATGCTGAAGCTGAAACTCCAATACTTTTGGCCACCTGATGCGAAGAACTGATGCATTTGAAAAGACCTCAATTCTGGGAAAGAATGAAGGCGGGGGGTGGGGGGAGAAGGGGACGACAGAGGATGAGATGGCTGGATGGCATCACCGACTCGATGGAAATGAGTTTGAGTAGGTTCCAGGGAGTTTGTGATGGGGTGCTGCAGTCCATGGGGTTGCAGAGTCGGACATGACTGAGAGACTGAACTGAACTGTACGTCCACATCCACACGAAACCGCATTTTACAGAACTGTCTTTTGAAATTGTTACTATTCAATCTTTCCCCCTCCTTCTTAGACTTCTCAATAGAGTAAGCTAGCCCTCTGTCTCCATTTCATCTGTGGTTTAATGATGGGAGACTCACAACAGTATGATTTCTACTATTACTTCCATGAAGATAACACAGGTAATGTCACCAATATCTTCCTATTTGCAGAAGCAAATGGGCAAACTTCAGTACTTATCTTACTGGACCACATATAATATTGCAAATTAGCTCGTCCCTCTTAAAGTCCCATAGTCCCTTCTGGTTTCTGAAATCACACCTTCTTTACGTTCTTCTTATACACCTCCAGTCAATCTTTCTTGGTCTTCTTTATGGACTCTTCTTTCATTAATTATTTCTCATTAACCTCCCTGTGTGGGTTCCATTAACTCCTATGTTCAGTTGACTTTTATTTACACCCATGGATCCAGCCTTCAGGCTCATCAGTCCAGCTGTCTACTGGACATCTCCAACTTAACACCTACTGGCATCACAAACTGATTGCTCAAAACCAGCCCTTGGTCTTTGGCAGTCAGACCTCCCTTCCTTCAGACCTCCCTTCATCTGTCATATTAACTATCCCAGTGAATGGTATTGTCATTTCTCCAGACAAGTCATAGCTTTTCTCCCTTTCCCTTTTATCCTTCAGTAAAAGTTCATTTTGTATTCATTCCTTCTCATAAATGATTCTCAAATCTATTCTTCCCATTACCACTGTCTCTTGGTCAGGCCATCATCTTTCTTACCTGGATTCTCCTAATTCTTCTCAATGTTCACATAATACATTCTGCAACAACAACCTGAATTCTTTTATCAACCACACAACTGGCTATGTCTGTCCTTGCTTAACACACTTCAAGGCTTTCCTTTGGATTTCATATTAACTTTAAATGTTTTGACTCATAAAACCTTAATGTTTACTTCTGTGGCTGTATTGCTCAGAGAGCTCTAACTTTGCACTCCACTCACCCATCATTTGAAACCCATTCCTATCTTGATATATATGATGCTCTTCTTCACCATCAGCCTTCTATGTCTGCTCTATCCTCTGCTTAGAAAAAGGCAGAGCAACCAGATATCAAATTTCCAACATCCACTGCATCATAGAAAAAGCAAGAGAATACTGGAAAACATATACTTCTGCTTCATTGACTATGCCAAATCTTTGACTGTGTGGATCACAACAAACTGTGGAGAATTCTTAAAGAGATGGGAATACTAGAACACCTTACTTGCCTCCTGAGAAACCTGTATGCAAGCCATGAAACAACAGTTAGCACCAGACATGGAACAACAGACTAGTTTAAAGGTGGGAATGGCATACATCAATGCTGTATATTGTCACCCTGCTTATTTATCTTATATGGGGAGTATACCATGAGAAATGCCAGGCTGGAAAAAGCACAAGCTGGAATCAAGATTACTGGGAGAAATATCAATAACCTCAGATACGCAGATGACATAACCCTTATGGCAGAAAGTGAAGAGGAACTAAAGAGCCTCTTGAAAGTGAAAGAGGGGAGTGCTAAAGCTGGCTTAAAACTCAACGTTCAAAAAACTGAGATCAAGGCATCTGGTCCCATCACTTCAGGACAAATAGATGGGGAAACAATGGAAATAATGACAAACTTTATTTTCTTGGGCTCCAAAATCACTGCAGATGGTGACTGCAGCCATGAAATTAAAAGATGTTTGCTCCTTGGAAGAAAAGCTATGACCAACCTGGACAGCATATTAAAAAGTAGAGACATTACTTTGCCAGCAAAGGTCTGTATAGTCAAAGCTATGGTTTTTCCAGTAGTCATGTACTGATGTGCAAGTTGGACCAAAAAGAAAGCTGAGCACTGAAGAACCGATGCTTTTGAACTGTGGTGTTGGAGAAGATTCTTGAGAGTCCCTTGGACTGCAAGGAGATCAAGTTAGTCTATCCTGAAGGAAATCAACTCTGAAAATTATTTGAAAGGACTGATGTTGAAGCTGAGCCTCCAATACTTTGGCCACCTGATGCAAAGAGCCGACTCATTAGAAAAGACCCTGATACTGGGAAAGATAGAAGGCACGAGGAGAAGGGGACGACAGAGAAGATGGTTGGATGGCATCACCAACTCAATGGACATGTGGTTGAGCAAGCTCCGGGAGGTGGTGAAGGACAGGTAAGCCTGGCATGCTGCAGTCCATGGGGTCGCAAAGAGTCAGACGTGACTGGACAACTGAACAACTGCTTAGAACACTCTTAACCATTCTGCCCTGTGTCCTGCCCGTCTTTATTGGGACGTCTTTTCCTTAGTTTAGTTATATCTTCCTCTGTAAAGCTTTCACTGGGCCCGCCATCTGCAACCTAAGCTGTATATCACTCCTATGTGATTCCACGACACCACTGTACTCCTATTGCTGCATTTTCACACTGTTTACTGGTGTAGCAGTAAAGTACACAAGATTGTAACCAGTTTGAGCGTAGGGATTATGTATCCTAAGACTGTTGTTCTGGGCCTGGCACAGAATATGTGCTCAAAAACATTGTCCTGAATGAATAGATAAATAAACAGATGAGATTTCTGAGCTTCTCACTAAACATCTCTGAGTCTCACTGTCTTTACTCATTAAATGAATTTAAGAATCCTTCTTCAGAGGATTCTTTTGAGGATTAAATGAGATGAGCAATGTGAAAGCATACTGGCCAGTTTCTGGCACAAAGCACATGCTCCCCAAATGTTTTTGCAATCCAAGTCCGAGTCTCTTCCATCTTAAGTATACCTGAGTCACAAATGAATGCTTTATATTGAAATGTTTTTAGAAATCTTCCTGCTTGGGAAGCCATCCTGTAAACCCAGGCAGACTTCTTTAAAATCCGATCATGTTATTCTTATGGTGTTGGTCAGAATTCTGCGACTCCAAAGTAGAACCCAAGACATTTAACATGACACGTATAGATGGTTTTTATACCAAACATGAATTTTAAATGTCTGTATACATTCAGAGCAGGGCAGGAAAAAACAACCCCTGGGGCAATGCAGGGGAACATTCTTTTGAATAGACTTTTGGGTATGACACGGAAATGAATTAAGTGAGCCATTTGTTCATCTGTTTAGTCATTGAGATGCTTTGCTTTAAATTTCTCCCTTGGTCATCATTCCAATTAAGTGGGTAAACCATTTCTCAGGGTGATATTTTAATGGAATATGCTGTCTTTTCTATACATTTTTTTATCTGTATATCTAAATTTGTGCTTAACATTTTGGTAGGGTTGTAAGTATAAAGAAAAATACTGTTACTTAATTTTTTTAATAGGTTTAATACATGTTTTGGTGTTGGAAGTTTCATGACAATCAATATTTAATATAGCAAGTTTTAGCCAGCCTCTACTCCTTCATTCTCTCTACCACCCTGAAACCTAACTCCCAACTTTCTGTGTTAGCTCCACCACAAAGGTCAAAAAATAAAATGGGAAGACTGGAAACATTAGAAGTTTTCTTTAGGGTCTTGTGCCTATTTACAGGCTTCCCTGGTGGCTCAGACGGTAAGACCCAACATGGGACACAGAATCCTGCATCATGTTAGGGACATGGCTACAAAAATATGGTGGATCTATACAATGTGAGATTATTCACCATTAAAAGTCATGCTTTCAAAATGTTCTTAATGAGAAAGGAAATTAGAAAATGATAAAAGTGAAAAGTAGAGTATTTTAAATGAAATGATGTAGTGAAAGTGAAGTTGCTCAGTTGTGTCCAACTCTTTGCGACCCCGTGGACTGTAGCCTACCAGTCTCCTCAGTCCATGGAATTTTCCAGGCAAGAGTGCTGGAGTGGGTTAACAAATATATCTGCAATAAAACGATCAGAAGGAATATAATAATATTTAATGGCAGTGACAGGACAGATACTCTAATTCTCTTCTTTAGTTTATTCTCTGGGATTTTCAAAACTTCAGTCATGAAATCAGACTACTCTTACAATTGTAAAAATTACTCAACAGAAATAAACAACAAAACAGCTCAGTACGTAACTCTATGTGCAGTTACTGTATCTGTATTGTTACCTGGATGTGCTGGAAGGAGAGACACATGGTGTTGAGGAACAGTGATATGAAAGATAGGAGCTTGTTTCCAGAGCTATTCACCTGCACCAGCCCCCTGAGTCCCGGCAGTTGCTGGTGCAGGTAGAGGTTCTAGGTGTGGGGTAGGGGGAGGAGCCAGGTTGCACCCAAGAATCACATCTACGTAACTGTAACTAGGAAAATGCAATTTCAGAAGGGAATTCAAATCTCCAAGGTTCTAAGAAGTTGTGGGGATTTTTTTTATCTATCTAAAATAAAGAGTCACTTTTGAAAATTGCTTTGTATTTTTTTAAAAGTCCACCCAGTTGTATTGGTTTGGCCTCACAAGACCTGGATTTTCCCAGACAATAGAGAATCACAGTTACCTTGCTTTCAGAACATAAGAAGGGGTGCTTAATTTTGAACTTGCAAAGTTGGGGAAGATCCCAGAGGAAAAGCCAATCAGTGCAGAAGGCCACCAGTTCTTACTATGCATGGACAAAATATGCCCTGACTGGATGGAGCCTTATTCCTTTTCAGGAATATATTGGATATGTTAACAAATACTAATGATGATCACTGCCTGACTCTTTCTTGTGTGTTAGTGTTGACCTTTGTAGAAGCACTGCTAAGTCAGGAATACCTTCCCAACACATTCAGAGCCATGAAGCACCAGTGCTGCCATGGGAACCAATGGGTGGAAGTGTTAGTCGCTAAGTCTTGTCTGACTCTTTGCCATTCCATGGACTGCAGCTCCCCAGGGGAGTGGGTTGCCATTCCCTCCTCCAGGGGATCTTCCTGACCCAGGGATCAAACCCAGGTCTCCTGCATTGCAGGCAGATTCTTTACCATCTGAGCCACCAGGGAAGCCCTGTGAACAAGAGCTGCCCCCAGTCCTCATCCAGGACACACCACAATGTTTCTCAGCATTTCAGGTCCTCTTTAACAGTTCCCTTATTCTTTTATAAAAAGAGGGAAAAGTACTTCTGAAAAATGTGTTCTGTTTTTCTGCCCTGCCCTGTAACTTACCTAATGTTCCAAAGGCAAACACTTTCAAATATGAAGCGCCTTACATTAGCCATTTTGCCCCCCACCATACCAATAAACAAAATGATTCTGACTCCAGTCCTCACTGCACACGTATATGAAGCCACATTTGAAATAGAGCACAATGGCACTCCTATTTGTGTATGTGTGTGTGTGTTTTGCACAGTGACAGTCTTCAAACTGGATTTGGAAGAAACAAATCAGAAACAATTAGATTAGACTTCATGGACAGCCAGGAAATTCTCCCATCTCTCTTCTCTGAAATCCTCCATGCACCAACTCGTAACAGTGCTTAACAATGTGTGTCTGGTTAGAAAACATTTAAACAAGAGACAGAATGAAAATACATGAGCCCACGACTGGCTGGAGAGAAACTGTGATCAGGGACTAATCTACGTTACCTCACTAGGAGCCTAAGTTGGAATGATCTGCCGAGGGACAAATAAATAACTTTCTCTGCAAAAAGGGGACTGATAGGAAGGAAAGGGGATAGGGAGAAGAGGAAAGGAGTTCACAGCACACAGGTCAGAAATTAGAATGAAACTGAAGTCTTGGAAGGGAGGAGAATCATTTATTTAATACTTCTCTGCCCTTCTCCCCCAAATAAAAGTATTATTAGAATAAAGGGAAAAGAAAGGTAATGACTTATTAGCAGCTATAAAGTTTAGGACTTTTCCTATAAGGACGTGGTGTTGCTACGGCGGGTTTTCGTCTCCGTGCTTTTTGTAGCTTGGGGGCATGTCACACACTTGTGAGAACTTTACCGGGGTGTTGATGCAATATTGTGTCAGTAACTGAGTGATTTGTTTTTCCTCTGGACATTGATTGAAGAAATTCTTATTACATTTTATAGCTTGCTTGGCCTTCGTATGAGAGTCAAGACATAAATTGGACCATAAATTGGCCTCTGTCAGAATCTACATCAGAATGATACCAAATACATGTCATCAGGCTTGTGTTCCAGCTCGCAGCAGGGATCCACCGGTGCTTGTCATCTTGATCAAATGTTCACCTCACTCCCTTTTCCTGCTCGTGCCTCTACTTTGAAGAAAATACGGTAAGGACTCTGGCAAATGTGCTGTTTTGATCAGCAGTTTTACACAGCCAAAAGAGTACCGGTAGATTTAATTGATTTTCTCCAAGTTAGGTCTCCACTGTATCAGAAGTAGAATGCAAATAAATAAAAGTGTATGCAAAGAAAGAAATATATAGTTATGCAAAAAAAGGACAAGAAGGTATACATAACAGATATATTTATCCCACAAGCAAAGGCCAGACTTGATGATTCATGAGTGGCAGAGATACGGTTGAGTTACAGAGATTTGTTCTCTAGAGTGAGATAAATTTGTCATTTTAGTTCCTACTCCATTTTAGTTCCTAAGGACTCTGAGCAGAAAATCAAATATTTTTAAGAGTTAGTTTATCTCGTGTAACCATGTGTGTTAGTTGAAAAATTCAGATTCTTTTTTACCAAATATTAATATGTATTTCTATTTTGAGAGAGCAAGATTCAGTGATTTATGAAAGAAATTTGTAATTTTAAAATCAGCAAGTAAACTTTTTATATTAATAACGTCACTTTTCAATGTTTTTTTTTTTTTACCATTTATAACCACAATATGGTCTAGACTTGATATAAAATCACATCCACATTGCACTGAGAAGGTGTCTTTCAAGTCAATAATTTATAAGAAATATTAAGGCATATTTGCTTTGTTGAAAACTTTAATAAAATGAGAGCAATTTTTAAAAATCAAAGATTTTATCAAAACATATTTTCCAAAAGAAAGTTAAAGCCAGGTGGTTTTATAGATGAGTTCCTTCAATTTTTCAAGCACAAGAGAAATCCATGCTAACTTTTTGAGCCCAAGAAAGTCTAGAGGACTTGTCAATTTATTTCAGAATACTGACATCAAAACCTGGCTAAAATTTCACAACTACCCCCACTGCAAAACAATTTTATGACCATAGATACAGATGTGCTAAATAAAACATTAGTTATTTCATCAGAAAAAAACTAAAATATAATAACCAATGAATATGGTTTAAAATGAGACATATTAGATGTAATCAGTTCAGTTCAGTTCAGCTCAATTCAGTCGCTCAGTCGTGTCCGACTCTTTGCGACCCCATGAATCGTAGCACGCCAGGCCTCCCTGTGCATCACCAACGCGTGGAGTTCACTCAGACTCATGTCTATCAAATCCGTGATGCCATCCAGCCATCTCATCCTCTGTCATCCCCTTCTCCTCCAAGATCAAGTAAAAATCATGTGATCAGGGCAATAAATATAGAAAGAAACACATGTTTAATTCACCACCATTGCAAAGTATTTTTTTAAAACCTTAAAAACTAAAACCAAATAAATAATTTCTTAATAAGAAAATAAATATTTCTTTGATTTTTTAATTATATTATTTCTGTTTTGAATGAATTACACATGTAAATGGTACAAGATTCAAGACACATAAATATATTCATGAACTGTATCCCTACTTAACTGACCCATCAGTCAAACTCCTTCCCAGACACCATCGCTGTTACTGGTTTCTGGCTATCCTTCCTAAGATACTCGGAGGTGAGTTGCTCAGTCATGTCCGACTCTTTGCGACTACATGGACTGTATTGTCCATGGAATTCTCCAGGCCAGAATACTGGAGTGGGTAGCCTCTCCCTTCTCCAGGGGATCTTCCCAACCCAGGGATCAAATCTAGGTCTCCCACACTGTGAGTGGATTCTTTACCAGCTGAGCCATGAGGAGATACTCTAGGTGCATACAAATAAATACATAGATGTAAAATCTGTTTAGTAAGCAGAAAACATCATGCCTAATAATAAAATCAGAGACTTTCAAATAAATACAAGAAAAATCTGCATTCCTTTTAATATATTTATGAAATTCGTTTATATTAAAATCAGATGTTTTACAAAAATTTATATTTATTGGAAAGTGATGTTATCTCTTTTGCAGATTGTAGATGAAAACACTTAAAAAGTGTTACCCAATAAACTAGAAATTATTAAAACTACTAAGTGGGTTTTGTAGAGTATCTAGAATCAAGATAATTATATACAGCCTCTCTATATATAAATATAATGGAACATAAAAATTCCATTCACAATAGGAACCAAAACCAAAATATGTAAATTATTTAGGAGTGAACTTAGCAAAAACTATGAGATCTATGGGTAGGAGAGGTTAGTCCTCTCCTGGGAATCAAAAAAGAAAGACATAACATCTGAAAGAAAAAGTTTGAAAGTACACAGCTGTCCATATTTCCCCAAGTTAATGTACAAATTTAACAAATTGTGATAAAAATATAAATGATAAATTATTCTTTATAATGTGACCAAATGCTTCTGTAGTTTACCTGAGACAATAAAAGCACAAAACCGGTCAATAAAAAAGTTTTAGAAGTCTATTTTCCAAACAATGAAATGCATTGTAAATCTACATGATTAAAAGCATTAAGGAATAGGTCCAGAAATAGGAAAGAACAGAACATAATAGAGAATCTAGAGACAGGTCCAAGTATTATGAGATGCTAATAGAGCAGAAGAGGTGAAATTTAAAATATCTTTGGAAAAGGATTATTCAATAAAAGTTATTCAGGAGGCAAGTGGCTTAACATTTGGAACAAATTAGCAGTAACTCTCTTCTCCACATCATAATAAATTTCTACCCAAATAAGCTTCAGATAAAGATCTGAACATCAAAAAGTTAAGCCCTAAAACTATTGGAAGAAAAGTAGAACCACTACATACCTAATAGTATGGCCAAAATCCAGAACACTGACAATACACAATACCAAATATTGACAAGGATGTGGAGCAACAGGAAATCTCATTCACTGCAGGTGGAAATTCAAGATGGTGGTCACTTTGCAGGCAGCTAGGACTTTCTTACCATGTGATTCAGTAAACGTGTTCCTTGGCACTTCACCGACAAGAACTGAAAACTTATGTCCACACAAAAACCTGCACATAATGTGTATAGCAGCTTTATTCACATTTTCCAAAACTTGGAAGCAACCAGGATGTCCTCAATAGGTGAACAGATAAACTGTGATACATGCAGATGATGGAATATCCAGTGATAAAAAGAGATGAACTGTCAAGCCATGAAAAGACATTGAGGAAACGTACATGCATATTACTAAATAAAAGAAGCCAATCTGATAAGGCTATGTGATTCCAGCTGTATGACATTCTGGAAAAGATACAACTATGGAGACAGCGAAAGTATCAGTGGTTGTCAGGGGTTCAGGGTGAGGAAGAGATGACTAGATGAAGCACAGAGGATTTTTCAAGGTAGTTAGTGAAAATACTCTTTGTGATACCACAGTGATGGATACATGTTATTAAACATTTTTTCAAATCCATAGGATGCACGATACTAAGCACAAACTCTAAGGCAAGCAATGGACTTTTGTTGATAATGATGTATCGGTAATCATCAGGTTCATCAACTGTAACAGATGTATTGCTCAGGTGGGGTATTGATTATCAGGGAGGTAATGTATGTGTAGTGCAGGGGGACTATGGGAAATCTCTGTACTTTCCTCTGTATTTTTCCTTAAACTGCTCTTAAGAAAATTTTTTTCAATATTTAATATTAATAAAAGTGATATTTAATATAAGCAAGATCAATATTAAATATTGATATTCAAATTTTTTTCTTATATAGTATTGGTATAAGCAAGATCAGCTTCCCTGATAGCTCAGTTGGTAAAGAATCCATCTACAATGCAGGAGATACTGGTTTGATTCCTAGGTCAGGAAGATCCCCTGGAGAAGGGATAGGCTACCCTCTCCAGTATTCTTGGGCTTCCCTTGTGGCTCAGCTGGTAAAATATTCACCTGCAGTGTGGGAGACCTGGGTTCGATCCCTGGGTTGGGAAGATCCCCTGGAGAAGGGAAAGGCTACCCACTCTAGTACTGTGGCCTAGAGAATTCCATGGACTATATAGTCCTCTGGGTTGCAAAGAGTCAGACACGATTGAGCAGCTTTCACACATAAGCAAGATCTGTCTAAGCATGACACTGAAAATAGAAACTATCAATATAAAGGAAAAGATCAACACATTAAAATTTTCTTAAAAATTGAAAGGCAAATGAAAAATTTTTAATGTTTGCAGTGCCTGTGACCAAGCCTATGAGGATTTGGTAACTTTAAAACTTCACAATGTAAAATATCTTTTACAAATAATTTAGAAAAATTCAATGACACCAGGGATCATGAGCAACAATTTAGACATGAATGCAAATGTCTAACATCTTTAAATTGAACAAAAATCTGATATTTTAAGGATGAACTGTGGATGGGAGTAAGAAGAGCAGAGTGGGGAGATTAGAAGCAAAATATGAAGAATTTCACGGCTTGGGGAGAGTGACCTGGTAAGTTAGATAAGGATTTAAAAAGTCATTGGAACTGTGACTCGGAAGAGCCAGAAGATGTTTGGTGGACTGTTTGGGAGAAAATGTTTGGGAGAAAAGGCAAGGAGGGGAAAGAGTCAATGCAAACAAGTCTTTCCAGATGCTGGGTTGGAAGGAGTGGAAAGGAAGGGAAGTTGAAATTCAGATAGAGAAATATTTGCTGAGCAGAAAGAACCAGGGAGAGAACTGAAGAGAGAGAGCAGGGAAAAGAAAACTGATAGAACTGAATCCATGTGACCCAGAACTTCTCTCTTTTCCAAGAGTGAGGAGAGAAGAGAGAAGGGGTGGATTAAGTGGGGCTTAGTTTTGGGAGTCAGAAGCAGTAAGCAGAGGTGTTTCTATCCAATAGTATCTGTTATTTCCAATAAAATAGGCGATTATTTGCTAAGAGTGTTAGGGGAGCTTGAGAGGACATGGATTTAAAGATTTGGGAGATTTGACAAGGCTGCTCTGCTGAATGGGACAGAGCAATGAGTAGGAGAAATGATGATTGCCTGGCATCTTTGAATTCCCATCCCATGAATTTACAGACTGCTCAGCCATGGTTCTCTCCAGCAATGGTTGGGATCCTGGGTAGATATACAGGGAAGGACAAATAGAATTTTCCAGGATTTAGCCAGATAATTGGTTATTAAAAACCCAATGAGATGAAAAGGTTGAGGATACCAACATTTTCCTCAACCTCAAAAGGTGGAGGAGGAGAGTTACTGAAGTGATATATTATGGAATCTGAGTGGAAAGGGAGGGAGATGAAAATATGAGAAGGCTCATCAGCAAGGAAAAGCTGACAAGAGGTCCTGGTGAAGCCTTCAGAGAAGATACATAATTTTTTGTGGATCTCATGTCAGCTGTTCTTTTCTGCATTCTCATCCCCATACTGGGCAGCATGTCCTGGCTTCCAGACCCCATCTCCGACTGCTCTCTGTTGTTTGAGAGCACCCTCTGAAAACCTTGTTTCATAGCTAAATACCCCTGTCTCTTCAAACTCTCATGGGATTTCCTACTCTTCTCCCCACCCCACCCCATCCCTATTATAATAAAGGCTTTTATATTCATGCATATTAAGAACTAAAGAGAGACTATTGCAAATATGGCAAATGCATATTGAAAGTTGCATTTCAGAGTCTTACTTGCAGCTCTCTGAATACTAGAGTTCTTTGTGCTGTTCTCTTCAATCCCCTGGAAAGTCGTCAGGTAGATACAGCAAGAGTTCAGGAGCTGATGGAATCCCTGCTGAAACCTTCAAACTAAGAAATGGGAACTCATGTTACAGTTTCATTCTCAACAGAGATTCCTAACGACGAACAAATTCTAAATGAGAGCAGGGTGGCTGTGATCATGACAAATTTTAGTTCAGGAGAGAGAAGTCTGGCTTAAATAAAATTTATACTGCTTCACTTTTTTTTCCCCCTGTAGAAAAATCTTTGAGAATCCTCTTGAATCATTTTCTTTGTGTTATTGAAGAGATCTTTCCAGAATCTCAGTTTGGTCCTCATTGATAAAGGGGCACCATCGACATGATTCACAGTTCATAAGCTTGTCTAATAAATGAGAAACTGTATGAAGAATTCTTATTAAGTATGGTTGCTCTCCAACTTTGCCTCCTCCTGTAATCTTTTCTGTCTTCCAAGTGTTCCTCTTTGATAATATTTTGTTAAGATTCCTTTGGGACTAGCAGAGCTATCAACCAAAACTGTACCACTGATCAAACACGGTTTTCAAAATTAGTCTTGATAGTGATTCATCTGAGTAGTTTAAAAATTTCCTAATAGAATGAAGCAATTTTCTAAGTGCTGAATAAGACTGGATCTTCAACTACCTCTACATCAGAGCTAAGGCTGATAGTCAAAGTGTTAGACAGACAAGAGTCAGATGACAGGACAAATTGAGTACATAAATAAGGCAAGGCAAATGATCTACTAATCAGAAATATCTTATGTGAATATATGTGTATATATGTAATAGCTATATAATATATATAATATCGTTACATTAATTAGACACTATTCCTCTTTTATATACATATCTACATGCAAACATACATATCCTGTGAAATATATATTTATATCTTATTGGGAAAGTGACAAGTTCAGGGTTGCTTATTATCACTACTATTACTGCTGCTGCTGTTACTAAGTTGCTTCAGTTATGTCCGACTCTGTGCGACCCCATAGATGGCAGCCCACCAGGCTCCCCCTGTCCCTGGGATTCTCTAGGCTAGTAACTACCATTTACTGAGCACTTCATTTGGGCTGTGAACTATGCTAAATAAATACTTTATATATATAGTGTCCGTTAAATTCTTACAGTAATCCTGTGAGTTAAGTATTGTTAGCCCACTTTTTAGGATCTAACTTCTTCCTCTTAATCTTTTCCTGCTTATAAAAACAAACATATAGAAAATGATAATCATCAGTCATGACAAATGTAAACTATAGTCTTAACAAAGGGGAGTCACAAAAAGAAGGAAGAAACCCAGATCCAACATGCAAATAAGAGAATGGAAATGTGCTTTAGGTCAATGGCTCCCAATTTTTAGTGCATAGAGCATTACCCTGGGAAATTTTTATTTATTTATTTTTCCTTCTGGTATTTGTAAAATTTATTTTTAATTGGAGGATAATTGCTTTACAACATTGTGCTGGTTTCTGTCATACATCAACATGAATCAGCCATAGATGTACATACATAGGTCCCCTCCCTCTTGAACCTCCCTCCCACCTTCCACCCTATTTATTTTTAAAGTTGAGTTAATAGCTGATTTACAATAGTTTATTAGTTTTAGGTATACAGCATAGGGATTCAGTAATTTATAGACGGTACTCCACTAAAAGTTATTACAAAATAATGGCTATAACTACTCTGTAGTACAATGTATCCTTGTTGTTCATCTGTTTTATACATAGCAGTTTGTACTCTTAATCCCGTAACCCTGTCTTGATCCTTAGTCTCCTTCCCTCTCCCACTGGTAACCACTGGTTTTGTTAAATACAATCACACAGATTCTAATCTGATGCACTTGAGTTATCTCTTTTCTAGCTGATAATCAGAGAGGACAGAAGAAGCCGGGATGGGCAAAGAAATCAATATCCCTCCTTTTTCTAACCTTTGATATAGTCTCCCAATAAATATTTACTAAATATCAACTGTGCCCTAAGGTTTGTGGTAGGACTTGGACATAAACCAAACATTAGATGTTATTCCTGTCTTCAAAGAATTGAAAGCTCTAGAGGAAGAAAATATTTAGAAATACTTAAAGCCTAATGTGATACAGACATAAAAAAAAACAAGCCTATGGGCTACAAAAGGGGAAAGGGAGTGGAGGGGGGATGAATTAGGAGTTTAGGATTAGCAGATACGCACTGCTATATATAAAACAGATAAACAACAAGGTCCTGCTGTACAGCGCAGGGAGTATATTTGATATCCTATAATTAATCATTTATAAATGTAACTGAATGCTATTTCTAAAACCAATTCTAAATATAACTGAATCACTTTGCAGTACACCAGAAACTAAGACAACATTGTAAATCAACTATACTTCAATGTAAAAAAATCTAATGTGATTATTGATATATGTGCTTTGGAGGCAGAGAAGAGGGAAGGTAAACTTCCTGAGCTAATTAGGAAGTATTTTTCTTGAGCTTGGTCTGGAAGAGTAAAGGAGTCATGGAGTATGAGGCCGTTGGTGGTCTTGGGCCTGAGACGGAAGAACTTTGGTTCACTTCCCTATAGCCTAAGGTTTGCTAATGTTGAGTTCCTGGGAGCTGAATACTTCCTTTGAGAGTTACAGAACATCCGTGAGCCACCTGAAATTTGATGCAAACTCTGGTACTTTTCTTGGAAGTTCATATGTATTGTCAGACTTGCAAGGGATCTTTGATCAAAAATGGTTAAAAAGCAAACCTTTAAATAAAGGGGAATCTTGACTCTTTAAGTCAAGAAATGATATCTGATTTGCCTTTTAGAAATATAACTTTATCTATAGGATGGAGAATAGACGAAGGGAGAGACCAGTGAAAGAGAAACCTCTAGGGGAACTATTGCAGCGATTCAGGTGGAAGGTAGAGGCCATGCGCTCAGGTAGGGTAATGGAAATGGAGAGGGGAAAATGGACTTGAGAGCCTTGTCTATGGTCTTAGTGAACGCAGTGAATGATGGAGAGAGTAGTCAAGGATGGCTGCCAAACCTTTTGCTTCCATGACTGTGTGGAAAGGTGTTTGGCCAAAGAGAGCTTATGTTTCATTCAATATACACTGTGAAGAACTGGATTCCATTTTGTTCTAGAACTTGTGTTATAGAGTAAGTCAGCCATGAAGTAGATAAATGAGAATAAAGTAGAGCAGGGAGAGGAAGAGAAGATGAGAGAAAATACCCTTTTCTCTTGAGAAAAATACCCTCTTCTCTGTTAAGGGAGAGTAGGATCTCACAGGGTCCTGTGTGTGTTAAGTCACTTTAGTTGAGTCTCACTCTTTGTGACCCCATGGACTGTAGCCCACCAGGCTCCTCTGTCCATGGATTCTCCAGGCAAGAATACTGGAGTGGATTGCCAAGCCCTCCTCCAGGGGATCTTCCTGATTCAGGGATCAAACCCATGTCTCTCTGTCTCCTGCATTAGCGAGTGGGTTCTTTACCACTAGTGCCACCTGGGAAGCCCAAGGGGTCTTACAGGCCATTTTAAAACTCAGGCTTTTACTCCAGCCATTGCAAGGTTTTCAGTACAGGATTACCCGATCTGACTTACATTTTAAAATGGTCAATCTGACTGCTCTGTAAAGAATAAACTGTAAATGGATGGGATTGGAAGCAGTTAACTCAATTATGAGATTATTACAGTAATTCAGGTGAGACAGAATGTGGTTAAGGACCAGGCTGGTTTAATGGTGGGAGTAGAATTCTGATTCTAAATAAATTTTGCAAAGGGAACTGACAGGATTTGCTAAGAGATTGGACTGGCGTGAAAGAGTCAAGAAAGACTTAGGTTTTGACTTGAACAACTGGGAGAGTGGAATTGCCATTGACTGAGATGCAGAAGACTGAGGGAGACACATGACTACAGGGAAAGGTCAGTTCGGTTTGGGGTTGTTAAGTCTGAGATAACCACCTGGATCCAAGTAGAGCTGTCAAGAAGGCAATTGAATGTGTAGGTTTGCAATTATGAAAGTGATCTGGACTAAAGATCTAAATTTGGGGGGTTGTCAGCATATAGATGTTACTCAAAACTGTAAGAATATAAGGATCTGAGTGCAAGTGAAAAAACAAAGATCGAAGATGGGCAATCGAACTGCTCTTCCAATATTTCTCCTAAATATGCATTTTCCTTGTGGTTTTTTTTTTTTTAATCAATGTAGTATCTAAGAGCAAAAGTTTGGGGGTAAGAAAGCCTCGGTTCAACTCTTAACTCCATTACCTATCAATATGTATGATTTTGGTCAAGTTGCTTTATCCTCAGTCCTTGGTTTGTCTCATTTTTAAAATGGAAATAATGAAGCACCTACTTCATAGGTTTGTTGTACAGTTAAGTTATGCATGTACATTTAAGAGGTTTAGAATGGTGCTTGGCACTCAATAAACACTACCTGGTATTATTATCATGATTTTGCTTCCCTCTCTTCCTGGAAACAGAACTAGAGAACATCTAGGCTTTGAGTCAGAGGACCAATAATTCTCATGCAAACAATTGCAAAGAACATGAATCCCTTGAGTCTGAATTTTAATCTCAGTCCTAGTGCAGCTGACTGAGTTACTCTCCAGAACACTTGCTTTCTTTGTAGCTCTTCTTCCAAATCCTTGCTCAATCTCCATCATGCTCCTGTTTGATCAGGATGTTCCTCATGTACCATGTCACTGGATATCAGGAGACTGGTTTGTCATAGTTATGACCCTGAAGAGAGTTTGTGACTAAGGGCCAACTTCTAAATGGTTTGTGAGAATATCCTGCTGCTCAGGATGGCAATTTAAAGCCTAAAGGCTCAAAACCAGAGTGAGACTATCTATTGCAATCACTGATTGAGATCCAGTCTTCAAAACCTACCAACATGGGTCTTTTCTCTGCATGGATCTGGGGAGAGTAGCAGAATTGCAATTTCATGGTGAGATACAAGAGGCAAAGTCCCTGTCAAAAGTTTGGTAACTATACATTACGGATAGCAAGCAGTCATTCTTGTGCTTCATTGTAAAAATAATATATGCATGTAAATTAAAAATAAATGATGACAAGCAAAGAAATATTGGAAAAAATATAATTAAAACTACTGTAACAGCTGACAGATTAGTGGGTTTGAAAAAAATGCAGCTACACAGAAGACAGTTCTGAAAAATAATGAAGCAATGGAGAATGAAGTTAATGAGATTGAGAAAATGAAAAAAGACAATTTACAGTATTATCACAGACACACAAAAAATCAAAATATGGGCTCCATTCTGATGCTTCCTTGTTCAGCAGAAGTATGTCTAGCCCTCATATTTTCATCAAGGTACTGAATGATGTGGTGTGTCCACTCATTCAGAAAGCAGGCTGAATTATAAAAACTATCTTTTAGACATATCAGTAATCTGAAGATCATACTGTCTTTATACCCACCTGTGGTTCAGAAGCAACTTCTAAGCTATAAATGAGACAAACAAAGTTAAAAAAAAAAACAAAAAAGTTCATTTGTTTTCCAAGTGTTTCTCTCCTAACTACGGGACTCTGCACCTAGAGTGGGCATTCTATATATCTTGATGACAAGGTGCTGACTTTATTTTTGTGCATTATTTTGAAGCCTTAACCCTATATTGTGAAACAGATAAATCTGAGAATAGAAATGGAACCAAGCTATGAAACAATCATGTGGGGGGAAAAATTCTCCCTTAATTTTTAGAAGGACATGTGAACCAAATTTTAAAATAATATTTAATATAACCTCTATTTAAAATAATAGATATTAATTCACTTATGTAACAAATATTTACTGAGTATCTGTTATTTTTACTTGGCGTTGTAGGCACGAGGATAAAAAGGGATATATAACATGCTGTGTGCGTGCTGCATGCTAAGTTGCTTCAATTGTGTCTGACTCTTTGTGACGCTATGGACTATAGCCCTCCAGGCTCACTGTCCATGGAATTCTCCAGGCAAAAATACTGGAGTGGGTTGCCATTTCCTTCTCCAAGGGATCTGCCTTAACCAGGGATCGAACCCGTGACTCCTGTGCCTCCTGCAGTGCAGGTGGATTCTTTACCACCGAGCCACTGGGGAAGCCCCATAGAGCACAGACTCAATCATTGTTTCCCTTCTGCTGGAAGAGGGTGTTCAGCACACAGTCATCTGATCAGTGTTCCGTGGGAGGACAGCATCAGAGACTGTGCTCAGGGCACTGGAGGGGCACTAACATGGGAGCACCTGGGCCTCACAACAGAGAGGACTGGAGCTGTGACTGGAAGCCAGGTGGAAGGTGCCGGAGGAGCCACCGGGAAGAGTGAAGGGTATTTCAGGAGAGGAGACCGCATGAAAGCAAAAGAGACCTCAGCTCATTCCTGGGCCAACACATCTTTGGCTTGGTTCAGTGGATTAGTGTGAAAAAGAAAGTAACAGCAGAACGGCTAGAGAGGGGAGCGTAGATCAGACCATGAAAGAGCATACGGATCTGCTGAGGCGTTTAGATTTTATCCAGAATGTGAGGAAGTACCATTGTGAAGTGTAGAGGAATGACGTGGGCTTCCCCAGTGACTCAGTGGAAAAGAATCCGCCTGCAAGGCAGTAGATGTGGGTTTGATCCGTGGGTTGGGAAAGTCCTCTGGAAGAGGGCAATGGAGAATCCCATGGACAGAGGAACCTGGTGGGCTACAAGTCCAGAGGGTCGTAAAGAGTCGGACACAGCTAAAGTGACTGAGCATGCAGGCATGCATGACATGAACACACTGGAACAGAAAGATTGCTCTGGCTGGAGTTAAGATTGATTTGGAGTGAGTCTTACTGTGATTAAGGAAAGGATCTAGCTAAAATCAGCATGACAAAGCCTTAAATTAAACCAGTTACAAGAACGGCAAAAAAGAGAAAAACTGGGCACTATCTAGATGGTTTGTTCAAGCTGTAGAATCTAATTATATTGAAAGAGGAGGAAAATAGGCTTGCAGATGTGCTGTTTGAAGCAGTAGGTAGTTGATGGAGTTATTTATGAAGATAAGGAGTTCTGGGGAAGGAGACCATCCGGAGTAGTAAAGGACGAGTTCAATTTTTTACCTGTTTATTTTAAAGGGTCTTGGTAACACATGAATAAAGAGGCAGAAAACATATTTATGAAATCCTTGAGAGAAAACTGCTCTAGAGCTTTCGATCTGGGGAGATTTACCATATTGACATGTAGTCCACCTATAGAGTTTGGTCCTCCGTGAGAAGAATAAGGACTGAAGACACAAGCATGGGGTTAGTGGAGAAAGAGAAATCATCACGTTGGACTTACAGTAAAGGAGTAAGAAGAATCCAGAAGAGCATAGAACCTCAGAAGCTAAGTTAGCTCTAACCAATAGAACCAGTAAAATCAGTGCTCATTCTGTCCACTGAACTAGGGAACCAAGAAGTCAGCGGTGAATCATCCAGGGAAATTTCTGTGATGGGTTAAGGGGCTGAAGACAAAGAGTATGCTAACTTGAAGACAAATTAGGGTCTAATTATTTCAGTTTTATATTTTTTAAAACAATTTTTATGTTAAAATGGGAGTCATTTGCCTAGTTCTTAGAGTGAAGGAATGGAACTAGTAGAAATAGAGCAGTTACAAATAACGGGAAAAAGACAACCAATAGGGTGACATCACCAGAGGAAAGGAGAGGATAGGTTTCATTGCATTAGTAAAGACGTGACTCTTAGGAAGAAAGTACACGGTGGGAAGAAATTCCAGACATTCAGTGTAAAGTTTTCAAAGCTTCGGTTTACTTGGTAAAGAGATGAAAACAGTAATCATGACTATCTCATCAGGAGGGTTGAAATAGTTATGATTATTATTTCCATAGAGATGGTTGTAAGAATTAAATGAGATAATGTAAATAAAGTGCTCAGGACCACGGTTGTGGTTTAGTCACTAAATCGTGTCCAACTCTTTGTGATCTCAAGGCCTGTAACCTGCTAGGCTCCTCTGTCCATGGGATTTTCCAGGCAAGAATGCTGAAGTGGGTTGCCATCCCTTCTCCAGGTGATCTTCCTGACCCAGGGATCAAACCCGCATCTCCTGCATTGACAGGCAGATTCTTTACCACTGAGCCATGAGCTCAGCACCATAGCTGTGAACTGCTGTTGTTATAATTAGGTACCCATTTTCTTTCTGTCTTTGCTTCCTGACCTGGGCTGTCTCATCACTGCCGCCATCACACTCCTACCAATGCCATAACCACTTCCCCAGGATTAATCATAGGTGTCCTACAGAGAGAAAGTCAAGCTAGACATAAAGACATTCTTCAGCATTCCAGTCCGTGGTTATATTGATTTCTTTATACTTGGAGGTTCAGGATCACACAGGTTAGCACTTAAAATTTCATCATCTATAAAGTGAAGGATTTAGTCTAGGTTATACTAGTTATTGATAACAAATAACCCTACATCTCAGTGGCCTACCACAACAAAAACTGTTTTTCTAGCTCCCACAGAGTCTCCTGGGAAGAGGAAGGAAGGGGAAGGGGTGCTGGGCAGCTGTCCTCCATGCTCTTGACTCTATGTTTCAACTTTTGTGTCTTTCACCACTGCTAGGGGGCTGAGTGTGTATGATCCCTTCAGATTCACTTATGGACAATCTAATGCCTGAGGTGATGATATTAGGAAATGGGGCTTTGGAGGGGGTGATTAGGCCCTGGGAGCAGATCCCTCACAAATGGGATTAGTGTCCTCATGAAAGAGAGTCCAGAGAGCTAGTTTGCCCCTTCCATCTGTGAGGACACAATGAGAAGTCTGATCTGGGAAAAGGTACTCACCCAACACTGCTGGCACCTTGTCTTGGACTTCTGACCTCTAGCACGGTAAGAAATAGGCTTCTGTTGCTCAGAAGCCACCCAGTCTATGGTATTTCATTATCGCAGCCCAAAGGAACTAAGACAACGTGGCACTTCCTCCTTCATTGCTAAAAAGAAAGGAAACGAAGAAGCATGCTCCAGTTCTTTAATGCTTCCACCAATATATGACCCACAAACCTTCCTTTTTTTCCCTCTCTTTTTTGTCAAAGCATGCCACACGATCTACCTAAAGTTCAAGGAGCTGAGAAATGTAACTTCCCCAGGTACTCAGAAGAGAGGAGAGTCAGAAATATTAGTGAACAGCAGGAATATCTACTATAAGGAAGCTGGATAGACTTTGAGGTTCTTCTAGATCTTTTAGTTCAATTGTTTCACATATGTTTCCTTTTCAGTAAGGTTGCAACATCCCTGAGTACAAGGACTATGCCAAATACAAGACAGTCAATCAACAATTAAACAAATCGCTGATGCTATTAGAACTTAAGGACAAAATGGATCTTCCTTCAAATTGTATCCACAGCCTCCAAAATGCATAGATTAGGTTTTATTTTGAAAGTAGATAAGAGATGTAGTCCCAGTTCTGAAAAGAAGTCTATCCTCTAATTGGGTGATAAATTAGGTCCGTTTTTGGAAGCCACTAAGTAACATATACACATGGGAATAACTTAGTATCCTTGACAATGGTGAGAAAGAGCGCCTGGTGGATCTGGGCACTTGTTTTTCTGAGCTACTGACATTTTACTATACTAGTGAGCTCTGTGGGGGTGCCGTGGCTCCTGTGGGATAATGTTTTAGGTTTTATTGCTGTAAAATGCGATTTGCTACCTCGGATTTGCCTTGGATGAGGAGTAAAGACAGAAGATGAGCTCATTTATGGAGTCAGCTGCTAAGGGGAGTGGCTACTCTAAGAAGGCTGAGTTTCAAAGGGTCAGGAATCAGGACTGTCCCTTCATTCTCTTTTGTAATTTAAGAATAACTCAGGGGAGGGGTGGATTCCCCAGTGAAAACTTTAAACTTAACAATTATAACTAAGATCTTTTGTTTATAAAATGCCAACTCTAGAACCATCTTGGGAGGCCATGAGAATGGATAGCGTATATGTGCTTTCATGCATGACAATGAAAGGTGAAAAATGCAGGCAACAAAGAAAATCCTAACTATGTCTGGGATAATCACCTGCTAGGTCTGTTGGGAAGAAGAGGAAGGTCTGAGAGTCATGGTTCCAAAGAAGCGTTGCAAGTCCAAAGGCCACTGTTTTGAAGGAAGTTGTAATAATAGTTTTACTATGCACTAAACCATGGGCTATCCATCCCTGAAACACTGTGCAGCTTGCCACCTCCTCTTAAGAGGAAGCAGTGGTGAAGCAGTCTCAACAAGAGGTCTGAAGAAAATGATCCATGTTGACCAAACAGTGAGACACAATGCCAGGGAGGGTATAGCCTAAACCTGAAAACCATGCCAGGAGACAATGAAAGGATCTCCCTAAACACTCACAAGAGCTGTATTAATGACAGAAACCAAAGAAAATTGGCTTTATATAGCGTGTTCTCTGACCTCAATTTTCCATAGGTTTTGAGATTGTGGGGACAGAAAGAAGATCTTACTCAACTTTGCATCCTTAGTACGTAGCCCAGCCCCTGCCTGGTGCATGGTAAGTGCTCACGAAGCATCAGTAGAATGGGCAAATGTATGAGTGTCAAATGGTTGGATGGGTGAATGAACTCATGGACAGCTTTGCTCCAAGTGACAGGCTAAGGTGAGAAGGCCTGGTTTTAGTGTGAGTAACGCTACAAAGTAACTAGAGACTTCTCACAAGTTCTTTAACCTCTTGAGGCCTCGGTTACCTCATTGGTGATGTGCGGAGACAGGGCTGGATGCTCTTTGGTGTGCCTTTATGCCATTATTATTAGTGGTACCCGCATGAACATTTGGTTCCTCAGCTAAGTCAGGACACATCAGATATTTATGGAAAGGTTGACATCAAAGACAAACCATGACCTTCTCCCTAAGTTTTTGTTGTTATTCTTTTTGAGCAGAGCATTGAACTAACTGGATGATCCGTTGTCCAAGAGAGGACGGTAATTCTTTTTGGTCCATACTTGCCATTTGAGTACAAGAAACCAAATTTCATTCAACTTTTGAATCTTCACTAAGTAGTGCTTTTGATGTAGAAATATATGTTTATTTGTTAAACTGAAGTCACTCATATTATTATACTCATATGTTTTCTTTCCTAAAAAATAAGAGAGCTATTTCTTCTATTTTCCCTTACCCATTATTAGGACCCCCAAAATAGTCTGGGTAGAAAATAACCTGCTTAAGTTTCCTTCCTCTTGACCCATAAAGCTGTAAGAATCACCTTGGATGGACTGTATATTCAAATGTATTTATCTCTGAGTACAGCTCCAGACTGATTAAATCCAAAGAACATCTCCAAATGTTTGAGAACCTCTCTCTCCCCTTGGGCAGGCAATGAGAAGGAAACAGCAGCATTAGGCAGCAAGGTGAAGCTAGGATGATCTCGAGTTAAGATGACATTTTATCGCTGTGGAATCGTGCAAGTTACAGCACAGCATCACAAGATAGTATCAAAGTGCAGCACCCCGGCCCCTTTCTGGACCTCTGAGCATCACTATTCACTCCATCCTGGGACAGTTACAGCTCTCAGATACAGTGGATAGACACAGGAGTGACTGCCCTGCCAGGATTTTAGTGCTGGTGAGCAAAGACAGGTCACAGAAACTGCTCTAAGTGGGAATAGAACAATATTTATGTGGCTCAGAGTTGTTTATGGAAAACAGGGTCTCTTTTTCATCTCTCTGACGTGACAGAAGGAGTCCCACAGACAGGGGCACCTGGCGTCAACTGTAAATTGTTTTCCTTGCTGTCATTTTGAAATACGCAGACTGGAGGGCTGGTAGGAAGAGTGTCTGTCTATCACACTGGGGTCGGCAGGAGCATCTCTTTCTTCCTCCACCTCGTCTCATGGTGCTAACATCCTCTCCAGGGGCACCAGGATGAAAAGCATTCACTGTACTCATTCAATTCTCTTGAAGTTAATTTGGCTTTACATACACATCTTAGCAAGGGTCTGGGACCAGGTGTGTGCTGGCTTCATCTCTGACATCATTAGAGTACGTTTCTGTCCTTTGCTCATTCATCTCCATACCATTCCCTATGGGTAAATTTAATTCTCCATTTTTAGGAAAAGCAGTTCAGTTCAAGGGACATTTATGTGGGACAATTTATGTGAAAAGCACGGTTCTGGGTACTGACGGGAATATGAAAAGTGGCAGAAACCTAGTCGAGGAGCTCACAATTTGGCATGAAGTCACTAACAGAAATAACTTTAATCAATCTAGCAGGAAGCTAGATGAAGGAAGGCATTCATGTCAACTAGCAGGATTTGGAAAGACTTGTTGGAGAAGAGTCTTTAAAGTAAAAATGTAACTGGAGTTGTTCACACCATGTGTGCTGCATGCTAAGTCACTACAACTCTTTGCAACCCTATAGACCATCGCTCTCCAGGCTCCTCTGTCCATAGGATTCTCCAGGCAAGAACACTGGAGTGGGTTGCCATACCCTCCTCCCGGGGATATTCCCAACCAGGGATCAGACCGACATTTTTTTCATCTCCTGCATTGGTGATCGGGTTCTTTACCACAGGGAAGCCCTGTTCACAGGTAAACTACTATATTAGTAGTTCTAATAGCCAGGTCCTGGGAACTGTAGGCGCTGACAAGGTCGGACACCCAGAATTTTAGGACAAGTTCACAAAATAATTTCCTTTTTAACTGAAGGAAAAGAAATGAGCAGCAATAATAAAAAGATTCTGCATTTGCAGAAGTTACCCAGTCTGTAGTTGTGTCACTGTAAATTAGGCATCTCCTAAATCCTATCTCAGTTAGACTGTTTCTCAACTCAACTTTAAAAAACCATGGTCTATAAACATAAAGCCTGATGTCATAACAGGAAAGTGAAGGGTCTGTTTGGAATCCAGAAAAATTAGAGGACAAGAATTAATTAGAGCTTTTCAGTTTTCGTCTTAGGCAGTTATCCAAGAAAAGTTTCTAAAATAATGTATGTAACTTGTTTTGTTGTTTTTGTTCTGATGTTCAGTCATGTCTGACTCTTTGCAACCCCATGGACTGCAGCATGCCAGGCTTCCCTGTCCTTCACCATCTCCTGGAGCTTGCTCAAATTCATGTCCAGTGAGTTGGTGATGCCATCCAACCATCTTGTCCTCTGTCATCCCCTTCTCTGCCTGCCTCCAAACCCTTTCCCAGCATCAGGGTCTTTTCTAATGAGTCAGCTCTTTACATCAGGCGGCCAAAGTACTAGAACTTCAACTTCAGCATCAGTCCTTCCAATGAATAGTCAGCATTTATTTCCTTTAAGATTGACTGATTTGATCCCCTTGAAGTCCAAGGAACTCTCAAGAGTCTTCCCCAACAGCATACTTCAAAAGTATCAATTCTTCTGTGCTCAGCCTTCTTTTTGCTCCAATTCGCACATCCGTACATGACTACTGGAAAAACCATAGCTTTGACTATACAGACTTTTGTTGGCAAAATAGTGTCTCTGCTTTTTAATATGTTGCCTAGGTTTGTCATGGCTTTTCTTTCAAGAAGCAAATATTTTGTTTAGCTCAATTAAAATAGTTCTTCAGTTCAGTTCAGTTCAGACACTCAGTTAAGTCCGACTCTTTGCGACCCCGTGAATCACAGCACACCAGGCCTCCCTGTCCGTCACCAACTCCCGGAGTTCACTCAGATTCACATCCATCGAGTTGGTGATGCCATCCAGCCATCTCATCGTCTGTTGTCCCCTTCTCCTCCTGCCCCCAATCCCTCTCAGCATCAGAGTCTTTTCCAATGAGTCAACTCTTCATATGAGGTGGCCAAAGTACTGGAGTTTCAGCTTTAGCATCATTCCTTCCAAAGAACACCCAGAACTGATCTCCTTTAGAATGGACTGGTTGGATCTCCTTGCAGTCCAAGGGACTCCCAAGAGTCTTATTCAACACCACAGTTCAAAAGCATCAATTCTTCAGCACTCAGCTTTCTTCACAGTTCAACTCTCACATCCATACATGACCAGTGGTTCTTAAAAACTTCTAAGTTTCTTTGTTCTAATTGGTTCAATTATATTATGTTTTACCAGAGAAGGTGATGGCACCCGACTCCAGTACTCTTGCCTGGAAAATCCCATGGATGGAGGAGCCTGGTGGGCTGCAGTCCATGGGGTTGCGAAGAGTCGGACATGACTGAGGGACTTCACTTTCACTTTCATGCATTGGAGAAAGAAATGGCAACCCACTCCAGTGTTCTTGCCTGGAGAATCTCAGGGATGGGGGAGCCTGGTGTGCTGCCATTTATGGGGTTGCACAGAGTCGGACACGACTGAAGCAACTTCAGTTCAGTTCAGTTCAGTCACTCAGTCGTGTCCGACTCTTTGCAACACCATGAATCGCAGCACGCCAGGCCTCCCTGTCCATCACCATCTCCCGGAGTTCACTCCGACTCACGTCCATCGAATCCATGATGCCATCCAGCCATCTCATTCTCGGTTGTCCCCTTCTCCTCCTGCCCCCAATCCCTCCCAGCATCAAAGTCTTTTCCAATGAGTCAACTCTTCACATGAGGTGGCCAAAGTACTGGAGCTTCAGCTTCAGCATCATTCCTTCCAAAGAAATCCCAGGGTTGACCTCCTTCAGAATGGACTGGTTGGATCTCCTTGCAGTCCAAGGGACTCTCAAGAGTCTTCTCCAACACCACAGTTCAAAAGCATCAGTTCTTCGGCGCCCAGCTTTCTTCACAGTCCAACTCTCACATCCATCCATGAGCACTGGAAAAACCATAGCCTTGACTAGATGGACCTTAGTTGGCAAAGTAATGTCTCTGCTTTTGAATATACTATCTAGGTTGGTCATAACTTTTCTTCCAAGCAGTAAGCGTCTTTTAATTTCATGGCTGCAGTCCCCATCTGCAGTGATTTTGGAGCCCCCAAAAATAAAGTCTGACACTGTTTCCACTGTTTCCCCATCTATTTCCCATGAAGTGATGGGACCAGATGCCATGATCTTCGTTTTCTGAATGTTGAGATTTAAGCCAACTTTTTCACTCTCCTCTTTCACTTTCATCAAGAGGCTTTTAGCTCCTCTTCACTTTCTGCCATAAGGGTGGTGGCATCTGCATATTGAGGTTATTGATATTTCTCCCAGCAATCTTGATTCCAGCTTGTGTTTCTTCCAGTCCAACGTTTCTCATGATGTACTCTGCATAGAAGTTAAATAAGCAGGGTGACAATATACAGCCTTGACGTACTCCTTTCCCTATTTGGAACCAGTCTATTGTTCCATGTGCAGTTCTAACTGCTGCTTCCTGACCTGCATACAGATTTCTCAAGAGGCAGATCAGGTGGTCTGGTATTCCCATCTCTTTCAGAATTTTCCACAGTTTATTGTAATCTACACAGTCAAAGGCTTTGGCATAGTCAATAAAGCAGAAATAGATGTTTTTCTAGAACTCTCTTGCTTTTTCCATGATCCAGCAGATGTTGGCAATTTGATCTCTGGTTCCTCTGCCTTTTCTAAAACCAGCTTGAACATCAGGGAGTTCACGGTTCACGTATTGCTGAAGGCTGGCTTGGAGAATTTTGAGCGTTACTTTACTAGCATGTGAGATGAGTGCAATTGTGCGGTAGTTTGAGCATTCTTTGGCACTGCCTTTCTTTGGAATTGGAATGAAAACTGACCTTTTCCAACTTAGCAGCATATTATGTTTTACAGTCTTGTTTTCCTCAATTTTGTAATTCTCTGTGATGAAATTGTGTGTGGGTCTTTGTTCTAATATATCAAGTTGTGAGTTATCCAATACATACAAGTGTTATATCAAAGTATTACATATAGTATTTTCCAGATATTTTCATCTACAGATAAATAAACCAAACCAAAATTACCTTTGAAGAGATCCTGAGCTACCTTAAAGGGGAAACACTAATACACTATATTAAATTTTCAGCTAACTATAACATGGTTTTCCAGTGGAGTATAAATCTATATTTTCATGTATTTTTGTATCTGCCCAATGGATTGCCTCAGCTCAATTTCTTGTCTCACATTAGTACTATAACACAAGGGAGTTTCTATCTTATTCAAACTCCTGAATAGGCAAAAAAAAAAAAAAGAATTGCCTAAAGAACATAAAATTGCCAACAGTTATACATATTGATGAATGAAGGAGTTTCAGTGAAGCTCACATAAGCAATGAAATTCAGAGTTAAGGTTAAAATTCATTACTTAACACTCAAGTTGCCCTACAGGGATCTCAAAACTGTGGGTGGTCTCTTATTCTGTATGTGCAGAAACTCTAGGCTGTGAGAGCGGATATTCAGAAGTTTTAGGTTTCATTTTGACTTTGCTCATTTGAGCAAGTGTAGTGCTTCAGGTCAATGCTGTGTTTAAAGGATGTTGGTATGGAATGTGGTCCCTCCCTCATCCTTCCTTTCTTCCTTCCTTCCTTCCACCCAGCCATCCATCCATCCATCCATCCATCCAACCATCCATCCTCCTTTCCTTTCATGTCTTAACTAGCTTTTTCATGCTGCTCCAGGGAAAACTAATGGAGTTGCCTTGGGATCTTGAATAACACCCCTGTGTATGCTGCATAAATTTCTTTTAGCTGCAGGTAAACCAAAAGTTATGTTAAGTGAAAAAGAAAGGTAACAGCTGCTGAAATCTTTTTTGCTAGCCCACGGAGACTTTGTACCACATGTTACAAGCTGATGGGCAAAACCTTAACCTCCTCTGACCTGTAAAGAGGAGGAAAAATCCTCAACCTCTTTTTCAGGGGTACTATTTCCTTCATAGTTAAAAAAATGTGGGAGATGATTTTCCCCACTCTCTTTTTTTCTGTTATTTGTCAAGGAGAATGGTCTAGCAGTAAAAGAGTAAATTGAAAGGAACTCAGGTAGAAAAGGCCTGAGCACTGGGAATGTAATTTTACAAGACTCGTTTCTTTTACTCTGTGTTTTTCTCCTTGAAGGAGATAACTCGATTTTATACTTTACTGTCTTATTAACAGAATGCATTTTGGAACCCTGCCACCGCTAACAGTATCAGAAGGATTTAAGGCTGCTGAAATACACTTGAAGATTTAATTCTGCTGACTTCAGCTTGGATCTGGAGTAAAATCTAACCATAGATTAAGTGTTTAGCACTGTATATTGCGAGTGGTGCTTCTGGTCATAAATACTCATGTCTATTTCTGCTTCAGACAGCTCTCCACAGGTTTCCCACTCGGCACGGCACACAATGCTTGCTTCCCAAATGAGGTTATTCTCTATAAGGCTACCCCTTCTATAACTCTTTTTATAGACTCAAGCCTCTGCTCTGTTGAACAATTCATTACAAACTCCCTGGTGTGCTTTGCGATAACAAACACTGGGTTACTGAGAAGAGCCTTCTAGAGAGGGAAGTCTGTATTTCCTTCCAGACAATATTTAATCTCATAGCAGCACTGACTAATAAAAGGAGAAGATCAATATGAAGCTGTATTGCTAGGATGAAAATTTACTAACACAGTCATTCATATCACAAGAACATCTGGTTAAAGCTTCAGGGCTCCCTTACTTTCTTAGTTATGATTTTATGAGTCTCTCCAGACTCCTTTTTAGGATTTTAGCAGGCATTTATAGCGGGCTGGACATTTTAATCTTTTTAATGTGGTTATCTGATCTCCACTTGGCTTTCTTACACTGACTGGTCATCTTCTCCACTTCTCGCTTATTGCACTTGAATCAAGTTATGATAAGCTCACCCTGTAACAGCTTCCAGTCCTAAGCGGGTCTAACTTCATGTAAGTGGCCTCCTGAGCTGCTATTTATGGTCATTTCTGTGAGGCACTGTCTTTAAAACCTTGGTATTTAGTGTCTTCTTCCTCTCCCCATGACTTGGAATACATAAGGACTATTATAAATCATATAGCCAGGCCTGTAGATACACTCTTTGCTCAAAGAGATTTCTGAGGCCTGAGGGGCAAGCTGAGGAGTTCTGGTTTATGGCCCTGAACCAGACAGACACGTGTGAGGTTGACTGAATGAGGTGGTACCTGTGAGAGTCCAGCATGATCTTCCCGTGGTCCTCCACGTGGTGGCTTGGTGAGATGCATATCTGTGGCTGAATTTGCTTGTCTGCTGTGTATGAATCAGAATTTGGTCCCTTCAGGAGACATATTGATTTAAAAGTGGTAGGTAGATGGAATACTAAAACCCACAATGTAATTCAACAAAATGACCTAGAGTATAGAAGGTAATTGTAAGCATAGTCTGACATCTTATGTTTTAACAAACCTGGACACCATGATACTGGAGGGAGAGGAGGTGTAATATTTATGTTTATGCACCTACTATGTGCAGGTCCCTAACATACATTGGCATATTTAATTTGACAGCAGTCTGAGGTAGATATTATTTAAAGTACGAATTTTTTTTTGAACACCCAGTATAAATCAGCCACTGGAACAAGTGCTTAATACGTTTGTTATTTCATCGGTTCCTCATAACAATCCAAGGAAGCAGGTGTTAGTATTACTCTCATTTGGCAATGAAGAAGTTGAGTCGTAGACTCAGTTACCTGCTTCTGCCAAATAGCCAGGCAGCACAGGGATTCTAACCCGGTGTGTCTAACTGGGCTGCCTTTCCATACCATGAGCAGCAGCCCCTCCGTGACTAAGAAAATACATAATTAGATACAAGTTATTATCCTAAAATCTTATAAAATGCCTTTGTCATTTTTCAGTAATGCCAGGTCATCTACATCTGTTGAAACAAAGCACATTGGATCCGTTTCAGGAGATACGAGTTACCACAGATCTTCAGATCAAAGAACTTATCTACTCACTTAGTAACACATTCTTCGAGGAGGAAATTGAATTACAGTTTTAACTTGATTATGTGGCTTTTTCTTACCTGGGCAAAGGAAAGTAGTCATGTAGGTGCCCTCTCTCTCCTCCCTCAAGGATGACTTGGACAGGCTGAGAACAAACCCCCTTCCACCCCCACCCTGTAGTCACCACAGGTCAGATAAAATGGAGCAAATATTCCCTGCAGATGGGGTAGCCTCGTCACACATCCTTTCTCAGAATTGGCTGCCCTGGCAGAGAAGACAATCTAAGTAAAAGTGAAGTAATTTTCAAAACTGTAACTTAAGCTCTTCCCAATGTGAGTCAAGCACGTTGGACCCTCTCCACTTTCTTGGCACCCATTAGTAGCTCAACTGTTCTTCTGTCACTTTAATTAGCTCAATTGTCCCAGACGGGAAGGCTGGCTGGAGGGCAGGGGCTCTGGCAGCCCCGCCTGCAGCACTCCTCGAGCCCGGAGACATTTCTCAGCTGTGTTCTGAGAAAGAGTGGCTCAGAAACACTCAGGGGCTGACCTCCTACACAGAGCAACACTCCCCAGTAGGGTGGCAGAACAATCTGCTCTGACATGGAGAGTTTGGAGTCGGAGAGGGGAGGGAAAGCAGAGCAGAAGCCAAAGACAGGCAGAGCTCCTGGACAGAGACAGAGCATTCAGAAAAAGAAGAATACGCTAGAACGGGCCCTTCTGAGTTCTCGCCTCACACATCCCCTGTCACTGCCCAGGCGGTCGGGTGATGACACATTCCCCTTGAAACAGAGCCCAGGCTCCCCAACAGCTGTGTCCAGAAGGCCATCAGAGCCAGGTCCTGGCAGCTGGGGAGCCTCCGTTCCACTAGCTCCCGCCTGGAGGCACCTTCAATACCAAAGAGAGGAACGCATGGATAGAATTTCTAAGCGCTAGGACTTGAGCACGGCTTCCAAAGACTGACTCATAAGGACACACATATCACACAGAAGGATTTTCCTTTTCTCCAGCTAACACATCGCCCCATCCCTTTTGTGTCTGATAAGGAAAGAAGAAACACCAGCTGTGAGTTTTTCTCTGAGGGTCATTCTTTCAGAACTGGAAGTGCTCCTGTCGTATTCCTTCCATGAAGCCACACCGATAAATCCCATCGACATTACAAAAAAGTCCACATGGAAGGTTCTTTGTAATAGTTATTTTTCCTGGATTAGGGGTGGTCATTACGGTGGGTAGAAGGCACAAGATAACTACCCTCAAGGGGTTCTACTGCTTTTAGCAACGAGACCACTGTCTGACACTTCTCAGGAACAATGAGACAGTCATCCTGGAGTTCTAAGTATCTTTCTTATGCATTCTGTCACTGCAAGGGACCACAGGTCTGGAGTCAGGAAGCCTGGGCTCCAATTTAGCTATAATATTTAACACTGAGAACATATTTGGACAAATAAAGTAAGTTCTCTGCATAGATGAACTCACTTGTAAAATGGCAATAATAAGGCTAACTCTGCAGGGCAACCAAATTGGATAATGTAGGTAAAGTTCCTTGCTCCCTCTGTGGGGAGTTTCATAATAGAGTAACGTGTTGTATTCACTATACTGGTGCCTACACAAATTTCTCATGTTTGCCTCTTAGACGGAAGCACTTGATCTGGGTTCTTTCCAAGTGTTGGATACAAAAAGTCCCCTGTTCTGAGAAGTATGGAAACACTTCTTTCCCTTTCCCAGACACTGTTTGCTCTGCATTGCCTGCTCAAAACATCTGGCCCCTCTTGTCCCATGGCTTTCCCTGCCTATTAAGGCCAGCCCCCATCATGTGGCACTTCCTGTTGACCTAAACTTCTTAACATTATTATTATTCACCTTAACACTTGAAGATGATTAGAGCTGAAAGGGTGAAAACAGAAATGAAAGTCGAGCTTTTCTTTTCCAGCAGCTAATTTGATTCCCACAGCACTGGGAAAAAAGTTGTTTTTTTTTTTTAAATTTAAGAATGAAGGAAGGATTGATTATTTTTAAAAATTTCCCACCCTCGCTCAAGATTAAGAATTCAGTATAGGAAGGTATAAGAATGTGGGCATGTAGCAAACTACTCTCAGTGGACGAACAGGGCCATTCCTTTATCTGGAATGTTCTTCTGACCAGGTGTCCACACACAATTACACAAACTCCGGTTTGTCTTCTACTAGGAGAACACAGTTGGTCAGCAATTCAGGGGCTTGGTGCAAAAGTGTATTGCTTGTTTCCCACACCCAACCTCAGTGGTTCCTCCAAGATAAATTGCTGGAAGTAAAACTCTGAGTAAAGAGGAGGTCTGAATGGGGAACCTAAGAAACCAGCATTTGTTTTCTTTTTCTTTTTTTTTTTTTTTCCGGTCCACCCTGACTATCCTTTGCTGTGGATTAGGCCACTGCTTATTACAAATTCAAATCCTATCTATATATTGTTCATGGTTCCTTTGTGTCATCAGGAAATTAAAGTTTGCAGCTGGCCCCTTCATCTTGGCTAATCATGCGGACATAAAGTCTTTAAAGACCCTCGGAGTGGCCCCTGCAGGGTCCCCACTCAACATTTCTCTCTGGCAGGACATTGTTCTTCAGCTGTGTTTTCATCCTCTGCCCCCTTTGGTATTAAGCTCCCGCTGCTTTGAGCCCCGACATCAGACTGTCATACGTCATTTTATCGTGGCCGGTCCAACACCCCACAGGAAGCCGTGTCCCCATGCTGAGCTGTGCGGCCAGTTGGAACTGTTTTAAGGATAGCCAGGACCTCCTCTGGCTTCTGAGGGTGGCAGTTGCACCCTGAAGATCCACATGGGGAGCCAGGGTGAGGCAGAAAGGGGTCCCTCACTTCACTAGCCGGGTGAGGGGTTTCAAGCCACACTTGCTCAGAGCCGAAAGATGATAATTACGTGGCCCTGGGAGGGGGGAAGCCGGGGCTACAGCAGGGCAGCTGCCAATTTGCCAGCTCCTCGCAAATTGATCTGACGCGCTACAAAACCCTAAGTCTCTTCTCAGGGATCATTTAATATCCGGCAGAGTTTACACCTGGTTTCTGAGATTCCCTGAATTAATTGAATTCTCATTAGAATACTTCCTGCCTTCCCCTTCCGCCCCGTAACTGCGTCTAACCCAAAGTTCACAGGGGAGTGACCGGGCTAACCAAATCAGTGCCCCTGGCCGAGTTCCCACACCACTGTGTGCCTGCCCCACTCCCCCAGGGACCCCGGCTCTGCCATCCTTACAGGGGGATGGAGAGGCCTTCCACTTGCCTCCTTTTGGGAAGTTACATGTTGTCATAAATTTAAGGCATTTTTAAAGTTAGACTCTGTGGTATGTGTGTGCTAATGGTATTATTTGTGTTGCCTTACACTGGGGCTTCCCGGGTGGCACTAGTGTTAAAGAACCCATCTGCCAAGGCAGGAGACATGAAATGCATGTTTGATCCCTGGGAAGAGCCCCTCGAGGAGGAAATGGCAAACCACTCTAGTACTCCTGCCTGGGAAATTCCATGGACAGAGGAGCCTGGTAGGCTACAGTCCATGGGGCCGCAAAGAGTCAGATGTGACTGAAGTGACTTAGCAGGCACATGCAACACTGAGACGCATGTCCTTACTTTCTTTCATATGTTCAGCAATGTTTTCTCTTTTCCGAAGACCATAGTTTCTTTTGACGTTATCACTGGTTTTAGATCCTCTGTTCCCTTTAGCTCATTTGGAAATTGTGGGTGTGTTTGTCTGGCACATTATGATAAATGTTTACCGCCCAGGAGGTCAAAAATGCTTCGAAGTTGATTCCACACATATGTACTGTGCACGTACGGTACATCTGTAACCAAATCCACCACACATCCATTTTCAGATACAGTCTTGCCTTATGTTTCCCATCTGGGAAAGTTCAGTGATGTAAACCATTTTACATATCTCCCACAAAGTTGTAACTATTTTATTATGTTGAGGCTAATTTGTTCTTCTTAAAGAGATCTCATTTCATTTCTGATTTGCCTTGGGATTATATCCCATTTACACCAGACATAGTCTCATGGTGACATCACCCTGGCTAGAAACTGGAAGGAAGAATGTTTATGGCAGGGGAATATTACACCATATAATCATCAGATTTCTAAGGCAGAAAGGCCCAGGAAGGGAAACCCCAAAGATGGACAGTAAGACTACTTTTTGACTTGCTTAAAACACACTCATTTTCTAACATTCATCTCAGGGGTCACACCTTCTTTACTTTCTAACACACCTCTCCCCCCAACTTACAAATCCTGAGCCTCTGTCTTCTAGCAGAGCACCCTCACTGTTTTGTGAACACACCTATTTACGTATCTTCACCTCCAGTCAATGACAGCTGTCTGAGATCAGGGTGTGGGGGAAGCTCAGAATCATGCTCTCTTTGGTCTTCCCTGGTGGCTCAGAGGGTAAAGAGTCTGCCTGCAATGCGGGAGACCTGGCTTCAATCCCTGACTCAGGAAGATGCCCTGGAGAAGGAAATGGCAACCCACTCCAGTATTCTTGCCTGGGAAATCCCATGGACAGAGGAGCCTGGCGGGCTACAGTCCATGGGGTAGTGAAGAGTCGGACATGACTGAGCAACTAATACTATATACTATGCCTTACCTAGGAGAGTGGTTCTAGATTGAATAAATGAGTGGCTAAGTACATAAAAGTTCCCTGTTTCCCAAACTGAGATATGACCCTTTCTAATACCAGATCAGAGGCCAGGAAGATTATAACTGCATGAATCATTTTTTCTCCCCATCCACCCTTCACAAGTGTTCTCCAAGCTCAGGACACTCTTATCAACTACACAGTCTCCCACACAAACCCTTACTCACTCCTCTTCATTTTCTGGTCTCAACTTAAATGTCATTTCCTCAAGGAGGTTTTCTCTGACTCCCTAAAATAAATTTGGTCTTTTGGGCTATCCACATCCCATGGGGCCAACATGTCTTGGTAACACAGCATCAACACATGGAATCATTGTGGTATGAGAGGGTCAGGCTGCCTCCTGCAGGCAGAGGAGAGGTGTGTCTGCGTGAAGCTCTCCTAAGGAGGGGAGGGGTCCGGGAGGGAGAGAGACTAAGGGGAGGGGAGTGATCAGCTCCTTCTTCCTCTCTCGCCAGACACACAGTTCACTCCTCTGCCCCTAGGAGAAGCATAAGGCCTGGGGAGAAGGACCAGAGATGTGCCTTTCAATCCCCTGCCGAATGGGAAACTCTTCTCTTTGTGGAAATATCTTCTCCCCTCCCCCTGCTCCAAGCAGATGGCTGATTTAAAATATAAATTCACTGTTAAAACCTTCATTAAGGCTGAAAGTATATTTTTTGATCCCCACTGTGCCCCTGAACCTAACAGAGTGCTTGCCACACAGTAGCTGCAATAATTTATCAGTGGAAGGAAGGAAGGAAGGGAAGAAAACAGTTCCTTCATTCCACACTTACCATCAACACCAGGAGTACTACAGGGATAGATCTATTTTAGATTTAAGAAAAGAAGATAGAAAGGCCACACTCACCATCAACACCAGGAGTACTGCCGGGATAGATGTATTTTTAGATTCAAGAGAAGATAGAAAGGACTATATTAAATTTAACTGATTTAAGAAAAACAAAAGCAATAGAGTCCTCTCTACCACACACACACACACACACACACACACACACACACACACACACACACATACACATACCCAACCTATAGGAGGCATCATCCTTATGCTGTAGCTTCCATGCTAGGCACAGAGCTGCCATCTCAGCAAGTTACCTAAGGGGATAAGTGATTGTCTTTAGAATCCAACTATTTAAAAGTTTGATGATACTGGTGGTTCCAAAGCCTTGATCACAGATTCTGTGTTTTTATGTTTATTTCTATTGAGTATTTTTTTCCATTATTTTAACTAACATGATTTAAGCCCTCACTGTATGTAGGATACCTCTGCTGGGTTCAGGAGTAGGCTTCTGTCTGACATGGTCCTTGCTCTTAAGAAGTATAATACCTAGCAGAGGCGGTGGACAAGAAAACAGGCTGTTGTGATGAAGTGCATTTTGTAGTTCAGTGTAAATGCAGGAAGACTAGAGCAGACCCAGAATTGTAGATACCAGAGACCGCTTCCCAGAGAGAGGGAAATGCTTAACCTGAGATTTAAAGTTGGAAGAGAAGAAGTCAAAAGTAAGGGGAAAGGAGTTCTCAGCAGAGAGAATGACACGTACAAATACCCGGAAGGGAAAAGAAGGCACACGGCATGGCGGGAAGTGGAAAGTAGCTCTGAGATGCTCAGGGGACTGGTCTGCCAGGGGGTGGGACTGCCACTTCTGCCTCTATACAGAAACACAGCTGCATAGTCGATCTCATCCCAGCTCAGGATCCCTGTGGAAATGCGCTGAAAGGCTAAAGCAAGTCCTTCCTTTCCTGGAAGAAACTTCCATAAGATCTCTTTGACCTGTAACCAGAGGAGTGCTTCTGCTCAAGCAGTTAAAGGTAGGGGCAAGCAGAGCAGACCTGGGACTTTTAGATAAATGTCTGCGACATGTAACAATCCTGACTTCCAAGGACTCCTCCTGTAGGAGCCTGGCCTTTCTGCTGTCTTCCACTCTACTTTACTTCTAGCAATCATAATTCTTTTGAATCACATGACATTTGAGCACATACCATTGGCCTCCCAGCCAACAGCCATCCTCTACTTTCTCCCTTGGGACCAGACCTCCTTGGTGTTTATCGTTGTGGAGCTGGCCAGTCCTCATGGAAGGATGAGCCCAAGGGAGTGAATGTTAAATGATCCAAGACTTTGTGGGTCGACACCAAGTGACTCTGAAGCAGTCTTTCAATTAGATACAAAGGAGGTGGGGGTGGGGTGGGGGGACGGGTCTGCTGGGTTTTCTTGAGAAGGTATACAAGGCAGAGAAGTTCCTGTGTTTTCTTCTGAAGTTGCCACTTGCATACGACACCTATGGCATTTGTCTTGGTCCATGAGGGAAACTGGCCCAGGAGGAAAACATAAGGCTCTGAAGATGACAAAGAAGAAAGAAGAGAGAGCCTTAGTTCTTTCTTATTTTTCCCTTGTAGAATTTTTTAAGTTGGAATATAATTGACAGACAGCCTTAGTCCTTGAAGTTATAGCTGAGCTAACCAACCCTGGAACCATTTTAAAGAAAGGGAAACCAAGATCCCATGGGGTAAGAGATCTATTGTTGGCTCCACAGATAGAGAGCCATGAACAGAAACCTTTAACTCCACATCTAGACTGTTTCTCACATCTTGCCACGTCTAATCCTGTGGTGCATGGCTGCTGGTTTCCCGGATCTCTAAGAAAGATTTCTGTAGGTCCTGGTGGAAACCCACTAACTTAACACCAAGAAAAAAAGATAGGGTCATGCAAAAGATATTTTTCGATAACTTAGCCATTTGGTATCTCTATAACTGAGTGTATGGAAATATCCACTCCCCTTCTCCTTAGACGATGTCCTGTGTGTTGATTCTATTTATTCATTCCACACCTGCTTTGCTCAACACTGGAGATAATATGGTGGGTAAATCAGACTATCCTGTTTCATGATCCTCAGTTTAAAACATTACCATTTTCTTGCTGCTTCTGTAAAGCTGAACCTTCTTCCTAAAAAGGGAGAGAGATCTCAAGGTCAGAAAGCAGAAATAAAGAAGGAAGGGACCTACAGCTAAGGAAAGAGAGAAAAGTCCATTTGGTCTGAGCCAAGCTGTAGGAGACGAGAAGGCTAAAGCATTGGTCCCCTCTGATGTGGCTTTGTCCCCAAGGACCCTGGGGAAAGCAGATTGAAAAGTTGTCTTTCCTTGCCAGGGTTTTGTTTGCTCCTCTGGGACAGGGATAATTTGGCACTGTTTTAAAGCTTTGGGGAAATAATGAAGACTTAAGCATAGATGGAAAGAGACATGCCCCAATCCCTAGAAGATGAGGATAGATTGAGTGCCAATGGCAGAGTCCCAAAGGAACTATTGTAATAGGCTCCAAGTTTAAGGTAAACAAGTTAAAATTTATATTTGGGAACTGATTCCCTTGAGACTTCAGATTGCCCTGAAACTCCATTCATGGGTGGAATGTACCCTAAGGCATCTGGGAAACTCACATTCCCTTACTCTAAGAGGCTAGAAGGACTGCGGCCTGGTAGCACATTGCTTAAGACCGTCTCAGTGTTAAGACTGCTTTAAACAGAAAGATTCACTATGAATGTTCATTAAGTCTTCTTTTGGTTGAATCTGTTGTTGTTCAGTAATTGAGTCATGTTCAGCTCCGTAACCTCATGGACTGCAGCACACCAGGCTCCCCTCAGTTCAGTTGTTTACTCAGTGGTGTCTGACTTTTTGTGACCCCATGGACTGCAGCATGCCGGGCTCCCCTGCCCTTCACTATTTCCCTGAGTTTGCTCAAATTCATGTCTACTGAGTCAGGGATGCTGTGTAACCATCTCATCCTCTGTTACCCCTTCTCCCTTTGCCCTCTTTCCCAGCATCAGGGTCTTTTGCAGTGAGTCAGCTCTTCGCATCAGGTGCCCAAAGTACTGAAGCCTCAGCTTCAGCAAGTCCTTCCAATGAATATTCAGGGTTTATTTCCTTTAGGGTTGTCTGGCTTGATCTCCTTGCAGTCCAAGGGATTCTCAAAAGTCTTCTCCAGTACCACAAATCAAAAGCATCAGTGCTTCAGCACTCAGGTTGAATCTTGTCTTTTGATAGTTCAGAAACTTACCATAGCCTTCTTAGGCCTCTCCACTGAGAAATAGGAGCAGATGTTTACCTGGACCAAAATCCAGGTCTAGGATTGTTCCAGCCCAGGATACTGTAAAGCAGTATGTATATGGCAACCTCTGTCCCCAAGCTAACATTTTAAAAGGGATTAAATTACATGAAACTAAACACTAAGAGCATCCTTAAAAAGGAAGAGAAGTCTTTGAAGAGAAACCTGAGTACAGAGGTGGGAAAGACACCTTGCTTTGTAGGTCCTGATAGAAGTAGATGTGAGTGCATGATGGCATACTTAAATGTTGTTGAGGTCAAGAGGAAATACTCTGGAACCAGGCTACTAGACCACTAGCTAGTTTTGTGATATGGACAGGTTCTGAGCATGTGTATCTTCTGGTTTCATTATCTCTAATGTGAAGGGATGACCATCTCTGTCTCCTAGACTTGTTATGGGGATTAAATAGATTAGTACATGGAAAGCACTTAAAACAATACCAAGTATATATCAGTTCAGTTCAGTTCAGTCTCTCAGTCGTGTCCGACTCTTTGCAACCACATGAACTGCAGCATGCCAGGCCTCCCTGTCTATTGCCAACTCCTGGAGTTTACCCAGACTCATGACCATTGAGTCGGTGATGCCATCCAATCATCTCATCCTCTGTCATCCCCTTCTCCTCCTGCCTTCAATCTTTCTCTGCATCAGGGTCTTTTCAAATGAGTCAGTTCTTCACATCAGGTGGCCAAAGTAGTAGAGTTTCAGCTTCAGCATCAGTCCTTCCAATGAATATTCAGGACTGATCTCCTTTAGGAAGGACTGGTTGGATCTCCTTGCATAAGCACATCACAACTGTTAGTGTTAAGGAATAAGATCTTTACTTGGAACCAGGTGAATATTGTCTTCTTTTCCTCCCACAGTCTCTGTAAGTTGCCCCTCTTCTGTGGCACTGTGCCTTTTGTCAGAAGGGTGGAACCAAGAGATTCATCTCAATGTATTGCTCCTTGTGACACCGTTGGTCTTGGTATCTGGAGAAGATGCAGGCATCAGTCATGCTGGGAGCAGACATACTTCCTGACTCCTAGGAGGCACACAGTAAATACCTATTGAATAGATTAAGGTACCATCCTGGTGGAACAAGGGTGGAAACTGCTGAAACCATAGCCAGGAAATGAAAATGACTCAATGCTCAAAGCTTGAAAGGCAAGATAATCAGGGATCCTCTTCAAACCTCTCATAATTATAGTTGTTATTTATTCACTGATGGAGGGGCTAAGAAGAGAGTAAGAGGGAAAGCAGGGGAGCAAATCCATGAAAGTATAGGGAGAAAAAAGGACCGGGAGCTGACATACCTTGAGTACCTAATAAATGCCAGGCAATGAGTACATTAAATATTTTACTGTAAATCTGATACCAGTCCTGCCAGATAAATATTATAATTCACATTGTACACAGGTTCAGTATCCTGTCTAAGATCACCCTGTGGTGAGCTGCAGAGTCATGTGTGTGTGGCTTCAAAGCCCTTGAACTTTCTGTTTCAGCTCACTAACAGTTTTCTCTCAATTCTTCAGTGTGAACTGGAATATTGCACTGAGGGCCTAGATGTTCTACAATTAGACAGGATGGCAAGGGCACTGAGGTGTTCTTCCCTTTTCCTTAAGGACTGAATCAGAACTTATTCAAACTTGGGCTCCACCCCACTTCCTCTCCCACCATCGCCCCACTTCCAGCCCATGCAGGTCCACATATTCCAATTCAACTGTTTGTGCCAGTAATTACTCATACTTCCTCAACTATATTTTTTTTTTCAAAGCTGTGAAAAACAAGCATCAAATGCATTTCTAACCTGCAGTATTTCCTTGGGTTCCAGGCACGCTCAGGTTTACTCTGGATTCTGTTGGCCCTGCCATGTGTGTGCTTAGTCATTCAGTCAAGTCTGACTCTTTGTGACTCCATGGACTGTAGCCCACCAGGTTGCTCTGTCCTTGGGGATTCTCCAAGCAAGAACACTGGAGTGGGTTGCCATGCCCTTCTCCAGAGGATCTTCTCAAACCGGGGATCAAGCCCAGGCCTCCCACATTGCAGGCGGATTCTTTACCAGCTGAGCTACCAGGGAAGCCCATTGATAAATACCAACAACCCTGCCTGGTGCCTGACCACCATACTCCTCAGTGCCATTGAGTGGATAACTGGGGGCAATTTCAAGGTTGAGCTCACATTCTTGTTTGCCAAGAGATGCCATGTTCAGTTGGGATGGACACAGTTTCCTCAGAACACAAGTGATTCGGTTGAGACCTCCCCTAGGACGCTTCGGCTATCCCCTCATGGCGGCACCACCTGGCCTTTGTCTCCTGGTCTAAAGCCAGGACCCTGGTTTACATCTGGTTCTCTTCTCTTCCTCCTGTCCCATCCTTTCAAAAGGCATTGGTCATTTGAGTCTTCCCTTTGGCGTTCCCTAACTACTGTAAAGACACAAAGCCGCCTAACGTGAGATGATGACACCTGTCTTCAGGTATGCAAGCCCCTTATCCAGCAGGGCTGCCACCTCAAGCTTCAGGGAGCTTGGCGAAGGGACTATCATCCCTACACTGAGCAGCAACATGACCTTGAAACAGCCCAATCACCATGCATTTGGCATTGGCTGTGTTAGTAGCGTTCCTTCCCTTGCCTTCCAATTGTAATGCATTTATGTTACAAACACACAGAGAGGGTCATCATGATCCAGTGAAATACAATGCCTCACATTGACTGTTGATTAAGGGATAATTTGATCAATCAATCTTCTTTGGCTTTAATTGCTCTTCCTGCATGATTCCCATAGGAAAAAGGAATCATGAATAGTCAACCCCTGGCCTTCATGGGCTTTTCTAGTCTCATAACACAACACTGCATATGGTGCCCTGTCTCCTGCAGAGGGTCACGGGAAACACCCAGCCCTTGGGCTTGGCCCCCTCGCTCTGTGTGCCATTATCGGAACTCTAGTGGCCAGATTCCATATGCTGCTTACACTTAAGTCTTCACATCGAGTTTCCTCACCTCTTTAAGTTTTGCCAAGCATACGCTTGTCTTGTCCTTGGGGAAATATTTTAGTGTAATATGTATAAAGCTACAGTATCAAGAACTGTGTTGGCAAGTCTACGTAGCGTTGAGAAAATTCACCCTATTACATAAAATTGTGGTTATTTTACAGACTGTCAACACCAATGCTTGATTTCTAATGGATGCTTTTCTTCCTTCAAGCTGGGATAAACTCTCCCAAACTCTCATTGGGGCACCATTTCTCACTTTTCTTCCCTTTCTGCTTCTCTCCCGCTGTCACTATTGGGTTTAAACCAGACACGCAGTCTTGTCTGCTCATTTTAGGACACTTCTTCATTCCTTCACGCTGTATTTTTCTTTCACAACCTCCACCTATTATTTCCAAAGGGAGTCACCCTTCACTGAAGCCATGACAAGGTTCTTTTCCATTGCATTCCAAGGTAGGACTATTGACTGCAGCCTCACTTGGTATCTGTTAACTTTTGCCCTTGGCATCCAGACAACTCTTTGATTCTCAGGATGCTTGCTGCTGAACTTCCTGTCTATAGTAATGCGCCTGGGGAGTCTCTCGCTCCCCTAGCCTGCTTTTTCCTCCTCCCAGAGCTTCCCTTTCCCTTTCCATGCCGAGCAATTATTCTTATTAATTATTCCAGCTAGCAGTAATTATCAGCAGTACATGCCCCAAGCCACATTAATAACAGAAATCTCTAGGACACTGAGGAGTCAGCTGGGAGGCCCCCTCCGCCTTTTGATTTGCCTGGCACTGCAAGTTGCACTCTCTGCTTCTATCCACGCCCCTCCCATGTGCCCCCGCTTGCTCTTACCCATCCCCAGCTGCTGCATTCTCCAGCCTGGGTAGATGGGTTGACGGTGTAATAAACAAGGACAGTGTGATCTCAACTTGTGTGGCTATAAGCTCTGTGTAACTCCAGCAGCATGTGAGGCACCTGAACCTTGGCACAACTGAAAGACATCCTTTGGTAGCATCTTAAAGTAAGATCCTAAACACTGTTAATCCTTTGGCAATCGTTTGCAACAGTTTTCCCTTTGTATGTATTCTTACCCTCTGTTCATTTTTCTTGGCAGTCATTCGTTAATAGTTTAAAATCTCAACAGCCAGTCATTAATGTATTGAAAGGAATGCTCTTGTTTTATCAGAAAATTTTTAAAAATCAATTTGCATAAAAGTTCAGGAACATTAGATAATTAAGGAAGTTCTTTTATGGCTACATAGGAAAGTGTATGAATAATGGTCTTTTGAAAGCTGCTGAACTAGCTCCGTTTGCCAAAATATTTCAGAGGAAAAGGCAAATGACAAGGACAGAGAAGTATAGGTAGAATTAGTCTACAACAGTGCATATGTCTTCCCAAAGTAATTTTGTGTATTACTGTGAATGTGCTTGCTTGAGAAGTGAGATGCTGTGTTTTGCTAGCGTAGCTCCTAACAGCGACTTGGAAACCATCTGCCTGTTGGAATCTTCTTTTTTTAGTCCAAAACAACAAAGTTTGAAACACTTGGATATGGTGTCAACTCTGACTTACTACAATTGCAAACCATCAGCAAGTTTCCAGAGAGGTTGCAAGGCAAGGTGCTAATTTGCAGATGTTATTTGCAGATATTATTACTAAACCACCACAGACCACATGTGGCAATGGTAAAAATCAGGTGGAAAAGAAAATTTTCAGCATTGTCAAAACAGTGCTCCTGTGAGTTGCTGCCAAGTGAACAACACAAGAGCTAAGCTAGATTTTTTTTCCTGTTTTTCTTTCTTTCTTTTAGGAGAAGTATGTGAAACAATCTGGAAAAGATAAAATTCTAAGAGTGACTTAATTTCTTTGAAAGACACTTTGAAGAACAAAAGTAATAGGAAGTATGTCTCATTCTGACACCATGCCTGCCTGCTTCCAGCATGAAATACTGATACATTAACTGTTGAGGCCAGTGGTAAAAATCCAGTCCTTTGCAAATTTATTTAATTTAAATAAGCCTCCCCAACATTGGGGGAATGTGTTCTCTCAGTGTGCTTCATTAGTGTAGCTTACACCACAAAACTGGCTGTATTGAGAAAGATTGCACCATTATCAAATAATTAGGAATGCCTTAGCAGGTGCATACACTTACCTTAGTAATTAAACCCTTGTTAAAACACCAAAATCCAGAGACTTTAAATGGTTACAGCATCCCAAAGGAGGTAGCCCAGAAAGTGATTCTATAAGGTAGCGTCATTTGGGAACAGGGATATTGAGCAGAGTCTCTTTTCCTCTTGGGATACTTACCAAGCACATCTGTGCACATCATGAGATGCAATAAAAACTGCAACGACAATGCTAAACAAACACCCACTGCACAAGACAGACGCCGGGCAGACCCAGCACCACCCTGCTTGAAGCAGATACTGTGTAACTGGGCTTTTTGTTGCCATTGTTCCAAGGGTGGTGCATGAGACAAAGAGGAAATAAAATGAGAATCTCCAAAATCCTCAGTCTTCTCTCCTCACTTTAGGGAAAAAAGGGCAACCGAAACAGTTTCTCAGGAAATACCTTCATAAAACTTAACTGTGAAGTTTTTGACAAAATGCAAATGTTGGTTAGCTTTCACTCCCCATTGGTTTTAAGGAATAGGCCCATGTAAATATGACAAGCAGCCACCAAAAAGCCAACATTCCAAAGCAGTTCCCTCAAATCTTCCTGCCAGCAGTCTTAAAGTGATCCATATAATTACAAATTAGATCCATTTGCTGGGGTCTGGCTGCCTAAGCAAGAGCTTGCCTTCCATATATAAATATAATTGTGATAAATCTGGACTCAGCAGCCATGGGGCATCCTGAAGATGATATCTAGGGGTTGCCATGACAACTCCCTAGAATTCCTGCTGTCTTTTCAAGGTGGAGTTCCTAGGTAAAGCCTGGAAGGTATCCGAAATAAATCATCAGAAGGTAGGACAGCTGGAATTGGTCCATGGAAGAAATCCAAGTATGTGAGTCCATAAGTCCTGTGGTAAGGAGGTTGTCACTTGAGGACAAATTTCCATCACTTTGTGGAATTTAAGCTGACTATCTGAAGCAGTTGGATTTTTTTTTATGGATCTTGGTGTTCCTGACGCTTGGATACTGCGGGATTGACACTAATGACCTCTGTCAATCACTGATGTAATCCCTCCCTAGGAGCAAAGCATCCTACACTCCTGGAGACACACATGTCTCAAGAAATCTGTGGACGCAGCCATGTGGCAAAAGGTATTGTCCTTCTGTAAGTGGCAACCAACCCTCTTGGATGACTGTCTTCATTGCAGTGAATACTTTCAGTCTGGACAGCCTCCTGGCACTATCAATGGGGTTAGGGTGATAACTCTCTTGCTTATTCTGGTTCTGAGGCTTATCAAGCTGAGTCCTAGTTACACCATTCATTTGTTCTGAGACCTTGGGGGATAAGGAGGATAATACTCTGAGCCGAACTGGTAATTGTGAGAACTGAACAAAACAACAAAAGTAAAACACTAAACACAATGCCTGGCATTTAATAAACAATAAATATCCTCTTCCTTTACTCCTCCCTGCAAAATATAAAACATGATATAAATATAAGATATGTTGCATTAACTCAAGAATCTGTGGACCATCAAGCATTTTACTGAGATTCACTTACTTGGCAACATTAGTACTGGCAGTCCAATTTGCACATAACAGTAATATAAGTTTTCATGGAGTGAAAGGAAGTGGTAGTCTTTCTATTAGAAAGATCAGAAAGATCAGCAGGCACATAGATGTCATATGATATTGTAAGTGATAAACAGCTGAGAAGATCAGAGTATTTAAATTGTCCATATCTTCAAGTCATAAATTTAGGCTCTGCCCTGATGCTAAAGCTGAAACTCCAGTACTTTGGCCACCCCATGCAAAGAGTTGACTCATTGGAAAAGACTCTGATGCTGGGAGGGATTGGGGGCAGGAGGAAAAGGGGACGACAGAGGATGAGATGGCTGGATGGCATCACCGACTCAATGGACATGAGTTTGAGTGAACTCTGGGAGTTGGTGGTGGACAGGGAGGCCTGGCGTGCTGCGATTCATGGGGTTGCATAGAGTCGGACACGACTGAGCAACTGAACTGAACTGAACTGAACTTTTACCCTGAAGTGAAGGAAAGTTTGAAATAACAACAACAAAAAAAGACTGTAGTTCTTTGAAATAATGACATAACTCTGGACCTGCAGGGAAACATTATTTAATCAACAAAAAAATTATTTTCACCTGTAAAATAGCACATCTACTAAACCAAACTGCTTAAAATTTTAAACTATTCATTGGATTTTGTCTTTATTTTTGATTTTCTGTAGTTTGAAAATTCTGTGCCTAGGAGTAGGTTTTTGACATTTATCCTGCTTCATGTTCTCTGAATTTCCTGGATCTGTGATTTGGTGTCTGACATTAATTTGGTGGAAATTCTAAGCCATTATTGCTTCAAATATCTCTTCTATTCCATTCTCTCTTCTTCTGATATTCCCATTATGTGTATGTTATACCTTTCATGGTTGTCCCTGGATATTCTGTCTTAATTTTTTAATCTTTGTTCTCTTTGCTTTTCAGTTTTTGAGGATTCTATTGATATATCTTCTACCTCAGAAATTCTTTCCTCAACTGTATCCAGTCTACTAATAAGCCCTTCAAAGATATTCTTTAGTTCTGTTAGTGTTTATCATTTTTTATTGTTTCTTAGAATCTCCATCTCTGCTTACATTTTCCATCTGTTCTTGCTGTCTACATTGTTCACTTGAACCATTATATATTAATCATACTTCTAAGAAATTTTTATTGAAGTACAATTGATTTACAATGTTGTGCTGTGTTAATTTCTGCTATAGAACAAAGTGACTCTGATAGTTTTCTCTTTCATAGTCTTTTCCACTATGATTTATCACAGGAAATTGAATACAGTTCACTGTGCTTTACAGTAGGATTTTGTTGTTTATCCATTCTAACTATGATAGTGAAAATGTTAGTTATTCAGTCGCGTCTGATTCTTTGAGACCCATGGACTGTAGTCCAGCAGGCTCCTCTGTCCATAAAATTCTCCAGGCAAAAATACTGGAGTGGGTTGCCATTTCCTTCTCCAGGGGATCTTCCCAAGCCGAAATCAAATGCAGCTCTCTCGTAACTATAGTTGTTTTAAATTCCCAGTCTCAGATTATCAACATCCCTGACATATCTGAGTTTGGTTCTGAATTTTGCTCTGTCTTCCAGTTGTGCTTTTTTGCTTTTTATTAAGTCTTGTAAAAAAATTTTTGATAGCAGACATGATGTATTGACTAACTAGTTTCTGCTTTGGGGAGACCTTGTTAAGAAGAACAGAATGCTCTGACGTATTTCAAAATGGTTATTTTTATTCTCTCCCTGCTGAAAGCAAGAGGGGATTTGTCTCTAATAGTCATCATGAGATCCTAGTTGAGCTCCTGGAAGTAACACTCAAAAAGGTGTGGGGACTTCCTTATGACTGGCACTCCCTAAAGTTTTTGACTGTCACCCTTGCCTATATTGAGCCTCCAGCAATTTGTCAGTTACTGTTCAGGTTTTCCTATCCGGGTACTGGTTCCTGCAGAGGTTCGGCTTGCAGTTTTCCTGCTCTGTCTGGTATATTCTGATTGTCTGTATTCACCTGTCTGCCTCTCCAACTTTGGGATAGCAGTTTGCCCTGTGATCTCCCTTCATTTACAAATAAATGAAACTTGTTAATTTTTGCTTGTTTGGCCTTTCTCTTGTTGTTAGGAATTAGCGGTAATTTCCAAGCTCCTTACATGCCAGACCAAATTTCCCCATTTATTTAAAAATGACCTTTAATAGCCTTCAGAAATCTGGGATCCAGTTTAATTGCACTCCTAGTATTTGATTGTCTCTTTAATTTTCTTTAAGCTAGAATAATCACCCTCCCTTTTTAATTTTATTTTTTGGTCCTTAAAACATTGAAACTTTTGGAGTTCAGATCAATTGTGTTGTGAAGTAACCCATATTTTAGATTTATTTACTCATGTACAGATGTAGGTTAAGTATATGGTAAAAGCATTTGTTGTTTTTGTTGTTCAGCTGCTAAGTCATGTCCAGCTTTTTGTGACCCCATAGACTGCAGCAGATCAGGCTCTTCTGTCCTCCACAATCTCCCAGACTTTGCTCAAATTCATGTTTATTGAGTCAGTGATGCTATCTAGCCATCTCATCCTCTGCCATCCACTTCTCTTGTTGCCTTCAATCTTTCCCAGAAGTCTCTTCACATCAGGTGACCAAAGTTTGGAGGTTCAGCTTCAGCATCAGTCCTTCCAATGAATATTCAGGGTTGATTTCCTTTAGGATTGACTGGTATGATCTCCTTGCAGTCTAAGGGACTCTTAAGAGTCTTCTCCAGCACCACAATTCAAAAGCATCAGTTCTTTGGCACTCAACCTTCATTATGGTCCAACTCTTACCTCTGTACATGACTATTGGGAAAACCATAGCTTTGACAATACAGACATTTGTTGGCAAGGTAATGTCTCTGCTTTGTAATACGCTGCCTAGATTTGTCATAGCTTTCCTTCCAAGGAGCAAGGGTCTTTTAATTTCATGGCTGCAGTCACCATCTACAGTGATTTTAGAGCCCAGGAAAATAAAATCTATCACTACTTCAACTTTTTCCCCATCTATTTGCCATGAAGTGATGGGACCTAATGCCACGATCTTGTTTTTTTTTAATGTTGAGTTTCAAGCCAACTTTTTCATTTTCCTCTTTCACTCTCACACCGAAGCTCTTTAGTTTCTTTTCACTTTCTGCCATTAGAGTAGTGTCATCTGCATATCTAAGGTTGATGGCATTTCTCCCAGCAGTCTTGATTCCAGCTTATGTTTCATCCAGCCCATCATTTCTTATGATGTACTCTGCATTAAAGTTAAATGAGCAGGGTGACAATATACAACCTTGTCGTACTCCTTTTCCAACTATGAACCAGTCAGTTGTTCCATGTCCAGTTCTAATGTTGCTTCTTGACCTACATACAGGTTTCTCAGGAGGCAGGTTAAGTGGTCTAGTATTCCCATCTCTTTAAGAATTTTCCACAGTTTGTTGTAATCCACACAAAGTCTTTAGCATAGTCAGTGAAGCAGAAGCAGATGTTTTTCTGGAATTCCCTTGCTTTCTCCATGATCCAACAAATGTTGGCAATTTGATCTCTGGTTCCTCTGCCTTTCCTAAACCGAGTTTGTACATCTGGAAGTTCTTGGTTCACATACTGCTAAATCCATATTATATAAGCAGTATTATATGTTTCCCATCTTTGCTAAATTTAATACTTGATGTCCACAGATCTATTATAAAAATACATTTTCAGTTATGTAATTAATAGACATTCTACGGTAATACTTTATGTCTGTGAATATTCTATTCCCCAACAACCATCCACCCTATGGTTTTAGCATCCATTAATGCTTTTAAACTGTGCTGTTGGAGAAGACTCTTGAGAGTCCCTTGGACTGCAAGGAGATCCAACTAGTCCATTCTAAAGGACATTGGTCCTGGGAGTTCTTTGGAAGCAATGATGCTAAAGCTGAAACTCCAATACTTTGACCACCTCATGTGAAGAGTTGACTCATTGGAAAGACTCTGATGCTGTGAGGGATTGGGGGCAGGAGGAAAAGGGGACGACAGAGGATGAGATGGCTGGATGGCATCACCAACTCAATGGATGTGAGTCTGAGTGAACTCCGGGAGTTGGTGATGGACAGGGAGGCCTGACGTGCTGCAATTCATGGGATCGCCAAGAGTCGGACATGAATGAGTGACTGAACTGAACTGAACTGAACTGAATGATACTTGCCTAAAATCACTGATTAAAGTTTGCAAAATGCTGATTTTCTAATTCTATCCTTCTACATTTATTGTAAAGAATAATAGCCCCCTTTTATTGCTTTCTCCCTCTCCCCATATCATCATGGATTCAGGGACTTTTTTGTTTTGTTTATTCATTATTTTTTTTGCTCAAATTGTCTCCAGCTCAGCTAATGAATATCCTCTGAAGCTAGTTCTGTGGCTTCCTGTGTCCTTTTGACATGATCTCATTAATCTTTGAGCACTTGTTTGCTTTCTGGCACAATGAGACATCCCAAGCTCACCTTGTACTCTCTCTGCCCCAGCTTTGGAAATAGCCAAGACTGGAATATTATTTAGAAACCAAGATCTGGGACACAGATGATGCCATTTTTGGACATAGGCATCAAACAGTTTATCCTACAACTCTCCAAGCCGAAGTCCTGTGCATGCTACTGAAAGCATGCTTCCCCACACAGTTCCACCATGTCTCCATTATCACGGCCCACCACCTATTTATCCCCACAGGTCTGGTTTCTACAAAAACCTCTCTACAAGCCTCCTCGCCTCCAACCTCTTTATCTTCAAACCCACCAGAACAAGACTTTTTACAACATGGTGAAGGAAAAAGTGGGCTTCCCAGGTGATGCTAGTGGTATAGAACCTGCCTGCTAATGCAGGAGACATAAACAGATGTGGGTTCAATTCCTGGGTGGGTCAAGATCCCCTGGAGGAGGGCATGGCAACCCACTCCAGTATTCTTGCCTGGAGAATCCTATGGAAAGGGGAGCCTCGCGGGCTAAAGTTCATAGAGTCGCGAAGAATCAGATATGACTGAAGCCACTGAGCACGCATGCTCTCTCACACAAAGGTAGAAGTAGGATTCAGAGTCATACAGGCCAAAACATGGAGCCCAGCTCAACTTCACCACCAAATGAAAAACTCCGGGTAAATTAGTAAGCTTTTCTGAGCCTCATTTTCCTCATCTGAAAAGTAGAGGCAAGAGTACTTACCTTGCAAGTGAGAATTAGACATAAGAAATATATCCTAGCCACATCCATGAAAACCATCTCAGCTCTCAGCCTCTTCTGCAAAACCTGCCTCACCCATGGCCAATTGAAAGGGGAAACTCCTCCAGTAGACTACAGCTGAGTGAGCTGGGAGGGGTTGCATAATGAGAAAAGAGAGACAAAGAGAGAGAAAACTGAAGTTAGTACTAGTCAATGAAGCTAAAATGAAATAAAAATTGGTGCCATCTGATCAAAGATTAGTGCATAGAAGTTGCTCAGTGGGGGGAAGATTGGAGAAGCATCATGTCTTGCCTCTCTGCCTGTGGTTGGTCACCTGCCCTCCTCTCCTTCTAGAGGACTTGCACTCATCAACCATCTCCCTCCAGTATATTCAGTCTTTTCCTCTGTATTAGCGCTAACTTAAAATCTTAAAATCACATTTATCATTTCTGCTTCTTTGCAAAACATCTTTCCTAAATTCAGTGGTTCTTCCCAGTAGAGCATTCAGAAAGTGCAGTCCATGGTCCCTAGCTACACTTTCTATAACTCAATGAAATTCTGTTAAGCTTACCACTTACTTCTGTATTGTTCCAACTGATTCACATTTCTGTTTTATTTTACTTGGTCACTACTTTTTGTTTTCCTCTTACCTCTCTGACAGCCCTCAATCTACTTCACAATTTATTCTTTCTCTGTTTGGCCCACCTATGTCAGTATGTCCCCAAGGATGTACCCTTCAGTAACCTGGGTCTACTCTTCTCTCCCTACCCCTGGATGACCTTTCACACCATGGCCTCAGGTTACCACCTTTAGATCCATCACTCCCACATCTTCATCTCTGATCCATGGCTCTGCTGAACTCTTGACCCCTATGTCCAGCCTATCTCCAGCCTACCTCCACTTGGAGCCCCCTAAATTAATCAGTCACTGTGTCCAAATTGAACTCATAATCTTTTGTCATATTTTCTAATCACTATCATCAACTCAGTCAGTCATACCAGAAGGCCAGGAATCACCCTGAATTCCTGCTTATATCCACTGATGACCTCTTGAAGATCCTCCCATCCTGCTTTCTCTCAAATATTCTGCCTCTGGATCTCTTTGTCACCCCTGCCTTCTCAGGCTCCCATCACAGTCTGTCTGGCATACTGGTCTCTCAGCCCCCAGTTGGCACCTCTATTCTCTATTTGCTTTTGAAAGGGAGGAGGGTCTCTGGAAAACAGATTTGATCATGTCACTGCTCTGCTGAAAATTCTTCAGTTTCCACCATTGAGTAAATCTTAAAATTGTTAGCCAAGACCTTGCCAGACCCTGATTACCAGCCTCATCATTATCTCCTTCTAACTGTGCAGAATTCTTTTCAGTGTTGTGCCTTCCCCTGGGCTATTCCTTTTCATAGAATTCCCTCCTTGTTCCCATCCCTATTTGTCTAAAAAACTCCTAATAGTGATCTTTTAAAATCACGAGTCAGATCATATCACAGAGACACGTCACTTTTTAAGATCTCCTGGTAGACTTCTGTGGTCAAGCTCAAATCCATTATCCAGTTGTAGGTCCTCCAGGATCCAGCCTAGCCTTCCTCTATAACCTCATTTCCTTCCCTTGCTACTCCCATCACTGTGGTCTCCTTTCTAGTCTTTGACCACAAGCAGCTTTATTCACCTGGTATTTGGACTAGATGTTCCCAGTTCCCGGATTCCTCCTGCCAATCTTTACATGGTCAGTTTCTTCTTATCATTCAAGTTTCACTCAAACGTTAGGTCTCAAAGAGGCCTCCTTAGCTTTTCTAGCTGCTGCTAGTCACTCCTGTGAACTCTGAAGTCTAAGTGACCTGAGTTTGAAATTGACCTCTGCCACTTGCTAGCTATGTGACTCTGGGCAAACTTATTAACCTCTCTGTGTTTCAGCTTCCTCATCTGTAAAATGAGGACCATAATGCCTTACTCATAGAATTGCTGTTAATTATAAGTGAAACACGGATAAGGTAATGGCAACCCACTCCAGTACTCTTGCCTGGAGAATCCCAGGGATGGGGGAGCATGGTGGGCTGCCATCTCTGGGGTCGCAGAGAGTCAGACACGACTGAAGCGACTTAGCAGCAGCAGCAGCAGCAGCGTAAATGAAACAAATGCCTGATTCATGGTATTTAATGTGTTAAAACAGTAGGTGTTTTTATTTTTTAATTTAATTTATTTATTTATTATTTATTTTTATTTTTTACTGTGTTCCCTGCTTAGGGAATAGTTTCTTTTCTTCTTTTCTTTTTAAAAATGTATTGAGATATAGCTGCTTTACTATGTCCTGTTAGTTTCTTCTGTACAATGAAGTAAACCAGCTATATGTGTACATACATCCCCCCCGTCTTTGATCTCTCTCCCGCCTCCCCTGTCATCCCACTGTCTAGGTCAGCACAGGGTACAAGATGAGCCCCCTGTGCTATACAGCAGGTTCCCACTAGCTTTCTCTTTTATACACGCTGCTGCTGCTGCTGCTAAGTCGCATCAGTCGTATCCAACTCTGTGCGACCCCATAGACAGCAGCCCACCAGGCTCCCCCGTCCCTGGGATTCTCCAGGCAAGAACACTGGAGTGGGTTGCCATTTCCTTCTCCAATGCATGAAAGTGAAAAGTGAAAGTGAAGTCGCTCAGTTGTGTCCGACTCTTCGCGACCCCATGGACTGCAGCCCACCAGGCTCCTCCATCCATGGGATTTTCCAGGGAAGAGCAGTGGAGTGGGGTGCCAGTGCCTTCTCCGCTTTTATACAGAGTAGTGTATATTTGTCAATCCCAATCTCCCAGTTCACCCCACCCTCGCTTTCCCCTGCCCCCTATGTCCCCACAACTGTCCTCTGCATCTGCATCTCTATTCCTGCCCTGCAAATAGATTCCATCAGTACCATTTTTCTAGATCCACATGCATGCGTTCATATACAATATTGGTTTTCCTTTCTGACTTACTTCACTCTGTATGACAGAATCTAAGTAAATGTTTTGAAAATGATGGCGATAAAAACTTTCATTTTGCTGAACACTAAGTGTATTCAGCACTACTTCTATTGTGTAACTCCTATGGTCCAAAAAGCCTCAAAAGAACTTTATTTCCTGTGGCAGTAAACAAAACAACACACTCACACATTCTTAAAAAAACCTCTAAAATCCCAGCATTAAAAGACGTTTTTATTTTGCCTTTACAATTTTCAGGTTTATCTTCAACTACTGTCCCTCACAGGCGATTTTCAGCCAATCTGGACTCTCTTCAGCTCTTGTGCCTCTGTCTTTGCTTGTGTCTAGCATCTAGACCTGTAGCAATCCTGCTCCTTCTGTATTTTCTTTGTCTCCCTTTCTCTGTCTCCCAGATAAAACCTTATATGATCATCCCTGTTGGCCATATCGCTTCGTGTTCTGAACTGCTGGATTCATCATCTTGAGTGTCAGAGGAACCTCAAGTTCAGCATCTCTAGGATGGAACATTTAATCTTTCCCAAGCAGTCCTGTTCTTCATTCTGTGTTATAACTCTCAATGAAGATGCCATCACCCATCGTAATCTTTGTCAGAAGTCTAAGCATTGATTGAGGTTTCTTTTCAGTCACTTCCTAATCGTTCACAGAGTCTTGATAAGTTCACTTCCAAAGTTACCTAAATAACCTCCTACACATTTTGCTTCTCCAAATGCATTTTTTTCTGTCCTATTTCTATTGTTGATTCTCTTCAGGTTTTCACCACCTCTTCCTTCAACATGCCGAAGCCCTGACGCTCTGCTCCTTCCCAAGCCTTCCCTCAGCACTCAGCCTGCAGAGTGCCTGTTCTGGAATGGAGCCCTGACCATCGCCCTCCACTGATTTGCTCAACACCTATCAGTGGCTCATTATTAGCATGGTGCACAAGGCCACTCTTACCTCTTCCACGTTTTCTCAAAAACAAATGCATTTATTTCTCCCACATCATAGGCACACACACCAAGTCATTCTGTTCAGACTGTTTTCTCTGCCTAGATGTCTTCCCTTGTTGTTGGTCAGTCACTCAGTCTTGTCTGACTCTGCAGTCCCATAGACTGCAGCCCACCAGGCTTCCCTGTCCTTCACTATCTCCTGGAGTTTGCTCAAATTCACATCCATTGAGTCAGTGATGCCATCCAAACCTTTCATCCTCTGTTGCCCTCTTTGCCTCTTGCCCTCGATCTTTCCTAGCATTAAGATCTTTTGCAATGAGTTGGCTCTTCACATCAGGTGGCCAAAGTATTGAAGCTTCAGCATCAGTCTCACATCTGTATATGATTACTGGAAAAATCATAGCTTTGACTATATGGATCTTTGTTGGCAAATTGATGTCTCTGATTTTTAATACACTGTCTATGTTTGTCACAGCTTTTCTTCCAAGGAGCAAGTGTCCAACTCTTCACAGCCCCATGGACTGTGGCCTGCCAGGTCCATGGAATTTTCCAGGCAGGAATACTGAGGTGGGTTGCCTTTCCCCACTCCAGTAGATCTTCCTAATCCAGGGATTGAAACTGCATCTTTTGCGTCTCCTACATTGGCAGGTGAGTTATTCCCAGAGCCACCTGGGAAGCCCCTTACCAAACAAATAACTCACCTCAAAAAAGGAATTGTTTGCTCATTTTGCCCTTATATTGATAATAAAGGCAATATATTTTAATTAGGAAATTCAGATAAGCAAATGAAGAACATAAAAACTCCCATTTGATAAACAATGCTTATAGTTTTTCTATAGGTTTTATAAAAGTGGAAACATGCTCTACATATTATTTTATAACTTGATTGATTTTGCTTAATATATCATAAATAACTTCCTATATAATTGAATATTATGCTTCAATATTACATTTTGATGGCTACATGGAAGTGTATTTTGTGGAAGTACTATGACTTACTTAATCAATACCCTCTTGTTGGATATTTACATTATTTCCAATTTTATATAGTTATAAATGATCCTGTGATAAATATTATCCTTATTGATGAAATTGTTTGAACATATGCTTAAATTTCCTTTATATAAATTTCTAATGGTGTATTTGTTAAATGCAAATATGCAACACTTTAAGGCTTTTATTCTTGGGGCTTCCCTGGTGGCTCAGTTGGGAAAGAATTTGCCCACAATACAGGAGACCCGGCTCTGATCCCTGGGTTGGGAAGATCCCATGAAGAAAGGAATGGCAACCCACTCCAGTACTCTTGCATGGGGAATTCCATGGACAGAGGAGCCTGACGGGCTACAGTCCTTGGAGTCTCAAAGAGTTGGACATAACTGATCAGCTAACATTTTCACTTTCCCTTCTTAAGGCTTTTAATGCAAACCACCAACTTTTTCTCAAAAAGGCTGTGGCAATAATTAAACAAATCTTTCCAATTTGGCTTCCCTGATATCTCAGCTGGTAAAGAATCCACCTGCAATGTGGGAGACTCCGGTTTGATTCCTGGGTCAGGAAGATTCGCTGGAGAAGGGATAGGCTACCCACTCCAGTATTCTTGGGCTTCCCTTGTGGCTCAGCTGGTAAAGAATCTGCCTGCAATGTGGGAGACCTGGGTTCGATCCCTGGGTTGGGAAGATCCCCTGGACAAGGGAAAGGCTATACCCACTCCGGTATTCTGGCCTAGAGACTGTGTACTCCATTCCATGGACAGTATAGTCCATGGGGTCACAAAATTCACTTTCTTTCCAATTTAGTGGGTAATATCGGGATCCTGTTTTTGTGTTGTTTTGAACTTTTCCGCATATTCAGTAATCATTTACATCTTTTGTGAATTTCCTTTTCGTGTTCTTTCCCATTTTTCTATTGGAGTGTTTAACTTTTGAAAAGTAATCTAAAGATATTTTTATAGCACTCAATTATATCATGTGATGAAAAATTTTTCCAGATTATTGTTTACCTTTGAATTTTACATGTGGTATTTTTGAATGTTAGAGTGTACATGGCACAGTCACTAGACTCAAGAACTGAAATGCGCATGCTTGAATCCAAGCCCTAACATGTGCAAGCTATGCAACCTTAAACAAGTTGCTTATCCTCTCTGTGTTTCAGTTTTCTTCTTGATATAATGGAAGTGATAACCACGCCTATTTTTAGGATTGTTGTGAAGATTAAATGAGCTAACATATGAATGATGTCTATGATAATGTTTGTACATATTAAGTACTACATGATAGCTAAGTTAAATTAACAATGGATTTGCTCAGGAGTCATCCATTTAGTAAGCCGTACCTGAATCTCCGTTTGAGTAAGATGCTACTCATCTGTCCTTCTAGAGCACTATTTTTACTACTGCTAATTTTATAGTAACATATTTTTATGCCAGTCTTAATAGATAGGAAAGTAAAATGGTGGTAAGGGATTGCATTGTATTTATCATTATATTCCCAATGCCCTTCATATACCTTCTGTGAACTGAAAAATAGCTCTTCAGAACTACTCTGATAACACATATCTCACCTTCCTTTGAGTTATTATAGTATTGGTACTTAATTAGTTCTCCAGCCAGATCATTCATGTTTTCATCATTCATATGACTGTTTTCTCTGTATGACCAAGTTCTGTGTCTAAAGTATGTTAGGCACTCAGCATATGGAGATCACAAGAAAGAGAAGTTAGAAGGGAGGAAGGGAAAGGTTTAAAAAGGAAGGGAGAAAAGAAGAGAGGCTTTCATACAAGTACAATCACTTGCATGTCCTTATGATTCTCTCTTGGAAGATCGTGCCTCTGATTAGTGAGTCTGGCCTAGCAAGTCAATGGTCCATCCTACGAGTCAAGTAGAGGGCCAGAAACCCAAGCTCTAGTAAACTGTGGGCACTTGCTCAAGTCTGTGTCATTTTAGTCGACTATGCCATTCTCAGGGCGTTCTCAGGGCAAGTCCCCTCTCACTGCTTCCTCCTTTGTGCAGGTTTTCCCACTGAATCCCAGGGGAGTTCTGGAGCCTCAGGGTGTGTAAATGGCTCATACACAACCCTGGTTTAAAGGCCTTCAGTTCACAGTGATCCAGAGTATTGATTACGCTCGGGGTCTCAAGCCTATTGCTGGCCTAAGTTAAAACAGATGTGAATCCAAACATCTGTGTTTCTTCTGTTGAAAATATCAGGTCTATGTTCAAAGCAACTTCATCATTATAACAGCCAAATTAATCGAAAACTGATTTAAGTGATGACAACTATCCTGGTAGCCAAACATTGTGCATATGATGGAAGTTCATGGTTATTTCTATAACCCATTTTGTACATATTTGCTTACTTAACGAATGATTCAACAAATATGTACTTCAGTCCATGAAGAGGCACTTGGGATGGGAATGCAAAGTCCCATGGGACAGGATACGCTTGCCCTTGGGTTGTCAGGACAAAGGTGGCAGATTGACCAGTAAATATAATTAGAATGTGCTTTCATAAGCAAGTTGATAAGTTATGTTCTAGGTATTATTGGCGCACAGGGGGAAGGTGTGTACATAATTCAGACCTGGGAAGGGGAGGTCATGGAAAGTTTCATGGAAGAGATAAGGCTAGGCTGAATTTTGAGGAAATGTTCATTCATTCAATAAATATTTACTGGTGTGAAAAACAAAAAGGGGGTATGATACATCTAGGCATGAGGTTCATTTGTCAGCATTGGACCAGGTAAGGTTCCTAAATACATGGAACTAATTATTAAGCCATCAAAAGGGGATATGCAGGAAAATGAAATAGGATGATGTGATAAAGTAGGGAATCTGATCACTAAGGTCAATGCGGAGCATAGTTGATTCAATTCCAAGCCAGACAATGAGCACACATTTGCAGTGGGCATTCTGCTCATCACCTAAGATCCTGGTAACTATGGGAAGGTAGGAGGAAGTAGAAGCCACAAGGACAGTGAGGAGAGACTGTATGTGGAGGTGGTAGGGATGAAAGTGTGAATGTAGGAGTGCTGATACTTCAAACAGGAATAGGAAAGACGGGAGAAGAGGTGCTGGTGTGAAGGAGAAAGTGTTGAATGCTGGAAGAAAACAGAGCCCCACACATAAGAGACCTTCAGTAAATGTCAAATGAATGAACAGACAGGCATGTGGGTGGGTAGCTGTATGGGTGAGTGAGTAGGTGGATGAATAGATGAGTGAGACGGTGGTAAGTGGTACATGGAATTCAAGGTACTCAACACTCCAATTCTATCTTACCCCAGTAAGGAATGAAGCAGCAACAACAACAACAAAAAACCCCTGTATTTATTTCTTGACATTTTTATCTTTCACTAAACTATCTTAGCTCCTTAAGGGAAATAATTATGTTGCTCCCTTAGGGCTTGGCAGCATGCCCGGCCCTCTGGCTTTATGAATGGATAGTTGTTGATTGCATCCTCCAGTTGTCATTCCTCTATCAGCCACGATCTGATTGTCTGTAAGCCTGTTGCCTGGGACTCTCCATTGGTAAGGCCAGTGAAACAGTCACACTTCACCCTTGATCCACCACCGATTCCTTCCTCCTTCACTGACAAGTCTTAGTGATCACTCACTGGGTTAATCTCCTAGGCATAGGGACCTGGCAGTTAAAACCTGGAATCTGGATTCATCAGACGGCCTCCACTCAGGGTAGAAGGCACCCATTTAGAAACTGCCAGCACATGCAGTCTGAAGTGCACAAATCATTAGGTCAGGTTGAACATGAGGCTTACTGGAGATTGCAGCAGCCCCACGTAATTGGGGCAAATTGTGGTTTATTAAGCTAGCTTTTATCATAGTGATTCCTGTTAGTGCAACTCTAGTTACAGGCCTGTCAGTTTTTCCATTATAAGACCCTGTTTCAGAGGCTTATAACTGCCACAGAAATTCACTGCTGCCTGAAGCTTGACACATTAGAGTGCTTTGCAGCCTTTGGGTATATTTTGAAAATAAGAGTAAAATAAAAATGACGGGGTTATTTCATTGAGATAATGTGGCCTCAGCCCGCTGGCCTGTAAGGGTGCTGTAACAAGCCAATCTTAGCCAACTGGTGGACAGTGAGCCGACATAATAGATAGGAACATTTTAACATTTTCCTCATTGTCATTACGCTCCATCTTGTCAGTAATCTTGTTAAACAGGACGCATTGACATGATGGATAGTAATGGCCCTGTTGCAGATATCATTGCCTCACAGAGTAACTCAAGTTTCCGAAGTTCCTACACATTGTACATAAATTGACTGTACAAAAGGTTGTAGAAATGTTTTTGATAGAGTAAAGACCCTATCAGACACCCCAGTAATCATTTCTGTGGATGGCTATACGATTTGTAGGTGTCATATTGCCGTCACCTTCTTGGGCTTGAGTTTGTACGGACAGTAATGAAGCAACAATTTTCTCATAAATTTGTTGCTTGCAATTACAGAACACCACCAGCAGCTGATCTGTGGGACTCTAGTTAGCACCTGTGTTCCAGATTACAGGTTTTCCCAAAGGAGAGGGTACCAAAACAAATAATCAGTACACCTTGCCACATTTATCCCACACCTGAAATAAATATTGTGCACAATTAGAGTAAGATATAAAGAAAAGGGCACTTAGTAAGACTTGGCAACTGTCAACCACTAACCATCATCAATCAACAGCTTGACTTAACCTTGGGCCTTTCTGGGTTCTTAAGCATGTCCTTGCAAAGAGGTTGTTCTAGTTCATTAGTGCTATGCCCAGGCATAGGCTCGGACATCAGATGTTAGAGCTTACAAATTTTCAATCAAACCTCCACTAACTCTGTGACTATGGGCAAGGTCCTGAGCTACTGAAGGTCTCTATTAGGAAAATATGTCAAGGACTTATGGAACCAGTCCCAACGCCCCTTGATATTGTCCCTCATACCATATACATGTGGTATATACTATATACACACCATATACATGTGGGCTTCTCTGGTGGCTCAGTGGTAAAGAACCTGCCTGGCAATGCAGGAGATGTGGGTTTGATCCCATATGAGTCAAGAAGATCCCCTGGAGAAGGAAATGGCAACCCTCTCCAGTATTCTTGCTTGGAAAATCTCATGGACAAGGAGCCTAGTGGGTTACAGTCCATGGGGTCACAAAAGAGTTGGACACAACTTAGCAACTGAGCATGCATGCATATATATGAGCATGCATATCTTAATATATGTATATTTCTATACTTATAAATCAAACTGTATACCTCTAAACTGAAATATAGGTTGTAAAACATGTAAAATAGAAATTTTAAATGGTTGAAATAAAGTATTTCAAAAATATTTTCATTTGTTTCATTAATACAAAACTCATTTTTTGCTTTCAGGGAAAAATTGTTGCTATACTTGAATAATATCTTATTATATTAAACTTACATTTTTATGAGAGCAAGTGATTAAAATGACTCATTTAAAAATGTTTTTGCTTTAACATAGTGTTATAACTAATTTGGAGATCTGTTTCTACTTTGTTTTAGTGACCATCATAATTTAAAATATGCTTCTTTAAAATATGAATATCTAAATGAAAGACATAAATTTCTGGCTACACTTATTAAAATTTGCAACCCAATACACCAATTATAGAAAAATTTTTGTTGGAATTCAGCTAGTAAATTTTTGTCTTGTCTGGTTTCAGTCAGTTATTATTTAAAATAATCAGAAATCACTATATTTTACTCAATAGGTTCAAAACACTGTGAAGCTCTTCATTTGGAAGATTTATAAATGGGTAAGATTTGTTTCTGAATTTGTTTATAGATTTAAAAGTTTTGGTAGGTAACAGAAAACATTTTCAGTAAAACAATCATATTATGAAAACACTTCTAATATCCTTTTAAAAAATATTCTCTCCATATGAGAGATTTCTTTCCCAAAACATCTATTTTCTCTCTGTTTAGTCACACTTATCTGCAAGCTATGGATGAAGTGGGTTGATATAAAAATGAAGACAAAAACCAAAAAAATTCTAGATAGCATGTTATTGACAAGCAACCTCATTTTATCACAGAAAACAACCTAGCAAATTTGGATATATCTTTTTGCTTAAAAATGTGTAATTCATCCAGAAAATATGTAATTCATGTTTAAGCTCAGTAACTTTTGGATACATTTCTAGGAACTAATTGGAGAAAGTCTCTGTGGTACCAAGCATTTTCACAGTCACACCCATGTCATAGCAAAGAATTATAAAAATTCTACTCTCAAAGACACCTTCCCAGGTGGCTCAGTGGTAAAAAGTCCTCCTGCCAAGGCAGGAGATTCAGGTTCGATTCCTGAGTCAAGAAGGTCCCCTGGCAAAGGAAATGCCAACCCACTCCATTATCCTTGACTGCGAAATCCCATGGACAGAGGAGCCTGGTGGGCTATGGTCCATGGGGTGGCAGAAGACTTGGGTACCACTTAGTGACTACATAGCAACATCAACTCTTAAAGACAACCTAACAGAATAGAAAATAAACATTTGCAAGCCATACAACTCAATAGAAAAATCCAAGTAATTCAATTAATAAATGGGTAAAGGACCTGAAGAGACATTTCTCCAAAGAAGATATAAGAAAGGCCAATAGGTACCAAAAAAAAAAAAAAAAAAACTCAACATCACTAGTCATTAGGCAAATGAAAACTTAAATCACAGTGAGATATCTGTGATTTTACCACACCTGTTAAAATAGCCATCACCAAAAAGACAAGAGATTACAAATGCTGGCCTGGACATGGAGAAAAGGGAACTCCTGTGCACTGTGGGATTATAAATTGGGACAACCAGTACCAATGCCGGACCCTTACAAATTAAAAATAAAAACTACCATATGATCCAGAAGTTCCACTTCTGGGAATATATCCAAAGGAAATGAAAACACTAGCTGAAAAAGATATCTGCCCCCTTAGTATATAGCAGTATTATTTACAATAGCTAAGACAAGGAAACACCAAAGTGTACACTGGTGGATGAACACACACACACACACACACACACACACACACACACAGGCATGCTTAGTTACTCAGTCATGTCTGACTCTTTGCAACTCCATGGACTGTAGCCCACCAGGCTCCTCTGTCCATGGGATTTTTCCAGGCAAGAATACTGGAGCAGTTATCATTTCCTACTCCATATACATAATGGAATATTATTCAATCATAAAAATAAGAGAAAAATCTGCCATTTGGCACAGCGTAGATGGACCTTGAAGGCATTATGCAAAGTGAAATGTCAGACAAAGGAAAACAAATACTGTGTGATCTCACCTATGTGTGGAATTAAAAAAAAAACAAAAACTTGTAGAAAAAGAGATCAGACTTGTGGTTGCCAGAGGTGGAGGGTGGGGAAGGGGAATTGGAAGAAGGTGGTTACAAGGTCCAAACTTCCAGATATAAAGGTCCATAAGTACTAGGGCTGTAAAGTACAACATGATGGCTATAGCTAACGCTGTTGTATGATACACTGGAAAGTTGTTAAAAGAGTAGATCCTAAGGGTTTTCATCGCAAGGAGAAAACTTAAAAAAAATTTTTTTTTTCTTTTCTTCTTTTTAGTGTATCTGTATGAGATGATAGATGTTAGCTCAACTTGCTGTGGTAATCATTTCACAATATGTGTAAATCAAGCCTTCATGCCCCATGCCTTAAATTTACATAGTGAAGTACATCAATTCAGTTCAGTTCAGTCACTCAGTCTCTGTCTGACTCTGCGACCCCATGAACCGCAGTACTCCAGGCCTCCCTGTCCATCACCAACTCCCAGAGTCCACCCAAACCCATGTTCATTGTGTTGGTGATGCCAACCCACCATCTCAGCCTCTGTTGTCCCCTTCTCCTCCTGCTCTCAATCTTTCCCAGCACCAGGGTCTTTTCAAATGAGTCAGCTCTCCGCATCAGGTGGCCAAAGTATTGGAGTTTTATCTTCCACATCAGTTCTTCCAATGAACACCCAGGGCTGATCTCCTTTAAAATGGACTGGATGGATCTCCTTGCAGTCCAAGGGACTCTCAAGAGTCTTCTCCAACACCACAGTTCAAAAGCATCAATTCTGCACTCAGCTTTCTTATAGTCCTACTCTCACATCCATACATGACTACTGGAAAAACCATATCTTTGACTAGACAGACCTTTGTTGGCAAAGTAATGTTTTTGCTTTTTAATGTGCTGTCTATGTTGGTTATAATCCAAGGAGTAAGCATCTTTTAATTTCATGGCTGCAATCACCATCCGCAGTGATTTTGGAGCCCAGAAAAATAAAGTCCGCCACTGTTTCCACTGTTTCCCCATCTATTTGCAATGAAGTGATGGGACCAGATGCCATGATCTTCATTTTCTGAAGGTTGAGCTTTAAGCGAACTTTTTCACTCTCTTCTTTCACTTTCATCAAGAGGCTCTTTAGTTCTTCTTCACTTTCTGCCCTAAGGGTGGTGTCATCTGCATATCTGAGGTTATTGATATTTCTCCTGACAATCTTGACTCCAGCTTGTGCTTCTTCCAGCCCAGCGTTTCTCATGATATACTCTGCATAGAAGTTAATAAGCTGGGTGACAATATACAGTTTTGCCATACTCTTTTCCCTATTTGGAACCAGTCTGTTGTTCCATGTCCAGTTCTAACTGTTGCTTCCTGACCTGTATACAGGTTTCTCAAGAGGCAGGTCAGGTGGTCTGGTATTCCCATCTCTTTCAGAATTTTGCACAGTTTACTTATTTATTTATTTATTTTTACTGAATATCTTTATTTTTATTTTTTTACTTTACAATATTGTATTGGTTTTGCCATACATCAACATGAATCTGCCACGGGGTACACGTGTTCCCCATTGTGATCCACACAATCAAAGGCTTTGGCATGGTCAATAAAGCAGAAATAGATGTTTTTCTGGAACTCTCTTGCTTTTTTGATGATCCAGCAGATGTTGGCAATCTGATCTCTGGTTCCTCTGCCTTTTCTAAAACAAGCTTGAACATCTGGAAGTTCATGGTTCACGTATTGCTAAAGCCTGACTTGGAGAATTTTGAGCATTACTTTACTAGCGTGTGAGATGAGTGCAATTGTGTGGTAGTTTGAGCATTCTTTGGCATTGCCTTTCTTTGGGATTGGAATGAAAATTGACCTTTTCCAGTCCTGTGGCCACTCCTGAGTTTTCCAAATTTGCTGGCATAATGAGTGCAGTACTTTCACAGCATCATCTTTTAGAATTTGAAATAGCTCAACGGGAATTCCATCACCTCCACTAGCTTTGTTTGTATTGATGCTTCCTAAGGCCCACCTGACTTCACATTCCAGGATGTCCGGCTCTAGGTGAGTGGGAGTGATCACAGCTTTGTGGTTATCTGGGTCGTGAAGATCTTTTTTGTACAATTCTTCTGTGTATTCTTGCCACCTATTCTTAATATCTTCTGCTTCTGTTAGGTCCATACCATTTCTGTCCTTTATTGTGCCCATCTTTGCATGAAATGTTCCCTTGGTATCTCTAATTTTCTTGAAGAGATCTCTGGTCTTTCCCATTCTATTGTTTTCCTCTATTCCTTTGCATTGATCTATCATCAATTATTTCTCCATAAAACTTGAGGGGGAAGAATTCTACTCTTTCAAGAATTCAGCCTGTAAGTCCACTTATCTTGTTTCACATAAACTACACATCATGATAAACTAGAAAATAAACAAATGAGCCAAAGAACCCTGTATGTAGTGGAATTCCCATTTCCCGCAGGACCCCTAAGAATCTAACTTTGAGAGAGGGTACTACCATACATCCATATACTAAACACTGGTCATGCTCGTTTTTATCTCTGTCACAATAAGGATAAATATCCATACAAGTGCAATGTTTTCTGTCTACATCTCAGTGGGTAGTCTTACTGATCCCGGATGCCCAGCCCACCCAATGCCTGGGGGGCTGCTGGGACACATGAGTAGCCAGTGATTGCCAGCGACCTGTTACCTTTCTAATGTACTCTGATCTTTATCCTAAAGGAGGGTTCTTAATCTTTCAGAAGAGCTGTGACACCCCTTCAAGGATCTCATGGATGTTATGAGTTCTTCCTCCAAGCAAATTTCCTATCTATGTACACCCACAACTTCACACATATCTTTCAGAAGGTCTACATCTGAGCCTGCGAGGGCCTTACTCAGGGCATAGTAAACTTACTAAAACATGTGAAACTTGGGGGAATTTTAGTATTGCTGAATATTAAACCCCTTGCTGATCATCTAAAGCCTCCCACCCTCCCTACTGTGTATTTATATAGATACACCTGAGAGTCTAAATAAAGGGGTTCCTACCATCCCTTCCTTCTCCTCTCTGTTCATGAATGGAAACAGATGGACAGACATCACTATCACTCAGTATAAAATTCGCTAGAGAACAGCATTAGCAGGTGAACTTTTGCCTTCAATCAGATGATGGTTTCTCAGCTGTTTGAGGAAGTGTCTCCAAGCCCAACAGAGACCAGTTTTTGCTGAATTAACTTAAACGCAAAGTTTAACTTTGTTCTTTAACCAAAGCAACATAAATCTGATTCAGAAGTGGCGCTCTGGAAGTCTGTCTGCTAGGAGATAAGAGTCTTTTCCAGTGAAAAATTTCATCCAAGGATTATATATGTATGTAAACGTTGGATAAGTTTTCGTACAATATTTAAATTAAAAATAGTAATAATTTTAAAAGGAGAGCTAAAGTTCCAGAGACTATAAAAAATGACATATGGAAAATCTTCCCAAAGCTTGAAGCTATTTTCTTTCCTACTCGTCTTACTGTCTCTTTAGCATGATTTCCTGCTCAGCTGGCACTAACCCTAAAATAAAGGATGAGTGGTTTCCCTCATAGCTCAGTCGGTAAAGAATCCGCCTGCAATGCAGGAGACGTGAGTTCAATCCCTGGGTCAGGAAGGTCCCCTGTAGAAGGGAACAGCAATCCACTCCAGTATTTTTACCTGGAAAATCCCATGGACTCAGGAGCCTGGCAAGCTACAATCCATAGGGTCGCAAAGAGTCGACTAACCACTGCCACATAATAATGAGGCATAACCATTTCCCATGTGTATATTTACATGTATTCAGCAGTTACTGAAAAATGGCATTTTTGTGTATCTGTAAATCTACCTGGTGGCTCAGCAGTAAGGAACCTGCCTGCCAATGCATGAGATTCAGTTTCGATCCCTGGGTCAGAAAGGTCCCCTGGAGAAAGAAATGGCAACCCACTCCAGTATTCTTGCCTGGGAAATCCCATGAACAGAGGGGCTTGGTGGACTACAGTCCATGGTGGACAAAGAGTCAGACACAACGTAGTAAGTAAACAACACCAAGAAAAAAATTTACCAAATGTCTCTTGCTTTCCAATCTTACTTCACTATAATGTCCTCCGACCTTTCTACTTATATAGCATGCCAGGTACAAGTCATCAAAAATTCCCCTGAAAAAGAAGAGAAACTAATGATCTTTTCCCCAATTCATCTCAGCACCAAATCCCAGTACTATATTGTGCATTTTTTAATGGAAGGTCACATGAATCATCCTTTATCAATACATGTGTAAAGAGGGTTAATTGGTTCTTAAATACTCTTGCTTTCCTTTTTACCTCTCCAAATGCAGGATTTTCCTCAATCAATCACACAACCATCTTCCTGGGGGTAGATTATAACATTTGCTGGAGGAATATGAAAGCAGAGATCTAGGTAACATTCAGCTTTTGAAATTCAAAGTAAGTCTGACTAATGCCTTACAAGTCAGAATGTTGTCTTGAGAGCAGATTTTCTAAATTCCCTTATCTCCTGATGTCAGGTGAGCTATGCCTGGCTTCATGGTAGTAAGAAAATATGACATAGGAAAGGGCTAAGTAAAAGCCCACCTTTTTTTCTAGCTCAGGGCGTTGTAGGAAAGGAGGACAAGAAGACCCAACCTCATCATGGATATGTTTTCCATGCACATATGACTTACAGTATGAGCTAAACTTTACAGCCCTGCTGTATGTCAGCATCCCTAGCGGTGATGTTATAGAAGCTGTGGTACACGTGTCAGTCCACCTCAGAGTTACAAGTGTGCAGAAAAATGCTTCAGCAGCCATCGTAATTACTGATTTTGGAGACATATTACTGATTTGGAGAACGTTTACTAATCTCATGAATGTAACTGACAGACCCGGATTGTATCTTGATTTTGATTCTATTTACATAAACACTGACTCCCTGAGGTGTCTCTTGACTGATACCAAAAGGTTTGAGTTTAAGCTCGACTTATGACGTGGAGAAGGGAATGACAACCCACTCCAGTATTCTTGCCTGGAGAATCCCATGGACAGAGAAGCCTGGTGGGCTACAGTCCACAGGGTCACAAAGAGTCGGACACGACTGAAGCAATGAAGCATCCGAGCATGTTATGACGTCACTTTGGAAACTCTGGTGTCATATCTGTCCAGTGAGGCTATATGACCGGCTTCCTCCTCCCTCACACAGACATTTTATAAACACAGTAGAGAGAGTACCATGAGTTACCGCATGACAGAGTGAGACAAAACCCCACTATTGAGGGCAAGAAGCTGAAGAGAGCCAAGAAGAGGAGGGAACGGACAGTCATAGAGATGGGTCCCCATGCCTTCTGTCCCCGTCACTACTGAGATTCTGAAGCGCTTAATGTTTTAGCATTAATTATTCATTTGAATTAGACATAGTCATGGAGTCATTTTTAATGAGCTTTAATGGCAAATAGCCAAAGCATCAGGCCTCTCCTCTTGCACGTTACCTGAGGGGATTCTCTCCAGATCCTTCCTGCCCTCATCTGTAATCAAAATATCGTTAACCCTTAACACCCCTCCCAGGGCTGGCAATGTCTTGTGGATACCTTAACTGCTTCGCAGAGAGGTAAAGAGTGGGGAAGGAGGGATGCAAAAGAAACCAAAGAGAAATACAAATTGCATCATCAGGCTTGTGTAGCAAGGTCTCTCTAGTCATAGTAAGACCTGCCTTGATACTTTCTCTGTTTTGAAGGAACATTGTAAAATAAAACGCTGGGTATAAAACTCTAGAAACACAGCAAAGGTGAGGTCTCATTAGGGATTTCTTGTATCAGCTTTCAAAAATCAGAATTCTCCTTGTAAAATGTGTGTGCATGCTCAGTTGCTTCAGTCATGTCTGACTCTGTGACCCCAGGGACTGTAGCCCACCACGCCCCTCTGTCCATGGGATTCTCCAGGCAAGAATACTGGAGTGGGTTGCCATGCCCTACTGCAGGGGATCTTCCTGACCCAGGGATCAAACCCACATCTCTTGCATTGCAGCTGGATTCTTTATTGCTGACCCACAGGGAAGCCCTTTGTAAAATATATCTATTGTTTAATTGTCACACATGCAACCTAGGGCAAATTTTCAAGAACACGTGTTCAAACGTACAGACTATAAATGCTTGCTAAGTGAATGAATTTAAGGGAAAAAAGAGATGCTTTTTGTAGGAGGCTATAGACTTCCATCAGTAATTAACACAGGTACTTTTTAGGGTCCCACCATCACTCCACCATATTTCAGGCTATCAATTATCATTGAAAACATATGTCCATGACGTGTGTACCCTATCCTTTTTTTGTCTCAGTCCCTTCCTAATGGGGCTTCCCAGGTGGTGCTAGTGGTAAAGAACCCACCTTCCAATGTAGAAGACTTAAGAGATGTATGTTTAATCCCTGGTTTGGGAAGATCCCCTGGAGGAGGGCATGGCAACCCACTCCAGTATTCTTGCCTAGAGAATCCCCATGGACGGAGGAACCTGGCGGGCTACAGTCCATAGGGTCGCAAAGAGTTGGACACAACTGAAGGAACTTAGCGTGCACACACACAACCTTCCTGATGAAAATGTAGAAGACAGCAAAGCACATTAACTTCCAAGGGCCTGTCAGGACTCTTTATGATACACTTCCTATAAAGCTCTATATGGTCCCCTGAAGTTTAAATGAATTTGAGTGCTTCTCCAAATACTCAGATTACTTGCTGAAAATAACCAAGGCGCTGGGGAGAACTAGAACTAGGGCCTGTTTGATTGTATTTGGCCAGGTCGAGTAATGGGGAGAGTTGAGCAAAAACAGACACCGGAAGCCTGAGGTCTGGAAGCTCTTTTTGTATCTTGGTTTGACCGTAGTCCTGGCAGAGAGAAAAAGTCACCAGAAGTTGCTGCTGCAACTCTGCTTCCAGAAATGAGGGAGATAGCAATTTAAAAATAACTCTCACTTTCCCAGGATCAGCCTACCATGTACCAATAGAACTTCAAGGGCTAGGCGGGGTACTAAAGAGAGAGACACTCTTTCAGTTGCCAGATGTCTGGCTATATAACTTTTTGGCACTTTATGCAACACAGAGGCAGATCTATGGATTGGATCTATAAACATTACAGTTACCATCTGACAACTGTTCAGTGGCCTCTGTCCAGTTTCTAGCGGACAGGTGTTTGAGTTGCAAAATTAAAAAAAAAAAAAATCCACCCTCACAATTGGAGCTACTAATTGATATGCCTGTTGGAAGGCCCAGAAACAAGGCCAAGAATTGAATGGGCATGAAGGCAGAAGCATTTCCCTGTCCTGGTGGTCCCTCCGTCTAAATGGGAGGCATTTGGGGTGAGTTCAGCCTGGCTGCCATGTGGGTCTGTGATTAGATGGCATCGGTTCTCTCAGCTTTGAATCTGAGGCATTTCCCAAGCCCTTAATTAACTTTTAAAAATATTAAAGATTACAGAGCTCCCCTCTTTTCTCTTGGTTTAGCATTCACAGTTTCTGCAGTGGCTTGACTTACTTGCAGTCTTAAATGATACACAATTTAGGTCTTGTTTACAACTCAGAATAGAGGTTTAATGAACTGTTGTTGCTGTTTCTCTAAGAACATTGGCATAACGGGGAGCGCTAGCTATTAAGACCCACCAGATCCTGGGCAACCCCGAGGACATTTCTGTTCCTTCACAAGCCAGAGACAGAATCCTGGGCCCGATGGGCCGTAGGTAGCCCTGGAGGGCACGCATGAATGTGCCATACATTTAACGGCACACGAATGCATTTGAATTTCTAAAACTCTGTGCTTGCCCTTTTAAGAGCTTCTGAGTAAAAAGGAGGATTATTTATTTCATCCTATAATCTGTGCTGCGTTTACTAATAGAGCTTTGAAGAACAAAGCAACCTCATCATTCTTTGAAATATAGGCCCTAAAAGAGCAAGTCTTATTTTTAGTTATTTAATAAGTTCCTTCCTTCACAAGTTTCTAATTCAGTGTGCCTCTGAATCACAGTCAATAATGTATCTAATGCTGATAATAGCATTGGCATAAGAACACTTTTCACTTTGGTGGGGTTCCTGTTAGGTCCAACAATTTTGAAGGTGATGTTAAGTGGCAAATGAGGAAGAAAGCATCTCCTGTTACCTTTTTTTGATAAGAGATACACTGTGTTTGTACTAAAGTTTGCTTGAAGAACTGTGACGAGTAAAAGACCTTGGGTACAGGAATAAATGCAATGTTAAATGTAAAAGTCTTAAACTTGAGAACACTTGACCATTAAACACCATGGTTTGTACTGTAAGGGTCCACTTATATATGGACTTTTTTCAATAAATGCAATTTGCAAGTCCTGAACCGTGGATTGGAGGACCGACTATAAAGTTATATGCAGACTGCCAGGTGGGTTAGTGCCCCTAACCTCCTTGTTGTTCAAGAGTCAACTGTAATTTGTCATCAGCTTTTCTATAAAGTATAGTTTGAGATATATTGCTTTTATTCCTTCTTTTTAGAAACCAATAATTTAAATTACTGGCAACAACAATCTTTGCTTTAAAAAGAAATCTTTGCATCAGAGGATTGTCTCAGTAATCTGGAAACATTTCTAAATGCCTGAGTGATCACTAATGTATCTTTTTATACAATCGTTAGTAACTGGCCAGTCAATTCTGCCAAACACCAACCTGAATAGATGTTATAGTTTACCAGATTGATGGATAGTATAATTGATTTCAACCAGTTACCCTACTGGAAGCTATTGAACTAGTCATGAGCAGAAGTTGAGCCCAAAGCTCAAACCACGTACTGAAGACATTGCTGTTTATTTCATTGCTTCTTTCCATGCTGATCACAGACTCCAAGGGCTTGAGAGGACAGTGATGTGAGGTCCTGAGTCCTCAGCACTAATGGTACCCTGATGCCATGTCACTAAGGCAGATGCTTATCCAAATGCACTACTATCTAATGTAAATAATATACATATATAAATACACATATTCTATATATATATATATATATATATATATTAAATATATCTAGCATGCTTGGTTGCTAAGTCGTGTCTGACTCTTTGTGACCCCATTGACTATAACCCACCAAGCTCCTCTGTCCATGGGATTTTCCAGACACAAATACTGGAGTAGGCTGCCACTTCCTCCTCCAGAGATAGATATATGTGGCAAAGACGATAAAGAATCTGCCTGAAATGCAGGAGACCCAGGTTCAATCCCTGGGTCAGGAAGATCCCCTAGGGAAAGGAATGATTATCCACTCCAGTATTCTTGCCTGGAGAATTCCATGGACAGAGGAGCCTGGTGGGCTACAGTCCATGGGGCTGCAAGGAGTCGGACACAACTAACACTTCCACTTTTTTCCATTATGTTTTCAGGCCAAATTTTAAAAGCCCAACATAAACTCATTTTATTGAGCTTCAGGGAGGAGTATATATCTTTAAAGTGATTTTTATTGTAAAAAAGTATCAAAATACGCAAGTAAAATAATAATATGATGGATCTTCTATGTACTGACTCTTTCCCCAACTTCCACATTTATCAGTTCCTGCCTTATCCTATCTATCTTATCACTGCTCTTGCCCTCCCAGATTATTTTGAAGCAAATTTCATGTATCTCATCATTTCATCTGAAAATATTTCATTATATGCCTCTGAAAAAAAAATGGACTCATTAAAAAAAAAAACAAAAAACCTGAAAAAGAATGATCAAATGATCATCCTTGGAGAAACTGACAATAATCCTTTAATATTATCTAATTCTAGCCAGTGGTCACATTTCCCCAGCTGTTGAAATTTTTTTTTTTAAGTTTTGTTTCTTTGATATGGGATGCAAATAATTTCCACACACTGTCCTAGTTTGTCTCAGTTAATTTAGTTTCTTATTCTACTTTCCCCTTTTCCTTAACCATTTTTGTTGTTGTTGTTGAGGAAGAAATTGTGTTTTGCCCACAGGATTTCTTACAGTCTGGACTTTGCTAGGGCCATTTAACATGTAATTCCCGTATACTGACAGATCTGAGGCTTGGTGGGATCCACGCTGACTTCCATGGCAATGCTGCCCAATGAGTGGTGTGGTGTGCCTCCACCGGCAGGGGGGTAATACCTGGGTGTCTCATCCTGTGATGGTGGCAGTCGCCACTGACACCCGCCTTTCCATCAGGATCTGATTTATGTAACGTATGAGGGTTTGCAGCAAGCATGGACCTCTTCTACTGTATCATTCCTTGTTCGTTTGGTTGATAGATGAATTCTATAAAGAAGAGCTTCCCTTCATCAAATTCTGACTTATGCTGAGGCATCACTCATATGCTTGAGGCAAGGTTCATGCTTGATTCTTTCCCTTTATTCCTCAGGTTTTACTGAAACTTACAGTTGTCAGTGACATCAACACAGTCAGTTAATTGCTGAATCCCAACGGAGAAGGCAATGGCACCCCACTCCAGTACTCTTGCTTGGAAAACCCCATGGACAGAGGAGCCTGGTAGGCTGCAGTCCATGGGGTCGCTAAGAGTCGGACATGACTGAGCAACTTCACTTTCACTTTTCACTTTCATGCATTGGAGAAGGAAATGGCAACCCACTCCCGTGTTCTTGCCTGGAGAATCCCCGGGACGGGAGAGCCTGGTGGGTGCCATCTATGGGGTCACACATAGTCAGACACGACTGACGTGACTTAGCAACAATCTCAGGTTAACAAAACCAGCATTACTACCAATATTTTTTTCTGTTTTTTTTTTAAGGGGGGAGGGGTGATGCAGTTCTTGGTCTTTAGAGTATATTCCATTAAAGATGTTCAATAAAGTTTATTTTAACATCACTCAGAGAACTCTCTGTATGTTTACGCCACCAACTGTATATACATTTAGGTTTATTTATCTCATTTTTCTTTTACTTTCTAGGATTTTTTTTTAAATTTGACTGTTATATAAAATATTTACATGATTCCAAAATCAAGTCTTCAAGATATATTCAAGAACTCTAGCTACTATCCCTAATTCATCAATGTCATTCACTCCCTCTCCTTAGGTAACTAGCTTATTTTATGGTTTATGTTTATACTATTTATTTTAAAAAGAAAATATATAAAGACATATAGAAACGCATTTGCCTTTCTCTTTCTTTTATACAAGGAAATAAAATAGACTCATTCTATTTATCATGTATTTTTCACTTAACACTACATTGTAGAGGTAACTCTATAGTTGGATGTGAATACATTTCCACTCCTTTTCACAGCTGCATAATACTTCATTGTATAGCTTTTTCATGGTTCACTCAACCAGTTCCCTATTAATTACATTTGCATTGCTTCCAGTTTTCGTTTTCACTGAACTGCAATTTCTAGTCTTGTAAATGTATCTTAATGTGTTTGTCAATGTATCTTTAAGATAGATTCCTGGAAATAGGATTGATGGGTCAAAGGGTAAATGCATACATAATTTTGCTAGATTCTTCCAAGTTCTCCTTCACAGGGTTTGTATTATTTTTTATTCCTTCCAGCACTATTTGAATATACTTGTTTCCCCACGGCCTTTCCAACAGAGTTGATTGTCTTGCTTGGATTTTATCCAATCTGATAGTGGAGAAACAGAATCTTGGTGTAGTTTTATTTTGCATTTATTTTATTGTTAGTAAAACTGAGTATATTTTCCTATGTTTAAGAACCACTTGATTTTCTTTTTCTGTGTACTGCTTTTTCATATCTCTAGCCGCTTTGAGGTTGCTGCCTTTTTGTGTTCTATTTTTAGAACCTCTTTGTATGTCAGAGATAGTGCTAGAAACAATAACATCTTATCTGTAATAAGTGCAAATTATTTTTCAAAATGCCAATTGTCTTTTTCCCCAATCTGTTGTGTAGGCATGTGTCTATGTGCACATATTTTATTGTGTATTATCAAATATTCCTTTTTTATTGCCTGATTAATTCTGGATTGAGTCTTAGGAAGGTTCTCTTAGATCCCAGGTTGTAGAGGAGTTTACTTGTGATTTTATTTGATTACTTGGCATTTAAATCTCTATTCATTTTGAATATATTCTGGCATACACCATGAAGAATTGATGTAATTTCATCATTTTCTGTATGGCTATCCAGTTATCACATTATTGCTTCTTAAATAGTTTATCTTTTTCCCTGTGTGATTTGAAATGCTACCTTTTCTGAATGACATTATACATACTTTATTTATTCATTATGAATTTTACATGTGGGTGGATTTGATTCCAGGCTTTCCCATTCTGTCTCACTGCTATTGTCAATATCATAATATTTTAATCATGGAGGCCTTATTGTGCACTTTAATATCTGCTATGCCTAGTCCCCTCCTAATTACTCTTCTTTCTCATGGTATTCCTGGTTGTTCTTTTTCGTTTGTTCTTCCAAACAACATATAAGCATTTTGTTTATATTCAAGGAAAAAAACTGATGGCATTCTTGTTGTTAATGCTTTAAACTGTTTATTAGGGAGAACTGACAACTTTATGATGTTGAGTCTTTTTATTTAAATACATGGTGTGTCTTTTCACTTGTTCAAGTGTTTAGTTTCTTATGAGAATGTCATATGATTTTTATAATATAGGTTTGGTTTTGGATATATATCTTGCTAATTTCACACCTACATGTTTTGTTTTCATTTTTGCTATTATATTAATAAATGGGATCTTCTCTTGAATCATGTGCTTTTTAAATTATGTGCATAAGGGCTATTAGTGTCTATGCTAATTTTGTAACCTACTAAATTCTCTTACTGTTTGCAGTGGTTTCATTGATTCTTTTCCATTTTTATTATAATTTTATCTTTTGCAACTAAAGATAATTTTTTTCATTTTTTTATAATATAATCTTATTCTTTGTAACTAAAAATAATTTTACATATTGCTTTTCAATGCTTATGCTTCTTATTGCTTTCTCTTGTCTAATTGCATTAGCCAGTACCTACAACACAGCGTTAAATAGAGGAATGCGTTCCCGTCTGTCTCTTCTCCCTGTCTACATCTGTGTCTATATCTATATCTACTAGTGTCTTGTAATTCAGTTCAGTTCAGTTGCTCAGTTGTGTCCGACTCTTTGCGACCCCATGAATTGCAGCATGCCAGTTGGACACGACTGAGCAACTTCACTTTTCACTTTCATGCATTGGAGAAGGAAATGGCAACCCACTCCAGTGTTCTTGCCTGGAGAATCCCAGGGACTGGGGAGCCTGCTGGGCTGCTGTCTATGGGGTCACACAGAGTCAGACACAACAGAAGCGACTTAGCAGCAGCAGCAGCAGGCCTCCCTGTCCATCACCAACTCCCAGAGTTCACCCAAACCCATGCCCATCGAGTTGGTGATGCCATCCAGCCATCTCATCCTCTGTCATCTTCTTCTCCTCCTGCCGCCAATTCCTCCCAGCACCAGAGTTTTTTCCAATGAGTCAGCTCTTCACATGAGGTGGCCTAAGTACTGGAGTTTCAGCTTTAGCATCATTCCTTCCAAAGAACACCCAGGACTGATCTCCTTTAGAATGGACTGGTTGGATCTCCTTGTAGTCCAAGGGACACTCAAGAGTCTTCTCCAACACCACAGTTCAAAAGCATCAATTCTTTGGCACTTGGCTTTCTTCACAGTACAACTCTCACATCCATACATGACTACTGGAAAACCATAGCCTTGACTAGATGGACCTTTGTAATTTAGGTACATTTAAATATCTGATCTTGAAACTTATCCTGGCTTATGCTATGAGGAATTCTAAGTTTGTCTTTTTCCATATGCCTATCCAGTTTTCCCAATGTGGAAGATTTTAAATCATTTTGTCAGAGTAATGAGGTAAGAACAGCATATTCTTACTCTGAGCTCAGCGTGGCATGTTTCTGTATACCCTTGTTAGCACAGTGAGCCAGGAGGTGGAGTTGGAGCAATCCCCACACCTACCTCCCCTCTGCTCCCAGCACTCCTGCTCGGGGTGTTGTGGTTGCCATCTACCCATCTCAGACTCCATGGCTGTCAGCTACTAGGCCCTGAGTCTTGGACTCACAGTTCTGGAGTCAACAACTTGGTGAGTTGCTTGGCTTCATTCAGTCCAGCTGCCCAAGTTGAGATGGCTAGACTCCTGGAGAGAAGACAACTGTGGACAGAGACCACTGCTCTTCATCCCTGGAAGAGTTCCAAGTGATGGAAACTGGGTTGCAGACTGCCCACTTTGGGGTGGGAAAAGGTAAGAGGTTTATTTCCTTAATTCATAAGTACCTACCAACAACTTCCATTTTGCCTCTTGGTCTTCAAAACCTAAAGCATTCATTAACTATCTGACTCTACCAGAAAAACTTCAGTGACACCTGTTGTAGATTATATAACTGATTGAATAAAAACCAGTGAATTTATTCACAGTTGCATTTTATTCTTCAATATCCTTTTCCATCATCTGTTCTATGAATATAAAGTTCTCCCCTTATTTGCCTTCTTCCTCTTATGCCCAAAAGTGAAAATGAAAAAAGGGCTTCTCTGGTGGCTCAGATGATAAAGAATCTGCCAACAATGCAGGAGACTTGGGCTTGATCCCTGGGTCAAGAAGATCCCCTGGAGAAAGCAAAGGCTATCCCACTGCAGTATTCTTGCCTGGAGAATTCCATGGACAGAGTAGCCTGATGGTCTGCAGTCTATGAGGTTGCAAGGAGTCAGACATGACTGAAGTGACTAACACGTTCACTTTATTTTCAGAGCGTAAACTCCTTGATGATGGAAATCGCTTCTTCCTTGTTTTTTAAATTTTCTCAGAGGAATGCACATTTTCACATGAGGAGCTCAAATGCATTTGTTAGATTAAATTGACACAAATTTTCATAAAACTATCCAGTTGAATACATTTTTTCTATTTTTCTCTATGTCCACAATAATTTCTCATTCTTCCCTTTTCTCGCTCACTAATTGTTCTTTCCCTGGAGCAGAAAGCTCTCTCCTGTTGACCTCAAATGAGACTCATCCTGGTGCAGCCACTGTCGCCTTCTATTGATTAAGTGCTGTGTCTCTAATGCTTGCTCAGTTCCTTGCTCCCACATTCCTCCTCCCCTCACACTTATAATTATTTCACTCCCACCTACAGATTCAGGAGCTTTATAATCTGCCTTAATCTTTTTTTTTTTTTTTAGTAAGATGTTGGTTAGCAATTATAAACTTAGAAAAATGTAAATATAACATGGATATCTCCTTCCTTTTTAGTTATTGAGAAATATCATTTCCTAATGGGCTTCCCATGTGGTGTTAGTGGTAAAGAACCTGCCTGCCAATTCAGGAGACACAGGAGATGCTGGTTTGATCCCTGGGTTAGGAAGATCCCCTGGAGGAGGGCATGGCAACCCACTCAGGTACTCTTGCCTAGACAATCCCATGGACAGAAGAGCCTGGTGGGCTACAGTCCATATGGTCACACAGAGTTGGACACAACTGAAGAGGCTTAGCATGCACATACACATAGTTTCCTAATAAATGAATTTCTAGATCAAAAGAAAAGTGTATTTATTATTTTTTTGTACTTGAACACAAAATACGTTTCTAATACTACTTCAAGTATAGTAATGTTTACACAAATTACCTAAAACTTCTTGTCAGAGGTCAGAAGACTGTTGCTGAAAGCACCATTCTCAGCTTCCTAATTTGCTGAATTTCTGTAATGGGTTAGGAGTTTTGAGCAGAATTTAAGTTGCGGTGTGAGGCTAAGAAAGGCTTTCCAGGTTACCGCAGTGACTGTTGGTTCAGAAACTGGGTGTGAACCCAAGAAGGGCAGTCCTGAAAACAGTCAGGGCATCTGAATTACCCTGTTCATCTTCTTTGCAGAAGATGCTGAGTTCACTGCCCTCCTTGGTGCAGGTAGAGCATCTGACTTCTTGGGCTTTCTCTCTGGGCTCTCTGCAGCTCGGCTGCTTTGAGCAAAAGCCCAAAGACCCCAGGTTAGAATTCGGGCTGGATTTTGCGTATGGTATTATCTTCTAATCCCCTATGGCTGTTGGAGGTTTACACGATTCTTACCAAAAAGCGCTGAAGACAATGACTGGTTCACAGTAGGCATTTAGTAAATGTTAGCTCCTCCCACCCTCCTGGTTCCCAACCTCCTGATCTACCTTTCCTGGTGGTGAATTTCCCTGGCCCTTTTGTAAACTCAACAGGATACATTACGAACTCCCACCTACCCACCCTCCCAACTACCATCAAAAAGGCAGACGAATGAACATCTTTCGACGTCTTGGACACTTGTCAGTCAAGTGCTGCTCACCTGACACCACTCACGTGGGCCTAGGAACCATTTGCTGCAATAATTTGATGCAGTTCCATCTGAGAGGCTGAGCAACCGAGGGCTGGAGAGACCTTGGAGATCATCTACTATAACCCGCTCATTTTTCACAGGAGGCCCAGAGCAGCCACACGGATTGCCCAAGGTCGTAGAGTTAATTACGGCAGAACAGGGGCTGCTTTCCAGGTTTCTGCCGTCCCGGGGCAGCGCTATTCCACGGCACAATACTGATTTAGCAGTTTTCCCTCTGGGTAATAGAAGCCTGGAAGCAAACGTCTAAATGCGGTACATTATCTCAAATTAAATTTGCACAATCACAGCCCATTCAATTCAAGAAGCTCTGAACTTTAATTCACTTGAGTCGTACTTTTGCAGACAGAATTTTGGCCAAAATGAGTTCTCAGTTCTGAAGACTAGCTTGACATGTAGACGTGGTTTAGGATCTCTTTTCCAAAAAGAAACTAGTGAGACAAGAGCCACTGTGGGTCATCAAATCCGGCTGGATGTATCTGTCTCCTTGCTGGAATGTCTCATGTTTTCAGTACTATTAATATCATCTGCTAGACAGACTTAAGCCTACAAACCCACCAATGGTAGTACAAGCACATGTTACACTTTGGGGTTTCATCGTTCTTTGGTGACAGAGTTTAGAATCTATATTAGCCATTTTAAAAAATTGAATTAGATATTGTGTCCTCCAGACCTTATACTGGCCTTCTCAGGAGTGAAGACTGCTAGGTTCCAGTATTTGAAAATACTTTCATGATTTTCTATGGCATTTACTAAAAGGTCAGTCGATCATGCTTATTTTTCCTCCTTAGTTTTTTTCTAACAAACACTGCCTTTTATTTGCAGCAGCCATTTTAAAAATTCAATTTATTTAATCTAAAAAAAGGCTCACCAATTTCTGCCACTTCCCGCCCACCCCTTGCAACCATCAATCTGTTCTCTGTAACAATGAGCTTGGGCTTTTGTTTTGTTTTGTTAGATTCCACATATAAGAGAGATCATACGGTATTTTTCTTTCTCTGACTTAGTTCACTTAGCATAGTGCCTTCAAGTTCCATGCATGTTGTTACAGTTGGAAAGATTTTGTTCTTTTTTATGGCTTAATCGTATTCCATTACACTGATTGATAGCTAGATGCTGCTGCTGCTTAGTCGCTTCAGTCGTGTCCGACTCTGAGACCCCACAGACGGCAGCCCACCAGGCTCCCCCGTCCCTGGAATTCTCCAGGCAAGAACACTGGAGTGGGTTGCCATTTCCTTCTCCGATGCATGAAGGTGAAAAGTGAAAGTGAATTCGCTCAATTGTGTCCGACCCTCAGCAACCCTATGGACTGCAGCCTACCAGGCTTCTCCATCCATGGGATTTTCCAGGCAAGAGTACTGGAGTGGGGTGCCATTGCCTTCTCCGATAGCTAGATGGAGGTATATTAATACCACTGTTTCTTTATCCATTCATTGATCAATGCATTGTTTCCATACCTGGGCTATTGTAAATAATGCTGTAATGAACATGAGGGTGAATGTATTTTTTCAAGTTCGTATTTTCATTTTTTTGATAAATATTCAGAAGAGGAATTACTGGATCATATGATAATTCTATTTTTAATTTTTTAAAGAATCTCCATATGTTTTCCACAATTGCTGTGCTAATTTATACTCCCACCAATAGCGCACAAGGGTTCTCCTTCCATCCTTACCAATACTACTTAATTCTTATCTTTTTATAGTGGCCATTCTAACAGGTATGAGGTGATATTTCATTGTGATTTTGATTTGCATTTCCCCGACAATTTGTTGAGCATCTTTTCATGTACCCTTTGGCCATTTGTATATCTTCTTTGGGAAAATGTCTATTCATATCTTCTGTCCATTTTTAAATCAACATTTTTACTACTGAATTGTATAAGTTTTTTGTATATTTTGGATATTGGTCTATTAACAGATATATGATTTACAATTATTTTTCTCCCATTTAGTAGTTTGCTTTTTCATTTTATTGATGATTTTCTGTGCTGTGGAGAAACTTTTTAGTTTAATGTAGTCCCACTTGTTTAGTTTTCTTCTTGTTGCTTTCAATTTTTGATGGTAGGTTCAAAAATTTACCAACAAAACCTATGCCAAGGAGGTAATGACATAGTTTTCTTTCAGGAGTCTTATCATTTTAGATCTTATGTCTAACGCTCTAATCCCTTTTCAGTTATTCTTTGTGTTTGGTATAAGATAGTGGTCAAGTTTCATTTTTTTGCATGTGCTTGTCCAATTTTGCCAACATTATTTATCTAAGAGATTGTCTTTGCTCCACTGTATATTCTTGTACTTTTGTCATATATGTGAGGATACTTTCCTGGGCTCTCCATTCTGTTCTATTGGTCACTGTGTTTGTTTTTATGCAAATATACTGCTTTAATTACTATAGCTTAATAATACAGTTTGAACGTAGGGAATGTGATGCTTCCAGCTTTGTTCCTCTCTCTCAAGATTGCTTTGGCAATCACAAAAGAGTCTTTTGTGGTTCCACACAAATTTTAGGGTTTTTTATTCTATTTCTTTGAAAAATACTATTGAAATTTTAATAGGGATTGCACTGAATCTGTATATTACTTTAGGCAGTTCAGTTCAGTTCAGTTGCTCAGTTGTGTCTGACTATTCGCAACCCCATGGACTGCAGAATGCCAGACTTTCCTGTCCTTCACCAACTCCCAGAGCTTACTCAAACTCACATTCATTGAGTCAGTGATGCCATCCAACCATCTCATCCTATGTCGTCCCCTTCTCCTCCTGCCTTCAATCTTCCCCAGCATCAAGGTCTTTTCCTGTGAGTCAGTACTTCACATCAGGTGGCCAAAGTACTGGAGTTTCAGCTTCAACATCAGTCCTTCTAATGAATATCCAGGATTGATTTTCTTTAGGATTGACTGGTTGGATCTCCTTGCAGTCCAAAGGACTCTCAAGAGTCTTCTCCAACACCACCATTCAAAAGCATTAATTCTTCGGTGCTCAGCTTTCTTTATAGTCCAACTCTCACATCCACACATGACTACTGAAATCAAGAGGCTCTTTAGTTCTTCTTTGCATTCTGCCATAACGGTGCTGTTATCTGCATATCTGAGATTATTGATATTTCTCCCAGCAATCTTGATTCTAGCTTGTGTTTCATCCATTCAGGCATTTCACATGATGTACTCTGCATACAAGTTAAATAAACAGGGTAACAATATACAGCCTTGATGTACTCCTTTCCTGATTTGGAATCAGTCTGCTCTTCCATGTCCAGTTCTAACTGTTGCTTCCTGACCTGCATACAGATTTCTCAGGAGGCAGGTCAGGTGGTCTGGTATTCCCATCTCTTTCAGAATTTTCCACAGTTTGTTGTGGTCCACACAGTCAAAGGCTTTGGCGTAGTCAATAAAACAGAAGTAGACGTTTTTCTGGAACTCTTGTTTTTTTGATGATCCAGTGGATGTTGGCAATTTGATCTGTGGTTCAAAAATCCAGCTAGCATGTGAGATAAGTGCAATTGTGCGGTAGTTTGAACATTTTTTGGCATTGCCTTTCTTTGGGATTGAAATGAAAACTGACCTTTTCCAGTCCTGTGGCCACTGCTGAGTTTTCCAAATTTGCTGACATATTGAGTGTAGCACTTTCACAGCATCATCTTTTAAGATTTAAAACAGCTCAACTGGGATTCCATCACCTCCACTAGCTCTGTTCATAGTGATGCTTCCTAAGGCCCACTTGACTTCACATTCCAGGATGTCTGGCTCTAGCTGAGTGCTCACAATGTCGTGGTTATCATACTTTAGGCAGTAGGGACATTTTAATAGCATTCATTCTTCAAATCCATTAACATGGAATATGTTTCCCTTTATTGTATCTTCTTCAATTTCTTTCATTAATGTCTTATAGTTTTCAATATAAAGATCCTTCTCCTCCATGGTTAAATTTATTCTTAAGGAGTTTCTTAGTGGGGGGAGGGGATACAATTGTAAATGGGATAATTTATTAAATTTCTCTTTCTGATAGTTTGTTACTATTGTAAAATATGCAATAATTTTTTGTGTATTGATTTTGTATCCTACAACATTACTGAATTTGTTTATTAGTTCTAACAGGTTTTTTTTTTTTTTTTTTTGACGGAGCCTTTAGGGTTTTCTATATATAATACCATGCCATCTGCAAATAGTGACAGGTTATCTTCTTCCTTTTCAATTTTGATGACTTATTTCTTTTCCTTATTAATTGCTCTGGCTAGGACTTCCGTCACTATATTGATAAAAGTGATGAGACTGGACATCCTTGTCTTGCTCCTGATCTTAGAGGAAAATCTTTCAAATTTTCACTGTTGAGTATGACATTAGCTGTGTGGGCTTTTCATATATGACCTTTATTATGTTGAGAGTGTCAGACTTTATTTTTTCGGGCTCCAAAATCACCGCAGATGGTGACTGCAGCCATGAAATTAAAAGACGCTTACTCCTTGGAAGAAAAGTTATGACCAACCTAGATAGCATATTCAAAAGCAGAGATATTACTTTGCCGACTAAGGTCCATCTAGTCAAGGCTATGGTTTTTCCTGTGGTCATATATGGATGTGAGAGTTGGACTGTGAAGAAAGCTGAGCGCCGAAGAATTGATGCTTTTGAACTGTGGTGTTGCAGAAGACTCCTGAGAGTCCCTTGGACTGCAAGGAGATCCAGCCAGTCCATTCTGAAGGAGATCAGCCCTGGGATTTCTTTGGAGGGAATGATGCTGAAGCTGAAACTCCAGTACTTTGGCCACCTCACGCGAAGAGTTGACTCATTGGAAAAGACTCTGATGCTGGGAGGGATTGGGGGCAGTAGGAGAAGGGGATGACCGAGGATGGGATGGCTGGATGGCATCATGGACTCGATGGACATGAGTCTGAGTGAACTCCGGGAGATGGTGATGGACAGGGAGGCCTGGCGTGCTGCGATTCATGGGGTCGCAAAGAGTCTGTCACGACTGAGCGACTGAACTGAACTGAACTGATAGTCCCTCTGGGATTCCCAGGTACCACTAATGGTAAAGAATCTGCCTGCCAATCCAGGAAACATCAGAAATATGGGTTCAGTTCTGGGTCGGGAAGATCCCCTGGAGTAGGAAATGGCAACCCACTTCAGTATTGCCTAGAAAATTCATTGGACAGAGGAGCTTGGCAGCCTACAGTCTATGGTGTTGCCAAGAATCAGACATGACTGAGCATGCGTGTGTGGTCCCTCTGTACTTACTTTATTAAGAGTTTTTATCATGAATGGATTTTAGATTTTTGTCACATGCTTTTAATGCATCTGTTGAGATGATCATATTATTTTTATTTTTCAATTGATCAATGTGATATGTCATATTGATTAACTAGTGGATGTTTAACCATCTTTGCAGTTGTTGCACCCATTCTCTCAAGAACTGACTGGGGCAAGATGCGGATTGCAACTTAAATGAGATGGTAGGGCAACATTTATGAGGATGGGAGAAGAGTAGCATTGGTCCATGTTTTTAGACATTGCTCGTCTCTTATTTTTGTCACTCTTGCCTGAGTATGTTAATTGGTGGCAATGGCAATGTTTCTAAAAGGGTCATCCATGAATTGCCTCCATCAGAAACACCTAGGCAGTTGTTGAAAAACAAAAATGCTTCGGTCCCACTCCAGACCTCCTGAATCAGACTCTTTGGGAATGGATCATAGAATCTGCATCTTAATCAAATTTCCTGAATAAACATTTAAAATCTGAGAATCATGGGAGCTGTTCATTTGATGTGCCAGATAATTTTTCCTCTTTACAGTATCTTGTTGTCGCTTAGCCACTAAGTCCTGTCTGACTCTTTTGCAACTCTGTGAACTGTAGCCCACCATGCTCCTCTGTCCATAGGACTTCCTAGGCAAGAATACTGGAGTGGATTGTCATTTCCTTCTCTGGGGATCTTCCAGGACTAGGGATTGAACCACCTCTCTTGCATTGGCAGGCAGATTCTTTACCACTGAGCCACCAGGGACACCACTTTACAACATTGACTAAGAATTATATATCAATTCAACTTTATAAATCACATTTACATATATCATCTCATCTTGTCTGTGTAAAAATCCCATGGGATATTATTTTCCCAATTTTACTTACCAGTAAATTAAGGCTCAAAACTCTTAAGTGAATTTTACAAGCCCACACACAAACAGTGTCTCTGGGACTTGAAGCTGGTTCTGTGAATTTCAATTTTATGCTATTTTCTGCACTTACTCCCTCTATCTGTTTATCTTGAGATAAGGTAAAGGGTCACCAGGTGAATGTGTGTGTCTTCGTCCAGGTCTTGGGGCCGGGGTTTACCATAATTGCAGGCCAAGGATACGGGAGAAAATAAACAGCCTCAGGAGTACAGGGTCTTGAAAGTTCAAACCTATAAACCTTAAAGCAATGGGAAATATTACTCCTATGAGTGTTGCAGTGGTTCTTTGTTCCATCAAAGCAAATTACACAGAGATACCACGAACTGATGCAAATTCCGTCCAGTCATCCATCACCCTTTCAAGGACCACTACTCAATAATATGGACTACCCTCTATTTTTACTTATCCTTTTTCTCTCTTGTTTCTGATGTTCTTCTCTGGGTTGTTTTGTGGCTTATTTATACTTCTATCCCTCCTGGTGTTAAGAGAGGGGAGAGAGGAAATAAAACTGAATGAATATTGGTGCTGGTGAGAAGCCTGGTGAAAAAGCAGTTGCAACTATCACTTTATTATCAGGTCTTGGAATTATTTGTGTGTTTCAATTATCCATGTTGTCTACATCCCCTATTATCCCAGATAAGGATTATATTACTTTATTGACATCGCCTGTTAGCAAGTGTATTGCTACTTGTTCAATGCAATGGGCTGTGGCAATTCACGACTATTTTAAAGACAAACACAGCATGAATTATCTCAAACCAACTCTCAGTTATTCAAGGGTTAATGATCCAATGTGTGAGTTTTACAAGCACTTTGCTTCTTCCCTGTCTCCCTCCTGTTCTCTGGCTTTAGGTCATTTGGTTGCTTATTAGCATCTCCACCAGAGGATATTTAAGTTAAATTAAAGTCAAACTAATCTTTCTCACTATGGTGGTGGCTTTCGATGTATTCTGAAATAAGAGAAGGCGGTCCAAAAAGATAAAATTTTTTCTGTTCTTTTTACATTTAAATTTCCAATCCTACTCCTTTCCTCCATTAACACAGAGAAATTAAGAGTTTACTTTAGCTCTCTTACAGAAATTGGGTATGTAAGCCTTGTCATTTTCAAAATTCTCTCCTTGAGCTGCTAGGGAAATTGGACAAATACTCTTCAGTTCTTTGAAACAGTGTATGATACAAAATTCACTGATGAGACCAAAGGGTTTAGGAAACCGGCTCAAAATTGTCCAATAACATGTCCAAGCAATTTAGCCTGGTGTGAAAGGCAGGAATTAGCACCTTGAATGGATAAATTCTTTCGTCTTCTCTCCCTCTCTCTACACCCCTCCATCTAGGTGCTAATGAACACTGAAATGGCCAAAAGGTAGCCAGTCACAGGCAAGAGAGAAAAAGGTGGTGATTAGCCTCCAAACAAACAAGAGAGGTAACAAAAAGTGCTTTTCCTTTCTCTTTCTCCAGATTCCAAGTAACCTCTCTTCCTCTCAGTCTAAAAGCTTACTAAGAACTCTGCCTGGCTCACTATGTTGCCAGGAGGCTGGCATCACCACAGAGCAGGGACAGCAACCTGCCACTGTCCCCTCTCGGTCTTTACAGGCTAAAGGCCAATGCCCACCCCGTTCCGAGGGAGACCTGAGCACCTGCGCTTGCCTAAGTGTGTAGAATGTGGTGTAGCATCTTATTCAGGCAGAACCCTGTATCATGTTATAGGAAGATATAAATTAGCAAGGATTTCACTGGCAGGCAGAAGGAATCCATTTTCTCACAGGGGGTTCTTGGATGAAAATCTCTCCATCCATTTTTGAATGCTTTTTCCTCTTTCTATGAATTATTCTAGAAAGAGACATCGGAGTTTTGCTGGCTCTGAAGAATCCAGAACAAGGTAGAGTTTTACAACATGGAAAAGTATTCACAACTTCTGTCAAAGGACTTCTGGGATAAATGGCAGAAATCTACCCTGGCTAATTTCTAAGGATGTATATTGTGTAAGAAAAAGGGTCTTTTGGAATGGAGTCCTTGTTATGTGGGAGTGTTTTATTCAGGTCCAGAGAAACCGGAAAGTCATGTAACCAGTAATATTTTCAACTTGTTCCAAGTCTATATCTTAATCAGTGGCATTCTCAGCTACTTTGAATTTTTGCACTTTTAAAAGTTCTTGATTGTGTCATATTCTAATAGATAGATTCAAGACTTTCTACTTAAGCCAGAAATTCTATCATTACTTTCAAAAAAAAATTAGAAATATATCAGAGAAATAAAACTGTCACTTCAAGACCTATAATTAATTTTGTATTAACTTTGGTTCACAACTGTCTGGGAGAAAAATATATTTCTTTAAGATGATAAACTATATTTTTAAGACTCTAAGGATGACCCCTTAGGTGTGTGTGTGTGTAAGATTCTTCCTCTTCCCATCGATAACGTACCTGTTTTGCCTCATTTTGTTAATCTATAAAATGGGGTAATAATTGCTGACATATCTGAGAAGTCTTTGGCCAAGAGTGTAAATATTATAATACTGAAGCTTTCCTATCTCAGGGGTAACTTGAGAGTGAATAATAATCAAAGCATCCAGCCCAGTGTAAGAAAAATAATATTGTATGGACTTCACGCTGCATGATTTTATTAAACTTAGGCTTCATGTCTTCATGGCAAGTGGATCCCCAAAGCCCAGGCAGCAGAAATGTTGGTGCTTCCTCTGAAAATAAAGTTAACAATATCTAAGAAACATGTGATGTAATCCATTGTCATTATTTTTGCAGAAGATCTTAGTTGTAGTGTGTTTGAGAGAAAAAGTTCATTTTCTTTCAGATGTGCTATCCATCTTCCTTGGGCCCAGAAATTACATCCTAAATAATTAAAATAACAGCGCACCTGCACTGAGCTATCTTAATAGTGAGAATATGGGCTGTCCATGGCAGGGACGGATAGCAGCCAGGGACAGAATTAACCTTTCTTTCACACAGAAGACTGCTGAGTTCAGAATCATTTTCTTTATGACTTTTCCTAAGGATCCTAGAGGAAAAAAGCCCACAACACCCTATCCCAAAATAGTCATCTGGGCACTATGTGCGATAAGATAAGGTGGTGATAAACCAGCCTGACCTCTGCATTAACTCCTGGTGGTTAAAATTCTGTTCTTATAACAGGAATTCTAATTTACTCTTCACATCACAGATGCAAAGGCGTCAGATATTAACCGAGTGAGGATTACCCTGATGCCCTGCTTTGCAGGCTTCCTTTGAAGACTCCAGGGGATATAAAGGCATTTAGCTGTTTCCTTTTCTTTCCCTCTAGAGGCATCTGGCTAAGTCAGGTGGAACACATTCCCCAAGCTCCCATTTATTACACGCTCTCTTCCTGCACTGGCTTCCCCCACTTCCCACCACTCTATCTTTCTTGGCCTCCCCCAAACATCTTTATCCAGAACCAAGGATTATGTTTGTTTCTGGAATTTCCATCAGGATAAAGAGAAGGAACAGACTCATGTCAGGGACACTCCCTGAAAACCAGAATGTCTATGATTGCACAAACATACACCCGTGCGTAGCAGCCCGTGACCCCCTCTCACCACACTCTCCTGCTTTCTACATCCAATGCTGATAAAGCCTTCTTTGGCTCAAGGAGTGTAATTTATTTAGCCATCCCCCAGATATAAATCACATTTACCTCTCTCCAGAAGACAGGCACCTTGCTTTTCAAGGCTGTCATAAAGAGGGAAATAGAGCTTGGCTCAAAAGGGGCATAATACTTGCTATTCTTATAAGTTCAGATTGTCAACATAACTCTCCAGTGGACGCACAAAGCAGAACCCCAGGCGAGTCTGTGAAAGTTCTCTTCAGAATGTTGTTTTTGTTTTGCTTATGTAGATTCTCTGCCAACTGATGGAAATGACATAAGGAGCATATTTTCTCTGTGCGTTGTGGGGGACAATGAGACCCAGTGAGGCAAGATCAGATGGTTGAGGGTCAAGTGCTTCCAGCTTAGACCTTTCCTGGTACACATCTGTAGGCTCTCTGTTCACTGCTGCAATTTGAATTCTAATCAGCATCCTACCCCCATCCCCCGCACCTGTAGGCTTTCTGCCTCTGTCTGCATCTGTAACCTATGGTGACCAGGAGCAGAGAGGAAGGGGAGACAGTCTGATCTCTGAAAAGCCCAGTGGCAGGCCCTCTTCCTGCAAAGAGAAGCAGCAGGAGCACGATGAGAGCCTAGGTGGCCATTGGGAAATAGGATGTTTTTCTCTTCTTTCCTCACAGGTTTTTCTTCCTATTCATCCATTCTAGAGAGCATGGAGAAGTTCTAGGTACCAATACCCAGCTCTCACCATGAAAAATTACACACATTTTTCTCCACTGGAAACATGATTTATTTGAATTGTTTTCCCCTCTGTAATGATCTTTTCAGGAAAAAAAAAAAATACATGAGGTTAAAAAAGATCAAAAAGGACAAGAAGATGAATGCAATGAAAAGGACCCCAGACACAGAAACAGCTACTCTTGTCAATTTTGTTATCCTTCCAGAAATAGTCTTTGTGTGTGTGTGTATTTATATCCAAGATATTATGTGTGTGTCTAAATTCACAGGTCTTTACTTGGATCAGGAAACGTGTGGTTGAAGGAATGGGGAACCAGGAGTCTAGACCCTTATTGGGTTTTTACGTAGGAAAGCCTGCTGGCACTGGCTACAGGCGCTACCCTGGGCCTGCACCCTTCTAGGGAAAGTCCTGCTTTCATTGTTCTTGTTTTACAAAAAAGACCAAAACTGTATATGTGTTTGTGTGTATTTGTGTGTGTGTATAAACTTTGTTTTAGTAACAAAAATGAAAGCCTGCACTTACACTACTCAGTTTGCTTTTGAAAAACAGTTTATTTATTTTATTATTGGCAACCCACTCCAGTATTCTTGCCCGGAGAATTCCATGGACAGAGGAGCCTGGCGGGCTATAGTCCATGGCATGACAAAGAATCGGAAGTGACTGAGCGACTAACACAAACATTATTTATGTACTTTTGGCTGTGCTGGGTCTTCTTTGCTGCATTCAGGCTTTCTCTAGTTGCAGGGGATGGAGGCTACTCTGTAGGTGTGATACATGGGCTCAGTAGTTGTGCCTCACAGACTGCATTGCCCCTCAGCATATGGGATCTTCCTGGACCAGGGATTGAACCCTGTCCCTTGGCATCAACCATTTGACTACCAGGGAAATCCGCATTTTGCTTTTTTCCCCCTACATAACAAAAGAACTTCAAGTTCATTTGGTATCAGTGTATAAAGAAATACCACATAAAATGGATATTATAATGATGGTTTCTCAAATGGCAAGAATAGGAAGAAGGGAAGGAAAGGAGGAAAGTGGGGAAGGAGGAAAGAAGGGAGGGAGGGAAGAAAACAGAAAATAAGCACCCCAGCTATTTCAGGTTGCTATTCGTCAACGTGTCTTTCCTTGGGAAGCTGCATCTATCATTTCTCTCTTGCAGACAAGGAGGGCAGGGATGGTGGGTGCACCTTTGGTTGTTATGGTGAGATCTAAATTTATACTTTCCAAACTTAGTTTCATCTGCTACTTTCTGTAATAAGGACATGTGAGGTCCAGGGTGTCCTTGAGCACCCTTTCAAAGAAGAAATGGGACCTCTTCTCCCCACTTGCCTAGGCAAGAAGGGCACATGGTAGGGGTGCCTTGGGGCTGGCCCTGATGGCCCTTGAGGACCTGTGTCCTGGCCTCTCTCTGGGCTGGCAGGAGGAGGAAAGTGAAAGTGAAGCCGCTCAGTTGTGTCGACTCTTTGCAACCCCATGGACTGTAGCCTACCAGGCCCCTCTGTCCATGGGATTTTCCAGGCAATAGTCCTGGAGTGGATTGCCATTTCCTTCTCCAGGGGATCTTCCCAACCCAGGGATAGAACCCGGGTCTCCTGCATTGTAGACAGATGCGTTACTGTCTGAGCAAGCAGGAGGTGCAAATTGCTTCCCTTCCACCTTCCATCACGGAAGAGTTTCTGTCCATTTTTCCTTCCTGTCAAGCAAAGTCCAATGGGAAACAAGAGTCCGCTGGACTGAGAGTGTAACTTATTCTGCTTTCCTGCCTGTGAGTGTTAGGCATGGTCACAGGGAACTTGAGAAGAGAGTATAGTGCATCTTTGTGCTGAAGATGCTCACGGAGCAGGAAGAGGTGGAACCCAGGCCCACTGGGCCCAGCTCTCTGCTTGCATCCCAACTGTAAAATGCAGCTTTCACAGGAAGATCCACACAGATACCTGGAGCCAGAACTGAGCATTTCAGAGTCCCAGACAATTCATCAAGGACCCTTTATTTTGTCTGAGACATGCCAAGGAGGTTCTCTGTCTGGAGGTCATGGGCACGGAAGCCCTATTGCACCGCCATGAGCATTTTCCCTGGTGTTGAGTCTCCTTTGACCCAACAGTGTGAAGCCAACCATCAGCCATCAAAACTGATGGGCAGGTGGCTGAGGGCAGAGGCTGAGTACAGGACTAGGGGCAGAGATGGGACTGGAGCCCCGTCTCTCACCATCCACTAGTTTGGACAGGTTTTACCTCCGTGCCTCAGGAGACTCGTCTACAAAATTCTGGATAGTCTTACAGTCTTGCCGTGAGGATTATATTAGGTGATATGGAGAGAGCTTTCTAGCGCTTAATAAATAATTATCAGGTAATCTCTGTTCCAGTGAGGAGGGTAACTTTAAATTATTATTGTTTGACTGAGATAAATATTCTAAACACAGTTGTTGTTCAGTCTCTAAGTTGTGTCCGACTCTTTGTGACCCCATGGACTGCAGCATGCCAGGCTCCTCTGTCCTCCGCTGTCTCCTGGAGCTTGCTCATACTCATGTCCCTTGAGTCAGTGATGCTATCTAACTATCTCATCCTCTGCCACTCCTTCTCCTTTTTCCTTCAATCTTTCCCAGCATCAGGGTCTTTTCCAATGAGTCAACTCTTCACATCAGTTGGCAAAAGTATTGGAGCTTTAGCATCAGTCCTTCCAGTGAATATTCAGGGTTGTTTTCCTTTAGGACTGATTGGTTTGATCTCCTAGTTACTACCTTTAATTATTTCTGAGCCTCTGTTCTTGTTTTGAGACCATGGTGGTGCATTCCTGACTCAACTCATGGGGCCACATGGGCCTGGTTCAGCAGGCCTGGGTGGAGTAGAGCATAGTGGTCAGATACAGACAGGGATGGTGTAGACCCCTCCCTGTACCGCCAGCTGTGGCCCCAAGGGCAATTTACTATTCCCCTCTGCCTCAATCTCCTCATCTCTTACTAGGGAACAGCAACAATTTCTGCTTTACAGAGTTGTGTTTAATTCAGTGAGTGAGTGAGTGAAGTCGTTCAATCGTGTCTGACCCTTTGTGACCCCATGGACTGTAGCCTACCAGGCTCCTCTGTCCATGGGATTTTCCAGGCAAGGGTACTAGAATGGGTTGCCAGTTCCTTCTCCAGGGAGTCTTCCCAACCCAGGGATCGAACCTGGGTCTCCTGCATTGCGGGCAGATGCTTTACCATCTGAGCCATATGAAAACTATTGGCATATAGTGTGTGTTCAGCAAATTGATAGGGATTATGCAGCCATTGTTCTCAGGTGGCACTAGTGGTAAAGAAACCTCCTGCCTATGGCAGGAGACAAAAGAGACTTGGGTTCAATGGCTGGGTTGGGAAGATCCTCTGGAGGAGGGCATGGCAACCCACTCCAATATTCTTGCCTGGAGAATGCCATGGACAGAGGAGCCTGGAGGGCTATAGTCCATAGGGTCACACAGAGTTGGACATGACTGAAGTGACTTAGCACACACACATGCAGCTATTGACTTAGCCATTGACTCACAGAATTTCAGAACTTGAAGGATATATAGAGATTATCTAGTAAGGGCCACCCCCTGCCATTGGACCCCTCCTTCATTCTGTAGATGGGAAATTAGGTCACAGAAAAACTAAGAGTTTTAACAAATGTTATGTGTCCAAGAAACTGCAGAATCAGGACTGGAATTCTTTCACTCCCTGCAGTTTTCTTGCTGCAGGCTGAGAGTAGATGCTCTATTCTGTTTAGGTAATCATTGCTCCAAATTTGCTTGAAACCTTGGGCAACCAATAGATTGCATGAAAAGTTATAATACTCAAGGCCAGGCATTGAATTCTGTTATACATCCCAAGGTTTTAGCTGATCTTTTTTTTTTTAATCCATTTTTTGGAAAATATTGCAAGCTTCTATTAGCCTCTCCCTCTCTCTATCCCCTTTCTTGCCTCAGAAAACTAATATGCCCTCCCTCCCTACTGCCCTTATTTTTTTTAACTACAGTCTGTAGTGAAAACCCTCTTCTCTCAAATGAAATGAAGCAGCTGGCACCTTTAGGGCTCTCATATTATCATTATTATCATTTAACATTTATAAGTGCTCACAGTATGCTAGACACTATAACATACAGTAGTAAGGAACTTGCCGTCTAAATTAGACACAGATAGATCCACATAAAAGAGAAAAATAGAGGCAGGGGGTGAGTGGGAAGTGGAGGAGGCAAGGGAAAAACTCAGGGTCACTGCCACAACACTTCAAACTCTTGCTGAGCCAATGGCTGTGGAAGACTTAGGGAGACATATCCAATTTTTAGCAAAGTGATATAAAATTGCCCCTAAAGGGATTGTGCGAAATACCAGGGATTTTTTTCATTTCTTCCAGAGAATTTCAGGAAAGCACCTTCTCGTGAACAGAATTGCTCTAAATCTGCTCTCTGCTGCCTCTTTCCATCAGCTTTCCCCAGGCCCCTGGTGGCCTCCTCCCCGTGCACTTTCGGTTTGAACTCAGAGAGCAGCAGGGAGGCAAGGGAATCAAGCGTGGGGCAGCCGGCATGTCTAATTCCATGACAGACATGTGGTGAATCTAGAGGCCACCGCTGGAAGCGTCTTTGATCTCTGGAGCCCTCCATGCATCCTCTCTCCCCTCCACGGGGTCAGTGCCCAGTGGTTCCCCCCAGCAGCCCGGAGCCCCCTCCCCCATAGGTAAGCCTCCCTTTTTGTAAGTCCAGTTTTGCTCCCAAATAACATTTGTTCTTGCAACTCATTCTTGGTCTCAAAAACTGTCACTCTTTCCTCTGTTAATAATTTTTGCTGTATATGTTTACCCCCTACAACTTGAGAATGGGAGGTGGCACTGTTCATAGCTACAGGGAAGTATTTAAGCACTAGGTTGAATAGATCCATCATAATTGGAGCAGAAGCAGTAATTGAACAGTTAAATGAACTAAGGCCAAAAAAGAAATAATTTAAATGCCAATGCCTCTAATAACCTCTACTTCCTGAAGATTGTCCATGGGCTGCCCCGAGGGACCCTCCCAACAGAGAAGAGAAGGCCAATCAGTGTTCCAGAGTTCTCGTACCCTCAGCTTTGAGGAGGGGGTCACTTGGCTTTCTCTGTGTGCACACAGTCTGTGCTCAGTCATGTCCAACTCTCTGCAGCCGCATGGACTGTAGCCTGCTAGGCTCCTCTGTCGATGGGGTTTCCCAGGCAAGAACACTTCTTCAAGGGATCTTCCCAACCCAGGGATCGAACCCATGTCTCCTGCATTGGCAGGTAGATTCTTTACCACTGTGCCACCTGAGAAGCCCTTCCTCTCTTTTGCAAACAGGAAATAAAAACCAGAGTCCCCTCTGATAGGAGCTAAGTCATGAAAACAGCAAAAATGTATTCCTATCCTTCATGGAACTCAATTCAAACCCAGGATCTTTTCCACATGAAAAAACAAGCTGTAGTCTTTTCCCAGGGCTAAGTAAGTATCAAAACTGACAAAGGGTGCAGGAGGTTAGAGGCCAGAATGAAGGGCATGCTGCTGGGGCACCTGCACCTTGCATTTCTGGGCAACAGGGAAGTGGGGAAAACACCAAAATTTAGGCAATGGGAAATGCTCACCTCATCTTACTTCTTCCTCTCTTTCTTTGGCTAGGTACACATCCTTCCAATTCTCTCATTTTTTCCCCCTCATTCTAGGACCTAAAGTGGTTTAATACTGGAACATTTATTGGACTTCTTAAAAATTGAACCCTAAATTTATAAGTCCTTGGAAACCAGGTGTGGGCTGCTGCATGAGCTCTGTCTGCTGAGAAAGAGGCACCAAAGTGGGACTGGATGGGAAAAGGTAGGGGGAAGAAAGCAGGAGCAGGTGGGAGGAGGTTTCGGAGAACAGTGCAGATCTGACCCCAGCGGGAGGAGAGGGGGAAGGAAGGAGGAGCCGGGGAGAGAAGGCCCCAACTGAGCAGAGCTTTAAAGAAGTTCAGCAGGGTTACTGTGGAGTCTTCCTGCCAAGTTGCCCAAGGGAGGAGTTGTGCCTTTTGCAGGAAAGGGCCTGTCTTTGGAACCCTGCTGCTCAGTTGCTGACTAGTCACAGCCAGTAAAAGGTGTGTAGACTCACTGGTGGATCTAGAAGGGGGCAGCTCGGGTTATCCGTCAGTTATGCTCCCCGCAAAAGGAGTTCTGAACTGCACTATTTGGACACAACTGCCTTATTTACTTCATTCCAGAGAGACAATTAAAAGAGAATAGAGCAAATAAGGTTTTGGCCTATAAACCAGGCATAGCATTTAACATTCTCTGGTAACTCAGATAGTAAAAGAATCTGCCTGCAATGCAGAAGACCTGGGTTCGATTCCTGGAGAAGGGATGGCTACCCATTCCAGAATTCTTGCCTGGAGAATCCCATGGACAGAAGAGCCTGGTGGGCTGCAGTCTGTGGGGCTGCAGTCCGTGGAGCTACAGTCCATGGGGCTGCAAAGAGTCGGACATGGCTGAGGAACTAACATTTTCTTTTTTTTTTTTTTCATTATAATATCTTCCACTTATGCATGTGCCAGGAACTAAATATAGTTACCATTGTAAACATCACATAGACCCTACAAGGTCACTATTATAAACCTATTTCACAGGCGGAAAACTGAGTCTTAGAAAAATTGTGGTTATGCAGTAACTGTTGGCAGAGTCAGGATTCCACCCTAATGTCTAATTCCAGAGCCACTTTCTACATTACCTCTGAAGTCACTTCTCAACTGGAGCAATTTATAAGATACTTAACTTCTGCTAAATATTAAAATGCTGTCGTTGTCATCTCATAATGCACGACTAGAGGAGAAACCTCTGGTAAAATCACATAAGGCTTTGCAATCACCCCATAAATTTGCCTGGGAGCAGACACCCCCGCACCCTCACCAGGTCCCTCTATTTTATAGAGATAAAGGTAAAATATTCCTTTAAATAAATGAAGTGCATTAGCAGTACAGTGGCTCCAGTGGCATGTCCTTGTCTGCATGGAGACAATTTCTCAGAAGTGCACATGCTCTATAGTAATTGATATTTTCCAACCATGACCTGGCAGCAAAGCCTCAGCTCACAGACACTTGCTGAGCTAAGAAACAAAAGCAGCCAAAAAACTCCTGCAGAGATTCCCAAAGCTTGTACTAATAAACGCCATCAGGTGCACCTACATGGCTATGAGACACATTAAGCACTGATTCTCACAGAAGAGTTAAAGTCCAGTTTGATGCTGCTCAAATTTCACTTTTAAAAAAGGTATTAAAACAACAAGGCTCTAAAAACCTAGTTGACTTAATTACGAAGAAGAAAGTACAACCAAATCTGAATCCTAACATGTAGAAGTCTGTCAGAGCTGATGGAAAATGTGGCTCTGATGCTATGAGGTTTTTCTCTTAAAAAGCCTAAAAGGACGCTGTCAAGTTTGACAGGCCTAAAATGCAACACCCACACACACCCCTGCATGCAAATATTACATTTTCTGTTTTAAAAATGGCCTCCCAATGGATATTTAACTCTCAGCCTTCAGAAATGATCTCAAGTGAAAAATAAATAAGTAAAAAATAGAAAGCTTTTCAGCTTTGATTCCCTGCTAGTTTGTAAGAATAGATTGGGTGAGAAGAGTGGCACCCATGATCACTATAAGCCCAAGTAGTTTGGTTGGTTTTATCCACAGCCAACTAAGGACAGGGATTTTTAATACCATTACCACCCTCATTTTAGAGGGCTCCTAGTTTTTCACTGTCAGGAAGCATTCTCGGAAAAATAATTAATTTATACAACCGGCATATCTTCGACTTGTGACCCTCTAGCTGTGTGTGCTTAGTCGCTCAGTCGTGTCTGACTCTTTGCAAGCCCATGGACTATAGCCCACCACATTCCTCTGTCCATGGGATTCTCCAGGCAAGAATACTGGAGTGGGTTGCCATTTCTTTCTCCAGGGGATCTTCCCGACCCAGGGATCGAAGCCGGGTCTCCTGCATTGCAAACAGATTCTTTATCATATGAGCTACAGGGAAGTTCCTATCCTTTCAGAAAACCATTTCATTTCTTTACATAGCAATTGTAATGGGTAAATAGGCCCATTCCCAAAGGCTACCAAAAATGTCCTAGCACAAGACTGTCCCATTCACACTCCAACACAGTAAAGGACAAAACATCAGAAATGAATGTCCTACATGAAATAGCTAGTATTTTAGGCAGTAATTTCCCTCACATCTAGGGCAAAAGAGAAAGCACCCAGTTCATATCAAAAAGCTTCTATGTCATGCGGTTTAAATAAAAGAACTGAGGCATTAGCATCCCTATTTGTTGATTCCACCTTGTGTAAATATGATCAATTGATCTACACAGAGCATTGCTCTGATGGTGCAACAGTCACTCAGCACACATGTACTAACCCCCCAGCTGACACATGACAGTGAAGGGAAGGGGCACTGTGGTAGTGGGAGTCGTTTACTTGCTCATGAGTGGCAGGGTTTATCCAATGTTTATAGAATAAATTTCAAACTTGAGCTCAGAACTGTTTCCCCATAATCTGGCCAACCTACCTTTGTAGTCTTTCTCTTGCTGCTGGCCTCCCAAACTTCTCCTGTCCAATATGGTAGCCACAATTTATACATGGCTATTATGCAACTGAAATGTGTTGGCTCCTGTAACACCTGCTGTAAGTGTGATCTACATACCAGATTTTGAAGACTTCATATACAATAAAAGGTTGTAAAATTTCTCATCTCACTATTTTAAAATTGGTTACATATTAAAATGAGGATGGTTTGAATATAGTAGTTACTGAAAATAAATTATACATTCATTTCAAAAGTTTCTTTTTTGATATAGAAAATGTTAAATTACATATGTGGCTTTTGATTGAATTTCTGTTAGGTAGTGTTGTTAGACTTTGCACTGTGGCGACAAGCATGCCTTGTGCAGACCTTTTTTCAGTAAGAGGAACCAGAGCACCAGGAAATGTCTGATTCTGGAACTGAGGGCAGGAAATATACAGGATGAGACTGGAGGATCTTGTAGGGTCAGGAAGTAAGAAAGTGCCCCAATGACGAACACCTCAGAATAATAAGAGCATGTGAAAGGAACACAGAAATCAATCAAAGGAGCTACCAAAAACCAAAGTTGGAACAATTTGAGCAACAAAATAAATAAAATCATATTGAATTATAACCAAAATATAAAAATAAATACCCGTGAGTTCAGAGGGATAGAAATGAATGACTGAACAAATAAATAAATGGGTCAGAATAGACAAATTTCCTGTGCAACAGAGTTCCAGATAGTTTATATAGATACTGAGCCTTCAAGAATATGGAATACAAATATCCATTTCTTAAATACAGACCGCACATTATAACTTCTTTCAAAAAGAGTATAGCATGGAAGATGAGATAAAAGGGTAACTTCCCAGGTGGCTTCCCTAGCAGCTCAGCTGGTAAAGAATCTGTCAGCAATGCCAGGAGACCCTGGTTTGATTTGTGGGTCACGAAGATCCCCTAGAAAAGGGATAGGCTACCCACTCCAGTATTCTTGGGCTTCCCTTTGGGCTCAACTGGTAAAAATCTGCCTGCAATGCAGAAGACCTGGGTTCAGTCCCTGGGTTGGGAAGATCCTCTGGAGAAGGAAATGGCTACCTACTCCAGTATTCTGGCCTGGAGAATTCCATGGATTGTATAGTCCATGGGTTGCAAAGAGTCGGACACTATTGAGCAACTTGCACTCATTTTTTCCAGGTGGCGCAACTGGTAAAGAACCTGCTGCCATTGCAGGAAACAGAAGAGACCCAGATTTGATCCCTGGGTCAGGGAGATCCCCGGGAGGAGGGCATGGCAACCCACTCCAGTGTTCTTGTGTGGAGAATCCCATGGACAGAAGAGCCTGGCGGGCTACAGTCCATGGTGTAGCAAAGAGTAGGGCACAACTGAAGCAAATTAGCACACACATGTGCATCACTGAAGAAACCTCACAAATACCACCTCGGCCAGGTGATCAAAGCTAATCCCCACATTAACAAGGCTGACAGCCTGTCAAGATGTGATGTGGTAAGAACAGCATTAGATGTTTGTGGTCTTCCCTTCTCCAATATTATCATAAAAAATTAAATAAACTCAAATTGAGGGATAGTCTATAAAATGTCTAACCAGTATGCCTCAAAACTGTCAGGGTCATCCAAAGCAAAGAAAGTCTGGAAGACTATGATCATCAGGAGGAGCTGAAGGAAATGTGACAACTAAACGTGACATGGTGCCCTGGGTGGGCTTTTGGAATAAAACAGGGACATCAAGGAAAACTAAGAAAGTTTGAAGAAAATATGTACTTTTATTAATAATAATGTATCAACATTAGTTCACTAATTGTTAGAAAAATACCATCCAAATGTAAAGCTATTAATAACAAGGGACTTTGGATGTGAGGGATATGAGAACTCTCTATTCTCTCTGCAACTTTTATTTAAATATAAAATTATTCTAAAACTAAAAGTTTATTTAAAATAAGATGCATGGTTTATGGATGCCTTCTAAGGCTTTGAGGAAGCTGGAAAAATTGAATTTTCAGTGGCATATGGAACAGTTAAATCTTTCAAACTCTCCTCCTGCCCACCACTGCTTTTTGTCTTAGAAAAGATGGTTCCCTAACAATCACATTTCTTTTTACAATTATGAGTTGATCTATATCTAATCCTATACCTACCATCAGGGAGAATTAAAAGTCCATCATCATCATGGTCTGCTTTCCTTAGTTACACTTTCCTCCTCCTCAGTCCCACACCGTGCAAACTTATTCTGTTAAACCTTATCCTTAAGATTCCCAGAACAGAACTTATGCTTCCTCTTTTTTGATAAACAAATATTAATAATATTTAAAATACCCAGGGAAAATAACCCAAAATCCACACACAGGGCATTTCTATTGGCTTCTGGAATGAAAGGATAATCCAGAACTCAAATGTTCGAAAAACATCAGTAAGGTTTTCTGTAACAACATGCCCATTTACCACATTCTTCAAGAAAGACCCAAGTAAAATTTTACAAACTAAAGTTAAAACAAAAGTGAACAAAAGCATTTAATAATTGAGAAAACCAGTTAGAGATGTACCTTATGGAATATTTAAAAATATTATATAAAGAAAATGTAATTGGTTGAGTACTTGGGGATAAGTAGACCCAGAGACCATCATTAAAACTAGTTATGCCTCTAATTTTTACCTGCAGCCAGTTAAGCCAAGGGTTACCTCTGAAATGTCAAACAGCCAATGTGAAGGAATTTATTGCAAGAGATATAATTCCCAGTTCTGGCTGGTAAAACAAACTTTACAGAGGACTTCTGGAGTTTTATAATGATGGAATACAACCTGAGGCAGTGTAAATTCATAATCTCGTAGGACAAACAGCTTTTAAAAATTCAATCTAGTATCCAGTTCACCCTTGAAATGAGTGGAATTTTCTGTAGAAGTCACATGACATATTCATTGTACAGTATGAACCCTCCTGTTAACATGATCTCAGGCCTACCTACCCCTTTGCTCTAATTTTGCAGTGTCAGTTTTAATATCACTGAACACATAAATTCTTGTAAGATTTGTGCTTTAACTGAGGTATGCTTTAGATAATAGCCACCTAGTAGAAATCTGTTATGGTCTAGCAGTGTCTACAGTACTGTCGCTTTGATATTATACAAAAGGGACGTGCCTGTAATAGTCAAATTGTCATTGTCACTAAACAAATTTCTTTAAATAAAGGCCTATAAAAATCCAATTCAATTGTGCATGGAGCACCATTAAGCTGAAATGCTGCAATAGTAAAAGTCAAGATTAACTTAACCTTTTAAAATGATTCTATTACAGGCTAAGCCACACTGGCATGGGGAGGACTTTGAGTTAGTTCTGTGTCCTGAAAAGATTAGAAGATGACAAATGTAGTGTATCTTGAAAGCCCGTGGGGGTCCTGGAATCTGGTTACCATTTCCCCCTCCCTGGAGCTGATTGCTCCAGCCACAGAGGCCCCAGGACACAGCACAGCTCTGCAACCTACAGTTTCGGTGGCCTGGGCAGCTACATTACCTCCCCCTGCTCCCAAGGCTTTTGAAGTGGCGACAGGAAACAGCAGCTCTGTTGGCCCCACTCCCTCCAAGGCAGTTTTCTTGGTCTCAAAGTGTGTTAAACACTACCAGATCCAAAAGGGATCAGGTTTATGGTGATATAATATCACCTTAGATTTTGGTGACATTGGGAAGGAAAGGAAAAGAGAGAAAAAAACATTCAGGCCCTTTTCATAGCATCACAAGATTATTCATCAGAAGAGAGTCTTGGTCACCGAGTTCAAATTCCCATCTATTTTCTCCTATTCTCCTTTGTCTCCAATCAGAGAATTCAAATGGGAGAGAAGGCCACCACCACCTGGAGAAACATATGTCTTGTTATGGGATAGATAGTTCTAACTGCTGGAAATATCTGCCTTCTGTGGAGCCAAATTCTGCCTTCCAATGACTTACATCAATTGTATCTATTGAGTCACACGTGCTGCATGCTTAGTCGCTAAGTCGTGTCTGACTCTTTGTGATCCCATGGGCGGTAGCCCACCAGGCTGCTTTGTCCATGGGATGTCCCAGGCAAGAGCGCTGGAGTGAGCTGCACTTCTCCATGGGACCTTCCCAACCCAGGGCTTGAACACAGATCTCCTGCGTCTCCTACATTAGCAGATGGAATTTTTACTATTGAGCCACCTGGGAAGCCTATTGGGTCATTGGAACCAATAGAAAATATGTCTCCATGTTCAACTGCCACACAGCTTTTCAAATATTTAAAGACAGTCATGATGATAATAATAACAAAAGCTCTTATCATTTCCTGAGTGACAGTACTGTACCAGATATTTTACGTCTGTAAGTGGATGGAGAGAATGTCCTTCAGCCGAACCACTCAAGAGACGAGCAATAGATGTGTTTGCAAGGGAAACTTGATAGCACTTGAGATGGGGAGCCAATGATGAGATTCTGAGATCCCAAAGGCCACACTCTGGACAGAAATATGTTTGCTATGGAGAGTGGGTTGGCTACATGAGTGGATCTCTATTTCAAGGAGTCCAAGTTTGATTTTTTCAAGAATAGGAACTGGGAGAGGATGGCTTATTCTCATAGAAGAAGGGAAAGGAATGTGAAGACCCCAGTGTCCTGATTGTTGTTCTTTGCTCAGTCGTATCTGACTCTTTGCGACCCATGGACTGCAGTACACCAGGCTTCCCTGTCTTTCACTATCTCCCAGACTTTGCTCAAACTCATGTCCATTGATAGATGATGCCATCCAACCATTTCATCCTCCATCACCCTCTTCTCCTCCTGCCCTCAATCTTTCCCAGCATCAGGATCTTTTCCAATGAGCCAGCTCTTCACAGCGAGTGACCAAAGTATTAGAGGTTTAGCTTCAGCATCAGTCCTTCCAATGAATACTCAGGGTTGATTTCCTTTAGGATTGACTGGAGTCAGTGATCCTGGAATCAAAGTGTCTGGAGGGATAGAGAAAAGCGAGCCTACCCGGGGGAAGAGTTACCTACCCCACTACATTCCCACTCATCCCTCTTTGGGCACAGTGGTAAAGTCTTTGCAGAGAACATCAGTGTAGGGAGGAGGCTTACAACATTGTTCTCTGGGAGGTGTGCAGTGTGAATTTCTTCATTCATCTTTGTTGTTGTTGTTTAGCCACTCAGTCGTGTCCAACTCTTTTGTGACCCCCATGGACTGTAGCCTGCCAGTATCCTCTGTCCAAGGGATTTCCCAGGAAAGAATACTGGAGTGGGTTGCCATTTCTTCCTCCAGGGATCTTCCCCACCCAGGGACTGCAGGCAGATTCTTTACCAAGGAAAACCCAGTCCTCATTCATCTATTGGATCAAAACTCCAGTGAAATCTTCTTAACTCCCCAATGCTTCCATGTGAGTAGATTTAGTGAGGAATTCAAAGAGAAGCTCATGAGATCTGCCTTCAGGGGCATTTAGACCAGACCCTGGAGAGCCTCTTGATGAAAGTGAAAGAGGAAAGTGAAAAAGTTGGCTTAAAGCTCAACATTCAGAAAACTAATATCATGGCATCAGGTCCCATCACTTCATGACAAATAGACGGGGAAACAGTGGAAACAGTGGCTGACTTTATTTTGGCGGGGGTGTGGGGGGGCTCTAAAATCACTGCAGATGGTGATTGCAGCCATGAAATTAAAAGACGCTTATTCTTTGGAAGAAAAGTTATGACCAACTTGGACAGCATATTCAAAAGCAGAGACATTACTTTGCCAACAAAGGTTCATCTAGTCAAGGTTATGGTTTTTCCAGTAATCATGTATGCATGTGAGAGTTGGACTATAAAGAAAGCTAAGTGCTGAAGAATTGATGCTTTTGAACTGTGGTGTTGGAGAAGACTCTTGAGAGTCCTTTGGACTGCAAGGAGATCCAACAAGTCCATCCTAAAGGAGATCAGTCCTGGGTGTTCATTGGAACTGATGTTGAAGCTGAAACTCCAATACTTTGGCCACCTGATGCAAAGAGCTGACTCATTGGAAAAGACTCTGATGCTGGGAAAGATTGAGGGCAGGAGGAGAAGGGGATGACAGAGGATGACATGGTTTGATGGCATCACTGACTCAATGGACATGGGTTTGGGTGGACTCTGGGAGTTGGTGATGGACAGGGAGGCCTGGCGTGCTGCGGTTCATGGGGTCAGAAAGAGTCGGACACGACTAAGTGACTGAACTGAACTGAACTGGAGAGACTGACATGGGAGCCAGAAGAAAGGGTAACCCAATCACTATATTATTCAAGAGATGATATTGCTACTTTTTCTATGAGGATCCTGGGAGTCAGAAAACTTGAGTGACTTTCCCAGAGTGGGACTGAGTCTACTCGATGCTTTTCACTATACACCACCTCATCACATGTCCCCATTGGTTTAGCTTTTCTAAGGTTCACGTTTCCAGTGACGTTTTCCTTAGCCTTTTCCCATGACATACTTTTCAGATCTCTTCTCTACGTACTTTCTGGCAAGGAAACTGTTCAGTTTTCCCACTTCCAGTGGCAGTAATGCAGCAATGCATGTTACACATTTATTAATTCAGCCCAAGATCGTGTTCAACATGTTTGGAGATTTTTTTTTTTTTTGCATAAAACAAGTTTTTGCCTTCCTTCCTTATTTATACACAACTGACACTTTATAACATATTTTATTTTTCTGACTACTTAAGTAGTGCACATTTGGAAATTCCCTGGCAGTTCAGTGGTTTAGAACTCCATGCTTTCACTGCTAAAGGTGAGGGTTCAGTACTTGGTCAGGGAACTAAGACCCCACAAGCCAGGTGGCATGGCCAAAAAATAAAAAAAATACATTAAAAAGTAAACAAAATGAAGTCATGTATAGTTCTTACAGACAGAATTTTGAAATTATTAAAACATTAAGAAAAACTAGGTCCAACAATTATGGATTAATAATTAGTTAATTAATAACAATAATTGTTGATGTTTGGGGACACATTCTTTCAGTCTTTTGAATGCATGTATGTACAATTTTTCTAGTCTGACTCTAAATGCTGGACCTAACATTTACCATGTTTAAGGTGTTTTGATTAGTTAGGCTTCTCACTACAATTTATCAACATAAATTTGGATCCTTATATTTTCATTTATTTTCTTTGCTAACCTGCATCAGAAGCCTATAGCACTGAATCTCTTCATCTCTTTTCCAGAGGTTGCTTCTCCCCCTCTCTCATCATGTGACCACATCGCTTCTCAGCTCTCACCTGAACCAGCTTATACATTTGACATAGGTGATCGCTGTTGCCTTGGTCTCGAATCTCTTGATCATGATTCTTTTTTTTTACTTCATTGGCCACAGCTTCTCACTCTCCTTCCCTCTCTTTCTCATCTTCACAAATGCCTCTGGGTTCAATTTATGATCTCTCCTTTCAATTCCTTCTCCCTAGGTGAGCTCCTCAAGCCACATTTCTTGAAATACCACCTATGCACCCATGAATCCTCCATTTATATCTCTACCACCCTTCTACCCTGAACCCTCCCATAATACTCCTCTGCCTGGTTGACATCTCTTGGATGTTGTAGGACATCTAAAATGCCTTATTGAAATGTAGCTGCCTTGTCACCATAATATTCTCTTGATGTATAGGTCTCATAATCCTACGTAAAAAGAAAATATTTATTTGACCTGGCTTGTTCCATAGGAACCCACCTTAGAAATTTTTCTAGACATCAGACTTCCCATTCAATTCTCAATAGTGTCCACTTGTTTCCTCTTCCTGAAATTAAGCAGTAGCAGCAGACCTGTGTTCAGTTTTATGACACCTGTGTCATTGTCTGTTATTTCTCAGAGCAAATGGTAAGAACACATCTTCAATTTATTTTAGTAATTCAGTATATAAGTCTTCTGAGCTCATTGAAGGTGACGAGCAGATCATCTCTAACTCCTAGCCTGCTAGAACATCAGTTGGCAGGGATTTAAGTGGGGGGATATTGGAGGGTGCAAAAGAGAAGAAAGGGTATTTTCCTTGGCAAATAACACAAGGCAGAAGGAAAGTTCAGTAGCTGTCTTCTGTCATCTGTCCACTTTATTCCATCTTCCCTGTGTTATGAGCCAATGCTGTCCCTGTTTTTCTTGAGCTTTAAAGAGTTTGTTCTTTTTTAAAATATAAATTTATTTATTTTAATTGGAGGCTAATTACTTTACAATATTGTATTGGTTTTGCCATACATAAACATGAATCCACTACGGGTGTACACATGTTCCCCATCCTAAACCCCCCTCCCACCTCCCTCCCTATACCAATCCTCTGGGTCATCCCAGTGCACCAGCCCCGAACATCCTGTATCATGCATCGAACCTAGACATGCGATTCATTTCACATGTATTATACATGTTTCAATGCCATTCTCCCAAATCATCCCACCCTTGCCCTCTCCCACAGAGTCCAAAAGACTGCTCTATACTGTTCTATACTGTTCTGTCTTTTTTGATGTCTCTCATATAGGGTTATCATTACCATCTTTCTGAATTCCATATATATGCATTAGTATACTGTATTAATGTTTTTCTTTCTGGCTTACTTCGCTCTGTATAATAGGCTCCAGTTTCATCTACCTCATTAGAACTGATTCAAATGTATTCTTTTTAATGGCTGAGTAATACTCTATTGTGTATATGTACCACAAGTTTCTTATCCATTCATCTGCTGATGGACATCTAGGTTGCTTCCATGTCCTGGCTATTATAAACAGTGCTGTGATGAACATTGGGGTACACGTGTCTCTTTCAGTTCTGGTTTCCTCAGTGCGTATGCCCAGCAGGGGGATCGCTGGGTCATAAGGCAGTTCTATTTCCAGTTTTTAAAGGAATCTCCACACTGTTCTCCATAGTGGCTGTACTAGTTTGCATTCCCACCAACAGTATAAGAGGGTTCCCTTTTCTCCACACCCTCTCCAGCATTTATTGCTTGCAGACTTTTGGACAGCAGCCATTCTGACTAGCATGAAATGGTGCCTCATTGTGGTTTGATTTGCATTTCTCTGATAATGAGTGATGTTGAGCATCTTTTCATGTGTTTGTTAGCCATCTGTATGTCTTCTTTGGAGAAATGTCTGTTTAGGTCTTTGGCCCATGTTTTGATTGGGTCATTTATTTTTCTGGAATTTAGCTGCAGGAGTTGCTTGTATATTTTTGAGATTAATTCTTTGTCAGTTGCTTCATTTGCTATTATTTTCTCCCATTCTGAAGACTGTCTTTCACCTTGCTTATAGTTTCCTTTGTTGTGCAGAAGCTTTTAATTTTAATTAGGTCCCATTTGTTTATTTTTGCTTTTATTTCCAATATTCTGGGAGGTGGGTCATAGAGGATCCTGCTGTGATTTATGTCGGAGAGTGTTTTGCCTATGTTCTCCTCTAAGAGTTTTATAGTTTCTGGTCTTAAACATTTAGATCTTTAATCCATTTTGAGTTTATTTTTGTGTATGGTGTTAGAAAGTGTTCTAGTTTCATTCTTTTGCAAGTGGTTGACCAGTTTTCCCAGCACCACTTGTTAAAGAGATCGTCTTTTCTCCATTGTATATTCTTGCCTCCTTTGTCAAAGATAAGGTGTCCATAGGTGTGTGGATTTATCTCTGGGCTTTCTATTTTGTTCCATTGATCTATATTTCTGTCTTTGTGCCAGTACCATACTGTCTTGATGACTGTGGCTTTGTCGTAGAGCCTGAAGTCAGGCAGGTTGATTACTCCAGTTCCATTCTTTCTCAAGATTGCTTTGGCTATTCGAGGTTTTTTGTATTTCCATACAAATTGTGAAATTATTTGTTCTACCTCTGTGAAAAATACCATTGGCAGCTTGATAGGGATTGCATTGAATCTATAGATTGCTTTGGGTAGTGTACTCATTTTCACTATATTGATTCTTCTGATCCATGAACACGGTATATTTCTCCATCTATTAGTGTCCTCTTTGATTTCTTTCACCAGTGTTTTATAGTTTTCTATATATAGGTCTTTTGTTTCTTTAGGTAGATATATTCCTAAATATTTTATTCTTTCCATTGCAATGGTGAATAGAATTGTTTCCTTAATTTCTCTTTCTATTTTCTCATTATTAGTGTATAGGAATGCAAGGGATTTCTGTGGGTTGATTTTATATCCTGTAACTTTACTATATTCATTGATTAGCTCTAGTAATTTTCTGGTGGAGTCTTTAGGGTTTTCTATGTAGAAGATCATGCCATCTGCAAACAGTGAGAGTTTTACTTCTTCTTTTCCAATATGGACTCCTTTTATTTCTTTTTCTGTTCTGATTTCTATGGCCAAAACTTTGAAAACTATGTTGAATGGTAGTGGTGAAAGTGGGCACCCTTGTCTTGTTCCTGACTTTAGGGGAAATGCTTTCAATTTTTCACCATTGAGGATAATGTTTGCTGTGGGTTTGTCATATATAGCTTTTATTATGTTGAGGTATGTTCCTTCTATTCCTGCTTCCTGGAGGGTTTTTTTTTTTTTTTAATCATGAATGGATGTTGAATTTTGTCAAGGGCTTTCTCTGCATCTATTGAGATAATCATATGGCTTTTATTTTTCAATTTGCTAATGTGGTGTATTACATTGACTACTTGTGGATATTGAAGAATACTTGCATCCCTGGGATAGAGCCCACTTGGTCATGATGTATGATCTTTTTAATGTGCTGTTGGACTCTGATTGCTAGAATTTTGTTAAGGATTTTTGCATCTATGTTCATAAGTGATATTGGCCTGTAGTTTTCTTTTTTTGTGGCATCTTTGTCAGGTTTTGGTATTATGATGATAGTGACCTCATAGAATGAGTTTGGAAGTTTACCTTCCTCTGCAATTTTCTGGAAGAGTTTGAGTAGGATAGGTGTTAGCTCTTTAAATTTTTGGTAGAATTCAGCTGCGAAGGCATCTGGACCTGGGCTTTTGTTTGCTGGAAGGTTTCTGATTACAGTTTCAATTTCCGTGCTTGTGATGGTTCTGTTAAGATTTTCTATCTCTTCCTGGCTCAGTTTTGGAAAGTTGTACTTTTCTAAGAATTTGTCAATTATAATTGCTGATAGTAGTCTCTTATGATCCTTTGTATTTCTGTGTTGTCTGTTGTGATCTTTCCATTTTCATTTCTAATTTTATTGATTTGATTTTTCTCCCTTTGTTACTTGATGAGTCTGGCTAATGGTTTGTCTATTTTATTTATCCTTTCAAAGAACCAGCTTTTGGCTTTGTTGATTTTTGCTATGGTCTCTTTTGTTTCTTTTGCATTTATTTCTGCACTAATTTTTAAGATTTCTTTCCTTCTACTAACCCTGGGGTTCTCCATTTCTTCCTTTTCTAGTTGCTTTAGGTGAGGAGTTAGGTTATTTATTTGGCTTTTTTCTTGTTTCTTGAGGTATGCCTGTATTGCTATGAACCTTCCCCTTAGCACTGCTTTTATAGTGTCCCACAGGTTTTGGGTTGTTGTGTTTTCATTTTCATTGATTTCTATGCATATTTTGATTACTTTTTTTGTTTCTTCTGTGATTTGTTGGTTATTCAACAGTGTGTTGTTCAGTCTCCATAGGTTGGAATTTTTAATAGTTTTTCTCCTGTAATTGAGATCTAATCTTACTGCATTGTGGTCAGAATAGATGCTTGGAATGATTTCAATCTTTTGAATTTACCAAGGGTAGGTTTATGCCCCAGAATGTGATCTATGCTAGAGAAGGTTCCATGAGCACTTGAGAAAAAGGTGAAATTTGTTGTTTGGGGGTGAAATGTCCTATAGATACCAATTAGGTCTAACTGGTCTATTGTATCATTTAAAGTTTGTGTTTCCATGTTAATTTTCTGTTTAGTTGATCTATCCATATATGTGTGGGGTATTAAAGTCTCCCACTATTATTGTGTTATTGTTAATTTCCCCTTTCATATTTGTTAGCATTTGTCTTACATATTGTGGTGCTCCTATATTGGGTTCAGTTCAGTTCAGTTCATTTCAGTCGCTCAATCATGTCCGACTCTTTGCAACCCCATGAATCGCAGCACGCCAGGCCTACCTGTCCATCACCAGCTCCCAGAGTTCACTCAGATTCATGTCCATCGAGTCAGTGATAACATCCAGCCATCTCATCCTCTGTCGTCCCTTTCTCCTCCTGCCCCCAATCCCTCCCAGCATCAGAGTCTTTTCCAATGAGTCAACTCTTTGCATGAGGTGGCCAGAGTACTGGAGTTTCAGCTTTAGCATCATTCCTTCCAAAGAAATCCCAGGGTTGATCTCCTTCAGAATGGACTGGTTGGATCTCCTTGCAGTCCAAGGGACTCTCAAGAGTCTTCTCCAACACCACACTTCAAAAGCATCAATTCTTTGGCACTCAGCCTTCTTCACAGTCCAACTCTCACATCCATACATGACCACAGGAAAAACCATAGCCTTGACTAGATGGACCTTAGTCGGCAAAGTAATGTCTCTGCTTTTGAATATGCTATCGAGGTTGGTCATAATTTTTCTTCCAAAGAGTAAGCGTCTCTTAATTTCATGGCTGCAGTCACCATCTACAGTGATTTTGGAGCCCAAAAAATAAAGTCTGACACTGCTTCCACTGTTTCCCCATCTATTTCCCATGAAGTGATGGGACCAGATGCCATGATCTTCGTTTTCTGAATGTTGAACATTAGGCCAACTTTTTCACTCTCCTCTTTCACTTTCATCAAGAGGCTTTTAGCTCCTCTTCCCTTTCTGCCATAAGGGTGGTGTCATCTGCATATCTGAGGTTATTGATATTTCTCCCAGCAATCTTGATTCCACCTTGTGTTTCTTCCAGTCCAGCGTTTCTCATGATGTACTCTGCATAGAAGTTAAATAAGCAGGGTGACAATATACAGCCTTGATGTACTCCTTTTCCTATTTGGAACCAGTCTGTTGTTTCATGTCCAGTTCTAACTGTTGCTTCCTGACCTGCATACAGATTTCTCAAGAGGCAGGTCAGGGGGTCTGGTATGCCCATCTCTTTCAGAATTTTCCACAGTTTATTGTGATTCACACAGTCAAAGACTTTGGCATAATCAATAAAACAGAAATAGATGTTTTTCTGGAACTCTCTCGCCTTTTCCATGATCCAGCGAATGTGGGCAATTTGATCTCTGGTCCCTCTGCCTTTTCTAAAACCAGCTTGAACATCAGGGAGTTCACGGTTCATGTATTGCTGAAGCCTGGCTTGGAGAATTTTGAGCATTCCTTTACTAGCATGTGAGATGAGTGCAATTGTGCAGTAGTTTGAGCATTCTTTGGCATTGCCTTTCTTTGGGATTGGAATGAAAACTGATCTTTTCCAGTCCTGTGGCCACTGCTGAGTTTTCCACATTTGCTGGCATATTGAGTGCAGCACTTTCACAGCATCATCTTTCAGGATTTGAAATAGCTCCACTGGAATTCCATCACCTCCACTAGCTTTGTTCATAGTGATGCTTTCTAAGGCCCGCTTGACTTTACATTCCAGGATGTCTGGCTCTAGATGAGTGATCACACCATCATCATTATCTGGGTCGTGAAGATCTTTTTGTACAGTTATTCTGTGTATTCTTGCCACCTCTTCTTAATATCTTCTATTAGGTCCATACCACTTCTGTCCTTTATCGAGCCCATCTTTGCATGAAATATTCCTTTGGTATCTCTAGTTTTCTTGAAGAGGTCTCTAGTCTTTCCTATTCTGTTCTTTTCCTCTATTTCTTTGCATTGATCGCTAAAGAAGGCTTTCTTATCTCTTCTTGCTATTCTTTGGAACTCTGCATTCAGACGCTTATATCTTTCCTTTTCTCCTTTGCTTTTCTCTTCTCTTCTTTTCACAGCTATTTGTAAGGCCTCCCCAGACAGCCATTTTGCTTTTTTGTATTTCTTTTCCATGGGGATGGTCTTGATCCCTGTCTCCTGTACAATGTCACGAACCTCATTCCATAGTTCATCAGGCACTCTATCTATCAGATCTAGGCCCTTAAATCTATTTCTCACTTCCACTGTATAATCATCAGGGATTTGATTTATGTCATACCTGAATGGTCTAGAGGTTTTCCCTACTTTCTTTGATTTAAATCTGAATTTGGTAATAAGGAGTTCATGATCTGAGCCAGTCAGCTCCTGGTCTTGTTTTTGGTGACTGTATAGAGCTTCTCCATCTTTGGCTGCAAAAAATAGAATCAGTCTGATTTCGGTGTTGACCATCTGGTGATGTCCATGTGTAGTCTTCTCCTGTGTTGTTGGAAGAAGGTGTTTGCTATGACCAGTGCATTTTCTTGGCAAAACTCTATTAGACTTTGCCCTGCTTCATTCCGCATTCCAAGGCCAAATTTGCCTGTTACTCCAGGTGTTTCTTGACTTTTTTTGCATTCCAGTCCCCTATAATGAAAAGGACATCTTTTTTGGGTGTTCGTTCTAAAAGGTCTTGTAGATCTTCATAGAACCGTTCAACTTCAGCTTCTTCAGCATTACTGGTTGGGGCATAGACTTGGATTACTGTGATAGTGAATGGCTTGCCTTGGAGATGAACAGAGATCATTCTGTCATTTTTGAGATTGCATCCAAGTACTGCATTTTGGACTCTTTTGTTGACCATGATGGCTACTCCATTTCTTCTGAGGGATTCCTGCCCACAGTAGTAGATAAAATGGTCATCTGAGTTAAATTCACCCATTCCAGTCCATTTTAGTTTGCTGATTCCTAGAATGTCAATGTTCACTCTTGTCATCTCTTGTTTGACCACTTACAATTTGCCTTGATTCATGGACCTGACATTCTAGGTTCCTATGCAATATTGCTCTTTACAGCATCGGACCTTGCTTCTATCACCAGTCACATCCACAGCTGGCTATAGTTTTTGCTTTGGCTCCATCCCTTCATTCTTTCTGGAGTTATTTCTCCACTGATCTCCAGTAGCGTGTTGGGCACCTACTGACCTGGGGAGTTCCTCTTTCAGTATCCTATCATTTTGCCTTTTCATACTGTTCATGGGGTTCTCAAGGCAAGAATACTGAAGTGGTTTGCCATTCCCTTCTCCAGTGGACCACATTCTGGTTGGGTGCATATATAATTATAATTGTTATATATTCTTCTTGGGTTGATCCTTTGATCATTATGTAGTGTCCCTCCTTGTCTCTTTTCACAGCCTTTGTTTTAAAGTCTATTTTATCTGATATGAGTATTGCTACTCCTGCTTTGTTTTGGTCTCTATTTGCGTGGAATATCTTTTTCCAGCCCTCTACTTTCAGTCTGTGTGTGTCCCTTGTTTTGAGGTGGGTCTCTTGTAGACAACATATATAGGGGTCTTGTTTTTGTATCCATTCAGCCAGTCTTTGTCTTTTGGTTGGGGCATTCAACCCATTTACATTTAAGGTAATTATTGATAAGTATGATCCTGTTGCCATTTACTTTATTGTTTGGGGTTCAAATTTATACACCCTTTTTGTGTTTCCTGTCTAGAGAAGATTCTTTAGCATTTGTTGGAGAGCTGGTTTAGTGGTGCTGAATTCTCCCAGCTTTTACTTGTCTGTAAAGCTTTTGATTTCTCCTTCATATTTGAATGGGATCCTTGCTGGGTACAGTAATCTGGGCTGTAGGTTATTTTCTTTCATCACTTTCAGTATGTCCTGCCATTCCCTCCTGGCCTGAAGAGTTTCTATTGAAAGATCAGCTGTTATCCTTATGGGAATCCCCTTGTGTGTTATTTGTTGTTTTTCCCTTGCTGCTTTTAGTATTTGTTCTTTGTGTTGGATCTTTGTTAATTTGATTGACCTGTGTCTTGGGTGTTTCACCTTGGATTTATCCTGTTTGGGACTCTCTGGGTTTCTTGGACTTGGGTGATTATTTCCTTCCCCATTTTAGGGACATTTTCAACTATTATCTCCTCAAGTATTTTCTCATGGTCTTTCTTTTTGTCTTCTTCTTCTGGGACTCCTATGATTCGAATGTTGGGGAGTTTAACATTGTCCCAGAGGTCTCTGAGATTGTCCTCATTTCTTCTAATTTGTTTTTCTTTTTTCCTTTCTGATTCATTTATTTCTACCATTCTATCTTCTACCTCACTAACCCTATCTTCTGCCTCCGTTATTCTACCATTTGTTCCCTCCAGAGTGTTTCTGATCTCATTTATTGCATTATTCATTATATGTTGACTCTTTTTTATTTCTTCTGGTCCTTGTTAAACCTTTCTTGCATCTTCTCAATCCTTGTCTCCAGGCTATTTATCTGTGATTCCATTTTGCTTTCAAGATTTTGGATAATTTTCTCTATCATTATTTGGAATTCTTTATCAGGTAGATTCCTTATCTCTTCCTCTTTTATTTGGTTTGGTGGGCATTTATCCTGTTCCTTTACCTGCTGGATATTCCTCTGTCTCTTCATCTTGTTTATATTCCTGTGTTTGGGGTGGCCTTTCTGTATTCTGGCAGTTTGTGGAGTTCTCTTTATTGTAGAGTTTCCTTGCTGTGGGTGGGGGTTTTACAGGTGGCTTGTCAAGGTTTCCTGGTTATGGAAGCTTGTGTCGGTGTTCTGGTGGGTGGAGTTGGATTTCTTCTCTCTGGAGTGCAATGAAGTGTCCAGTAATGAGTTATGAGATGTCAGTGGGTTTGGAGTGACTTTGGGCAGCCTGTATATTGAAGCTCAGGGCTATGTTCCTGTGTTGCTGGAGAATTTGCATGGTACATTTTGCTCTGGAACTTGTTGGCCCTTGTGTGGTGTTTGGTTTCAGTGTAGGCATGGAGGCGTTTGATGAGCTCCTGTCTATTAATGTTCCCTTGAGTCAGGAGTTCTCCGGTGTTCTCAGGATTTGGACTTAAGCCTCCTGCTTCTGGTTTCCAGTCTTACTTTTACAGTAGCCTCAAGACTTCTCCATCTATACAGCACCATTGATAAAATATCTCCTTTCGAAGACAATGAGCTGCTTTTCTGGGTGCCTGCTGTCCTCTGCCAGCATTCAGAAGTTGTTTTGTGGACTTTACTCAGCGTTCAAATGTTCTTTTGATGAATTTGTAGGGGAGAAAGTGGTCTCCCCATCCTATTCCTCCACCATCTTAGGGCCGCCTCCCCTAAAGAGTTTGTTCTTGTCTTCCGTTTGTTTTGTGAGCCTCAGCTCAGCCTGGGTTTTATCTTTCCTCATAAAATTCACTCAAGTTGAACCATTTTACGTTAAAAATCAGTCCTTCGTATTTTTCATCTTTTGTTCATGGTATTTTTTACAAACACTTAAGGTCCTCAGAGAGTTTCCTATATGATCACATTGATAAGTTTGCTGGATAGAAACCAGGGTGTCCAGTTAAATTTGAGTTTCAGATAAGCAGCAAATGATTTTCAGTATAAATATATCCTATGTAATATTTGGGATTTGCTTGTACTAAAAACCATTGTTTATCTTAAATATCTAATTTAACTGAGCATTCTGTAATTTATTTGCTAAATCTGACAAGTTTGCATGTTGATCTGTTCTGTTTGGTTTGCTTCAGTATTAAATAGTTTCAGCCTTACTTATTCAATGAATTGCAATAATAGTAAAAAAATTTTAGCTTTGGAAAATTTCCATTTCTCTTGAGTTGGGTTTGTACCTTGCTTTATATCATTTAAGGTACCTTATTGTATTAGTCTGCTCAGGCTGCCATAACAAAACACTACAAACTCAGTGACTTAACAACATTTATTATTTCACAGTTCTAGAGGCTGGAAGTCCATGATCAAGCTGGTAGCAAATTCATTCCTGGTGAGAGCTTACTCCCTGGCTTGGAGATGGCCATCTTCTTTCTACGGCCTTTACTTTGTGCTCTTAAGAAAATTATCCACTTTTTTTCTGGATTGTTTCTATTTTGCTTTTATAAATTCTCAGGTACATATCTTCCCTCATGGACTCAAAATTAGCATAGTCACTTTCTGGTCTCTGAAAGAAAGAGTATTAAAACAGGAGCAACTCACCAGGCAGTAGGCAAAGCATTTTATATGTCATATTTAATCCCTACAAGATCCACAAGAGATAATGGAGTAGTCTGTGTTCTTCAGAAAGAAAGGAACCAACAGAATGTAGGTAGACAGATTTTATGGGGGATTACCTCACAGAATTATGAAGGCAGAGAGGTCACACATCTGCAGTCAGCAAACTGCAAGCCCAGGTAAGTTGGTGGTGTAATTCCAGTCCAAACCCCAAAGCCTGAGAACCAGAACAGCCAATGCTGGAAGTCCTAGTCTAAGTCTGAAGGTCTGAGAACCAGGATTGCCATATCCAAGCACAAGAGAACATGGATTTACCAGCCCAACCAGAGTGGAAAGACATCCATTCCTCTGCCTTTTTGTTCTATTTGGGGCCACATCAATCCACTGATTCAAAGCAAATCCAAAGAAAATCTCTTCAGAATACCTTCACAGACACACCCAGAAATAATGTTTTACCAGCTACCTGGGCATCCCTTCACTCAGTCAAATTGACACATAAAATTCACCAACGCAGTGACTTCACTTGAGTTCTCCTATAGAAAGACTCTAATTTTGCCTTATAAGTAGATGCAGGAAGTTCATATAGGAAGTGATCCAGGATGCACAAGTGAAGTACTGGAAAAGTAATTCAAGGAAAGGAGAAAAGCTAGTGAAGGGTATGGAGTGAGTGGGGCCCCACTGTGGGCATCTGGGCTCAGTTCCCTGAGGAACAGTGTGGAATTGTTCCCCTGGAAAGCCTGCAGGTTGTGGCATTTATCCTCTGCCTCCTACCTTCCTTCATGGCTTAAGGGTGGCCCTCAGGCACTAATTTTCCTTGAGGCCAAGATGCTCCAGTGGCTCCTGAGAAAGGCTTCAGTTACAGCCAGCCTCTGTCCATGCTGTCAGAGCCCTTCTTGAGAGCACTGTTTCCCTATCTAGGGTGCCTTCCTGGTGCTTTAGGTAGGAAGCATGCCATCTCCAGAAGCAAAAGTAGAATTGGGACAACAGGATATGAAAGTAGGGTGGAGCCTAACAGTCCCTGCTACAAGTTGTTGTTGTTCTGTTACTAAGTTGTGTCCAACTCTTGTGATCCCATGGACAGCAGCATGCCAGGCTTACCTGTCCTTCACTATATCCGGTCAGTAATGCTATCCAACCAGTTCATTGTCTGCTGCCCCCTTCTCATTTTGCTTTCAATCTTTCCCAGCATCCGGGTCTTTTCCAATGAGTCAGCTCTTTGTATCGGGTGGCCAAAGAGCTCTGGAGCTTCAGCAGCAGTCCTTTCAATGAATGTTCAGGGTTAATTTCTTTTAGGATTGACTAGTGTGATCTCCTTGCCACCCAAGGGATTCTCAAGAGTCTTCTCCAATAAATGTCTCCACCAGGCTCTGGGTTTCCTCATGGAACTTACTCTCTAACAGTTTAGAAGTGTTGAATAATTAATCTTAGGCCACGCAAGTAATGAGTGATAAAGCTGAAATTCCAACACAGGTCAGTCTGATTCCACTTCATCATTCAACCTTCCTTCTATTAACTTTTATCTGTTATTAGATTTTGGAGCTATAAGGACACTAGAGATCACTAACTTGGCTATCTGACTTTATAAATAGGAACTGAGACCAAGAGAATGTATGTGCCTATATAGCAAGTTTACTTCACACATGTGAAAGAGAACAGGGACTAAAACTCAGATCTTCTGATCTCCATTCTAGTATCAAGTTTAAGTATAATCCTTTATTATGTCCCCTAGAAACTCTTCTTATAATGTCCATTTTTTAACAGCTTTACTGAAGCTAAATTGTGTACAATAAACTACACAAGTACAGTTTAATATTTTCAACATGCTTGTATACCCATGATCAATAAACAGCAATCAACATAATGAACATATTATACACCCCCTAAAGTTTCCTCCCATTATCTCTTTCCTCCCAAATATCCCTAATCATCTTCAATTTCCAACAAATAGCAGTATGCTTCCTGTTACTAGAGATTAACCTAAATAAATGAAATCATACAGTATACTCTAATATTGTCTGGTCTCCTTCAATCAGTATAATTATTTTGATATTGAACAGACTATTCAACATGAATAAATGTTGTGTATCATTTTTGTTGAATAGTCTGTTCAATATTTTTGCCGATTTCTAAAATTGAGAACCAGTTTCATAACTGACACAGTCATTTTGCTGTTTGTTTTTTGTTGATTCTACTTCATTTTGTTGATCTTTACTCTTTTTCTAGATTCATTTGTAATAAATGATTTTTTTTATGATTCCATTGTATCTCCTTTGTTGACATATTAGTTACACCTAGTTTCATTATTTTAACTAGCACTTTAGGGTTTATTATATATGTCATCTTCTTCTAAGTGATATTCTGCCACTTACATAAAAACTTAAAATAGCATTTTTCTATTCCTGACATTTATGTTATAAATATTATGCATTTTATCTTTATATTTATCTTAAAACCCAACATTCAATCACCTTGTAAAGATTTTCAAATAAGTAAAAATCATGTATGTTTAACAAATAGTCATCATTCCTAGTGTTATTTATTTCCTTACGTAGGTTCACATTTCTATATAGCAACATTTCCTTCTAGAAGGAAATGGCAATCTACTCCACTACTCTTGTCTGGAAAATCCCATGGATGGAGGAGTGTGGTAGGCTACAGTCCATGGGGTCGCAAAGAGTCAGACATGACCGAACAACTTCACTTCACTTCAAAAGACTTTTAAAGTATTTCTTATGATGTAGGTGTGCTGTTTATATGCTTCTGAAAATGTCATTTTACTTTTGCTTTTTGAAGATATTTTTGCTGGCTATAGAATTCTAGGTTGGCAGCTTTATCTTTCATGCATTAGAATTATTGCTCCAATACAAGTACATACTGTCTTCTCACTTCTCTTTAATGTGAAATATGCTTTCATCCATATTTGTTCCTCTGTACAATTTTTGTTTTATTACTAGATGTGACCAATTTTATTATGAAGTACCTTGCTATATTTAACCTGGTGTTTCTTGTCTTTAGGATTCATGGAGCTTCGTGAACCTGTGGGTTTATGGGTTTTGTAAAATTTGGAAAACTTTAAACCATTATTTCTTCAAATATTTTTCTGTGGTCCCCACTCTCTTCTCTCCTCTTAAGATTCAAATGACATGAAGCCACTTGAAGTTTTCCCGCAACTCAATGATGCTCTGTTCACTTTTTAAAATGTTCTTTTCCTGTTTTTATTACTATATCATCAAATTTGCTAATCTTTTCTTCTCTGATGTCCGCCACAAACCCCACCTGCTGCAGTTTTAAATCTTATACTTTATAATTGTCATCTTTAGAAGTTTGAGTTGGGTTGTTTTTTATATCTTCTTGTCTCTACTTAACTTTTTAATCATATAGAATAAAAATTTAATAACTATTTTAATATTCCTATCCACTAATTATAAATATATGTGTCCGTTCTGAGTTAGAGTGACTGATTTCCTCATTTTTCATAGATTATATTTTTCTGTTTCTTTGCATGCCTGGCAAATTTTCATTTGATTCCAGACAATAAATTTTGCCTTTTTGAGTGCTCGATATTTTGCATTCCTAAAATATTCTCGAATTTTTTTCTGGATTGCAGCTAAATTGCTTGCCAACAGCTTCATACTGTCAGTTCTTGCAGTATCTTAAGATTTTGTTAGGTGGGACTGAAATAGTGCTAAGTCTAGAGTTTATTATTCCTCACTACTGAGATAAGACCTTTCTTTGTACTCAACCCAATTTTCTGTGAACCTTGAGGTTTTCCAGCCTGACTGGTGAGAACAATCTCTGTTTCCACCTCTGTGTGAACAGGGCTCTGTTTCCTTTAATCCAACAGTTCTCAATTAGGGAAATTTTGCCTTACATGGGACATTTGCCTTGCAAGGTCTAGAGACATTTTTGGTTGTCACAAGAAACTGGAAGGGAGGTGGATGCTATTAGATCTAGTGAGTAGAGGCCAAGGATGCTGCTAAACATTCTGCAATACACAGGCTGCATCCACAACAAAGACTTACTATGCAACCAAAAATGTCGATGGCACTGGAATTGAGAAACCACCCTAACCCTTTCAGGTGACTCACACCAGTCTCCTAGAATTCCTTCACATGCCTGTACTAATCACTGTTCTCAAAGGGGACCCTCTGTAGACTCTGGAGTTCTTCTCTGCAAGGCTCTCTCCTTTCCTATACACTATGTGTGGGCCTACATACTCAGCTGTGTCCAACTCTTTGTAATGCTATGGACTGTAGCCCACCAGGCTCCTCTGTCCATAGGATTTTCCAGGCAAGAATACTGGAGTGGGTTACCATTTCCTCCTCCAAGGGATCTTCCCAACACAGGGATCTAACCCATGACTCCTGTGTCTCCTGCATTGCAGACAGGTTCTTTATCACTGAGCCATCAGGGAACTCTATACACTATAACTACCTTATTCTGCCAGGGTAGCTTTAGTTTATAGGAGATTTGGTTTGCCTCTTCAGTGCAGGAATCCTTCTGGATCTGCCTGGGTTCCTTCCCCCTGGACAAAGGCTTAGAAACTTGCTCAAGGCAGTAAGATGGGGAGAACTTCAGTTCAGTTCAGTCGCTCAGTCGAGTCCGACTCTTTGTGACCCCATGAACCGCAGCATGCCAGGCTTCCCCATCCATTACCAACTCCTGGAGTTTACCCAAACTCATGTCCCTTGAGTCAGTGATGCAGTCTAACCATCTCATCCTCTGTCGTCCTCTTCTCTTCCTGCCCTCAATCTTTCCCAGCATCAGGGTCTTTTCGAATGGGGAGAACTTAGGCTCACTTTATTGCTTTCTCATCTGTCAGGATCGCTGTCCTTTGTCGCCTGATGGCCAGTGTCTCACAAATTATTGTTTCATATACTTCGTTCATTTTTGTTGTCATTTCTGGTAGGAAAGTAAATCCCTATTACTCTTTCTTGGCCATAAACTCAAGTCCTCTTTAAACGTAGTTCACCTTGCCTTCCCTTACCTGTTGGCTAACCCATATGCTGTAAAGTATTGGTAACTGTGGAAGTACATAGTGATCTGCCTATATGTGTGCCCAAGAGCGCCTGTGTGTGCACCATACACTGATACACAGACCCTGCACTAATAAGCTATGAGCTCACCTTCCTCTGCACTGTTCTTTCTGCTTCTGGGATTCTTTGACGGGTCCTGAATTTTTAAAGTAGTTTACCCAACAAGTACTTTAAAATTTCAAAAAGCAAAATGCCCTTGGCCTAAGGAATTCATTCCAGTTGTAAGTTTTATTTGATGGTAAATGGCTGAAATAGATGCCCTGGAGAGAACTGGTCCTTTTGGCAGCACTGGCCTTAGGCAAAATTGTTAAGTAGGTGAAGTATATCTTCAGGGAGCTCCCAAATTCTACTACTTACCTTCCCCTATTCCAGAGCCCTTGAGTTCTCTCCTCTAATGCCAGAGCATGTGCTGATTTCAATTTTTTTTAACATTTGGTTGTCACGGATTGATAACTTACATTTTCACTCTTCTACAGATATTTGCATTTAATAGACAGCAAAGCTTTAAGGCAGCCAGCTAAAATTGATTGTAACTCCTTTGATTGGAAACAGCTGCTTATAGATAACACTATGTTGAGAAGGTGACTCAGCAGAAAAGAACAAAGATTGATTAGTGATGTCTGCACATACAAACATAGGAGGTAAGAAATTTCCCATCCCTTACCTAATGTAGAAGTTCATTCTACTGGAAGATTTTCAAGCACTAGAAATTGAGTATAAAAAAGACTTCAGGGAACAATGGAAACTCATTAATGACCTTGCAATCAGTCCAAATAGGGCTGTTGTATGGCATCACATAAAAAGTTGAGGTTGCTTTTTCTAAGTGTAACAAGAATCTAGTGAAATATCATAAATAGAATATAATGCCATGGAGATCTTTTATACTGATCCTTCTGACCTTAGAGACTATTCCTTTTTGTTCCCACTTTACCTTTTAACCATCTTCTTTAGGGTTCATAGAGTAACCCATGCAAAGTAAGCATTTCCAGAACTAGTAAAGTATTTCTCTCATACATTATGGCCTTAATGAACTGAAAGATCCTCTAAAGTCCCAGATGTTTCACTTATTTATTTCTAAGCTATTTGGTGCCATATAAAATAGCAAACACCTTCTAAAGTAGAGAGGAATTCACTTATTTCTGTTTATCTTTCCATAGCATGAAAAAATGAGGTACATATTGTCATCAATGATACAGAGTTATGGAAAAAATAAATATACTAGATTAATCTTTTTTAAAGTTTCTTATGAAAGTAAAGCTTGGAAAGGAAATTGGCAGAGTGCTTATTATTACATACCAGGCTCTGTGCCCCATTCTTACATATGTTATCTCATTAATCCTGGTGGCTCAATGGTAAAGAATCTGTCTGCCAATGCAGGAGACAGAGGTTCAATCCCTGCTTCAGGAAGACCCCCCAGAGAAGGAAATGGCAACCCACTCCAGTATTCTTGCCTGGGAAATCTCATGAACAGAGGGACCTGGCGGGCTATAGTCTATGGGGTTGCAAAAGAGTTGGACACGACTTAGTGACTAAACAGCAACAGGAAAGAATCATAGTATCATCCCACCACTACATGCCATCTGAATGTCTCAACAGCCCACTGACCTACAAATGTGTGAATAAGACCATGATGATATTAATACCTATATGGTGTTGGTTCAGAGGCTCCATCTGCAATTTGAGGTCCTCAGTGCTCTTTTTAACTGGCCTTTGGGACTTTTTGGAGGCATCTCTTCACCATGGTTATGATTAGGCACCTCATGGACTCTTGCTTCAGCACCCAGAGAGGTACCCTCTGGCAGGCGGCCCCCTGGGGTTGGCCTTGTGCCACTGCTCTGCTATCACGGCCTTTCTTGGGAATGTGGTTTCTCTGCCTAAAATGCCTTTCCTGGTGCTCCCACATCACATACCCCCAGTCACTAAATGATATCAGGCTTCCTTCAGTCTTTCACTCTGCTGAAGACCCATTGCACCCTAGCAGAAATGGAAATAATATTTTTCTCCTCAACTTCCAACAGGCATTTTGTGCTTCACTCTCTGAACTACACAGCTTGTTCTCCAAGTGTAAAAAAAAAAAAATCCCTTTTGAAAACAACTCCCTCAGCTTCTGCCTACAGTTGCTCAGGGGCCCCTGTCGCTCTTTCTTTAAATCCTGTCACTCAAGCCAATTCAAAGTTCACAGGGTTAGGCTTCATGGCATCTTATGCAATACATACCTCAGCAAGATCTGAGCTGTTAGGAGTTGAGGCTGGAAAGAAGCTTCCATCAAGACTGCAACTCTTGCTCTTTCAGAGGTTGCAAACTTCCCATTTGTAAGTTAGGTTATCTCCTGTGGATATAGCACTGGAGTTGTGGCATTGTCCTTCACTGAGATGGTTGTTGTTGTTGTTGTTGTTTAGTTGTGAAGTCATGTCCAACTCTTTGTGACCCCATGGACTTCAGCACACCTGCTTCCCTGTCCTTCATTATCTATTGGAATTTGCTCAAACTCACATCCGTTGAGTTGCTGATGCCATCCAATCATCTCATCCTCTGTCACCCTCTTCTCCTCCTGCCCTCAATTGATCACGCTTCTGGAAACTCTATACACTGCCAGCAAGGTGGGCTTTCATGATCTCCTCTCTGCAAAACTAATGCCCATGCAGTGATGGCTCACCACACCCACAGAACTCTCTTTCCAGGACACAGATTTCTTCTCACCCAGAACTGTCATGAATCCATTTTCACGGACATGTTCACACTGGATGCCAGCAGCCAGTGAGCTTGACTTTTGCATACAACACACAGAGAGAGAAGAAAGCTCAGAGAGAATGTTTTATATCCCAAAACAAAAAAACTCTGATTCAATAGAGTTGGAACCAATCCACACATCCATTGCGTGATTTTCTAAAGCTTCATAGTGGGTATGTCAAGAGTTTGATAATTTTTAAGATATCTTGGTGGAACTCTTTGAATATACTCTTCAAGGTAATAATTAATTCCCTACAGAGAGCACTCATTTAAAAAAGTCATGTTACTGAAGAGGAAAGAAAATACTAAAAAGCCAGGAAATCACCACATAAGCTAGCTGACAGTTAAATCTTTTGGAAGTTTATACAAGAAAATGAGGGCTTTGCATGTAGGTCACTGATTAAGAATTTGATCTGCTAGATATGCATCAGATAGCCATGTATTATTACGCACTTGAAGTCCCACTGAAATATGTCCCGGGCGATTATCATGCAGTGCTTATGTTAGAAAGAGATCTGTTCCCCTCACCTGTAGAGAAACATTCTCACACAAACAGGAGTACAAAAAGACCATCGAGGTTGTCAAGTGTAACGTGAGGAACCATCAGAATCTCTGGGACCATCAGATTCTTCTTCCTCCTCTCCACCTCCTCACACTCTTCATACTCGTGGCTTGAAAAAATATGAAATCCTGATGCTCCTGCTAATATGCTTATAAAGACACACTGCAAGTGTGGTTCTCAGGGAGCAGTTTGTGGGAGACTAACAGATACCCTTTCTCTTCTCTGCCCAGATGATACTCCTTCCTGCCTTCTCAGAGTAAGAGAGATGTGCTTTTTTCCTCTGCAGTTTCATTTTACAGAGAAATGAAAAGAGTCAATTTGGTCTTGGCTCTTAAAGAGTGAATGGCCCTTTAATTTTGAAGTTGGGGACTTTTTTCCTTTGGCGCTACCAGCCATTACTGGAACAGGATAAGTTCTTTTCATTTTTCATTCTTCCTACTTTAGAAGTCAGGGACTACCTCAGTCACTAATATAACCAACTCTGTCTTCTCTTTTAGCTTCGTTCCTAGCTCTGTTGAAACTTCTGGATTTATACCAATATTACAGACAGAGAGGATAACTGTGTGAAGGATTAAGGATCTGCCCTCCTTCTTGAAAGGATGGAAGGAAGTGTATGTGGGTGAATATATGAAGAAGTTTGAACCCTAGAGCGAAGATAGGTTATCAATTGCTGCAGCGTGTGCCAGTGAAGATTTTTTAAATATAATTTTTGTCTTGTCTTTTATATCTTGGTTTCTGCTTTTATCTTTTAGTGATTAATTGGATTTATTGCCCCTTTATTTTGATCATATATCATTTCAGATCCATGGGGTGGAGGTAAGGCAAGTGGCTCAGATGGTAAAGAATCTGCCTACAATGCAGGAGACCTGGGTTTGATCCCTGGGCCAGGAAGATACCCTGGAAAAGGGAATGGCAACCCACTCCAGTATTCTTGCCTTGAGAATTCCATGGACAGAGGAGGCTGGCGGGCTACAGTCCATGGGGTCACAAAGAGTCGGACATGACTGGGTGACTGACACTTTCACTTTTCATAAAAGAATTAATTTAGGAAAGTGGGGATTGGGCAGCAGGAAGTGGAAAGAGCTTAGATTTCCAGCTCATGTCCTTCTCTTGCAGGTACTGCAGTCACCAGTTCCTCCTGCCAGGGCTCCTGCCTACCCCTCCAAGTTCTTACTCCATGGGTTATACCCTTGAGCTATCAATTCCTTGAAAACACCATATCAAATAAGATAACTGATTCTAGATGGTGATGACCCTAACTTAGTGGTTTAACAATAATAATATTTACCATCTCTCATGGGTCTTCCCAAGTGGTGCTAGTGGTAAAGAACCCATCTGCAGTGCAGGAGATGTGGGTTTGATTCCTGGGTTGGGAAGCTTCCCTGAAGGAGGGCATTCTTGCCAGTCCAGTATTCTTGCCTAGAGAATCCCACGGACAGAGGAGTCTGGTGGGCTACCATCCATCCACTGAGAAGCACATAGTTAGACACAACTCAAGCGGCTTAGCATGGCACCATCTCTTGTAATAAGAAGTCTGGCCAGAAAGGGGCTCCATGGGTGGCATAATTGGAAGCTCAACAAATTCAGTGATACAGGTTCTTCTCTCCAATAAAGTTCTTCCCTATCATATCGTCAGCTTTGACTTGACTTAAAACTAATTTCGCACATTGTCATCAAATAGTTGTAGTAGCCTGGAGAAAGGAAAAGGACCAAAGTCTTCTGATGCCTTCTTAAGAGTGAGGCAAGCTTTCCCTGGGGTTCCCAGGAAAGCTCACCTTCCATCTCATGGGTGAGACTTGGGTCACGGCCCACTCTCAAACTGGGATTACCTTGAGATCCTGGAACTATGCACAGTTTACCCCAAGCTGAGGTTTGGGCTGAAAGGTGGTAGCTCAAACTGTCAGGCTTCCTCTAACAAGGCTGATGTGAGAAATGGACAGAGGAAAGACAATAAAGTACACCTGCTATGCATGAACATTAGGAAAGAAATCAAGCCAAACAAAATCTAAGTAAAATTCTCCCATCTATCAGCAGTGGTTCCTCTCCCCAAAGGCAGCCAACTTAGCAGTTTCTTGTGTATCTATCTTTCATTAAAAAGCTTAATTTATATAATGTGCTCAGTCTCTCAGTTGTGTTTGACTCTTTGCGACCGCATTGACTGTAGCCAGCCAGACTCCTCTGTCCATGGAATTTCCTAGGCAAGAATACTGTAGTGGGTTGCCATTTCCTTTTCCAAGGGATCTTTCCAACCCAGGAATCAAACACGCCTCTCTTGTGTCTCCTGCACTGGCAGTCAGATTCTTTACCATTAGCACCACCTGGGAAACCCCAATTTATATAATAAAATTGTTTGTATAATAAGGAAAATCTTTATAATCTCATATATATGCAACTGCCATTAAGTATGTACATAAGTGAAATCCTACTACATAGGTTTAAATATCTCTAAGATCTTTCATATTAGTCCACACAGATTTACAATACATTATTAATGCGTTGTAATATTTCATCATATGATTTAATCCTGATTTACTTAGCAAATGCCCTGTAATGGATACTTAGATCGTTTCCAGGTTTTGTTGCTAAAACATTTAATATTAAAGAAGATGCTTTATTGGGTCTAGATAGACAATTAACTAGTTTTATTTTGAGATTATAATCACCATGTGAATTTCTTATGGTGGAACTGCTTGGTCATTTAAATGTTTAATCTATATTTCTAAATCGCTCTTCAAAAAGGAGGCATCAGTTTATACTCACTCCAACTGTACAGGAAGGTGTTTATTTGCCACAGTCTCATCAACCCTGGATATGATCATATTGTTTAGTTTTTCTCAATATTTTAGATGAAAATTGTATCTTCCTAGAATTGCACTCATTTTAAGTAATTTCATGTCCGCTCCTCTCACTTCTCTCTACTGACTTCGATAGTTTTCCTTTGCTCCTATGCCTAGGTTTGCAGTTTTAACATTGTCTGTGTGCAGTTGCATGACTGGCCCCTGCTTAGAGCTCCAGGGTCATTCCATCTGCTTTCTCACAAGTTCTCCACATTCAGACCCACGGGCCTCCTCTATGTGAGTTGGAGGACATGATCCTTTTACCCTTTGAGGTCCTGGCTCATGGTGATTTTTCGCCTGGAACACTAACCTCTCCTCCTGACCCCACTCACACCTCTTCAGTCCTAGCTGTCTATATCTGTGCCACATGCTCACTCATGTCTGATTCTTTGTGACCTCATCAACTGTAGCCTGTCAGGCTTCTCTGTCCACGGGATTCTCCGAGGCAAGAATACTGGAGTGGGTTGCCATTTTGCTGCCTACCTTCAACTCATTCTTAACACTTCACCCCTGATGCCACCTCTTCAGGGAGGGCTTATCCAGATTCCTAGTCTAATTAGGTTCTCCTTGTTATGTGTTCCCTTTGTACTTAATAGTGCATAGTCGTTGGCCTAAATAACTATACAGTATAATGTTTATGCATTGGAGAAGGAAATGGCAACCCACTCCAGTGTTCTTGCCTGGAGAATCCCAAGGACGGGGGAGCCTGGCAGGCTACCATCTATGGGGTCGCACAGAGTCGGATACGACTGAAGTGACTTAGCAGCAGAAGCATAATGTTTATGCAGTTATTTTTTAAAATATCTGTCTCCCTCACTAGTCCACAATCTCCAAGAAGCACATCTGTCCTGTGGGGTTGCTGCATTCTCCTTGCCCAGCATAGTACCAGGCATATACACATCCTGAAACACGGACATCAAGTGAGAACAGTAGGGGGATAAGGATTGAAGGAAGTGCAAAAGACTTGGGGAAAAATCTGCTAGGATCTATATGCAAGTGCTAAGGAAATGTTTCCATCAGAAACTACTTTTGAAGCTTTTTGTGAGCTAGATCTTTATTGAGTGCCTTTGGGTATATAGTGACTCTGGATGAGGAATACTGTTAGCTGCTCGGTCATATCCGACTCTATGGGACCCCATAGACGGTAGCCTGCCAGGGTCCCCTGTCCATGGGATTTCCCAGGCAGGAGTACTAGAGTGGCTGGCTGTTCCCTTCTCCAGGGGTTCTTCCCAATCCAGGGATCGAACCCAGGTCTCCTGCATGGCAGGCAGATTCTTTACCATCTGAGCCAGCAGGGATGAGGAATAGTCTGAGCACAGAAGAACTACCCAGTGCTAGGAGACTACAGCATAAAGTAGGTGTTAATTTTTGTTTACCAGCAAGTTGAAAAGAGGTGTCATTTTATTGTATAATTCAAATTAGCTTCCAGAGTTTCAACTCCATTCTGCAGGAGGAAGCAGGAGCTTATTTTTGCCCAACTTGGGTTCTTACCTCCTTTCAAGAGTTTACTGAGCTCCAAGTGGGCTTCCCTCATAGCTCAGTTGGTAAAGAATCTGCCTGCAATGCAGGAGACCTGGGTTTGATTCCTGGGTCAGGAAGATCCCCTGGAGAAGGAACTGGCAACCCACTTCAGTATTCTTGCCTGGAGAATCCCCATGGACAGAGGAGTCTGGCAGGCTACAGTCCAATAGGGTCGCAAGAGTTGGACACGGCTTAGTGATTAAACCACCAAGGGGCTTATGGGGATGGACTCATGGGGTTCTTGAGAGATCTGCCCCCTTTCTCATTTGTTTATGAGCACCACAGTGATCATCGCTGTCACATCCCACTACCACTGGCAGCCCCTCTTCTGGCCGGGCAGCTTCTACCAAGAGTTTCTTGCTTAATGGCAGAGCAAAGGAATGCCCTCAGGGTTCTTTATGGCCCAACCAACCTAGAGCTGGCAGACAGCCACTCCCTCTCTGGGGTCTTGCAGTGTCCAATGGGGGTTGTGGTCTGCCAGGATGGAGGGTGTGGAGTTTCTCTGCCTTATTGGCGCCCACACTTGCCAAGCCCCTCTCTGACATCCATCAAGCTCTCTGTTCCCCTCCAGCTTTCCTCCTTTCCACAGACTGAGGAAGTCTTTTCCTAAACCCGAACGAAAATACCTGTTTTTCTGAATCTGATGCTTTACCTCTGTCTCGATCTTCTAAATTCTCCAAGAGTTTTGGCTTTTTGAATTAAAAAAAAAAAAAAAAGCCAGAGACTCAGTGTCTTCTTTCTGCTTTATATCCTGTTGTCCCCTTCCTCTGAGATCATGAACTCTGGCCAATAACCTGCTGGACAGTGGTATGAGGGCAGTCTGGGGAGGGAAAGGGGGAGCCTGGAGGAAAAAGGAAATAAAACAAAACACTGGCTACTCTTTCAAAAATATTATCCTGTCATCCATTTCCAGGAGGGGGCAATTAACACACTAATGCAGCAGAGAGGCTGAGAAGAGCGTGCTAAAGATCTCCAGGTTTCTTTCCTTTAGTGAATGACAGCAATAACAACAAAAATACCTTTTATGGTGGATGGATAAATGTGGAAGCCAGACTGATGGAGATTAAAGGGGTCAAAGAGATTCTTCTTTCACATACCCTAACTCTCCTTTGTAATCTATTTCATTTGGTTTCATCTCCATGAAGATGAAAAAGGCAGTGAAAGCAATGTTTCTTTGCTTGTTTCTGCCCATTTTCTGTAGAAAAAAGATAACAACATTCAAACAATATGGAGGCCAAAAAAGAGGATACAAATCCTGCTTGGAAAAGAGTACAAATTATTCAGAGTGGTGGCTCAGTGGTAAGGAATCCGCCTGCCAATGCAAAAGACCAGGGTTCGATCCCTGGGTCAGGAAGATTCCCTGGAGAAGAAAATGGCAAGCCACTCCAGTTTCCTTGCCAGAGAAGCCCATTAAGAGAGAAGCCTGGTGGGCTACAGTCCACAAGGTCACAAAGAGTTAGACATTACCATGCAACTGAAGAACAGCAATTGTTCAGTACATTCACATATAAAAATATATTTAGCAATTTTAAAAAATATGGTTAATCGATCCAGTGAGAACTATGGTTCTTCTGAAGTCATTAAAAATGCATCACATAAATGAGCCTTTAATCAGATTTTTTAAAGGCATTTTTCACCACACAGCCCAAGAAATCACTGAAAGTTTTTGTTTCTAAAGTACACACCAAGCATGTGTAGCATTTTAATTTGGATTCAGCAAACATTTATTAAGCTTCTACTATGTACTGTGTGTAATATTTTCACATGGTTGTCTCATTTAATCTCAACTATAATCCAGTAAAGATGGAATTATTATTCCCACTTTTCAGGGGGAGACACTGAGGCTTAGAGTTTAAGGAATTTGCCCAAATCACATAGATAAAAAGCAGTGAACCACTATTCAACGCTGGGTTTTCTATCTCCAATTCCAGAGTACATTCCACCATATCATTCATACAATATCAGTAATGTAGTGGTCTGTGAAAGCAGGATTTCAGGTGAGTCTATTTTTAAAAAAAAAATCAAAAGTAAGAAAAGAGTAGGTGATAACTGCTTGATAAAGACCTTTGAGAGTTCAAGGAGAAAGAGAATTTGAGCATAGCTTCAGAGTGAAGGGACTTGAGGAGGTCTTTAGGAAAGGCAGTGGTTCTCACATCACCCACCACAACCACCTGGAGGGCTGGTAATAAATAGGACTGTAGGACTCCACCCATGAATTCTGAGCAAAGATCCGGAGGTGAGATCAAGAATTTGCATCTCTAAGCAGTTCCCAGATGATGCAATGCTTCTGGTTAAGAGCGTAGAGAAACACTGTTTTGAAAAATGGAACATTTGCCTGTTCGAAAAGAAGAATGAAGCAGTGAGTCAATATAGAGAAATGGACTATAGATGCTGAGGCATATCCTAGAGAGCAGAGGTGGTGGGAGTGATAGAACAGTTTCAGTTGATGACACCAGCTTAAAAATGAGGACTAAGACCCATTCACCTGAGAAAGAAGAAAAAAGCAAAGGTGAATGCTGAGTCAGAAGAAGGGTTGGAGAGGAGAGGGGATGTAGGTGCTCACTCAAGATGTATTGTGGGTTCATTGGTTGTTTTAAGTGTTGATATAAGGAAGGGTAGGACTTCCCAGGTGGCACTAGTGGTAAAGAACCTGCCTGCCAATGCAGGGGACCCAATCCCTGGGTCTGGAAGATCCCCTGGAGGAGGGCACGGCAACCCACTCCAGTAATCTTGCCCGGAGAACCCCATGGACAGAGGAGCCTGGTGGGCTACAGTCCATAGGGTTGCACAGAGTCAGGCACAACTGAAGTGACTTAGCACATAGCAGTAAAGATAAAATTGTCTCCCTAAGTGGGGAGAATTCCTCCACAGAGTGGGAAGGGCTCAGAAATCAAAAGAGTGGATGTGTGCTGGGAATCTGCAGGGGTTGAATTTTAAGGAAACATCCCAGGTGGCTGCTCTCCTTCCTGAGCTTGCACGGACCTGGCTGCATCCCGAGAGAATAGGGTGCATTATTTACTACACTTATTTTACCATAGGGTGTGAATGGTTCATTCTGCGAATCAACGTGACTGCCTAAGAGGTAGCTGATAAAAACGATTTGTCTGTGATGGTGTTTCTGGAAGAGAGCAGCATTTGATTCAGCAGACTGAGTAAAGAGAAGCACCCTCAGTAATGTGGGTGGGCATCATCCAATCCATCGAGGGCCTGAATGGAGCAAAAAAAGCAAAGGAAGAAAAAATTCTCTCTCGCTTCTTGAACTGGAGTGTCTGCCTTCTCCTGCCCTCTGCGATTGGAGCTTCTGGTTCTCTGGTATTTGAACTAGGACTGAATTATATCATAGGTTTTCCTGGTTCTCCAGCCTGCAGATACCAGATCATGGTACTTCTTGTCCTCCATATCTGCCTCAGCCAGTTCCTATAATGAAAATATCCCACTGGGTCTGTGTGTCTGGAGAACCCTGACAAATATATAGAAATCATCTTTACTGACACTGATTTCAGGTATATGTTCAGCCATTTCTTTTTCACTCACCCATTAAAAATGAGATCAGGGAACATCACTTACAAGTGAGACTAACTCACTTTAAACAGTAGACATAGGAACAAGGGAATGTCTAAACCAATGCTTTTTATCATCACTTACAGATGTGCATTTGCAAACACGAGACCCAGGCTCACAGCCCGGTCTGACATAGTAGCTGGGTGTGCAGTGATCATCAACGTGTGAGAGGTTAGACTTCCCAGGGTGGGAAGGTGAAGGGCGGAGGAGTGATGTTGGTTAAGCAGCTTTTGTCTCTATGACAATGCACTTAACTCTGGAAATTTCCTGTAGTCCTCAGTCACCCACTGTTTGGGCCTATTAGAGAGATGCTTCCGCATGGGTACTCAATAAATGTTGGTGAGTGTTATCATTCTACTAGTATTTGGTGAGCAACTGCTCAGTTTCAGGAAAAGTTATAAGCACTGGTAGAAAGTAGAAGTAAAGTATTGTCCCTGTTTTGGAACAGCCCAATGTCATGGAGGGGAAAATACAGAAAAGAAATATGTGTAAAACAACACGTGCCTGGCAGGGGAAGGTGACATTTGATTTTTTTTTTTTTTTAATTTTAAAATCTTTAATTCTTACATGCGTTCCCAAACATGAACACCCCTCCCACCTCCCTCCCCATAACATCTCTCTGGGTCATCCCCATGCACCAGCCCCAAGCATGCTGTATCCTGCGTCAGACATAGACTGGCGATACGATTCTAAATGAGTATACTACCCAAAGCAATTTACAAATTCAATGCAATCCCTATCAAGCTACCAGCCATATTTTTCACAGAACTAGAGCAAATAATTTCAAGATTTGTATGGAAATACAAAAAACCTCAAATTGCCAAAGCAATCTTGAGAAAGAAGAATGGAACTGGAGGAATCAACTTGCCTGACTTCAGGCTCTACTACAAAGCCACAGTCATCAAAACAGTATGGTACTGGCACAAAGACAGACATATAGATCAATGGAACAAAATAGAAAGCCCAGAGATAAATCCACACACATATGGACACCTTATCTTTGACAAAGGAGGCAAGAATATACAATGGAGTAAAGACAATCTCTTTAACAAGCGGTGCTGGGAAAACTGGTCAACCACTTGTAAAAGAATGAAACTAGATCACTTTCTAACACCGCACACAAAAATAAACTCAAAATGGATTAAAGATCTAAATGTAAGACCAGAAACTATAAAACTCCTAGAGGAGAACATAGGCAAAACACTTTCAGACATAAATCACAGCAGGATCCTCTATGATCCACCTCCCAGAATACTGGAAATAAAAGCAAAAATAAACAAATCGGATCTAATTAAAATTAAAAGCTTCTGCACAACAAAGGAAACTATAAGCAAGGTGAAAAGACAGCCTTCTGAATGGGAGAAAATAATAGCAAATGAAGCAACTGACAAACAACTAATCTCAAAAATAGACATTTGATTTTGAGGAAAGACTTGAAGAAAGATCAGAAGTTCTGCAGATACTTAAAGGAAGAAAGAACAGCCTCAGCCATGGGCAAGGAGTTAATGGAATGTTTGAGGATCAGACACTTTTATTTCTTGGGGGAGATGGAAAAATCAACCTTTCTTGACCATCTTTGATTCATCTAGAATGGTACTGGAAGTCTTGTGTATGTGACCTCACTTATTAAGCATAACAAATTTGTGAATCCATTTTAAAGAAGTGGAGATTCTGTGTTTAGTCACTCAGTCATGTCCGATGCTGTGAGCCCATGGATTGTAGCCCTCTAGGCTCCTCTGTCTATGGAATTATCCAGGTGAGGACACTGGAGTGGGTTGCTATGCCCTCCTCCAGGGGATCTTTCCCACCTAGAGATCGAACTTGGGTCTCCTGCATTGTGAGTGGACACTTTACTGCCTGAGTCACCAAGAAAGCCCAGAGATTCTAAGATGTTCCAAATGTATAGGAAGTCAGAGGAGCCCAGACCTGGAACAGAAGCCTCCAACAGCTTCTCTGGAAGAAAAGCTAAGAAATATACCCAAGTGGCTTATCTTTCTGGGCTTTCATTTCTTCTTCTGACAATTGAGAAACCAAAATTTGCCTTGAAGTGTTGTTGCGACTTTGGCTCCCTCATCAAGTATCTTGTCCCTTCTCCGGCACCCTGTTTGTGCTCAGGGCATAGGAGCTATGTCTTCTCTTTCTTCTCCTCCTTCTCCTCTCCCACTTCCTCTCCTTCTGCCTCCTCCTCCTCCTTTCTCTCCTCCTCCTCCTGTTCCTCCTCCTTCTTCTCCTTTCCCCTCTTCTCCCTCCTCTCCTTCTCCCTCTTCTTCCGTTGCTGTAAACTTGCCGAGCTGACGCAATAAGATGAGAGCTATGATTCACACCAAAGTTCCTTTAGACTCTAGATATCCTGCGTGCCCAAAGCCTGTGTTTGTTCCTGCTCTGCTCTTTAGCTGTCTGTTTAAAGAATAAAAGAATATCACACCTGTTACCAACCTCATCCTCTGGTGGGAGGCAGCATGATTTACTAGAAAGGGAATGAGTTTGGGAATGTGACAGCTCTAGAGTTGAGTCACCATTTCCTCACTCACAAGTTGTGAAGTTGTGTGACTTTGGGCAAATGTTGACCAACCACCGCCCACTCCCCCCATCTTTTTGTTTATCTGCAGAATGGCAGGTAGCCCAGCAGACTTGGGGCAAAAACAACTGAGGTCATACCCATGCAGAATCTGGCTCAGCAAATGAAAGACTCCTCTTGTCTGTAGATTTACTGATCCTTAGGTAACAGAAATTGAAGAGGATTCAGCACAGCACTATTTTGTCTCCTGGACAATTAATGTGTGCTTCTATCATCAGTCCCATGAAAGCTGGGGAAGTGTGGAAAGCTTTTGCCCAATAAGAAGCAGCAAAGGGTATCCAATTATATTTCTCTGAATGTGCCCAAATGCTTCAAGGAAATGTCCTGACAGGCCATGTACTTCAAAGCTTAAGATCATTTGAAATTCTTTAAACTTTCCTCCTTTTCAGGGCTTCCCTGGTGGCTCAGACGGTAAAGCGTCTGCCTGCAATGTGGGAGACCCAGGTTCGATTCCTGGGTCGGGAAGATCCCCTGGAGAAGGAAATGGCAATCCACTCCAGCACTATTGCCTGGAAAATCCCATGGACGGAGGAGCCTGATATGCTACAGTCCATGGGGTTGCGAAGAGTCGGACATGACTGAGCGACTTCACTTTCCTTCTTTTCAAGTGAAAAGCAGAAAGTGAAGAGGAGCTAAAAAGCCTCTTGATGAAAGTGAAAGAGGAGAGTGAAAAAGTTGGCTTAAAGCTCAGCATTCAGAAAACGAAGATCATGGCATCTGGTCCCATCACTTCACGGGAAATAGATGGGGAAACAGTGGAAACAGTGGCAGATTTTATTTTGGGGGACTCCAAAATCACTGCAGATGGTGACTGCAGCCATGAAATTAAAAGACGCTTACTCTTTGGAAGAAAAGTTATGACCAACCTAGATAGCATATTCAAAAGCAGAGACATTACTTCGCCAACTAAGGTCCGTCTAGTCAAGGCTATGGTTTTTCCTGTGGTCATGTATGGATGTGAGAGTTGAACTGTGAAGAAGGCTGAACACCGAAGAATTGATCCTTTTGAAGTGTGGTGTTGGAGAAGACTCTTGAGAGTCCCTTGGACTGCAAGGAGATCCAACCAGTCCTTTCTAAAGGAGATCAACCCTGGGATTTCTTTGGAAGGAATGATGCTGAAGCTGAAACTCCAGTACTTTGGCCACCTCATGCAAAGAGTTGACTCATTGGAAAAGACTCTGATGCTGGGAGGGATTGTGGGCAGGAGGAGAAGGGGACAACCGAGGATGAGATGGCTGGATGGCATCACGAACTCGATGGACGTGAGTCGGAGTGAACTCCGGGAGATGGTGATGGACAGGGAGGCCTGGCGTGCTGCGATTCATGGGGTCGCAAAGAGTCAGACACGACTGAGCAACTGACCTGAACTGAACTGATCACTTTATATCTTCCGGTAAGTTGTTATGTTCAAATACCAAAACTGAGTTTTGTTTTTTTATTCTTAGATAATAAACTATAGAATAAAAACATAAAGATATCTTTAGTAATAGGAAATATGCATAATAACATGATGGAGGCTATGTTTCTTTTACTGGGAAAAATATTTCAGAAATAGGAGAAAAATACCATGCAAATCTCAGAAATATTGTTTATGGAGTAAATTAGTCCTCAACTCAGGTATGATTTGTTGACTGAATGAGGTAATTGTGACAAGTGTATATTAACTTGCACGCTTAATTTTTAAAAAACAACAAAGAAACCAGGGAGCTAAGATGATTTAAATCCATTTAAGTAATGAAAAAAAAAAAAAAGCTTTTATTCTTCTTGTGTTCTCTCTTATTATACAAATGCTCCAAATAATTTCCTGGATAATGTTCATCTGAGCATCTGTCTACATAATAATTTTAATAAATTTCTAAAGACCGAGCCCCAAGCCAATGGAAGACAGGTTGTAATACCGGGCCCACACTGACAGCTCATCAGAACAGGCCAACCTCCGTTTTCTGCTTGGATGTCATCGTTCTGTGACTATGAAAGCATAAACCTGGAGACTGTTCCAGCAGGTCATTGTCGCTACAACTTGCTCAAACAGAAATAAAACAGCTTTTCATGCTTATTGATCTTGGACTTTTTGCCATTTTTATGCTCTGTTGACCTGAAGCTCAGTAAGGATGTATTTTGTAAAAAGAGCTGAAAGTTTTCCTTCTCAGTAGATGAGATATTTCACATTTTGGCTGCAGGTGAAAAAAGCAACTTCATTTTTTTTTTTCCAGATGCATTCTCTGTGACTTTAAAAGAATAGTTGATCTTTAAGTAACACATGTGATATTAGTTTTTCCATTTTACAATAATCACATTATTGCAGACATTTTAATAGCTGTAGAGGTTGCTATGTTTTAACATGATTCATGGTCCCTGACAGCACTGTGTCTGAAAATCCCCCAGGAATGCAAAATACAAAACTCCACACACGTTCAAATTTTACTGCCTGCAGCTAAAAGAAGGGAAAGAACTTAAAACTGTTGAAACCCTTCAACTTTAAAAGCATTAATAGATGGTCCCAGGGGATTAAATCTAAATCTTAATGTGTAAAAATCAAGTTAATAACCAGAGAGATTAATATGGCTGCATTTGATTATTGTGATAATGCAAACAATTAGTACTGCTAAAGTGAGATGTATTAGTCTCCCCCAGCCCCTTACTCCAGCAAGGCACTAGAAACAAATGGAAATAAAACATTTGACTTGGAGGTCTTCTGCTGGGTTTTTGTAGAGCTTTTTTTTTTTTTTTTTTCCTCCTTTGTCTTCCCTTTACTGTAGCAGACTCAGTTTTGAAATTTTATTTCAGATTAGAATCATCGAATCTTTTAATTTTGAAATTATATTTTCTATCAACAAATGGCAATGATCAAACATCATTGATTTCACAGTTAGAAAATTATTCATGTGCACTTCTTAAATATCAATTACTTTATAAATCTTCAAGATAAATGAAAACAGAAGGCTGTTTTCTGAGGGGAGGTGTGGTCTGAGGAGGAAGGGATGTGAATAAGGGAAAGGTACCATGCGAGGGATATACCATTCAGTTTTCAAGTCTTATGGTTTTTCAGGAGGTGATACCTGGCACCTTTATAATTGTTTCAGCTCCACATGGCATTTTTCTTCATGGCACTTTCCTGAGAAAGTGGGAGATACCAAGCATACTTGCCTGAGAGTAGACTGCACCCTCTTTTCAGACAGGTTCCTACCCTTTCCTTCATCTCCTACCAGACAGAAAAATGGTTTGCAGGTTGGTGGACAGTGGGAAAGAAATCTCTGTAAACAAAGGAGTCAGCTTAAAAGGAATAAGTCTGGCCCTGTGAATAAATGGATAAGATGGTGTGACAACAATTAACAGATGCTAGACAGATATTGGTCCTTCAACTGATATTGAAGGAAAGAAATATAAGCCTTATTTTGAAATGCCAGATATAAAACCCTGTGAAGCCTCAGCAATAAGCAGGCATTATAATAAGTACAAGTCCATCTGAAACAGAATCATATGTGTGTATATATACATATATATGTGTATATGTATATATATATATATTGAGGGGCTGGGTATGTTTTAGATTCTCAGAATTTTAAAATATTATTTTGGTCTTTAAAGGTGAAATGAAGGTAAAATGAATGAAGAGTTAATACGATATATTTTGAAGTAAATGAAACAAAGGCAGTGCAGAGAACGGGCATTTTAGTGATTTATTTGGGGGAGGGGCTCAGACGTGTTCTGGCCTATGTCACTTGAAACCTTTTATTTAGCTTCTCAGTTCAGATCTGTGTTGTGCATCAAATGGGTGTCCCATTCGTTATTTCTGTTTAAGCAGCGTCTGCAGGGAATTCCAAGGGACCATTTAATAAACTGCAGCAACAATGGAATATTTGTTCACGTTTCTTCAGCAAAGTATCTGAGGAAAGTGTGTTCAGAGGTAGGGAGTGGGTAGCTGTCAGTAGCTGCTGCTCCCTGAGCCTGGCAGCCTCGTGACAGTTACTAATATCAGCAGATTTAATGTGTTTAGTCTAGTTGTAGGGTTTGTGATGTGTTTTTGATTTCCTGCTTGAGAAATGCATTTTGGCTAGAAAACAGTGAGGCACACAATTCTTCTTCTTACCATACCACCGTCAGGAAATTGTTACCTTTGTACCCTATTTATATTACATAATAAGTTACCTACATGCTGTCTAAGATTCTTACTTCTTGGTTATTCAATCAGTGTGTGAACACCAGCAAAAGGTAATGAGTGAGGCACGTGAGCTTAGCAGATGCCTTTCCCTACACCTAGGCTGTGTTCGGATTCACAAAATGCATTTTCCTTTTATGTCTCATTGATGCTCCAGTTTGTCTTGATTCTCTAGGGACTGCGAAATTGCCTCATTGTCTCTTAAAATCTTTAACACTCTCCCTTGTTTTAGAACCAATTTGGAAAAGAATATACAAACCATTGGCAAAACCTGAACATGGTACTTTTGATATTCCTCTATATAGCAGTGAGTGGTTTATGCATGTTTCTTTTCCTTGCTATTCTGGAAGACTCTGTCCCTTTCTTTTAAAAGTATCAATTTAAACACTTCAAGGAGGCAGGGGAAAAAGCCCCTCTTGTTGGGCTCTTTCACTCTTCAGGGCTTTCACTTTTGTCTTAACTTTGGCTTATTTTTCTGTTTCATGCTTTGTGATCATCAAATTCCATTTCTAACACAGAGTTTTACTTTATGGTGCATTATGTAAGGAAAGCTTGGGATGCAGAATGGAATTACTATTATTTTGAAGTTAAGAAGTCAGACTTCTTTGAACTAATGTTGTTCAACAACCATACATGGATAATTCTGCTTGTTCTTTATTTGGAGCTGGAAAAGTAGATTGAAGGGAGATATTTAAGAATAATTTTGTTAGGGTGCAGTTGTACTTTTTTTGTCTTTGCTTTTAAATTTTGTTTTACTCTCAAAATTTTTAAATTAATATACTTATGTCCACTTTTCATAAATCAGTATATAAGTAAACAGAAATTCCAGAAAATATGTTGAAAATGGCTAATGCACAAGAGAAAATTTTGCCTCCTTCTCTCAAGAACATCCCCTGAACTAGTAAACACTCAAAAATAAGAATGGATACAGAATAATTACATATTATTAAAGCAAAGACAAGTAACTCTTTTAAAATTTAGAAACTGTAAGAATATTTTATAGAAAGTACGGAAAATGGGGGGCAAATGCATAAATTCACTGCAATTCAGAGACAATTGACATCACTACGGATTTCCTTCATCCTACTCGAAAGAGCATCAGTTTTCACATTAGAAACATACTTGTATTTTGTTATCACAGAGTTCAGAATGAAGAGATCTTGTTTCTTTAAAATAGAGGTCCTAAAATTAAGCATGCCTGAAGGGGAACTGGGGGCACCACGGGTCCGTCTCCCAGTCGCCAGGTCAGTGGGCCGCTGGGATACACCCATGTTTCCAGGCGCAAGAGGGTTTCCTGCTGTTTTTCCAGGAGTGACCTAGAAGGAGGTTAATGATTCCAAAGAAGGACTCTCCCCTCAGGGAAAATTTAATCTTGTGACCTTTTTCTCTATCTGTCCATTTCTTTTAAGTCATAGACTCCCTTCATTTAACTTACATCAAGCTGTTTCATTTTCTTCAAAAACATTGTTGAAATGACTGCTTTGCTTCCATTTAACCCTTGAACTGGATGCATTTTAAAACAAAATTTCTGTGCAGTGGACAGGTTTAAAGTTCTTCCCAATCTCTATATTTCTTTCAAGAAAAAAAAAAAAAAAACCCATCAGTCACTGTGATAGAGGAGTCCAAAACCAAATGCTCTTTGCATTCCTCTTATTCTTATGATATTCTTTCCTTGTGTCTGCACTCAGGGGCAAAAGATTCAAAATAAAGCATTGCTTGGTTAATGAATAAATTCTTTAAAAAACATTGCTTGAGATTTGTCTCTGTGTGTGACAGTTGGATGTATTGTTGGTGTGCTTAGATCATTGACAAGGAAATTTTTAGTAAGAAATATGTAAATGATGACAAAAGTCTCTTCAGAGAAAATCTCAGATTATGAAAAATATCAGCTTGATCTAGCCAGTTTCATTTTTTCCCCCTACCTGAAATATGCAAACATTAGTGGATCAAATTCAGTGTCAGAATACAGTAAAATAAAACTATAATTATTTTATTATTCTCATGGGTTCAGACTCACGGGTGCAATGAGTTCTTGAGGGTGAAGTGAAAACAGAAACTGCCTTGTGCTCAAAGTTGTTAGTTTTTAAAAAACAACTTTTTATTCTCCAACAGACCCAGGACATTTTCTGCATGATCATGTTACTCAGTTTTACTGCCAACATAAATTAAAATGAATATTTCTTAATTTTTAGCATTATACTGTTCCATTTCGGCAACACAGGAAATTTTTATTTCTGCAAATGTATAACACAACCTATGCATAGATTCTCTATTATTTAATGTACTATATTGCTCAGGAAATTCTATTTTTCTCCCTGGGGTAAACACCATCCAGGGGCAGCTGAAGACAGAAAAAAAAAAAAAAAAAAAAACTACCAAAGAAAGCTCCAGTTTCTCAGCTAGTCAATTTCTGTAGGCTCACGCCTCATAAGCATGGACTGAGAATGCGCTATGTTCTTAGCACTCTGCATAAATGATAAACAAGACCAGTCTTCGTCCTCCGCCTATCGTGAAACTGTGAAAACTGTTATCCTCACAAGACAATTACAGGTCAATTATATGTGACTTGTTGTGGTTCTGACTACGAGTACTACAACAAAAAACAACAGCAGCAAATAATATCATTTTACAAAGTGTCTCTACATACACCATGAGAATTTCTGCAAGTTATTTGGGGCTTCAATTTCTTGAGAATAATACATTTTCCATACCTTACAGGGTTACTGAGGAAATCTGATAATATGGAAATATTTTTGCCAGGCACTGTGCTGATAGCTTTACCAATCAGGAAACCAAAACCCAGAAATCTTATATAATTTGCCTAGGATAAGCTACGTAATTAAGTGGCAAAGCTGGGATTGTTTAACCTTCTATCCATGTCCAGATATCGGTCAAATTAGCAGGTCCAAGACCAAGCTTACTGTCTCTTTGACAACACACGTCTGCCTTTGCTCCTTTCTAATCTGGTTGATGACATTTCCATTCCGTGATCTACCCAAGCCAGAGATCAGGGAGTCAGTCCCCACCTCTTCCCTCACTCCCCATCTAACCAATCACCAAGACTTCGGTTCAATCCCCCGATTACACATGAATGATCTACAACTCTTATTCCTACTGGCAGTGCCCATAATTCAAGTTCTTACCCTCACATGCCTGGCTCACTGTGATGGCCCCTAACTGGTCTCTTTGCCTTCTCTCACCTCCTTCCCTGGTCCCCACCACAGTGATCTTTCTGAAGCACAAATCAAATCCTATTGTTGTTCAGTCAGTAAGTAATTTCCCACTCTTTGCGTCCCCATGGACTCCAGCACACCAGACTCCCCAGTTCTTCACTCTCTCCAGGAGTTTGCTCAAATTCATGTCCCTTAAGCCAGTGAAGCCATATCTCATCCTCTGCTTCCCCCTTCTCCTTTTGCATTCAGTCTTTCCCAACATGAGGGTCTTTTCCAATGAGCTGGCTCTTCACATCAGGTGGCCAAATGGGGAAGCTTCCGTTTCAGCTATCAGTCCCTCCAAAGAATGCTCAGGGTTGATCCTCTAGGATTGACTTATTCCTCTGCTTAAAGCCTTCATGGGCTCTGGGTTCCATCCTTCATCTGAACTCCCAGTGTAGCCTTGCCACCTGCTCTACCTCCCTTTACACTTTTCACCCCAGCAGTGCAGGCTTTTGGCAGTTCTCTGTTTGATCATGTTTCCATCCTTTATATACTGTCTCTCCTCTGTTGGGAATGCCCAGTCTCCCACATTATCTGGAGAGCAAACTTTCAACCTTTAAACTCATCCTTTAAACTCGGGTTCTCTCTGAAGGAAGAAATCCCTGCTTCTCTATCTCTAACTGGTTGGTGTTCATCATTCCATCCTCTCTGCTTCTTAAAGGTCCAGACCATAGACCTCCTTTGCACTCATCACACTCCAGGGTAATTACTAATATACACGCCTGCCTCCCCAATAAAGTACGAACTCTTCAGGGAAAGGATTTTTATTTCCTTGTGATTTTACACAGTGTCTGGCACATAATAAGCCCTCTATAAAATGTTTGTTGAATTCCAAGGAGTGAGTGGTCATCAGAGCTGATTGTCACAGACAAAATCAAGGAGGGAGAAAGCAGAGAAAAATTAGTGATTCTGGAAACTTAGGGGTCGTTGATAACCTCCCAAGAACTGAGTCCTAGAGAGGCAGTCAAGGGCATGAGACAGAAATGGATTATCGGAATTTTGGAATGTAGGTTTAAGATCATGCAGATCTGAATTTTAAAATATTAAATTATTTTTAAATGGTGACATTTCAATCCATATTTGTCTACTAGAACTCTTCTTTAAAATTATATATTTAAGTTTGTTATCTAGGAGTATAAATTTCAGATGCTTATTTGTAACAAATAATTGTTGCTTAGAATTATTTTTTGGTTATAGCGCTGCAGATTCAGTTTCAAATTGTGCTCCTGTATCTAGTGTTCCAAAGCTGACAAACTCTTCCTCTAGTCTCCTCTCTCTCCCTCTCAATCTCTCTCATATAATTTAAATCTAAAGATATATTTCACCATATACTTCACAATTTTATAAAATTTTATCATGTGACTAGTTGCCCACCACTTAGGCTACTGTAGACTGCTGAAGAATATGAATCATTGTAGCCACTTGCAGAAACACTGGGCCAACCTTATGGTTTTGCAGACTGGCCCTGGAGAGTGCTGGTTCAAATTCAGCTGGTGCTCTCCTCCCCAAGGAAGCAGCCAAGGGCAGGGGGTTGTGTCTACCAGAGAGGATACTCCATCCCCCATCTAATTCATATCAAGGCAGACAGGCTAATGCTGCCCCATAGAAACCCTTCCATCATTATTTCATTTTATTCGCCTTTCCCCTGACCTGTCTCTGTATGTTAGGTTGTTATTAAAGTGGAGTACCCAGAATTACAGCAATATTTCAGTTGTAGACACTCTATGATTTCCTACAAGGGTCTACTGATATTTTCCAGCATTTTGTTGACTTCTTGGGTGAAGCCACACAAAACATACTTGTGTCTCACTAGCAAAATTTCAGGTGCTTAATAGCCACATGTAACTGCTGGTAACCATGTTGGGCAGCATAGAGAACTTTTCCATTATTGCAGAAAGTTCCCCTGGACAGGTGCTATTCTAGAGGGAGGAAACCAACAATAACAAACAAACAGATAAATGAACAAGGTAATTTCAGACAGTGACAAGTGCAACAAAGAAAACAGAGCAGAAGTGATGGAGTGGAGAGTCAGTGCAGAGGCTACTGAATGTTAGCAAGCAGCAGCCAGACAAAGCTCTGGGGGCTGCTTCTTCCTGGCAGAGAGCACAGTGAGTGCAAAGGCCCTGGGGTGAGACGGCGCTTGGCATGTTTGAGAAATGAAAAGGTCAGCGTGGCATGGACTCAGTGAGATAGGAGAGGTGGAGGAAAGGCAGGAAGTCAGAGAGATACAGGGGCCATTTCCTGCAGGGCCAGATGTGCTATAGCAAGATGCCTGGATTTCGGTCTAATTGCAAAGCAGTGGAGAATTTTAAACAAGAAGTGACATGACCTGAATTGTATTTTTGAAAGACTGCTCTGGCCACTTGAAGAGGATCTTATAAAACTGAAGTTCTCACAACGGAGAGATAAAGGGATAAATATAAAAATGTTATTATGATAAAGGCATCTATGGATATGTTTTCAGTTGTATACTCATTAGTGCTATATTTATATGCTATCCTGCAAATCATTTCTAAAAACTAAAACTTTGTGGAGACCTGTCTAAAAAGATGGATACAGATTCTAAGAAAGAAGAGCAGGGCTAAAGTTAAGGGGGGATGCTGTCCTGTTCTCACTGCAGCGAGAAGGTGGTCAGGATGCCAGCAAGTGGATGAATGATGGAACATGGGGTCCTCAGCCCAGACGGAAGAGCAGGGTCATTCTGGAGGAGCTCTAGAAAGTTTTCGACATGGCATTGATAAAAACACCAGGGAGCAGATCATAAGCCATCATAAAAAGAGAGGACCGGGGTAGGTATGGAAGACTATGGTAGAAGTATGGTATGATAGAGGTGTGTAATATTTGAAAGGGAAAACGCAAGAAAGGGCAACTTGTTGGAATGCATACTCATTCCCTACATCTGCAAATGTTCCCAAATTTTAAAAGTTAGCAAGGAAAAATGTATCCTGCGTTAAGTTTCTGTTATGAGGAATACTGAATGACTCATCAACAAATCTGAAAACACCAATAATGGCCTCAGTTGGAGCTACATTATACACATCTTCTGAAAAATAATGGGAAATGAGTCTTCTGTTAACTAACTCCATGAGTTGAAGCAAATTCCTTACCAGCTGAGATTTTGTTTCTGTGTCAGCAAGTGAGAGGCAGAAGGTTAGTTGTCATGCCTCTAGATGTCTGTCAGGTATGAAATGATAGTTGGTTTATTAACATTCCAGAAAGTCTGGATGTGTGTGTGTCTGTGTTTGTGTGCATGTTTTAGCAGTGGGCCACTTTTCCAAAATGTTCTTTTAGAAGAACAATACAGAAATTAAGAAAAGAAGAAAAAAGATAGAACTTGAGACTGAATTTTGTTCTGCTAGCTTTCATTAAATCAAGGGCAATAAACATTTATTTGGGAACAGTAGCTGCAGATGAGATATTTGCCTGGCTAAGGAGATACTGTGCCATTATGTGTACTGAGAAATATAAAAGGGAGAAAGAAAAGAAAGGAATAACCCATTTGTCTGAAAGCACTGCAGGTTCTGAGGTTGGTCAGCCATGTACTATGTATATTGATCTAAGAGGAATTTAAATTTGGCAAAGCTCATGATTAGCGGTTTCAAGTGTAGAGAACGGGAGTCAAAGGGCAAAAATAGTGAGCTGCATAGCATTCACGCCAGCAGCCCACGTGATATCTTTGTGCTTCTTCCTCTGGGCTGATACAGCCTTGTGCCCAGGTACCAGTAGTAACAAGTACAACATGGCTGAATTTCAGCGTCCAGTGAGCAGCCCACAAAATCTCTGGCTTCACTGAGCTATGTGCCTGAAATAGCGTTCCTCATTTCTGTCTGGCAAAATCCCACTGACCCTTCTTGAACCAAGGTTGAAGATCACCTGTTCTGTGAAGACTCAATCTTTTCAAGCAGAAGCAATCACTCTGTTTATTCCAGCATTTTGATTATCCTCTTAGGATCCTGCTTATCATATTGCATTAAGGTTTTTTTGGTTTTTTTTTTTTTAAGTTTTCCTTCTTTGCTGGGTCTTGAGCCCCTGGGGGCAAAATTTCGGTTTGTTCTTTTTGGCCTCCTTGGCACTTCATGCAGTTATAGTCACAGAATAAATACATAATAATTGAGTGTTGAATTAATAATTCATGGTTAAAATTATAGTTGATGGAAAGCAAAATAGGCAGAAAGAGAGGGGAAAAAAGAAAAAACAATCTTAGAGAGTTCTTCAATAAAGACAGAGGTGCAAATACGAGATTCAATAGGAGAAGATCTGGAGAAAGAATATTTAGGATGGATGGGCAGAAGGAATGAAGCAGGCCCAAAGAGAGAGAGAATGTGAAGAAGGAGAAAGTCGACAGCTTGAAAGATAGAGACATTCAGAACACAAGCAAAGATGGGCTTTAGAGGGAGGAGCTCAAGAAAAATCCTACAAAACAAGCCAAAGGGGTTGTTAGTGGGATGTTCTGTCTCTGCTACAAGGTTGGAGAAATATGAGAAATAAGAAAGCAGTGAGGCCCAGCGCAACTGCAAGTGGTGATATAAAATTTTAAAATGCAGATTATGAGAATTAGGAACAGTTGGTGAGTTTTGGTTGGAGCTGAAAATAAACAAAGAATAATGTATGAAACAGATAGCTAGTGGGAAGCTGCTGTAGAGGACAGGGAGCTCAGCTCTGGGCTCTGGGATGGCCTAGTGGAGGGCGGGGGGATGGGGGTGAGTGAGAGGGAGGCTCAAGAGGGAGGGGATATATGTATACTTACGCCTGATTCACACTGTTGTACAGCAGAAAGTAACACAGCACTGTAAAGCAATTATCCTCCAGATAAAAATATATCCTATGATAAACCATTATGGAAAAGAATATTAAAAAAGGGTATATGTATATGATAACAGAATTCCTTTGCCATATAATAGGAATTAACAACACTGTAAATCAGGTATACTTCAATAAAAATAAGTAAACAAGAAAAAATAAAGAGTGTAAGAGCAGAGGAAAAATTATTCACAATAGTTCGTTCCACAAGTATAGAGGTACAATTTATAAAGCCTCCTAGGAGGAAAAGCTCAAATTACTCTTGAAAACACATGTGACAGAAAGGGAAGTGCTATTCATTGGCTTTAGTGGGTACCAGGTTTAGCACTGGGTGCTTTGTAAATTTATTTCTTTAGACTAAAAGCATTAATCTAGGCCTTTTCATACCTGAGAAAAGAAAACATATAAACATGCTCTTTCACTTCTTCACACATCTGTCTAGAAAATGGGCTATAATAGATGTCAAGTGGTGGGCAGCAAAGGCACAAGGTTAACATTTATGCATGGACTATTATTTTAGAGGATTTGTGCTAAAAAGGGAATCCATATGGTAAGAAAGTTTAAAAAGAAAACCAAAATTACCTAGAAGAGAATACTAAAGCTTCTAAGGAAAGAGCTGTTCCTCTAATGGGTGGGTTTCCTACCGAATTTAGAAAGAATTAGTTTGTTCAATAGGCTTCCCAGGTGGCGCTAGTGGGAAGGAACCCACCTGCCAATGCAGAAGCTGTAACAGACATGGGTTCAATCCCTGGGTCAGGAAGATCCGCTGGAGGAGGGCATGGCAACCCATTCCAGTATTCTTGCCTGGAAAAATACCACAGACAGAGGAGCCTGACGGGCTACAGTCTGTGGGTTCACAGAGAGTGGGGCATGACTGAAGCGACTTTCGCTCACACACAGTATGTTCAATAGTGTGACTATGTGTCCTTTTTGCACTCCCTCCTGCCTGCATCTGACTCCCTCCCTCTTTGGAAAAAAACCACATACGTGATTTGGGAGGGAGGGAGAAATTCACCTTCATTGACCAACAGGTGGGCAGACAGTCCTTTCCTCTGCACCCTGGCAGGGGGCATGGCTCAGCCAGCTGGCACCCCTGAATCTGAGATCTTTAGGGAAGGACATACAAATGCACAGAGGCAGCAGTGGACTCGCAAGTGCAACAGTGCCCACGGACCCTGGAACATCACGTCCCAACCAGTGTCCCCAAGGGCTTTATCCAATGGTCAGCCTCTCCTGGTGCTTGTGCCTTCTCTAAACATCCATCTTCAGCCTTCCTTGGATCTCCCATCTACCTGTTCCCCTTTCAAAAGATTGCTTTCCTGCTTAACTTTGCCTGAATTAGTTACCAAGAAACCTGCCATGGACTAAATCCTTGCATCTCCCCACCCCAATGGCCCAGTGGTAAAGAATCTGCCTGCCAATGCAGGAGACACAGGAGACTCGAGTTCGATCCCTGGGTCAGGAAGATCCCTTGGATGAGGAAATGGCAACCCACTCCAGTATTCTTGCCTGGAGAATTCCATAGTCAGAGTAGCCTGGCGGGCTACAGTCCATAGTGTCACAAAAAATCAGATACACCTAAACACGAGACCCACACCCAAATTAATATGTTAAATCTTAATGCCCAGAATGATGGTGTTTGAAGGTCAGGCCTCTGGGAGGTGATTAGGTCATGATGGTGGCCCCCACACGAGTGATGTGAGTACCCTTATAAAAGAGGTCCCAGGCAGATCCTTGGCCCTTTAACCCTGTGAGGACACAGCAAGACGATGGCTACTGTGTCCTTGGAAGCAGCCCACACTAGAGGCTGAATATACCTGCACCTTGATCTTAGGCTTCCAGCCCATAGAACTGTGATAAATAAATTTCTGTTGTTTTTAAGTCACCCAGTCCATGGTATTCTGTTACAGAAGCCCGAGCAGAATAAGACAGAGCTTACTGGTGGTGGTGATTAAAGAAGTTTAAGAGAAATGAGAAGCTCTCATTAGATTGTTTATTCAATAAGTTTCTTGAGCAAGTTTTAAGGCTTAAACATTTTATTATTATGTGTACACGCGAAGTCGCTTCAGTTGTGTCCGACTCTTTGAGACCCCATGAATCATAGTCCATCAGGCTCTTCTGTCCATGGGATTCTCCAGGCAAGAACATTGGAGCAGGATTTCCCTTCTCCAGGGGATCTTCACGACCCAGGGATGGAATCTGGGTCTCTCACATCTCTTGCATTGGCAGGTGGGTTCATTACCACTAGTGCCACTCAGGAAGCATTATTATACCTTGTTGTTGTTTAGTCACTCAGTCATGTCCAGCTCTTTTGCAGCCCCATGGACTGTAGTCCACCAGGCTTCTCTGTCCGTGGAGTTTTCCAGGCAAGAATACTGGAGTGAGTTGCCATTCCATTATTACACTATATTATGGTTTTGAAGAAATGGAGCTGAGTACTTCATTCAGTTCAGTTCAGTCGCTCAGTCGTGTCTGACTCTTTGCGACCCCATGAATCGCAGCACGCCAGGCCTCCCTGTCCATCACCAGCTCCTGGAGTTCACTCAGACTCATGTCCATCGAGTCGGTGATGCCATCCAGCCATCTCATCCTCTGTAATCCCCTTCTTCTCCTGCCCCCAATCCCTCCCAGCATCAGAGTCTTTTCCAATGAGTCAACTCTTTGCATGAGGTGGCCAAAGTACTGGAGTTTCAGCTTTAGCATCATTCCTTCCAAAGAAATCCCAGGGCTGATCTCCTTCAGAATAGACTGGTTGGATCTCCTTGCAGTCCAAGGGATTCTTAAGACTCTTCTCCAACACCACAGTTCAAAAGCATCAATTCTTCAGTGTTCAGCCTTCTTCACAGTCCAACTCACATCCATACATGACCACAGGAAAAACCATAGCCTTGACTAGACGGACCTTAGTCGGCAAAGTAACGTCTCTGCTTTTGAATATACTATCTAGGTTGGTCATAACTTTTCTTCCAAGGAGTAAGCGTCTTTTAATTTCATGGCTGCAGTCACCATCTGCTATTTCCCATGAAGTGATGGGACCGGATGCCATGATCTTCATTTTCTGAATGTTGAGCTTTAAGCTAACTTTTTCACTCTCCTCTTTTACTTTCATCAAGAGGCTTTTTAGTTCCTCTTAGAACCCTGTCATTAATTACACAGGCTAATGAAAGAGTCAAATATAAAAACCATATTTATAATACCATGTATATTAGCTATCTCTTGATGTGTAACAAATTTCCCCCAAACTGAGTGACATAAAGAGCAAACATCTCATATCTCACAGTTTCTGTGAGTTAAGATCTTAGCTAGGCCTTCTGGGTCAGCAAAGGTTGCAGCGAAGGTGTGGGCAATCTCAGGTAAAGGCCTGACTGGAGAAGAAGCTAAGTTCACTCATGTGGTTTTGGGCCATGCTCAATCTTTCGTGGGCTAGTGGCCTGAGGGCCCCAGTTTCTTGCTGACCTTTGGTCAGAAGCTCCCCTAATTTTCTTGTTTTGTGAGCCTCTGCACAGAGCAGCTCACAATTTGGCAAGTGGCTTCTCTTAGACTGAGCAAGCAAGAAAAGCCAGAGATGGGGCATTTTTGTAAACTAAACTCAGAAGTTGCATCCCAACATGTTTGCCATATTGTATTTGTTTAAAGCAGTTCGCTAGGAGAAGGCAATGGCACCCCACTCCAGTACTCTTGCCTGGAAAACCCCATGGACGGAGGAGCCTGGTGGGCTGCCATCTATGGGACTGCACAGTATCGGACACGACTGAAGCAACTTAGCAGCAGCAGCAGCAGCAGCAGGTGCAGCTCACCCTCAGGGGTTGGGACGACAACTGTAAATACAGAAGGCAGGGTTGCTGGGAGCTATCTTGGAAGCTGCCCCCCACCCACACACCACTTAAACACACAGTATCTCTGTGGGTACTTCAGGGACATGAAGGCTGATGGAGGGATCCAGGTAAGATCAGGAAGCAGGAAAAAGGGGGTAAGGAATCAAGAAAGGTTTTCAGGGAAAAGTAAAACTTTAATGGAGTCCATGCAAAATGGGTTATTGAAATGTGTCTCAAGAATAAATGGCACAGGATATGAGAAATCTGAATCCCTTAGGCCAACAGGTTATATCCTGTATAATCTTCTGCCAGGATTTACACTGCGAGACTGCAAGTAGCTGACACAACACTCAGCCTATAATAAACAAGAGAAAGAGGAAGGTATGTATTCCACTCACCAGAAGGGGGATAGATACAGAGTATCTAGAGAACATGCAAAAGCAGGCAGTCCCTATAACAGGGCATGGTTTAGTGTTAAACCATGAAAGTAAAGGAAATCAGTCCTGAATATTCATTGGAAGGACTGATGCTGAAGCTGCAACTCCAGTACTTTGGCCACCTGGTGTGAAGAACTGACTCCTTGGGAAAGCCCCTGATGCTGGAAAAGACCGAAGGCGGGAGGAGAAAGGGACGACAAAGGGTGAGATGGTTGGATGGCATCAGTGACTCGACGGAAATGAGTTTGAGTAAACTCCAGGAGTTAGTGATGGACAGGGAGGGCCGGTGTGCTGCAGTTCATGGGATCGCAAAGAGTTGGACATGACTGAGTGACTAAACTGAACTGATGAAATTATAGGGTTTAGCATCCAAATGCAGGAGATGGAGATTAAGAAATGTGATTGGAAAGTGTAGTTGCTCAGTCGTGTCCGACTCTTTGCAACCCCGTGGACTGTAGCCTACCAGGCTCCTCCATCCATGGGATTTTCTAGGCAAGAGTACTGGAGTGGGTTGCTATTTCCTTCTCCAGGGAATCTTCCCAACTTAGGGATTGAACCCAGGTCTCCCACATTGTAGGCAGACGCTTTTACTGTCTGAGCCACCAGGGAAGTCAATGTGATTGGAGGAATTGGCCAATTTGAAGGCAAGTAAAAGGTGGCGCCAGTGGTAAGGAACCTGCCTGCCAGTGCAGGAGACATAAGAGATCCAGGTTCAATCCCTGAAATGGGAAGATCCTCTGGAGGAGAGCAGGGCAACCCACTCTAGTATTCCTGCCTGGAGAATCCCACAGACAAAGGAGCCTGGCAGGCTACAGTCCATGGGGTTGCAAAGAATAGGACATGACTGAAACACTTTAGCAAGCGCATAAAAATCATTAAAGAGGAAAGATAAGATTGATGATGTAGGCATGTTTCTTTACCAGCGATATAAATTCATTTTGAAAACCTCATGGTGAATCTGAAACTAGTCCATATATCTGGTCAATAAGAAAAAGGAAATAATCTTGCAGAACTCAGTTCATGTGCTGTTGATGCATCAGAAGAGAAGGTAGATTGAGGCTTTCAACTATAATGAATATTTGTAGAGGGTGACAGTATAGAGTCAATGGAAAATAAACGCAGAAGCATGCTGGAAAGAAAGAAGAAAAAATGGGGAAATTAGGGAAGGAGTCCCCTTTAAGATCCTAAGAATGTGTTTGGGAGAAAGAATCATGCAAGACAAGATTAAGACAGACTAGAGGAAGGCAAGGAGAAAATAAAAACCTGGGAAATCCAGGGTTGGGGTCCCTGTGAAACTGATTCTATCTCTTCAAATGTTTTTAATTCCATTTTTTATACACAAGTTATAACTGGCAACCTCTGTTGAGACTTTTTTTTTTTATTGCCTTATGGAAAAGCAAGGCCAACATGATTAAAAGGCGATGTATTCTCTTTCCAGGGAAGGGGAACTGGGAATGATGAGCCCAAGGCTTTTCTTCAGAGTGACATTTTTATGTTACAATTTTAATAAAAAATAAGGAAGAGGAGGAAGAAGATGAGGGAAAACATTTTAGGTTTCGTGTTGTTTGCTTTGAATGATACTGGGAGGTTTCGGTGCCCTTTAAAAGCAACAGAAAAGTCTCTTAGAAAAGGGCAGGATATGAAAACAACACAATAGTAGTCCAAACATTTTCACGTGGGGCATAAAGAGAAGGAATTTGGATACCCCAACTGGATAATACTACACAGATAACTGTCCAAATAATGTAATGATTGAATGCTATAGGAAAAAATGATGTGCGATAGAAACTGATGTCTTTTGTAAATATATGGAGCTTCTAGTGTTTGCACTGTTCTGATAAAATCAGTCAAAAAAGAACAAATGTGGGTTTGGAAACCCATTGGTGAAAGGAAGTAACATATCTATTTTTAAAGAGGTGACAGTCCATGAATAAGGACCAAAGAACTATACACAAAAAAGACTGAAAACTTGGATAGGGACTGTATGGTTAGAATTTTTCTTTTGAAAGAATATGGACTCTTAACCATTATGAATTGAGCTATGAGGGTCCCAGTATTGAGAGTTAAATCACATCAGTGACAGATATCTACATGGTATCCAAGGTGAGACAAGGAAAGATCACTTCTTCTGTTTCGTATTAGTATCCACTAACTCCTCTATTTATGTTTTTATCAACCTGATGAATTTCTTTAGAAATTACCAAGAATGAAGTTGTAACTATGAACACTGAGAGGACCGCATATGGTCTAATAAAAAAAATAATAAACAGGGAAAAACAGAGGCTAGGCAAACTTATATTCAAGGAAATTTCCTTTTAAATTTGGGGATTTTGTACTTATGAGAATGAAGTTATCAAAACAAAAAATAGTAATATTGACATAGGCAGATGAAAATGAAGTGTCTATCTATACACAGCTAAAGCTTGGTTAATATGACATTCTGTCATCAGACTCCTCTGCTAATTGATACTTCTCCATGTCTTAAATATTGTGGTAATGAAGGTTTATAAATATTAATTCAAAGGTACAAAAAATTGATGAAGTACCTTCCGAATCATCAAAGACAGTGTAGGTACTGTATGGTAGAACTTCATAGATATGTGAGTTTACTGTGCTCTAATTCTTTGAAAAGTGTTAACCCATATAATACAGAACATCCACATCCAACCCACAGGATAGTATACAGTTTATTCTGTTTAACTCCGAACAATTTCCAAAAATGCCTGAGAAAAATCCTTACACCTAAAATTCTGTTTTTATATCATCCCATTAGTGAGATGGTGATGGACAGGGAGGCCTGGCGTGCTGTGATTCATGGGATCGCAAAGAGTCGGACACGACTGAGCGACTGAACTGAACTGATTAGTGTACAATATATCTCTCTATATAACTTAAAAAGTCTACAGCAGGAATATCTCCCTTTTTCTGAAACTTCTGCTTTATAAGAACCCCTGTTGTATTTTTATAGAATTCTAAAGAAACAAATTCTCAAAATTTATTGAGATCAAATGAGATTATGGTGTTTGCCTTCTCTGAAAACAAGATGGAAGAAGTAAAAAAGGGATGATGTAGATCACTTCTTTTAAAGGAGAAGAACTTTATTCATCTGTTTATTCTGCTAGCATTATATCACAGCAAAGGGGTATCTACATAACTTAAAAAATTAACTTCCAATACCTGGTGCTCACAAATGGTTACATTTTCCTTTTGCTATGTATAGCTTTTAACTTTTAAATGTGAATTTTCTTTTTATTAACTGTAGTTACCACTAATTGATATAGGGTTTCTTTTAATTATCTCCAAATTTTAATGACCAAATTTCAGTTTTTGGAAACCGCAGCATTAACCAGATATTCTAGTATTTTAATAATAATTAAAACTTAATGATAACTGTTAAAATTATGCCAACTAAAGAAATCTATTTGTATTCATTTATACAAAAAATATAAAATTTTGAGGTATAAACATGTTCTATTTCAAATATGTAAAATTAATTCACTTGCATGTAATATTTAAGGCTTTAAAAATATTTATCCATAGGCATCATTATCTACATTCATTTATCATAAAAATTTTGTGTATTATTCATTTTTAAATAGAAGAAACATAATTTGCTATTATAAGAAGTGTTATTATTCCTTCTTTATTTCATTATATGTAAATCTTATAGCACTGATTACAGTGATAATTTTAGCTTGTGCATTCAATAAGTTCTATTGGCATACTTAGAAACACAAAGATGGATGGATTCCATTTGTAGTTTTTTTTTTTTTTTTTTGGTCTCTTTCAGTGGTACATGCTCATTTTTTTGTTAGTGGATAGTCAAGTGAATACCATCTTGTTTTTCTAATATGCTACGATCTATTTTCTTAAGATGCTGCTTCACCTTTCAGAGATATCTTTAAAAGTACCTTTTGTTACTTGTAAATATCATTCTAGCGTAAGCTCTCTTTTTTGATATCTTCTATAGTAAAGAAAGGATCTCTCCAAGATTTTTATTGTTTCAGTGGATCAACAAGGACCTCTGATGTGGTTATAAAAGCCTCAGAATGAAAAGATGGGAAATATGAGGGAGGTTCAAGAGGGAGCGGGCATATATCTACCTGTGCCTGATTCATGTTGGTGTATGGCAGAAACCGCAACAATATTGTAAAGTGATTATCCTCCAATAAATTTGTTTTAAAAAGTAGGCAAAGAGACAATGCAACAGAAACAATTAAGAACATTCATGAAAAAAAAGATGATTGGAAAACACTGAGCTTTAAATGTTTCTATACATGTTGTAATTAAATTTTAAAAGTTTCACTGAATTACACTAGTGTAGTACCGCATAGATGATGTACATGTACATTTTGAAAACATTTCTTTCTTGATATAATTCACCACAAATTACAAAAGTATGTGTGCAAGTATATCAGTCCCTAATTTTAAAAAGGGAGTTTAATGAAAGAAAAAAAGTCAAATTGATGAGAGCAAAAAAGAAACAGATTGGAAACAGAATTTATTATTCATAATGGCAAAATACACTTGCTATGTTTGTATGCTTAGTACAGACTATTCCATATGAACTTCTTAAATGATTTTGTAGTCAAATATTACACCCATTTCACAGATTAAGAAAAGAGGTAGGAGTTGGTTATGAGTATGTGGAAGGGATATCAAGTGACTTACTGAGGATAACACAGTGGACAAGTAAAGGGACTCAGAACAGATAATAGTTTCTGTGTGATATAAAGCTACTGTCTCCCTATATGGATAGTGACATTTTGCACAAAGGCTGACGAACATAAATCTGTCAAGAAATGTCAATCTAAAAGCCTCTTATATATTGTTCTAACTTTAATATGTTAAAATGCATGCATGTGTCTATATAACACACATATATTTTGTTTTATATATAAAAACACTGATATTTTAAACATACACACATACATACATACCCTTACACACTAGATTCAGATGGCTTTTGATGGAACTTCTCCCTTCATATATTTTTAAAAGGTCCTTCTAAATGATCTTCCTTAAAAGAAAGCTTCTGGGAAATAATACAGCATATTATTCAGGCAGATACTACACTTAGATATGAAGTGAACTTATAATACTGAAAAAAATCTGGAACCAGTCTGTAAAATAATCTCAAAAATGTTAACGTGAAATTGTTACATAATATAGAAAAGTAAAAGAAAGTAAAACGTATGTTAAGGATAGTTATATAAAATCCTGAATATTTTCTTTATAATTGGTTTAGATGCCAATTGCAACTTTGACACTATTACTTAACACTTATCAAAGAGATTTATGTTTTGCAACTGACATTTTAAATTGAAGATTTACTTGTACTTGTACCTAATATGTTTTCTGTAATTAATTCCTTTGAGGTCAGGTTTCATAGACAACAGAATTCCTTTAACAGTAATCTCTCTTTTAGCAATATCTTTATTGTTGGAATTAGCAGCTGGGAAAAAAGTTAATCTTTTTCAAATGAGGTTCTCAGTTCTAGGCATTATTTGTTTCACCAATGAAAGACTTTCTTAAAAGTGAAAAATTTGAAAAAGTGGATGCTATGAAGCCAGTGTAAGAAAAAAA